>NC_081293.1:180969545-182219545 GCF_030435805.1 Mustela lutreola | reverse complement strand
CTGGGGCTCTGCCAGGGCGATCCAACCAGGCCACCGCCCCTCGGCAAGTCCCAGAGGGCCAGGCTCCCACGGGGACCCGGCCAGAAGATGAGAGAGGAGCTCTCTTTCCCAGCTGAGTGCAGACATCAGCAGCGGGGCCCGGGGACGGAGGACAAGCCACGGAGAGAGGATGCTCCTCCACCTCCCACGATGGGCCGAACCTTGGTCTAGGGAAGAGGCAATGAGCTCAGTATTATCTTCATTGGGAAGACATCACCTGGCTCTCTTCTGTCCCCTGTTTCCATCTCCAAGGGGATCCACCAGGGTGTGGTCCCGTTGCAAATGTGAGAAGAAAGGCCACAGCTCCTGCACATGGCGGATGGGAGTTGGGAAAGGGGAGTTGGGAGGTGTTTTTCTAGCCGCCTCTCACCTGTTGCGTTGGCATCCAGAGGCCACCTTTTCCCCCTGCGGTTTTCTTGGAGTCCTTCCAAGTGCTCCTCAGGACCTGCCTGCTCCAGCCCTTCTCCAGCCTGTGGAAAGCCAGACAGGAGACACAGCAGTTACATGCCACCGCAGACACCCTCCTGACCTTCTAGTCTGGCTCCGAGCAGCAGAAACGTCCCACAGAAGGAGAGAAAGGGAAAGAGAGTCACACCCACCCTGGAAGCAGAATGTGTTGTTTTCCATTCACCCCCAAATGCAAATGAAGCATGTCTATAGTCCTAGGCCTCATCCATTGCCAGATCCTCGATGCTGTCTAGAGAAAGTACCGGCATTCTCCTCGGTCAGCGCTCATCTAGGGTCAGTGGAAAACGCAGAGTACATCCAGGAGATCCTACCTCCGGCCGCCTTCACTGGCTCCATCCCCAGCACCCCTTCTGAGAACTCTATAGAAGGCTGGGGCGGACAGCCGAGCCCCTGTCCCCCTGCAGAGCCCTGTGCCATTGCTATGCAGATGACCTTGTCACTGGACTCTCCAGACCTCCTTGGCAATGACTCCTTTACCATCTGCTGCCTCTTTAGTCACTGCCTTTGCCTCACCTCCTCCCCAGTCATCGCAGAGAGAACCACACTCAAACCCAGCCCCACGGAGACAAACCAAAACGCCAGCCACACTCAGCCCCCAGCTCGCCATGTCTGGGAGGGACCAAGGACTCAAGCTGAAGGACCTAGCCGACAACGTAAGAAGAGACATATGGCAGACCTCAGCCCCGGCATCTGTCTCTCCACCTGTCCTTCCAATCTCTGGCTCTCTCATTTCAGGCAAATGTGTGCTCAGACATGGGTGAGCAGGGGCTGTGGTAAGAGACGGTCTCATGGAAGGTCATGGAAACCTGAATCCTGGAGGGACTTGAGTTGCCACCGGGCCCAGTTTCCCACCCTAAGCGGGATTCTCTCCTGGCAGCTCTGGTGGCTAATTGTCCATGGCTCTGGGAGACAAGGAGAAGCATCGTCCAAGGTGTGGTTGGGAGAGAGGGTTCCAGCCTTGCCTTCGCTCCCTGAGCTTCAGACATGCATCCCTGTCATCCTCTCCAAGTGAGCCCCAGTTGGAACGGGGAAGGAAGCACTCCATTTCCAGCAAAGTCCATGGAGCACCCTATACTTTTAGGAACCTGGCCCCTTTGGATATGAGTATGTGTGTGTGTGAGCTTGCGTGCACATGTGCATGTGAGTGTGTGTGTGTGTGCGCACACCCGTGTGCCCCAGGAGCAGGCAGAGAGCTCAAAAGGATTTTTAGTCCTGTGGAGGGGACCCTCTAGTGATTCCCATCTCCTCCCTTGCTCATTGGTTCTACAGCTTCAGGACATGTCCACACTAGCTTTCTGTGCCAAGTGCAGGTGGGGGGAAGGAGAGTCACCTGTTCGCAGGAAGCCAGGGTGCTCTGTGGCCGCAGGAGACCTGGACTCGACTAGAGGCCGGGTGGAAGGTGACCCACACCAGAGCAGCACGTGGCATCAAGGAGAGGACAGATGGGGACAAAACACCAGTAGCCTAGCCTCGGAAAGAGGAGAATGGGGGAAAGATACACATCGAGGAGGAAAAATAACCAAAGGTTTTGGTGAATGAAGTGCCAGGGGAAGAAGCATGGGCTTTCTACCCTTGACCCGTTTATTTCCAACCGAGAAGCCCCGGGCCCCGACCAGAGAGGAAGCACGTGGGGGGCAGGTGGTGGAGGCACCATGGCCGCTAAGAGATATTTGCACACATGAGGGGTTGAGTTGGAGAGAGACACAAACATATTTAACACAGATTCGCTGAGTGGAGGCTGAGTGTGTGTGTGTGTGTGTGTGTGTGTGTGAGACAGAGAGAGAGTGCGCATGTGTGAGTGAGTGTGTATGATTTATTTTTTAAGTTTTGCACAGTTAGAAAAAATGAACAGGCAGAAAAGAAGACTGTTATCATGGTTCTGCTGAAGCTTTTATTTTTTACCGGATTATTATTATTATTGTTATTGTTCCTTTGTCGGTACAGAACCACCCCACCCCCCACCCCCCACCCTGCCCCTGCCCCGTTTTGTCATAAGAGAAACTTCAGACACCTCAGAGAGACCTCAATGTCAGGAAGAAAGAGGGGAGGACAGTCTCCTGCTTTCTTTTCTCCTGGAGAACGGGGTGGGGCAGATTTTACTTTAATTGCTAGGGTGGGGGTGGGGTGGTCGCTGCTGGCTTTTTCTTTTTTTCTTTCTTTCTTTCTTCCCCCCCCACCCCCAAGTCTCTGAGGCCTGCTTGGGCTGGAGAAACGGGATAGAATCACCCAGAGCTGCAACCCGCCTTGCCCTACCAAAAATTCTCTTTCCTCTCTCCTTTCGTTTTCCATTTTTTTCCACTTGGATTCTTGGTACCCATGTGATTCAAAGTAATCAGAAAGCTGTCTTTCACTCCCCGTGTTCTTTCCAAAACTCCCCTTGGGATCCCGGTCTCCCCCTGGCAGGCCAGAGACCCCGAGAGCTGCCCCGAGGAGTACGGGGGCCACCACCCAGCAGAGAAGGGACCTGGGCAAACTGGTCCTGGGGGAGGGAGGTCCCCTCAAGGTCTCCCTCCCCAGCAGATTTGCCGGGTCATAACTCTGTTTAAGGTGGAATCTTTATTTAACTTCTTGAGTCCCTGGAAGAGAGGACGAGAGAAAAGGCCCATCTCATCTCACCTGCCCCTTCAACCGCCTCCTGCACCCTCTAGCCTTTGAGACCACCAGGCTCCTAATGGCGCCGGGCGATCACACAGAATAACTGACCTAGGTTACATGGGGATTTTGAATGTAGGAGAGAGATGGGCTACAGCTGGGGTGGTGGGAGAGAAGGAGCTTTACCGGGTCCTGAATTTAAAAGGACAGACGGAGAGAGGCTGAGACAGATGGCTTCAGGTGGGTCATTGCTCTCGGGGAGCACAGGTCTCCCCACGTGTGGGCTTTGCCGTTCTTCGTCCTTCCACATAAGGGGAGACCCCAATATTTCTTGGTAATGGCAAAGAGTGCCAATAAGTGAATAAGTGAAGTTGGCTACTGTGTCAGTTAATTCCTCAGGAAAATACTTTGTCTTGCCTTCTTTCAGTGTGGTTTTAATTTGGGGGCAGAGGACTGCCTGAGTGTCTCCAGGCCAGGGTAGGGTCACACCCCAGAGCAGCACGCACACCCAGAGTCCGCCCTAGAGCCTCCCTCTTGTAAGCCCGTTGGCCAATGAGTCAAGCCTGAAAGGCGTGAGCAGGGCTGTGGTCTGGGAGGGAGGTCATTGTCGATGATCCCAAAGTGAAGCAGACTGTCCAGGACTGTGCCGGGCAGGAGTGGGAGTCCATTCGGGCCCGGGCCTCTCCCCCCAGCCCTAGGCTAATGTCGAGGTACTGTCCCAGCACCACCCCCCCCACCCGAGATCCTTGTGCTCGTGTTCCCCTTGCATGTCTGGCTTCTGAGAGCGTCCCTCCCCCGCAGAGGCGAGTGTGCCCCGTTGTCCCCCTCATCCCCCTCGCCTGCAGCTCTGCTCGAGGAGCCTCTGCCCCAAGGCTGCGTATTTCCTGGTACGGGAGCCTCACACCTCACAGCACCCCCTCCCCGGGCAGCTTTAGGCCCCTGCCACCGTCCCAGCACTGCCTCCCTGAGAGATTAGGGGCCCCAGTCCCACCTGGGCCCTGGGGATCCCCCAACAGAAGAGCCCCAAGCAATGATTTCCCAAGCAGCCTCCACTGCAAGAGGCAAGTCCTGCTGATGTTTCCAGCACCCTCAACCACCACGTGCTTTGCCCTAGAAGGGAAAGTCCTGTTTTCGGTCTGTCCCCTTTCTCAGGAATTAGGGGACACTTCCTTTGGCTTCACAGGATGTGAAGTCAACTACTTAACCTAGCGAGGGTTAAAGTTAATTATTCTTAATCGAGAACAAGCTTCCACCAATCAGAAAGCAAGGAGGGAGAGAAGAGGCAGGGAGGCTCTGCGGGTGGGAGACCCAGGGACACCCCTTTCGTGGCCCTTCCAGGGATGAGCTGCCCCAACAAGCGGTCCCAGCAGGGGTCTGAAAGGCTTCCGAGAGGCATGTCTAAGCATATCCTCCAGGTACCAGAGTCCCCGGGAGAAGACCCTGCCCCAGGCCGATCCTGGCTCCTTCCTGGCCTTTCCTCTTTCTTCTAGTTCACGTCAAGGACCTCCTGTCACTCCCCATGCCTCCTGTCAACATCCAAGACAGGTGACTGAGGGCCCCTGACTCCGCGACCCTTCCCTTTTTCTTTAATCTGTACGTGGACTGTCTACTTGGGGTTTGAGGTTTTTTGTTTGTCTATGTTAAGCATTGGAGATTAAGGAAGGAGCCCAGGTCAAGTCCAAATTGCTGAAAAGAAGAAAAAAACTCTTCACCTATGACTTGCCAGGCCAGCCTTGGGGCTGAGGAGGGGGGCTCCCCCTGTTCTTAAAAAATGGGTCAGGATATTGCCCAGGCGTGGACATGGCTGCTAATATTTGTGGTGCTTCCCGGGCACCTCTGATGGCTAGAGCCGCGATGCTGCCCCTCTCCTCCCACGGATGCAGCCAGTGAGAGCCTTTACAGAGCGGGAAGCTGAGGCACAGCCATGGGACAGGCCAGAGACGCAGCTGCAGGGAAAGGCTGGGGAGCCAGGAGCCCCTGTCCTCATGGTTCCAAGAGTGGCAAAGCCCCTCCGCCAGGAAACTGAGAAAAATACCTTTCCTTCCACTCACAAAGGAATCTCTATAGTAAAAGTTTCAGACTTTGAAGAGAGACTTTTGTTTTTAATTAACAAGTCTTTGCTCCCTGACAAAATTGTTTTCGTTTTAATGAGGGGGAGTATCCAACTTTATAAAACATACAGGATGTTTCGGTTTTAAAGGTGATACAACTTTAACAGTAGAGTCCCAGTTAAATTTTGTGAGGAGACAGGTGACTACCCCAGCTAAGCAAAGCTACTAAACAAAATGAGATCCGTAATAAATGAAAAGAGGTTTCTGTCCTCATTGGCAGAGATAGTGGCGTGGCGGGGGGGGGGGGGGGGGGCACATGCCGTCCGCCGGGTGTGCCCCACCTTCCCTTCTCCTCACCCCTCTTTCGCTTTGTCCAGCCTTGGCTCTCTGGGCCACCCCAGTGTTGCCGAGCCCCTCTGCAGTCCCCATCCACTTCCCTCAAACTGGAGGGACACCCAGTTCAGGATTGGTCAGGGAGAGACCCAGTCCCCTCCCCTGAGAGGGCAAACGCTCATGGCAAACAGACCCGTTCTATGCAGCTCACCTTCCGTTTCTTTTGAACTGGAATTAGTTCTTTTGTTAGTACCTTTGATCTTATGACTCAAGCACATTTTGGAAGGGCTCCCTTCCGAGAATGGGATTCAAAACAGAGGATACAGTTAAAGAGCCACACAAAGGACACAACCAAGCACGACCGCTTCCCAGACAGGACCAACAGATGAGGGTGAGGCCCATGGCTGAGATGCACTATGTGTCTCATGTGCTGCCCTTCTGCCTCCCTCCCCTGATGTTCTCCCCAGCTGTTGGCTCGTTAAACCTTCCGTTCTTTAAAAAGAAAAGCTAGTTTACCTCAAAGAATCTTGTTTCCATTTGGAAACCAATGACTTTGTGTTTTAGAGTAGACGACCCTCCCCCCCATCACTCCCTGCTTCGGTCTGGCATCCCTGAGGCCTGAGGTCCTTGCTTGGTCATGCCATGGCAGTGCTGACCCAGAACAAGACCTCCCAAACCCTGACATGGACAGGAAGGAGTGGGTGCAGCTGGCCTCCCCTCCCCCCGCGCCCATTAGAGCTGGTAAGGACCAGCCCACCTCTTCCAGCAGGGTCCTGCCCAGGCACCACCATAACCAGCAACTCCAGTGTACCACCCACAGAGAATGGCTCAGTGAGCTGAGGCATAGGGGGAGCAGTGTCTGGCCTGGTCACATGACCCAGAGTCAAGTCCAATGCTAGAGGGAAGAGGAGAAACAGGGAAGGATGCATGGGTGGTCTGAGGAACAGGCAGAGGCCTTTGAGTCTCGGTAAGAGGATGTTGAAGGAAGTAGGGCAGGTCACTCCTGCTCTGGTCACCCCCCTCCAGCCCCGGCCCACCTCTGACTCCATAAAGCTCCCACCTTGAACACTGACCCTTGGTTAGGACAAAGCAAAACATATCTTTAGACAACAGTGTTACAATGAGCCTCAAAGATAGGTGGATGGAATCTATTAGAGGAAGAGGGTCTTCTGGTTTTGATTTTTAACGAAGAGTATCCTAGTAAGGTTAAAAAAAAAAGATTTAAAAAAATAAAGTTTTTAAAAAGAAAACCTATGCTATTTAAATTGGAGCCCAGTTGTAACTTGGTAAAGGCAAGCTTCTGTACCTTTGTTATAATTAATTGTATACCTGTGTATGTAAATATAAGGCATTCCTATTTTGCAGTTCAGAACAAAAAAAAACCTATTTGTAATATAGAATAAAGTTTATTAAAAAATAATAAAAATGCAGTTTGGCATTTGGGTCTTTCTGGCTGGAAGCCGGCAGAGGGGAAGCCTGGCTGTAACGAGCCCCCACGTAAGTAGGGACAGATGCGGCAGCTTCTCTCTCCAGCTCCATGATCTCTAAACTCAGCCACCAGAGGTACGTTCTTCTACTCAGGGCTCTGTCTGCAGTTACAAAGCAGAGCCCTCTGGAGGGGATCATGCCCCCAGGTAGGGAGAGAGCACGCATGCTACCAGCCAGTGTCCTCAATGGTCATCACTTCCGCATGAAACCGAACCAACCTCTGAATCCTTCTCAACACAGGCCTCCAGCAAACACTACGAGCCCCCTAGAGCTGTTGCTGGAGAGGACATGAGTGGCCATCCCTGCTGGAAGTCTTCTTGGCAAACTCTATCTTAGTATAAGTGATTTCATCAGTCACTCCCACCTCCAGCATTTTGATAGAGAGTGGAAATCCTGAACCCAGCGGTGCCTCCGGCGCAGAAGCAGGACAGGGAGAGAGAGAATGGGAGTGTGGCAGTGGAGGCAGGGAGCAGGGACGACTGTCCGCCTGCCACTTGCATCTGTCTGGGGTCCATGCTGGCCTCCGGGGGGTAGCGTGAGGGGAAAGGGGAGAACTTGCAGACGGGGCAGCATATGGCCCCACCTGTACCCAGGACCTCTGCATCCTCTGCCTTCAACTGGCTGCCTTTGGACAGATCCTTCTGTCTCTCTGAGCCTCAGGTCAACAGCCAGAGAAGGTGAGCTCCACATCTCCACTTATAATTCAAAGTGAAATCCAGGAGAAGACAAAGGGAGGAAACAGGATGTGGCTGGAGAGACAGAAACCCCAAAGCAGGGAGAGTGAGGAAGAGAGGTAGGGAGACAGGGCGGGGAGAAGTGAGACAGACCCCAGGCCACCAACAGCAAATCCTGCCCTTCCTACCTCCCTGCTGTCCCCGACCCCCAGCCCTTGGGCTCTGCCAGCCTTCAAAGAAGAGCCTCCAGGGTGTCACCAAAAATGGGACCTCTGGGGGCCAGACAGAAAGGGCAGGAGTTGACTTGGTGTGAAGTCTGTGAGTCCCAGCTTGCCCTGAAACTTCTGGAAGAGAGCCCTTCTGAGATGAGGGGATACCACAGCACCCCAGGGACACTGAGATGCCCCCATCTCTGGGAGTCACATTCTACAGCCAATGACCAGGGAACACTTCAACCTTGAGCCTACGAAGGAAGAGATGACACCGAGGAGGGAAAGTGGGAATTAGCCACCTCAAGACCCAGCACAAACTGACGGACTGAGATCAGACTGCTGTTTGGTATTTTTGTTTTGTTTTACTTTTCTTTTCAATAGTTCCAACGGACAGGAAAAGTGCATTTCTCTCTTTTCCTCAATAATGAGGCAGGCCATGGTGGGGATAATGGTCTCGGTCCGAAAGTGCAAATCAGATTCCACATGAGATCAAGTTCCTGCCACATCCGCGGACTCCCTCACCTACCCGATGTCATGCTTCAGCACGGCCAGCCACCATGACCTTGAGCGGACCACTTCCCTGGGATTTGGTTTCCTCCATGACCAGAAGATACTTCTAACTGCTCTATGAAACCCAGGAGAGTGTGTGGAAGGCTGACTTCAAGAATAAAAGGGAAAAGATCCTGAGACCACAAAGGATCACACGTGCATGTGGTGTCATTATTTGTCACAAAAATGATATCATACAAACAAAAGAGTGGATCCATCCCAGGGCCTCAAATTTAGAACGGATGCCAGACTAGTCAGCTCAGGCCACCATCGCAGAATACCAGACTGTGGGGCTTAAACAACAGAATCTGTTTCCTCATGGTTCTGAAGGCTGGAAGCCTGAGATCAAGGAGTCGGATCGCTTTCTGCTGGAGGCTCTCCTTCAGGCCTGCACACAACTACCTTCTGGTCCTCCATTGTCTTTCCTCTGGACACACATGCAGAGAGCGCTCTGCTGTCTCTTCTCATAAGGACACCAGTCCCATCAAGTTTGGGCCCCACTCTTATGTCCTCATTTAACCTTAGCTACCTCCCTAAAGGCCGTCTCCCTCAATTCAGTCACACTGAGGGTTAGGGATGACTTTGGGGGGGGGGGGGACACAACTCATTCTGTAACAGATGCCTTATGTATTCATTGCCAAAAAGTAAATATCTAACATCTTATGAAAAGGAACATGAATGTATTTTGACTGTTAGAGTGAGATTTTGGAAGGCAGAGAGCAGATCAGCTGAATTTATGCTACCCAAGCTTAGCATTAACGTGTCCAGCACAGAGCAAGTGCTCAGTAAGTCATGAAGGGGTGGCAGGAGGAACATGGGCGGTACAATAGGAGAAAGCCATCGGCCACAAAGGTAGTCACTGGCTCATCTCCCCACCGAACTGATACGCCTCCGTTACTTTCACATCAGGCCATATCCCCTCTCATGAATATTTTATCTCTAGGTAACTAATGCCTGGACTTGCTGCCAGTGGCCATCGTTTGCAGGTGAAGAGAGCCAGGCGCTATGGTCAGAACCTCACTCATGGTGGCAGAGCTGCTGCTGGCCAAGCAGAGTAAGTGCAGGCAGGGGCAGGTCACTTCTGCACTCATCCCCTTCTCCAAACCTGTCCTGCTTTGCTTTTAACAGAATTCCCACCTTGAACACTGCCCCCGAGCCTACAAGGCTGCAGGGGGGCACATGCCACAGTTGGGGCGGGTATGTGAGGTCAGGCTGTACGCCAGGATGGCTGGTGGACTGTGTCACTGTTCAACAGTGAGCACCTTCCCTCCCTGAATGAGCACGACGGCTTCCCACCCTGATAAAGGAAGGCCAGCCAAGCCACCTGCCGATGGTGTGTGAGCACTGGACAGTGAGGACAATGACAACGCAGAAACACCAGATGACCCTGCTAGTCACGTAGCATGAGTGGAAACTGAGTCTTTGATGATTTAAGTCACTGAAGTGTGTGTGTGGTGGGGAGGGGGGTGCGCTATTTGTTACTGCAGCATAACAGACCATCCTGATGGCTGCGGGGTACTGCAAGTTTAAGCTGACCCCGATGTAGCCCCTTAGCTGACAGCTGTCAGAGGAAATCTCGCCTTCCTCCTGCAGAGAATTTTGCTTTTGACCTCAGCTCCCCCTCTTTTTTAAGACATTATTAGCTATTCCCAGTCAATGTGACTCATTTTGTGGAAGTTCCTAATTTCCCTGAGCTGCATTTTGGAAAGACTGGAGAAGAAGAAGAAGACTTAGAAAAAGAAGGAGCGAATCTTACAGAGAACAGGAAAAAAGGAAGTGGAGGGAAGGGAGGCTACTGGGAGAGAGAAAGGAGGAGGAAGAGAAGGGGGAGGAGGGGCCGCTGTTAGCCAGCTGGGCGCTGGGAGTTTTCTGCCAGCTGTTGACCCAGACACCTGCTGGGGCGAGGGGTTTCCAGTCTCAGGAGGACATCGTGGCGCTCACAGCCCACACTGCTAGGAGAAGCTGTATTTGCCTTCTAGGGATGAATCCAGCCAAGATCATTTTATTTGTTTGTTTATTTTAGAGACAGAGAGAGAATTTTAAGCAGGCTTCACGCCCAGTGCAGAGCCCGACCTGAGGCTCCATCTCCCAACCCTGAGCATCATGACCAGAGCCAAAGTCAACAGTCGGGCTCTGAACCAACTGAGCTATCCAGGTGCCCCCAAGCCAAGGTCGTTTTAAAACACAACCTATAGTTTTTTATATATTTGGATCTTGGTTAGCGTCCAAGAGAGCAGGGAACTTGTCCTTATTAGGCACACAGACCGGGTTCTCAACACAAATCCTTGTCAAGCTGGCAGCCCCCCTTAGGAGCCCACAAACAGCAGTGTCTCATGAGGCCTAGAACGGCCTGTGCATACACAGATGCTGGCTTTTCTCAGCAGACTCACTGCTGCCTGATGCTAAGAAAGGCCTGACTCCCCACCCCCCCGGCCCAAATGTAGACGAGGTACTCCTGGCCCCAACCAAAGAGGGGCCCTACTTGCCTCGGTTCCACTTTGGAGCACAAACCTGGGCCACTGCTTCCCCAGCTTCCAAGTCCCCAGCCATTTCCTGAGTCAGGCTGTCTAGCTCTAGGGATGAAAAGGCAGGGCCTGGGGGGACAGGAAGCTGGAGGGTCACGGAGGAGAAGCTGGCGGGTCACTAGGGGTGGGGTCTCCGCCCCATTCACCAGGAGCACATCCTGTTTCCTGCACTAAAAGGACCAGATCCCCCCGGAGTGCCAGCCCGCAGGCACTGCCCCCGCTCCACACTGTGTGCCATCCCTACTTCCTCTGTAGTTTGTCTCTAGGGGGAACACAGGCCAATAAGCTACACCCCGAACTGCGTGGGCACACCCGTCCACCCGTCGCGGACTTCAGTCCCCTGAACCAGTCTCCTAATCCCCCCACCGCAGCCCAAACATTCTCCACGCGTGCCCCTGGGCGAGTTCCTAACCATCTCCAAAATCTCATGAGTTTTCAGCGCGCGGCAGCTTTTGGCGCCAAGTGACAGCCTTCTTGAAGAAGAATCGCGCGTGTTCTCTCTCCAGACCTAGCTTGTGGGACGGCATACGGCAGTCACTCTAGAAATGCTCAGGAAATAAATGAATAGACTCCAGTCGGTGCCAGGCTCTTTCCACTGCCCAAATCCTGAAATGCAAGTAGAGACAAAAGCTTCCCAATAAAGTACAGAAATGAAGAACTAAAAAAAATGCTAAGTGCCTCAGTTTCCCCCTAAACCAGAGCTTGAGACAAGGCCTTGTGAGCAGGTGGATGATTTGGGGAAGTGGTCCTGAGAAACAGAAGCGGAGGCAGAGGAATGAGGACATCCCAACTCAAGAATGTGCTACCGAGCGGGCCCCCACTGTGGGCAGCAGGACGGTCTCCCTTGGGCCCCTCAGGACTGGACAGTGTCCCCTCAGAGTGTGCCTACAGGTCACACATGGGCCATTTGTTCCCACAGACTCCTAGGCTTGGAAGTCTGCAGGAAAGACTACGTGCACCCCCCCCCCCCAGTGACCCCAGAGACAGGAGGCAGGTGCCCTCAAGCTACTGCACCTGCCCCCTTGTTGCTATGGCAACAGCCAGCGGAAAGGCGGGTCAAGAGACTAGAAGGTGGAGCACAAGGAGGTCTGCAGCACAATACGAGTCCTTTAAAACCCTTAATAATTCTATAAAAGCAACATTAAAGTCATCTCAGAAAGTTATTTTCTCGGTAAGAGCCCTCACTCTCCTTCTCCCTCTTCAGTGCTGTGTCAGTTCCATCACGGGCTCCAGGCCCGACCTCTGTACCTTCTCCCCACCATGCGCCGCGGAACCAAGTCTTATTCCACCTTCAGAGTTATGACATGTTCGAGATACGGAAAACACATCAAAGCGACGCCAGGCGGGGGTTTTGACGAGGGCCGGCCTTGAGGGCCCTGGCTCTGTGACTCATCAGATTCGCAGGTGACTTTTCAGAGGGACCTGATGCTAGTGTAACCTTCCCAGCACCTTCTGCCTTTCTCCTGGGCAGCACCCAATTAGCACCCCGACCCGGATGGCTGTAGCCTCTCACTGTCTCTAATGCACCCCTCACTGCTTTATTGGAGTAGACCAATGCTGGTATGTACCTAATCATTTGACTCCCTAAAAATTGTGCCTCCTCATCTCAATTAATAGACCAGCTTTTACGTTTCTTTTATTCTGAACTGAACACTGGATACAGAGCAGTAAAATAAAGGCCCCCAGTTTTCTCTAAAGTACTGGGCTACAAGGTCAGGTCCCTGCGGAAGATCATGTCATGAAACCAAACCGATCCTGAAGACAAGGCTTCTAAATGACTGTTTCCCATCACCTAGAAAAAAATTAGGTCCTTTCATAGATGTAGTGCTGATAAGATACTTGGAGGAGAGAAAGAAGAGGACCCAAGAGCTGGTCTGATTCAACGCCCAATTCAATGCTTGATGACAGAGGGTCGTCACTCCCCAGACCACAGAGATGTCCTCAAAGAGGTAATTTCATACAGTGAAATCATTTCATTCAAATCTCAGGATCCAGCTTTCAGTAGTCCTTGCCACTACTATACCCATTTTATAGAGGAGTACACCAAGGCTCACATCAATAACCGCATCAGTCCCCAACGTGGCAAGTCACAGAGCTAACAGAACGGACATGGGAGCCCAGGTTTCTCTGCCTCTAACACAGATGCTCTTAGTGATTGTGCTATGTCCTAACAAACCTTAAGCCAAGTCCCTCTCTTTCCCATTGATGGGTTGTCTGTCACCATAACATCAGAAATACAAAGGACGATGCAGAGAAAAATGAGCAAAGATGGGTACTGGGTTGTAACTGGGAACTGAAGCAGGGAGGGAAGACTAGAAGTGGAATGGGAATGTAGCTGACAGACTCAGGGACCGCCATTCCTGGGGATGAGACACTGGCAGGCCTCCTGGTGGGATGCACCCTGGTGGCAGAGGGACCAGCCTCCAATTTCCAATACACCATACCCAACTGTGGGTTCGTGTGACCCTCAACAAGTCTGTCTCTCGGCCTCACTCACCTTATCTGTGAAATGGAAATAATCTGTAAGAAAGTTGTATGAGCTAAGTGTCATTATGTGCACAATGTCTGACGCACAGTGAGCACACCTCAGGAAATGTAGCTATTTTTAACAGTGCCTCCCTGCCTTGCTATTAAAACCTGCTTCTGGTTGCCATTTTTTTTTTTAAACCCGGATGTGACAGATGCCACACCTAGAGCCAGGGAGGGTAGGCCTATTGGTAGCCAAAGTCTCCTCTTCCCTTAGGCACATCTTCTTAATGCCACCTCCCTCAGCAAAAGAGCTGATCTCAGTCTGTGAGCTCTTCTGCAGCCCTACTATGTGTTTCTCACTGGTGGTCGCCATTTTGTAAAAGGACCAACTGCAAACATGGCCCAGACAAGGGAGAAGAAGGCACCTCATGCCATTCTACCTCATCTAAAGAGAGATCCAGGTCCTTGCTACGTGGTTCCAAAGCGCTTTACAGAATGTCACTGTCCCGCACCCCCACAGAACCCCACAGAACCCCTTCCATCTGGTGTTTGGGATCTGTAGCTCTTCAGCTGTCCTCTTCAGTCTCCATTCCTTGGAATTCATTTTAACAGAATCTCTAACAGGAAGACTCAGTTGTCAGCACCCAGCACCCCTCATGTTCCCCAGAGAGCCTAAAGGGCCCACTTAAAGCCTCTGCCTAGGGAATCTCCCATCGCTGACACCCTGACTGACCTTCCTGGGGGCCCCGAGTAAGAGCTCAGGCCAGTCTGGACTAAAGAGCAGACCCCAGTGAGTTATGAGGCTGTAATTCCATCAGAGGCTTCTGGAGAGATCGTAAACTCACGTCCAAAGTCTCCTCTCCCCCGGCCCCTTTTTTCCCCAGAGTGATTTATGACCCTATAATTCTGAGGCGGGACTGCTTCTGATTTCACGTCATCCAAATATTTTCCTAAGGCAATACAGGTCCTCCTCTTGGCTTCGAACTTCCTAGGCCTCTCAGCTCAAGAGTGGCAACAGCGCCGTCTAGTGGCTGGAGGCCTTGGCGGGCTCCTGGGTGGATCACAGACGGCACCTTCTCTGCTACTTAATAAGATGGTGACATCTGCTTTGACATTGTGTGTGGAAACCCACCTCATGCCTGAAACCAAATGGGTAAGAAGGATCTCTCAGCGGTGTGTGTATGTGTGTGTGTGTGTCAGGGACATGCAGATGTGGCCCAAGAGGGACTTGAAAAGTGTTGATTTCCATGACTCCTCTGATTCCACTGACAACCGTTTACTGGGTCCCGGCTTCATTGGCGCTCACTCCAGATCCTGTGAGCCACACGGCCAAGCCCAGCCTTCTCTCTCCTGCCCTTCAGATCCCTGCAAGTTCTAAAGGCTGCGTGTAAATCTTCCACCATCACCACAGCTCTAGAAATGTCTGTTGAGTGAATGAATGAAACTCTGAGCAAGGGAACGAGTCCAGGAGGTGGCTGGTTGGTCTGTGGCACTGACCCCACTCAATAGCAGGGAAACAGAGGCAGGAAATGGGGTGGAGTTGGCATAGGAACCTTCCTCTGATTGCCAACTCTGTTTGGGGTGGAGGCCCACCAGATAGTGGGCTGCGTGGTGGAGAAAAAGGTGGCTCTTGGAGCTGGCACCAGGCTTGGGCCAGCATGGGGCCCCTGAAGGGTAACCCTTCCTGCCAGCTGTGCCAAAGGCCTCGTGGCAGTTACCTCAGTGTCCTCCATGGAAAGCTGCATCAGTGGCATCTGGCCCTGGGAATGAGGACAACAGCTAAGTGCTCCAGCTCTGCAGAGGGGTGGCCACTCTCTCTGGCCCAGACTCCTCCTCCCCTCCACCTTTCTGACTTCCGCCCGTGCCTGTTTTTTCCCTTTAAGATCTGCTCCTGTTCTCCTCGGTGGCGCTGGTAACTATGGAAACTTCAATTAGGCAGTTTCGTTCAATGTCTCTAAAAATGGCCACGTGCAGGTGGCAGCAGCCCCTGACTTCCCAGCGACCCAGCCTGAGCTCACCCATATGTCCTGTTAAGACACACTCCTTCAGCATTTAAGAAAACGCTCCTCGAGCTTATAATGAAAGACCAGTTTCTCTTTGCAAAAATGTCCAATTCATCCCAGTCCTATGTTTTTGTAAAACATGATGAAAACAAATTAGAAAAATGAAATGAAAACCACAAAAGCTCTACAACACACAAACCCCAATTCTATAACATAAATTGAAGAAGCCTAAGAGTACTAGTACAGCTATAGAAGCTTCTTGGTGCCCACTCTGGATTTCCATGCTGTATCACCATGGGTGAGTATCAGTTGCAGACAGACTCCAGTAACTAATGGACCACACGTTGAGTAGCCCTGGCCTGGAAGGCCAGGGAGAGGGTGCAGAGTGCCACCCAGGGCCTCCCCCTCATCCAGGAGCATCTCTGGCCAACCCTGCTGACCCAGTCCTGCACTGGCCTGCACTCAAGCACACCTCAGGGTGGAGGCTAGGGCCTCACCCGGGAATACTGTGGAAATGTCTGTACCTGAACTTGAGCCAATGTGTGAGGGAAGCAGCTGCAGAGGCTTCGCCATGATCGGAAGAGCCCCTCAACCGCCAGGAATCTGCGACTTGATCATCCCAGCCAGGAGAGGCTTCCCGTTCACCCCAAATCCCTGGAATCCAGCACAGGATCTGATGGCGCAGACCAGGGGTCACTCCGAGGGGGTCTGACCGAGATTTCACTGCCCCACGATATACCAAATAACCACACCGCTTTCCCCCTTGTCTTCTGCTAGAAGGAAGATTGCCGTTCCCATGACCTGGGGGGAGATCCACCTTTTCTCCTACCTGACCTCTGGGCCCCTTTCCTCTTTTAAAAAATTAAATCAAATTAAAGTCGGTTAAGCGTCTGACTCTTGGTTTCAGCTCTGGTCATGATCTCGGGGTCATGAGGTTGAGCCCCGCATTGGGTTCCTCACTGAGCATGGAGCCTGCCTGAGATTCTCCCTCTCCCTCTGGCCCTCCCCACCCCTCTACCCCCACTGGTACACCTGTGCTCTCCCTCTAAATAAATACATAAATAAATATTTTTGTGAGTGAATTAAGGTATACTTTTTGTAAGTACTTACACAAATATTGAGTATAGTTCTATGAATTTTTACATGTGCATGACAACCAGATGAAGACATAGAACACATCCACCTCCCCAGAAAGTTCCCTCATGCCTTTTCCTAGTAGATACTAACCTTCCCCTACCCCCTTAGCTAACTACAATTCTGATCTTTATCACCATAGACTAGTTTTACATTAATTTCATATAAATGGGTCAAAAAGTGTGTATTCTTTTTATTTATTTGTTTGTTTATTTATTTATTTATTTTTCGCTCAAAATAATGTCTGTAAATTCTTTCAAGTCGTGGCCAGGTATCTGGGTTCTTTCTTTTTGCTGTGTTGAATTCCATTCCTGCTGTGAATATTCTTGTATGGTTTTTGGGAAACACACCTATTTCATTGCTTTCAGATAAATATCTACAAGGGTAGCTGCTGGGTCATAGAGTAGACCACGTTTAGGTTTTAAATAAACACTGCCCAACAGTCTTCCAAAATGGCTGAGCAAATTCATACTTCCCTCGGAAATGTCTGAGAATTCAGGTTGCTCCCCATCTTCAAGACTTGGTTCTGCTTTTCTTTCCATGTTTGCCATCCTGGTATGTGTATAACGGTGTCTCAGTCTTGTTCTGGTTACAGTCCTCTGATGAATAATAGTGTTGAGGACCTTTTCATATGATCGTTGGCCATCGGATAGCTTCTTTTATAAAGGACCTGTTAATTCTTTTGCCCTTAAAAAAAATCAGATTCTAAAAAAAATAATAATAATAAAATAAAATAAAATCAGATTCTTTATTAGATGTGCTCTGAATATCTTCTTCTGGCCCGTGGCTTATCTATTCACTTTCTGAATGATGGCTGTTGATGGGAAAAACACAAGATCTTATTTTAATGTAGTCCAATGTATCCTTCTGTTCATTTAGGGCATTTCTGAGTGCTATTTGAAAAATTTTTGCACACCCCCAGCGTCATAAAGATATCTCTTATGTTTTCTTCCAGAACTTTGCTGTTTGATTTTTCACATTTGGATCTATGATCTACCAACTACTAATTTTCATGTACGGTACTCCTTTTTTCTCCACAAATATCTAATTGCTCCAGTACTATGTACTGCAAAAAGCCATCTTTTCCCTCACTGATTTTCAGTGGAGCCTTTGTTATAAATCTTGTGACTGCATATGTGTGGGTCTATTTCTGGATTCTCTATTCTGTCCCACTGATTGCTCTATTTGTCTCTCTTGCACCAATACCACAGTATCTTAATTGTTGGGGCGCTACAGTAACTCTCAAAACCTCAATCTCTCTCACCGGTGTTTTACAATCTTTAGTGTAGAGGTCTTGCACACCTTTTGTTGGATTTACTACTAGCTCTTTGATATTTTTGATGCTGCTGTAAATAATTTTTTTTATTGTAATAGGAAACACACAATGAAATCTACTACCTTAAACAAAAGTAAAGTAGCATTAAGTAGTATATTGTTGTGCAGATCTCTGGAACTTTCTCATTGTGCACAGCTGAAACTTTATACTCACTAACAACACCCCATTTCCCCCTCTCCCTAGCCCCCAGGAATTTCTCCTTTCTGTGTCTACGTATTTGACAACTCTAGGTTCCTCATATAAGTGGAGTCACATAGTATTTGTCTTTTTGTGACTGGCTTATTTTACTTAGTGTCATGTCCCCAAGGTTCACCCATATTGTAGTGTATAACATGATTCCCTTCTTTTTTAATGCAGAATAATATTCTAATGTATGTACAGACCACGCTTTCTTTATCCACTCATCTATTAATAGACATTTAGGTTATTTCTACCGCTTGCTTATTGTGAAAATATCGCTTTGATGTCCTGTTTTCAGCTCTTTGGGATAGATATGAAGAAGTGAGATTGCTGGATCACATGGCAATTCTGTTTTTAATTTTTTGAGGAATCTCCATACTGTTTTTCCATAGCAGCTGCACCATTTTACATTCCTTATAAATAACATTGAAAAAATCCCATTGTCTAATTGTTGCCAGTATCAAGAAAGTCAACTGATATTTTTATATGTTGACCTTGTGTACACTGATACTTGACTAAATTCAGCTACTAATTTCAATAGTTAGTAGATTCCTTTGGATTGTCTATGCATACAATTATTACCTCGGTGAATGAAGAGTTGTACTTGCTTATTTTCAATATTTACATCTTTTGTTTCTCTTCCTTGGCTTATTGAGCGGGTGTAAACCTCCAGCACAGTACTGAGCAGAGGTGGTGAGAGTGTCCATCATCATCCCTCCATAAATTCAAGGAATCTCACACCTCATGAGCCTTACTGGGAAGCAGAACTCACCCTGACCTAGAAGCTCAAATGCCAGATGCTTACTCTCTCAGCATCTTTTCCCAGGGCATGGGGAACAGAAGGCGCACTCAGATGGGGTTGACGAGAGAGGTTACTGAAGGGACCACCTAAAGTGATAAGGTAGGGGCTGAATGGCCAGTCAAGGGCCCCAGGCAGTCAGAGACTCACAACAATAGGAAGCTTGGGGGGAGGCAAAGTGAGGAAGGGGGGTGCCCGAGGCTCCCACTCAGGGAGAGGGATGCATCTACCACCACACTTCTATGCTGAAGTCAGGAGTAACTAGGGGTAGAAACACCAGGGTTTCTCTCTCTCCACTCATCCTTCTGTCTCCTACTGGCATCTGCCACTGAGCTAAGCAAATGGAAACCTGACAGCAAGGGAGTCTGAGGGGAGCAGTCTACGGGGATCAGGCCTGGGGACAGGAAACTGCCAGAAAAGGGCGAAGCATGGATGGGGTGGGAAGGGTAATGACAATAATTGGCACAGGCCAGAACACGTGGCCTAGGCTGGCCCAATCAGATGCATCCTTCCCCGGCCATGATTCAGAAGCCAGTGATACAAAGAAACAGAGACGGGGCACATTCCTTCTGGTGGTCGCAAGAGGGATGCCAGGCACCAACTGTGACGATTCTGTGAGCTAGTCAACAACGTCACCTTCTGTCTAAACTAGCCAGAGTTAAAGTAATTTCACTGTAGCTAAGAACCTAGGACATGCCCCACTGATGGCAACTTAGCTCCATGCCTAAAATATCTGAAAAGTGTCATATTCAACCACCTGATTCATCCAACAAATGCTCACTGAGTACTCCTCATGCTCCCAGCCTAGGCTGCACACACACCAAGATACCCCCAAAACTCACTACGGTCAGTACGTACTTGGGAAGAGGCAGAGACAGCTGCATTTTAGGGACCATTAAGGCCACAGGCTAAAAATGGAAATCTTCTTGAACATAAATTTTACTTAAAATTTTTTTTGAGATAGATGACATAATTTTACTAACAAATACCCACACGATTTTTGTATTGAAACAGTCACGAGTATTATGGAGTTGAACGCAACATTTGTTGGACCTGTCAAAACAAAAGCCCTCAAGGTAATTCAAACATATCATGGTCCACTCTTTGGTACATAATGTTAAGAAAAACTATGCTGGGATCTCTGGTTCCTGTGCCCATGACGTGGAACCCCAGATTGCTTTGGGGGTCTGGGCTTACCTTCAGAGCACTGCTGATACAAAGAAAAGCTGGTTGTAATTAAGGAGTTAGAATTTAGATGCAAGTACTATATTTGAAATGGAAGAGCATTTGAAAAGGCTTGGTGAGGTTCTCCTGCTTAACACCCTGGACCTTGAATTCTGGGCTCCTACCAGTTTGACAGTCCCCTCTGGTCACTGCCAAAAGCAAACCTGTATGAGTCACTTGGCCTTGTAGGAGTCAGGGTTCTCCAGAGAAATAGAATAGGATATATAAAGACTGATCACAAGGAATCTGTTCATATGAGTGTGGAGGCTAAGAAGTTCTGAGAACACAGCAGACAAGCTGGAGCCCCAGGCAAACCAAGGTTGTAAGTTCAAGACCAAAAGCCAGCAGGCTTGAGACCCAAGAAAGAGTGTTCCATGTAAGTCTGAAGGCAGGAAAAGACCAATATCTCAGCTAAGTCAGACAAGCAGAGTTCCTTCTTACTCAGCCTTTTTGCTCTGTTCAGGCCTTCAGTTGACCGGATGAGGCGCCCCACATGAGGGAGGGTACTCTGCTTTATTCAGTCATCTCACGCTAATGTCAATTTCGCTTAGAAATGCCCTCACAGACTCATCTGGAATAAGGCTTGACCAAGTGTCTGGTCGTGCTGTGTCCCAGTCAACTTGACACATACCCTTAGCCAAGACAGTCCCAACCAGAAGTCCCAGGGGTCCCCTAAATAGGCAGCAGGACATACAGCTAGTCTGGGCTCCTTTTGCTGTACCCACCAAGACCCCTCGTGGGAGTACTGTTTCCCCCCTAATCCCAGGAGGCCAAAGCTTCCATGAGCACTGTGGGAGCCCAAGTAAGCTCATCCCTACCTTTCCACCACCATGGTGCAGCCTAGAGGACCAGCCTGTGCTGGTTTGCCTATGGCTCTCTGGTGTTAGCACTGAAAGTCCCAGGTCCTGGTAATCCCCAGGGAATTAGGATATTAAGCCCCCAATCCAGCCTAACATTGGAAGGGTGAGAAGCTGCAAATCTTCACACCCCATTGGTCTAGGAATCCTTATTTTCTTCTTTGGTCTACAGAGAACAGGTGGGAACAGTAAAGCTTGCTCAGTTTTTACTCACACCAGATGAGTCATGGTCTTAAGTCCATCCATACAGAGAACAGAGAAGATGCTTTCAGTCCCACATTGAGACCCAAGAAATTAGTTCTTCATCAAATGAGCATCATCAATGAGGCAGTGCATGCTCCAGACCCTGCCCATCCTCCTCAAGAACAGATTGGGGTTGGTTGCTGGGCTGAAAGTGACATGGTCACTCTTCCCCCAAGATCCTCTTGTGGGTGACTGATCCTTGGGACCATTTTTGTGTTTCTTGGAATGCTTTCACCTTGGTTCTGGTTTATGGATTCCTTCCAACCAAGGGCAGCCCCCCACAGGAGTTGAGGTTTTCAGGTTTTGGTTTTCTTTTTTATTATTTATTTATTTATTTATTTGAGAGAGTGAGCACATGAGTTAGGGGAGGGGCAGAGGGAGAGAAGCTTCAAGCAGACTCCCCGCTCAGCAGGGAGCACAACGCAGGGCTCAATCCCAGGACCCATGAGATCATGACCTGAGCCAAAACCAAGAGTCAGATGTATAACTGATTGAGCAACCCAGGCACCCCAGGAGTTGGGTTTTGATATCCTCATCAAAGAGCACTTACTCTGAGCAAGGCAGTTTCAGAGCCATGCAGAGCTAATCAGAAAAGACTTAGCTCCTGACCTCCCTGGGAGTTCCCCCAGACTCCCCAAGCCAGTACTAGCACCAGACACGCACAGCCGGGGCTCTGAACAAAGACGGGAGCAAGAGTGAGAGACAGAGCAAGGTGATGGGGTTTTCTTTCTGTCTTGCTCTCCTTCTCAGATAATTTGGGGCCATGATGTTACAGCTATTGGTTTTCACGTTTTCACAAACGTGACGCTGCCTGCTTGCACTCAGAGGCTCGCTCAGCAAAGGGAAACCAGAAGCTCTGACTGCACAGCTAAGGTAGGAATGACCTTGCTTCATAGGAGTCTGGTAAGCCCACAGGAATGAGCTGGCACAGGGCCGTGGGGGAGCTAGAGGATGACCCAAGAGGAGACTGAGATAGGACTCCACCTCCCTTCTGCCCCTGACCTTTGCCACACTTTGGAGGTGAAAGAATTGATTATTAATTAGTGTTACTGCTGTTCACAGGCAAGACATGTACATGACACTCAAGTCAAGAAGTACAAAAAGGCCTCCACCCCACGCATGCTCCCTGGCCATCAGCTCCCTTCCCCAGGGGCAGACAGTGGCCCTGTGTGTCTCCTTCCTTCCCAGAGATGCTCCACATGCCCTTGTGAGGCACTAATGCAGTTGGATGTGTGCGGGAGACACAGGCTTGAACTCAATAAATGGGGGTGTAAAGTTCCAGAACTTGTTTGGCTACACATCGGAGAGTCCCAGAAGCAGGATCTAGGGCAGAGAAGGGGGGATGGCATCTTCTCAAAGGAGAGAAAGATGGCACCGAATGAAAAGTGAGATCAACAGAAGCAGGAAGGAAAGGCGGAGAAGCTGCCCCGTGGCACAGCACTCATCCCTCAGCTCTCCCAGGTCTGGGTTCCAGATTACGAGCTCCCTGCTGCTTCTCAGGGATCAGCCTGGACTTGGCTAATAGGGCCTGGTGGTCCTCCTTCCAGGAGGACCCAGACCTGAGTCTGCTTGACTGTTCCCGTGGCTCTCCCACCAGAGGGCTGGGGAGCTCACTCGTTTACACCATGCTCTAAAAGCTTAGAATTGCCTGCAGTTTTATTTTCTTCTTTTTTTAAAATAAAATTATTGTATAGAGTAGACTCTGTTACCACACAATTTATTGAGAGGTTAACTCTGCCTTTGGGAACCAAGATAACAGGTATATGGGCAGGGGCAGTGGGAGACGGAGCCACCCGGTTCTTGCCACCGGGAAGTGTGGGCCCACAGAAGTTGGTGCAAGAGGTGCACAAGGTATGGGCTCGTTCAGGCCAGCCCTGCCCTGCTGCTGGCCCCGGGTAGTCTCCTAGCCAACCCCTTTGAGGCAGACACAAAAGGCAGTCTTGCTCCCAACTCTAACTCCTGGCAACTCCACAGGGAGGAATAAGAGTTTGATGAGGAGGCTACACCACAGACAGACTCAGCATTTCCTGGGCCTTCATGCTAAATATAAGAGCTTCATTGCTCTGGGCACAGAGCAGAATTCTAGACCACAAATGGCCAGTCCTTGCCCTTCTGAGCTCCCAGTAAAACTTAACTAGACCATAAACAGAGTTAGAGTCAAACAGATGACTTAAGCATGCACTGATGATGGCAGAAAGAAATGCTACAAGATGGTCCATGACGAATTGCTAAATGGGCAGTGAAAGTGTCATTGTCATAGGAACCCTATGGATCAAGCAGAAAGCAAAGGCTTTTTGGAGGTTCTGTGATGTGAGCTGCAACCTTGGAGGGTGGAGAAGTTGCAAACAGGAGAGAGGAAGGTGATTAAGCCACACTGGAGAAAATCAGCAGTCACCCCAGAGCTCAGAGCACCTATTCCCCTGCCCACCTATATACACTCAAGCCCTGACACCTGGGAGAAGTCTAGAACTTGCCCAAGGTCAACAGGTGGAGCAGGCCAGGTAGAAGAACTTCCAGTTCCCTGCTGGCCCCAAGGATGCCTCCCAGAGCTTTCCTCTCTCCTATTTTCACATCATGCCCTGTCACCTATATTCAGCCTGAAAAACAATGGCAAGCAGACCGTCATCCTGGAGGTGGTGGCAAGAGGAGTGAGCATCAGCAGAGCCCTAATGTGAATGTCTGAGATGCCCCTCCCTGTCCCAGCTCCTCTCTGCCATCTGATGGCACCTCAGCCCGCTTCTTCTCACTTGCCTGCATCTAAGTGGCATAAACTGTTTTCACTGCTCCTTTTTTTCCTTCTTGTGTCCCCTCGTTTTCAGGGAGGAAAAAAGTGCTAAAGAGACAGAAGAAAATTGCCACTAATGTTCCCTCCCCTGCTTCCATTAGAGTTAGTGCTTATAAATATTGAAGAGCCAAGCTCCACCAACCTCTGTGAGTACCACTGTGTCTGGTGGCTGTTCGCTCCCCCTCCTCCGTCTCCCAGGGCAACCCTCGCTGGAGGTGGAGGGATGGACCTGCTCCGGGAAAGCCAGGGAGGCAGGCTGGGGTTACCCTGCCCAGGGAGGTGGACCACAGATGAGGGCCCAAGGTTCTCCTCCTACTGGGATAGGAGGAGCTGCGAGTCCAGAGGAGGAGTGATCGAAAGAGGCCGCAGTCCCTGCAGAGGGCACACAGAGAGGGAGATGACAGGGTCAGGCACCTTGAAAGAGAACTGGCATTCTCTGGAAGACACTGAGAAACAAGTTACTAAAATCAAAGGGCCTTGATATAAAGAAAAAAAAAAAAAAACTTGCTCAAAAAGCCAGCTCCCACTGGCTCCCAGCAGTAGGACCCAGGAAGTTCTGGTGAGCTCTGGGATACCCAGTAGCTGGGGAATGGGGTGCCTAGTTGCTTGACTCATAGACCCCTGCAGGGAGGCCAGAGAGAGAGAGGGGCCCTGTTAATAAATATGGGACACAAGTGGGCAGACTCCTGGAAATTAGACCCCGGAGCCCCCACATGCCTCTCTGCAGCTTCACATATCTTTCTAGTCCTTCCACTCATACAGCCAGGATTTTCTGCTCCAAAGACTCAATACCCTTCCCAGGTCCTCTCCTGGGGTGTTCCCAAGCCTGGCTGTAGGCCCTCTGGATGGCAGTACATCCTTTGAGGGCAGGTGTGAAGCTGTCAGGACAGAGGCTGTAAACTAATAAATCAGCGGGCCCAGCCAAAGCTCGTACCCACATTAGCTTAGCATGGATTACCATATAAATTGGATTTTACTGCCATTTCCAGTTTTCCCTTCCTAATTTACCTTTCCTACTTTCCTCTGCCCTAGTGAACCTCTCTCTGGAATGTCTTCTGTCTCCAGAGGAAGAGAAATCCTCTCTGCCTGGACTCCAGGTCCTCTGGGTCTGCCTCACCCAGCAAAAAATTATCTTTTCTCACCTATCTGATCCAAAATGGTGCCATCTCAGACTGGGCCTACGGATGGCTCTGAGTTAGCCTGACCCGTCACTCTCAATGCCTTTTGTTTTTTAAAGTGCACCTGCAGTCTGCTTTGGTGTTGCCAACCTTGCCAGCTTGGATAGTCTTCTTAACAAAAACCATAGCGGTTCAGGTGCATTGCCCTCCCATAGACTCAGGATCCCCCATTTACAAGTGATCCATGGGCAGGAGGATTTTTGCCACCCTTACTACCTTGGCCTCTCCAGCACCAAACCACCTCACTGCAGCAAATAGCTATGAACCATCCCTTCTGTAAGAAAAGGAAACTGGCTCTGAATTGTAAATCATGATCGGAGATTAGCACCAAAAGGAAAATAAAGAAAGAAATACAATAAAATTAATGCAGGGCTATGATGCCTCTCATTCAATGCCTTGTTTTTTCCAGGCTGTTAAGGGCTTTCATTTTTTCACCAGAAGATTAAAAACTTATTCAGACTAAGGTCCACAGCCTGACTCACAGAACAAGCAAGAAGAGGCCTGGCCCATCACCCAACCATCTACTTCCTTCCGATTCCATCAGCTATAAGATGCTGAATGTTGAGTCTGGGAATCAGGGGAAATTCCCACAGAGGGAATTTCAGCCCCAATCAAAACAATGTTGGACTGCTCACTATTTGACAGCTAAATCAATTCTTCCCTTTTTTGCAGCAGTTTTTGCTCTCACCCTCATCAGTTCACAGCTGGTAGAGAGAGATGTTTTTCTTGTAAGGCCACTTCCAAACTTCTAATTTGTATTTCTTAAAAAAAGGAGGAGAGGACCCTGATTGCTTGTATCATTCTCTCTTGGCTTCTGGAGCTCTGCTGGTACAGTCCCAGGGAAACTATTAACAAAAAGATCTCTGGAAACTGAATAGTTAATACGTTCTGTGAGAGATTCACCTTCAAACCAGTACAGGCAAAGACAAGACTGGAAAGAAGGAACTGTACTGAATATTTAGCTTGTGCAAAGTACTGCAGGAGGCAAGCCACACCTACCATAGGAATATCATTTATTTACATATCAGTTTACCTTCTCTCCCTTACCCCTCAATCTTCTGGCCATCCAGACCTGTCTTTTCCTATGTCCCCAGCCCTTGCATGACACCCATAAGCTGAGAAATTCCAAACAAGATTCTCTGGTCTTCTGAGGTAATCAGGAGAAAGGGTAGGTAGAAACAAAGAGACTCAGAGAAACAGGAGGGTTTGGTCAGAAAGGCTAAGATCATGTACATAACAAAAAACTTTAAAAGATGAAGAAAGCTGGAGAGTGTGTAAAGTCAAAAGACGTGTGGCTTAAGAGAGGGTTTGGAAGACTAACATCTAGGCTCTGGGGAGGTACAGACAGAAGAGAAGGGGTAGACAAGAAGACCTCTCATACTAGGAGTATGGGCTTGTATTCTCTTTAATGTTCTTCAAGAGATGCAAATAAAGTTTGAATGCATTCTAAACTGCCATTTGAGGAAGGATAGTCCAAGATGGCAGAGGAATAGGAAACCTTAGTTTCATCTGGTCCCAGGAATTCAGCTAGATAGATATCAAATCATTCTGAACACCTGCAAACTCAAATGGAGATCTAAGAAAAGAATACCTGTAACTCTACAAATATAAATTCCTTTAAGCGAAGAGGGAGCCCAAAAGTAACACAGGCCAGAAAGGAACCGAGACAATATGCACAGTGACTTTACAGGTAATACAATGGCACTAAATTCACATTTTTCAATAGTTACTCTAAATGTAAATGGGCTAAATGCCCCAATCAAGAGACACACATATCAGACTGAATAAAAAAGCAAGACCCACCAATATGCTGTCTGCAAGAGACGCATTTTAGACTGAAAGACACATCTAGATTTAAAGTGAAGGGGTGGAAAACTATTTATCATGCCAATGGACATCAAAAGAAAGCTGGGGTGGCAATCCTTACATGAGACAAATTAGATTTTAAACCAAAGACTATAATAAGACATGAGGAAGGACACTATATCATATTTAAAGGGCCTATCCAACAAGATCTACAAATTGTAAATAGTCATGTCCCTAACATTGGAGTACCCAATTATGTAAATCAATTAATAACAAAATTAAAGAAACACATCAAGAATAATACAGTACTAGTAGGGGAATTTTACACTCCACTCACTGCAATGGACAGATTATCTAAGCAGAAGATTAACAAGGAAATAAGAGCTTTGAATGACACACTGGACCAGATGGACTTCACAGATATATTCAGAGTATTCCATCCTAAAGCAACAGAATACACATTCTTCCCCAGTGCACATGGAACATTCTCCAGAACAGATCACATACTGGGTCACAGATCAGGTCTCAACTGGTACCAAAAGACTGGGATCCTTCCCTGCTAATTTCAGACCACAATGCTCTGAAGTTAGAACTCAATCACAAGAGGAAATTTGGAAAGAACTCAAATACATGGAGGCTAAAGAGCATGCTACCAAAGAATGAATGAGTCAACCAGGAAATTAAAGAATTAAAAAATTCACAGAAACAAATGAAAATGAAAACACAACTCTTGAAAACCTTTGGGATGCTGCAAAGACAGTCCTAAGAGGGAAGTGTACAGCAATACAAGCCTGTCTCAAGAAACAAGAAAGGTCTCAAATATACAACCTAACCTTACACCTAAAGGAGCTGGAGAAAGAACAGCAAAGAAAGCCTAAACCCAGAAGGAAAAGAGAATTAATAATTAGAGTAGAAATCAATGAAATAGAAACCAAAGAAGAGCAGATCAATGAAACCAGGAGCTGGTTCTTTGAAAGAATTAATAAGGTTGATAAACCCTTAGCCAGACTTATCAAAAAGAGAAAAAACCAACACAAATAAAATCGTGAATGAAAGAGGAGAGATCACAACCAATAGTGAAGAAATAAAAGCAATTATAAGAACATGTTATGAGCAACTATATGCCAACAAATTAGGCAACCTGGAAGAAATGGATGCATTCCTAGAGAAGTATAAACTGCAAAAACTAAACAGGAAGAAATAGAAAACCTGAGCAGACCCATAACCAGCAAGGAAATTGAGGCAGTAATCAAAAATCTCCCAACAAACAAGAGCCCAGGGCCAGATGCTTCACAGGGCAATTCTATCAAACATTTAAAGAATTAATACCTATTCTGAAGTTGTTTCAAAAAACAGAAATGGAAGGAAAACTTCCAAACATCTATGAGGCCAGCATTACCTTGATCCCAAAACCAGACAAAGACCCCACCAAAAAGAATCACAGACCAATATCCCTGCTGAACATGGACGCAAAAATTCTCACCAAGATACTAGCCAACAGGATCCAACAGTTCATTAAGAGGATTATTCACCATGACTTATTCCTGGGCTGCAAGGAAATAAATCAATGTGATATACTACATTAATATAAGGACAAGAACCATATGATAGTCTCAACAGATACAGAAAAAGCATTTGACAAAGTACAGTATCCTTTCCTGATTAAAACTCTTCACAGTAGGGATGGAGGAAACATACTTCAATATCATAAACGCCATGTATGAAAACCTCACAGTGAATATCATTCTCAATGGGAAATGATACATGATATAGGTCAGAAACATGGCAGAGATGTCCACTATCACCACTGTTGTTGAACATAGTACTAGAAGTCCTTGCCTCAGCAATCAGGCAACAAAAAGAAATAAAAGGTATCCAAATCAGCAAAGAAGAAATCAAACTCTCACTCTTTGCAGATGACATGATACTTTATGTGGAAAAGCCAAAGACTACCCACAAAATTGCTAGAACTCATATAGGAATTCAGCAGTGGCAGGATATAAGATCGATGCACAGGAATCAGTTGCATTTCTACTCACTAACAATGAGAGAGTAGAGAGAAATTAAGGAATTAATCCCATTTACAATTGCACCAAAACCCATAAGATACCTAGGAATAAACCTAATCAAGGAGGCAAAGGATCTGCACTCAGAAACTCTAGAACACTCATGAAAAAATTGAGGAAGACAAAAAGAAGTGGAAAAATGTTCCATGCTCATGCCTGAATAACAAATATTGTTAAAATGTCAATGCTACCTAAAGCAATCTATATATCCAATGCAATCCCAATCAAAATACCATCAACTTTTTTTCACAGTGTTGAAACAAATAATCCTAAAATTCAGGCAGAATCAGAAAAGACCCTAAACAGCCAAAGGAATGCTGAAATAGAAAACCAAAGCTGGTGGCATCAGAATTCCAACCTCAAACTCTATTACAAAGCTGTAATCATCAAGACAGTATGGTACTGGCACAAAAACAGATACATAGATCAGTGGAACAGAATAGAGAACCCAGAAATGGTGTTGGGAAATAGGACAGCCACATGCGGAAGAATAAAACTGGACCATTTCCTTACATCATACACAAAAACAGACTCAAAATGGATGAAAGACCTCAATGTAAGATAGGAATCCATCAAAATCCTAAAGGAGAACACAGGCAGTAACCTCTATGACTTCAGCCACAGCAACATTTTGCTAGACATGTCTCCAAAGGCAATGGAAACAAAAGCAAAAATGGGACTGGGACTTCATCAAGATCAAAAGCTTTTGCACACTGGGGCACCTGGGTGGTTCAGTGAGTTAAGCCACTGCCTTTGGCTCAGGTCATGATCTCAGGGCCCTGGGATCAAGCCCCACACGGGGCTCTTTGCTCAGCAGGGAGCCTGCTTCCCCCACCCCCACACCTCTCTACTTGTGATCTCTGTCAAATAAATAAATAAAATCTTTAAAAAATAAATAAATAAATTTTTAAAAAGCTTTTGTACAGCAAAGGAAACAGTAAAAAAAAAAAAAAAAAACGAAAAAATAACTGACAGAATGGGAGAAGACATTTGCAAATGTCTTATCAGATAAAGGACTAGTATCCAATATCTATAAAGAACATATCAATCTCAACACCCAAAAAACCAAATAATCCAATCACAAAATCGGCAGAAGGCATAAACAGACATTTCTCTGAAGAGGGCATACAAATGGCCAAAAGACACATGAAAAAATGCTCAACATCCTTCAGCATCAGGGAAATACAAATCAAAACCACAATGAGATACTACCTCACACCAGTCAGAATATCAAAATCAACAAGTCAGGAAATGACAGATGTTTGTATGGATTTGGAGAGAAAGGAACCCTCTTACACTGTTGGTGGGCGTGCAAGCTGGTGCAGCTACTCTGGAAAACAGTATGGAAGTTCCTTAAAAAGTTGAAAATAAAACTACCCTACAACCCGCAGTTGCACTACTGAGTATTTACCCCAAAGATACAAATGCAGTGATCCAAAGGGGCATGTGCACCCCAATGTTTATAGCAGCAATGTCCGCAACACCCAAACAATGGAAAGAGCCCAGATGTCCATCAATAGATGAATGAATAAAGATGTGATGTACACACACACACACACACACACACATACAGAGGAATACTACTCAGCCATCAAAAAAAAAATTAAATCTTATTATTTTACAATGATGTGAATGGAATTACAGGGTATTAAGCTAAGCAAAATCAGCGAATCAGGAAAAGGCAATTGTCATACGATCTCACTCATACGTGGAATTTAAGAAACAAAACACAGGATCGTAGGGAAAGAGGAAAAAATAAAACAAGATGAAATCAGAGAGGGAGACAAACCATAAGAGACTTTTTTTTTTTCTTTAAAGATTTTATTTATTTGACAGACAGAGATCTCAAGTAGGCGGAGAGGCAGGCAGAGAGAGAGAGGAAGGGAAGCAGGCTCCCCGCTGAGCAGAGAGCCCGACGCGGGGCTTGATCCCAGGACGCTGGGATCACGACCCGAGCTGAAGGCAGAGGCTTCAACCCACTGAGCCACCCAGGCGCCCCTCATAAGAGACTCTTAATCACAGGAAACAAACGGACGGTTCGTGGAGGGGAGGAGGTTGGGGGGAAAGGGGTAACTGGATGATGGACATTAAGGAAGGCACATGATGTAATGAGCACTGGTCATTACAAAAGACTGATGTATCATTGATCTCTACCTCTGAAACCAATAATATATGTTAATGAACTGAAGTTAAAGAAAATAAATAAATAAACTGCCATGTGGCTAATGTTTATCCACACCTATCTAAACGCAATTCTGTGCAAAGACTGAACTTATGAGGTTCACCAGATTTATCCGGGTTACATATCAAGACTCATTCTGAAAAAAACAACAAACAAAAAAAGACTCATTTTGAACCTAAGGTAAAAAAAATTCGACTGCACCTGAAATTATAACTTTATTCTAGACTCAAAGCAAAAGCAAAGAGCACAACTTCTCCCAGACAACTCAGCCGCTGGAGTCATCCTGAAAAGGGAGGTAGGCAGGTGGCGTATTAGCCGGAGGACCAGAGTAGTTACCCTGAGTGGATCTAAACTGATCGCGCATTGACTTTCTCTCACTGCTAAAAAATGACTCCAGTTTCTTAGGAAAGTCATTTTACTGGTGTTGGGATAAAGATGAATGTCTCAGCTTTGTAAGGGATTTCTTTTCCTTGTCTTTTCCTTTTCTTTTCTTTTTTATTTTCTTCCTTCCTTCTTCCCTCCCCTCTCCACCCCTCCCCCTCCCCTCTCCACCCCTCCCCGCCCCCTTCCTTTCTTTTCATTTCCTTCCTCCTCCTCCCTCCCTTCCTACCTATCTTCTCTCCTACCTTCCTTTTCTCTTTAGGTCTCTTGATTGGGTGGCCACATATAATGTCACATTAAGCATCCTTTTCCAAACCTTCCATGCTCCTACAAACTGCAATGCTGGCTTGCTAATCATTTCCCTGATTTCTCTGACTTTGAGGTTGCAGTAAATGAGCGACATGGGACCTTCGAATTCATTTTGGTTGTGGGTACCATTATCCCTTAATGAGATAAAGAAGCGGTTTTGCCTTTAGTATCTACTGTTGGCACCTCAATGTTTTAAAATAAAATTATGGCATCTGACCCTTCTGAATCCAGTAAAGCTGAGATAATTGTGAATTTAAAATAATTCTAGCTATAATATATAAAATGAAGAATAACAACAACAACAAAAGAACTACTCTCTTATCTCAAGTTCCCCCATCTTAATTTGTCCCCAATATTTTTTATGAAAAAGTCCCACATAATGCAAAGATTATACATTTTTACAGCGAACATAATATATGCCAGTAACTAAATTCACCCATCAGCATTTTACCAGACTTGCATTCACATGTTTCTGTCCATCTATCCAAGCCTCTATTCAATCCATCAACTCATCTTATTTTTTCTTAAGATTTTATTTTTAAGTAATCTCAACATCCAACATGAGGCTCAAACTCAGAACCCTAAGATCAAGAGTCACATGCTTCACTAACTCCACCAGCCAGGCACCCCCATCTTATATTTTTCAATTTTACAATTTATCTTTACTTTTTAAAATATAATTGACATATAATCATGTGTAGGTTTAAGGTGTGCAACATATTGATGCATTGATATATTTCAACCTGACTACCACTACACCATTAGCTAGCCTTCTCCAATACTTCACGTAATTATCATTTCTCTTCTGTACTGAGAACAATGAAGATCTCTTAGCAACTGTGAAGTTCATAACACAGTATTGTTGACCTTAATCACCATGCTGCACATTAAATCTCCAGGGCTTGTTTAGCTACTAGTTTCCAGTTCATATCCTTCACCAACATATCCCCAACTCCTCCACATGCCCAGCCTCTGGTAGCCACCATCCTCCTCTCTCTGAGTTCGGCTTTTTTTAGATTCCATGTATAAGTGATATTCTATAGCATTTGTCTTTCTTTGTCTGACTTATCTTGGCATAATGTCCACAAGGTCTATCCGGGTGTCACAATTGTCAGGATTTCCTTCCTTCTCGTGGCTGAATAATATTCCATTGCATGTACACACACCATATCTTCTTTACCTACTCAGTGATGGACCCTCTGCTTGTCTGCAGATCTTGGCTATCCTGAATAATGCTACAATGAGCATGGGAATACAGATACCTCTTTGATAGCCTGGTTTCATTTCCTTTGGATAAATATCCAGCAGTGGAATTGTTGGATCATATACTAATTCCATTTTTTTTTCTTTTTTTAAGGAAACTCCATGCTGTTTTCCATAGTGGCTGAACTAACGTACATTCCCACCAACAGCACACAAAGGAGCCAAGAACACTCAAGGGAGAAAGGATAGTCTCTTCAAAAAGGGGTGATGGGAAAACTGGATAACCACATGTGGAAAAGTGAAACTGGACCCCGACCTTAGACCACTCACAAAAATTAACTCAAAATGGATGAAAGATTTAAACAAAAGACCCGATGCTATAAATTTTATTTTGCATGTGGAGCCATAGAATAAATTCTCTACGTTATCTTATTTTTCAGTCATTGCACCCTTCAGTACAATTCTCTGTAAATACTTCAGCATGGGTGTCATTAACTAGACTTCTAGATTTGTTACAGATATATTTTGAGATAAAATTTACATACAGTGAAATGCACAGATCTTAAGTGTACATTTGCTAAGTGCATATATCTGTTGTAAATTAAATCCTCATCGATACGTGGTAGAATTTTGCTTTCACCCCAGAAAATTCTCTAATGCTTCTTGTTCATCAATGCCATCACTCCCGCTCCCCAGGGCAACAACCATGATGGATTTTTTTCTGCCACACATCAGCTTAGTCTGTTCTAGAACACCACAAAAATGGAACCACACACCACTCCATCCTATTTTACCTGCAAAATAAACTAATCTCTAACCCCCCCTTCAGGATAGGGTAGACTTGGGTGTTTTTTCCTTGCATGGCTTTAGAAAACAGGGAGTCTGTTTGCTCTCCAAAAAGACCAGGGTTCTGTGGGTCATTAGTTCTCATGTTGAAAGGATGCTACCTATCGGCTGAGGTGTTTTTAGTCGAACCGTCCAGAATAGACAAGGCTGGTGAACACACAGGATATCCGTAGGTGAAATGAGCTTTGTGGTGGGTTCCCGCAGCCCGTCACTCACTTGTAGGAAATGCTTCATGAGCCTTCATTAACATCTGGATCTGTCCAGAGCTTCAAGAGCTTCAAACTGCTTGATCTGCAGTTTGCTCAAGGTGGGAATTCAGAGTGAACAAAACCCTTGGCCTCATATAAACCCAGCCTGGTCTTCATCTGCTTCACTCCTTTGACCGGGAGGACTGCAGGCAGCCTATCTCGGGTCCTTGATCCTGGAGTCAGAACTGCGAGGGCCCTGCAGAATCTGTGACTAAGGAGAAATGTCTTGTTTTCCTCGTGCTCTCTACGGGAGGGAGCAGCCAAAGGAAGAAGCTGTCTGCATTGCCTGTGGTGTAAGACCACCCGCCAGCACGAAATAGGAAGCAGAGGGAAGTAAACAAACCAAATTCTGAAATGCGCTCATCAGTGCAATCTGTCCTCTGAACGCTTTTGCATCGAGAGATGGTTGGGACGCAACCAAGCGGAAGGAGCTCATCAGCTGGCCTCGGTGACAGCATCAGGGAGGGGAGGGGAGGAGTCCAGACAGCGGTGGCAAGCCCTCCCCGACTCAGCAGCAGGATGCTCTGCCGCCAGTGCAGAGGGCTATCTGATTTAGTTAGTCACAGGGTCTCCCTGCAAAGAGAAGTTTCCCATCGGTCTCTATGGCCTTGAGTGCTGGCACCATGTTGCTGTGTGCCCGGTTTTGAGCCCAGGGGTGGCGCGAACAGGAAATACAATGATGGTGTGTGTGTGGGGGGGGGGTGATGTAAAGGGAGGATTCTTTCCAAGTCCCTCTGTCCAGATCTCAGGGGTGGGGGAGACCAGGCACAAGAGCAGAATTCTGCAGAGCTAACCAAGAGGAGAGGAGATGTTAGTCCCCACGGTCAATGGAACGGGGGACGAAGTGGGGTTGCCTCTGCTTCGTGGGATTAATTGATATTAGCTTAATGTTCATGCACATTAAGACCCAGATCCTGCCTTGATATGGCCTCAGGTGCAGAGACGGCTAAAGGAAGAGTCCACAGGTTCAGAGTTTCTGGTTCGGACCTAATAAGAATGCTAATGGAGGTCATCAGAGACCAATTGATTATCAAGGATGAGTTGAGGAGTGTCATGGGTTGTTATACATTAAAGCTTGAGGGCCATGTGTTCTGGAAGCACGAACCAGACTGTGAAATCCCCAGCTTCTCAGGATGGGGTGGTGAGGCTCAGAGCCCTGCACACCCAGCCAGCAAGGCAAACAAATGTGCAGCAACTGGCCATTGAGGATGAGCCAACAACTTCTCCAGGAGGCCAAGAGCCAGTCCGTGGGAAAGCAGGAAAGATTTTTTTCTATGTCTTTCTGACCATAAATTCCCAGTGTTGAGGCTTAGTTCTCCTTGCGTGCTTTATTCAAAAAATATACAATGACCCTGTACCAGAAAGGACCCGTACCTTGTACCAGAAAGGACCCACTTCTCGTAGTTCATAATCTAACTCGGGGATAATTGTTTACTCCTTATCCACTTCCCTGTCAGCTGTATTTCTCCTCCCCTCTTAACACAAGAAAGGGAAAGAGAAGGGCCCTGAGTTTTTAAAAACTGAGGCAAAGGAAGGAGAGAACAGGACGAGCATTACTCCACGTCCTGCTGTTTGGGTACATGATGAAAACACATGTGGTTACTCTCCTCAGGAACTTATTATCAAGTATCAGGCGAAGAGACAAACTGGATGACTCAAAGGTTTCCGATGAGCATTTGAGTTGGGGGCCAAGGGACAGTTCCAAGTTCCAATGACAAATGCCACAGCCAAGAACTGACTCCAGCATTCCACAGCATATACTGAAATGAAAAACTCTCCAGAAGAAACCGTCTTGGGGATTGCCCACCATTCCTCTACCTCTTTACACCTCTGGTCACCTGAGTCCCAGCCTGGCTCCAGATGCCCCCATCACATTCCTTCCCCTCCCCAGGCTTGTCCGGAACTCTCCTTCCTCCCAGGCCAGGATAAGCCTGGAGAGCTCCCCATCTCTGTGCTTCCAGATTGTTCTTTTTATATGAGGTACCTCCTGACTTCCTGCCTTCTCGGCCCTGGACCAGCTGTCCAGTTATCCTAGGGAAGTCCCACCCCAGGGAGAGCCCGGAACCACCGATGTTTGGGTCACCAGGGGGCACAGCCACCTGCCGCAAGGCCAGAGTCATGACAAATGGTCAAAGCAGGGCTCGGCCCCCACTGTGCCCACAGAGGGTCTGCTGCGGCAGCTCAGCGAGTGCTGGTCCCAGATGCCGCAGCCAGCCTTGCTTCTCCAGGATCCTCACAGCCTGACCATGAAATGGCCTGTTGTGCTCATCCTGGCCACCGCACCCATCGATCTGTTTGTCTCCCTGTCGCTACTTTATGCTCTCTGAACATTCACAGAGGCAGGGGTGACTCCAAGCGAGGCCCCCTTGCCCTGCCAGCAGCTGCAGTTCAAAGCACCTTTCCTTCCTTGACAACTTAAAGAGCAAGAACTGTCATATCCCAAGTTTCTCTGCTCTGTGAAGCATTGCCAATTAAGTCTCCAGGGAGACTGCTTCTCTGGGGAGCCACTCACTGGAGGGCTGAGTCTCCAGGGCTGAAAACAGGGGGCCCCCATCTGGGGATGCTGAGGGGCCAGCTCCAAAGAAGGGGTGCTGGGAAAGCTGAGGTTTCCTCTTGGATCTCTTGGACCTTTCTAGAAGCCTGGGATCATGTAAAACTTCCTCTTCTTCCAGACAGTTAAACTCCTAATCAACCCCCTCCATTCTAAACACACACACACACACACACACACACACACACACCAGTCTTCACTATCCTAGCAAGCCTGATTATCCGCAGTCATGCTTTCCCACCCACCTGAGACAGTTTTCAATAAAACAACTGCCCAATAAAAAACTACAAAATAATGTAATTCCTCGTTGTGTGACTGTGTCCCCCAGAATCTATCAACTCATCCTTGTCAGTGTCATCTGTCGACAGAGGACACACCCAAAGGCCCTCATGGTGCTTTTCAATGGGGACCTCAGTGCCTGTGCAAGTCACCTCGCAATTATTCTAATGAAGCCAACAGGAATGCAGTTCTAAAAAGAGCATCCCCCAAATCACACTAATTGGATTGTAAAGGTGTGATTGGATTTTGTGGCGGTTGCTTTACTGCCTAGAAGGACAGGTTTCAATTCCCTAAGTACCCAGCGGCTCTGGGCTGCGGTGTGAGGGCACTGAGCAAGGGTGCTGGAACAAGGCAGGGAGGTCGTCCCAGGAGATGCCCCAGGAGGTCACGAGGGCTTTCCTTCTGCGGATGAAGACAGAGCTCCTAGGGGCAGCTTGGGTGACCACGGCAGGAGATCCAGAGGGACCCTCAGAAATAAGCTCTTCCAACCACCCCACATACAGAGGAAGGACCCCCGAGCCCAAGGGGTGAGAACATGGTGGAGGGGATGAGTCCGCTAGTCTCAGGCCCAGGACGAGGACTGGGCTCCGACTCCCCACTTGGTCGTGTGTGCCCCACACCACACAGACATGGCACAACGCCACTTTGCCACGATAAATACATGTGACAGAATCCCCCCCTCAACGTATCAAATGGAAAAGGCAGATTAGTCCTCTCTCCAACCTCAGGACAAGGGACAGGCTTCTCTGTTCTCTTTTGGACAGAGGGTCCCGAGGGTCACTTCTGCATATCCTCTAGGTCCCCCAAAAAACCCACCTCTAAGAGCCAGCATCACCAGTGGGAATAACCCATAAGCAAGCGGGGAAACAGAGGCCCTGACTGACTACCTGGAACTGGGTCATCTATGCGTTGGCCTCACCCCTTTCCACACACCAGCACGGCCTCCAACCACTGCCCGCCGGACTGCACGCTCCTCAAGGGCCAGGACCACACAAACTCTGTGTACCCAGAACTCCAGCACCCAATCCAGAGCATTCCACACGCAGGTGCTTGATATAAACTAAATCAAACTGGATCAGACTCGCTGGTAAACAGGGGCTGGCTTTGCGGTGACCTGGACAGGTCAGTGACAACAGCAGTACCTGTGAGAGGAAGACAGGCCTCTTGCCAGGCTCCAAGGCCTGAGAAACAGCCGAGAGAGCTGACTGGACTGCGAGCATGTGGCCTCACTCCAGGAACAACAGCAGCTCGCAGGGAACACCATTTGTAACAGAATTTGCAGGCCACCTCTCTGCCCATGTGTCATTTAGAAGTGGCCGAATTTCCAAAACAGGACGTTAGCATTGGAGAGTGAGGTGGCCTGAGCCGAAAGAAGATAAAACCTACGATGCAGGCCTTGAGGAATTCCAAAGATGGAGAAACCCCAGGGAGTGATGCCGTGAGGCCCGCCCCCTTCAGATGAGGAGGCTGTTGGCTGGAGAAGGGAGGCGGACCTGGGGTGAGTCACGTCTCTTGCCCCCTCCAGCCCCAGCAGCTGCTTGCCGGCTCCAGCTCTGCTCTGCTGCAGCGGTGGGAGATTAGTCCTCCAGGCCCCGGGGCTCAGGGATGAAGCTGTGGAGACTCCCCTGGGTCAGAGCTGAGTGGCCCCTCACAACCCCACAGAACCCGAGTAAACAACAAAATCCAAGCCAGCCTTCAGAAGATGCCGAAGAGGACTAGAAAGGCCCAGATCCTTCTTTTCTTCCCCCAGGGTCTCCTCCTGGATTCCTCGAACTCATGGCCACACTCCCTACTGCTCTACACATAGAAAGAGCAGAGAGAAGGAGAATATGCCAGTACCGGGACAGCCTGAGCAAGAAGGCGGAACCGGATGAAGCCAGAGCTCCTTCTGGAGAGGCTGTTCCACCAGCAAGAGCTGCCAGGCACGACGCTGAGACTGAGGGTAGCATGGAGAACAGGAAGTCCTTACACTGGAAGCTTCGCCATCAGGGCACTTCACTCCCACTCCCTCCTCCCTGTCCCAGCTCAAGAGGGACATGACATGCACGCTTCCCCTCATGCTCTTCCCCAGGGTACAGCCCACAGGCGCGGGGTGGCAGGTCAGGGGATGTGCAGCCAAGGGGAAGGAGTCCTCAGCACTGCCTTTCTTCAGCTAGAGCCCCATCCCGGTCCGCGTGGCTCTGTCCACACCTACTGGACTCCAGGATCACAGCGGACAACAAGAACCCCCACTTAGAACCCAGGGGCCTGATGGGCTCCCCTCTCCCCACAGCGTCCCAGGCAAGGGAACAGATGGCACTGGAGGTGGAGGGGCAGAGGCCCCCCAGAGGCCCACGAAGCGTGGAGGAGATGGGCCGCGTCCTGCAGGCTGGGCGTGGGGACGCCCCAGCTCCCAGTGATCCCAGTACCCGCGGCGGCCAGGGGCGGCTATGGCCTACTCGCCCTTCCATTTCCCTGCCTGCAGCAAAGTGCAGCCGACAGAACGAGGGACTTGAAACTCCTCAGATGGGAATTCTCATTCCAGCTCTACCCCCGCCGACCAGCTATGTGACCTTGAGCAAAGAACCTAAACTTCTCACACCTCAGTGTCTCCAGCTGCACAAGAAGATGACACCTCCTCTCTCAGGCTCCTCATGGGGATGAAGGAAAACCCTGGAACAGAGTCACAGGTGAGCCCTGGCCCCCAAAAGGGGCTCAGTGAGGGCGTTCTTTCCTTTCTGCTTCCTTTGATGACCGCTGGGGGGCCTGGCTCTCTGTATCCCATCCTGTGTGTGGAGCCTGTGTGCGGGCGGCAGCTGGGGGACAGCGAGGCTCGCTCTGGTCACTTCCGTGCCTTCAGGAGCTGGGCTGTGATGAAGCATGTTTGATGATGGGTATTTGTGATGGAAATTACCTAATGAGCGACAAGATTATTATCTAGCACTCAAACAGTATTATCATAAATATTACAAATGAGATTAGGCCACCTGGGCTAGCTCAAACAAATAGTAAGAGTAATTGAAAGGAGAATAAACCAAAGGACAGCCCGCTTGGTTCCTCAACAGCGCCCTTGTTGATCTGAGTATTTGCTTTGGACCATGTGGGCCAGAGACAAAAAACCTGACCCAGTCATCGGCCTGTCCTGTTGCTTGAAGGAAACTCTGCGCAGGGACAAAGGAAATCTACATAGGTAATGTGTGTGCAAACAGAGAAGCGAGAGAAGGCATTTCACATGCCACACTGCAAAGTGACGTTAGGCCTTTGTTCTTGGGCAAAACTGCCTTCTCTACTTCTAATCTGCAGAAGGAAATGGATTTCATTTCTGACACTTCTATCCATAGCTAAAGAGCACAACGTTTTCTGCTGGGATTGGCTTGGAGTGAACGAGAGGATTCTCTCTCTCATCATTAAAATGTCGAAGCCCTCCTTCAAACAATTGATCACAGAAGCAATCAGTCTTCTCTCTTCCCATTCCTGAGAGATCACCCTCTCTCTTCTTAGCCTTTCAATGCAACCACTATTTGAAATCATCAATATTTTATTTGCAAACAAAAGCCCTTGGACAGTTCCCTTTTACCAGCACGGAACTGGATGGCATTGGAATGATTATTTCTGAGCCCACAAACTTTTGTTAAGATGACTCTTCAGAGACAAGGCTCTGTGCTCACTGTGGTGTTTCCCCTTTGTACATGGCAGGGAGGGGCTCCCTCTCAGCTCCCCGTGATCATGTGAACTGAGTCCCAGCCCACTGGATGCCAACGGAAGTGACATAAGCCACTTCCAGGACTGATGCCACCTCAGAGGTCCTGTGTTCCTAGTACTGTAGCAGAAAGATGAAGACCCAAGTGGAAATCTCTGTCATGTTAAATGCTAATAACTGACACAATGATGCCATAGCGTTTCAGATTCTGCTGCCGCCAGTAGAGAGCTTCTTCCATGTTATGGATTGCAATGTATGTGAGGGTGAAAAGTCCTTTGTGTCTACTACCCTCGTCACCAAATTATCTAATTTCTCTAAATCTGATCACTTTTTGACCAAGAAAGCAGTCACATTTTTGTTTGTGTTTATAGAGAACTTGGGCCTCTGGCAGACTACTTGGCAATAAAACAAGCTCTTACCTCATGTGATAACAGGAGAGCAACTTCCAGATTAGTCGACTATAACAACCTGACAGATAAATGTTATGATTATTCACATTTTACAGATGAGGATCTTGAGGCTGAAAAAAGTTAAATAACTTGTGCAAGTGAAATCACCATGTGAAAAGAGGAGCCAGGATATAAATTCAGACCTTCCTCATTTTGTGCTTTTTTTTTCTTGAGCTACATTATCTCTTGACTCTGTCCTGCAAAAATAAGGTAGATGAATTCATGACACGATATGACGAAGGGTTCCCTCTTTTGGGTATCTTCAAGCCAGACAAACCTTAGGCAGAAGGTTGAAGAAATGAGCCTTTCTCACATGCAAACAGGTCAGAGTTTTCTTTTTCTTTTTTTTTCCTTTCATTAATAGGCCTTATTTTTTAGGGCAGTTTTATGTTTATAGGGAAAGTAAAAGATAAGCCCAGAAAGTTTCCATACACCCTATCTTTCCCTTCCTATTATTAACATCTTCCATAATTACAGTACATTTGTTACAACTGATGAGCCAGTATTGATAGGTTATTCCCAACTAAAGTCCACAGTTTACATCAGGGTCCACTCTTGGTCTTGCCCATGCTATGGGTTTTGACAAATGTATAATGACATGCACCCACGATGACAGTATCGCACAGAAGAGCTTGGCCAGAGCAGAATCAGGGCAAGACTTCATGGAGAAAGTGGAACATAGGTTAGACTTTAAAAAATGGAGAGGATTTTTAGAAGAACCATGAACAAAGTCAAAGAAAGAAATGCATAAGGCATTATTCAAGAGAAACTGGGTATGTAGGTTTGTCTAAAGCAGAGGGCTCACATTTGGGAAGATCAAACAAGAATGAATGTTTATTTGACACAATGATATGCCAGGCAATTGCTACACATTTTACACGGATTAAGTGATCCAGAGAATTATTTATGATATAGATGTGTTATTCCCATCTTTAATGAAAGGGGTGTAAGTTAAAGCTTGGAAGAGTTTTTACAAACTTCTCTAAAGAGACACAACACGTTTTTGGAGGATCTGGAATACAAACAGGCTGAGTGAACCCAGAGCCCTTTGACTCACTGCACCACAATGCCTCCAAAATAAAACCAAAACAACACAGCAGATAAAACGAAAAAGGTAAATTAGGAACCGTTTGAGGTTGATGTGGAAGTCAGGCTATAAAGCTGTTTTCTTTCAGCAAGATAATTTTCAAGAAAAGTATATACTAGTGTTCCCTTTTGATAGTTGAAACCAGGAAAAAAGGATAAGTCTGAATTTACAGAATCTTGCCTGCTTCATAACAGCTTATTTAGGCTTAAAAAAATAAACTCCATTTAGGAGGATGACATGATAAAATCATATTTGGGGATGTTATTTATCCTGAAGACGATATGTCAAGTCAATTGGGAAGAAAGACAAAAAGCTGAAGGAGAATCAGTTAAAAGTTTGCTGACCTCATTCAGGTGCTGGGCCAGAAAGGTCCAGACATGAAACGGCAGTTGTATGAACTGAGATAAGAGAATGGTTACGGCAAAAAAATGTCAAGAGAGAATGGACTAGCCTGGGGGATGAGGCAAATGTCTGGAGGAGTTAAGGGTGTCTGGGCAAGGGATGGAACTATTTTCAAAAACACTAAAAGTCAGAGAAGGGGACGATATCCGAGGGAGGGCATAAGCTTGGACTGTGGCTGTGCAGGGGACATCATGGGGGAATCATCCAGCAGAGAGAGAGAAATTGAGTCTGGAGTGGAGGGTAAGGGTCACATGTAGAGTCACAGATTCGAGAGTCGCCTTTGTAATAAGGATGTGTGTAAAGCGTGGAGAGAGAGGGAGAAGAAGAAATGATCAGAAGAAAGAGGACAACTCGGCCGAGATTGGAGAGGGACACTCAGGAAGAAGCATCACTGAGGCAGGGAAGCCAGAGCCCAGGACGAAGTGGGCTTCGACGAGAAGATCGAAACAAGATGGTCAGATGCTACCCTGTGGAGAGAGAGAGGCCGCCCACCCCAGGAAAGGGCCTTTGGAGTCCTTTAACACGAACTGGAAAACATCAAGGAGAGAAAGAATGGAGACGCAGATGGGTCGGGAGTGGGGAACGGTGTCTGGGGATGCTTGAAGCTCAGAAAGAACGTGACTTTTCTCAGGCATCGAAAACCCAGGAGGATTGATTTGTTCAAAGCCTTTGTTCAGATGCCAAAGGAATGAGCGATGGCACCAGAGCTCAAGGGACTAGGAGGACAGCTGTCTCTGAGAAGCCGAGTCAAGAAGAGATACCTCAGTCCCATCAGACAGAAAGTACTGCAGGGGTGATGGGGCTACCTCAGGAGAGAAGGGCTAGGGACACAGTGGGAGGGAGACTGAGCTGCCACTGTATTGTATATTATTGTATATTGTGAATTTCACACCACGTACCAATACTGTTCCTCTGAACAAGGCAAACAGGTGAGACCATCCCCCTTCCACACAGTCCTGCATCAGGCTGGAATCAGGGGCTCTGAAGTTACATACAGGAAAGCAGACCTCTGAGCAGAAAATGTGCAGCAGGCTTAGGTCCTGAGAATTGACTCCACTTTGCATTCCCTCACTGGCTGCAGCAAGAAAAATCAATCAGAGGCAAGGGTGAGGCGCCTCCACCACCGCCTCCTCTTTGTCCTTCAATCCTTTTCCTCTCCTGTGTGTTCGTCCCTTTCTTTCAGGTATTTGCACTATGCACAGTGGATTTAGCACTGTAGTAAGAGCTGGTTTTATTTTTCATTGGAAAGCAATGTTCATTTTAACATCAGTCCAAGAAGAGCATGATTAGGAAGGCAAATCAGATTCTGAGACTGATCAAATGTTACATTTCAAAAACATTGGTAATGACTTACAGATTATCCACTGGCTTTGGATGACCCTGCTGTTGCTTACCTCCATCAGCCCTGCTAACCGTGAGATGACTCTGGGATCCGTAAAAGCCTTTAAAGCAAATGCCAAACTCGCAGCCATCACCCAGCCTTGCTTTTCCCCCATGGGACTGATTGAGACTGCAATCAGTTGTATATGAACTCAGAGCAGAGAACGTTCAAGTTAGCACTCACCAATAGGTAATGAGAATCCAAGGATATTTTGTTTTGAAAATTCATTTTGTTCTCTCTCTCACCACACACACACACACACGCACACACACGCACACATGCACGCAGTACAAATGTGGAGAAACCCACGTTAATCTGATTGCTGAGTGTAAGGGCCTGGTTAGCCAGAGGAACTTAGTTGCAAACCCCGAATATAGGGGCGGGCCAGGCGGGATGGAGACATCCAATCAGTGGGGCGCGCATATATTTACTGTGGTGAGTTGAAATCCCGTTGGCCACCTCTGTGTGGGCCGGGCTCAACCACCTATATAAAGGTTAGTCTGTGAGGCTGGGGACTAGTAGGGGTAGTAGGAGTAGTAGAAGTTAGAATAGCTGTTAGGGAGAGCCGTTAGAGCCATTAGTTGAGAGAGCTATTAGGATAGCCATCAGGATAGCCATGGTAGTGATAGTTGTTGGAAACCGTGCCACCCCTACCGCCGGGGAGTGGCCTCACCACCACCGAGCCACAGCCCCACCACCAGCGGCCTTGCTGCCCTGAGCCACGGCCCCACTGCCAGCGGCCTCGCCGCCCTGAGCCAGGGCCCCGCCGCCAGCAGCCTTGCCCGAGCAGCCTCACCGGAGCGGTATCATTCTGGGAAGTGGCCTCCTTGGTAAGCGGCCTCGTCCAGAGTGGCGTCGTCTGGGGAGTGGCCCTGTCAGGAACAGCCTCATCCTGAGCAGCCTCATCTAGAGCAGCCACGTTGGGAGCAGCCTTTTCAGGGTCGTCGTCGTCGCCTCTCGTTCCTTTGATTACGGACCCTAACAGCCTATTCGTAAGAGACGGCCCCTACCAGTCGGTTTGGTTTCTGATGCTGGCACGAAATAAAGCTTTGCTTGACTTTCACTTTGCATCAGTCTCGTTCCTTTGATCATGGCTGTGAGTGGACTCGCCGGAGCAGCATCATTCTGGGGAGCAGCCCCATCTGGGGATTGGCCTCACCGGAGCAGCCTCATTCTGGGGAGTGGCCCTGTCCAGGGAGCGGCCTCGTCAGCAGCGGCCTCATCCTGGGAGTGGCCTCATCCTGAGAGCGGCCTCTTCTTGGGAGCAGTCTCGTCCAGAGCGGCCTTGTTGGGAGCAGCATCATGGGGAGCAGAGTCCGCATCATCAGGGCTGTCGTCCTGGTCGTTGTCGCCTCTGCGTCGTCGGGGTTGTCGTCCTCGTCATCACCTCTTCATCATCGGGAGCGGCCTCGTCCAGGGAGCAGCCTATCTGGGGAGCGGCCTATCCGGGGAGCAGCCTCCTCGGCAAGCGGCCTCATCTGGAGTGGCCTTGTCCTGGGAGCGGCCTTCTTGGGAGCAGCCTTGTCAGGGTCATCGTCGTCATCTCTTCGTAAGAGATGGCCCTACCAGTCGGCTTGATTTTCTATGCTTGGCGCCAAATAAAGCTTTGCTTGACTTTCGCTTTGCATCAGTCTCATTCCTTTAATCATGGACCCTAACATTGGGGACTCATCTGGGATCAAACGGTGAGACCTGAGCAACATCAGAATTTCTGCGAAAAGCCTCCGAAGGTAAGATCATGGGATCCTATCTGTCTGTCTGGTTGGAGCACCAGGGTATGGCCCACCAGGAAGAAGCTGGACGCAGCCATGCTCCCCAGGGCTGGAGTGCATGCAGGGATGCCCCTTTCCTCCATTGGTAAATTGCCACAGGTTTCGAGTCCCCCTAGGTGGTCAGGGGGTTCGAGTCCCCCTAGGCGGTTGCCAGTGGGGGGGTTCGAGTCCCCCTGGGCGGTCAGGGGCCTGCCAGGGGGTTCGAGTCCCCCTGGGTGGTGGCCAGGGTGTTTGAGTGCCCCTGGGTGGCCAGGGGGTTAGAGTCCCCCTAGGCAGTCACCGGGGACTGAGAAAATCCACACCGGCGGCAGGACAGCTGGGTCTGCAGTTCTTTGTGTTGTCTTTTTGTTGTCTGTTGTGTTGTTTGTTATGATTGAAGGAATGGGGCAAGCAGAGAGTAAGGGGACACTGACTTTCATCTCTCTGTTCCTCATAATAGATGTGGGGCTTCTCCCTCACTCTTTTCGTGTGTTATCGGCTATAACTGGAGCCAACTGGGGTTAGTCTAATGCCACATTAAGGTACCCAATGCTGATGCTCATTGGAGCTGGGTGTGGAATAGGAGTGCCTAGTGGGCCACTTTTGGTAAGCAGAACTGGCGCTGCGGGATGAACCAACCTCAAGACAGAGACTTTAAGGAATATTCCCAAGCAGCTGCCAAAACTCTCTTTGTTTCGGTGAATTCCTTGCCTTCTCTGGCCTGACGTGGACTGCCTAGCCCCTCCCCCTTGCTGGTGGGGGAAAGCATGGCGTCTGAAGTGGAATGGGCCCCGATGGAACTTGAGGTCTGTTGGCAGAGGGAAGGCTGAGCTGATGGTTAATTGTCTGTCTCAGGGTTTTAATGGGTAATTGTTAAAGTAGCTTTTGGAGTCTTTGGTAACCTGAAGCTTTGAAGTTTTGTTTGGATGACAAATGGGATGAAGTGATAGGGTGCTGGTTGCTGGAACTGGGTTTGTGCTTTTGAAATCTGTTGGTAAACCTGTTTTGTGCTTAACTGCTATTGCAACAGTTCACAATTGGTTAATATTTAGTCTTCACTGGAGATTGAGATGTTTCTAAGAAAATGTAAATGGCTTTCTCTTTGCCCACCCAGAATTGTAAATGAGACCTCTTTGACTCATAAGTCTTTTCCTTGATATGCTAAGTTACTCAGGAAGTACTGCTAAATCAATGATAAACCTTGGGTTACATTTGGGTAAATGCTGAAACTACTCCAGAGGTTCTATATATTTCCTAAAGTTTCAATGTTTTGATAAGGGTCATCACTTGATATTTAACCATATCTATTCTGAGTTTTTGTCATTTGTAATTGTTTAAATTCTCTTGTAAGATGAATTCCATCTTAAAGGAAATTCATATGGGAGACTTTCAGAACAGATACAGGTCTTGAATGTGTTGAAGTCCTGGAGCTGAAATGGGTACGAATTTCCAGAAGTAAAAGCTGCACTCAGACTGAACCAGAATTAGTATGGTGACTCAAGGTAAGAATGAGTCTCCAGGAGCTTTCCTAGAAAGGCTTATTGAAGCCTATAAAATGTATAGCCTGATGGACCCTGAGGCACCCAAAAATCAGGGGGCAGTGAATCTTGCTTTTGCCAGTCAGTCTGCCCCAGATATAGGGAGGAAACTTCAGAAAATGGAAGGATTTGAAGGGAAGAATCTGAGTTAGTGTGAATAGCAGAAAAGGTGTTTAGCAACAGGGATGCACAGAAGGATAAAAAACAGACAAAAGCTGGTTAAGGTTTTGGCATTACCTGAGACAGGTAGGGGATAGTAAATGGAAGGAAAAGCCTAGGCACAGAGAAGGCAGGCAGGAAGACTTAGATTCAGATCAGTGCGCTTACTGTAAGGAAAAAGGACATTGGGCCAGGGAGTGCCCCAAACGAAAGACAGCAGTGCTTGCCACCAGAGACTGAAGGGGTCATGGTTCGGAGCCCCTCCCTGAACCTCGGGTAAAAATTGAAGTGGAGGGGAAATCAGTTGATTTTTTGGTGGACATGGAGCCCAATTTTCATCATTACTTAAACCTATGGGAAAACTACTTGGAGAGGAAGTGTGGGTACAATGAGCTAATGGTACAGAGAGACATAAATGGACAACAGAAAGGACTTTAAATTTGGCCTCAGGAATAGTTAAAAATCGATTTTTGATCCTCCCTAATGCCCCATATAACTTGATGGGAAGAGATCTCCTCCACAAGTTAGGAGCTGGCATTCAGTTCTTGGAAAGAAGGAAGAAAGACATGACTGTAACCTTGAGACAACCCACTGTACAGGTGCTTATGGCAGCAGTAGATGAATACCTCCTTTACGATCCAGTCTCAAAACTAGAGGAGACAAAAGGGGAGAGCCTTCTCCAAACCCTACAGGTCGAGTTTCCCTTGGCCAGGGGACAACCTCCAGTGGTGGTACAATTAAAGACAATGGCTACAGCTGTTCACATTCGACAGTACCCCCTTCCCTGGAAAGCAAAGGAAGGGATCAGAAAACACATTAACTGCCTCCAAGGAGACAGGATCCTAGTTCCTTGCAAATCTCCATGGAACACACCTTTGCTGCCTGTCAAAAAGGCCGAGACTGGGGAGTACTGACCCATTCAGGACTTGCGGGAAGTTAATAAACCCATTTATTATCCACCCGATGGTGCCTAACCCCTATACCCTACTCTCCCTCCTGGGCCCCAAAAGAACTGTGTATACCATCTTAGATCTCAAGGATGCATTTTTCTGCAAATCTTTAGCAAGGGAATCTCAACCCCTTTTTGCTTTTGAGTGGTCCAACCCACAGGAAGGTTTCCAAGGCCAACTCACCTGGACAAGACTTCCCCAAAGGTTCAAGAATTCACCCACCATTTTCGATGAGGCCCTATATGAGGATTTGCTTGAGTACAGAACCTCCAACCTGGGAGTCACTCTGTGACAGTGTGTTGATGACTTGCTAGTAGCTGCTGAGGACTATGAGTCATGTTGCGGGGGGATGAGACCTCTCTTACAGACTCTGCAAGAAAAAGGGCTTCAGGTGTTAGCAAAGAAAGCACTGCTCTGTCAGAGCCACGCCACCTATCTAGGCTTTGATCTCCACAAGGGAGTGCTCTTCACTGTCTGAGGCCAGGAAACAGGTGATCACCTGATACCCCCGCCGCTCCACGTCCCAACAAGTGAAAGAGTTTCTTGGGACAGTGGGCTATTCTTGACCAGATACCGCAGTTTGTGGAGATTGCCTGACATCTCTAAGAGCTGGCAGAAGTGAGGCTCACTATCGTAGAGTGGACAGCTCAGGCAGAAGGAGCATTTCAGGAGTTACAAGCAGCCTTACTGAGTGCCCCAGCATAGGCCATCCCAGATGTTACCAAGCCCTTCCACTTGTATGTGGATGAAAAAGCAGGGGTGGCCAAAGGAGTTTTGACTCAGACTCTGGGGCCTTGGCAAAGGCCAGTAGCCTATCTTAGTAAGAAGCTAGATCCAGTAGCGGCTGAGTTCCCCACTTGCCTCTGCATAATTGCTGCCACAGCCCTCCTGGTCAATGATGCAAGTAAATTGGCTTTGGGTCAAAATCTCATCATGACCACCACCCACGCTATCTAGGGCCTTCTCCGGACTCCACCCAACTGATGGATGACAAACGCCTGAGTGACAAGATATCAGGCCCTCCTCCTCAACGAACCAAGAGTGACCTTCCAGCCCCCGGTGGTGCTAAATCCAGCCACGCTGCTGCCAGAGGAGCTGGCTGACCACAAACACAACTGCAGGGAGGTCCTAACCCAAACCGCAGGAATAAGGCCGGATCTCAGAGACATTCCCCTCCCGGATGCCAAGATGACTCTGTTCACAGAGGGGAGTAGCTACATGGTTAATGGAAAGAGGTATGCCGGGACTGTGGTGGTTTTCTCTTGAGCAGGAACTCTGGACAGCAGCCCTGCCACACAGAACTTCGGCACAAAAGGCGGAACTGATTGCACTCACTAAGGCACTGCAGATGGCCAAAGGTAAAACCGCCAACATCTATACGGACAGCAGGTATGCCTTTGCTACTCTCCATATACATGGGGCTATTTATAAAGAAAGGGGCCTATTAATAGCAGAAGGAAAAGGAATTAAAAACAGAGGAGAAATATTGGCTCTCCTCCAGGCTATTTGGGACCCAAAAGAGGTGACCGTTAAGCATTGCCCGGGACAGCAAAAGGGGACTGATCTGATTTCAAAAGGAAACCAATTAGCAGATTAAGCTGCAAAGCAAGCAGCCCGAGAAATAGTACAAGAACTAGTTACACTCCTGGCTCCAGCCCTACCAGAAAAAACAAACTATTCAGAAGAAGAATTAAAGTATTTACAGAAATGGGTTAAATTGGACTATGAAGGGGACTGGGCTAAGACTAAACAGAAAAAACAATTCTTCCTCGAAGACTAGGTAAGAAGTTAGTAGACCAGATACATCAGGGTACTCAGTTGGGGATACGCAAACTCAAGGAGCTTATAGGCAAGCAGTTCGAGGTTTCTAAATTAGGGTGTATGGTTCAGGATGTAGTTGATAGATATGCTCAATGCCAGGAAGTTAATGTGGGAAGAACTAGAATGGAAAGAGGGAAAAGAGAAAGAGGTAAGGAACCAGGAATTTATTGGGAAATAGATTTTACAGAGGTGAAACCCGGAAAATATGGGCACAAGTATATGCTAGTTTTTGTAGTTTTTCAGGCTGGGTAGAGGCCTTTTCCACCAAACATGAGATGGCAGGAGTGGTAGCCAAAAAGCCACAAGAGGAAATAATTCCTAGGTTTGGGCTGCCCTCGTGTTCGGGTCAGACAATGGTCCTGCATTTGTGAGTTCAGTCTCACAGGCATTGGCCAAGGCCATGAGCACTAATTGGAAACTACATTGTGCCTACTGGCCCTAGAGTTCCAGGCAAGTAGAGAATGAACCAGACTCTTAAAGAGACCTTGACAAAACTAATTCTGGAGACTGGCGGTGGATGGGTGGATCTCCTTCCTTTTGTCCTCCTCAGGGCACAATGTACACCCTATTTAAACAAGATGACCCCATTTGAAATAATGTTTGGGAGACCCCTTCGCTATCAAGTGGGAAACTTGGAGCCCTGCTGGAAGGGACTGTTTACTGTTATCCTGACCACCCCCACGGCAGTAAAAGTAGAAGGCATTAGGGCCTGGGTTCACATGGGTCACATCAAGCGAGCCAAGAACAAGGACACCCCCCCAGAGATGGAAGCCGCAGCCGATGGACCCTGCTGACCATGGACTAAAGCTTAGACTAAAAAACTGTGAGTTTATTGTTGCTCCTATTGTTACCTGTTTACGTAAAGTATAGGTGGGAAATTAGATGAGCGGAATTAGGAAAAATGGAAAAGGTTATACAAAGCATTGAATGTCTAACTCATCAGCCGACTGTGCAGCACTACTGTTACTTTTTGGCCCCTGTATTATAAATGCCCTAATGTCATTTGTACCAAAGAAAATTAGAGCGATAAAAATGTTAGTCTTACATGCTCAGTATAACCCCTTACAACAGGAAAACATAGAACTGGCTGAAGAGTCAAGGATTTGACAAATTCCAAAGAGAAGGGGGAAATGTAAGGGCCTGGTTAGCCAGAGCAACTTAGTTGCAAACCCTGGATATAGGGGCAGGCCAGGCCAGATGGAGACATCCAATCAGTGGGGCGCGCATATATTTACTGTGGTGAGTTGAAATCCCATTGGCCACCTCTGTGTGGGCCGGGCTCAACCACCTATATAAAGGTTAGTCTGTGAGGCTGGGGAGTAGTAGGAGTAGTAGAAGGAGTTAGAATAGCCATTAGTGAGAGCCGTTAAAGCCATTAGTTGGGAGAGCCATTAGGATAGCCATCACGATAGCCGCGGTGGTGATAGTTGTTGGGAACTGCGCCGCCCCTACCGCCGGGGAGCGGCCTCGCCACCACCGAGCCACGGCCCCACTGCCAGTGGCCTTGCCGGCAGCCTCCCTGGAGCGGTGTCATTCCGGGGAGTGGCCTCGTGGGCGTGTAGCCTCCTCAGCGAGCAGCCTCGTCCAGAGCAGCCTTCTTGGGAGCGGCCTTGTCGGGGTCGTCATTGTCATCTCTTCATAAGAGACGGCCCCTACCAGTCGGTTTGATTTTCAATGCTTGGCGCGAAATAAAGCTTTGCTTGACTTTCACTTTGCATCAGTCTCATTCCTTTGATCACGGACCCTAACACTGAGTACTGATGTTAATGATGGAATTACTCTCTTGAAATCCCACATCTATGTGTGGGTAATATCACAAAGGGGAAGTCACTTTGCTTGGTAATGACTGAACACGGTTCTTTGCTCCTTTAGACATTCCTATTTTAGGTGTCCAGAGTCTTCTGAGCTCTAAACTCAAGTCCTTAAAATAGGAGAAAAGGCTTCTGATAGAAAAGGCAGCCCACGTATCAGGTTCTGCCAGGAGCTCAGAGCTGGGAACCGGGAGCTAGACTGAAGCCAGCATCTAAGCAATTGGCTCTGTTTTCTAATCCCATCGTGGAGGCCTGGAGAGGCAAGGCAAATGAGCCGGCCCCAGCCCTGGGCCAGCTGGGGCCAGGAGACAAGAAGGCAGGAGGCTGATGCCAGCTGCCCTTTGCTGTCCTTCAAGGCCCAGGGACCATACTCCAAGACAAGTCCTTGGCTCGTGGTCAAAGATTTTGTGCGCTCTGAGTGCGAAAGACAGTCTCGACGATACAGTTGGTAAGCCAGAGATTCCAGAACTTAGGGACATTCTGAAGGTGTGTGGAAACACTCAAGCAGCCCGTGTGTCATAGCCAGCCCATCCTGGACACTCCAGGATGTTTGTTCATCCTCTACACCAAACTCATTTCTCACCAGATTTGTCTTCGACCCCATGGTTCCTGGAGGAGTTCCTGGTAGCAGGGACCAGCATCTGCCAATTACTTTCAGAAGTGAGCTCAGAAGCCCAAAAGGAGATTTCCTCTTGAGAATTGTGCCTTCTTTGGGCATAATTAGGTTCTGTGTTTGGACTTGCAGTGCTGGATTTGGGACAGTCTGTTTCTTTGGATGACTATACCAGCTGGAGAGAAACCAAGTACCCTTCCTGACCCTAGGCAGCAAGATTGGGATATGAGATGTTCTGCACATCCCAGGAGTCCTTCTGGCACAAGAACATCAGAGAAAGAGAATTATTAGAATTAATGTTTAAGATTCCGACATCCAGACAGGATCTCACACTCAGAATGTTCTGGCCCACCATGAAAGTAGACAGCGGAGGAGAAGTGCATCAGAGAGTGATTTATCTCCCTCCCCAAGAAGCCTGCAAAGCATCACAATGCTTATCTCTTCTAGGTGGATCTGGGGCACTAAGACTTCCAGATTCCAAGATGGCCCCATGCCTCTGGCCCAGGAGAAAGAACTGTGCCAGAGGCCCTAGGGTTTGAGCATTGACTATCCTATTAAACCTTAGCAGCTGTATGCTCCCCGAGGGTTATTTCTCTTTTTACAAAGGGAAAGAATTAAAGACTCCCCTTTCAGCCAAAAACCATGGAGCCAGAGACTCTGCCCTGGCTACTTGTGCCCCTGAGGCAATCCCCCTCTCCTATCAGAAGCTGCCTGGCAAGGGGTCAGGAATAGATGCCACAGACCGGGATTACCAGGATCTAGATGTAGATGCGAAGGCCAGGAAGGGCAGTCCAACAGGGCAGGAAGCATCTGGATGGTTCCTGCCTCCCCCAAGGGGCTTCAAGGGAGGGAGGGGGGTCATCCTGTCTGGTCTCAGATAGCAGAGCTCTGGTCATGAGCTCCAAGAACCTGATGCAGAGCCGTCAGCCACAGCAGCACCGAGAAGAACAAGAAACAGGCCTGGGGGGAAGAAGTGGAAGCCCATCTCAGGAGTGGGGTACAGATTCAGGGCTTAAACAGATCAGTAGGAGGAGGTCAGTAATGGGACCAAGGAATAAAGTCAGCCTGAGAACAGAAAGAGCTACTTGATGCTGGGTGCTGGGTTGGGGAACTCTTAGCATAAGATCAAGATGGTAACTTAGTAGCCAAACACAGTACCAATGGTGAAAGCAGGGCTTCATTCTTCTAGCATTCAGCAGCCTTGCCATGCTCTGGAGATACAGGTAAATGAGACCATTCCCTGCCTACCAAGGAACTCACATCACAGCAAGGTCGGGAAAGACATCTCCGTGAACTGGTTGTCTTAACAGAGTTACTGGAGTATGGGGCACACCACAGAGTATGAGCATTAGAACAGAGATAAGTGGGGAGGAGGGTTGGCTCTCAAGGGGAGCCAGGACCAAGTTAGGGGGTGACACTACAGTAGGTCTCAGCCTGTGGCTACCTGCCCACCCCTCGGTTGGCAGAGCCACCAAGACTAGGCAATGTGAGCGGCCCTTCCCCAAAAGAAACCTGGGGTTCCAGAGCCCAGAGGAGGGGACGGACTCTTGGGTGGCCAAAAATGAATTGAGAGCATGCCTTCAGTGTTTAGGCTGGGGAGTGACATAAACACATGTACAGTTTAGAGCAGGGGGTCACCAAACATTGTCTCCAGAGGGCCAGAGAGTAAATATTTTCAGCCTTGTGGGCCATACATATGGTTTCTGCTGCATCTCTTCAACTCGGCAGCTGTAGCACGAAAGCAGACAGACAGTATATATATATGAATGGGCGAGGCTGCCCTCCAGTAGAACTGTATTTATAAACAGAGTCGGTGAGCCAGCCTGGGTGCTCTCGGCCAAGGACACCCCGAGTGTAGGGTAGCAGAGAGGTCCAGGAGGGGAGTCAAAGAAAGCAAAGAGTACACACATGAAATCGTTGTCTCCATGAAAATGTGCCCTGCGGGGTTTCTAGCTGAGTGCAGCCTATCGGAGAAAATCCCCAATCTCTCTCTCTCCCCTTGGGATAAAACTACCCCAAGGTAAATAGTCCCTTTATAAACTTCATTTTCGTGAACAATAAATTCGGCTTCCCCTTGCATTTAACTTGTTTCTTAATTGTTGGTTTCCGTAGGGAGCTCTATTTATTTTCTAGGGGGTTCTATTTGTTTTCTATCTTTCAGAGGCTTTTTATTCTGGCAAAGGCAGCAGCAATCGTCCCCAGCGGGAAGCCAGCAGTGAACTGACTTTCTCCCCCTCCCCCCATTATTATACTGGAACCATGGGTTTCCCAGTGTGGGACACCTGTATTTGAGTCCATTTTTAAAAATACTAACACGACCACCTCCTTGCTTTGTGAGCTGCTGTCTTGCACACTGCTGGCAACCCTGAGAATCTTCCTCCATACTGCATCTTAGTCATTCCACAGCTCAGCCAAAGAGAAGGCACTGGGGACTCGGAGGCCGCGTGTACAATCGTGGCAAGGCAAAAACCTAGCCCCTCTTTTGTAATCACCTCTTCGGGATGAGGCAATATGCTGTGAATTAGTGTGTTCCAGGCCTGGAGTGGTAACATATGGTGTATCTCTGCTCATTCTACATTAAATCCTGACATTTTGCAGCTGTCAAGATAAAGCTGTTTATATGAGTAACATTGTAGTTTGTTTATAGGGAAATAATGTGTAGCAAGTTATGATTAATCAAGGTGTCTAAAATCTGCTGGAGGCTTCTAAATAGATTTGTTTTCACTGCCGGGCTTTCTGGCTCTTAAATCAGGGGTTTAGTAGCCCCCCCCAAACCTCTCTGCACCTCACACCCTTCTTGGTCCTGTCCCCTGCGGTCCTGTCCCCTATGAGGCCAGGCCACGGTTGCAGAAGCAGAAGAGTGAGGACATTGCCCGGAATGAGGAGACACAACATAGTCGCCTTCATTTCCAAACTCCAGGAAGCCCATTAAAGAGCTGACATCACTTCATTCCTGTATTTCTGTGTTGAGAACCCAAGTCTCGGATTGGACAGTCACCTGAAGAACTGTCAGCAGGTGACCGTGTCTGCAGGGAAACATAGCGCATTTACCTTCAGTTTTCCTGGGTCCCATGGGTCCTGGGGCCTGCAGACATGGCAAATTCGAGGAGTCTCACCTTCTAGAGGTTATGTGAACTCCTTACATCTGTGGTTCCAGTTCCAATGTCCTCTTTGGAGGATAACTGGTTAAAACCCGAGGCTCCTGAAAGTGGGAAAGACTCGGATGCGTCACCTTGCTGAGCTGTTGTTCCAATGCAAGAATCCTTCAATGAGGCTGACAGCCTGTGTCAGGCCACCGTCTGATTTGTATGACTGCGGGGAGGGTCAGATGCCAGGGGGGGACTGCCTTCGGGTCCCAGGCTCCAGCCGCCCTGGTTTGGCCCTCTGCAATAACTAGGGGCTGGCTAATGGCTTTCCCGAATGACAAACCCTCAGATCTTCTCTACCGCTACCTCCTCTGCAGGCCAAACTTCACAGCCCCCCAGCGCTGCATACAGTGCCTAGCTCCCCTCCACCCTGGCCACACACCCCCAACACCAGCTGGCTGGTCTTTATGCACCCAGAAATGTGGGCTCCAGAATGGACCCACCTCAGTGTCTGGGATGACTGGAAGCCCCAACTGAGCTCTCTTGCTCCATTCCCAAGGCTCCCCATGGGAGTGTGGTCTGAGGGCAGCAGGAGCAAGATAGTCTCAGAACAGTGACCGTCATCACTATTGGCACTGTTTCTAGAAGCTTCTTAACATTTCCGAAGGACCTTCCCTTTGTTCAGGTACAAATATTTCCCCCCAAATACCATCTTTATGTTAGAGGACCTCTTAGGTGTATACTTATGCTGTGCTTTTGAGCCAAATGTGCAGCTATTCCTCTAAAGTCAGTGCGCGCACAGATGCGTGGTCATGCGCACACACGCGCACAGCCTCCATGCTGAGCGGCAAGCCATCCCTGCCCCACTGCTGGCCAGGTGGAGAGATGGGCAGTCAGCCCCCACCAGAGGGGCACACAGAAACCCAGGACACTGTGGCAATGGCTTCATCCACAGACCAGAAGCTGCACAAGCACGGATACATAATCCTAGCAACACTTGGGGTGCAGCGCCGAGGGCCAGCTGCCTTTTTGGCCATGGAGGCAGAACCAGCAGTAGCTGCAAGAAGAGGAAACAAGTGACAGTGGTATCACAGCCCTGCTGCACCCTTCACCTTCCTGGGCATGCAAAAGGCAGCTGGCAGGAAGGCACGCAGGAGGAGAGGCAAGGAATTTGCTGCTTGTGAGAGCAGGGCGATGCCATGGCTGCAGAGGGGACCTTGAGTCACCCCCAACTCATTTTCAGCAGAAAACTTTCCTTCCTCCAAATCACTTGTAGCTCCAATGTACTTCTAGAAGTGTCCACTGGGAATGCTTACAGACAAGAGCAGACAGCTCAGGCTGGGGTCTTAGGAGATGCCCCAGTTCAGAACAGAGGGGAGGAAATGAAGCCACTGGTGGAGTCTGAATAGGACTGGGCCAAGGGGCAGAAGGAGAACAATTTCAAGGCGTACTCAGTCCAGAGATGTGGGTTCGCTGACCTGGCCAGGGTCCCGCAGTTGACCTTGCATTGGGAAATACTGAGTTTAGCATCACCGAACTTCCCTCCCAGGGTTAGAAGAGTCCCCTCACCGGTTCAGAGGTTACTTCTTCTCCTGAACTGGAGATCTCAGAGATCCCCTCCAGTATCGCCATGCGGCAGAGAGAGAAGCACCGAGGTGCCCGCTGCATGGGTGACAGAACACAGGAAGGACCAAGGAAAGGGCAGAGGACGCAGAGCCAGGGATGAAGGCTGCGGATCACCGCAGAAGGTGGTGCCTTCGGAAAACCACCGGAACAAAGAACTGAATCCAATCAGGAACCTGGCACTCTCCCACTACCAACCCCCATCACCCCCTCCGCCCCCCTGTTCCTGTAGAGACAGCAGAGGGAGCCTCTTGCCGGGAAATGAATATTGCACGGGACAGTTAATCAAAGCTGAACCGCCCCTGCCCCTGTGAGTGAGCAGTGCTCGGAGAGAGTGGGCAGCTGGGCAGATGGAGAGGAGGCAACCCCTCCCCCAGCACAGTCCACCTGCAAGGGGGGGGTGCTGTGGGGGACACTGCAGGGGAAGCACAAAGCCAATTTCTTCCCATAAAAAATGATATGAGGTGAAAAACCGTTTACTGCACATTAGGATCCACGGTTGGGCCATTTGTATGTTTTACTGGGATGGTTATGTCACTAAACGAAGCCTGAAAAATCCATCATGGGCAGGGAGCCTGATGGTGGCACAGGCAGGGGAGGAGAGTGGGGGGATGGGGTGGCTGGGGGGGAAGAGGAGGAATGGGAAGGAAGAGATTTTGGTGTTTCGGGGGACTCACGTCCAAGCCGTGTCCAGGTCCCCCGGGTTCACATCAAAGGGCCTGGTGGATCCCCCATCAGCTCCACAGTTACTGTTCTTCCTAAACAGGAAACTCAGAGGTTCTCTCTACCCTAGTCCCTCCTGGCTAGTTCTGGGGATGCACTGATCTACCACTTGCGACTCAACGGGAGACTTGAAGATAAATGCCTTTGTGCTAGGCGGGCAAATCCCCATCACCCATCAGGACCCTCCCTCTCCATCCTTTGAGCCATGACCAAACCCTGCCTGTGGCTGGAGAAAGAAGTGACTAAGAAGATCCTGAAAGTGGGGGGGGCAGGGATCGAAGGAGTGGAAAAGGGCAGGAGCAAAGTGCAGGAATGCCATCTGAGTAGCTGCATTTATAAGACGATCTGTCAATGAGTCACAGGGCCAGCCACCTAAGATGCCAGCTCCAACTTTAACTGTCCACTTGTACTTCTCCCCTTGCCTCTGACCAATATCTAGCTTTAGCAAACTGACCAGGAATTGGGGACCTTCCTGGCCTCCTCAACGTACCACCACCCTCTACTATGCATGACCCTTAGATTCCAGAGCCAGATGGGCCAAGAGAATGTCTGACTGCAGTCCTTCCTTATCCAGGGGAGAAACCAAGGCTGGTACTAGAGCCCTGTCCTCCTAATTCCCAGCCCGGCCTCCCACACCTCGCTGCTGCCCCAGGGCCAATTTTGCAAGTGCAAGGGAGCCCCAGATCGCTAAGAGCCATCTTCCCTGATCACCCAAGGTGCAGCCCACTCCAAGGGAGTCACAAGCAGCCAGGGCACTTGCTAGAAAGCAAACCATTCTCATCCCAGCCTCCTGCTCCACCATCTCACTTTCCCCTCCCATAATACGTAATCCCCCCGCGGCACACCGAACTGAGAAATAAGGATGCAAACTGGACAAGCAGTCCCCAGGGCCTGCAGGAAAAGGGCAGAGAGGGCACTGGACACTGGGCGGGAAGGTGGGCTGCCAAGACAGCTGCCTGGACCCAGAACCACAAACAGTCGTGAGGAGGATGCAGGACAAGATAGAGCAAACAGTCACCGAAGGCCCTTGACCACCACTGGAAACAGTGTGCAGCCGCCAAGTGGACTGGCACGAGGCTGGGTTTTGCTACAAGTTCATCTAGGGACAAATCAGACACCGAGTTTTCACAGAATTGACTCGGCTGGCAGATTCATCCTTCCAGGTGAAGGCAATAGAGGCCAGATGAAAAAAGCCCCATGCGTCAGACAGGTAGCAAAGATGTTGTGTGTCGCACCCTGACACCTGTGATTTCCTGCGCAGTGAGAGCGAGTCAGGAATCTCCCCAGGACCTGAGCCCAAGAGTAGATGGTCCACAGCAAAGGAGCGGCCTCCCTGTGCCTGGGAGGCAGGCCGGGATCGTGGCAGTCACGCCAACTCTGGCGCCAGGAGGCCTGGGTTCGGATCCCTCTTCTGCCACTTCCCAGATGTATAACCTTGAGCGATTTCATTAACTTCTCTCTGACTCTCTTCTTCCGTCTGTAACATGGGAGAGTAAGAGCACCCGCCCTGCACGCCTGTCTAAGGACGTCATCGATTCCTGCGTGCAAGCGTTTCCGACGGTGGCGGGCACGGGAAGTGCTGTAGGAGTGCTAGAGGAGTGAAATGAGGGGTCGGGGAAGGCGCCACTCCGCCCGCACCCACAGTGACGGACACCGTTGTCCTCTTTCCTGTCAGCATCTGGCCTGCCTTGCCTGTGACACAAGTTCCTAAGACCGACCTCTTATTTTCTTATTCAATTTCAAGATAAAATTAGGGCTGTGTCCCTTAGGGGAAAAATGTGCCCCCCCCCAACAAGAAATTCCCTAGAGGAAGCCTGTTAAAATCACATATTTAAAGGGACATCAATATTTTTCTGACAGAGTATTAGTCACAATAAATAAATTGCCAAATCGGGCTGCAAACTAGCAGGACTGCTCGGTATGTGAGTGACAGTTCACATCTCATGGGAAATAGCAGTGACAGATGAACTTGTCACCAAAGACACGGCCTCAATTGCTCAGTGTGTGAGGGACTCCTTCCAGGAGATCGCGGTAGGCCAGGGCCAATGACAGCCAGGGCAGGGGACAGCCAAGCTGGAAAGGTGAGCTGTGCACTGCAGGACAGCCTATGGCCTAGGGTCCTGTGGCCAGGAGTCCAGGGATGGGAGCTGTGGGGACGCATGGAGGCTGTCTACGTCTGGTATCAATGAGCCAGAAGTTGATCTGAGTGCGGAGGCAGGCAGGACACAATTTACCTCTTGTGGGGACTGACGGTGTTTGCACATCAGGTGGACATTCAGACCATGTAGTGGAAGTGATGTGGGAGAATCCCAGAAACGAGAGCGAAGCCCAGGGAAGACAACTAGCCAACGGGGTCAGTAGGCGGGGGCACGGAGATAGAGCCCAAACTCTGCCCTAGGGACAGGTTAAGGGAGGAAAAGGAATAGGGAGGGAGACTAGGCACAAGATACCCAGATGGGAGACCAGTGGGGACTGGATAAGGAAGCCACCATTTTCAGGGGTCTCCATCCAGCCCAAGGGACATGGCAGGAATGGGAGGGGAGGGAAGGGGGCAGGATCGGTGCAGCAGGGGGATTCCAAACCCTTCCAGGCAGCAGAGAAAGGTCAGAATGAACAGGGCTGGGATGGCTGGGGACAGAGAAAGACTGTTAGCTACAGTGGTAGAACCCTTGAGTCTTGGAGCATCTGCCAGATTTTCAGAGTGGGCTAATAGAGAGCCATGGTCATAGCTTCAAGCCTATCTTTAGCTTTAAAAGGATGCCCCAGAAGCATCTGTGGTTTAGAAATGAGGAAGTCAACCCGGAGATGCAGAAATCCAGCCAAAGCCAGACATGCCTGACACAGCAGGAAGAAAACAGGTAGAGGTGCACAGATACTAGAACTCGATGGGAAGACAGCAACTAAGCAGGTGTGCACCACCCAACTTGGACAGACAGCCCAGGGCACCTGCAAAGGGCCGGTTATATCATATCAACTTAGCAAGAGGGCACAACTACTCAGCTGACCCCTTGGTCCATAAATCTTGCCTATACAAATTGTTTAAAAATGTGCTGTGGACACAAAACTGGTTCACGGACTTTTGGGTGGAAGAGAGACCGGGAACATTGATTACAGAGTGCAGCAGGCTGTCACTTGGTTGTTATGTATTTCTTTGGTGTTCTCATTTTTCACAATAATCATACCTTCCTTTCATTATAAAAGGACATATTAAAACAGAATGTGTTATGGGAAGACGCACAGTACCTTTTGAAATAACTTCTGGAAAGCTTGTGTAAGAGTAGGTTGATGAGGTTTTCTGGTGGCCTCGCACCCCTGCAGGAGCTGTGGGACCAGAAGGCAGAGAATTCTTAATAGGAAGTTGCAGTGGGCCTGCACGCTCCCTGCCCCTGGCCCCCTGCTTTACACCAAGAATTAGGTATTTGCACCCTTGCTGGAAAGTAACCTTTTGCCCATTCTGCCCCTAGAACCAGCCTCTCCCCCTCAGAAAGGGGAAAAAACTATGACGTATGATAGGACTGGCAGGCTTCAGGCCCAGGCAGCTGCTCTTCTACGCCCAGGAGAACTCATGTATTAAAAATCACATGTACCTTGGCCTCTCTCTGTCTGACTCCTGCAGTATCTTTACTCTCCCCCACCCAACACCCCCTAGAGCAGCTCCCCATCTAGAGTTGGGGGAAATACTTGGGTCTTTTAGGGTCCAATGTTTTTTCCCTAATCCTGCTTTACTAGCAATGAGACTGTTTATTTGTTTGTTTTTAAATTTTTATCTGACTTCTGGTCTATTTCTGAAAGGATTCAGAACCCATGGAGGGATGTGATTAAATGCCATATTTCTCATCCTTCAAAAACAAAAACAAAAACACCATTAAAACAGATTGGCAAAGAAAGCTTCTGATTGGAGGAAAAGTGTCAGAAGGATTTATCATAAGTAACAACATCAACGGGAGAACAACTTCTGCGATAAAATAAGTCATATATATCTGGTCTTCATACACTGTTTTTGGCATCCAGCTCCTAAAACTCTTGGAATTTCCTAAGTGAGGAGAGAGAGCAAGGTGTCTTTTGTTATGTTAATGAGGCGCCTTTTGGAAAGCCTCTAGATAACCAAAGGATGGGAGCCCGTTGCCAGGGGAACCAATCCTGTGATCAGAGAGATGGAACTTTCAGTACTACCGACTCCCAACCCCCCCCCCACCCCGCTCCTCCAAGGAGGATGAGGGGCTGAAGTCTCAAGTTCCATGATTTAATCGGTAATGCCTAAGTAATGAGGCCTCCGTAAAAAAACAAAAACAAAAACAAAAGGAGGGGTCTGGAGAGTTTCTGGGCTGGTGAGCACGTGGGGATTCAGGAAGAATAACTTACCTGGGAAGAACACAAAAGCTCTGAGCCCCACCCCCCGTACCTTGTCCCATGCTGTCCCTGAGTTACATCCTTTCATAATATTCCAGTAATATCATAAATAAAAAGCTGTGAGTTCTGGGAGCTTGTTCTCTCAAATCCAAAAAAGGAATCTTGGAAACCTCTGGTGTATAAGCAGTGGGTCAGAAACACAGGTGACCACCTTCCCCTTCAGTGGCCTTCTCAGCCTTGTGGGACTGAGCCCTTACTCTGTGGGATCAGATGCCATCTCCAGGCAGCATCAAAACTGAATTGAGCTGGGGGACACCCAACCGAGGTCCAAGAATTGCGTGGTGTGAGGAAAAACCCGCACGGATCAGAATCCGTGATCAGAACCATTACTAACATTTATTTATTGAGTGTTTACCAGAGGCCAGGCCCTGGGCTAAGTACTTTATGTGTTGTTTCTAATTCTTAACACAACTTGCCAGAAGAGGACCGTGAGACTGAGCAGTGCCCAGGTGGGATTTGTTCCAGCAGAGCTGACATTCCAGGTCACCTTCTTAAACACCACCCAGTATGGTGGCTGATTTCACCCTTTCCTTGTGAGAGGGCAGTAGGTCTGCCTCCCAGGCTGGTGGGACGGACAGCCAGTGCAGGTGGGGGTCATGACAGGGCAATGCTCAGGTCAGCAGCAGAAGATAGAGAGGGACAAGGCCAGGCCAAATAAAGACCAAGACATGTGTCCAGATGGCCACATGACGGGAGGTGACGATCGGGCCAGTCTGGGAAGCAGGGCAGGCCTGGGCCACAATCCCCCAGAGAACTGCACAGATGCGGTCCCTCGGGAGGGAGGTCTACAGGAATCCCTCAGGTATCCCTCGGCCTTGAACCTTAGAGTCATCCTCTTGGCCTCCCTTGGCCCAAGGGGCAGTAAAATCACGGACATTCAAACTGCAAGGAACCTAAGGAAGTCATTCAACTCTCTGGTTCTAGGGATGAGCAAATGGGCCTAGAAAGGTGAACAAACTGCCAACAGCCACACCACCAAGTGGGGAGAGAAACCCAAGAGTTCTGAGTCCCCTTCCCAGTGCTCCTTCCACAGAACCACCTTAAGGCTTCCCATTCTGCCACAGAAATGTGGAAAAATTTAGGAAACATCAACTTTGGGGTGGGCACTGGGATAAACCTGAACTTGTGAAAAGCCCAGCATGGACTTCCAATCTCAACTACAGACTTCCAGTGAGATTCATGAGATCGTAGCCATGTTGTGGGACACCCCACGCGTGTGCTCAGCTCTTTGGACTGGTAAACACAGCTCTTAAACCCCGTAGGTTGTAAACAGAGGACTGCAAATGTGACAAATACAGGATTGGTTTTCTACATCAAGAACTGCTCCTAATTTATACACTCCGTAATGGTCAACATTCTGTATCTCCAGAAACATCTATTCTAGCAGCTCAAGATAGGATCTTACCTCCCTCTCCCCGCCACCGGTCCCAAACACACAGCCCTTGGACTGCAAGAGTTCAATCGTCTTTCCAAGGTCACAGAGCAAGCCAAGGGCAGGACGGATAGAGAATGTCACATCCCGACTTCCCCAGTCTCTAGTCCTGGACTCCTCTCACGTGACCTCGCCTTGCACCGACTTCTGTCGTTAGAGGAGAAAAGGTCATTCGTAAGTCACGAAGGGTGGCTTCATGAGTTACTGGGATAAGGCACACGCAGGGGCCTCACCCTTGCGGAGGCCCAGTGCAGACAAATGGGGAGGCGAGGACAGAGTTTCAGGAAGTTAAGAGTGTCTGCAGGCCAGCCAGTACTGATTTAACAAAGGGTCTATTTGCAGTGACAGAAGAAGACCCCAAACTCTGCCCCTCCCATCATGCAAGCCTCCCTGCTGTTCTTTTAATAGAAGCATTTTCCCCGCCTTCCTCCCTTCCCTCCAAAAAGCCTCACAAATATGTTGTGTGAAATATCAGAACTAATTAGACCAAATGGTGTTCATATCTGTCACTGGTTTTTCAGGGGGAGAGCAGGCTGTGTCGTGGAGGCAAATTTTGTTAACTAATTAAGGACGATTTTTTAGGGGACAGTGTCATGTTCCTGTGGGAAAGAGGGGTGGGACTATTGGAGAGGGCTTTTGGATGGGCCAAGGATGGAGATAAAGGACACAGTGACAGCCGGGGGACCTGGAAGGTGGTGTGGGAGAGACGGATGGATGGGACTGAGTTAGCCCGGGGGGCAGCCTGTTCCAGAGTTGTTCTTACAGTCAAAAGAGGGTGACACTGTTTGCACACAAGTGAAAGCATATTTACCACAGCAGTGAAAAAAAATCCACAGGAAAGAGGAGGTAGTTTGTCCCAAGTTGGTACTTAGCAGTTGTTGCCACGGCTGCTCTTCCACAACCAAGAGCAGGAACCACATCCTAGTTTGTTTATAGTCTCCTGCTCTCAGCACAAGTGAGGTGGCGTTGGTAGTCGTCTCCAAATTTGGGGACTGGAACACAGTAGTGTAAGAAGAGAACGCATTTATGTGAGCCTAGTTTGTGCTGGAGACAAACTAAGATCCTTTGCTATTTTTTTCTCATTGAGGAATATCTAACTAGAAGGAAAAGAAAAGAGAACAGGAGGACGTCGAATCCGAAGACGAGAAGACAAGAGGCACTTTGAGCTGCCTTCGTACATTCAAAATACTACCATGTGAAAAAGGGAATGAATTCATTCCAGGAGCTAAAACTAGGACTCAGGGGTAGAAGATATCAGAGAAGGACTTTGATCCAAAATAAGGAGGAACTTTTTCACAATTAGAACTCTTCCAGAAATGAAGCAGTGGGAAGCGCGCTGGAGGCGGTGCGCACGCTCCTGGGTGGTCGAGCCAAGCTGCCCACGGTCAGAGCCACTTGGGAGAGATTCCTGCAAGAAGACTTGGACTCTGCAGCTCCTGAAACATGGGCTCCCGTGAGCCTGCAGATGTGTGGCCGGAACACACTGTATTACAGTCGTGGGTCAGCAGGATGATGTTCCCTAGGAAGGCACGGGGCTAAGGCCCAGCAAAAGTCTCTGACACCCTCTTCACAGGCAAGTCTTTAAAAATGCAAGGAGCGTAGGAGCACCTGGGTGACACAGCCGGTGAAGCATCTGCCTCTTCACTCCAGCTCAGGCCATGATCTTCAGGTTGTGAGATCGAGCCCCATGTCCACACACCGTGTGGAGCCTGCTTAAGATGCTCTCCCTCTGTCCCTCCTCTTTCTCTCTCTCTCTCTCCCTCTCAAAGAAAAAAAAATTTTACTTAAAAAAAAATGCGGAGGATAAACAGGAATCCTTCAGGAAATATCAGGGTGTGGTGTGGCCCAGGCACAAGGCGGGTACAGGTGCCTGGGGACCCCACTTGAAGAGCTCTTCCACAGTCTCATTCCCCACAGCACCCAGACTTACAAGGCCGGGCAGCCCACGACCAGAGAGACACATTTTGTTCAGCTGGTGCTCAGCCCCGCAGTGGTGCCGACAGCACCCTTACCCATCCCTCGGTCTCTGCCCAGCCTGCAGCCTCCGGCCCCAGAGTGGCGCCCCGGAGTGGCTTCTGATGAGGTCTGCACAGCAGCACGGAGGACTGAAGGTGCTCAGGAAGCAGATGGTGGGGGTGGGGGAGGGGGACCCGGAGCACAACAGGTGGACCCCTCCCTAGACTGGATTCGGATGCTGCCTCTGCCCCTCCCCGGTGACATGGGCACGGCTCTTGACCTTTCTGGCTTCTGCTTGCTCTTAAAAGGGGGTGATATCATGACTTAGTTCACAAGCTTGTGAGGATTCTGAATCAGCACAGCGGACAAACGCGAACACAGGAGACGCACAGCGCCATGGGAGCAGCCGGGCGTGGGAGGGCACTCGGCACTCTGCCCTCCAAAATGACACCACTGCCCTCGGAGGGGAGCAAACAGAGAGGCCACAGCGGTCTTGGGTCACAGGAAGGCCTCCATCAAGGGATAAGACAGCGGCATAAAGCAGTAAGCCAAGAGTGGGGATGGTTTCCAGCAAAGCAAATTTCAAAGGAAAACAAAACCAATCAGGGAGTGATAGCAGAAAGAGCAGAGCAAAATGTTCCCTGGGGATCGGGGGACTGTCTGCATACTGTGTCTGGAACTGCTGTCCTTGCTCCAGAGGCCATGGGGGCTGTGCTGCCGGGGGCTGCCAGAGAGCCCTCCTCCAGCAGCCGGGCCTCTCCCCGACCCCGTGCAGTCATCCCCGGGCCTCCCCGCCAGCCTAAGGACTTCTGAGCATCTCCAAGACAGACGTCGCAGCTCATGGAACGGATGAGGGAACTGAGCCGGGCAGCCTGGGCTTGCTTAGAGTCCCAGCCTGAGTGTGTGTTGGGCTTGGGACCAGCACTCCCCCTACAGCCCCCCACCCCTGCTGTCAGCAGGTCCCTCAGCCATGGCTCCTCTCTGCCTGCCTGTCTGCTCCACAGGCATCCCCTTTGCTGGTCCACGAACACTGCCTGCCCCTGCTCTTTGGCTCGGCTTACTTTAATATACACATAGATTACAGCTACATTAAAGAAGCCTGAAAATACCAAAGCAGAACTAAAGCAATTATTATAATGCAGCCTTAACAGCAGCTGTAATGAGACAGAATTAAAAATGTGCCAGCATAATCACAATTCACTGTTCCCAACGACCTTCCAGAGCTGCTTTCATTTGGAAAGTAACATCCAGTCCTGAACTGTCAGATGGAAAGGAAAAATTCAATCGTGCCTCCCAGCGTGGCCGGGCCCCTGGCTACCAGGAGATCTGGCTCTTCCACATGAAGACATCTGATCCCTGGCTGAAGCTGCACGGTATTATCCATCGGCTCAGTGGAGGGCAGAGGGAAGGGACACAGGGGCTGGGTGTTCCTTCCATGGCACGCAGGCTGGCTCGGGCCTCTCCCCGCCATTTGTCGCCAGGCCCGCCCGTTCCTCACTGGAGCAAATTCAAGTCTGAGCAGCCTCGTGCCTGCTCAGTGCGGAAGCTCCTGCTGCAGACAATGACAGCCACATTACTCCAGTGAATCCCGCAATAACCCTGAGAGGCAGGTTCCATCACTTCCCCCGTGTGATGACCAAGGAAGCAGAGACGTGGAGAAGTGGCCGCTCAAAACCACATCCCATGGGGGCCAGAGCCACCACTCAAATCCTTGTCTTCGGATCCCAGAGCACAAATCCTCACCCCGACTTTAGGAAGCGGATATCCTAACAGAGGAGCAAAGAAGAAGCCTGCTTGGATCGGCCCTGAGTTACCTATTCTGATGGGAGAGACGGGCCCGGCGCGGGGCGAGGTGGGGGGGAATGGTGGGTGGTTAGGGTGAAGCATGGGAAGAGACACCTAGCCGGAGAGGCTTCCTCAAGGAGCCATATCTGACAGAAGCGTCGCGGGCATCCACGGAACAGCAGCATTTCCTCATTCGTCTTCCCCGGGTTCCGTGCGGGAGGGCAGAACTAGGAAGGCGGGGAGCCAGAAGCTAGAGCCGCCGGTGGGGAAAGATGCAGAGACGGTACGGGCTTCTCTCCTCCAGGATGTTCAGGAGAAAACACGCCAGCTCAGGGACTCTGCCAAGCCTGCCTGCAGCCGAATTCAGCTTTCTGGAGCCTTCCGCAAAGCCAAACCTGACCTTATCCTTCAGAGCATGCTAGTTTACTCAAGAGTCGGACATGGGGACATTCAGACTGAGATGGGGAGGTTACCTGGCTCTTCACTGGTGCTTGGTTTTCACAGAACTGCCTTCCCCGCCTTCTATAATGGTGAGATGGGTGCCATCTTGTCTCACTGGACCAGGAGCAGGCACGGCAGGGGGAAGGAGGGTGAGGTGCCGTCCCTTAGCTTCCTCCCGATGCGGCGGCTCAGGGGGGCAGCCAGCCTTCCTTCTTTCCCCCAGGACCAGGCAGCCGGAGCCCTACAGCTCTGATGCAGGGGAAGGGGCCCTGAGGACTCTGGTTCTGGAAGCCGGACTTCTGACACATTTCACAGATGTTGAGAGCTCAGGAGGATTCTCTCTAGCCGGCCTGGGCTTCTGGGGAGGGTCTTGAGCTCCAGGCTGCAAGCTTTCCACGGGCCCCCTCCCCACTCCACTTTAATTAAGGTTAGGAGCTACAATTTCCCCACCTGTGGCAAGCAGTGGAAATGAAGCACTTCATGGCTTGACAACCATCACGTGTGGGCTCAGAGGCACCTCCAGGAGCCCAGATCCAAAAGGTCATTATAAAAGTGAGCTATCTGGGGCACCTGGGTGGCTCAGTGGGTTAAGCCACTGCCTTCGGCTCAGGTCATGATCTCGAGGTCCCGGGATCGAGTCCCGCATCGGGCTCTCTGCTCAGCAGGGAGCCTGCTTCCTCCTCTCTCTCTCTCTGCCTCTCTGCCTACTTGTGATCTCTGTCTGTCAAATAAATAAATAAAACCTTTAAAAAAAAAAAGTGAGCTATCTGCCATACCAAGGTTGCGGGCAGCTCACCCTGCGTTCCACATGAGGTGGCTTCCGAATCCAGCCACACATGCTGGCCTCACTACATGTCTTTGCTATGAAAACCATCAAGAGAAGCCACCACCTCCAGCTCTCCCTTAGGGGCCAGCAGTCCCTCTGTGGAAGTCCTCCCTTCCCCATCCACACTTTATGACCGAGCAATGCGTGGGTAGTAATTTTTTACTCAAACCACGTAGGAACATGTGCGTCGTTACTACTAGTGCAGAACTACCTGGGAGGGAAGATGTGGGGAATGTGGGAGCGTGGTACCCCCAGTCCTGGGGGCTGGAGGGGGCTCCTTCTTCCCTGGCCTCCCGAGTAAGAGGTCCCGGGGACCATAGCCATGGCTGTGGGTCCCCACCCCAACTTCTAGCCCAAGCTGAGCTTTTTCAGAAGCCTGGGACCTTGGGAACACAAACACAGATGGATAAGGGAATGAGGGGGTCGGGAGAGAAGATGGAGACATTGCTGAGTTTTTGCTGAACAAATTGCTGAATTGGTTTTTTTGGTCTATAGTTTCCACCGTGGAAAATGGAGCTCACCTTCTAGAGATGAGAGGGTCCTAACTGCGGCGGTGAGTGGAGGCGTCTGGGGAGAGCACCATGAGTTCCACCCAGCATGGCCAACTGTGGCAAGTCCAAGCCATGAGATCAGCGGAACACACGACCTGCTGTGACTCACCTTGCTCCATGGAAATCGTATGAAAACCTCAAGGTTCCCAGATGAAAAAAGATTTTCAAGCACTGGTTGGTTTGAGGAACATGAGACCAAAATAAGCCCTACACAATAGGGTTTAGGTATCTGATACTTTGGGAGAAGATGCCATGCTAGGGAACAGATAAACAAGCCCAGCATTTGGAAGGCCTGCCATAAGCGGGGGACTGGGGCGCCTCCTGTTCCACCCACCTCTATTGGCCCGCACTGGTTTACCGGAGTAGGTGTGGGCAGTGCTGCCAGCCCCCCCTCCTCCCACCCCCGGGCGCTAATGAGATGCAGGGAGGGGTCTGCAGGCCCGATGGAGTGGCTTGCAATTTTTGTTGCTGTTGTTTTGAATATGTCTTTCTCTAGTGCTCTGCCAACAGCTTGTTAGCACATGGCTCTGCAGAGTGAGAAGGCTTTAGATGGTAGGATGCCCTGGCCCAACCCATGGGGGGGTCTGCAGGCCATTTGTCTGCACTGTCCCCAAACAGATGTCCTAGAGCCTCTCCAGCAAGCCACTGGCACTCAGACACCAGGACACCCCAGGCCCCGTGTCCAGGGAGCCAGATCTGAAAGCCCAACCCCCACCAAAGTTTCTTTTTCCATCTGGCTTGCAAAGGTGTGAATGGATTTGACAAAGGATGAGGAAGGGGGGAAAAAGGAGAGAAAACTGCACCCCCAGCTAGCATATCACCATCATCACCACACACACACACACACACACACACACACACACACACACTTTTAAGAGCAGTCAGACATCTGCCAAAGTAGGCTAGGGCCAAAGCACTAAGTCCCCAAGGGCAACTGGGCCAAGCTTCCCCATGATGGGGTGCAGTGGACACAGAGGGAAATTCAGAGGAGAATTAGAGGACACAGAGGAGATTCAGACCGAGGTTCCAGCTCTGTGGGGGGCTAGCTGACCTGAGGCCAGTCACTTCCTCTCTCCGGATTTCAGTGTCCTTCTCCCCACCATTAGCAGTGTCCGAGCTTTTCTAGAAGAGCACCAGGATTGTACCATGCCACCTATCACCTAATCCCCAGGCCCACTCCAGAACCATCAATTCATAGAAGGCCCAAGAGCGTGGGCATGTGATACAGATTTGAGGAGCAGAGAAAAGCACACAGGCCTTTATAGGGTTGAGACCGCTGACCTTAGCCCCCAGCACTAACACTTCCAGTTGCCCAAACCCTGGGGTCCATGCTGCAAGTATTTCCTCCCTTTGTTTATAAAGTCTGCAAATACATATTTCTGTGTCTCAAACAAGCTGAAATTGACTTGTTACTTACTTCCTGGGGCCTCCCTCATGCGGGACCTATCTAAAGCCGTATATTCCGTATCCAGAGCCCATTTCCTGATCACTTCTCCCAGATCCATCTCTGCCTCGTCCAGACTCAAAGTGCTTGTTGTTTGGACTTCTCAGCTGACACTCCTTTTGTGCTGCCTCCTACTGGATTTGACTCTCTTTCTCCTCAGCTAGACTGTTCTGTTTGTTGCAAGGTAATGTGTGTCATTCTGAATTAATGCGGAGGGTTTGGTTGTTTTTTGTTTTTTACCTTAAATATTTTTTATCCACTATTTATTGTAATGCCCCCGTTTTGTTTAGGTTAGTATTTTCATAGTACGCCCTTCTTGATTTCTGCTAATTTCAAACTTTCTGTATCTGTCTGATAGAGTTGTGAATGGATTTAACAAAGGATGAGGAAGGAGGGGAAGAAAGAAACTAACTCCACTCCTCCCATAGCACATCACCCTCACCACCAACACACACACACAAATGCGCACACAAATGCGCACACGCACACACACACAAATACTCATATTACATAGGCAGCAAGATATCTGCCGAAATAGAATGTGGTCAAACCACTAAGGTTAAATAAAAAAAGAAAAAATTATGTGTTGGGTATGTCTTATACATTGCACAACTTTAAACCCCAAATTAGAAATTCTGTCTTTAAAAAGGCAAGATTGGGGCACCTGGGTGGCTCGGTTGGTTGGGCAGCTACCTTCAGCTCAGATCATGATCCTGGAGTCCCAGAATCGAGTCCCACATCAGGCTCCCTGCTCAGCGGGGAGCCTGCTTCTCCCTCTGACATCTCCCCTCTCATGCTTACTCTCTCTCATTCTCTCTCTCTCTCTCTCTAAATAAATAAATAAATAATATTTAAAAATAAATTTTTTAAAAGGCAAGGTTAATTGCTATTTATCATGATTTCTATTTATGGGATTGCTATTTTAATTCACTTCTATCATCTCAGTTTGTGTTTGATCACCATTTGAAGAGATACTGCTCAGTGGGTCACCCAGGCTTCCCCATGTCTTACTGAATAGGCCAAGAAGGTAAGGCTCTGAGCTCGTGACCCGACTCACTTCTCAGGGTTGTGTTCACGTTAAAGAAATCTGGGAGAACAGGTGATGTCTCCCTTTGGGGCGCAGCACATGCTCACTGCCTGCTCAGAGAGGAGTCCCCAAGCGAGGTGCTCCCCAGCTGCAATACACACAGCACGTGCAACACCCCCACTGGGACCTCTCTGCTTCACCTTCTGTGGGCCACAGGGCCAGCGATGAGCTGAAGCACACATGATTCTCATGATGGTTGCTGTGTGTGAATTTTTTTTTTAAGATTTATTGATTGATTTTAGTAGGGGGCAAGGAGCAGAGGGAGAGAGAATTCTCAAGCCGACTCCCCACTGACTGTGGGGCCCGATTCGGGGCTCAATCCCAGGACCCTGAGATCACGACCTGAGCTGAAATCAAGAGTTGGCCACCTAACCAGCTGAGCCACCCAGATGTCCCACTGTGTGCAAATCTTAAAGTCCTTCATCTCTGATCTGAGATTCTCATGTCTTCCAACCGCATCCACGAAATAGCAACAGGTAACTTATTTGCATATAGGTAGGATAAATCAAATCCCAGCCCCTTCACAGACCTGGTATTAACTACCATGGTTATTTCCTCCTTACTTCTTCCGATCACGCCTCCTATGGGAGTTGATTCTGCTTTCTTTATTCCTTTTTAGACTCTATGCTTTAGAAGTTGTGCATTATATTTCTTTTAGTGGTTATTCCTAAATAACCACTTTTTAAAAAGTTCAGTGTAACAATGTTTAAGGTCAATCACTGCCTCTGTCCCCCTTTAGGACAGTAAGACAGACGCTTTCCCACCACACCTCCACTCCTATCCCACACACCTTACCGTTCTCCAATAGTTCATGGTCACCTTGTTTGTAGCCCACTTTTCGTTACTGTCACTTTTGCAGTCAGTACTTATTTACAGTTTCCAAAAAGTTTATCTTTCTGTGGTTATTTTTCTCACCACTGCTTCTGGCTTTCTACTCCTTCCATCTGGTCCGTTGCCATCTCACTGAGTTACATTCTTTCGTTGTTCTTACCACTGGGATCTGTGGATAATAAATTCTCTCGGGCTTTGTTTCTGTTAAAAACTCCTTTCCCTTCATTTTTAAATGGTGGTTTGCTCAGGATCTGAATTTTAAGGTTCTAGTTGTCCTACAGCAATGTGAAGATACATCTCTCGTTGTTCTCTATTTTTGCCGGTGATAAGTTGGCTTTTACTTCAATTGTCATTCCTTTGTGTAATCTGACTTTTAACAGTAAGTTTTTTTAATTTTTCTATTTTTTATTTTCTGTAGTGTATCTGCAATGTGTCCAGATGTACATCTGTCTGTATTTATTATTCCTGGGGCCTAATATTCTTCAATTTAAGAATTTAAATGTTCCTTTCATTCTGAAAAATCTCTTCCAATATATTTCCAACTATTATCTCCTTCATGTATACTCCATTCTCTCCTTCTGGCACTTGATTAGATGTATTTTGACTATATATCTATTAATTGTCTTCCATATTTTCCATTTCAAATTCTAGGTGATAATCTTGATGTATCTTCCAGATCACTAATTCTCTCTTTGGCCAAATATATACTACCACAGTATACACTAATACATACATACACTACTACTATTATACTACTAATATATAATATTCTACTTTATACATCTAATAGATTTTTATTGTAATGATACAGTTTTTATTTCTAGAAAGCTTCTCTGTCTCCTTTTTAGATCTGTTTCTGTATCGCTCTGCCCTGTTCTTATCATTTTTGTCCCTCCTTCTATGTTTTTAAATAAATTTAAATATACTCAAGTCATAGTTTACTTAAGATTATTTCCCCTCGATCTTGGAATGCTAATTATCCAGGTTTCTGCTTCTTCTAAGTGTCCCTCTTCATAGCCTGTAGCTTTTCATGGATTCTATTTTTTTACTTTGAGTTCTTTGGTGGCATTTGTTTCCTTAGGTAATCTTATGTCCTTGGTATATAAATGGTATCATCATCTGTCTACATAATACTGTATGTTTGCCTTTACAAGCACCCCACTGGTTTTAGCAGTTCTGAACCCATATGCATATTACTTTCTAAGTGTTACTTATGTGGTGTAAATTTGTACACATAGTGAAGGCTTAGGTTTCCAATTTCTGGCATATGACTGTCTTCCACCTAAGGCACTGGTAGATGGCAAACTTTATTGAAACTTGCCCAAACAGATCTGCTGAGTTTTTCTACTGCCTTCAGAAGCTCTCAATTTATGCCAGAAGTCCTCTATCATGTTCTCCCAATCTGAACCCCTAAGGCCTATCTCTGAGCCTTAACCTCCTTTGGGCTATCATGGTCTCAGCTCACAAGCAACACTTGGGCTTTGAGTTCTCTACCTCATAAGTGACACTGGGAGTTTCTGCAATTGAATTTATTTTTGTTATAGGCAGATTTGTATATGCATGGATGGAAGAAACACCTTTCCGTATCCTCTCGGTCTGCCATATTGGTTGGAAGTCCTCCATTACCTTCTCCCCAACGAACAGCAGGAAGCATGTTTCATCTTTCTGTGCACGCCTCCACTGTAGAGCAGGCCCAGAATACACACAGAGTTAGAGCTCAAAAAGGGTTTCTAACAGTCTCAGGGGCTGACAATGGAGGCTTTGTTAACTGGATCATGGTACAACCATACAATGGAATATGGTGCAGCCATTTTAAAAGATAAGAAAAATGTGTGATATGGAAAATACTGCCAATTACATTTTTAAGTGCAAGAGATAGATTTAGAGACTAGTATGCACTGTTCTATTGTTTTGAAAACAAACTAGAAGAAAATACACCAAAATGTTACCACCAGTTTCGTCCCTAGACAGAGTGTGGGCCATTTTTATTTTCTTGTTTTGATTTATATTTCCTATAGTTGACACTGATTTTTTATATAATAAGTGTGATGCACATGAATTTAAGTTAAAACCTGGTAAAACTCCAAATGCCAAATAAATAGGAAATCTGAGATGCACCCTTGGGTTCCTCCCTCCCTAGACCCTTTATGGGCTTACATCGTCTCAGAGGAGTATCCATGGAACATTCACATGCTGGTGGGGGAGGTGGCTGCTTTCTGAGCAATTCACAACTGCTCTGACTTTGCCCTGACACTGGAGAGGGTCCTTGAGCATTGAGCACTGGCCTTCCCCAGACTAGCAGCTGCCCACTGGTCTTCTGCCATGATGCCTCTTTGGCCCATGTGCCCTTGAGGGAGAATGACCCAAGGGTACTCCACACCTAGTCTCTCTCTTCAGTTTCTACTCCCACCCTAATTATACTGCACCCCCACATGCTCCCTGGGGTACAAGTGCTGTGCTAGGTAGCCGGGTCTGGCAGGGCTTCTGACAGCACCACAGGCCCTTACACAAACCTGCCTCCTCTGACCCCCTGGGCTCTTCCTCATTAACCCATGTTCCTTCCTTCTTCCAGTTTTGTTCTGGACCTCCCTACCCTGCCCTCCCACCAGACCTTGATGGGAAGCTCTATATTCTATCCTTAACAGATCTCCATGGCTTTGAACTTTAGGAAGCAGGGACTGGAGTATCTGTCATCCCTCCCCAGAAGGTCTTCTGTGCTCCTTTAGAAAATTAAGTCAACTTCTCCAGTGATCAGCTTTTCCAGTTTCAGTCACAGTATCCTTGCTTGGGTCACAGGAGTGTTTTTATACCCTGCCTGCAGAAAGCTGGCTTCCTAGCCTCCATACAACCACCCAATAAGAAGACAAATCAGGTAGTCCTATGATAGATAAATTACAGCATTTCATATATATATATATGTGTGTGTGTGTGTGTGTGTGTGTGTATGAATTATTTATATATCTATAACTGTATAAAGTCATTAACATAAATAAAGGACTCTAACTTAACTAACCAGCATAAGAACTTGTATGGAACCAGAAGAGACCCCGAATTGCTAAGGAAATGTTGAAACAAACAAACAAGCAAACTTGGAGTATCACATTGCCTGATTTCAAGCTTTATTACAAAGCTGTGATCACCAGGACAGCATGGTTGGCACTGGCACAAAAACAGACACATAGACCAGTGGAACAGAGTAGAGAGTCCAGATATGGACCCTCAACTCTATGGTCAAATAATCTTTGACAAAGCAGGAAAAAATATATAGTGGAAAAATGACAGTCTCTTCAACAACTGGCCCTGGGAAAATTGGACAGCTATGTATAGAAGAATGAAACTCGACCATTCTCTTACACCATACACAAAGATAAACTCAAAATGGATAAAAGACCTCAACGTGAGGCAGCAATCTATCAAAATCCTAGAGGAGAACATAGGCAGTAACCTCTTTGACATCAGCCACAGCAAATTCTTTCAAGATATGTCTCCAAAAGCAAAGGAAACAAAAGCCAAAATGAACCTGGGACTTCATCAAGATCAAAAGCTTCTGCACAGCAAAGGAAACAGACAACAAAACAAAGAGGCAACACACAGAATGGCAGAAGATATTCGCAAATGACACTACAGACAAAGGGCTGTTATCCAAGATCTATAAAGAACTCCTCAAACTCAACACACACAAAACAGATAATCACATCAAAAAAATGGGCAGAGGACATGAACAGACACTTCTCTAAAGAAGACATACAAATGGCTAACAGACACATGAAAAATGTCCATCATCATTAGCCATCAGGGAGATTAAAATAAAAACCACATTGAGATGCCACATTACATCAGTTAGAGTGACCAAAATCAACAAGACAGTAAACAACAAGTGTAGGAGAAGAAGTGGAGAAAGGGGAAACCTCTTCCACTGTTGGTGGGGATGCAAGTTGGTGCAGCCACTTTGGAAAACAATGTGGAGACTCCTTAAGATATTAAAAATAGAGCGCCTAGGTGGCTCAGTGAATTAAAGCCTCTGCCTTCAGCTCAGGTCATGATCCAGGCTCACTGGATCGAGCCCCCCATCAGGCTCTCTGCTCAGCAGCGAGCCTGCTTCCTCCTCTCTCTGTGCCTGCCTCTCTGCCTACTTGTGATCTCTGTCAAATCAATCAGTAAACCAATCAATCAATCAATCAATCAATCTTTGGGATGCCTGGGTGGCTCAGTTGGTTGGGTGGCTGCCTTCGGCTCAGGTCATGATCCCAAGCGTCCTGGGATCGAGTCCCACATTCGGCTCCTTGCTCGGTGGGGAGCCTGCTTCTCCCTCTGCCTCTGCCTACCACTCTGTCTGCCTGTGCTCGTGCTCTCTCTCTCTCTCTAACAAATAAATAAATAAAATCTTAAAAAAAAAAAAAGAAAGAAATTAAAAATAGAACTTCCTTATGACCCTGTAATTGCACTACTGGGTATTTACCTGAGAGATACTGATGTAGTGAAAAGAAGGGCCATCTGTACACCAATGTTCATAACAGCAATGGCCAGGGTCGCCAAACTGTGGAAAGAACCAAGATGCCCTTCAACGGACGAATGGATAAAGAAGATATGGTCCATATATACAATGGAGTATTATGCCTCCATCAGAACGGATGAATACCCAACTTTTGTATCAACATGGACAGGACTGGAGATTATGCTGAGTGAAATGAGTCAGGCAGAGAGAGTCAATTATCATATGGTTTCACTTACTTACAGAGCATAAGGAGTAACATGGAGGACATGGGGAGATGGAGAAGAGAAGTAAGTTGGGGGAAATCGGAGTGGGGGACAAACCATGAGAGACTGTGGACTCTGAGAAACAAACAGGGTTTTGGAGGGGAGGGGGTGGGGAGTTGGTAAGCCTCATGGTGGGTATTACAGAGGGCACGTATCGCATGGAGCACTGCGTGTAGTGCATCAACAATGAATTCTGGAACACTGAAAAGAAACAAAACATAACAAAACAAAAGAATTTGTACAGAGTCCTGCGGATGAGGCTGGGATTATAGAACGCATGACCCATGACCCAGGAGAGAAGCTGGTGGTGTTGAGGCTCCACCCTGGGACCTCCCCATAGCCCTAATCTAGGGGAGGCTAATGAGCTATGTTGAAATTAGTAGTTTAGATTCTCCCTGTAGCAAGGTCCTTCTTTTCCTGGCTCCATTTTTGGCTGTTTTTGTTCTCTGAAGCATCCTTCGGGCAGAAATCAATTAATAGTAGGGGTAAGGACCACAGGAAGGACCAAGAAAAAAGATCTATGAGAAGCCCTGGAGTCCCTTTGTCTGAGGACTCATTTTCCCCATACCTCTCTCCATTTTGCTCTCCTCCCACTCCTCCTCCTGCCTCTGGAAGGCAGGGAGGGGCAGACACTGAGCAGGTGGCTCTGGCTAGTGCTTTCGTTGGTGGCAGGTTGGGCAGGAAGATGCTTGTCAGCATACGGGCCAAGGGAACACATGGCCCCGAGTTCCTGGGGACAGGAGGGGAACAGGCAGGAGCAGATGAACTGCTAAGCAACAGGGTTGGTAATTTCAGCCAGGGAACTTTACAGCGATAAGAAATAAGGGAAGGCAGCCAGTGGGGGAGCATGGGAAGGGAGACTGAGGGACTCGGTCACCCATCTCTGCACAGTGAGATCTCTGTTTATTTTCTTGTAAAAATAAAACACTATTCTCTGTAGGAAGCTTTTGCTTTTCCCCTGCTTGCAAAACTGAAAACAAAAGAAAACTATCAACACATGCCTTTACCACCACCCCCACCACCCTCTCCCACAGGAAAAAGTTCCTCACACTCACATTCAAATGATTTCTGAGCTTCAGGAGGTGCAAGGACTGAACTTAAACACAGAATCAATATACAGGGAGTGGAGCTGTTTGGGGGGGGGGGTTAAAAATAGTTCAGAAGGAACTATACCACAGTGTTAATAGCATTTGCTTCTAGGTAATGGGAAGATGGGTGATTTTTCCCTTCTTCTTCATATTCTTCCATACCTTTCATGTTTTTATGATGTGCATGTGTTGTTTTACAACTTTTAAAAAGCTATTTTAAAAACACAGACAAAAGCAACACCGATTAGTGAGAAGTGGAACACCTGTGGACTACTGGTATTTCCAGACCCTACCATTTGGCAGAATCTAGGGTTGATCTTTAAGCCTGTTTTTTGAATTGACCACCATGAGCATCCACATTGAGCATCCAGTGATATTGACTGTACCCTTAGTACAGATGAGGAAACAGACTGGGGAAGTTAAGTAGTTTGCCTAAAGCTATATAGGGGTGACTGGCAAACTGACCCTCAGAAGCTTCCACCAGCTGAAAACAACAGGCACCCAGCACAGAGCCAGCAAAGGTCATGCCCCAAGCTAAGTCATTTCTGCCATCCCTGGCCGGGGATGCTGGATAAAGCACTCCTACCCTGAGCCACTGCAGAGACCATAGAGGCAGGGCATCATGGCTCTGCAGTAGGGCAGTTGCTCTGTCTGTTCTCCCCCCAACCCCCACCCTAGTCCCTTAGCCCCCACACCAAGCTGTCCTGGGCCTTTCTGAAAATCCACCACTTGCCACTCTGGTGTTCATCAGATCTTAATTTCCTAGTGTTGGGAAGATCAAGTTCATGTGGCCAATCTCAGAAGCAGTATTTCTCTCTCTTATACAGGAGCCGATGGCTCTGTTTCTACTTTGTCCCTTTCCCCAGCACCAACCCCAGGCCAATAATTATGGGGATAAGAAACAACATGCAATGACCCTGGCCCAGTCCCATATCTGTTTACATACTGGGTGCGGTGCACAGCTCATTTCCCCTCCACCGGGGCCCTGCACCTAAGCCACAGCAGCCCTCTCCTCCCTGGCTTCTTAGAGTCAAGCCCAGGACTTGAGTTCCCAGCTGCCAAATGAGGAGCAGCTTTAGAATAAGGAGTGGGAGTGGGCAGCTGCCCCCAGGACAGGACAGACCTTTGAGCACAATGCCTTGGTGGGGTAACATGACATTATATTGGAATACAGGAACCCCATCACTGAGGATGGGGGGGAGGCTGCCTAGTTGTTGGGAAGTAGGAGTCTGAGTTTTTGCAATCCATTAGGGTATTGATCATGAGTAGATGGTTGTCAAGAACCATGAAGGGTATGAGGCGTTAGCCCCACTTAGAGCTAACAAGTCAGCCTGCCATGGATTCCAGTTCCATGGAATCCAGTTCCATGGATTCTTTCGGGAGACATGAGACTCGGTCAGAGACAAAGGACTGTTGCTCACAGCAGTAACAGTAGCCAGAGTGTCAGCATTGTCCACACACCCCAGTTTCCATAGGACAACATAAAGAGAAGATTTATGTGATTGATACCTGCAACTCAGGGGGTTGAGTTACAGGAGAAGAACCTAGAAGCTTAGGGAACTCAAATCTATTATAACAAGTGGTAAGCTTGCTGTCCTTTTGTCCTGGAGGGAGACGTACTCTGTATTAAGTAGAGAGTAAATAGTACTGCCTTCTGCCCTGGAAGGAAAAACTATCTCTACCTGCCAAAGAGGTTTACTATACAAAAATCATTAAACAGCCCAGAACAAAAGCAGTCAGTGCTTCTCACAAGATGCGCAGAAACACAAGAGACCTGTTAAGAGCTATCTCTTCATAACAGTTACACAGTGCCTGGTTTCAGGGAAAATCACTACCAGTGAGGTCAATAAATAGTATTGGGGGCTGACAGAACACAGAGAAGCTAAAATGTAATCCAGATATGCAAATATAAAGCCAAATATTGACCTAGAGTTTACCATCAGTGTCTGATAACCAGGCAGTGCCTAACAAGTATGAACATCAGTAAGGATGGGTCAAATAAACCTTTCAATGGTTACATTTGACCACAAAGCTTATATATATACTAAATCACTTGAGGTGGTCCCACAGTGAGGCTTATTCATTTTCCTCTCTCTGTTCTTCAGATTAGATTGTTTCTGTTGATTTCTTTTCGAGTTCAATAACACTTTCTTCTCTGACTCCAATCTAAAGCACTTATTGTACTTTTTAGTTCTACCCTTTCTGTTGGATTCTTTTTCTTCTTTTTTCTTTTTCATTTCTCTTCTAAGATCCCCCATCTGTTCATGTTAACCCTATTTTACGTCAGGGTCTTATACATATTTGTAATAGCCGTGTTAAAAATCTTGTTACTAATTCCAATATCTGAGTCATCTTTGGTTATTTTTCTTTGGACTGTTTTTTCTCTTGACTGTGGGTCGTATTTTCCTGCTTCTTCTACATCTAATAACTTTTTATTCTACTCTGGGCCTCTCAAATGATGAGTTGCAGAGATTCTACATTCTTCTTTCTTCCTCAGAGGAGTACTGATTTTCATTCCAGCAGGCAGTTAAATTTGACAAGACTCAGACTCCAAATTCAGTCTCTCCTGAAATCTCTGCTCAGTTCTTCAACCTTCCAGCTTTGCTTTTTGCTGCGCTCTTTGGATGCCCAATTCAGAGGGTCGTCTAAGGGTTTGGCCAAACTTTATAAATACACTTGAGACTCCTCTTCCTCTTGCCCCTTTCTAAGATTTCAACCCTCGCTTTTTAGTTATTCTGGCTACCCTAAACTTTGTCTTCTAACTCAGTGGTTCCCAGCTTTATGCTTGAGTTCCAGCTGTCCCAAGTACTCCATCTGGGACAGCATAATACTGATTATTTACATAAGATAGTTACCCAGAAGTGGAATTGCTGAATCAAATGGTATGCACATATTTTTTTAAAGTTTTTGACTCATTTTTCAATATCAACCAGTAGTCCTCCAGAAGGAGTATACCAACTCACCCTAAAGCAGCCGAATATGAGAGTATACGTCCCCCCAAGCCTGCTAACACTGACCACAGTTGGTGTCTTTTTTCCATCTTTAAAAAGGTTTTATTGATGAATAATAATACTTAGGTTTAATGAGAGTATCTTCCTTTACCCAGGGAGTTGAACATTTTTCATATATTTACCATATTAAATGTCTTTTTAAAGTGCTTATTTATTTCCTTCGCTTTTTCTATTAAGATGACGCATCTTTTATTTAAAAATTAACTTGAAGAGATCTTTCTAGTATCTCCATCCTTTGTTTGACATGAACATTACAAAAATGTTTTTCAGTTAATTATTTGCATCTTTATTTGTTTATGACATTTTCACACACACAGTACATTTATGTCATCAAATTTATTAGTCATCTTCTGCATGGTTTCTGCCTTTAGAATTATACTTACAAAGTCACTCTGCACCCTTAGATTATAAAATCATATCAGTGTTTTCTCTTGGGCCATTTACTTTACATTGAAATCTTTAATCCATCTGGGATTTATTATGATAAATTATGCAAGACAAAAATCTTATCACACACAAAAGTATTATACATATATTTGGGACTGTTTCTGCGTTTTCACTGAAATCCAGTGATCTGTTGAACTATCAGTGTTACTTACTATTACCATCCTCTAATTTTTTTGGCTGAATAATGCATTTTAACATGCGGTGTTACATTCCAAGAACGACATTGACAAACCATTTAAATGGTTTAATTTAAATGTGGAGTTTGAAAAATACTTCATGTGATAAATATTTTTAAAACTTGGAATGTTTTACTTTGAGAAGAGAGGATTTACTGTCTGTCAAAAAGCAGGAATTCAGTAAGTAACCTAAGGGGGTTAGGGTATAGTCATTTCCCAAATAGTTAAAGATCCACTATATGGATTAGAATAGATCTGGATAACCCTAGAGGAAGGAACCAAGGCTAATAGGTAGAAACTAACGGAGGAAACTTCTGCCTCAACAAGGTCTTTCCTGACAATGGGGCTGTTCAGCAGGAGAAAAGGCTGTCTTGGAGGGGGGTGGGATCAGAGGAGAGGGCTTCTGTTCACAGAGAAAGTTAAAGAACAGTTAACTAATTTTTCAAGGAGGTAATAAAAGCAGCATTTACAACAAATAAGGGTCTAGGCTACTTGAGGGACATTCAAGCTCTTAAAATCCTAGTGTCTATGACCTTATTTAAAAAAACAAAACAAAATCCTACTGTCATAACTTAAAGGAAACCAAGCCTCAGTAACTAGGAAACCAGCAGTGAGGGATCCCTAAGGCAATAGGGCTGAACCACTGTTTTCTAAAACCTTAGAAGCTCTGGTCCATTTCTTCTTTGACTAGGAGGTGGTGGGTGCAGGGCTGGGGCCGGGCTGCAGGATATAAAACATAGAGAAATTTAATAGGTCCCCACAAAGCCCTCCTTTTTGTTTACAGCTGGAGGCATGACACAGGGTGTCTTGGGTACAAAGGGGTACTTCCCCAAAAAATGAGGGAAAAAGTGGCCCAAGAATCTTGGGATCTCATTTTCATCTTCTGAAGACATCAAAGCACTAAGCAAAGGTATATTCTGTCCCCTCTTCACCTCCATGAGATGTGAAGAAGAGAATTCTCCTTTAATTCCTTGGGAAAATATTCTGAGGTCCCAAGAGCTATCCTATTCAAATACAGTGATTTCATCTATTATTTATCCCATGGCTTGGGGAGAGGCGGTGTCTCAGCCATGCTGAGAGGCAGAGCTTTGAAGCAGCCCTCTTTGGGCTGGTTTCCCTGGGAAGTATGCAGTAGCCCAGAACACAAGGACAGTGGTGTCATCTCTCTGGAGCTGGCATCCCTGAGTAGGATATCTCATAGCTGAGGACCTTGGCTCCTCAAGTGTCCAGTCACCTAAGCACTCCGGCTATAGTCTTCTGAAGACCTACAGTTCTGATTTCATTAAAGGCATTGGTAGAGGATAAAGTACCATATGCCATCAGCTGTCCAGCCCTTAGGGTAAAGATGAACACTTAGTGAACATAGGACATGAGGCAGAATGTGGGCAGTACAAGGTGCCACAAACTACTAAGATGGACATAATTCAGCATTAAAATACAAAGAGAAAAGTTTATGGGGCTTATAAACAGAATGTTGAGTAGAAAAAAAGCCAAACACAAAAGTTTTATATTAATCCATTTATATGACATTTAAAACAAACACATTTATGGTGTTGGAAATCAAGATAATGGTTATCTGGGGGTGGGTGGGGCAAGTGTTGGGGACACATGGTGGCTTCTGGGCTGCCGTTCATTTCTGTTTCTTAAACCAAGACCTCAGTTTGTGAAAATTTACTGAGCTGTACATTTATGATTTATATACTCTTCTTTATATATTACACTTCAATAAAACATTCCAACCAAGAGGAAGGTGGTAACTTGACCCTTCTCAGTCCTGTTCGGAGGACTGCCACAGGTTTATGCCATTTGATTCTCCCAACATCCATGTGTGAAGTAGGTGATGCCTTCTTCCTCTCTCCAATGAAGCATGGCAGAGGCACGGAGAAAGGATGGGACAGACTCAGGTGGCCGACAAGTCACCTCAAATCTTCATTTTCCAGACTTGAACCTTAGGCTCAAGTTCTCACTAAGTATTTACTATCTAGAGAGAAAAGTAATAACCCCCAAACCCAAGAAGAAGAGAGCTAGGATTTAGACCCTCCTCGGGCTTAGAAACTGGAATTCATGACCCCAAGGAAAATTTGCAAGTCAGGGAAGAGTCCAAGTGCTCCCAGAGCCCCAGTGGGTCCATCGTTACTCAGAGACTGATTCCTAGTGGGCTTTGTGCAACACTGGAAACTCATCTTGGGGGTTCTCTATCACTAGACCATAGGGATCCCTCCACCTAGAGCCATGACTGCCTCACAGACTCTTCCAAGCCAGAGTAGGCGAGGGGGGTGGGGAAGACATGCAGAAAACGCAGGTGGCCTGTCCCAATTCAGACACTTAATCAGATCAGTTAAGCAGAAACATGGCCTCAGACAAAATTAAATTATGGTTTCTTCATGCCCTAGTGGAAAGTTCATTGCCCCAGGCTTCAGGAAACTGTGCCAGTTACTGGCTCTGCCATTAAGTATCTGTTCTAACCTCTCTGGGCTTCGTTTTCTTCATCTGTAAAATGAGAAATTTATAAGATATTTTCTCTAGCCCAGAATTAGGACCTAAAATGCTGGGACTTAAATTTCTGCCAGGAAAAAAACTGTAACCCCAGATTTGAGTACAGGACTTTGAGACTGAGTTTAAGTCTTGATTCAAATTATAAAGCTTTACATTCTCTTTGGAGTCTCCATTTCCTAGACCATAAAAAAGGAAAAAGAACATTCCTAGGGATTGTTGCCAAGACTCAATGAGTTGATGCGTGATTCTCAAACTTGACCTTGCTACAGAATCACACTGGGGCTGGGGGCTTATTAAACCCCCAGCTGGGCCTTCCTCCCAGTACTTTTGACTTATCAGGCCTGGAGTGGAGGCCAGAAGTTGCATTTCAATCACGTTTCCAGGTGACACTGATGCTTTTGGTCCCAGGGTCATACTTCAAGGACCCCTGAGTTACTGTATTTAGAAGTTCATAATAGGGTAGGAATCTAAAATGTTTTGACTCAATGCAAATGGGAAATGGTTCCTCAGTGCTGACATACAGCCATATAGATGATATATGTCCGTTTCTGACAGGCAGCTGGAGTGTAAACCAAATGTCCCCAAGCTCCACCAGCCTATGGATTCCTTTGGGACAGTATAAGCACTGATAACCGAATCTACTGTCTCATAGCCCTGGGCTACAAATTCAGGACCAAATATTTGGGGGACTCTCCACATGTCTATACATGGGTCTCATGTTCTTCTACAAGGTTCTCTCCTTGTTGGTGTTCCTCCTCTCATGCACCGCAAACCACTCAGTGGTAGTCTCTTGTCACAGCTATTCTTGCTGGTATATTCTGGAAGATGTTCCTTTCCTGGCCAAGAGCTGCTTCCCCACAATACTGCTGCTTCGAAACCCTGAAGGTGCCAAACAAGGCTGCACTCCCTTCAGCCCTCCCAGAGATGTTATTTCCTCACAGAAAAGCAAGAATTGCTCTCTCTTCAACCCGACCCCCCTTGTCACGGAGCCCGACTGTGGCACATTTGTGCCCTAACTATCTCATTGCAGAGAACATGCCCCTTTCATTTCACAGGGCTGCAACTCCAAGCCTCTCTGCCAATGAAGTGGAAACCAGGTGACCAGTTCTGCCATTATTTTCTTTTTTTTACTTTTTTCTTTAAATTCAATTAATTAACATAGAGAATATAATTAGTTTCAGAGATAGAGATCAGTGATTCATCAGTCTTATGTAACACCCAAAGCTCATTTACAGCACTTTCCCTCCTTAATGCCCATCCCCCAGTTACCCTCTCCCTCCCCGCCAGCACCCCTCAGTTTGTTTCCTAGGATTAAGAGTCTCTTATGATTTGTCTCCCTCTCTGGTTTCATCTTGTTTTCTTTTCCCCTATGATCCTGTGTTTTGTTTCTTAAATTCCAAATGTAAGTGAAATCACGAGAACTGTCTTTCTCTGACTGAATTATTTCGCTTAGCATAACACCCTCTAGGGGGAAATGTGTGTGCAACTTCTGGGTCAAATCACCCAAGAGGGGCTGTGAGTTCTCCACGCCCTTTGTTCCTTCCCCAGGGATGCCACATGTACCAGAGCACAGCAGAGGCAAGTGACCTGTATTCCCAAGTCGTTTTCTAGAGGGGAGCAGCCTTGGAGACATGCCGCCAACACTGACTTACTGAGAAATAAACCTTTATGTGTTCAACCACTGAGATCTTTTCCCTCGGCACAATTTACCTTAAACCTAACACAAAGTTCCTTTAGCTTTGTTTGGACCGCTAAGGCCCAGCCAAAAAACTGGACAGAGGCTGGGGAACCGATACCCTAAAGCCTTTCCCATCTCCAAATCTTTCCCATTTTCCCCCTAATACATTTCTCTCTTGATCTACATAAATATCACCTGCAGAGAGTCCCAGGGCAGCCATGTCATTAAGCCTATTGCCCAGGAGACCAATCAGATTTTAAGTTCCAATTGGAGCTGGTCGTTGGTGGTGGTAATGCTAGTGGTAATTGGGGGGTGGGGTGGTCAGAGAGAATTTTGATTTTGGGGGCAAAGGGGGGTACAGCACCCAACTCAGAAACCATTCCTCAGAATACGAAGCTACCAGGTAGACCTGAAGATGGTCTGTATAGGAGAGAATCGCCTTTCCAGCGGGGAGACTATATGGCCTTTTTCAGGGGACAATCTTACCAGAGCTATAAAAACATGTTGGTTTCCCTCCATCTTCAGTAACAAAGCAAAAGGGAGCATTGGAATTTCTTATGTACTTAATTTCAATATCCCCCAGTGGGAATGCTCTTATTATCTTGCTGAGATTCTGGCAAATGTGCATGGATCCTATTCTTGCTCCCCCCACCCCCACCACCCAATTGCTGAGCAAAAAAATATATCTGATTCGGCAAATCATGAGCCTGGTGGTCACACCAGCAGCGACTGGTCTTCAGAATAAAGACAGAAAAGAATGCACGGCCTAAGAGGTAAAATGTAAATGAAGGGAAACTGTGGCTAGCCTGAGCACTACCACCCAGTGGGCATGGCAATGAGGCCAGGATAGAGAGGTCAGAAGGGAGTACACATCTTCCAGAGTTTGGGCCTAACCATGGGTGGGCAAGTTCAGAATTCTGGAAGTGGGTGACAGATAGATCGTCATAGTTGGGTCATACCGCTGCTCAATCATTCAAAGTCAACGAAGGCAGCAGCGTCTGTAAGACAGATATACAAGAACTGCTAACAAGTTTTACCTTGGGAATAGAAACTATTCATCATATAATAATGCTTCACTTTTGTAAAGTAGTTTTCTTCCTTCAAAAACATTTTTTTGCTTGTCCTTATGGTATCTTATCCTTAGAGCCACCGTTATCTGGTAGATACAGTAAGCTGAGGAGCAAAAATAAGAACTAATATTTACCTGGCCTCCAACATTACCAGTAACCATGCATAGGACAAATGAACTCATTTAAGCTCTCTTTGTTTTTGTAAGAAATATTATCTCTAGTGATAAAGGAAGAAAGTAGGTCTCCAAGAAGATCACTTGCCCACTGTCAGCGAGGCACTAACAGTGTCACCCAGATTCCAAACTAAGTACATGCGACCTCAAAGCTCATCCTCTTTCCGTGGACTTTATTGTGTTTGTTGACCATGTCACAGAGCAATAGACAATGGAATCAGGCCCAGGGGCACTTTCTGCCACTATCCAACACTTGGTTCTGAGCTCCATGTGACAAGCCATAACTGTCAACATCTCACTATAGGGGCACCTGGGTGGCTCAGTGGGTAAGCCTCTGCCTTTGACTCAGATCATGATCTTAGGGTTCTGGGATCGAGCCCTGCATCAGGTTCTCTGCTCAGTGAGGAGCCTGATCTCCCCTCTCTCTCTTTGCCTGCCTCTCTGCCTACTTGTGATCTCTGTCTGTCAAATAAATAAATAAAATCTTTTAGAAAAATAAAAAAAATAAATTTCACTATAAACAAAACAGGCCCATTCAGTGTCACCCAGAAAATGCTCATAGTGCCAGAGAGTGGAGGGAAAGCCCTCAACCCACCTCCCACCACGTCCCCACCCTCTCCCAGTGCCTGGTGGGCTCCAAGGCACACAACAAAGACATTTAAAGAGCAGTTATATAAAAGTGCATGCAAGGACCCAAACTTGAACATTATACCAATGACACCCTTCTATAATGCTGTTCAACTCAGAAATGGTAGGCGTGGTGAGTAAAGTGAAGGGTTTGCACCCTGATTATTTCCCAAGTTCATTTTAGATGGTTTTCAAATGAAGTAGTATATGAAATGAGATTAGAAAAAAAAAAGCACTCAAAAGATCAGGTACATGGAAACTATATTAAGCACCTCAGATGAGTTAATTATCACTGTTGAGCCCAAAATTTAGCTGCATTTCCCAACAGGTAAATCATGGTTCCCAGTACCTAATGAAGATCATTTTTATTATAATTTTTTAATTTTTTATAAACATACAATGTATTATTAGCCCCAGGGGTACAGGTCTGTGAATCGTCAGGCTTACACACTTCACAGCACTCACCATAGCACATACCCTCCCCAATGTCCATAACCCAACCACCCTCTGCCTACACCCCTCCTCCTGGCAACCCTCCATTTGTTTTGTGAGATTAAGAGTCTCTTATGGTTTGTCTCCCTCCCAATCCCATCTTGTTTCCTAATGAAGATGATTTTTTAATGTATTTTGTAGTTTTGGGTTTTTGTTTAAATTCCACTTAGTTAACATGCAGTGTAAGATTAGATCCAGGTGTAGAATTTAGAGTTTTATCACTTTCCACACCCAGCGCTATCACAAGTGCCCTCCTTAATACTCATCATGGAGCTAGTCCATCCCCTGCCCACGTCCCCTCCAGCAACCCTCAGTGTGTTCTCTGTCGTTAAGAGTCTCTTACGGTTTGGGGGCGCCTGGGTGGCCCAGTGGGTTAAGCCTCTGCCTTCGGCTCAGGTCATGATCTCAGGGTCCTGGGACTGAGGCCCACGTCGGGCTCTCTGCTCATCAGGGAGCCTGCTTCCCTTCCTCTCTCTCTCTGCCTGCCTCTCTGCCTACTTGTGACCTCTGTCTGTCAAATAAATAAATAAAATCTTTAAAAAAAAAAAAAAAGAGTCTCTTACGGTTTGTTTCCTAATCCTTCTCTTTTTTCCCCCCTCCCATATGTTCATCTGTTTTGTTTCCTAAATTCCACATATGAGTGAGATCATATGGTATTTGTCTTTCTCCGACTTAATTTCACTTAGCGTCATACACTCCAGCTCCATCCATGTTGCTGCAAATGGCAAGATTTTGTCCTTTTTTATAGCTGAGTAATATTCCTGTGTGTGTGTGTGTGTGTGTGTGTGTGTGCACGCACGCGCACGTGCACCACATCTTTATCCAGTTTTCAGTCAATGGACATCTGGGCTCTCCACTGTTCGGCTATTGTTGATAGTGCTGCTATAAATATTGGGGTAAACATGTCCCTTCAAATCAAAATTTTTGTATCCTTTGGGTAAATACATGGTAGTGCAATTGCTGAATCATAGGGTAGCTCTATTTTTAACTTTTTGAGGAATCTCCACACTGTCTTCCGGAGTGGCTACACCAGCTTGTATTCCCCCCAAGAGTGTATAAGAGGGTTCCCCTTTCTCCGCATCCTCACCAACATCTGTTGTTTCCTGAGTTGTTAACTTTAGCCATTCTGACAGATAATAATTCTTTAAATAATTAACAGTTTTTTAAAACTCGGTGTGTGTGATGTCACTGAAATGTTCCCTGTGATTATTCATATGGAAGAGACATCTAGTACAGTATTTCTTCCTCCCTCTCTTCTTTCTTGCTCTCTTGCGTTCCTTTGTTTTCTCTCTTCCTTCCTTCCTTTCTTCTTTTCTTCCTTCTCCTCTTTCTCTTCCTTCTTTGGTTTATGAAATACAGAACAGTACAGAAGAGCATAGAATAATATGTCCCCACTCAACACCCACAGGTAAATTATGCTATATTTTCCAAAAGAAGATAAATGTAACAATTTTAGAGGAAAACAATGGAAGTTGCTTCTATTCTCAATCACAATTCATTTCCTATTCCCTGCCCCCCAGGTGCAATCACTATCATCAATTTAGTGTATATTTGTTCAGTCTTGTTTTTAGATTTTTAAATATAAATATAAATAAATATATTTATATATAATATGTGTAAGTTTCATATAAATGGTATCATTTTATATAACTAGTTTTATGTAAATAGTATCACTGAACACAGCATTCTGCAGCTTGTATTTTCCACTCAACATTATGCATCTGATACCTATCTACGTTGACATACACAGATCTAGTTAATTCATTTTGCCTCCTAAATAATATTTCATCATATGACCATAGCACAGTTTATTTATCCCTTCATCTATCCCTACTAGACATACTTGTTTCCAATCTTTTAGCATTATGATAAAAAAATTCTATGGATACTCGTGTATCCATACAAGATGTGCTTGTACACATCTTGCAGAATTTTTCTTTGGGATATATACCTAGACATGGAACTGTATATCTATTTCAAATTTTTGTAGGTTGCATACAACAGAATTCACTTTGGTTGGCGTAAACAAAAAAATGGCTTAACTGAAGATTAAATGGCTTATTTGAATTTTTGCAAGACCAGAAAAGTAGGCTGGAATAATATTGCCAAGGATGTGCCTATCTGGAGAAATACTTCAGTATACCACAGAACTGTTCTAATAGAAACACCAAAGTTTTTACTTAGAGCCCATGACTCTTTGGTCTATAACATCCAAATATTTGAGTTCAGCCACCCCAGAAGAACCAGATGTCTTTCTGTCATCATTCTGTAATGAACACCTCCTTTATGGTTGGATCTGTTTGGTCTCCTATGTTCTATTAATATATTTGTCTGTTTCTATACCAATACTACACTGACTTAATCATCATGTATTTATAATATATCTCTTTTTTTTTTTTAGTGACTCAAATTCCCTCTTCTTGTTCAGAATTATTTTGACTGTTTTTGTACATTTATTCATATGAACTTTAGAATCAACATGTCAACTATGAAGATAAATCATGTTGAAATTTTTATTATATGTGCATTGAATTTACAGCCTAACTTTGGGAGAACTGATATCTTTATAATAAAGACTTCCCATCCATCAACATGTTCTATCTCAACTTATTCAATTCTTCCTACAGTACGTAAATTTTTATAATACATATTTTATTATAATTATTCACATGTACTTTCTAGGTTTTCTTGCCATTCTGAATTGCAGCTCTTTCAAATTTAACTTTGTAATTTGGTCAATACTGATGTGCAGAATGTAATAAACCTGGATATGCTGATCTTTTACCCAGCAAACCTGACTTTAAAAAACTACTGATAATTTCTCCATTTGTCATTTGGGTTTTTTGTAGAAACAAGTAAATAACAACTACATCTCTAACTTTTCAGTTCTTATCCTCTCGTTTGATTTTTGTGTTTAATTGCTTTCGTTAAACACAACCTTAACACAATGCTCACATTTGCGATGATTGTTAGTGGACATTCTTGCTTTCTTCTTTCTTTAAATCAGAGCGTTTCTGAACTTTTGTAATTAATTATGGTATTTGCTATAAGTAATAGATACAATTATTAGATGAAGAGACTACTCTTAAGTTATTAAGAGATCATTTTTTAATCACAAATGAGTGTTGAGTTTTATCAAATCCTTCTCCTACATCTATATCAATTTTGGGGTACCTGGGTGGCTCAGTCATTAAGGGTCTGCCTTCTGCTCAAGTCATGATCTCAGGGTTCTGGGATTAAGCACCACATTGGGCTCCCTAGTCAGGATGCCTACTTCTCCCTTTCCCACTCCCCCTGCTTGTGTTCCCTCTCTCACTGTGTCTCTATCAAAAAAATAAATAAAATCTTAAAAAAAAAAAAAAAAGGAAAAGATGATCAATTTTTTCCCCCTCATTTTATCTTTGAAGAAAACAAACTGACTAACCCTAACCCAGGACAGAACCAGATGATCAGATGATTAGACCCGGAAGCATCTGAGATATGATCCAGTGTTCTCAATGGGACTGTGGCCTGCAGGGCTGGGAAAACTTGGATGGTTCAGGACTGTCGTATCTATTACAGGAAGGCTAGCAAGCCTGGTCTTCACTCTTTAGAAGCACACTCTAAGTTATCTGGAAGTCAAAAACTGTCCCCACATAGTTGCAAAGGTCACCAGAGGTTCCACCACGTAACTTTGACACCACAAAAACCCAGAGTGGTCCAGAGGTCTGCAGGGCTTGCCCAACCCTGAGTTACCAAGTTCTTCCTATGGCTTCACTTTAGAGCAGTTCGGACTCCTCCCTGCTGTGAAATCTCCACTCCCATGCCCCCAACCCTTGCTGAAGAGCTGTCAAGTTGTTCAGGATCCTTGTAATTACCTTTGATCCTGCCCTAAGCGAGCCTTCTGGGGATCCCTATTTTTGCCCATGGTAAATAATTCTAAAGACGCATCTCTTCTCTCTTCTCCTCGACTCCCTTCTCTGGAGAGTCACACCTGACCTGCCACCAACCAGCCCTGTCAGTCCCACTTCTCAGATACAGTGGATTTCAGCAGTTAAGACAGGAAAGGAAGTGACTTCTCGGGATTGAAGATCCAGAGGTGCTGCTTGCATTTGCCCCTCTCACTTAGCCATGAGCCTTCCAGTAAGAGCAGGGCATCCGACAGTTCCACACTATCTCCCCACCTCAGGCACACACACACACACACACACACACACACACACACACAATCCCAACAACCACTGGGGGGCTCTGCCCAGGCTTCTTCAAGCCCGACCTTTTCTGAGTGTTGAGGAAGCAGCCTGTGGCCTCTTGGGAAGAACAGATGCAGAAGTGAGTCCTTACCATACGTCCTGACCTTCCAAGCCACCGCAGCAGGGGAACAGGAAGCTCGGGGCCAGGGAGGCGGAAGAGGAAGGGGGACTAATGGTCATGGCAGGGGTGGGCAGACTCAATTCTGCCCAGAGAACAGACTTTATTGCCTTCCCGTTGGAAAGAAAAGTCAAAGCAGCCAGTTCCACCTTGGGCCATGGGAGCTCACCAGGAGTCTCATGAAGTCATTTTGAATAGCCTGCCCAACCCAAGCAGTACATGTATATCAGAAGCTTTCTTCGCCTGAGGGCATGAGCGCACATTCAAACACTTCCTGAGTATCCACTCTGTGTTCCAAGGTTAAGAACCCCACTCCCACGCTCAAGCACTCCCCAGTCAGCTGGGGAGAAATACAGGAACGTGACTCTGGGAGAGGATGCGCAGGGCCCAGCAGAGGTCCACGCACCATCAACAGAAGGCAGTGACCATTGCCAAAGGAGGGCTAGGAAGGCTTCACGGAGGGGAGTGCTGCTCCATCCCTCTGTCTGAGGCCTGTCTGGGGAACGGGCAGGAGCAGACAGGCATAGCCCATCCCAGCAGACACCGCAGGTGGGAGGCACCTAGTCCACAGCTCCTCCATTCCTACTTTCTCCTGCTTCTCAGGAAGACTTCTGCCCCAGTGATCCCAAGGCTCTGGACTCTACCCTTCAGTCAATAAGCATCCAAGAAACGAGGGGGAGGGAACATCAAGGTACCACCGAAGATGCCTGCACTAGGGCAAGAGGGGTATGTACAAACCTGGCGGGCTGGCTCAGCAAAGGAGGCCTGGCTGGAGGTGGATCCTGAGTCCAATATGGGCTTCTTTTGGTACTCGAAGGACATACATTTCAATCACCGGTGCAAGCAACTGGAGGACATATTAGAAATCATTATTCTAATACTTCGATATGAAATCAGCCATAACAATTTCCTAAGTTTCAATTGTCTAAATTTTTGATAGTCATGAAATAAATAAAGGTTGTCAGTGATGAAGAGAGAAAACAGGAGAATGCCTAAACCCCTTGATGGACAGCATGAGACTGAGGGCATTCTTCTCCAGCCACTTACTAGCTGTGTGACCTGGTTCAAGTAACCTAACCTCCCTGAGCCCTCTGCTCATCTGTAAAATGAGGACCAGGTCATATGCCATGCATGACTGTGGTAAGAACAAAAACAATGTGCACTTGGCAGGTACTTAATAAATGGTAGCTAGTACTGTTATTCCTAGGAGCACAGAAGCAAGAAGATAGCTCCTATGTCTACTTTCTAAGAATAACTTCTAAGCCAGAGCTGTGGTTCAGACCAACCCTAGCAAGGACGACATTGCAGAGTAAATAAAAACAGGATTCAGTTAATGGAAGAGCTGCCAGGTCAATAAGGCAGAGGGGAAAGTTACTATCAGTTTCTGTATTAAGGAATAAGGAACTCTTAGGGGGAAATTCCAGGAAATGCAGCTTATCCATCTGTCCACCCATCATCCATCCATCCATCCATCCATCCATCCATCCCAGTGAAGGAATGGGAGCAAGAATGCTCAAATGCCATGAGTTCCTGGATGTCAAAACCATGCCCCACCCCAAAGGACGTGGACAAGAAAGTCCACAAAGATGAAATTCAGATGGCCTGTTAACAAACTCTAAGTGTTTATTTGGTTTTATGAACAACTGAAGACTCATAAAACAAAAATCATACCATTTTCCCCACTAACTGTGCGACAATGGTTTTAAAATGTGAAATCTCCGGGTTTATCAGGGTGCTGGGAAATGGTCGCTCTTTAAGAGTGGTGCCGGGAATCCAACATAAAGTAGGCTTCCCAGCGGTTAGGAAAAGGGGTTGGGGGGGGCCTAGCTGTAGAGCAAGGATGGGACCCATCCGTGTGCTGTCTGCCTCGGCCCCAAACAAATGCTCCAACTCCAGGAAAATGTGTATTTGCTTTGACCACTCTGCTTCATTTCTAGAAATCTGCCCTTGCAAATAATAATGGCAGATATAAAACATATAGCTAGAAAGATGTTCCTCACAGCTTTGTGAGTCAAATTTAAAAGCTAGAAACAACCTAAGAGCCAGCAATGGGTGCTTGGCCAAGGTGGCCATGTGACACAGAAGCTCCTGGACTTGGGAGCCAGAAAGAATGCAGGGGGGTTCAAGCTCCAGCTCTTCTGCTCAGTCCCTGTGCAACCTTGGGCAAAATGTTGTCTAAAAATTTACTTTCTTATTTATAAAAGGTGGATAGTAATAGGATTTACCTCAGAGAGCACTAGTAAAGAATAAATTAGATGATGCATGTGAAGCATAGCCCATAGGAAGCACTTTATAAATATTTGCTATTATTAAATAAATTACGCTATAACCATATGATGAAATTCACTGCGCCCATAAAAAAGATGTAGAAAACTATCCAATGATGCTGGGAAATGTTTATGGGTATTGTTAAGTGTAGGAAATAGGTTATTTACAGTATGATATCTAGTTTTGCTAAAAATATATTTTTCCAGAAGGAGAAGAGTGAAATAATTTACCTCAAAACGCTAACCATAGTTATTTCTCAGTGATGGGATGACAAGAGACTTTTGTTTTCTCATTTAGGCTTTCTTATATTTGCCAACTTTTCCTCAAAAGGGGGGGTAGAAAGAGGGCATCAGCAGTAATGTGACTCTGCTTGCTATTTATTTTTTATGGCAAAGACGGACAATAATTGATTTTACACCTTAAAGACATTCTAGGAAACCACAGAGGATGATGACTGGAAAACTCCTAACAAAATGTCCGTGCCCTGTACCATTTTGGGGAGGGAACATCCAAAGAAACCTCCTAACCCAGAGGATGGCACGTTCCCCAGCCTGCAGGACCCGTGGGGCCTCACTGAGTCTGTGGGTCCCACCCCCAGGCCCCTCACAGGAAACAGGTGGGAGGAGGGGAGGGGTGAGAAGCAGAGGGGAGGGGGGTAGCCTCCTTCAGTCTGCACACCCTCCCCCCTCCACCTCCCCCTGGATCTTGTCATCTTTGCTGCTGTTTTTCATTCAACCTGCCCAGGGGCCACCATTTTACCACTGCGTAAAGTTTTCATGTGTTGTCCTTGGCTATTGGATCCCCCAGGGCAAAGCAAAGACCCCAGAATTCCCCCGTAGCTAACTTGGGCCCAGTGCACAGGCCCAGGGCAGGGCTAGCTATTTCCTGGCCACGTGCCTTCCAGGTCAGGCCAGAGCACGGAGGGGGAGGAAGAAAGAACAAAGGCAAGAAAGGAGTGGTGAGCACATCCTTTCCTGTGGGCAAAGGAGTCAGAAGGTGAGTCTGAGGCCTGAGATCAAGTCAGCTGGCTTTCACTCCTCCCCCAAATCTACCCCAACCCCCCCAAGTAAGCAGTGCTTTTCCAAAACCACAGAAAATGGAGGCCAGTGGCTATGGATGGCATGCAGAAGTGGCGTCCCGGATTTTGCTTCTTCGGGCTGCAAGCGGTGGGCAGGTGGAGAGTCCTGCTCCTCGCGAAGGGGGCTGTCACCCGAAGCATCACTGCTGCCCTGCTACTCTCGCGGAGCTCCTCCGGTCTTGTTCAGAAGGTATTCGTGGAGCCACAGTGGCTTTCCAGCTATGAGCAGTTACTCTTCAGCTCTCTCCTGGTTATTTGCACACTCTGGGATGGCTTCCTGAGCTGGTTAACCCCTGAGAGGCTGCACCCGAACAACTGTTTAGGGTAAGAGAACTAGCTTTCCTCCCCTGTCTACAAAACAAAAATGACAGGAGTACCTGCCAAGCCCAACAGGACCCTTGCTGAAGAGTGAACAGGGTCATCCCAGAAAGACGGGAAAGCCCCCTGGAAAAGAGGTATTTTAACAGAGAGAGGTTTGAGGCCCAATATCGTCTGACTGCAAAGCCCTGTTCTTAGCTCCTCTGTTCTACCATCTTGGGAGCAAACGTGACTTGCAGCTCGAGCCGGCAGCTACAAACCAGGAGCTCCTAACTGATATGAATTGGAATTAACATTCCTTAATTATAATGTTACAGCTCCAGCCCTAAATTTTCCAGCTTTCAGTACCAAAGTGTCCCCTTCTGTACCGTCCCGACTCGAGACCTTTGATGCCCACCGGCCTGATCCTTACCATTTTTTTTTTTTTTTTTTAATTTCAGGGGAAAAGCAGCAGGTGATGCCATTTGGCGTTACAGGAGCAAAAGAGAAAAGGGACTGAGAGCAGAGCGGCTGGAGGCTAGAGGCAGCCATTCCCACCGTTGGAGACACCCAGTGCTCTTTCCCACTGGCCCCACCTCCCTTCCAGCATTGGCTGGAAAGCACAGCAGACACTACGGCATCCCACCCTGGACTCAGGGGAGACTCCCTCTTCTGGGTGGGAGCTGTGTCTCCTGTTTCTGAGCGCTTAAGGCATCTTGGAATGCCAAATGGTAACGGCGGGACCTGAGCGGCCCTACCCGGCGTACCCCAGGCCCGGGTCAGAAGCTGTGTTTGCCCAACTGAGTTAGGACCTGTTGGTCACCAGTTAGGCTATAAATACACGGAAAGTGGGAAGAAACTCCTCAGACAGGAACACAGAAAAGAGGCTGCAGGCAGAGCGCCAGGTGCCTGGAGACCTCCCTGGAGCCAAACACACACACACACACACACACACACACACACACACACCCATCGCCACAAGGGTCCCTGTCTCTGCTCCAGGGAGATTTTTTTCAGGAATCAGGCTGCACGGCTGTAAACACCGTGATGAGGTGACACGGGGATGACAAGCGGATGCGGCTCAGGGCAGGGCGGGACCGCTGGATGGGTGGGGACCCGCTCTTGGGCATGCTGGATTCAAGGTGTGGGCAAATACGATTCTCGGGCAAGCTCCCCTCCCTCGGGAACCCCATCGCACATTCCCTGTTGCCAGGAGAGGGATTTCCCGTCATCCTCCCTTCCTCTTGTCAACTGCTGGCACCGCCTGAGCTGGAAAGCGGGCTGACAAGGTTAAGGGGAGAGAAGATCTGATATGCTATCACGCTTCTCAGGTCCATGACAGGCAGGCTTGTGTGGAGTGGGCCCCTGGCTCTCCTCCGCTCCCCTCCCCAAATAACCCTCCGGTGTGCCAATCAGAGAGGAAGATAAGAAGCTGACTCTGAGTCCTGCTCCCAGCGCCTAAACCGGGAGGCAATTATTTACGGGAGCTCCGCAGAGTCGCTCAGCCTCAAGCCTGGGGCCTCATCAGCACGTGGTACTGCGGAAGCACCACGCGGAAACTCCTCCGGCAGCGGGGACAGCCCTCAGCAGGGACGGGAGGCGGCTCTCCCACGCACCCTGGGTATAGTGCTGGGCACCAGAACTTGACTGTGACAGCCATTGGAAGAGCCACACCCACCGCTGGCTGCAAGACAGACCCGCCCCTGCAGGTGGGGGCACCGGAGGCCCCCAGGAGAAGTCCATGCCTCCACTCCAGGTCACTTGGGGCCACTTGACTTAGGGTCACTTGACTTAGGATCAAGCTGCAAATTCTTTACTGCGGTTCCACAGTGAGGGAAGGACAGAAACCACGCCTGTGTTTTGAGACTTTTATAGCAATAGAGTAATTTAATAGGTTTATTCTAGTAGTGAAAGGGGGGACTCGCACTTTCATGTCTTTTTATTTCATTTTCCCAGAAATGTATTCTAAGGCATACATTTATAAAGAAAAATATAGATTTTATAAAAATATCATTCTGCAAGAAACTGTCAAAGAAAAACCCTGTTCCTTCATCCCAGAGAGTTTGAGAAGCAAGGGTCTAGATATAGGCCCCTGCTCCAAGCATACCGTCTGGAAGTCTCCAGGCCCCTGTCTACCTGCTGTCTTATAGGAGTGCTGAGAGACCGCAAGAGTGGAAAAAGAGAGAAGAGAGAGGAAACAGACAGGCAGTCTGGCCTACAGGGCAAGTCTTCCTCCCAAGGTAGCCTGCTCCCCCTGAGCCCAGGCAGCCACTAAGGGGGCGCAGCAAATCCAGTCCTTTCTGGCACTGAAATTATGGCTACAGGGCAATACACTGGAGGCAAGGCCCTTCTGGGTGGCTACCCAGATAGCCCAAAGCAAGGCAGTGCACCAGCCCTGAAAACACTCCTTGGCAGCAGCCTCTCCTGTGTGAGGCCTGGCTGCCCCAGAGCCCCTCACCACTTCCCTTCCAGCTGCAGGTTCTCGCCTTTTGAAGAAGGCAGGCCGATTGGGACACGAACCCCTGCCCATCACTCCAGCTGAGTAAGACCTCCCGGGGAAAATCTTTCAACTCAAGCAGAATACCTAGTGACTAAAAACGAAAGTACTGTGGTACCCACCTACTTGGGCTTGAGTCCCAACTCCTCCACCCTTCCCTATGCGACTTCGGTCTCACCACTCCCTCTGTCTCCATCCACGGAATGGACATAACAATACCTAGTATCTACCGAACGTGTGTCCTGTATGCCAGATGTTGGCTATATGCTTTACCTCGAAAAAGAAAAAAAAAATCTCAAAATACATCTCTTCCTAGTCTTCAGGTGAGGAAACCGGTGTAGAGAAGCTAAGAACTTGCCACATTCCCCCAGTGAGTAAAAGCCAGGACTCTGGGTTCTGCAGTCCTGTCCCCAGAGTTCCCGGAGCTGGGTCATTACAGGACGCCACCCCAGCACCACCACCTGACTCATAGGACCCCTGCAGGGATAAAATAATGCAATTCTCACTGTACTTTTCTAAATACGGGTTGCAATCACTTTCGACAGGATTTTCCAAGGGCTGCTTGAGGCCTCCGAATGTCCCCTGGCTTCAAGGCTACCCCCTAGGGCAGCAAAAGCTTTAGCAAGCTCCAGAAGGAACCAAGCCAGGGCCTCCTTGGCAGGTAGCCCGGCCCACACACCCTTTCACAGTCCAGGGTCTCCTATAAATATGCCAACAGCAAATCAAAGGCTCCGAAGCAAATCTCAATAGTTACTCAATTTCAGGCTCTGAAGCATTTTCAGCCCTGCACCTCACATCCAAGTTCTTCCATGATCCTCCCATCCGTCCACCCCATCCTTCTAAATGCGGAGCCCCTCCCTGCCAAAGACCGGAGATGCCAAGTGTTAAAAGAAGGGAGCAGGACCAAAGGGTAGGGAAAACATTTGAGGAGGTTGTCTGACCGTCCATAAATATTTATGACTAGCTGATGAGTCCGCCTTGGAGCCAGGACTCTTGCCAGGGCCTCCCCTGGAGGGTTTTTTAGTGAAGGATTGGGGAAAGCTGAATACCAACTTCTTCCCCTGCCATGCCCTTGAAAACCTCAGACCCATGCTAATGAGCACATTCTGTTGAAGGTCAGTGTGCCAGGCAAGGTGTCCTTGGTACGTCTAAGCTGTATGTCATACCCCCACATAGGTATTAGTGTTCTCCCTGTAAGATCAGGAGACCGAGGCCAGAGAAGCTAAGCCGCTGGCCTAAGGTGATGCGGTCAGCAAGTGGAGGAGCCGGGATATATCCCAGCTGTGATGAGCGTCCGAGCTTTCTTCCTCCAAGAGGACTCCCCCTTTGGGTGCCCTCCCTCTGGGCAGGATCCCGGATCTCTACTAGGTCTGGTTGCTTCCCCTCCTTCCCTCTACTCTGGGCTCCAAGAAGGGCTTCATTCTACCATCAGCATCACAAATGATCCCTCATGAATTTGAGCTTCCACACCACCCTGCCAGGGGCTGGATGTGTGCTCTCTTTACCTGCCCCTCTTTGGCTCTTATTGATTTTACTTCCAAGGTGGTGCCTTTGAGAGAAAAAGACAATCTCATTGATTGGGTGGATGCAGAGTGGCTGGAGCTCCTGCTTCTTGGTGCTTAACCGCCTCCCAATTTATAGGTAAAACTCATGTCAAAGCTTCTATCGGACACACCCTCAGCACAGCTTTGTTCCAGGCTTATGGGTTTCTGGAAGCACAGAGCAGGAAAGTGCCATATCCCTTGTCCCCCAAAGGGCAGAGATGGGTATGTCAGAGCCACAGTCTAAGCCTCTGAGTGACTATGTCCCATGTCCATGATGGCACAATGCCACCACTACCAGAATCCTCTAGGGTGCTTGCTTGTTAAAACATGCATTCTTGGGCCCCAGCCCACCCTCTAAACAATAATGCAGCCTTCAGTGGAGTCCAGGAACATCCCCAGACTTCCAGATGATTCTGACATTTACAGAAATCGTACAATCTTTGACTTGGAGCGCCTGTTTCAGAAGCAGGACCATCTGGATTCAAACCCTAACTTGGGGCAAGTTGCTTAACCTCCTCACACCTTCAGTTCTCTTCTATTGTGAAATAAGAACAGTCCCTGACTCTTAAGACATCAGGAACAGACAGAGAGAAAGTGCTTACTTGGTGAAAGCTGAGGAGTTCATCTAAGTTTGTCAACTTCCCTCCCACCATCCACAACCTGAATATAGTGCCCCAATGTGGTAGGCAAGGCTCAGACACCTGTTGGATTTTGCTCCCACAAACGAGGTGGAATTGAGAAAACTCGCCGATTAAGAGCATTACAGGTGAAGGACAGTGATTAGAGGGGCAAACTCATTCTCATTCTAAGCAATCAATCCACAGAGAAGTGGTGGGCATCTGCCATAAGTCCAGCAACGCCGAGCAACCACGGTTCTTAGCCACAGCAACTTGAATTGTGTTTGAGGAGATGAGAAAAAACATACAAGTTCAAATAAAGTAAGAATTAACTAAAAGAACAAGACAATCATCAAAAGATGCTCCCCACTGGTTTATTCATCTAGCGTGTACATTCATTAATTGCCTATTATGTGCCATGGACTGTACTAGAGATAACAAAGTTAAATAATACAGTCCCTGCCTCAAGATATTTAAAGTTCAGAAAAGGAGACAAATCAGCAAACAGGATGAGCAAATCAACGTTCATGATTAATTTACTTTCTTCTGGCTATGCATATTGGAAAAGGTTAAGTCTCACAGTGTCCGAAATACTTCATTCAGAGCCCAGGAGATCAGCCCTAATATTTGAGGAAGGCATCTGAGGTCTGGCTCCCTATCTCCAAGAATGCAGAGCTTCAGACTCAATGTCTAGAGATAAATATACCAAGTAGACCACTTTCAAAGCAGTAAGGGCAGATAGCTTTGAAACTCTTATCTAAAGGTAGCTATGAAGTGTGAAAACACAAGTAAATCTGTTCTAAACAGTTAACCACAATCCAAGATAGGGGGAATAGAGTGCATGCCCAACCAACCTTTAATAACCCCAATATCATAAGGCAGTAGACAGTTTGGAGGGAATCCAATCACATCCACACTTTTTGCAAACCCATGGCTTAGTTCCTTGAGGGGAAGAATAGCATCTGTTTGTTCACTGCTGTATCACCCATGCCTACCAGAGCAGGGTCTAACGAAGGTTCACTGAGTGACTGAATGATGCTAACTGCTCAGATGGGAGAATGCAAAAGGCTCAGTATGTAGCCCCCTGTCAGTGGATCGGTAGCAAACAGCCATTTTTATTTTTTTATTATTATTATTTTTAGTTTTAGAGAGACAGAAAGAGAGAGCGAGTGGAGGAGGAAGGGCGGGAGGAAAGGGAGAGAGAGAGAATCTTAAGCAGGCTCCACGCCCAGCGCAGAGCCCAAAGCAGAGCTCGATCTCACAACCCTGAGATCATGACCGGAGCCAAAATCAAGAGTGAGAGGCTTAACCGGCTGAGCTATCCAGGTGCCCCCACAGACAGCCCTTTTTCAAGTCCAGACAGCTCAGAGCTCTGGACCTGTGTATTCAACTGTCTCTTTGTCATTTCCTCTGCGATGTCTGGAAGTCACCTCAAACTCCAAGGGAATGAACCTGTCCTCCTTTTTCTTGCATATGCTTCCTTACAGCTCCGTATCTCAGCGAATGCCGCCACCCTCTGTCTCGTCCCATCCGCCAGAAACCAAGGACAGCGCATTTCACAGCCCTGTCCTCACTCCTTATCACCCATCCACCCCTCAGGGCTTTCTATTTACTTCCTGAAATCCTCCCAGATCTGTCCCCTGCCATTACTCTAATCCAAGCAAGCATCTTTCTCTGGAACTAACGCAGCTCCCCCCAGCTCATCTGCCCACGTCCACATTCTCTAGCATGTCCCCGTCTCACTCCCACTCCACCTGCAACACCTGTTCTTCCCATCTGTACCTGGTTGACTCCTCATCCGGGAGACCTCAGACCTGTCCTCTCCTTCTAAACTTGGGTAGAGCCCATTTGCCTTGAATCTAACATACTTCTCTTTCTTACCATTTGTCACCACTGCAATTCTTTTTATGGCCAGTGCCCAAAGGCCAAGGATATTCATGCCACTGGTAACCATCAGGATGGTAGAACGGACACAGTTCCCATAGTAGGGACTCAGTCTAAGCAAAAGTTCTGTGAAGAGAGGGAGAGAGACAACAGACCTTTGGTTCTACAGAAGTCTTCAGGGTTATGAAAAGAGTGAGCCTCTGTGCAATGGCCTGTTTGGCTTATGGGAGGCGACTGTGACCCAGAAGGTACAGGTTGAAATGCTCACAACACCTGGGTGGGTTACACGAGGAGAGAAGGGGGCTGGGTGACCAGAGAAGGGTGGGGACCGGAAAGCCTGACCCTCCAGGGAGCAGCTCCAGCCAGAAACCCAGGACTCAAAGGAACATAGTTTGAAAGTCATTGTCCCATTCATCCCCCAAGGATTAACACTCAAAATCAGCTCTCAAAGGCCAAGCCAACAGGATGGAGACTCCCTCGCACCATGAAACTGGATATCCTCAAAAGCCACCACCAGCCATCCTCTACACACACTAGCTGGGGGACTACTGCTGGGAGTGGGGGTGGGGAGAGCCCCAGATGGAAGTTTTGGACAGGACCCAGAGGGAGCCCACTTTAGGAAGTGGGAGTTCACAGCAGAGGGAAAGGGGTGAGACTCCAAACTACTTGATATCTGGATGTCCTACAGGCGCCCCAAGCCCCCTGTGGTCCTGACTTGTCCCCTCTGTGCGCCCAAAGCCCTCCCTGCCCCCTCCCCTTTCCATACCCAAGGATGGCACCACACCTAGCTACCAAGTAAGACTCTTGACAAGACGCACTGAAATAGTCACCCAATCACCAAGATACAAATTCCACACCTTGCTATATTCCAAATCCATTGCCTCTTCTCTGTCCTCATGGCCAGAACCTTAGTCCAAGCCACCATCCCTTTCCCTAGATGACTGCTGTCACTGTGCAGATCACCCCTCTTCCTCTCTTCTCACCCTGCCATGCTGCCTGAGCAATCTTCCAAAAGCCTAAATCAGATCTGACCGTGACCTCACCTCTGGCACATCGCAGAAGGCACCCCATGTGGCCGCCTGACAGGACTGCATGGGGAGGTCCAGGCTCCCTCTTGGCATCGGACGCCACACCTGCTGTCCCACCTGCCTGTAGGTCCCTTCCCCACCTCCTCAGCAGCATGATAATCCCTGCTGGTCCCTGGAGCTCCAGTGAGGTGTCCGATCCTGCAGAAAGTCCTTTTTCATTCCCCGCTCCCTCTTTACTCTCCGGCTTCCTCCTTTAACCCCTTCGCATATTGTCCTGCGTTACTTATCCTGTGGTCTTGCAATGCTCTCTTCGGGCACCTCTCATCCTAGACCATGAGCCACTCTAAGGCAGTGACCGTGTTTCAGACACACACTGGAAGCCCAGCACCAAGCACCAAGTCCTGAACAAACGACTGGAACATTCTAGCCTCCACCTTGCGCCCAGGGTTGGCTGTTTCTAGTCTGTCTCTCGGCACACGCGGCTGATTTTTAGCATTCGTGCTTTATCTCCCAGTGAAATTTGGTGCCAGCTGTGGTCACCTGTTTGATTGCTCTCTGAGCTCTGCCTTTAACTAGAAATTAATTTGGATTATTTAAGCTTTCCTTGCCCACCGGAGAAACTCTGGCTGGGTAAATCCAAAGCTGCCGGCGATTTTTCTTTTTCCGTTTAATCTTTTCCCCTCATGCGCCAACTCTAATTTTGTGCTTTCTGGCTCCCCCCCACCCCCCGGTGCTTATTTTTAATCTGCTGTCTCGGACCCCTCTCAAACGCTGATTCACCGTGGACCACCATCTTCCCAGCTGCTCATCTCTGGGAAACTGAGGCCAGCCCTGCTCAGGGACTCAGCTATATCACATAGGAAGTCTGGAGCAACTCGGAGAACAGAGACCAGAAGGGAGACGTCCTGAACCCCACAGCCCAGACTGTGCCTCACTGCCCAGAAGGGTCAGGGACTTTAAAGGCCAATTCTTCAGCTGGCAGCTCTGTCAGCAATGTGGACACAGAGCACGGTGCGGAGGCCAGGATGGCACAGAAGCTGGCACTCACCGAGACCCGTTTCTGGTAAAATCGCATCCAGCCCCACCTGGGGTTGCCTAATGGTCTGTGCGTGTCTGTGCCTGACAGGGGTACTTCCACGTTCCAGCAGACAGAGAACCCTGTGTCATCATTAATGCAACCTCCTCCTCAGTCTTGGTCTCCATCGACCTCCCGTCCTTCTCCCTTGGCAAGAAGCCATTCCCACCTCACACAAGCTCCAAAAGCCCAACTGGCACCTGTCTAAAAGGGGGCCGGGGGGAGGGCATGGGACAGAAAACCTGCCAGGAACTTCAGGGAAATTAAGGAGAAAAGGCATGGTAAGTTGTTCAAGGTGCTCCTGCCAAAGGCACACAGGAACTGAGCAGGGGAGCCACCGATTCCGGGTTTTGTACAAACAGCAAATGGTTTTGTACATGAGGCCCATGGCCTCCGCTATATCACCCTGCAGAAAGTTCCAGAAAACTGTCGGCTTTTATCTGGGGGAGAAAATTCTGCATCAGATCAGAACTCCCTGCCTTGAGTAACTGGCAGCGGTAAGAATTCCAGAGGAAATCACGTGTGGCTACACTTGGTGACGTCACAAAGCTCTCCTTGGCACCTCTCTGGGCATTGCGCTGTCCTCAACACAAAGCAAGCCTGCTCTCACGAAGCTTACGGTCCCATGGGGATGACGGCAGAGGCATAAAGAGAAGTGTGAACTCTGAAATTAATGTAGGACATCGATCCGTTCGACCACATTTCTAGATGTGAGCTTATATAATATCCTTTTGAGTCCATAAAAAAGAAACCATCCGACAAATCAGCCCCCCTGTCATTTTAACTAAAGCACTTCAACCAGTTTCGGTTCTGAAAATAGAGAAGTTCTGGCTTCATGCTTTTCTAGAAGTATGCAAGGCAGTGTGCAATTTACCTTTGGTGGAACTAGCAAAAATAGTTACGATTTGTGAATTCTCCTTTTATTTAGATTTAAAAGTGGGAAATTCATTTATTCCAAATTCATTATCCACAACAGATAGAGTTTGCCCCTTGCTCCAATCTAGCTTTAAAGGCCACAGGAAATCAAAGAGGAGATCATGTAAACGACATTGACCATGAGCTCACATGTAGCAGGAAACTGCAGAGAAAAGGGTCTCTCCTTGCTTGCTGATACAAAATTTACACCACGAGGGACGCCTGGATGGCTCGGTCAGTTAAGGGTCTGCCTACGGCTCAAGTCCTGATCCCAGGACCCTGGGATTTAGCCCCATTATCGGGCTCCCTGCTCAGCAGGAAGGCTGCTTCTTCCTCTCCCTCTGTTGCTACTTCCCCTGCTTGTGCTCTCTCTCTGTCAAATAAATGAATAAAGTCTTTACAAACAAGAACAAAACTCACTATGATCGTGTACAAACCCAACTACAAGGCAAGGTTCTAATTAGTCCTCGTTCTCCCCACAAAGCTACAAGACCGGCAAATAAACCCCTCCAGCAAACCGTGCCAGAAGGAATAGAAGCTCAGGGATAACAATGCTAGCAGGAATTTGTACCTGTGGTGTAGTCCCTCATATTTTCTTTTAAAATGCTCGTCTCTCCTGGGCTCCTGTCTTCCTGATCTTCATCCCTTCTCATCTCCAGAATCTAACTTTTTGGGGCAAAAAGTTAGATGCTGGAGTTCTATCTGAGAGGATAGAAGAGTGGACCAGAGGATAGACCAATGGACCCGAAAGGGGGTGAAAACCGCTGGCCTTGATTTGGCAACACTTACTATGTGTTTAGAATGTTCACACATTTGGGCTCCAAAATAATACTTTTAGGAACTGACCCACAGGAAATAGTCAACAATGAGTATACCTTTGTATGTGCAAATATTGTTTTGAATAATTTATTTTTTTAAAGATTTTATTCATTTATTTGCAGACAGAGATCACAAGTAGGCAGAGAGGCAGGCAGAGAGAGAGGGGGAAGCAGGTTCCCTGCTGAGCAGAGAGCCCAGTGCAGGGCTCGATCCCAGTACCCTGGGATCATGACCTGAGCCGAAGGTAGAGGCTTTAACCCACTGAGCCACCCAGACGCCCCTTGAATAATTTAAAATTGGAAAACAACTTACTTAAATCTTCATAAATGTGGGCTTTAAGTCAACTCTGATAAGCCTGTACATCAAATTGAAAGTAACGCAGAAGCGATACAAGAAAGATGAACACTTTTGACTCTATAAAAATATGAACATTGTGTATGGCAAAAAAAAAAAAAAAACCACACATTTACAATGTCAAAGACAAACAGGTAAATTATCTGCAGCATATATGATATAATTTATTTGACATAAAAAGAACTCTTTAAAATCAATAAGAAAAGAACAACCCAATTTTGAAAAAGGCCAATAACTGTGCAGAAAGATGTTCAATCTCACACAAAGAAATGTAAACTGTATTAGCAGCTAGATTCAATTTTTCATCTATATTATAGGCAAAGCCCCCCCCCCAAAAAAAAACGCATTTTTTAAAATTGTTCTCATTCATTTTTGGTGGTATTATAAAGCTGAGGGACAGTCTCGTAATCTACCAACATCTTAAATCCTGGAATATTTCCACTGTAGGAATTTATCCTTGTATATATACTGGTACAGGCACACAAAAACACGTAGGGAATTTACAGCAGTGCTGTTTGTAACACCAAAAACCTGGAACAATATAACAAATAAGGAATGGTACTTCCAGAATGTGCCACACAATGGACTACGACCGGCTGTTCTGTAGAACGAGGTAGCTCTACAGACACTGACATGGAAAATGATGCTCAAGATACGTTGGTATACTGACTGCTGAATGACTACAGAACAATGGAGAATATTAATTAAGAATAGTCTCATCTGTGAGGTACATATATATTTTTTTCACATAAAGATAGAGAACGTCTTGAAAGACACAAAAGAAATATACCTAGTGGCAACTTCCAAAGGTTAGAACTTGAGGGGAACAGGGATTTTATACTTTATTTTATATCATTCTGAACTGTTTGGTTTTTTTTCTTTCAATGATTATTCTTGTAATTCAAAAAAAAAAAAATTGAGCCATTAACTGAAACATTATTAAAAACCTACTCTATTACTGGAATTGTGTAGACACTGGGGATACAGTGGTGAATGGATAGACATTACTTCGCAAGTAGTAAATTATAATGTAAGTGAAAGGGATTATTGCAAGCGGGTGAGGGGAGACTAAAGTAATGGCAGAAGTGCTCCTGCCTGAAGTTGTCGAGCAGAACTTTTATAAGGAAGAGTAAAGAACTGGCGTGGGCAGGGGGGAGACAATGAGCAAGGGGTGTGATCAGATGGTTGATGAGGGACTGTTTTTCATTGTGGTCAGCCTATTTGCAAGAGGGTTGTGAATGAGAGACTCCAAAGTCTACTGCTGGCTCAGACTGAGCCTGGGTCAAAATTCAAGGTTCAGGGGTGTGGAGGGTGAGGTGGAGAAAAAGCCTAACAAAAGTTAGGCCATGACAGGTGAGTATTTTGTCCACATTCCTCAGGAACAAAGAGCGGAGCTAATCATTAGGAGACAAAGAATGGGAATCTGGTGGGTACCTGTCCATTAAGTCCTAGGTAAACAGGGGGTTGCCCGGAGTCTTATCCAGCTCATACTGGATAGGCTGGTTCTTTGCACTCAGCATTTCCAGGAACACAAAGGAGTGGGGGATTTCTTGCCCCTGCTGTTTTCCAAGAGAACAGGGCTCAGGCAGGATTTGACCTTGTCAAAGACGATCACAGCCCTCGAAGAGCTTTAATTCTTGAGGACTTAATAATTAAGTGATCAAATAAGTAAATAAACAAAAGTTGCAGAATTGTCATCAAATGCTTTCGGAGACAAATGACTCCTGGCCCCCCAATGAGGACCTATCAAGAACACTGTTAGCTCCTTAGCTTTGCAGTTTCAAAAATTCATCTGTATCTGCCCAGGACCAGACTGAAAGATCAGTGTAACAGAACAGATGGCACTGAAATGGACCCGATTATGTACAAAGATGTAAGATTCATTACAGCTCAATGAGGGAAAGCAAGGATTACCCAATAAATGGTGTTGGGACAATTAACTAGCAATTTGGAGAAACAGTAATTTTCAAATCTCACGTTATATTATGCACTAAAACAAATTCCAATTGAGTGGAAGAGTTAAACATGGGTTTTTTAAAACATCAAAATCTCAGAGAAATAGAACTGAATATTTTCCAAACCTCTAAAGGAGAGAGAACTTTATAGGCTCAGAAGCAACATAAAGAATAAAAAGAAAAAAAGGGTAAGATCTCTAAGTTTGACTGCCAAAAAAAGTAACGTATTAAAGCAAATGGCAAACAAAAAATATTGTAACAAAGAGGCACTATATTTAGTATTTAAGACATCGTGTATATGGGTCAGAAACAAATTAAGACTCTAAAAGATAGGGCAAAAGACACTCACAAAGGAAGTTATGTAACTAGCAAACAAGGATTTGAAACGTTCAGTTCCCAGAGAAAATAAAACTCTAAGTTACCATTTCCCTCTGTTAAGTTAGCATAAATTGAAAAATAATACCCCTGGGACTTCTGTTTCTGGTGAGGATGTAGAAAGGAACAAGTGACTGATAAGCCTGCCTTAGCCAGGAGAACTAGCTGAGGAAGCTACAAAATCGCAGTTTTCAAAACCATCAGAGTGCTCAGGATGGAAAAGAAACCTAAATAAACTAAAGTACAGAAATGACAAGGTCTTCCTAACATAGAAGAGATCCCTGGCTGCTTTTATCTAAGAAGTGTCAGGAAGAAGAGGGATCTGCCATAAACCCAGGTAAAGAAATTTCGGCCCAACACGTAACGACACCTAATAGGTCTATGTGAGCTCCTGTGACAGATCAGAATTGTGAGAACCCCAGTCCCAGAGCAAGTGCACACCCACCCACATGCCAAAACTTTCACACAGGTCTTCCTCAAGCACACAGGTAACAGACCCAAGGCAAAAGGCAAGATAGAAGCCAGAGGATTCCCTTGAGGCAGGCAGCATGTTTCCCAAGACAAGACCCACTAAAGACTGGGAGTAAGACAGAGAGCTGGGAAACCCCTTCCAAGGACCCAGGGCCTCCCCCAAGTGCAGCACAGTGGCCTTCCTAAGACACAGAATGGGGCAGAAGATGAGGAGGGGTCTCTTGAGTTGCAGAATCCTGGGGGAGGGACCTAAAACTCAAGCCGGCAGCTGGCTACCAAGCAGAAAAAGAAAAAGCCACCCATGGTCTAGAGAGCTGGCAACAGAGCTGCGAAGTCTAAAAAGATCTCTTGAGTCTCACTGGTGCTCAGGGCCCAAGCCCTAGTGGAGAGAGTCTTGAGCGCATTCTCAAAACACCTGACCAGTGATGCACTGAGGGGATCTGAAGATTAAATGCGTCTGTACCCTGCTCAGACAGAGCTTCGATGGTCTCTGTCCCTTACATTAGCAGGCTCGGAGAAGGGACATAACCTTTCCTATGGGTAAATATTCTTTATATCAGTCCCTAGTGATTTTTTACACACAGCATCCAACATAAATAAAGAATTAAGAGACCAAAAGATACGAGCCCAGAGATGTCTCAGATGTTAGAATTATCTAGACAGTGACAGCGGAATAAACAGAGTATGTATGAACGAATGGGAAATTTGGAGAGAGATGGAAACCATAAAAAAAAAAACCAACCCAAATGGGCATGTTATTAATTCCTTAAAAGACCACTAATTCTGTTTAAAACAAAAATTATAACAATGAATTAAGAGTTTAGAGCATATATAATTCATTGTTACAGTTTTCATTTTTATGAAGTCCAGAACAGGCAAAAGAATTTTCTTGAGTAATGAAAATATTCTATAATGGGGGAAGGGTTTAAAGGTATATATAATTATCAAACCTCATCAAACTGATTTCTTACAATATGGGCCTTTCATGTCATACCACTTATACTTCAATTAAAAAAATTTAATAATATCTTAAGCTGCTGAAGGCATAGTGAAATCAATACTCCTATAAACTGGACAATGGTTTTGGAAAGCACTTGGGCAATATTAATCAAGAATTACTGAAAGTCCAAACATTTTAACTCAACAATTTCACTTAGGCAAATATACTCTCAAGAACTAATTCAACAAAAAGTAACATACACAATAATGTAATGCATAGTATTTTTGTAATAGGGTAATCAGAAGCACTTTGAAATCCAACACTGGATAATAACTTAACAATGTGCAATAAATATATATTTTAGCCATGGAAATTATATCATCATGGCCTGCCTGGGTGGCGCAGTCAGTTAAGCATCCGACTTTTAATTTCTGCTCAGATCACGATCTCAGGATGGTGAAATCGAGCCCACGCCCTGCACTGGGCACCATGTTCAGTGTGGAGTCTGCTTAGGTTTCTCTCTCCCTCTCCCTCTGCACCCCAACCCCTGCACACCCTCTCTCTCCCTAAAATAAATAAATAAATCTTTATTTTAAAATTAAACTATCATGACTATATAGCAAGCTGAAGACATGTTTATGCTGTAAGCCTTCATGTCCTTGAAAAAACACACACATGAGAAAAGCACTGGAAAGAGAGAAACTGTAATGCTAAGTCATTCTTATGTGGGGCATGTAGAAATATTTTTTTCTTTGCAGCTTGGTTATCTGCATCTTGAGATTTTTCTTTCCTTTAAAATGTTTTCAGTTTTTTTAGCTTTCTTTTTTTTTTTTCTTCCTATCTTCACAATATTACATTTTCCTATCCAGGAATAAGGATTTTTTTCTGCAGTGATTCTCTTATCATTTACATCCTTCTATCATTTTCTTTGTTTAAATTGCTTTTTTATTGCACAGGAAACCCATGATTACATTTTCATGATTTCTCCTGTATAGAAAAGGACCTCAGTTTCACCCAACGGTTTTTAGCTTCTAGAAAATAAATGGGAAGAGAGTTCATTTGTGAATATAACAAATTAACGAATGGGATGGGCCTTCCCAACGACCCAAATACTTGTGCCTCCCAGAAGGAATCATGACATAGAGCTAAACTCTATGCTGATTAATGTAAAACATTAAATCTATTTACTTGGAAAGCATCTGAAAAGACTAGCAGTGGTTAGTCTCGGGGTAGTGAGATGAGGTCAAACTGCTTTTTCTCTGTCTGCTTTTCCTACAGTGAATCTGTATTATTGTGTGACAAAAAAGAAATGGTAAACTTAGATCCCAATTTCAGGCTCAAGCCCTCCTGAAGCCCTGGACACGAGCCCGATCCCAGGGAAGGGGGGAAATGCAGCCAGAAGCTTCCCTATCAGCGGTTCCTCCAGCCAGCCATGCTCCACTTCCTGTCCCTTGACCATGCACCCATCAGTCACACTGTCCACACGCCTCCCCGCCCCCCCACGGGAAGTAAGAGCAGGAAGCAGGGACCCTCAGTCTGGTCTCTCTTGGTTCCTGGACTCCTCGGTGTCACCCAGGCGGTAGAGCAAGAGCTACACCTACCTTCCCTCCCCGAGTCCCCAGCACCAGAGCCTGCTAAGCCATCCTAGCTCTGGTTCATGCCAGACCTTTATTAACCGTGACAAGGGTTTGGAAAGCCTGAGAAACATCCTAATTTCCCTGTCTCCCTGTAGAAGCAAATAGAGTTAAGGGAGGCTGTGGAGGGTGGAATGGTGGCAGTTGCATCCCTGGAGAGCCCAGCTCCAGCCTTCCTGGCCGGCTTGTGTCTCCCCCTCTCGGCTCAGATCTCCTCTCAGGAGCCTGGCCAAGCCTGCTGAAGGATTGCTGAGGAGGTGACTCCAAATCGAAATGAATATCCAGCTGTAAAGAATTCAGAGTGGTGATGAACAGCTTCATGGGACCCTGGCATATTGCAGACAGCAGAGAAGTCTCTCCCCATCCACCCCTGAGTAAATTAGAGAGACACCCTTCGTCCCTCCCTCTTCCTGACCCTCACAGTGCTCAGAAAAAGGAAGCGTGACCACACCTAATGAGGAGGGGCGAGGAACAGCCCAAATTAGAGGGAACCTCATTAAAATATGTCTCCTCATAGCTATTCAATCACTAATTGACTTTTCCTCCTCACGTTAATTTTGACGCTGGTGTCTTGATTAATTAACTCTGTCACCAAAGCCCCAGGGTGTCACAGAAGGACTCACCAGGAGTTTATCTTCTTACATGCTGGCCAATTTGACAGGTAGGCTCTCCCTGGCCAGCTCCACGGGTAATGGCCTGAGCCTATCGTGGTCCCTTGAGCCCTAGAGGAAACGGAGAACTGTTGGCCACAGGGCCCAGCCAGCGGGAAGAGAATCAGAAGGCCTACACTGTTGCTTTCCCTCTCTGACAGCATAATAAATTTCCTTCTCTCCATCTGCATTCTCATCCGGAACTTCGTAGTTCATCACGGACACCATGGGCAGTGGGAGAACTAGAACACAAGTGTTGCTTCTGGATAAGCCTTCTGGGAAATCATTTGGTCCCTCATTCATTGCTTCAGAGAAGTATTTAACTTGTTTTTCACTGGCCTGTGCTGGACTTTGTGGGGAAGGAAGGGGTCCAAAGAAGTCGAAGCTATGGGCCCTGCCCATGAGACATTTATCATTTTAGTTGAAGAACTGTGACGTTCTCTTCTAAAAAACAGAGGCCAAGATTTGGTGTTCAGAGAAAACCCCAGGTGGCAAAATCAATTGTCCTGGCTATTTCAGCCATGGGCCGCCCCCCCCCCTCACTTCCTGGACCTCCTGGTATATTTCAAGCGTGCAATGAGTAACTGCCACGGAGCTACCAGCAGGGGGAGCTTTGGCAGGAGAAATTAAAAAGTCAAAGTTCTCTACCTCTGTCTGGCTTTCTCCATTCTCCCTCCTGGACTGGAGGCATTAGGTCTCAGGAGGCAGCATTTGAGGGAAGGGAAGCTCTCCTTTCCTCCCCTCCTCAGCCCACGGTGCAGAAGAGGAAGACTGACCCAGACTCGGCTCCAGCGCTCCACCCTGCAGCTGGGCTGAGGGTCTGCTCCTGGTCCGCACAGCATCGGGAGCTTTTAGGCATCTTCTTTTTTCTTTCTCTTTTCTCTTCAGCTTGGTGGCGGAAGTGGCACACCGCCCTGGGGGCTCACTGCTCTTGAGCACACCACGCACCCTGCCCTCTTCTCTCTCCTTTCCAAGCGGAAAAGGAGGAAGATTCCTGAGCAGGGATTGTCTTTTCCGATGGTATTTGGTGTGAGGAGGAGGAGAAAGCAAAAGCCACGGCTGCTTCTGTTTCCTCCGGCCTAATTTACAAAACCCACCTGATTGTGGCTCAGGGCCCACCCTCACTAGCATTTAGGTGTTATTTTCCCTTTACAAGTTGCATCACATGCGTCTTTCTCTAGGAGACTCCTAGGGAAGAATGCTGTGATCTTGGGCAGAATACGGCTTTTCCAGGGTTCCCTGTCCAAAGACCATCCTCGAGTGCCTGATACATATGGAAAGCCAACAAGGCCAAGTCATCCCCACAATGTGCCTCCTGCAGAGGGCCTGGTCCTGGTAGTATTTTTAAGGCTCTACCCTAAAGAACTCCCTTGTCATGTGCTCATATCTGACACGGACTTTCCCAGATTGCCCCGCTTCTCATATCTCCTGTTTTCACTCTTGACCTATTTTTACCCTACTTTGGCAACCAATAATAATATCCTCTGCTTTAAAATGAAATAAAAATCCTAATAGTTTTCTATACTGTCATCGAATCTCCTCACTATAGCCTATGTGGAAGGTTGCACTGCTGATCTCAACTCCTGCTGCTCCTCTCCATGGAAGGACAGTGCATCCCCAGCCCTGATGGCATCACTTTCGGCCATGTAACTTGCTTTGGCCAGTGGAAGGGGCCCATCCACTTCCATGCAGAAGCTGTAAGGATCACGTGATCCTGTACCTTCTCTCTTCCCTCTGAGAAAAGACAAGAAATGTCCCAGGTAGGAGCTGTCCCATCTACCGGAGTCTTGGAGTGAAGATTTGTAGCCCATCCATTATAGGCATGTAGTATGCGTGATAAATAACCATCTTTACTAGATGCTATTGAGATTTGAGGGTTCTTTGTTACCATTCAGAGGAGCCTCATCTGACTAACATATTCTATGGTACGATCCAACCCCTAATCACTTCTCCAATTTCATTTCCTACCTTCCCTTCCTTCACCCGCTACATTGCAAGCACCCTGGCCTTCTTTCTCTTCCTTGGACATGCCATGTGTGTTCTCACCTCAAAGCCTTTGCACAATACGGATTCCTCTGCCCAGACTGCTTTTCCCTGAGGTCTTCACATGGCTGGCCCTTCTTCATTATTCAGATCTTGGTTTGAATCCTAGCTTGTTAAGAAATGCCTGCCCTGAACCCTATCTAATGGAGTCCCCCAGCTATTCTCTGTCACGTTATCCTGTTTTCTTTTGCATCTGTCCACTAGTTTGTTATTTGTTTTCCCTCCTCGGGAATGAGCGCTTCATGAAAGTAGAGATCTTGTCCATCACAGTCACTGCTGGATCTCCAGACACTACAAGGTTACTGGACACATAACATACACTCAGTAATATTTGTGTCATGAATAAGTAAAAGTCTCTCCCAAACTTTAAACCCAGTTTCAAATGCCAACTAGACTCCTCTTCCCAGAATTCATGACTCCAGAGACCCAGAGCAGAATTCATAGTTCTGTCCCCTCTTCTCTTACCCCAACCTTGTCCTCATCTTATTCCTGATTAATGCCTCCATCCCTTACCCTGTCCCCCCAACCAGACTCCTCAAGTACTTTCCCACACCTCCCCTTCACTCATTTCCTCCGTTGCCAATCAGTCGCCAGGCTGATTATCTTTTTTAAATCTTTCTCTAATCTACTTCATCCTCATTCCTACGCACCTGCCCTCACTCAGGCCCTCATCATCCGTTGCCTGGATTATCACAATCTTTGCAGAACAGGGTTCCCTGTTTCCAATTCTCTCCCCTCCCATCTGTGCTGCACACTGCCACCAGAATTATCTTTCTAAAATCTGATAACGTCACTCCCCTGTTTAGAAGGATTTAAAAGGAGCTTCAGGATAAAGTTTAACTCCTCAGAGGCCACGAGATACCTTTGCCTTCTGGCACCTGCCACTTTGCCAGTATGTCTGCCACTCATGGCCGGACGCCTCACCCCATTCGACCCCACCGAGCCAGGGTAGCAGATCCAACATGTACTTGCACTTTCTGCTCCCTCTCTCCCTGGGATGCCCTTCCCCCCTTCGCCTCCTCAAACTCACACTAAGGAACAGGCACATATGCACACACTCCCATCAGGACCCACCTACTGAGAGTGAGGGAGCAGCCTTCTCTGCCGCTCCCCTGCTCTCCCTCTCGGTGCTGTGCGTAGCTTCTCCCCACCCTCCTCACCCTCCTCCTGAAAACAAGAAAATAGCTCTAATGATGTGCCTGATGCAAACCTCTCTTACAAGATCACATGGCACCATATGCTCTTCGGGTACAGGTTCATCTGTGTGCTTCTCAAGGGCTGAACAAGCAGCCTTTCTCCTCTGAGGGCCCAATATTTCACACAGCATGTCCTTCCCCACGGACACATAGCATGTGCTCAATAATCTCGTTCCAGCGACTAGATGGACAGATGGTATTAGGTATAGGAGAGAAAATAATAGATGGACTAATTACATTACCAACCGGAGTCTGCCTGATACGACCAGGAAAAGAATGCAGAGGACAGTAGAATCAACTCTTAGTTTCAGTTCTGCCCTAATAAAGCTACCCTACAAAGTGGATACACACCCGGAGTAACAGGAAGAGGATCCCAGGCTGAAGGAGCCCTTAGCTCCAGACCTCATCAGTACGCTGACCTTCAAATGACTCTTAAACTCCCTGTCCCGGGAGTCCTCACTTACTGCTTACATAGCTTTCTCCCACCGGTATATTATAAGAAAGGGCTTTACGGATGCTGTTCCCATTGTGCAGATTCTGAAAAAGGAAAAGGGTATCCCCAAACCACACGACTGGTAATCAGCAAAGTAGAACTGCAACTAGGAGTCTCTGATTCTAAGCTGAGGGTCCTCCTCACCCAGCTGGGTCATCTGCCCCTCCAAAGAGAGCACCAGTAAGTGGATTATCTCTGTTACCACCACCTCTAAAACGCTTTGGTGCCAATACTTTCTCCCCTGCGGCTGTCTTGAATCACTTCCCACACCTAACCTCTCACTGTCCCAAGCCCCTATTAGGGCCCACGAGGGCCCAGTCTCTGGAGAGTGGGCCAGGACCCCTGGCTCTTCCCCCCGGAAATGGGGGCTCCCCTCCAATGGGGAGCAGCACGATCCTCAGCAGGGCCACTCAGAAGCCAGGCTGTCATTTTAGAAGATTTGGGTTCCAACTAAATACTATTCGGGACTCAAAATAACCTCTCCAGTCTCCCTGCTTATTTCTTAAATGGAGTTCTTAACAGTAATGATGGCACCTGTGGGGGAGGAAAAAGAAAGGATTTAGGCTGAGAGTTGGTTTCATGTCACCTAAAAGGATTATTTTATACCATCAGAAAGATAATTCCCCTCCTACTGGGGGAGGATGGATTAGGTCTTTACTTCAGTTGGCACTTTATGAAAAGATTATTTAAAGATTATAGGACAAAATGGATACATTTGACAACATCTGCGAGGGCTGGGTTTTTTGGCTGCCTGAGAAACAATTGTTAATTTATACAATTAATAGATCGCTCACAGTGGTGCTAATCTAGAGGCCGCCTGCCCATAAATGTCCTCCACACACTCCTGCTGTGGAGTTTTCTTTCCCATCTCCCCGCTGATTTTTGATGAAGAATGATACAAAATGCCACTGCCTCCATGAAGTCTTCCCTGATCTCTCTACTTGGAAGTGGACACTCTTGCCTCCGGACTCCTTCCCCTCTTTGAAGGTATTATCAGCATGCTGCTTAGTGCAGGGGACCACCCTCTCCTCCTGGACCAGAAGCTTCTTGCACACATCATTACTCAGGCCCCATAAAGCTGTTGCATACCTCAGGTGGGGAGAAATTTAAACGCTTCTCTGTGCTCCCAGGTCTCAGCCATTCCCCCAGGCAGTATAGGGAAGGAAGGTCTTAGAGGCTTCCAGGGGTCAGGAGGGCACCAGTGTTGCTGGGGTAGGGTTCTGCTGCTCCGAATCTCACCATCTTGTTATTCACAGCTTTGGGGCTGAGGAATAGGCTAGGACCTGCCACCCGGAGGGGCCTCTAGAAAGCACTGAGGCCCAGAGCATCTTGGTCAGACATGTCAGATCTCAGGCAGCTCGGCTATTTCTGGTGGGGCAGTCATGAGAAAAGTACTTAGGAAAAGTACAGAGGATCCTGGATTACTTTTCGGAAAAGCCTCTGGGCGTGATATGACGGAAGCAAGTCTGCTGTACTCGGAGTCGAAAGCTCAATCTATGAATAGCACCTATATGCATTCACAGCACTGCCATCCCCAATGGCTACCCACTCTTTAAGCTTCTTCCCGTCACGGCCCTTCGGCCCACGCCAAACTAGAGCCAACCCTAACATTCATGCCTCAAACTCTTCCCTGCCTCCCAGAATGAGTTACTTCTGCCTGGACTGCCTCCCCTCAGCCCTTCCCTGCCCCATGAATTTCTCCTCCACTAGTTTAGACTCAGCTCAGATGTCAGCTCCTCTGTGAAGCCTTCCCTGATGCCTAGTATATATTATCTGAGACGTAGAGAAGCAAAAACCACCGTTTCTGAAAACATTCACTAATAAGTGGCCACTTGTGATAAATACTACTCAACAACTATTTACTGAGTGCCCATTGCATGCCAGGCACAGATCTCCAAACTTGGAATACAGCGGTGAGCAAAACACACAATTATGCCCATGCTCGTGGCCTTACACTCTAGCAAGGGGCAGGGGGTATCCGTACACGACAAGCACAGTGACAAGTAAATTATATAACATGTTAGAGGTTGGCTAAGTGTGTGCAAAACGGAAAAAGTAGAGAAGAGTCCAAGGGACAGAGAGAGTTGAGGGGGACAGGAGGAAGGGTGGACGGAAGGGGGCTGTTGGACAGGCCAGTTTTAGGAACTCAAGAGAAGGAAGGAGGGAAGCAGAGGCAGAGAGCAGGCTACAAGGAGTGTCTGATAAGCAGCCAGAAATGAGGCCAGCGTGGAAGCCAGGTGGTGAGGCGGTGTCGAGGAAGAAGGAGAGATCATCCCTGTCTACACTGCTGCTATGGAAGCAAGATGCATGCTCAGAGTCACGAGCCAGCAACACGGAGGGCAGAGGTGGGTTTTACAAGAGCAGGTTTGGTGGGCAGACTGGAGTGAGGGCTGACTGAAGTGAACCGGAGAGAGTGGGGAAACGAGAATGTGGAGGCAGCGGGTGTAGACAACCTGCTTGAGGTTGGCTGCGAAGGGGAGCAAAGACAAGGGACACGGGCAGGCGCAGAAAGGCACGGGGAAGAAAATAACAAAGGGCAAAGCACCAGGGCCACAGGCCAGGGGAACTTTTGCTAGAGTGGAGGGGGCGGACAGAACAAGTGCACACATGCACACGCCACGGGAAGTCCTGACTCCCTGCAAAACTGAAGTCTCATCCATATTCACCATGCTCGGGACCTGGGCCCTCTGTTCAAATGTATTCATTTATTCATTCATTCCACGGATTTTCACTGAACGCCCTCTACATGCCTGGTTTGTTCTAGGCACTCCCCAGGACACAGTGCAGACAGGCCAATGATCTCTGCTCGCCTCCTAAGTTCCTAAGTTCAAGAGACTCAAAAGACAAGGACATTTAACATCCCCTATAATAAAAGTTCTGATAAATGTTCACATTATGTCATTATTATAGCCGTCATCAAGATGTATCACCATGGTCTAGCCCCTACACTAGCCCCTACACTATAATATTTATAACTCCAGCACCTAACAGAGTTTCTGACATAGAGAAGGGACTTTTGAGATGCTTGTTGAATGAATATGTGAAACCTGAAAGATGAGAGAAAATCCTCATTTCAGGTTCCTCCATAACATTCACCGACGTGAGTTACCAAGCTATACCCTCTGAAAACAAAACATCCCCGTGACATCTAACACCTTTGGACAAAACAGTGATTCACACGGAAGTATGAAGCAGTATGCTTGGATCCTTTTCTCTTAACAACCAGCTCAGATGGGCCATCCCTTATCGACTGGACTTCTCCGTGGAGCGGGACAGGATGGAGATGTGGGTGAGATGCTTTGGAAACTGAGGTACCACCAGGTAAGAGAAGATGAGATGTCCTGGCCCAGCGGTTGGTCCTGCTTCAGCACGGTGACATCAAATACCACGGGAGGGGACGTGGGGGTGGGACACCAGAAGGGGTTCAGAGGGTGAACAGAGTTTGTAAAAGGGCTCCTTAGTTTGAGGACACTTGGAACTCCTGTGGCTGACAGTCCCAAGCTCCATCGCCAGCCATTTCCAGGTGGCAAGAAACAAAATGTCTAATTCTAAATTGGTGTTTCTGATTGTTTTAATTAGTAGGCTGACTATGTCTGATTAATTCTTTGCCCTTGCAAACTTCCCATCAGTACATATATTTGGCACCGTGCAAAAGCCGCTCGCCTTTCAATGACTTGTGCTCTGTGCGTCTGGAGAAGGGCAATCACGGAAGAACAAGCCAGAAAACAATTATTTGAAGGAATAAGAAGGAAGCTGGCACTTGATCTTATTACTTCTGACCAATTTCTTGCTTTCTGTTTAAGAATAAGAGCTCTAAATAGTTTTTTTTAAAGATTTTATTTGTTTATTTGACAGAGAGAAATAGAGAAATCACAAGTAGGCAGAAGAGAGAGGAAGCAGGCCCCCCACTGAGCAGAGAGCCCCATGTGGGGCTCAATCCCAGGACCCTGAGACCATGACCTGAGCCAAAGTCAGGAACTTAACCTACTGAGCCACCCAGGTACCCCAAGAGTTCTAAATAGTTTAAAGTGAAATGGAATCATTTTGAAATTGTACCTTCTGGGAAATGCTCCCACTGGGAGTGTCCAGCAGGCTGGAACCCACAGCCAACTCCACCCCCAAGTAGTTCAAACTTCAAGCTTCTTGTAGCCCTGATGAACAATTTCACCTTCCTCAAGTTCAAGACACTTGGAACGTCAATGGTAGGAGTTTTATGCACTTTGGGACCGGTCAGCACTGGATACTAAGAGACCAGAGAGGAACTTGATGTATATGAATAGGAAGAAACCAATAAAGGAAACTCGGGAGCAACTAAGCCACTTTAATGATGTCACTGAAGAAAATCATGTCTGGAAATATGACTCCAGTAGACGAGCCAAGTGGAATGCAACTGCCATCCAGGCGGCTGTCAGCCAGGCCATTAAGACCCCACACATCATCTGATTACTTGCAGAGAAATGGTCGGGGTCGGTTCCAGACAAGGTGAGTGGAGATGGATGGAGATCTCATGGTAGAGAAGATGGAAAGAGACCTGAACGCCCAACAGAAAGTGGAGATACTAAGTGCTCTCAGGACACTTGGAGAAAAGCTGACTGCGATCATAAGGCCCTCTTATCAGCAAACACAAGTCTCCCCTCAGCCAGTCTGAGAAAGTCTCTACAGACCTTGGCTCTGGAGGCAAACTTCTGGCACTGACAAGTTCTGATGTTGGACAAACAAAAAAAATGACATGGCATGGAAGCCTGGGACACTCTCACTATACATGGCATTTCTCTTCTAGGGATTCTGAATCTTTGCCAAGAAATCAAAAGACCCTAGAAATGCACTGATAACCTAAAAAAAAGGTGACTGAATAACACTGTTGTGGCTTCAGGTTATACCCTTCATCATGGTGCTTTGTGATCCTAGACTTGTTGGGATGATGGACACATGGGAACTTGTTCGTTATGTCTCTCATGTTTGAGAGAGAGAACAGGAAACAGCTTCTCTGCCCGTTTTTATCAAGCCTCCTTGTTTTTAAGTGTTGATAGTCAACAAAAAGAGAACTAGAAATTAAAATTAAAATTAAAAAATAAATTAAACCTTCTGTAAATTTTTATGGCTGAATATTATCATGCTATATGAGTAGACCTTGTTCTGTTTATCCATCCATTAGTGGACACGGGTTTTCCAGCTCTTGGTTGCTGTGGACATGGGGGCACAAGGCAGTATTAGAGTCCCTGCTTTCATTTCTTTTGGACACATACATATAAGTGGAATTACTGAATTCATACAGTGGGTTCTACCGACCTTTGGAGAAACTGCGAGACTGTTTCCTAAAGTGGCTGCACGATTTTCTGCCCCACCACCAAGGCATCGGGGTTCCCACTTTCCCGCATTCTCACCAACACGTGGTTTCCTGCTGCTGTTGCTGTTGTCTTTATAGTCACGCTTATGGGGTGATGTGGGATCTCACTATGCTTTTGATTTGCAGTTCCCTGATGACGAATGCTGTTGGGTACCTTTGCAGAGCTGTAAATCAGTAACAGCTTCCTGTTCAGCTTCCTCCGGGACTCGGTGATGGCAGCACATGACACCGGGGATGTGAATGGACTCGGTAATGCTCAATACAAGTTATTACTAAGATGATGCTTCCACACGAGGCACTGATGTGTGACTTTTACTCGGAGGTTTGGGTGCTTCTGAACAAGAGTGGTCCTGCACGGGGCATCCGGGTAAGAGATGGCAGAGGTCTTGTTCCTGTGGGCCAGTCCTAGCCACTCCCATGACTTCAGCCATTGAAGGGTAAATACTCGTAACAGCCTCGCACACGTGTTTCCAGCCACTGGGGGGGGGGGGCTGTTACCCCCCTCCTTTCGGCTGTGTGGAATGCAGTTGGGTCTAAAAAAGATTTTGACCTTCTTTTCCAGGCATATCTGTGTGTGGATTTGACCTTGTGGTTTTATTTATTTTTTTAAAGATTTACTTGTATATTTTAGAAAGAGAGAGAGAGAAAGATTGAGCGAGCACAAGCGGGGGGGAGGGGCAGAAGGAGAGGGAGAGGGACAAGCAGACTCCCCGCTGAGCACGGAGCCTGACACAGGGCTTGCAACCCTGAGATCATGACCTGAGCCAAAATCAAGAGTCAGAGGCTTAAACTACTGAGCCACCCAGGCACCCCTGACCTTGTGGTGTTAAATGATCTTAAACCACCATTAGCAATCTGACACTCTGACCATGTGACCTGAAAATTATTTTATATTCTGGCTTGTGAGGTCACACAAACAGTAGTGACTCAAATTTCACCGACCAGAGTTTATTCAGAAGCTCAAAACACTGTCAAATGCCCCTAGGCAAATGTTTCTAGAAATCCAGACCCAAGGAATCATCCACCAGGTATCCCACGCCCCAGAGCCCTCATGGTGCTCTGACTGAAGTAAAAATGGGGAGAACATCTCTCTCACCCTCTCTGAATACCTGGGGACCCAAGCAGGGCTGTGAGCACTGTGACCTCACAGAGCCCGTGGAGAGAACTCCTGAGGACTTCCGTCCACACCACAGGCTGCAGACCTCAGTCTGTGGGTCAGGAGGAACAGACCCCAAGCTATCTACCTACACCTCATCACCTCATCTCCCTCCTTCTCTGGCTCCTCACCCTTACGCCCGTTCTGCTGTGCCAGCTATGGCTCGCGCCTCACCTCCACCCTGCACTGACCTGTCAGGGATACTCCACAGTGCAGTACCATAGCCAAGGCCACGGGCTTTGGAGTCAACACAACCGGGGTTTCAGTGACAGCAGCACTAATTACACATGGCAGCCTTGGCCATAGGGCTTCCCCTCATAAGCCTCCACTTCCCCAGACACTAACCAGGGATAAGGAGACCTTCTTTCAGAGTCGTTACGAGAATTACGGGGTTTAGGAGAGCAGCTGGTGCAGGGCACGGCCCGATCAATGTCAACTTACCTTTTTTTTATATATTTTTTTTTTTCTTGCAGTTGTTTCATGCCTAAATCTGAACCAATTCTCATCCCTCTCACCATGAATATCTCAGACTAAGTCCCCATCACCTCTTGCCACATTGTTCTAAGAACGTGCTTACGCTTGCTCCTGCTTCCCCGCGGTGAGCTTGCACAAAGCAGAAGGAAGGCGCCTTCCCAAGTGGGAGTCGGATTATGCGTACTTAAAACTCCCAACACATCAGGATAAAGCCAACCTGCTCTCCACAGCCCCTGCCTGCCCTGCCCCCAGCTCTTCATCCTCCTCCTACCCTCCGCCCCCTCTGCCCAGCCTCCGTGGCCACCTCGCTTTTCCCAGGCACACTACGACCCGTCCTGCCTCATGGCCTTTTCCTTGGTATTCCTGCCACTGGGACGGATGTCCCTATCACTTCAGTGTCTGTTCAGATGTACCACTGTGTCCTTCCTAGTTCACCTTTTCTACCCTAGATGCCCTGTCCCCAGTGGCACTCCCTAGTCCCTTGCCCTGCTTTAATTTCTTCACTGTCTTTGCTATGATCTGAAGGTCTGTCTCCCCTCCCACAAAAGCTTGTGTTGAAATTCTAATGCCCACTGTGATGATATCAGAAAGTGGGGCCTTTGAGAGGTGCTTGGTCATCAGGACGGCGGAGCCCTCGTGAACAGAACTAGTGTTCTTACGAAAGAGGCCCCCAAGAGTCCCTTGCACTTCCTGCCCTGTGAGGACACAGCAAGAAGTCAAGAGTCTCCAACCCAGGAGAGCGCCTTGGCCTGAACCCTACCATGCAGGCACCGTGCTCTTGGACTTCCAGCCTCTAGAACGCTAAGAAATAAATCTCTGTGGTCCCTTTGCCAACCAGTCTGTGGCCTTTTATTATGGCAGCTCGAACAGACTAAGAAAGTACTGATCATTATATGAAATTATACCGGTTGTGCATTTATTTAATGCATGGTATTTATTTTGTGCAAAATTAATATCACGCATATTAGTTTTACGCAATTTTAATTTCATGCATAAAATAATACTCTCTTAACAGTTCCTGTCTCTTTACTGTGCTTTATTTGTCTGAATAGCACTTACCACCTGGGTGTTACTCATTTATGTATTTTGCCTACTGTAGTCTCTCTGTCTCAGTAGAATATAAGCTCCCTAAGGGCAGGAATCTTGACAGCACCTGGCAGTGCCAGGTATGGAGTTGGCCTGCAGTAAATACATGTTGAATCAGTGAATAAGTCTGTCTCCTTTCTGAAACACCAATTGCCTCTCCGGATCCAGTGAAGAAGGAAGGCTCCGCACCCCTTTCCGCAACCCACCTCTCACTGTGTGGGAGGCATGTCTGGTTTGGAAGGCCTCCCTAGTCTCTGGGCACCAGCAATGCAGATTTATTTCAAGTCGGCACAAGCCATGATGGAGCAGCTGATGAGAAAATTCAGGGCTTGTTCGCTGCTCTGGGTTCATGGTCATCAGACACGGGCCGGCTAGGTGGCCATGCAGTGTCCCTGAGGGGCCTCTGAGGGGACAGCAGCCCAGGCCGGCATCCCTTTCCTGGCATCAGGAGAGCAGACTGCCGTGAGAAGGGAGGAGCCTTGACAAAGTGGCCAGGTACCTCTCCGGGTTCAAGACCAGAGTTCAAGACCCCCGCTCCGCCCTGCGGCTGCTCGTGGACTTGCGCTAGGCTCTCGCCTTCGAGTGTGCCCGGGACTGTGGCCTTAACTCCTGGCCCCATTCAGCCCCTTCATCTTCTGCATTCTGAGCTCCTGACACAACACACTCTCAGCCAGCAGAACTCACACAAATTGCTACTTTTGCATGTCTGTGTGTGTGGTAAAATGTACCTAAGGTTCATCATTTGAGCCATTTTAAGTGTACAGTTGAGTGGCATTAAGTACATTTGAGAACTTGGCCCTTCAGCCTCCTCTGGCTCAGGCAGTAACATCTTCTTTATTGACACAAGCCACAAGCCTGCCTTCCCCTGGGCGTCCCCCTTCCACCCCGGTCACTCTTCAGTCTTCTCTGTAAGCATCTCATAACCTGACCCTCACACGTTAGCGTTTCCCAGGGCTTAGCCTCTTGCTCTGGTCCTCACATGCTCATAGGTGATTACCTGCACTCTCACCGGTATTACCAAAATTAATATAAAAAAATTACTGGTATTATGATCATAATTTGGTGACCCCCAAATTTAGAGCTGCAACCCACCGCGGTCCTCTGAGCTCCAGACGCACATACACAACCCCCTCCTGAAAGTGTCCCCTCGGATATCTCATGGGCATCTCATTGTTAATAAAGTTGATACTCAATCCTCGATCGTTGCCCTCAAATCCTCACACTCCTCCCTCTCTATAAATGGTTCCACTATCCACATAACTGTTTAAGTAAGGACAGGAGGACACCTCCTTAATCATAATCTCTCTCTCTGCCTCCAATTCAATCCATTACCAAGTCCTGCTGGTTTCGTTTCTCCCTCCAAAGTATTTCTTGACTCCATCCACCTCTCTTTCATTTGCTTCCTAATATGTGATTCATCCCAAGGCCGGCTTTCACCCGGAGGGTGTCCTCGTCACCCGGAGGGTGTCCTCGCCGGGTGTTCTTGCTCCCGGTCCTCCACATCTACAATCTATGATCTCTGCAGAAATTAGGTCAGGGGGCATGCCTCCTCCCTAAAACCTTTAATAGCTTCTCATTATTCCTCAAATAAAACACAAATGTCTCATCATGACCAATAAATCCTAAATGATCTGGGCTTTGCCTAATGTTCCCAGCTCATCCTGTGGCTGTCTCCCCCCACCGGCCACTACACTCCAGCCACCCAGGCCTCCTTTTTCCCTTGAAGATACAGAACTCTCTACTCCATGGCCTTTGATTATACTCAGCCCTTTCCCCAGAGATACATGCATTCACCCACTTTACCCCTGGCTGCCGCCTCCTTCTCCTCCTCTTTCAGAACTCATTTACATGTTACGGCTTTAGAGAGGTTTCCCTGACCATCCTAATTAGCTACATTTTCTACCTCTGCATTCTGGTAATTTCTTTCTTAGCATGCATTATAATTTGCGCTCAGTTGATCATCTGAAAATACTTTTTTACACCTTCTTTGTGTCAGACACTAAGGTAGGCCCAGGGGATGAGGCTGTAAACAAAATCAGATACAGCCCATACTCTAACAGAGCTTTTAGTGGAGTGAAGAAAACATATATGAATTTCTTTTTAAAAAAATCATAACTGTGAGTGTATAATACAAAGTGGCATGAGTACTACAAAGAAATTTCTCTCTTTTAAAATTTTATTTTTATCTATTTATTTGCTTGAAAGAGAGAGAAAGAGCGTGCATGCATGAGCAGGGGGGAGGGGCAGAGGGAGAAGCAGGCTCCCCATGGAGCAGGGAGCTCGATGCAGGACTCAAGCCCAGGACCCTGGGATCATGACCTGAGCCCAGGGCAGACGCTTAACCAACTGAGCCATCCAGGTGCCCAGAAAGTTCTATTTCAGAATAGAATGAAGAAGCCAGCCCTGGACTAGAATGTGGGAGGCTCCAGCTGGCATCTGAGGGACTAGCAGGGGTTAACCAGGCAAAGGGAGGAGAGGAGCTTTCCAGGCAGAAGGAAAAACTGATGCAAAGATCTTTCAGCAAGGCAGAGCAGAATTCTAGGAAGGTCTGGGCAGCAGCGGCAGAGAATGAAGCAGAGAGGTGCATGATGTCAGGAAGCTAGCCAGGAAACACCATGCCCAGGCCTCGAGGCCACACTAAGGAACATGATTTAATCCCGGGAGGAAAAGCGAGCTGTTCAAGGTTGTAAGTAGGAGGCGGGTTAGAGGTCAGGACTCCCATGATGGCATCTGCTTCTGCGCAAGATCACTCTAACCACAGTGCTTGGGGAGGTCATAGAAGAGCAGAGAGGCCAGTAGGGAACTTCAGGGCTAGCCTGAGGAGCCACGATGACAGCAGGCTCAGGGGCTGGCAGATATGGGGAGAAGCAGACACACTGGGAGGAGATTCAGAAATCAAATTGATAGGAATTTATGGTGGATTTGATAGACATAACGAAGGAGAAGAAGTCTCAAGGAAACCTCGATTTCTGACTCAGTGGACTGCAGGATCACTCACTGAAACAGGGAACACCAAAAATGAAAAACAGAAAATTAGACATGAACTGGGCAGGGGCTCCCAGAGGGAAGGGAGCATGAGTTGGTCCTAGCCTGTTGAGTCTGAGATACCTCTGGGAAATGGAAATGGAAATATGGTAAGATTGAGAGAAGCAGGGGTATCACATGCTTGGGTCAAGAGCCAGCAAAGGATGTGAGCAGAAGCTCTAACTTAAAGACTCACTGATGTGTAGACAAAGAACTGGATATTTGTGTCTCCCCAAAATTCATATACTGAAATCCTAAACCCAAATGAGGCCTTTGGGAGGTGATTAGCTCATAGCACGGAGCCCTCATGAATAGGAATAGTGGCCTTGTACTCAAAGTGAACTCCATTGTTTTGAGTCTGGGGAACTGAGAAGGTGAGGTTTATCTTTGTAAGAGTCCGTGGGAGGAAAAAGTTTTGGGTGCAGATCACTACCTTGATTCCAGTCTGTTAAGCTGGAGGTGCCTAACGGAGCACTGTCGTGCATCTGCTGGGGTAAGGTGTTCCAAAGAGAGTCAGTTCTGGAGTTAGGAAATGTTGAGCCATCAGCACGTGGGTGGTACTTCAATAGATGATATTTAAAGCCAATGAGATTAGATGAAGTCACCTTGAGAGTAAGGGTTAAAAAAAGAAAAGGTCTGAGCATGAGGCCCTGGGACATCTCCAGGTTTAGAGGACAAGAAGATGGGAGAGGCCAGAGAAGGAGACTGAGAAGAAGGGACCAGCGAGGAAAAAGGAGAACCAAAAGAAAGGGGTCGCCCCAGAAGCCAAAAGAAGAAAACACTTCAAGGCAGAGAGACATAACCACCAAATTAAATGAAGCTGATAGGGGAACCTGGGTGCCTCAGTCGGTTAAGCATCTGTCTTCAGCTCAGATCATAATTTCAGGGTCATTAGATCAAGCCCCACATTGGGGGGGGGGGGGTTTCTGCTCAGCAGGGAACCTGCTTCTCCCTCTGCCTCTGCCTGTCACCCCCCCACTTGTTCTCTCTCTCTCTCTCTCTCTCTCTTTCTAACGAATAAATAAATAATCTTTTAAAAACAATAAATGCAACTGATAGGTCCAGTTAGATGACAACCAAAGAATATGGCCACTGCACATAGTGCGGACATAGTGTAGACATCACTGTGGACATAGTGTGGACATCACTGTTGACCTTGAGAAGATTCATTTGCACAGTAACCCACAGAGGAGAAAAATGGGAACCAGTGGGTACAGACAACTTTTCTAGGAGTTTCACTGTAAACCAAAGAAGATACTGGAGTGATAGCTGGAAAGAAGGGTGAGGCCCAAAACAGACTTGAAGGTTTTTTAAATGGAAGCAGTACCAACATAAATGAACATGGATGGGAATGGTCAGCATGATAGAGAAACAAAATGAACACAGTGAGTACAAATGAGTCATTCAGGACCAAAGGAGGAGAACTGCTGTAGTAGTGTTCTTGAGTAGGAGAGGGGGAGGGAGCAAGTCCTCGGGTGAGGGGGCTGCTGTAAGGCTGGCAGAGACCCATACCGTGGGAAATAAGACGGCCATGTGGGTCGGTAGGTCCCAATGTGGGTGGAAGCTTTTGCAAATTCTCTGCCAAGAGTGTTCATTTTCTCAGTGCAATGCGAAAAAAGAGCATCCGTGGTGAGTTAAGAGAGGGATGGGGAGAAGGGGGACTGAGAAGAGACAAAATGGTCATCGGGGAGAGGGAAGGGCCAAGGGACCCGGAGGTCCCTTGCTGGGCAATGTCAGGGCTCCACGAAGTTTAGTGATCAAATATTTATCGTGACCTTGAAGATGAGTTTTAAATCACTGCTCTTGAAGGTGGGGCAGATTCAGATGATGCCAATGTCTGGGTTGTACTTGCGGACGTGGGTGATTGAGATGGAATGAAAGAGGATATTCAGTACTGTGGTTTTGCTTACTGGTTCATCTGCTGGAATAAGCCCCTTCTTTACCATTGTGTGCAGGGCCTGCTTCGCTGAGCACCTGTCACAAAGTAGGTGCTCAGCAAACATTTGATAAAATACAAATATTTTACAAAGAACAAAAATATTATAAAATACAAATACGTTACAAAGAACAAAACATCGCACATATTACATTCTGCTCTCTCCTCCTCCCCGCCCTCTGGTCTTCATTTTCTCAAGTTACTAGGGAGCTCGATACCACATTTAAAACCGATCTGCTTCTCTGGGTGATAACAGCAGTTTCCTCAGAGAAGCCCAAGGACCTAGCTTAGGTGTAAAGTTAGGAAAGAGGCTCTTTATTCACACCAGTCACTTCTTTCATGGTAACACAAAACTTTTGATAGGACGTTTCTGATTAAAGCATATTCACAACGATCCTCCCCCTCTCATCTTCAGAATGACCCCAAGAGGCAGGTGCAGGGACAGCATCATCCCCACTTCACAGGCAAGGGGTGGAGGAAGTACTTTTCCTGGTCACACCACCAGGTGAAGGCAGAGCAGGAGTTAAATCTGCCCACCTCCCACCCTGGGCTGCACTGGCTGTTTATCTTGGAAGCTCACAGGACTTTGCTGCCTCTTAGGACCCCTCTGCCCTTTGAATTTCTGATCTCTCTCTAGTATCTGCTCCCATAATCTCTTTTTCTCCTCTTTCCAGCCTCCCTCCCAGGGATATGTCTCAGGCTTGGGAGTGCGGGTTGGGAAATCAGACCTCAGGGACGCAGCCGAAGACAAATTGGCAGGACATGTGCCCATATGACCCTCAGCAGCTCCAAATCCAGTCAGTCCCTTCTCAGGTTCTCTACAAGAGGTTGAGCTCCTGGGCTTGCACCCTTGGTCACCTTGCCCCCAGCACCCCACCCCTCCGAAGGGTGTGGGTAGATGCTGACATCGCTCTCTTTCCTGGAATCCCACTCTAAATACTGCTTCCCACTTACTATGCGAGCACTGTGTGGGGACGCGGGATTAGATACCATGCGTATTACAACTTTTATTCTTTTACACTGAAAACACGGCAAAAATAGCACACTTGCCCCATTTTTGACACACGAGGAAGCTGATGGATGAGAAGGTTATAACTTGCCAAGGTCACCCAGCAAATTACTGGCAGGTCTGAGACTGGACCCCATATCTAGACCCAAAGTCGTTGCTTTATCAGCTGTTATATCATCTCTCAATCCCTTGCTGAAGAGCAAGACACCAAAACAACTTCCGTCAAAATTTTCATGTTAGCTGAGGGAAATTGGAAGGGGAAGTGAACCATGAGAGACTATGGACCCTGAAAAACAACCTGAGGGTTCTGAAGGGGGTCGGGGAGGGTGGGAGGTTGGGGGAAGCAGGTGGGGGGTATTGGGGAGGGCACAGATTGCATGGAGCACTGGGTGTGGTGCAAAAACAATGAATACTGTTACGCTGAAAAGAAATAAAAACCAAAACCAAAACCAAACCAAAACAAAACAAGTTAGTAATCACATCCAAAAAAAAAAAAAAAAAATTCTTTTCCATGTTAATTATTGTCTCCTCCCCTCCCCTTCCTGCAGAGCCAGTTTTCTCTTAGGTGAGGCAGGCAGGTGATGTCTCAATCCAGCCTTGACTGCAGAACAGATCTACATATGAATGGTGGGTCCTGCCTGGAGGTAGACCACTGAAGGGCTAAATCCTGCCATTGGGGGGTAGAAGGAAGAAAGGGAGAGAGGAGGGAAGTTAGGGACCACAGCTGTGGTCCAGGACCCAGTAAGGGAGGTAGAAAACACTGGCAGGGATGGACACTCCCACTGTCCCTTTCTCCAATGAGTTCCCCATCACTGTACTTCCCCAAATTACCCACTGGAGTGACATATTTATGGCTTGCCATCCCAACCAAGGTCTTAGTGGTGACCATTATGACAAAGTATTCCACTTTCTCTAGTTGGTTGTGTCCTGGCATCATGGCCACGTGCAGGTTGCTTTCCAAAAGATGCCACCATTCCAAAACTGAACTGTCAAAGACCAGAGTCCCGAGAGAACAAGGAAGCAGAGATAAGTCTCACAGGCTTACCTGGAGATTCCCTGCTGGGTCCATGAGGCAGTTCTAAGCGCCCCCCCCCCCCGCCCCCATCGCAAAGATAGGGAGCAAAAAGGCTGCTGACATCACATTTTGCTCACTATCCCTCAAGATATACATTTCTATGAGCAGGGGGCGGGGAGGGGTGGAGATTACATCATCTTTAGAGCAAACACATTAATTTGATTCCTTTTCCTATGACACTTAAGCCACATGACCTCAAATTGCATTTTATTTTCCAGAATTTTCTATATTTCTGAAGATTTCTGCAATAACCCTGCATTACCTGTATAATGAGGATGGTTATGAAACTTGCATTTGTTTTTTCAGGGACAAGCTGGAAATAAGATGCCCCGAGAAGGTAATGAAGTGGCTGGTGTGCAGTAAGAAAGATGTGGGCTTTCGCAGAAATGCCTCTCCCAGGTTGGAATCCTTCTCGCTGGTGCGTCTAAAAGTCATAAGCACAGATGCTGCGGTAGCGGTTTGGATCATTAGTGGGATGTGCTGGGGGACAGCTCTAGGCTCAGAGCTGGCAGGAAAGATATTGGGCTGGTCCTGGGGAGCCAGAAAGAGCAATTCCACTCATCTCAGGCTACTTAGTAAGGAAAGAATTAACCCACACGGGAAGCCAGCCTACCGAGAAGTGAATTAGTCCTTTCCTTGCCCTCAACACTCTGCTAAGAAGTTACTTTTCCCTTCAAGGGGAGTGGTGGATTTCTAGGCATCATAAGGCAATCTCACTGTATTTAAAGAACACATATGTTCTCAAAAAGTTGTTTTCAGCAAATTAAATTTTCATATACCAAATCCTACTTTCCCATACCTTTTTTATTATCAAAATAAGGAAGCTTCTTGAGAGAATACAATCAATCCGCCCTTGGGAATATGACACAAGGTGAAAGGCGGCACACTTGTTTTTTGAAACAGGAGTGTTTTTTAATAAGCCGCTCAAAATAAGGTACGTGTGATAAAGTTTCTCAAAATAAATTATAAAATATGAATGTAAGGAGACAGCAGTATCTGTCCCCTTGGCCAGCAGCTTCATGGTCCAGAGAAAACCCATAATGATAGCCGAGCTGAATAAAAGAGACTTTTGTTCTCCGGTCTTTTAGTCTCCAGAACAGTCTTCTTTAAAAGAAAAAAAAAAATCCAGTGTTTGAATATTCAGCTCTTATCTCTCAGCTCCAAACTTACCCTCTGTTTCTACGCTTTGCGATAAGGGTGGCTGGGCTTCCAAAGCCACCTTCCCCGCTTAGCCAGCTAGATCCTCAATAGACTAGGGGACAGGGAATGCCAGAAGGACTCTGGGTGGCTGCAGGAGGAAGTAAGACCTGACCCTACTTGTCCGCCTCCTGATCCTATCACTGTCTCGCCAGCAGAGCTTCTCCATTCTGGAAGTGGCAGCTTGGTTCCAATTCCAGTTTTCTCCACATTCCCAGAATGAGTCTCACTGTGCTCCCTTATTTGCAATGGCATACTGGAGCCAGCTAGCTCAAGAGAATTTCAAGAATTTTGCAAGCTAATTTTAAGCATGATTATTATTAAAAATTAAATTGCATAAACTTACTGTATTAGTCAGAGCTCTATTGTTAGAGCTGTAGTAACAAGGCACTGCAAAGGGGGTGCCTTAAGCAGCAGAAGTTTCTTTTCTCACAGCCCTAGGGGCCAGAAGTCTAAGATCAAGGTGTCTTCAGTATTGGTTCTTTCTGAGGGCTGGGAGGAAGAATCCGTGTATGTCCCCTAGGCGCTGGTGGTTTGCTGGTAATCTTTGGCATTCCTTGTCTTAGAGAAGATTCACTCCAGTGTCTGCCTTTATGTTCATGTGGTATTCTCCCTGTGGTCATGTATGTCTCCAAATCTCCCCTTAGAAGGACACTAGTCATACTGGATTACAGCTCATCCTACTGACCTCATTTTAACCCTGTAGAGACCCAGTCTCTAAATAAGGTCAATTCTGAGATACTGGAGTGGTGAACTGTCATTGCGGGGGTGGGGGGGAGGCATAATTCAATCAGTAACATAATTAAACAAATTATAGAAATCTGGAGAACAGACAATGGTTGCCAGGGGCTACAGAAGGGGAATGACAGTGCAACTATGAAGGGGCAGCAAGAGGGAGTTTCTTTGCGATGATGGGAGAGTTTCATATCTAGATTGTGGTGGTGGTGGTTATACAAATCTCTATAGGTGATAAAATGTCATAAAATTATATACAAAGACATAAAAAATGAGTAAATGCAAAAACTGGTCCAGGTCTACAATCAAATTAATCATATCACGCCAATCTATTTCCTGGGTTTAATGATGTACAAATGTCACTACTGGGGAAAGCTGGAATACTACAATTGGTACAGGGGTACTGTTTTTGCAACTCCTTGAAAGTCTGTAATTATTTCAAAATTAAAAAGGCATTTAAAAACAAAAACAGTTTGCTTCTCAGAGTCCACAGTCTCTCACGATTTGTCTCCTCCTCCAATTTCCCCCAACTCACTTCTCCTCTCCATTTCCCAATGTCCTCTATGTTATTCCTTGTGCTCCACAAGTAAGTGAAACCATATGACAATTGACTCTGTCTGCTTGACTTACTTCACTCATCATAATCTATTCCAATCCCATCCATGTTGATACAAAGCTGGGTATTCATCCCTTCTGATGGAGGCATAATACTCCATTGTATATATGGACCATATCTTCTTTATCCATTCGTCCGTTGAAGGGCATCTTGGTTCTTTCCACAGTTTGGTGACTGTGGCCATTGCTGCTATGAACATTGGGGTACAGATGGCCCTTCTTTTCACTACATCAATATCTTTCAGGTAAATACCCAGTAGTGCAATTGCAGGGTCATAGGGAAGCTCTATTTTTAATTTCTTAAGGAATCTCCACACTGTTTTCCAAAGTGGCTGCACCAACTTGCATTGCCACTAACAATGGAAGGGGGTTCCCCTTTCTCCACATCCTCTCCAACACTTGTTGTTTACTGTCTTGTTGCTTTTGGCCATTTTAACTGGTGTAAGATGGTATCTCAATGTGGTTTTCATTTGAATCTCCCTGATGGCTAATAATGATGAACATTTTTTCATGTGTCTGTTAGACATTTGTATGTCTTCCTTGCAGAAGTGTCTTCTCCAAAGAGGAAATACTCCAAAGAAGTATTTCCTCTTTGGAGAAGTATTTCCATATTCCATTTTTTGACATGTTATCTGTTTTGTGTGTGTTGAGTTTGAGAAGTTCTTAATAGATCTTGGATAACAGCCCTCTATCTGTAGTGTCATTTGCAAATATCTTCTCCCATTCTGTGGGTTGTCTCTTTGTTTTGTTGACTGTTTCCTTTGCTGTGCAGAAGCTTTTGATCTTGATGAAGTCCCAAAAGTTCATTTTCACTTTTGTTTCCTTTCTTTTGGAGACATATCTTGAAAGAAGTTGCTGTGGCTGATATCGAAGAGGTTACTGCTTATGTTCTCCTCTAGGATTTTGATAGATTGCTGCCTCATGTTGAGGTCTTTTATCCATTTTGAGTTTATCTTTGTGTATGGTGTAAGAGAATGGTCGAGTTTCATTCTTCTACACATAGCTGTCCCATTTTCCCAGCACCAGTTGTTGAAGAGACTGTCTTTTTTCCACTGTATATTTTTTCCTGCTTTGTTGAAGATTAGTTGACCATAGAGTTGAGGGTCCATATCTGGGCTCTCTACTCTGTTCCACTGGTCTATGTGTCTGTTTTTGTGCCAGTACCATGCTGTCTTGGTGATCACAGCTTTGTAGTAAAGCCTGAAATCAGGCAACGTGATGCCCCCAGTTTTGTTTTTCTTTTTCAACATTTCCTTAGCAATTCAGGGTCTCTTCTAGTTCCATACAAATACAAGTTTGTTCCAGCTCTTTGAAAAATGCTGGTGGAATTTTGATCGGGGTGGTAATGAAAGTATAGATTGCTCTAAGCAGTATAGACATTTTAACAATGTTTATTCTTCTGATCCATGAGCATGAAATAGTCTTCCATCTTTTTGTGTTTTCTTCAATTTCTCTCATGAGTGTTTTGTAGTTCCTCAAGTACAGATCCTTTACCTCTTCGGTTAGGTTTATTCCCAGATATCTTATGGTTCTTGGTGCTATGGTAAACGGAATTGATTCTCTAATTTCCCTTTCTATATTTTCATTTTTAGTGTATAAGAAAGCAGCTGATTTCTGTGCATTGATTTTGTATCCTGCCACATTACTGAATTGCTGTATGAGTTCTAAGTAGTTTGGGGGTGGAGTCTTTTGGGTTTTCCATATAAAGTATCATGTCATCTGCGGGGTTTGGTGGGGTGGGGATTGGGTGAGCCTGGTGGTAGGTATTATGGAGGGCACGTATTGCATGGAGCACTGGATGTGGTGCATAAACAATGAATTCTGGAACACTGAAAAGAAATAAAAACAACAACAACAACAGAAACAAACAAACAAAAAAAAACCCAACTATTCCAATTAAACCTGGGCAGAGGACCTGCATAGACATTTCTCCAAAGAAGACATCCAGATGGCCAACAGACATATGAAAAGATGCTCAACATCCCTCATCATCAGGGAAAACCACAATGAGAAACCACCTCACACCTATCTGAATGGCTAGTGTCAACAAGACAAGAAATAACAAGTGTTGGTGAGGCTGTAGAGAAAAGGGAGCCCTTGTGCACTGTTGGTGGTCCAACTACTCTGGAAAACAGTACAGAGATTGCTCAAAAAAAAAAAAAAAAAAGAAAAGAAAGAAAGAAAGAATCGAAATACCCTATGACCCATTAATTCCACTATTGGGTATTTACCCAAAGAAAACAAAAACACTAAAGATATATATACACCTACATTTATTTATTCCAGCATTATTTACATCAGCCAAGATCTGGAAGCAACCGCAATGTCCACTAAAAGATGAACAGATAAAATCTATATAATATATACATTCAATGGAACAGTATTCAACCATAAAAACAGCGAGATCTTGCCACTCGAGACAACATGGATAGACCTTGAAGGTATTATGCTGATGTGAAATAAGTCAGACAACAAATACATGATTTCACTTAAATACGAAACCTAAAAACCAAAACAAATGAAAAATAACACAGAAACAGACCAGTAAATACAGAGAACAACCTGGTGATTGCCAGGGAGGGTCGGAGAGGGATGAGAAAAAATGAGTGAAGTAGAGAGGGAGGAACAGGTTTTCCAGGTATGGAATGAATGAGCCATGGGAATAAGAGGCACAACACAGGGAACAGAGTCCATGATGCCGTAGTCATGTTGTATGGTAACAGGTGGCAGCTACACTTGTGAGCACAGCTGAACTTAGAGTTGTGAATACCTTCATACACCTGAAACTCATGTTACATTGTGTGTTAACTCTACTTTGATAAAAGAAAATAACAGAATTTTTAAAAACAGAAAACACTTTCAGAACCAACAAAGGTAATGGGTACCCCAAACTCATTACTTCCTAAATCTTTGCATTATGCTGTCTCCTGTACTCTGGGGGCCCAGCCCTGCAGATTCCTTCTTCCCAATTCTCAGCCTCTTCCCTCGCTGCCCCAGCCATGGAGATGGCAGCTGTTTTCGACAGTTATTACAACTCTGCGTTACCTCAATGTTCCCTTCTTGCCTTCTGTTCTCTAACACCTGCTTAAGTAAATCCTTATATTAAATTCTCTCTGTTAATTATGTTTGTTTTCCAGACTGATATAACCAGTCAACACAAATGTTCTCCAAATGATGCAAATGGTTCACACGATGGTAGAAGATAAAGCATTTTCATTTCCCAAAACTATAAAAGGCCCAGCCTACATGCCTCTTCTGATTATCCTAGGATTTTATTTTGGAAAATTGGCATTCCCAAAGGATGCTGGGAGGCAGAGTTTGCATGACCCCGAAGGTAGCACAGCAACCACTGTCTCAAGAGCCCAGACACACAAGATTATAAAGCAATCTCAGAGAATAATGCTTTGTTTTAAAAATTAATAATGATTTTCTTTCTGATTATAGAAGTCATCTATGCTGCACTGTACATTACAGAGTATAAATAAATACACAATCCCCACATCCAGAGAGAGATCACTTTTAGTATTTTTATGTGCTTTTTTCCATAATTCTTGTGATATGTAATATAAACAATTTGTATCTGTCTATAAATACATAGCTTTTAAATATGTAAAAGCAGATTGAGTTCATTTATAGTTACTGCTACATTTTGAAGCTAATTATCAATCACTCTTCTTCCCTTTGATGAATAAATATTGGCTTTAGGTAAGGATTCTGGCAGGGAAACCTGGGAGAACATGGCTGGGGTTTGTGGACAAAGAAGACTTCTACTTCTCATCCCATGCCCACCCCAGTCTTTGGAATGGGCTTCCTAAGGCCAACCCTTCCCCAGTTAGCTGCCCCCGGAATGATTTTGCTCCTTCGAACTCTCTGATCTCCAGAGCAGGGGTGGAGCAAGATCTCAGAGGCACACCTGGCCCCACCTCCCATGCACACACTTTCCACCTGTCCAGATCTGTCCACTGGGGAGCAGCCACTGGACCCTCACACTCCCCCAAAGGAGGAATTAGGAGCAGTGAAATCTGAGAGCATTTATCTCACCAGCCAAGTAAATCATTCCTTCTCTCATACAGAGAAGCAAATGAGAAAAAACATGGAGAGAAAAGCTGAATGCATTTTCCTGCCAAACTTCCTTCTTGAAAACACAAAGTCCAAGGAATAGGAAAAACCTCACATGCAGTGTTTGCAGCACATTTTTTCAGGCAATGTTGTTTGGTGAGCCTATCCCTCATCAAAATGTCTTCAAAACCATGATTTTATCTTCTGGGGTTTTTTTCTTATTATGAAACAATATATAGTCATTGTAGAAGTTTCAGAAATCAGGCAAGCTCCAAGAAGAAAATGAGAAGCACAATTAATCCCATGATCCAAAATAACTACTGCTAGCATCTTGGCATGAATCATTCTTCGTACTATGCTTTACTTTTTAAAGAGAATTACACAGCATATATTGTTTTGTAACATGTTTTTCATTTAATAGACCTAAAACACCTTTACGTATTTTCCCACTTGTCTGTTGCTGTATAACAAAGCACACCAAAACTTCATGGTTTAAAATAATTTAATTTTGCTCGCAATTTTGTGGATCAGGGCCCGACCACATTCCAGGAGATGGAGAAATAGGCTCCATCCCTCCAAGGTCGTATAGCAGAAGAACATGCAGGATGGAAGATGGCCATCTTTGGGAAATACAATATGCTGCATGTTATTAAAGATTCTTCTTCGTAACAACTGCGGAATAATATGTATTTTTTAACGTGTTCATCATTGATTTAATGAGATCATCATTGATTTAATTTTTGCAGATTTTAGAAACAGTATGATAAATAACTCCATGATGAACATTCCTGTACAAAAAACTTCATCCACACCTCTCAAATTTTTGTTAGGTTAGAGGTGGAATTACTGGGTGATAGAGTTAAAGCTGCTTGATATAACTGGCTTAATAAATTGCCAGTAAAACTCTAATTTAGGTCCACTTCACTTCAAAATATTTTGCTACCTGAAAGAAAAACAGGCCCATCAGTACTTTTCTTTAAAAATACAGCTAACTATGTTCATCTATTATTTTTCCAGGTATTTTTCAGTTGTGAAAATGACTCCCACTGAAATTTGTGCTGAAGATTAATTCAACCTATTAATAGAACCTGGGGATGAACTGCCTCTCTTCAATATTCAGTCTTCTGGTCTGGAAGTTTTGTATTCTGCTCTTCCTTTATCTTCATCAGTGGAAACTTACTCATTATTCAATCATTCCTAGCGTGTTAAACCTTTGTAATTGTTTTAGGTAGGACTGTGTTCTCTATAATATATTTAAACTGATTATCAATGTTAAAATGGGAAAGTGCTTATTCTGTATATTTGTTCATAGTCACCCATCTTTCCAATTTATTATTAACTCCGATGGTTTGTGGTCTGATTCTCTTCAGTTTTCTGGGTAGACAATTATATTAACTGCATGCAGCAGCATATTTGATTTCCTTTCTGGTCACCTATCTTACTTCTGTTTCCTATTTTTTTGTGCTGGCTAGAATATCCAGAATAGTATTAATTAGTTAATATAGTGACAAGGTATTTTTATCTCATTTCTGATTTTGACTAGAATACATCTGGTGTTTTCCTTTTAATTATGATATATGCTATTGTTTAATATAAATATTCTTTATCACTTAAAGATTTCTCTATTTCTAGTTTACTATACCTGTTCATTCATAATTGGTACAGAACTTTCCTGAAATGCTTTCTAGACATTTACCGAGATGATGGAGCCTAAAGGCTGACCGATATAATCTTCTATTTCCTAATATTAAATGATTTTTGTATTCCCAGAATTACCCAACAGAATCACCATAAAGTTCCCTTCTTTACTTGCTGAAACTGATTTGTGAGCATTTCAGAATTTCTGCATCTACACAGAGTGAGAATGGTTAGTAACTTTTTATTTTATAATACGTGTCTCAAAGTCTGTTAGGGATATGCTTGTTTTGTAGAGTGAATGTGTAAGTTTTCATATTTTCTCTACTCTGGAATAGTTTGAATGGCAGTGGGATTATTTGTTCCTTTATTTTTTTTTAAGATTTTATTTATTTATTTATTTGATAGCACTCACAAGTAGGCAGAGAGCAAGAGGAGGAAGCAGGCTCCCTGGTGAGCAGAGAGCCTGATGCGGGGCTAGGTCCCAGGTCCCTGGGATCATGACCTGAGCCAAAGGCAGAGGCTTTAACCCACTGAGCCACCCAGGTGCCCCTATTTGCTCCTTTAAAAATTAAAAGCAAAATCCCCTAAAAGCAGAGCATATTTAGAGGGTCACTTCTTTTTCTTCTTGTTAATCAAATCAGATTATCTATTTTTGTGTTGTTGTTGGATCAGTCTTTTTCATTTCAGGTGGGTTTTTTAACACATTAGCATAAAGTTGTTTTTAATCATCATTCGAAATTATTGTATCTGCTAATACATTTCCTTTCTCGTATTTTACCTCTGCATTTTCTCTTGCCATCATCCTGTCAGCCACAAATTGTCTATTTTGTGATTTATTTACATTCATTCTTAGTTTTATCTGTCTACTATTTTTGTTTGAAAAAAGAATTTTTAAAATATTTTTAAGTGCTGAGTTCCTTATGTCAGATTGACTGTTTTTCTAGTTTGACTAGAAAAAATAGTTGACTATTTTTCTAGTTTCTTCAGATTATTAGTTAATTAATTAATCTTACTGTTCTTGTTTAATTTTTTTAAAAGCATTTTTAAAGCTATGCCTATGCCTTGAATTAACAGTGTTGACTGTATCCCACAAATGTAAGATAATGTTTTTACTTTTGAACTGTTGCACACGGAAAATGTCCTCTCTCACTTAGTAATTTTGGGGGCAGTATTTTTACATTTCCAAGTGCTTGAAGTGTTTCTGTGACCTCCGAGATGATTTCATTATGGTAAGAAAATATGGCCTATACCATGTCTGCTTTTGTTATTTATTGATGTTTATTCTATGATCTAATGCCATATATTTTTTATGTTGTCACCACACCCCCAGAGAACAGGAGAAGATGAGGAAAGCTCCCTCCCACCAAAGTATAAGCTCATTTAAGTCTGCCCATACTCCTCCACTCCTGTCCCCTCTGTAGTGCCCATCCTAGAAAGGAAAGCAGAAATACAGGAATAAACGTGAATGAGTAAACATCCCAAACACCTTGGGCTAAGTTATTAGGGCAGACTCGCATTATTACTGTTATGAAAATAGTGCAATAACTGTGTCTCCCTCTTCTATTCTACTCTTCTGGGTGGTCTCAACTCTGAGGAAATGATAAGGACAGAGAGAGCAATGGACTACTAGACCAATATGAACCCTTGAACAGAGCACCAGGGATGTGAGCATGAGGATCTTCCTTCTCTTAGCTTCCTGAGTATCCAGGATTTCCTTCCAAGCAGGAGTCCTTGGAGATGCAGTAAGAGACATATGCTTTGTATATGTTAAGAACTGCAATTTCTACCAAATTCAGAAGAAACAGGCTGGTACCACTCAAAACACTGTATAGACTATGTGGATTTTATATGACATTTTTAGAGCCAAGCCATTTTCTTCCTCTTTGTGACATGTTGCTATTGTCTCACACAGACTCTTCCCTAGACCATCCTCCAAGATGGAGCTAAGTAGACCACACAGAATCTACCCTCTTTAGTGGTTAATTCGTTGACCTGTGGGTTTTCTTACTCAAGATAGTCTGAAGATGGTACAGACTTCTTTCTTATAAGACAGCACACGCCCGCCCCCCAAACCAATATCTAGAGACAAGGTACAAGGTCTCTAGGTACACTTCCAGTAAAGGTACATTTCCAGGAAAGTGCTGAGTTAAAGGAAGAAAGGACCTAGACCTCACAAGAGCTCCAAGATCTGATAGAAGGACGACGTGTTTAGTGTTTGACTGAGACCCAGCTCGAAGACATGATCCTGGAACGATGGTGTGCCATCCGCCCCGCAAGGTATGTAATATGTCTTAAATAATGATCACTCTGTGGGGCTCTGAGGTGCTGCTGGGTGCTGTGGAGGACTATGGCGAGAGATGCAATACATGACAGGTTTTGCCAGCCTTCTTGTCATTGTTAAGCAGAAACACATTTTTGGAGGTTCTTACTTTGCCACTTTGGAAGTCAAAATTTCCTCCATCCTTTCCCCTGCTTTGTTTGATTGAGATCATTTGAGGCTTCTACTATGTGTTTTCGTCAGACAGAATTTACATTTGCTTCCGGCAGGAGACATGGGGCGCTACCAATCCTAGACTGCATCAACTCAAACAGGGACTGAGGTGACCCAAAGCTGGTTTCAGTGCCCACCAGGGACAGAACTAGTCCTGCTTCATGTTATTCCAATGATGTAACCACCCATGGTCTTCATCTAGATCGTGGGGTTCTAACAGAGCCTCCCACCCCTGACAGGCGCCTAGTTCCCTAAGTCTGCCAGAAGTTCCGCTCAGCATCTTAGCCCTCAGCCACGTCGACCGGATTGGCCAGACATTCACAGGAGAAAACTGGCCAGAAGATCCAGGTTCACCTCACTGGGTTTCCCTCTTCTCGGACAACACGGCCCAATAATTCTTCATTGACTTGTGATTTCTCAGATTTTTTCAAACAGATTTTTAAAGACATATTTTGTCTAGCTTTTCTAGTAATTCTCAACAGGAGAATGGGGCTACACTGCGAAATTCGACCCCTAGTGGAAACAACACCGTGTTGGCTGTCCCAGCTGCAAGAAGTGTAAAACAAGAGAGACTACACGATGGGTGCGCCTCCCGGCTGAGTAAGATACATTTTTTTTCTTTTAGGATTTTATTTCTTTACTTGAGAGAGAGAGAGACAGAGAGAGCACGAAATGAGGGACGGGCAGAGAGAGAGAGGGAGAAGCAGACTCCTTGCTGAGCCGGAAGCCAGATGCAGGACTTGACCTGAGTCAAAGGCAGACACTTAGCTGACCGAGCCACCCAGCACCCCTGAGTCAGATACCTTAGGTGATAACCTCTCCAGCACTCCACATCCAGTCCTGATTCTATCCCATCAGCCAGAAGTTAGTCACGTGGCTACATATGGCTTCACAGTGAGGGCAGAAAATGCAGGCCATTCGCATGGTATACCACCACACTAAGTAAAACCTGGGTTTTGTTTCAATGGAAAAAAAGAGAAGAAAGGATTTGGGGCACGCAACATGGTCTCTGCCACATTCCTCATATAAAATGGGAATTATATTAATACCTAACTTATAAATTGATTAAGGGACATATATAAAATGCAGGTAAATCTCTTAGTACAGTGCCTGGGACATGATGAACAGCCAATAAGTGTTAGCAACAGTACTATTTACATAGTGTAGTAATCTGAATACAATAGATTATTACATGAAAAAGGAACAATCTTTCAAACTACCTCTCTCCACTTTCCCACAGTCACCTAAAGCCTCTTAAAAGCTCAGTCAGATAAACTTGGGGATAAAATCCCTATTATCGTTGCTTTGTTCCAAATAGTTATTTGCTTGATTTCTAACAGCTGATTATAGATGTAGCCCATGGTAGGTGTTAAAACTCATGTAAGTTTCCCTTATAATTCTGCTCTGGACTCTCTTGGCATGTCCATATTCTTACATAGTTTCATCCTTTTCAATCTAACAAATGTACAAATAAATGTGGGGGCTTTCTGTACCTTCATAAGACCCATAGTTCAGGACAAAGCCAGACGAAGTTCCTGATTTTTAGCTGCGCAAATGTAGGTGGTCACTGTGTTTGATGACAGCTTCCGTATGATATTTGGAAATACTCTGACAGTTCTCCGCTCATTTCTACTTCTTCTGAAAACCATACTCAGAGTGTCTTGTCCATACAATAAGGGATAAATTAGGGGGGGTCACAAAATTTTCACCCCAACATCCACAACAACACAACACAGACTCTCACATCTACCTTCTTCCAGAGATCAGATAACAGTGAGTGTGTGTGTCTGTGTATGTGAGAGTGAGTGAGGGAGTGTGTGTGTGTGTGAGTGTGACAGTGTGTGAGTGAGGGAGTGTGTCAGTGTATGTCTCTGTGGGAGTGTGTCAGTGTGTGAGGGAGGGAGTGTGTCAGTGTATGTCTCTGTGGGAGTGTGTCAGTGTGTGAGGGAGGGAGTGTGTCGGAGTTGTGTGTGTATGTGTGTGTGTACTAGAACCCCGGCATGGCAACAGTATCACTGTTGGTGATTATGAGAAGGAGAAAAATTACTGGAGTGACACAAATTACTAATTACTCTATTATGCAGTGAGAAGAATAAGAAGCTGGAAGTTGTTTCAGCAAATTCTATTTTTAAGCAAATAATTGTTGGGTTTCCAATGCTCTAAATTAAGTAATTCTCCTCAAGACCTTCCTTAAGTCTCCCTCTTTGAACTCCAAGGGCTGGCAAAGAATTACAGCTGGCTCTGGGATGGGCTTCAGATTTCGTTTGTAATTATTTTTTTTCCAAACATGCTATCCTCAAAATGAGATATCTTCAGAGGTGTTTTTCTTCCCCAGTAATTAGGATTGGTCTTACTGAGTCATTCACAGCTTTCCCTCCCATTCTATAGGAGGTGGCATTGAGTAATATAAAGATATTTGGGGTGTGAGGGGACTTGGAACCAAGTTTAAGACGAGGCATTGCCTCCTCCCTGACTTTGTGACCTTGGCTTTGCACATAACCTTCACCCACACTGAAGAAGGGAGATAGTATATATACTAAACACTTTTTAAACTGAGATGCACCACCCATACAATGTGTTGTTATTAAGATGGCCAACAATGGCAACAGCAAGATAGCAGCATAATCAGATTTATAACAATAGCTCACATTTTTTAGGACGTTTTGAGGATTTAGCATGTGCTTGGCACTGGTCTAAGTGCTTCGTAAGCTCTAATTCATTCAGCACTCAGACACAGGTACTAGCATGTCCACATTTTACTCATCAGCTGCAGAGAAGATGAGTAACTTTCCACCATCAGGGAGCGAGGGAGAGGCAGAGCCAGGTTCAAACCCAGACACCCTGGATCTAGAGTCCGCACCACTGCCTGTCTGGGCTGGAAGGGATAAATGGACCAGGACTGAGCACATTGGCCCCATCATCTGGCCCTCTGCTTTTCAACCACAAGTTCAGATACCCCGAGGCACCACAAAGATGTTCTTCTGCAGTGACAGCTACAAAAACGGCCAATCTTCCCCAGAAGTAACCAAGATGGTGAGAGCATGGAGGGACTTGTGTAAACAAATTGTGGGGATGCAGGGTAGAAACAAGCAGTGGGCTAGAGGGTATACACAGAAGCGAGGGCTGCTCATTGCCCCCAATCCACCATCAACCCCCTGCAAGAGGGGTAGTCTTTGGGACAATTTACCTCTCCTTCTTAGCTCATCTGATCACCAGTAGAATCTGAGAGGATGGGTGCATTATAAGATTTGCTCAGGGAGGGCAGGGAAGAGAAAGACACCCTACCAAGAAGCCCACGCAGACATGCTGAGAGGGTAGGCAAGCGTTCGGTGGGCAGCTCCGAAGATGACCTGTGTGAAATGAGATGACTTTAGGGGACGGCAGAGACAGCCTGTGTCCCCTTTGGGATCCTGTCTCTGTCATATTACATGATCCCTTTAAGAGGTGGTAGGGAGCACAGAGGCTGGGTTGTATGTGAACCTAGGGTTGTGGAAGGCTCTGTGGAGAGGACAAAGGGGAGAGCTCAGCCATGAACAGAGGGCCCGGGTCTGTGGATGGCCTTGGCAAGTTGGGTATGTCAATGAACTACACACTGGAGATGATGAGGCCCAGCCTGGTTCACCACACATGGCAGCCACAAGCAACAACCAAGACGATATACTTTGTCAACAGCCCCAGGAACCCCAGGGAAGATGCCGACCAAGAGGGACCCCCTGGACCTCAGTGCCTGGACCCTGGCACACAGCATTTCTGCCATGCCAGACTTCAACTCAGCTAGCAACTTTGAAGCTTGAAGGACAGAACGAGGAACCATGTAAGCAAAGCATGGTATACATGTATCACATTGCTTGGAACCCAACATCAAGGGAGCTGAAACCACATAATGGAGCCTCCGCAACTTCTGGCAATTTGATCTCAGTCAAGGACAACATTAAAGAGAAGAGGTGTTCCCGGACTCCAGGCAGCTCAAAATCTTGGCCAGATTGGCAAATATTTCAGCAGGAAGCTAGCAAAACTGATGCCAACTTAAATGAGTCTCCTCTGTGGCTCTGCAGGGGTCTATGTTTGCTCTGCACGATTTCCCACTGCCATGCGCAGAAAAGAGAATGTTCCAGTGCCGCCTCCAAGCAGGCTTAAGTTAGCAAGCGCCTGCAAGGGAGGAGGGCCACACATGGAAAGAGGTGCTCTAGGGCACAATTGTGTAGGTGAAACTGGGAAATTCTGGCAGAGTTGGGGGAGCATTCTCAGGCTGGGAGGCCATTAGGAGCTCGCATTTCTGCACCAGTGTGAGGCTCTCAGCAGAGCAGCAAAGCCCAGACTGTCAAGATGTGTGTGCACACAACGAAGTAGCTTCCCTTCTCTGAGCCTTCAATGGCTCATGTACAAAATTAATATAATGAACTGAATCCTGACCCTAGCCCAGATTCCCAAATTCCTCTGGGCTGGGTAAGGAACCCTATATCCAGGTTATATGGTGGTCGAGCAGGCAATGCCTGTGGCATAGCCTAGTATGTAGGACGTGCTCAGTCATCCCTGGTACCTGTGTCTGTCTCTGCCTAGACCAACCAGTTCTTTCAAAGATTGTTTCCAACCAGTAACTGAATGGCTGACTCTTAATGTGGTCAAGATACCCTAGAGGGAGGGGGTGTACTTTGACCGTAGCTTCTTTGGAGAGTCTTAACCTCAAGGGAGTGCTGCTGGGTGGGTGGGCATTCAGGAGACTGAGCACAGGAGATCCTGGCATCTTTTTCTGTGCCTCTGACTTCCTTCCTTAGTCTCAGGAATGAGGCCCAAAGGACAAATGAAGAAGGACAAGGAGGGTAAGGAGTCAGTGGGCTCTGGGAGGCACGAGAGATTAGCGTCAAGCACCTGGGGACTGAGACCTCAAAGGGCTTCTCAGCAGAGTCTCTTCCTGAAGCCCAGCATGTGCAGACAGCCCTAGCTGGGGATTGTGGAGGGCAGTCGGTGGGCAGGCACCCAAGGGCAGGGGAGGGAGACGGGTAAGGAATTTGACCCCATCCTCATTTCAAGGATCCTCCCCACCACGTCTCAGAGCACCTCCACTTCCCAAAGCTCTGTGCATGCTGTTTAGAAGGTAGCCCGTTGGAGAAAACTAGCAAATCAAAGGGAGTGGGGAGACCAGAGGGTAGAGGAGCAGAGGAATAGAGCTCATATACATAACACAATGATGTCTTTAAATGATAAGAGCATAGGTGAGAAGTCATCAGGTGGCCATGTGCATTTATGTAGTGTCTGTCCTCAGCCACAGGGTCTTCGGCGGCAGGCATCTGCAACCCCGGCACCAGCACAGGAACTGGAGCACAGTAGGTAGCACCAGAAAACCTTTTCAAAGGATGAGTGAGGGGCTCCTGGGTGGCTCAGTCAGTTAAGCATCTGACTCTTGGTTTCTGCTTGGGTCATGATCTCAGGGTCATGGGATGGAGCCCTGCATCAGGCTCTGCACTTGGCAGGGAGTCTGCTTGAGATTCTCTCTCTCTCTCTCTCTGCCCTTCCCCATGCTCATTCGCATGCTCTCTCTGCTCTCTCTCAAATAAATCTAAGAAAGAGTGAACACAGAAAGAGGTGCCTTGGGCCATGGTGGGCTGCATGCAGTCATTAGCTGTGTGGAAGAGGCAGGAGGTAGAGCAGATGTGGGGCAAGTCAGATGGCAGCAGCCCCTCTCACCTCTTTCCTTCCTCCCAGTCTCTTCTGCTCACCACTTGCCCTTAATCACCTGCCTAAAACACAACTTCATCCTGTTTCTCCCTGCTGGAGCACCTTCCATGGCTCCCTGTTTCTCATGATATCCCTCCTACCCCTTGGCACTGTTCCACTGGTAACTGATCTCAACCAGCTCTCCCCTTCACCACCATCACTCCTGCGTCTCCCCCATCACTGCTGACCCAACCCAAACCGTCTCCAAGACTCTGCTTATCTGATGGCTCCCACCACTGGGAATTGGCCTCACCCTTAAATCTACAGGTGTCAATGGTCTGGGCCACACACCTGGCAGACCGTGGGTCCTCCTCTCTTGGTCAATTCCACGTCACCATGAAGACTAGATTCCCAGAGAAGAGGAAACTTGCCACACATTTTCTATGTCCGTCCCCATAATATTCAGTTTGCAAATGATTGATATTCACATTAGAGATTGCAAAATAATCAATCAAATTCAATGTAAGCACTTACTGGGCTCCAGGTACTAGGGATTTGCAGATGGGTAAGACTCAGGCTACCTGGGGAAGGGGAAAGGACACCAACAGCCAATTCGGATGCAGTGGTCAGTGCTCCAGTGGAGGTGGGCACGGAGAAGAGGCACCACCAGCTCACTGACAGAGCTGGAAGGCTGATCTCTCTAGGTGACTGAGCGGGAGTTAGGGCAAGATGTGTGTCTAGGGGCAGAAGTCACTGCTTGTATGAAGGATGGGGATGGGTTGGAGACTGCAGACGGAGCAGGTGGCCAGCTGATGCAGTAATCAGAAGTCTCACAGGTCCCACCTCAGGGTCTGAACATGATCCTGAAGCTTATGGGATATTAACGAGGGAAATGAACACTTTGGCAGACATTTGATTTATCCACATATTTTATAGAAATACACCATCTCTTAGGGTTAGCAGTATGTAATAGGCTTGCTGAAGAATATCCAGAAAAGTGTCTTTGGGCATTCTGTGCTCAAAGAAAGGATTTCCCCTTCTCTACTTAAGATTAATTTTGAATTTCAAGAAACAAGCTTTATGAAAGACAATTCATTTTTATAGATGACTAAGAATATTAAGGCTAAGAGTGGCCCCCACCAGAGCTAGGAAGTAGCCACCTGCCCTTTCACAGGCCCTCTGGATCCCCTCACCCTCGTGCACCCCCCACTCTGCCCCATCTCTCCCTCCCTCCCCAGCCCACAACAAAACTCTTCCTTCTCTGTCAAACTTGGACATGTCCTTGGTGTTCACAATTCTCAACACCCCCCACAGAATGTGGGCAGATTGCTCGTGTCTCGTGGCCTCCATGACCTCATTTGTGAAATGATTACAACAAACCTATCTGAATCCAAATCTTGCCCCCAACCTTAGCGCTAGGTTTGCTCCAAACAGATCGATGAACGAATATCAGAATTTTGTGATAAGTAAGTCATATAAAGCATCTGACACACTCAAGACAGAGAAGTATCGATTATTTTTGGTTCCTTTGTCCTCCCCTGCTCAGATCACAGGGGGAAAGATCAGTTTATCTCAGGTTAGACTCAGTGTTTGTTGGGGGGAGGGGAGGGGGCAGGGTCCTAAAAGTAATTGCTCACCTAAGGAGATGTTCAAGTAAACTGTGGTAGGTCTGCTTATGGACTATCATGCTTTAGAGTCCACTTAAATACATACCTCCAGGAAAGAGAGAACATTTATGGTACACCTGCAAAACTGTCAAGGACTTTTTGTACTTTTTTTTTTTTCAGCTAATCCTCCTAAGAATTGTGAAAGTGGTTTTTAATTCCATTTAAGAGATGAGAAAAGTGAGGTTTGCAGAGGTCCAGTGTATCTCATTGAAGTAACTACTTCCATCCAGGTTCATTTAGAAGAAAAAGAGTGAGGATACATGGATATATGTACCAGTGCCCTTTTGGTGACCCTTGGGTCACAAACAGGAAGTCACCATCAACTCTGTGTTTTCATTGGTTGGTTGTAAGACTTAAAACAAATATACTTCCCCTCTCTGGGGACCTCAGGGTTACTTTTTGTTTCTTTTTCAAACCTGTAAAATGGAGGCAGAAGTAAGCAGGGATGGAGCTTGGCGCAAGGGTGGGCAACATCAGATCAATGAGCTCCCTATCAGCACCCACCTTTTACAGGTGCCCTGCAAGACCTCCCCTAATTTTTACACAAATCACATTTCTCATTTCCAGAACTGATTTCTCAAAAGCCATCAGCCAGATCACGCCGCAACCTGTATTTCCCAGCTTTGTAGTCCGTACCTTCATTTGTAACCAATGCTGCCAAGTTCATCTGGTACTTAGCTGGTCAGGGCTCACTGCCTTCTCACCCTAAGGACAGTGATAAACATTGGGAAAGGATATTTAAAAAGAAAAAAAAAAAAAGAGCGCCATGGCATGCTAGAGCCAGGAGGCACTTCAGGGACCATCTCCAATCCCCTCACTTTACAGGGGAGGAGTTGGGCACTGAAGGAGTTGAGGGACTCATCCAAGCTCCATCAGCAAAAGAGAGTGCCCAAACAGTGGCTTCTAGGCATCTACAGAGTAACCATGAGTCACAATTTCACAGGAATTAGATGGATCGGTAGGCAGTAGGGATTGAATGTAGTAGGCTACAGGCACAGGGGCTGTCAAGAAAGAAATGCTCAGGGTGACAGAGGGCTGCCTCCTGAAATACATGTGTTGTGAAGCAGGCACTGAAGTGTGTGACAAACATGGGAAAGAACCTGCTCAAAGACTCTGAAACATAGTTATGTCTCAAAGGTTGTAGCACAGATCGTAACTGTGGCTAGTTGGCTCTGCCTATATCTGATCTCCATTTCCTTATAAAAAGATTTCCTAATATTTTTCTCTGGGCACAGGAACACCCAGAATAAAAACTACGTTTCCCAGGCTCCCTTGCAGGTGATTATGGCCAAGTGCTTAAGCTTCAACCAATGAGATATAAGATGGCTTCCATCCAGGAAGTGTCTGTAAAGGAATGACTATGCCCTTCTCTCTTCCTCGTTCAGCCAACTCTAGTGAAAATATGATGATTGGATCCTGAGCAGACGTCCTGGACCATGAGATGGCACGCTAACAATGGCAGAGCAGCCGGTTTTGGACTGCCTATCTGCATGGTACGTGCTGGATAGCTACTTTGTACAACCACACCCTGAACACCCTTGTTAATCACTATCTTGAGAATGTAGGGATCCTATCCTCCCTTATATTCCCCTCAAGCAGAAGGTGCAGAAGAACATGTTGTTCAGCAGTCAAGGTCAAGGGTGCTGGGGGTGGCCAACCTGGAGTGTCTCCCTTCTAATGAAAAATGTCAAGTTGGCAGGCCCTGATCTCTTTGGAACTCCAGCCCTGTGAGGAGGAGAAGGTGAGGTTGCTATGCCATACTTACTGCATGTAGATCCCAGCAGTGGATGCTTTGTCCAGTCAGGAACTCCTGGACTCCCTGTGCATAAGTTTTCCCAATAAACTATATCTGGATTCCTATCTCTGGTCTTTTCTTTGGCTTCACTAAACCATCACCCACCTTTGGCTTAAAGTTTGCTAGGATTGACTATACACTATCCCCAACTTCTTTACATTAGAACTTCTATCTTCTTTAACTCACTTATATTTGTCCTTTTTTTTCTCTCCATAATGGAATCTATTTCTAGCTAAAACAGACGTGGAAGAGAAATAAATTCAGAAGCCCCTAAAAAAAATCCAGAGATATACAATGGGAAGCTGGCCTTGCAGAGAGTTAAAGTGAATTGAGAAGAATTCTGACATGGACATGCTGGTGGACCAAGGGAATGTTCTAGGGAGACTAGTGGTTCTCAAATTTGATTGTGCATCAGAATCACCCAGAAAGCTTCTTAAACCATGGACTGCTGGCCCCACCCCAGTTTCCGATTCAGTTAGTTTGGGAGATAGAGCCTGAAAACTTGAATGTCTAATGAGTTACCAGGATGCTGATGCTGCTGGCTCAAGGGACTCCATTTTGAGAACCATTGTTCTAGACTTTTCAAAAATACACAACCAAACTCCATTTGGGTGGGTCCAGCTTTGCATCTTGAACACGGAGATGTGATGATTTTCATCTGCTCTCAAAGATCCAGGAATGTGGGGAGCCAGGAGAGGGCCTGAGCAACAGCTTGGCCAAGCTGAGCATCCAGCAAAGAGATTTGTGATGCAAATGATTTACTGGTGTTCAGCTGGGAGCAGAAGGGATTTCAATATGGTGAGCCAAATCGAATTCATTACCTGACAATTAGCTCTAAATTAATGCAAGACTGTGCCGCCTGAATGTGCTCTAAGGAAGAGGGTCCCTGACAGCTTGAGATGGGCAGGAAGAGACATTGATCTTAGCCAGATGCAGAGATGCCATCTTACCAGTTTCCCAGTGTACCTGAAGCTTAGAGAAGGGCCAGTGCCCACTTGCCGGCCCTCTCCAATCCCACTCCCTCCAGACTGAGCCCTGAGGGACCCCAACTCAAGCTCATCCAGAATGGACGTCGTCTCCCAATGCCCTTGCACCACCGGGTTTGTTTTTGCAAAGGCTGCCTCGGGATTGCTCCCAGGCCGGCTGCGGGTGCTTCAGCTATGAGAAACTGAGGATGAAGCTCATTATGTTTTGGGAGGAGCAAATGGTGAGCATTGTAGGAGTGTATCTGACTTCCTCGATGGAAGTCGCAAACCCCTGAAGGATAGGAATTATTGTCCTTATTTCTTTAATTATCTCCCCATTCCTTCCCTCCCCTCCCCTTCCCTCTCTGCTTCTACTGTGGGTCCCCTGGAACAGCGCACACAAGGATACAACCGCAGAAAACGATGGCCTGTGGACTGAGCCTTTTAGCACTTCATTTATTTATTCATTAAACGTGTGCCGGGATTCGGATCACGTTGGCCTCTGATCACATAAAACTCACAGCCTTACACCCACAGTGTAAGAGACATGCAAGCAAGGAGTTAAAAAAGCAAATGGGTAGGTCCTAAAGGCATCAAAGGGAGCTGCGGTCCAGGGCACTCTGCACACCACTCTGTCTGCCCACAGAAACATCCTACAAGCATCTCAGCTCATGATGTGGACCTTTCCTCTTCCTCCCAGGACAGTGCTCAGCCCTGCCTACAGGTGTGAACAGGTTACTGTCCAAGAGCATTCTCCTGAGTTCTAGCATGCCCCCAAATAGTCAGGATCACTGCCTCTGAAAAGTCAAGGTAAGCAAGGTAAATGAAACAAGCAGAGACAGGACCACGAAGGAGCTAGCTCTGCCCCTCCTCCCTTTTACTGCCCCCGCCCAAAAACCAGACCAAAGCTCCTTCCAGCTGGGTGTGTACTTCCCAGTGCTGCCTATAACAAGTTCAGAAGCTTCATATTTGCATCTCTGATACACCTCATTTAAAGTTTTTAACTGTGGGGCACCTGGGTGGCTCAGTCAATTAGTGTCCAACTCTAGATATCCACTCAGGTCATGATCTCAGGGTCATGAGCCCCACTTGGGACTCCATGCTCAGCCTGAAGTCTGCTTGTCCCTCTCCCTGGTTCCTCCCCTGCTTGCGCTCCCTCTCTCTCAAATAAATAAGTGAATGAATAAATAAATAAATATCATCAAAAAAATTGAAGTATTTAACCATTATTATTTCCCTTCTGGTGTGAACTCTGCAGAACTGTCATTCAGAATAAGGAGAACCAAGCCCATGTCCACCCTTGGCCATACTCTCTCCAAACAATAATTACTTTAGATGATTTGTGGGTTGCATGTGGGATTTTAAAAAATTAAGAGGTGCCAAATTACATGTGCATATTGTTTTACAAGAATCCTTTGACTTCCGTTACCTTTTTTTTTCTTTCTTTTCTATTTTTTATAGTTTTTTCTTAATTTTTTATTAGATTTTTATTTATTTATTTGACAGAGAGAGATCACAAATAGGCAGAGAGGCAGGCAGAGAGAGAGAGAGGAGGAAGCAGGCTCCCTGCCGAGCAGAGAGCCCGATGCGGGACTCAATCCCAGGTCCCTGAGATCATGACCTGAGCCGAAGGCAGAGGCTCCACCCACTGAGCCACCCAGGCAGGTACCCTCTTTCTTTTCTTTTTAAAAATGTTTTAACTTTATTGAGGAATAACTGACAAATGTAATTATAAATATTCAAAGTATACAATGGGATGATTTGATCTACATACACGCTAGGGAGTGATTACCAAGATCAAGATAATTAACACATCTGTTACCTCATATAGTTAACATGTGTGTGTGTGTGGGGGGGGGTGTGCATGCATGAGAGAGATGAAAAGGTTTAAGACCTACCCTCAGCAAGTTTCACAGGTGTATAATACCACACTACTCACTATAGTCACCAGGCTCTACATTAGATCACAGAACAACTTCTACTTATAACTGGAAGTTCCTACCCTTTGACCTAAATCACCCATTTCCTACCCTCCCCCCAGCCCTTGGCAACCACAATTCTACTCTGTTTCTATGAAATTGGCATTTTTTTAAAAATAAAGATTCCACCTACAAGTGATATCATATGGGATTTGCCTTTCTTTGTCCATAACCTTATTTAATTCCCCTAATCCCTCTTGGAGTCCTCTCCGTGTTACAGAAGAGCCATCACCCGTCACAGAACCAAGCCCTCCACACCGCCTGACCCTCTGCCAGGTGCTCTTCCCACACCACATCCTCCTTGTCACCTGCAGGGAACAGCACACACATAACACGGCTCATGAACGACGCGTGTGCGTCTGCATGTCACCCTCACTCACCACCCACTCCGCCACCACGGTCTTCACCCCGGCTTGAACCCATGGATTAAAACTGCCATCACAGAGAATAAAAAATGTTGGGACAACATGATGCGCTCAGGTTAGCATCTGTATGGGGTAGTGTTCACCAGAGAGACAGAACCAACAGATGTGTGTGTGCGTGCGTGCATTTAAGGAACTGGCCCATGTCCCTGTGGGCCCAGTAAGCAGAGAGTCTATAAAGCAGCCTGCAAACTCGGGCAGAATTTGAGGCTGCCATCTTGAGGCAGAATTTCTTCTTCGCAGGGCAACCTATTTTTATTCCTAACATCTTCACCTGATTGGATGAGGCCCGCCCACCTTATGGAGGGTAACCTCTATAGTCAGGTAAGTTTGCATAGTGACCACATTCACCAAATGCCTTCACGGCAACACCCGGGTTAGTGTTTCGTCAAATAATTGGGTACGACAGCCTCATCAAGATGAGCCACAGAGCTATCCCATCCTCTAAAATGCTGTCTCTCTTGTCTAGAAGGTCTGAGCTAGAAGAGCTTTGGGAAAACAAAAGTGTCTCATCTCAAAAAACCCAAAGATGGAATACAAAAAGAGAAGAATCTCCCTGTCTGTGGCTCGAGGGGAAGGGGACTACTTCCGTCCCATCCAAACAGGAATGGGACAAGGGGGTTCCTGCAGGGAGGGCAGTCCAGATAAATGCCGTCCTGCAGCACTGCCCACCGCCACTGCCCCCTCCCCCGCCCCCGGGAGCTGCTTCCCTCACGGCAGATGCAGAGAAGATGGAAAAAACACCTGCCGCCAACGAGGCTCCAAGACCCCCAAAGCCACTCACTATTCTAGGTACCTTCCAATCCTGGAGCACTAGTGAGCAAGGGCGCCACACTTTCACTCACCCACCCAGGATTGATTTTTTTTGATTAACTTATTCCACACGTTTGATAAATAATACCTGCCCTGTTCTAGTGCTTTCCTCCGACTCCATTTATTAACAACATTCAAGATTTTTCTTCTCCCATGATGGGTACTAAAGGCACAAAACTCAAATGAATCACGCTGAGGGGAGGTCTCCAGCCAGCCGTGGCCCCGCGCCAGGCAGCGACGCTTTATTTGTCAAGGGCTGACTGAGGAAGTACTGGTTTCATGGAAAGAGTTCTGGTTCTGGAGTCAGGGCTGAGGTCTTCCCAGAGCCGCCTTGGCCTCTGCATGGCCTTGAGCAAGTGTATCATCTCCATGAGCCCTGGCACGAAGACCCTCTGCAAACGGGGTTTTCCCACCTAGAAAATGAGAATTGCTAAGAGGTCCGTAGTGTGGAAACGCAGCTTTCTAGTGTAGAACGCTGCACGGATCTAGGCCAAGCCACTTCCCCACTGTCCCCTGAGCCTCGTCACCCACCAGTCCTCAGGCAGCCCCTATTCGGGGGCCCCTTCTGGTACCATGGCTGCGTCCTCACCATCACGCATGCATTTGCGTTTAAAAAAAAAAACCACCACTTCATCGTGTTCGCAGATTCTGTTGGTCAGGAATTCAAGAAGTGTGCAGCAAGAACATCTGAGGCCTCGGTCAGAAAGAGTCTAAGAGCGGAGAGGCTCAGTGACCGGATGCTGGGATCACTGGGGTCCTGTTCACTCACACGTCTGGCTGTCGGCCAGGCCTCACCTGCAAGGGCCAGAACACCTACCTGCTCACGGCCTCTGCAGGGACCGCTTGGGACCCCTCACAGTATGGTGGCCTGGTTCCAACAGCAAGTGTCTCAGAGGGGCCAGGTGGGAGTTGTGCTGCCTTTGATGACCTGGCCTCGAGAGTCACATGGCATCACTTCAGGTGTAATCACACACCGGCTCAGATCCATGGGGAAAGAACACAGGCCTCCAGCCCCAGCTGGAAAGTTCCCTTGGAAGAACGGCACCTGGGATAAGAGATACTGTTGCAGCCATTTTTAGGAAAGTCAATCAGCCAGAAGGTCTGAGTCACACGATGAATGAACAAGCTAGCAAGTTAGAATTGTGGACCAGAAATGAAACCAGACAGATGCTGTGCCCCTCCTGACTCCAGGTGTCCACTGCGACAAACACAAGTTGTACCCATGTCAGGAAACCCAGCCAGGGCAAAGTTCAGAGCAGGACGTGTCCAGGAGGGGGGAGGGCAGACTGCACACCTGCCCTTTCCTCCCACCCCTGACCTGCTCGGCCTCCCCCAAAGCCTGAGCTAGTCTTGGCATTTACACCTCCCTATTTTTCAGAATAATCTCAGCCTCCCGTTTACAGGCATTGCTTCCCAGGGTCGGCCCCTTTGAGGTACTTGCCCTGTACCCTTGCTTCTTAACATGTGCTCCACTGAAAGCAACATTGGCACTACCCGGGAACTTACCAGAAATACAGAATCTCTGACCACACCTCAGACCTGTGGAATCAGAGCCTGCATTTTAACAAGATCCCCAGGTGATTCTAATGCTGCTTACAGCTGGAACAGCACCAGAGGAGGGGAAAGAGAACTTGACTTGAAAAACCCATATAAATGGGTTTCAATTCTGGCTTTGTCCACTTACTAGCTGGGCAAACTGGGGCAAATTATTTTTCCTCTCTAAGCTTCAGTTTCCCTAATAACTGGGTGTCACAGAAGATGGGGAATGAGTGTGTGTGTGTCTGTGTGTGTCTGTGTGTGTGTGTGTGAGAGAGAGAGAGAGAGAGAGACTCCCAGGGCTGCCAGCCCTTCCAAGTTCAACTCCAAGCACAGTCAGCCTTCCTCCACCCCAGCTTGGCCCTGATTGCTCCCTACTTCTCCTTTCTGCCATGAGGTCCGTCAGGAGACAGCAGGAGTCTGGCTGCATGGTCAGAACTACAGGGAGATGGAAAAAGAGACATCCCTTCAGGAGCCACCAAAGTATAAGGCCCAGGGAGCCCCCTCCTTGAGAGACAGGAGGGGTTCAGGGGGTCTGCTCTCCTAGGGAGATGCTATTTGTTTCTCTAATAGACACTGTTTATCGCCCACTTGCAGAAGTTCTGGCTGGGGCCTCCATCACCCTTCAGTCTCTAGAAACTAGGTCAGTCCTTCCAGAACTTACTCGCACTGGGCAACCTGCCTGGTAGGGGCAGCAAAGGGGCTCTGCCAGGGACAGGGGCTCCGGGAGGATTCAGAGAACCCAGTGTCTGCACCCAAGGACAGTCACCAAGGTCACTGAGCTCCTCCCACAGCCACTGCCCAGGCCTGCCAGGCTCCAAGTGTGTGTGTTGGGAAGTATGGGGAGTGGGGGGCAGTGTTACATAGAAATCATACATCAGTACCATCCTGGAAAGCACACGATGGACTGCTAAAAATGTTAACAAGGTAATAAAATATTCAGTATCCCTAAGCCTTTATTTAAAATATGCACCAAAATGATTCCATCCTTCCCTCACACTACAAGCTTTCAAATGAAGTTTAAAAAAAAAAAAATTATAAGTGCAGATCAGTTTTTTACTCTATCAGTACTGATCACTGCAAGTTCTTCCTCAGATCTAACTTAAGTCTTACTACTGTATGTAACTCACCGCTGACTGCCCAGCACCGTGAGCACAATAACTTCTCAGCAAGGACACAGTAGGTTATGGTTCTGGAAGGCTATCCCCCAAGGGGGTAGAAAAATCTCTCCATATCTTTTGATTTTCATTCTTTAGGGTCAGGTCCAGGTGTGTTAAGGGTCTTGCTAAGCCCAGCCAGCTTCCTCCCCAACCTAGAGTCTAGACAACCAGCAATGCTCAGAATGACCTTCAGAGGTGGGCGCAGCACTGTGGGGCCGTTTGATATCTTTTTTTCCCAAAGGAAATTGGCATGGAGGCTACCTAGTGAAATAGAAGTAAAAATGAGGGAAATACTAGACCACAGAGATCAGGGACTTTCTAGAAGGTATATGCTATGGAAAATGATTCTGCTACTAATTGGCAGGTTGACCAAGCTTCAATTTCACTTTTGGACTTTGGCCTTTATGTCAACATCTAACGGGTCTGTCTGTTAGCCGTCCTCTATGGTTCGGAGGGTCAAATCTTTGCAATTCTACAGACACTATCCTCTACATTTATTAGAATATCTGAGGACATTCCAACTGAGTGTGCAAGCACTATGTAAATGTTAATAACAATAATTCATAGCAGAGCCACCGGAATTGAGCATCCTGGGAGGTCACCCAACAGTCCTTGAAGTAGGGACGCAGAAGTCCAAGCTCGGCCTTCTCTGACTCACTGTCAGGCTGCGGGCCAAGTCCCCTCCCCACCCCAGGCCAGTGAGAGGAACCCATCATCCCCGCCTCCCATCTGAGGGAGACACGCCAGAGACCAACGGACGAAATGAGCTCTGGGTGCTCTCAGCGGGACATGACGGCAGCAGATGCCCCGTGGGGGAGCCAGGCCTCCTCCGCTCCATCTGGCTGATCCACAGCCACGTAGCTGGTTAATACAGATGAGTTCTGGTGCGTGGGTCCTCACAGAGCTATGTAAGGGCCAGATTCTCTGGCTAGACTAAGGGAAGCCCATCTTCACAGGAAGGGCTTGCTCTGGGCGCTTGCAAAGCAGGGCCTGGCTTTGGATTTAAAGGCGTGGTTGAAGGGGTCTCTGATAGTGGGGTAGGAGGGCTCAGGTCCCATCTGTCTCTAGGCCATATAGAGGGCTTGCTAAACTTTCATGCCAGACCGAGAGCTGATTGTTGGCTACAGTATGAGCAGGCTACAATGACTGGCTGAGGGGGTCAGTGTCCATGACCCGTGGCTGACCAGGTCCTCTCCTGCCTTGTCCAGAACTGCCCTCACCTTCCCGCAAATTCTTCCCTACCTTCTGCCCTAACTTCACGGCTCAGTGTCAGTTCCTCTGAAGAGTGCTATCTAACCTTCCAACATGCCAGAGTCACCTACCTGTCCATTCATACGCATGGACCCATCGGAGAGTGTCCTCTTCCTTCTAGGAACCTCCATCAGAGGCAGAGGGGGACAAGGAAAGAACAGGAGGGGAAGTCTGCATGACCGGGGACCCTGCGTGAGAGTGGCTGCGAGAAGAAAGAAGAGGAAATCACAGCAGACCCAAAGAGGTGGTGCTTAAGACAGACAGAGACCTTTGCAAGGTGATACATGCTCTCCGTAGATGTCAGATCGGGCAGTTGGGTATCTGCCCAACTACTGAGTGACTCCGAGGACCCAGCTCCTGGGAGCTTTCCTAAGAGATGGATAAAGTTATGTCATTTCACATGCTGCATACACGTGCACTGCATCGTGCAAGAAGAAAGTTCAGCTGACCACTAAAAGAGTTCCTGTACAGGATATGCCCACAGAAGTTTCCAGAACCCCAACCTTCCCACCTGACCTGCCTCACACTCCAGCCTATGTTCTCTGTGTTCTCCCCACCACCACCCCTCCCCCAACCAAAACATCCAGCCCTGTGTATTCCAGCTCACTTTTCATCTGTAGCTCTCCCTGGGGACTTTCTTCCAGGGGGCTCTGTTAGAGCAAGCTCATGTATACAATAAACGGAGTCACTCAGCAGCAGCTGGCGAATGTTTTCAATGAGTTGGAAAATCAGGTTGAATGTATCATGAAATATGGTGCTTACACCAAAGCCCAGACGTGTGGGCTAAGTGCTTTGTGATTAGGCCTGCCTTTACCCATTCCCATCAGCCCCTTTGCCTCGCCCCTCCGCCTCTCCTTCTCCAGAGTTTTTAAAGTTAAAATCTGCCTAAGTGTTTTATTAATATCTTGAAAGCGATGCTTCTTCAGGTAAACGGTCCTTTGCCTTGGGGCCCCGTGTGATCTTTTGCTCACAGCAAGTGTACTGACTCGTGCACAGGCATGACTTCAGGAGTGCGTCCCCGTGTGTGCAGGAGCTGAATAAATGTTTATTGACAAGGCGAGTGTCACTGTGCTTGCATTTTTTTGTTGCGTGTATGTTTGTGCATCGTACACAGCTTGGCCTCCAAATCTGGATGTGCTCTATTTTCAGTTTCTGAGTGTCTTCAGATGTTCTACTCTGACCAAATACATGATACATGGACAGACAGGACATTCAGATTGCCACCAAGATGTCCTTTCTTGAAAGTAGAGAACCTCCTCCCTTGGCACCACTCCCCACAGCTTCAAGACTTGGGCATGAGAAGGTCAAGTCTTTAAAGGTCAGCCCCCCACTTCCAAGCAGGTGCCAATGAATTCCAGTGCATTCTTGCTCCTCTGCCCCCCTCCTAAATGGTGTCTCCTCTCCCAGCCTCCTCCTCCTTCGATTTCCCTTCTCCAAAGAGCCAGATGTTAGACATGCTTGACGAGGGTCTGCACGGCATGGACATGAGAATGAAGAGGGCCAAAGAAACTGTCTCCAGACTTTCATTTCATGGGTGAGCCAACTGAGGCTCAGAGGTGCTTAGAGAGTTCTCCTATATGCCCAGGAAAGGTAACAGAGAGCCAAAACCAGAGCCTGGGCTTCCCCAGCCTTTTCTACAGCTCTGTCCTGGGTGGAGGAAAACCATCTCATGGGCTCTTCCCGAGTCCCAACTCAAGCCCCACCCAGGTCAGAGTGTCTGGATAAAGTGAGTGTGGCCCATGAGTATCACCAGCGAGTGAAATGAGTCTACCATCCAACCTTGGCTAACAGTCAACCTCATGCTTTCCAGGATTTAAGGACTTTGTAGGCATTCTTTCTCCAGTGGGAAGGAAGGAGTGGGAGCTAAAACAAAAGAACATCAATCCTGCTGCCATTGGATCTCTCATGAGACTTAACGGGGGCAACCTTGGTCCACTTACAGCCCCCAGCTCGGGCATGTGGCCATCAGAGTGCCTGCGTCAGCATAACCCACAGAAAGAAATGAGGAGATGCAGGTACAGAATCCCAGCTTTTAGACCTACAAGGGATTGAAGAAATCACCCTCTAATACGATCCCTCATGTGGGGCAGGAACTCAGCACACAGAGGCTCAACGACAAGCCTGAGGAAGCGGGGACACATAGGTGTGGCCAGGCTTTTCAGTCTGCCTAGGGTTTTGCACACACACACACACACACACACACACACACACACACACACACAGCACTGCTCTCCCCTGTCTCCTGCGGCCAGCCCCTAAAAAGCCAGACTGACCAAGGGGCTGCTGCAGGCTAGGCTCCCTCTCCAAAGTCAGGAGCGCCCTCTGCTGTTATCATGGAGAATTGCATGGCCCCAGCTGGGGTTCAGCGATTGTACTTTGAAAACCTGAGCACCTGGCCAGCATCCTGCCAAAGGACGGACTTACAGAAAAGGGTCAATAGAAACGGAACCAAGAGCCCTTCCTTTTCCTCGGGGTCTTAGCTGAGTCTCTCTTCTGAGGACTCAAATGGGGAGGGTGTGGGAATCTGGGAGGAGAAAGAATAGAGGCTTCCTTGATTCTTTGGGGGAGAATCCTTTCATTTGGGATTTAAGGCAAAGATCAAAGGCCTCGCCCCCTCTCCCCTTTGTCCTCTCTCTGTATTTCCAGAAGCTCCTCTCAGTTCAGAGACTGAGCTGTGCCAATGGAGTGAATGGCCCAATAAGGACCCCCTAGGAGCCACAGCACCTGTAAAAATTTTTTACTGTCACTTTACCAGCCCAAAAGTTAAAAAACGTTCACTTTGGCAACTTTGTGGCCTGGGCCATAGCACCGTGTATCTGCAGGAGGAGTACAGGACTAGGAAACGTGAGATCTACTCAACTACTTCTCTTTATGCCTGTTTCCTCGCCTGCCAAACGGGCCTTAAAGTCCCTGCCCCACGACTCAGAGCCACGTCCTGGGAAATTCAGTTACAGAGCAGGTAGGTTGCAGCAGTAACTGATGGTGACTGTGTCACCCTCCTCGGTTTTCCTTCTCAAGAATGGGCAGCCGTGATAGGAAGGTGTGGACACAGCCAAGGCCTTCTCTGTGCCTCTTTCCTGGCTGGACTCCAACACTGAAATGTCAATGGATGCATCCATCTTTAGCTCCTGACAATATCACCAGACTCCCACCTCCAGGCAAAGCATCCTTAAGGTTGTATAAATAAAAATGCGGGTGTGGGCAACACAGTCAAGGAAAATCAGGTGATCCCCTTAAGCATTAGTCTCCCGGCAAGCACTAGGGGGCACGGGGGACATTGCCCCAACCAGGCTCCAGAGAATCTAGAAGGGCTAGGGGAGGGGAGCGCTGCTCAAGAAAGGCAGGAAGGAGCAGGGTCAAGGTCCTAGGGACAGCACAAGGGCCCTAGAGTAGGGTCATGGGGGAAAGGGCTGCCTTTAGAATTTTCCAGGGCTCTGCCTTGAGTTGGCTTCCCCTGGCACACAGGTCAAGAGTGTAGGCTTCAGCGAGAACTAGCTTCAAGGTGGAATTCCTTCTGTCCCTTGGGCCTGGCCCAGTCGCTGAACCTTCACTGACCTCATCCATACACTGGAGCCATTAAACCTGCCTCGACGCAGGTAAACAGTCTCATCGGCAAGCAGCACGTGGCAAGTGCGCACAAATTATTGTTATCATTATTGGCGTTATTACTGTCGTATCTTACTATGACATATCTTATTTTCTGCATGACGTTCCTTTATTTGAATTTCAGTTTTCTCATCAACAAAAACGAGGATGAACTATGTCCCTTCGCAGTGCCCAGGGCTGTGGTGCGGAGAGGGAGAGAGGTATCCCAGGTGCATCTGCGGAAGAAGGTTCCAGAGGGACCCAAAATGCTATTATTGAAGGCTAAATGTTCCGTGGCGAAAAGCTGCTGTAGCAATCTTTGCATCCACTTGATTTGAATGGGCACATTACTGTAATGTCCCAGTGCTGCAGTCAGCACGGGAAGGTTGAGCTATTTGTAACCACGAGACACATGAGCAGCATAAAGATCAAATGGTGGAGGGAAGCTCATCTGGCTTACCTGAGAAAACAGGGCTGTTTGCTTTGAACACGACTGGAGTTGATCCATGGCCACCTGCCTCAGACAGCACTGCCCAGGGCTTCCATAGGGAAGGCAGGAGAGATGACAAAGGCAAGCAGACATGCATCCTGGTCGGACACCAGGAGAGAGAAAGAGAGAGAGAATCCAGCTAGGATTCCAACTCCAGTGCCATTATGGACACTAAAAGTCCTGTCTTCCACCTGTTGCTCTGAGAATACCATCTGCCCTCCACAAAGCTTCCCAGACCCCCTCAGATCTGGATTGACTACCTCATCCTAGATTCTAGCTGTTTGGTGAGCAGCCCCAGGCTATTTCTCTCCCCGCTCTGGTCCAGAGGACAGGAGACCCCAAGGCAGCAGGTCTCTAAGGTTCAACCAGCATGGGAGTGTAGAGGGGGGTGATGGACTGGACTGGACTCAGGAGGTGGTGGGAGGTAGAAACAAGAGATGCAGAACAGAAACGGGTAGAGACCCTCCCAAATGTCCCCTCAAGCCTCAGGCTATCTTTTAGTTATACTGAGCCCTCGCCCACCAGGCAGACCCTTTGTGATCCACTGGCTGCTCCAGCTTCCCCTCTCAACACCTCCCTTGATGTCCACTTGAAACTGTCTCCAGCATGGAGAGGGGGCTGGGAGGAACATCATCTGGCCTAAATCTAAGTTCCCACAGGATGACCAGACTCGCCTTGCTTTTATCTGTAGAATAAGAGTAATTATCGATGCACTCCAAATTCCCAATCGCCCCCAGTGTTCTAACCTTCTCAGCCACGCCCCCTCTTCCAACCCCACACATGGTGCCCATCCCTACTCACAATCAGGGCTCCGGGCTTCATCTCTCAACTTAGTGTCCTTTTGCCCTCCAGGTTAGCAAGGCCTGTGCCCTTCCGCAGTGACATTCTGACAGTCACCTCCTCCTCCCCTCCCCTGCACCCTATCACACTAAGACCTGCCTCCTCACCCATCCCCACCAGACTTGCTGCTTCATTTCACCCCTTCCTTTTCTTGTGGCAAAATATACGGAACATGATTCTTATCATTCTAATTATTGGTACATATATGATTTGGCAGCATGAAGTACAATCACAGTGTTTTCCACTATCTGTATGCGAAAGTCTGTCATCATCCCCAGCATGAAGTCTATACCACTCCCCTGACTCCCATCTCCTGTAACCACTATTCTACTCTCTCTATGAATTTGTCTATTCTAGATGCTTCATACCAGTTGGAGTCATACAGCATATATCATTCTGTGCCAGGCTTGTTTCACCAAGCATAATTTTTTCAAGGTCCACTCACGTTGGAGCATATATCAAATGTTCATTCCTTTTTATGGCTGAATAATATTCCATTACGTGCTCATGCCACATTTTCCTTTTCCATCCATCTGTCAGTGGACAATGGGCTGCTTCTACCTCTTGGCTCTTGTGACGATGTTGCTACAAACACGGATACACAAATATCTGTTTCGCATTCCCTGGGGTATCGCCTAGGAGCAGAATTGCTGGGTCATATGGCAGTTCTCTGTTTAACTTTTTGAAGAACTGCTAAACCATTATTCCCAGGCACCAAACCATCTGATATTCCCACCAGCAACGCACAAGGATTCCAATTTCCTCACATCCTTATCAACGTTTATTATCTTCTGGTTTTTTATTATAACAATCCTAGCAGGCATTCAGCAGTTTCATTCCACTTTTAACTCCCCATCAACACCCAAGATACTGTAGTTCTGTCTGATAAGGGTCCTAATCTTACAGCACATTAGATATACAAAATTTAGTTTGACTGAAAGCTCCCAGAGGGTAGGAACTGTGCATGATTCCCTGAAGGCCGCCATCTTGGTTTCCACACACCACTAGGCAGTGACTAAGGGAGGCATTCAGTAGATATGATGACCGTTTTGCTCATGGCTGTCTGCCTTAGGTCCCAGAGTCCAGCTGTGTCAGCCCATCCCAATGACAGAAGCTGGGATACCAGAGGACTCAAAGACAGTTTTCAATGAATAGGGAGGAAAAGACTAAAAAAGGATTTAAAACCAAAAAGTAGACAACCCTGAGTCTAAAAGGGCAGACCCCAAGAGAGCACACAGGAAGAGGAGAGAGGCTCATGGAGCGAACTAGTCACACAATCAACTCTCAGGAAAGGCAGGCTCTGTAAGCTCCTTCTGCCTCACAGATCTGAGCTGGGAAACTGCAGATTCTGCTGCCAGACTTCTGTCACCCTAGCCCCAAAGGAGCTACAGTAAACTGAGGGAGTATGGTTTCCCCAGGGGCTCTTGCTGGGTCCAGAGGCAGCCTCAGGTGCCCCCGGGAACTCCAGCTCAGGCCCCCAGCAAACTGGAGAATACAGCTGTTGTCATTGCCACTGGGGTCCTTTGGGGGTACGAACTACTGCAGAGAGGGAGGACATGGGAACAGGGCTACAGTAGGACCTGTGTGGTCTGGTTAACTAGTCAGTGGCTACATCCCTGTTTCTTCTTGTTCAGACACCCATGGGAAAGGCCAAAGAGATGCTCCAAAGCCCACTCCCCCCAGGGTGGGTTACGGGAGATATATGGAGAGAGACGCGAGGAACATCAGCAGGACAAGAGAGGGAGCTGACAGCAGGCACGCATGGGGGCAGAGGCGGGAATGGCACACCGGTCACACGCAAATCGACCGTGTAGGTCCAAATGGCCAAGCTTTCTCTCTCTGGCTCCTTCTCTCTTTCTCTCTCTCTCCGTCTCTCTTCCAGTTACTATCAAAGCAAAATTTATGAAGGGCTCGAGGCACTGGATATTCCTTGTATTTCAATCTAACTTTTTGCAATCTCAAGTGAACAGCTTGGCTGCTTCTGCCTGTCAGGGAATTTAAATTGCAGATGGGACAGTGAGCCAGCCGCCTAGCACGGCCGCAGCCCCGCTGGGGCGCACCATCATTGCCTAGCAACAAGGCTGGGGAGAACTTTATGAAGCAGCCGAAAGTTTCACTCTGGAAAGTGCCCTTGACCCAAGGCACCTCGCAGGAAAAAAAGAGGGCATTTCCGGAGAGGAGACACAGCCAGGTAAGAGGTCTGCTCATGTTACCATGGGGGTCAAGGAAGGAGGCCAGGGAACCTACCAGCCCTACTTCCCACAGCCATCATCATTAGTGAATCTGTCTTTGACTCCGAATTCCCACTGGTCTCCAAAGGGCTTCTGACATTCCATTGTCTTGGAGATCGCTTGAAAACCAAAGATGCCTCCCTTTTTCTCTATGTGCTCCTCACACCACACACGCCAACAATGACTAGAGAGAGGTGGGAATGAGAAATACAGACAAGCTAACACTCACACCACAGTAGTACATACACACCATCCCATGCGTAGATAGGCTCTTAGGCTGCTGAAGACCCGACCACTGGCCAGTGCCCACAGCAGGCTAGAAGGAAGAACAAACCCATTAAATCTGCTTCCGTTTCAACCTCGCTGCTCCAGGATAGAATGTATATGATTATGGCCTTCAGCCATGATCACTGTGTTGACTCAGTAAAGCGTTTGCTGCACTTAGCATCCTGGGCTGAAAGGGAAGAACACCCAAATGCACTTAAGATCGTAATCAAGGCATATGCTTCTACTTAAGTAACCAGCTCGGAGAATAAAATGTAAACAGTAGTGTGTCTGTTTAGCAAAGTGAGCACATACTGGTGTTCCACCAATCTGAGGCCTAACATACCGTCCACACACACTCGTGGAGAGAGAGTCCCACACGAGATTCCCCTCTCTAGCCTGTGTCCAGGAGATAGCTAATGTATTTACTGGCTTCCTATTATAGGTTGAACTGTCCTCTCTCCCAAAAAAGGGCGGGGGGGGGGGGGGGGAGGTGGATGTTGAAGTCCCAACCCACCAGTACCTCAGAATGTGACCTTATTTAGAAACAGGGTCATCACAGGTGTAATTCATTAGGATGGAGACATCTTGGCATAGGGTGTCCAATAGGACGGGTGTCCTAAGAAGATGTGGTGGCCAAAGGAGGACACAGAGATACAAGGACAAAGCCACGTGAAGATAAAGGCAGTTTGGATTGATGCACCTACAAGCCAAGGAAAGTCAAGGATGGATGGCCACCACCAGGAGCCAGGAAAAGGCAAGGAAGGATTCCTCACTCCAGGTTTTGGAGGGAGTGTAGCCCTGCTGATACCTTGGCTTTAGACTCCAGCCTAGGAGTCTAAAACCAGAACTAGGAGACAACACAGTTCTGTTGTTTTCAGACACCCAGTTTGCAGCCTAAGGAATTACAGAGTTTGCTTTTCATTATTCTGTTGAGAGGCACCAGAAAGGCCCATTTGCTGACAGTGACAGCTTGGAGTGACATAGGAACGAGTCTGTACACGGGCCAGAGTGCGGGCCTTTTGGATGCTGGCGTGGTGCTTAAGGGCTTGAAAACCTTTGTGACATGGGCCAGAGATGTGGATGTTAACGTTCTGGCTAACTTGTGATTTTTTTCATTAAACATCTGTTCAGGAGATGATCCGTGGCCTTTCAGCATACCATGGGGGAGCGGTGCTTTTGGAAGTGCTGAGGCCAGTGGAGGGCCTCGTCTTCCTCAGACCTGTCCGGCTCCCCTCCCTGGGCTCCCCTCAAATGCTGCCCAGTTCTGTCATTCAGCTTGGCCTGCTCCTCCAGAAGAGCGAACGTGCTCCAGGGCCGACACCACGCATGTCCTTTGGTGGGTCCCACAGAGTGCTGTGCCCTTCATGGGTGCCCCGTAAATGCAGGCGCATGGATGGATAAGGCAGAAAAACACAAAAATCATGCTCTGCACAAAGACCCCCTAGTGAGCCACCAGTGGGACTAGCACCAAATGCCCTTATTTCTGAATGCTTATTACTGCTCTATTTTCAGTACTCCCATTCAACATGAAAGTAATTGTATCTTTTTCTTTTAACTCATGCAAGGTATGTTCACACTGACGACCTTATGAAATTCCATGAGGTAGGTCCAGTGGGCGTGATGAGCCCCGTGGTTGGAGACTGAGACAAATATGGGATCCGAGCACCAGACCAGCCAGGAAGCTGTACATGGAAGCAACGAGAGTTGATTCGGAGAAGATGGTTCTAAACCCGCTCTCTCACCCCACCCTGCCTGAGTCTGCATGTCGCCAGCCTTGTAAACAGAGGTATTTGTGCCTTCAGTGTTCTGCAGAGGACTCTGGCCTCCTACCTGTCCGCTGTGGCAGACACAGGAAAGCGACACCCAGGTAACCTCTTCCAGGGTCAGCAGAGCGCCCTCACAGGCGAAACCTCCTCCAACGTCAGCCTCCGCTAAGGGGACCAAGCAAGGCATGGACACCGAAGCCTGGGTCATTTGTCCCCTCGAGCCGTTCTCACTCCAGGGTCCCCAGGCATCCGGGAACCCACATCATAGATTCAGTTCGACTTGTTTCTCTTCCCAACCCTAATTCCTCCCCCTCCCTCCACAGGGGTGCTAATCCCTAAAAATCATCTTGGAGCCCAAACTCCGCCCCAGCAGCTGTGTCCAGATGGTCCAAATGGCAAACCAATTCACTCCTCTGCAGCCTTTTTAAAATTGTGGTAAAACATACATAACATAAACTTTACCACTCTCACCACCTTTAAGGGTACAGCTCGGGGGCAGTAAGTACACCCACATCCCCGCGCAACCATCACCTCCACCCATCTCCAGGTTTTCATCTTCCACAACTCAAACTCTGCCCACGTTGAACACTAACCCCACCCCCACTTCTCCCCTAGAAACCTCCATCTGACCTTCTGTGTCTATGAATGTGATGACACGAGGTGTCTGTGGAACTGGAATCATGCAGGGTTTGTCCTTCTGCGTCTGGCTCACATCCCTTAGTGTGATGTCTCCCACATTCATCCACGCTGTAGCAGGTGTCAGAAGCCCCGTCCTTTTTAAAGCTGAAGGGTCCTCCATGGTACGCATGCACCCATTTAGTTCACCCATTCCCTCCATCGTGGGACACTCGGGTTGCTCCCTCCTTCCGCTATCGTGAATCACTCTGTACATGTATGTTTTTCATCTCACACCAGCTCTCCCCCTGCCCCTGCCGATATACAAATGGGCCTTCCTGGCCTCTGCAAAAAGGACCAAGAGCTAAGAGGAATGGCAGGTATCTTCAGAACGTTCTAGTCACAAGGTAAAAAGGGGTGATTGCTCCAGCCCTCCTCTGCCTCAAGGATGTTTAGCTGGCAGTGTCCTGGGCAGAGGCGCGGGTACAGGCAGACAAGGCAATATTTGTTTTCCAAGGTGTGGAAGTAGGGTCCACAAGGTGTGAAGTGAGAAACGCTGGGAAAGCACAGGGGCAGCCCAGAAAGGGCTCATGTCCTCGGTCCTTTCTGGGCCGCCGTCCCCTGTTAACACTGCCTGTGACATTCCCTGCAAAGGTGACAGGAGGTAAGCAAGGGGCCCCCCGCCCTGCAGTTTGCCTTGCCCAACACCCCCTATCCACACAGCCAGGAAGAGACTGAGGAAGACTGATCCATTCCAAATAATTAACCCTGAATAATTATCCCTTTCTAGAAAAGATGATCGAATGCGTTAACCCAACAATCTGGAATGCCTGATGTGTGCCAGGCACAATGCTAGGCATATGCCACTTAGTCACTTAGCCACGGAGATGCCCCTTCCACCAGCTGGGGAAACCACTGCCTGCATCTCCAAGTAGAAGGGGGCAGATTAACCCAACCAAGCACAGCGTAAGCGCCCGAGTAGGTGTCCTCTCCGCGAGGCAGCCCGTCCCTCACTACAGACCTCTGTTCCTTGACTCTCAGGGCATTCCCCAACTTCTCTGCCCCATCCATTCATCCGTTCAGTTATTTCATAGCTGTCCTTTCATTTGCCAGGCACCAGGGGAGAAGAAAAGGTAAGAATCCCTGCCCAGGCGGGTAAGAGGAACCCTACAGACACACATGATGAAAAATGTTGCTCGGTAATGAAGTTCTGCTCTCATCTCAAAACTCAAGTAGAGCCTCTGGCCCAAGTCCAGGCATATAAGCGCACACCTCCCCTGCCCATGTGGGGGCCGGCGGTCAGCAGGTTTGAGAGTGCTACCTCTGGCTGCTCCCAGTCAGAAACCTCAGACTGATCAGCTCTGCTCAACCATCAACAGAGCAGTGGGCCAGCCCTGACCTTCAGAGAGGCTCTCCACTATGTCCCTAATACCCACCTCTGCCCCAGGACGCTCTGATGAAACCTCAGGGGCCACCCATCCAAGCAGGGTCTTGGCTGCCAGTTATCATCTCTGAAAGGAAGGGAAAATCCAAATTGAAGGCATATGAGCTTCCCCTCTGTCCTAGAAATTCTGCTGCCTGTCACATGCCAAGCATGATGTATAAGAATAATAAGGCCCCTTGAATCACCCATTAACTGCTGCCAGCAAATCACATGATTTCTTTTTTAATATCGCACATATCCGGCCCCTGTAAGTGACGATGCCATCCCCCCATCCCGGCTGGATGATAAACGGTGGCACAGCCCCTCCCTCAGATCCATCTCTGGGCAAAGGCAAAGAAAGGAAGAAGGAAGGAAGAACGCACATGCGCATTGCTGCATCTCAGGCTTCGTGCCTGTGCTCCCCCAGTTGCCTTGGCAGAGAAGGGGGGGGTTCTACCCTACCTGGGACCTCCCTCCAGCCAACTCTCACGGCTTCCTGGAGAGCACAGCTGCTGCGTAAATGTCCTGTGCTCACAGTCACATTCCCAACATCCTCATCTAAACCAGGTACCCTCCACGACTCTCCCCCCAAGCCCCTACATCTCCAGTCCTGGCATCCCGTCTGCCTCCTTGTTCAGTGCATCCCTCATGAGACACTGTGCCCTCCGAGGGCAGGAGCCATGGCTGTCTTGTTCATAATTTAACTGGCAGGCCCTAGAACACTGCCCAGCACACAGCGGGCACTCAGGAACCCTTTGCTGAGTAACTTCATAGAAATACTCAATAAACCCTGACCCAGGGAACTGAGCCACACATTTCCCAGAACACCAGCACGTCTAGAACTTCAGTGTGCATCGGAATTACCTGGAAGTTTGGTGTCACCAGGCCAATTCAGGAGGTCTGGGTGGGCGGGTCTGTGTGCTCTTTTCCATCCAGCTCCCAGGGGACTACAAGTCCTGCTGGTCCAGGAGCCCCACTCGGAGAATCCCATCCTAAGAGAATTAGTCATAAGTGTCAACACCCTTTTCCTGCTCTTCTGCCTTCTGGTCAGATTTAGAAGTGCTGCCCACATGAATACAAGTAACAAACAGAAAATGGGCTTTGGGGGTCCAGTCTGCCCGATCAGAATAAAATTACTCTTATCCCCAATAGTGAGAAAGTAAATTGAGGCCAGTGGATGCAAAGTGAAGTAAGTTGTTCAGGAAGTCGTGGCAGAAAAGACACAGAACCTTGTGTACCGGATACACAGCCTCCTATTCCAAACACCAAGCTGCACTTTTCTGACACCAACTGTAGAAATGAGTTGGCTTCCAAGTGGCTTATTAGAGAACAAATTATTCCCTGTTTTGCCACTCTTTCCATTTGAGTTAATCTGCAAGTCTAAAGTCCAAGCAGGTGCCAGAGTTATTCCTGCAACTGGCACCAAATTGCATTCAGAAAGCACAATTAGCACTTCGTTAATGTGCCTCAGAATGGGATAATCTACATATTACCCAAAGGTGGCCTCGGTCTCCAATGCACTTTACCTTAATGTGCCAATGTCCAGGTTGCCCTGCTAACGGGCCTAACCCCAGCACTTGCCAGGCAGCAATCCTGACCTCCTCCATTGCATAGAGCAAGAAGGATGCCCTGGTAATAGAGCTAAGAGCCCAAGACGTATTCTCTCTTCTTCTTCCTCCTGTTCTTTCTCTTCCTGAACTCTTCAGTCCACACACCCGTGAGCACAGGGAGCCAAGTAAGCACCTGTGCCAGGGCAGAGGGAAGATGCAGAGGCCCAGAACGGGGTGCTGGACCCCAACTGGGGAGAGAAGGGTCCCCACTGAGGGGCAGCTCAGCTCAGTGTCCAGAACCTGAGCACTGGGAGAGATTTCTCACAGACTGAGGCCACAGAGGACAGGTGGCTTGGAGTGTGGGAACCTGAGAGCATTGGGAAGGGCTCAGAATCAGGCCAGGGGTGGGGGTGCGGGGGGATAGCATGGCAGACTCTAGGAGGCCAAGTCAGAAGAGGAGGGCATCTATGCCAGGAAAGGGTGTCGGGAGCGATGGAAGATGGATTATATGAGGGAACGGATCAAGTAAGAAAATGCTTCAAGACAACAGAAGCCAGACTTCCCACTGCAAAAGAAGGAAGATACAAACATAAAGAGAAAGGAGGCCACCTGGGTGGCTCTGTCAGTTGGGTGTCTGCTTTCGGCTCAGGTCATGATTTCAAGGTCCTGGGATCGAGTCCTGCATTGGGCTCCCTGATCAGTGGGGAGTCTGCTTCTCCCTCTGCTCCTCCTCCCAGCTCACTTGCACACTCTCTCTCTCTCTCTCTCTCTCTCAAAAATAAATAAATTATATATATATATATATATATATATATATATATATATATATATATATATATGGAAACTGAGTGAATTCTGAGGCATTAGGCTGGAATCTGCCGTAGCTCTGTGAACCCATGGTCTTCAGTATAGTAAGAGATAAATATATAAAGACAGATACAGCTGTATAATAAGTACAGACACCTCTATGTAAACATACATGCAGATATTTCTCCACTCTGTCCACCAAGAGGGCCCAGGAGCCACCCTGATACCAATGAGCACACTTAGCCCCCACATCTTGGCTTCTCAATATCCTTCTCCACCAAACGGAACCAGGATGCTTGGACAATGAGGGATTCCAGCCAGGAGCAGGGACAGTGCATGATGAACCTAGACACCTCACTCCACCAGAGTAAGAAGTATTCAGGAAATGGACACCAAAGCCACCTCGAAAGGATTCCTACTAGGCAGTTCTAAGACACTGTATCAAAATAAATACTGATAGTAAGTTACAACCTATTGTCCAAAATATGAAACCACGGGTTCATACTAAATAAGTGAAGAGATCGAAGTTTGGGAAGGAATGGGGTGTTTACCTAATCGTAAAATGTCTATGGAGATATTTTTTTAGACAGCTATTACAAAGGAGAAGGGAGTCCTTTTGCATCAGAGGAGGGTGGCAGAGACACCTTAAGCAAGAGATAGAAGTTACTATCAACAGGACTGAGACAGATCAGAATCATGTGCCCCCTGGTAAGATGCAATGCGTCTTATAGATTCTCCCACTCTCGGGCACATTAACAAAGTGCTAATTGTGCTTTCTGAATACACATTCACAGCCTCACTTCATGAAACTCCTGCCAAATACACATGGTCTGAATTTAATCATGAGAAAACATCAGACAAACTGAATGTGAGGGGCATTAATCAAAATCGTTGGCCTGGAGTCTTCGAAAGTGTCAAGGTCTTGAGAGTAAAGCGTAAGACTGGGGATCTGCTCCAGATTCAGGGAGATGGTAGGGACACCACAGTGAAATGCAGTGTGTGTGAGCCTAGACTGGATCCTTTGGCTACAAAGATCATCACTGGGGCAGCTGGCAAAACTTGACCAGGGTCTGAGGATCTTAGTGATGTACCCATTTATTTCCTGCTTTTGGTGATTGTTTATGGATATGTAGGAGCATGTCCTTGTTTGTAAGATACACAAAGTGTTCATAGGTGATGGGCATCATGTCAACAACAAACTCTGAAATCACTCAGGAAAAAGAAAGGAGCTTTTCTATATGATTAGGATTGCTTCCAAAAAACCATTCAAGAAGCTATAGCAATTATGACAGCAAAAGATTTGAGTCTCCTTCAGCCAGCGTCGTCCGGCCATTCTCTTGATGAGCTCAGTCTGCCTGAGGACACTGAGTGAATCAGACTCACGCCACTGTGGTGAGGTCATCACAGCGGTGCCCACCATTTAAAATATCCTGAGTGGAAGAGTAGCAGACGGGGGGTGGGATGTCGGTGGACTCTGTGCCTTCCTGAGCCCTGCACTGATTTGGGGAAGGATTCAAGCTACTCAAACTGGAGAGACAGAAGCCTCTCCATGATGACATGAAAGGAGAGCCCTGTCCTGGTGTCCTGTCCCATCTGTGGTCCTCATGGGTGTTTTCCCCTTAGGGCTCCGCCCTGAGAAGCCTTGCCTCCTCCTCCCGAGGAAGGCTGGCATGGCAGGACTCTCTATGCAGGAGCATACATTGGAACCAGAGCGCTCCTCTCAGGGCTCTGACCTCCTGAAGCCTCTTTCAGTGCAGACTTGGGGATGCCACAGTGGGTGTGCCACAGTTGTGAACACAGCAAAGACTGACTGACACGCCCAGGACAAGGCAAGGGGTCTGGAAACCATGCTGTGAGGAGATGAGACTCAGATGAGCTGGGGCATCTATCTTTAAGTATATAAGGAGATGACCAGAGAAGGGGCTGGATTTTTCTTTCTCATATAGCTTCAAATTAAGAACCAGAGCCAATGGAGGAAGATGAAAGGAAGGCATTTTCTAGCCTCGGATCTCTCCAATACAGCCCACGTGCCCTCTGCAGGCCGAGACCCCGGCCGTGGGCAGGCAGGCATGGAAAGACCATCTGTAAGGGAGCTACAGCTACGACCTCTCCAATGTCAGGATTCCAGGGCTTAGAGGAGGGACAGCAGCCAGAGGTTCGGGGAGCAGAGTGGAAGTCGCCATTCCTGGGCATTGCTCAGGCCGGGGGACAGTCCCCCACCAAGCCAGAGCACCCCTCTCTTAGCAGCACCCCTCTCTTAGCAGCACGCCCCTTGCTACAGCCCCACCCCACTTCTGCAGCATCTAAGGGGAGCAGACACAACACAAATGCTGAGGTCAGGATTTCTGAGAGAGGACCAGGATTTCACAGCACCTCAGTGCATTACGTCTGGGACTCGGTGGCCTCCCAGCACCAAGGAGGCTGCCCCGAATTCCATCTTGGCCCAGAGCCCCACCTGTTCCAAAATACCTCCGGCCTCTCCAAAGACAAGGTGGGTCACCTGCCTAATAAACTCTCGGGCTCATCCCCCTCCATTACCAGTCTCTCCTACTTTTCAACCTTTGACTCTCTATCCCTTAAGCATCACACGGGTGAACAAAGTTCCGACTGCAAGTTACAGCTCCTAAGTGGAGGGGGGAGACTGTGCTCTCTCCCCCACTTCACCAAGAACTGGTGAAGGGATAAAAGGGAATCCGAGCCCTGGAAAGAAAGCGTAGCTGCTACGAGTTTTGTTGTCATCCTCGTGGTTCACTTGGAGACCAAGTCTAGGACAGCGTGGAAAGTTTCCCATGGAAAAACTTGTCATCCATTGTATAGGCTGGACTTGTCCAATTTGCATCCAATTTGCATTCACTGCTTCGGTTGCATTGATTGAAAGAAGCAGACACCACGATTTTAAGAAGGCAGAGGAAGGGGCTTTCCAGTAGCACATGAAGATGATGTTAGAGTTTACTGGATTGTCACATTGGATACATTCTTCCCCAGGGGCCTGAATAAAGAATTAGAGCTGCGAGATCTTATTTGACATTTGATGTTTCAATTTCCCAGGCAACATGATGCCTGTTGCGGTTTCAGCGTGGATGCCCTACCAGACGGACGGGGTGGCCGGCCCCTCCCTTCTCAACACCCTCCACTATGAGTTTCAAGGAAGGCCAGTTCAGATTTATTAGACATTTTTATTATTCAACTTATACCCCGCCCAAATCCACTGGTACAAATCATTTTTACATAACCCACGTATTCATGTCAGACACAGTTAGCAGATTTGTGTCTCGGAGTGTATCCAGAAGTAAAGCCCAAGGTTGACAACAACTGACAGCCACACATTTGTTTTTTTAATTTCTGGAAACTATGTTTAATTTACTTATTTACTATTTCTGCCACACTTCACACTGCACGGTACTGCTAACTGAGAGCTCCTCTCCGTGGCGTCATCTGCCCCAGGTGGAAATGCCCACGAACGTGCCATCAGCAACAGAGGACAGTGGGCTGGACTGGCAGACCCGAGCCCTGGCCTCTGCGCTGGCTCCGCCGCTAACTTATTCATAACCCCTGGGAAATTCCCTTGAACTTCCCTGCCTCTATGATCATACCTGTTCTATTTACTTCACAGAGGAATGGGGAAGAGGTAATGAGATCATGGATATGAAAATGCTCAGAAAATAGGAAATGCCCTGAATCGATGAAGTTAGGCATTGTGCAGTTAGAATCAGGTTTAGAAAATGGGGTTTGAACACTGGGCTACAAAGCAAACGGAGGTCTGGGTCATGCTCTGGCCTCACTCCTCATTTTACAGGTAAGAAAGTGGGTACCACGGGGTGTCTCATCTACTCCCAGAACAGCGAAGAAGCCAGTCAGGTTTGCATGAGACACTGAAGGCTCATGTTATACCTGAATTTCCACCCAATGACCATCTAGCTTCTGCTTGGTTATCTGATCTGATGGGGAGCTCACTTCCTCGAAGGCAACTCCCTCCACCTTTGAACTGCTTAGGAAAGGGAAAGGAAAGAAAAGGTGCGGCCTTTTTTCTTCCAAGAGCTGGTCCAAGTGATAGTAACAGTGCCCCCGGGACTGCATCTGCTCCTGCTTCTGTACAGGATTTAGCTGGCTAGGTGGCTCTCTGTGACACTCCTCTTCTCCAGTCGATGCATCTCTGGTTTCTTTGTTCACCTCTCACATGAGTGCCTTTGTCATCCTGGTTACCCTGCAACCCACATGCTCTCAGAACCAGCCCCCAGCTCATCTCTTCATCGTGGCCACCTTGTCCTTGGCAGCTGACAGGACATTCGGGACCCGTTCATCCACCTTCGGTCTGAGCAGCTAATATCAGCACCTCTTGAAATTCAGCAGTAAGCTGTTGGCGGGGGCGGGGGGTGGTCAGGCATGGACAAGGAGAGCTTCCCATGTTCCTGGTCTACTGCTGACACCTTGCAAAAAAATTAAGGCCTTGAAACAACCAGGAGAGGAAGACACAGAGCCTTCAGCTTGGCTGAGCACTGGTCAGGGGTCGCCCTCCTCCTAAGAAGCACCCTGCACATGTGGAAGATGGAAGGAGAGACCTGTTGCCATGGAGACCGTTGGGCAGCCTAGACTGCCTGCAGCCTGTGAGGAAAAGGCACTGGGAAGGATCAGAGTGAGATGCAGGAATTCACCCACAACTGCTACCCAACCCGCCACAGGCGGTCACCAAGCCAAAGCAGTGCCTGGGCTGTTTCCATCACGGTCCAGAGGGGGCAGGCCTGGCACAGGCTGTCCTATCGGAGGGTGGCAGACCTTCAGGTGTGTGCATGTGATACATGTGTGAGGTGTGTGTCTGTGTGTGTCTGTGGGATGTGTGTGTCCCTGTGTGATGACACAGCATCAATGCCTCCTTGGACCAAGTCTCTTTCTTTCTGGGCACCACAGTGATATTAACTATCTTGGAGCAGCTGGAGGGTGATGACTTGAGGCTTAGCTAGTCACTCTTCTGTGCCCCAGAGCACTTTGCACATGCCTCTATTAGCACTAATTACACAGTGCTCTAATTATTTGTTTACACATCTGGCTCCCCCACTGGAGCAGCTCCAGCCCAGGGGCTCCATCTTGTTTTTATGTTCCTGATTCCCAGCACTACGTTGTGCCCCTGGCACATAGTAGGTGTCCAGTGCAAATGGGCCTGGCTGACTGAATCTCTGCCAAGGACAAGATCAGAGCATTTGGATTGAACACAGCAGCGTGCAAGATCAAGGGCTGTTCAAGCAGCATCCAAGGGGCTCTTGTTATATAGGGACAAGTGCTACAATGCATCACTGGTACACACCAAGTGAGAAGAACGCACAGACTGCAGCCCTCCCTCCCTTGTGGCAGGGACACGGCCAAAGAAGCAAGCATCATGTGCTCTGATCGGTGACCCTACTCACAACGAGAAGAACCCAGAAGACCTCACCACCAGGGCGTCCACTTTGCAGGTTACCAAGGGAAGGACTCATTTCACATTTAAATAGTTGTTTTAATTTACATACAGTGCAACCACTCTTTTTGCTTGTACAGCTTCTTGCATTTTTGACCAAATGCATAGGACTGAGCTAACTACCAAGATACAGAAGCTGTCCGTCATTGTTGTCTCTTGCTTGGCTTTGTTAAGTAACCACTCATATTTTATCGGGTCCCATTTTTGTGTCATATCCACTTTTAGAGACCTGTCACTGGAATCTGAGTCAGTTCTGTCCAGTGACCTAATCAGATTCGCCCCTCCTTTGAGTCCTAGTTGACATTTCAGAGCAAGGGAGAACAGTGCAGGAGAAAGAAGCAAAGTGCGGGGTGCACCCACTCACCCTGAAAAAGGAGCTTTCCTCTAGAATCCTCTTTAACCAGAGGGGACATACAAGCCAGAGCAGGAATCCCAGGAGGAGGGACGTGGCCCTACACCACTGGAAAGTGATACCTGATTCCCATTTTATCCAACAGTCTATCACTCTGTGTTTTCGCTGGTCACCGAGCCTCAGCTCCATCTCCCTTGTCATCCCTCCCAACCACGCACCCCCTTGGGTTTCAGGTAAGCAGGAAATTGAATAAAATTGCTTGCCAATAAGCTTGAATGCAGTGGAGAAATTGCTATTATTTAGAGGGAACCTTTAAAAATTATTTCTTATAGGAATAAATATTTCCCTAGGAGAATAAGCATATGCGAGCATTTTTTTTTTCCTAAGCACAAAAGGTTGCAATTTGTATATTCACATTACGTCGCTCTTCAAAGCCGTGCTGTGGGATGCTGTTGACTCCTTCCAAGTTTGCTGCTATTATCCGAAACACTGCTGGAACTCTGCCTTGGAAACTGCCTCCGGAGTCCATATATGAGGCACGCAAGAAAACCAGCCTCATTTTTCAAGTCACATACGTTTTTGCCAAATATATTTTCCCCGCCCCAATACTTGAGGGCTGGTCTGCATTGATTTTCATTAACCTAATGTCCAACCTCAAGGTCAGGAGTAGAGCAGTCAAGCATCATTAATTTGGAATCCACTATTTTGGAGTAAGAAATAATTCAGCCCGTGAACTTCAACATACACTTGCTGTTTCTGAGGGAAGGATTTGGTAAGCAAACTAATCATATATGTAAATCTGAAGGAAACTATTTAAAGCTACTTTCACAAATAAACTCTTGAAGCATTGTCAAGTACACCTTAGATTAAAGCACCCTTTACAAAACATATCTGTAGATTCATTACAGATTGTCTTTATTAACCAAAGATATCCTTCCGTGGACTTACAGGGAACCTTATTTTGTTGACCTATTTCCTGTTACTGTAGACTCTTGAATGTAATGAAGCTGCATCTCTCTAAAATGATCTCATAATTCAGACTTTTTGCTGCACTCCAGCAAATTCAGACCAAACTTCCTCAAATTAGTCTGAATTAATGAGGTCTGATTGTACTAGATTGAACCATATGAAATCAGCGATATTTAACCATTTTGACCTATAAAAACAGCAATTTCATATGACCCAAACTAATATATTTCTTTCCTGGTGCTCCTTTCCAAGGAACGAAAAGCGTTCTACCTTCCCAGGCTTTCTTTGTATAATTTAAAGATACAAGTGGGAAAAGGGGGTTGACTGCCTCGGGCCCTGACCCCTGCCCCTCAGATCACAAGTACAGAGATGCGAAGATTTTGCAGAAGGAAGTCATTCAGAACAACTGCTGCAAAGCGGGATACAAAGAATACGAAAACAAAAATAAACAGAACCTAACAAAATGATCTCTGCTGCTTTCCTATCACACCACATGGCCTCTCTACTCCAGTGCGCCTCGAGCAGTTGGGTGGGCAATCTAGAAATCACTTCAGGGACAAAATGCATCTTGCCTGCCCATAAGTGTGACCCATTAGAGCCTGAGACAGTCGACTCTGTTTGTGTGAACAAAATCTCCAATGTGAGACTCTGAAAGGCTTGGGATAAGAGGGGAGCAAATTAAAGTTTAATAGAATGGAACGTCAGGAAATGGACAAATGTAAATTAGGGTAGAGAGACAGAAATTATTCTCATTTTTACAAGGCTCCTCATTAACTTATTTGATAGCATTCTGAGAATTTGTTTTAGGAAATGCCAGGATGTGTAGACTCAAAAGTTTGAGAATGACTGGTCTCTGCTTCTGGGCAAGCAAGTGGGTTTATACTACAGCAACAAGGCTTTCTGATGACTATTGGGAACTTCCTAGATCGTGAAGGTTAGAAGAAAATGAGCAGATGTAGCAGAAAGCGGCAGACCATGCCATGTCTCTCTACCTGGAGGAATCACAGGCGAGGAGCCCTACTTTGGGAGATCAAAGGTTGATTCTGTTTTCACTTGACACCGACCGCCTTCTGCCAGAGCCCATGGTGACTAGTGACAGACTGGTCCCCCTTGGCCACGCAGCGCCTCTTGAAGTAGCTGTGACCACTGGGAAGCAGGCAGACAAGCATCAGACAGTGGTTTCCCCTGCAGGGCTAGAGAGCTCATGCAGCCCTGGGACAGCAGCTCCAAGACTTCCCTTCTCAAGCCTGTTGTAGGAGCCTTGCAGGATTTTACCACCTCTGAAGCATACGCTTCCCTAAACAGAAAAGGAGCAAGAGCTACCTGAGGGTAGGGCATCTCCTCGGTACTATGAGAGACCGGGGCGGCGGGGGGAGAGTTGGGGGGGCTGTGATCTGTGTTTTGTTTATTTTTAACTAAGTAACATACAGACGTGGGGGATGAAAATTCCAGGTAGATTTGAGAAGCTACAACCTTGCCTCCATGGAACTGCTATGAAAGATGCTCTCCAGGGGCCAGCCAGGCTCACATGCCCTGCGCTACAGAAAGGAAGTGCTTCCCGCTCCCATAAAGCCAAACAAACCCCCCACTTGAGTCCCCATCTCCCAGTGACTTGGGTGCAGAGTGGTAGTTTATGGCAACAGAATTAATGTGGCTCTAAAGGTAATTTGAAAACACCAAGAGTAGCGAATTATCACATGAAAATGCAAATTGTTCCTTATCTGGGCTGTTCCACAGATGCATGATTCATCATTGACTGTTCAGCTGTATTTCCAAGTGAGATCTCAGTGAGAAGGGTAGAAAGGCAGGGCCCAGCCATTCTGCCTGGAGAGATTTATAGCTCCTTTTATCCAGATGTAAAGCACACGGTGTTGGGTAGGAATGTTAAACCTATAAAATCTCAATCTATCATATAGCTCTTATTTGAAGAGGGCCAAAGGACACACAAGCATATCCTCATGTCCTCCAAAATTTCCTCTCTCCAGCCATGTACACAACTTCACACAATTCACCCTTCCTTTTGGTTTCTTACCTGAGTCAAGGCGGACTCCATCTGCCCACCCATCCATCCAAGAGTTTCCCTTCTCTCTTTACTCATTTTTAGTGGGTGTTTTGAGAAATCCAACAAGCCTTTACTGCTGGCCATATACACAGTTTCTGATTAAGAAATGGAATCCAAGGGGCACCTTGGCTCAGTCGGTTAAGTGTCTGACTCTTGATTCTGGCTCAGGTCATGATCTCAGAAGATGAGATCTCAGAAGATGAGCCCCAGGGACGCCTGGGTGGCTCAGTTGGTTAAGCGGCTGCCTTCGGCTCAGGTCATGATCCCAGCGTCCTGGGATCGAGTCCCACATCGGGCTCCTTGCTTGGCGGGGAGCCTGCTTCTCCCTCTGTCTCTGCCTGCCACTCTGTCTGCCTGTGCTTGCTCTCGCTTCTCTCTCTATGACAAATAAATAAATAAAATCTTTAAAAAAAAAAAAAAAAAAAAAAAAAAAAGAAGATGAGCCCCAGGTTGGGCTCCCCACTCAGCAGGGAGTTTGCTCAAGATTCTCTCTCTCCCTTTTCCTATGCCCCTTCCCCTCTAAAATAAATTATCTTTAAAAAAGAAAAAAAAAGGAAAGAAAAGGGATCCAAGTGGGTTTCCCACTTTTTCTTTTCCCAGCATTTGCAAAAGATGCTTTAAACAGGGAGATACCAAACTTGAGAACTGGACCAGGGTTCAGTGTGTGAACAGAAAGCAATCATCTAAAAGTTGGAATGCAAGGGAAGCCATGCCTTACTTAGGTAGGTCAGGAGGTAATTCTTACACAGCACTCTCTACGTGCCAGCCTGGTTCTCAGTGCTCTGTGAATATGAATTCATCTACTGAGCCCAGTGGATGGGTGCCACCCTGAGTGAAAGTCACTGACACATCACACTCCACTTCTGGAAACTACCATGGAGAATAATCACTTAAGCTCAGGGTGCTCCCTGAAGAGACCACACTCCGGGCCTTATATGGAACCCCTGTGCATATTAGTATGGGACGAACTAGGATCCGGGTGACTAAGCAGCTAAATGGGTGATTTTCCAGCTTCCCCACGTTCCCTTGTAAACCCTTGTATGTCCTGCAATTGTCTGTGAGTCTCTTCCTTACAATCAAGGAAGCCTGATCATTAAACAATCACACAAAAGTGTATTCCACAAATAACTTCCTAGGCACCAGGGCTGCAGGCAAAGAATTCCTACAGGGAAGGGTGGGTGGTCACACCGGAAAGGGAGGCTGCGGCCAGCACCAAGCTATATTGGGTTTCCCAGGGCTGCCTTAACAAACTGGGTGGCTTAGAACACCAACATATCAAACGCAGCCGGCAGATTTGTGTCATGCATCCCAGTCACACTTCCTACCCCTCTGTCCCCTGAATAACTCAGTTTTAAGAAAGGCATGGAGTTTCTCCTTTCCTTAAATACATTGACTGTCCTCTCGGGATGAAGTCACTGAGGCAGTTTGAGACAATCCTTCTCATGCAGTAATACCCACGCCTCCTAGACTTCTACACGCTTCACCCCACCCGTTCCCCTCAGAACCCTCCTACCCGGGAAGACAGCAGTATTCTACACCATAAGAAGTGACAACTGGTTGGACCACTTGTGGAAGGTCATCTAGTACTTTTGTCAACTCTCTGAATCTCAATCAGGCAGAGAAGGTATCTACTTTTTAAGTGAGCTTTAATCAAGTGCAATTCACATACAATAAAATTCACCAAATTTTAGCATCTAATACTGTGAGTTTTGGCAAATATACACAGACATGCAACTACCACCACACTTGCAATATAGAATATTTCTGTCGCAATCAAAAGTTACCTTGTGCCTCTTAGCCCCCAGTCCCATTGCCCTACCTCTTTGGCAACCACTGATCTGCTTCCAGGCTCCACAGTTTTGCCTTTTCCAGAAAGTGATATAAATGAGATGATCAACTATGTAGTCTTTTGTGCCTGGATTTCTTCATGTATCACTATGTTTTTGAGATTCTTCATGTTGTTGCTTAGACCAGAAGTTCATTCCTTTTCATTGCTGAGTAGTACACCAGCATGCACATTTGCTACAGTTTGTTTATCTGTTCCCTTGTCAAGGGATATCTGGGTTGTGTCCAACTTGGGGCCAGTAAGAAAAAAAAAACAAAAAAAAATGCTATGAAGTCTTGAGTGAGCATAAGTCTTTATGTCTTTAAGTCTTTCTGTGAGCATATGTTTTCATGTTCTCTCAGCATAAATACCTAGCAGTGGTATTTCTGGAAGGAAGAGTAAAAGAATGTTTAACGCTGTAAGCAACTGCTAAACTGCCTTCAGAAGTGGCCGTGTCATTCTGCATTCTCAGTGACAAGATGTGAGAGTTCATGTTGCTCTACATTTTCAACACTCAACATTGTCAGCCTTTTAAATTTTAATGATACTGGTAGCTCACTGTGTATTAATTCACATTTCCTCAAATGACTAATAACACTGATCACCTTTTCATGTGCTCATCTACTAGTCATATATTTTCTTTGGGGAATTGTCTGTTTCAATGTTTTGCCCATTTTCTACCAAAATGTTTGTCCTCCTAAGTTTTAAGAATTCTGATCCATGAAGAAGGTATACATGTTCATTTAGTTAAGTCTTTGACTCCTTTCATCAATGTCTTATAGTTTTAAGTGTGAAGGTCTTGCTCAGATTGTTAAACTTTCCATAATTATTTCATATTTTTCTGCACTGTGATGATCCTATAGTTTTTCTTTTTTAAAGACTGACTGATTTTCAAATGCTAAACCAACCTGGTATTCCCGGGATAACCTCACATGGTCAAGATATAGTTTTTATATGTTGAAGGAGCTGGATTTTTCAAGATTTTGTTAAGGAGATGGTGCCTATATTCATGTGGAATAGAATATCCTTTTCTTGTCAAGTCTTTGGTTTTGGTATCCAGGTAATACTGGCCTCATAAAAATGTGTTGGGAAGTATTCCCATCTCTTCTCTTTTCTGGAAAAGTGTGTGTAGACTTGATATGATTTTTTTTTCTTTAAATGTTTGATAGAATTAATCAGTAAGACACCTGGCCCAGGGGTTTTCTTTGTGGGAATCAGTAAGACCACCTGGCCCAGGGGTTTTCTTTGTGGGAAAAGATTTTTGTTTTGTTTGGCAAGATTTTTGACTATGAATAAATTTCCTTAATAAATATTGGGCTACTCAGATTATTGCTTTCTTATTAGGTGAGCTTTGGTAGCTTGTGTATTTCCAGGAACTGCTCCATTTCATCAGAGTTATCAAACTGGTATAAAGATGTTTCTTTCTCACTGTTCTTTTAATGTTTGCAAGATTTGCAGTAATGTCCCATTTTCATTCCTGTTGTTGGTCATTTGAAAATGTTTTCTAATTTTCCTTGTGATTTTCCATATAATTTGAACAGTGGATTACATAAAAATACATTATTGATTTTCCAAATATTGGGGGGATTTTATAAATATATTTCTTTTGTGGATTTCGAATTTAATTCTGTTGTGTCCAGAAAACATACTTTACATAAATTTAATCTTCTTCAATTTACTGAGACTTGTTTTATCTCCCAGAATACAATCTGGTGAGCACTGGTGAATGTTCTGCATGCATTTAACAAGAATATGTAGTCTGCTCTTGTTGGGTAGAATGCTTTATAACTATCAATTAGGTCAAGTTTGTTAATAGTGCTCAGGACCCTTTGATCTTACAGACTTTTTGTCCAACTGTTCTATACATTTTTGAAAAAGGACTTTTGAAGTCTCCAAATGTAAGTGTGGGGTTTTCTATTTTTCCTTCCAGTTCTATCATCAGCTTTGCTCACATATTTTGAGCATCTAAATATTTTTAGAATCATGGGTATTGAGGATTTTTGTGTATTCTTGGTGAGTTGATTCTTTTATCATTACGTAATGTCCGTCTTTATCACTGGCAATTTTCCATATCTTAAAGTCTGATGTGGCTCAGCTTTCTTTCAGTTAGTGTTAGCATAGTACATCTGTATCCATCTTTTTACTTTTAACCTCTTGCTCTTTATATTTAATGTGGGTTTCTTGTAGGTGCATATAGCTGGGTTTCTCTTTTTTCACCAACCTAACAATCCTTTTATAATTGGTATGTTTAGACTATTTACATTTAATACAATTATTTATATGCCTGAATTTCAATCTACCATCCTCTTCTCTCCTTTCTACTTGTGCTATCTGTTCTTTCTCTTTCTCAGTTTCGATCTTTTTTATTACTTGTATTTTTATGAAATCATTTTATGACCAATATTAGATTATCTCTTCATTTTATTTTTTTAGTAGTTGCTCTGCAGTTTGCCTATTTATCCCAGTCTGCTTTCCAATAACATTGTATCTCTTTACATAGAGAGTAAGAACTTCCATTTTTTCCTACCGTCTCTTTGGCCATTGTCAAACATTAATTTCAACGGATGTTACTAACCACAAATTACGTTGTTATTATTTTGCTTAAAACAGTCAATTATTATGTAATGCATTCAAAAAGGAGAAACTATTTTATACCTATCCATATATTTTCCACTTACAGAACTCTTCATTCCCCTGTACAGGAACACATTTTCATGTTTTCATATTTCTTGTGCCTGAAGAATTTAATTTTTAGTGCAAGTCTGCTGTGATGTATTCTCTCACCTTTTGTTTATCTGGAAAATTTTCTGTTTCATCTTCATTGTTAAAAGATACTTCTTTTAGGTATACAATTCTAGGTTAAGGGTGTTTTTGTTTTTGTTTTTGTTTTTTCAGCATAACTTCAAACTGTTGCTCCATTACATTCTGTTTTGCTTAGTTTATGCTAAGAATTCTGCTGTTGTTTTTATCTTGGTCCCCCTTTGTACATAACATGTCTGTTTTCCTTTGGCTGTTTTTGCAATTTCCTGATTATCTCTGGATTTTAGTCACTTGATTATAATGTGCCTTGGTGTGAGTTTACGTTTCTTCCACTTTGATTTTATTGAAACTGTTGGATCAGTGGGTTCCTATTTTTTCATCATATTTTAGAAATTATTTGGTTATTATTTCTTGAAACATTTTCCTATCCCATCCTATCCTCTCTTCCCTCTTCTACTCCAAATGCATAAATAGGCCACTTACTATTGTCCCATAGGTCCCTGGCTTTCAGCTTATGTGTTTTAGCCATTTTTTTCTGTATATAATTTTTAATCATTTGTATGCTTCTTCAAGTTCACTGATTTTACTTCTGTAGCATCATGTCTACTGTAATTCTATCCAGTATACTTTTCACTTCAAAATACTATGTCTTTCATCTGTAAGAATTCCATCTGATCTTCCTGTCTTCCTCTTTGTGTTTGTACTTTCCTATGCTTTCTTGAATATATGGATAATTTTTATAATAGTGCCCTTAATATTTCTTGCCCACTAACCGCATCATCTCTATAATATCTGGGACTACTTCTATTAACAGATTTTTCTCCTGTTATTCATTTTATTTCCTTCTTTTAATGTCTTATAATTTTGTGTGTGTGTGTGTGTGTGTGTGTGTGTGTGTGTTAGATTTTCGCTCTCATACAAAGTTAAGTACTTGGCATTGGTTTGATTCTTTTAAGACTTGCTTTTAGTCTTCATTAGGGCAGGTCTGGAGGTACTGGGGTTCTATTACTGAGAAAATAGTCTTCTGAGGATTCTACCCAAAATGCTCCATTTATTAGCTATTTCCACTCTTACTGATTGGAACATGAATTATGCCTACTCCTCTATGCACTCTAGCAATTGTTCAGTCTACTGCTTTCTAGTAGGTTTCCCCAACCACGGTGAGGAATCTCATGGATGTGCAGAACAGTAGCCTGGAAGTTGAGCAAACCTGGGTTCTGTCTTCATTCTGTGGCTTAGTAGCCACGTTCATTAGGACATGTCACTGAGCTCAGTCTTCTCATCTGAATCCTGAAGGGTGGAACCAGACAACCTTTAAGTATCTTTCTAATTTTAATAATGATCCTAGGATCTGCAAAGTAAACCTGACAGTGGTCCCTTTCTATCTCCTTTTCCATAGGGAGAAGTTATGCAAGAATAAGCTTTGCCCTGATTCTGAACCACCACCATTCATCAGTTCTCTAGAAGGCTGAAGAGGGTCTTCAGGGTTAGGGGACCTTCAGTGGAGCCATTCTATTTCCATGCTTTAATATGAACTGAGTGCAGGGTCATCATCTTACCGAGGCCACCTCTTACTTTATTTCCTCAAGAAGACATGTAAGCAGGGTGCCTGGGTGGCTCAGTGGGTTAAGCCGCTGCCTTCAGCTCAGGTCATGATCTCAGGGTCCTGGGATCGAGTCCCGCATCGGGCTCTCTGCTCAGCAGGGAGCCTGCTTCTCTCTCTCTCTCTGCCTGCCTCCCCATCTACTTGTGATTTCTCTCTGTCAAATAAATAAATAAAATCTTTAAAAAAAAAAAAAAAAAAAGAAGAAGACATGTAAGCGGCATTCCATTTGCCAGCTACTCTTTCCCCCTTTAACAGTTTGCTGCCATAGATAAACACATGTTCCATATCCCTGCGAACTCCAACCCTGACAAATCCAGTCTCCGTCCCCCACCACATGCAAGAGGGTGGAGGATCTTTCTTTCCCCACTCCATCTGTTCCTACCTTGACAAACACCCCCTGGGCACTCCACCATCACTGCACAACAGCTCTGGGCCCAGCACAGGGAACAGAGGAATAGGGTGGGAACCAGCAGGAGGCTGTTAAGAAGTCTATAACATAACAACCCCAGTATCAAATGCTCCCAAGGTCTAGACATCAAGCCCTGAAAATACATTACATTCCCAGTGGAAATCCAATATAGGAACCCTCAGGAAGCAAACAGTCATCTTCTGGCTCTGGACACTTCATCCTTGGGTGACCCTGAGCAGGCACCTTCTTTCCTGGAGCCTTGGTTTCCTCCCATCTAAAAATGGGGTGCACCATTTCTGGACCCTCATAACTTGGGGTTGTTGGCAGAACAAGTAAGATGATAACTGAAAGGACAGAGTTTGCTGAATGAAAGGTGGGGGCGACAGTGCTGAGAAATTAGCCTTCCTGTGCTGATGAGCTGCAAATACATGCGCACACATGCACAGGAACTTTCTTTTCAGGCTCTCAGGCTGTTAAAAGAGACTGATTTCCCAATTCACCCCTAGAGTTTCTTTGTGCTGTCCTGAAGAAAGAGAGGGAAGGGGTAGGAATGGGGGGGGTGACTTACTCCATAGTTGCTATTTTAGTATCCAGAGGAACCCGGCTTGTTGATTACAGAGAGATTGTTATCTCTCTTTGGGCTCAATGAAGGTCACCTTCAAATCTTTTGCTAAACCAAAGGCTCCTTTTCTCCTAGTGCTCAGTCCAAAGCAGAACCTAGGACCGTGTGGGGTTAAGACAGGGTGGGGTGTGTGTATTGTGTGTGTGTTGTGTGTGTGTATGTGCACACACAGGCGTGCACGTGCATGCGTGAGCAGGCTGAAGATGCCTGAGAGCCAAAAGAAGAACCCAGCTGGTGGGGGGGGGGGGATGAAATAGGGTGAGAAGGATTTTCAGGGCCCCTCGCTCCAGTAACTATAATAGATGTCTGTGAGGAATGTGAGAAGTCACTTTTAATAATAATACCCTGCCTGCAATGGATCTCCCCAGGGAGGCGTGGGCTAAGGAGAGAGAAGGGTTACACATAGAAGACACAGATCTTCCAGTGGACACGGTCGCTGCTTCAAAGGCAGGAGCTAAGGAGAGAAAGAGAGCCGGGCGATGTGATAGGAGTCGCAGGAACAGAGGAGAAAGAGGCCATTCAAATACTGATTTAAGCACCCCTCTCAGCTTTAGGAGGGAGAAGTGGGCGCAACCCATGAGGCGAAGGGCCCACAGAGAAAAGGCTTCCTGGAACAAGGTCATCATCGCCCAAGCTGGAATGCAGACCCACACGCCAATACTGCTGTGAAGGGCCCCTGAGCTGTAGTCTAAGCAGGATAGCTCCTCACGTTCCAGCTGTGTCCCTGTCACTCTCCCCCTGCCCTGTGTCTCTTGGTCCTGCCCCACGCACCCCTCCGACAGGGCAGATCCCAGAGGGCCAGGCTCTCCAGAGCCGGCCTGAGTGGGCTGCCTCTGGGCCCGCCTGACAAAGTCTGCATCTCTGCATCTGGCCATCCAGCCTGCAGGGAGTCCTTGAGGAGAGAGCTTTGACATGGAACCATTCTCTTTCTTAAAGTCAGGAAGTCCATCTCTGAAGCTCCCTGTGGGCCCAAGGATCAATCAGGTTGGGAGTGGGAAGCCAATATTGGCAAGAATCAAATCTAGCGCACTATGTTTTCATTCATTCCCACTTCACCCAGTGTCTCTGAGCCTGGCCTCTGGGACTAAGAGAAAAGCTCAGGGGTGTGTGTGTGTGTGTGTGTGTGTGTGTGTGTTGGCAAGTATCCATGCACGAGCTCAAATTTATGGGCTCACCTTGCCCCTGGGGGTATCACTAGCCTCCAGGTTGGATGCCTTGGATGGCTGAGCCCTCTTCCAACCTCTCAATCAAACTCTACCCTTCCTGCAGTAATCTGTCTTTAACAACTCCCACTGCAAGTCAATAAAATGTCAATTTAGTTCTCCTTTTGTTAAATCTTAAATCTGTGTAACATCTCTCCTTTCCTTGGCTTGTTAAATCAAGCTCATGTTTCCCTGCCTCCCCCATGTCCACCTCTTCCCCACCTCCTCAGCAGGACCATCTGCCCTTGGGTAGAGGAATGAGATGCTCCAGAGGAGAGTTGATAGAAGAGGGTTTGGGAATTGAGAGACCAAAATGGTGGAACCCCTGAACATCTCTAGTTCCCTTCTACTCTTGGAAACCCTGAGCAAACCACACTAAATTCTTTGATTTTCCCAAAGTTGCTTTTAAAGTGAACAGTAGTAATGTAGACAGTATTCCATAGGCTTAATAATCAAACTGTGATCCAAATCCCAGCTCTAGCACTTGCTTGCTCTATGATTACACTTCCCTGGATCGGATCTCAGTTTCCTCATCTGTCAAATGGGCATGTTAACAACATCCTCATTGCCTATAAAGGAATATTAAAGGAGATAACATACATAACGCACTTAGAACAGTGGCTAGCACATTCTAAATGCTATTTGCCTAGCTGCCAAGATTTGTATTATCTGGTTTCCTATTCTCTGTTTTCTCTTCAGCTCAGTTCCTGAATTGGAACTGCCTCTCCTCCACTAGGTACAGTGGGGGCTGGGTAACTAGAAGCTCCACCCTTTCCAGACAATAAAAGAGCACAGGATGCAAACGGTGCCATCAGATACCCTCTCTCTGGATTTTGTATCTTGAGCATCAGAGCAAAGAGACTGAAAACAACTGGTTGCAGTTGCATTTTGACCGGAAGGCGGCCACTTCCGGGCCACTGGGCACTGCCTTGGTTCCTGCTGATCCTAAGCCCCTCCTCCAGCTTCCCTGCCTTGCTGAGGGGTCCCCTTAGGTGAATTAGCTAGTTTGTTTCCTTTGCTTGCAAGGAAAGAATCTTGACCCATACAAGAAGAATGCAGGGTTCAGATGCCTCTTCCCAACAAGAACTTCCATTCTACCACCTCCCATAGCTATTACGTTCACCTCTGACCCCATGTGTCACCTGACTCCTTCTCTTTTGTTTCACAGTGAAAAGAGAGGTTCAAGGAGAAGAGGTAAGAGTCCCCAGGGGTCTAGAGAGAAACACCAGGAACATCAGTCTTCCCTTCCTGGAGGCTGGTTTCTCCTTCAGTAGCCTACCCTCCTCTCCATCAAGAATTTCTTCTGGTGTGGGCCACAGTGGTGGCTGAGACAGAAGCAGAAAGTGGGAGAGGAGGCTCTGGCGTCAGCGTCAAACTGCAGGGCTCAGCCTCCAGCATGCTCTGGCCGCAAGCACACTGCTTCTTACTCCTGAGCCCAGCACTCTCTGAACTTGCATTCGGATCAGCTCCCCTCACCCAGAGAATTCCTCCAGGAGGCAGGCTCCCGTGCCAAAAGTACTTCCCAGGATTCAATGGATGGGAAACCAAATCACCATGGGGCAAAACAAAAGTGACGAACTGACTTTTCATTAATTAATCCCTGCTTAATTCTCTCAGGTAAGGAACGTGCCCATAGTGCCTGACTCCAGAGCCCCAGACTGCTCCTTTATGCCACACAAGCTCCCTGTTAATCCACCTCTTTCCCAGCGTGGGCTGAGGGCCAAGGGAAAGTCATCCAGCTGAAGAGAAACATCTCCAGTGGGCCACGCAGGCCCCCAGAAGCTCCCTTACAACTGCAATCCTGCATATAGTCAGAGCCAGTCCAGATCACCACTTCTTCCATTTGGCAACCAAAACTAAAGGCAAAATCTGATGATCTGTGAGAGTCATCCATGAGCTAGGCATTGTCACATTTGCTCATTTACGTAGTCCCCCAGCTCTGGGGCCACTAGAGACCAGGAGACCCAGACGCCCAGCAGTTCCTAACTCACATAGGATCCCACGACTTCCAGACGGTGGGGATGGGTTGTTCGCCAAAAATGTCACTTGCTTTCTTCACAGTATGTTTGCCCACACCTTAAGACTCATTTAGTTCTATACCTCTGTCTTACAAGCAAATCAATGAAGGCCCAGGATGGGGGGAGGGAGCACGTAGGTGGTTGACCTAGCACCCCAACAAGGCAAGCCTTCGTTTTTCCTAAGGGGGCATGTGACTGTCTAGTTCAAAATACTTTAAGCCTTTTTAGTCTCTGTGACCTAACATAGGGTCTTCTTTCCCAAAATTCTAAGGATTGAGGACCTGCCTGTTGCCAAATTACCCTCAAGGACTGTGGTTCCTCTAAGCCCACTCCATAATCCATCTGAAGCTCTCAGTTAAAATCAGTCTTTTGAGGGGGGCACACCCGGGTAGCTCAGTGGGTTAAGCATCCAACTATTGGTTCCAAGTTATGGCACAGTTTTGGCTCAGGTCATGATCTCGGGTTCCTGGGACTGAGGCCTGCATCAGGCTCTTGCTCAGCGGGGAGTTGGCTGGAGGATTCTCTCTCCCTCTCCCTCCACCCCTCTGCCTTGCTTGTATGAGCCTCTCTCACTCTCAAATAAATAAATCTTTAAAATTAAATAAATAAATCAGCCTGTGGAAGCACATCCAAGCCAACTGATTGGCAGGCTGTCAAGGGAAGTGGAAGAGCCCAAGGTCAGGGATCTGAGAGGCAACTGTATGGTACTTCCTTGAAAGGCAAACCTCACCCTCAGGGCGCCTGGCTGACTCAGTCAGTGGAGAATCCAACTCTTGATCTCGGGGTTGCAGGTTCGAGCTCCATGCTGGAAATATAGATTACTTAAGAATAAAATTTTTTTTTTAAATCCTCACCCTCAAGCCACACCAGCCTCCAGATTTCAGTAGCATCAGTCCCCCCTCATGGGCTGCTGGTTCCCTTCAACATTGGAAGCACCACCAATTAGTCCTTCAGTGAGCAAGCACCAAGATTGAAGGTTGAAACTGCCCGGGGACCCATATAAACATGTCGGCATTCTACAGGACTTCTATAGGAAGGTGAGAGGCCCGAGAGTTTGAAGCAAACAGATTCTGGCTCTAAGAAAATGGTGGTCACTAGTGGAGAATAATACAAATACAGTTCTTCTAGCTCCTGTGTATTCTGTTAAGGAAACTAAGTCTTGTGGATTTTTTCTCCTACATACCTCTCAAATTCCTTCTTTCATTCCCTTCCCCAGGACCAGTCTCTAGGCTCCTGTCCTTTCTGAGTGGGAGTGCATCAATAGCTTCCTAAATGCTCTAGAGAGTATCTGGTTTCCACATGCCAACTGAGTGCGCCATCTAAAACGCCATTTCATCTTCCACATGTCAACTGGGTGAGCCATCTAAAATGAAAGTTGGCTTAAAATTCCATTTTCTTAGGGCAGAGACATGTATACCCCCCAGGGAATACACAAGACATACTGGGATGCAGGAAGAAAAAAGTAAAGCCTCTACTTCAATTTATTTTTCTAAAATCAAATTTAGAAGCAACTGCTTCTAAAAGTTTTACTAATATGTAACATGCATCTTGACACTGGTCCTTCTGCTCAGTCCGTGATAGCCTTGGGGGGCCCTCACAACAAAGGGGATGACAGTGGTGTCCTTGTGTAATCCTAAATTTCCAGCCTTTTTTTGTATAATCATCCTAAGCTGCACTAATTCAGATTAATCATAATCCTCAATCCATATAACATTTCATCAGTAGTCATTCATTCAAGTGTTTATATATATTTTAGCAATGCAATAAGCACCCTCAAATCCACCCCCTAACAAGAAAGCTAAGATCTTCACAGTAACGTCCACCTACTCATGCAGCCATACTCATCCCTCCCTCCTGCTATCCCCACCTAAGATAGCCATCATCCTGAATCACCAGTTGTTGTTTCTTACTTCCTTTTCATATAGTGTTAACACATCGGTATATATTTCTTAAAGCAAAGATTTTTTAGTTGCTTTTACCACTGTAAAAATAAAAGGAGGGGGGGCACAGTGCTGTAATCTTCTGAACTCTTTTGTCCCCAACCGAATACTAATTACTTTGCTAAGGTTCATCCATATTGCTTCAAGTTACAGAAATTCATTCATTTTGACTGCTATGTAATGTTCCTTTGTGTGATTAAATTACAATTTATTCATCCACTCTCCTGTTCATGAGCATTTGGGTTTTCTGTATTAATAAATAAAATTTAAATCTCTTTTAAATTTTATATTTTTTAAAGATTTTATTTGTTTATTTGAGAGAGAAAGAGAGAGTGAGAGAGAGAGAGAGAGCATGAGAGGGGAGAAGGTCAGAGGGAGAAGCAGACTCCCCATGGAGCTGGGAGCCCGACGTGGGACTCGATCCTGGGATTACAGGATCATGATCTGAGCCAAAGGCAGTTGTTTAACCAGCTGAGCCACCCAGGTGCCCCGAATCTGTTTTAAGTTTTAAATGGAAATGCAAAGATCCAAGAAAAGCCAAAATAATCTTGAATATATGTATTCTCCTAAATATATATATCTTGAATATATAAATCCTCCAAAAGGTCTCATATACAGAATATAAAAAGAATATCAAGATTCGGAAAGAATATAACAAATTACACCATAGAAAAGTGGGCAAAAGACTCAAACACTTCATAAGAAGAAATATCCCAGAGACCAATAAATATGTGAAAAGATGCTCGGCTTCCATAATCTTCAAAGGAGCACAAAATAAAACCATAGTGAGATATGACCTCAGAGCCAACACAACGATGAACATTTGAATGACTGACAATACTAAGTTCTGGCGAGAATGTGGAGAAAGAAAAATCTGAACCATGCCAGAGAGAGCACAGACTGCTATGATCAGTTCGGTATACTGCAGCATTTACCGAAGTTGAACATACATTTACTCTATGGCCCAGCAGTTTCACTACTAGACATACAGCCACAGGAAACCTATGCAGATGTACACCAAAAGAATGTAAGAATGTAGGGACCTGGGCAGCAGCTGCCTTCGGCTCAGGTCATGGTCCCAGGGTCCTGGGATTAAGTCCCACTGGGGCTCCTTGCTTGGTGGAGAGCCTGCTTCTCCCTCTCCCTCTGCCTGCCATTCTGCCTGCTTGTGCTCTCTCTCTCTGAAATGAATAAATAAAATTTTTTAAAAAAAATAATGTAAAAGTGTTTACAGAACCACTAATTATCATAGTTCAGTACTAGTTACAGGTGTAAATCCTGCCCAGTGGCGTACGTACTTTATGTATCCTTCACCACGCCTGTACCCGGACATAAGAAAGACTGGGATGTGTCTCTCTCTAACACGGTGTATTATGAGGGCATTTCTGGGCACAGTGTGCTATAGAAGCACCCTCAACACCCTTAGAAAATACTTACTGACTTTTCTAGAATATCAACTTGGGCATTTAGTGCTAAACATCCACTCAATATCACACTTTTCTTTATTTTTTTAAAAGATTTTATTTATTTAAGAGAGAGTGACAGAGAGAGAGAGAGAGAGAACAAGTGGGAGGAGAGAATGGCAGGGGGAGAGAGAGAAGCAGGCTCCCCACTGAGCAGGGAAGCCTGACGCGGGACTTGGTCCCAGGACCCCAGGGCCATGACCTGAACTAAAGGCAGATGCTGAACCGATGGGGCCACCTAGGTACCCCCACACTTTTCTCTAAATGAAAAAAAAAATTGCATTTCAGGTTCTAGGTACTCAGCTAGGACTAGTCATCCTTGCTTATGACCCTCTACCGGCATTGTTTCATGAATGGCTTGTGTGCTCACTCATTCACTCATGTTTGTTCCCCATCCATTTCCAAATTTAGAACAATACGAACGACATATCTGTGTGCTCCACGTCCAGCCTCATCCGCTCCCTCACTGTTCCCCACCTGCATCACTGGTACCAGTGATCATATCAAAGCTTGTGCTTATATCATTCTTTTGCTTTATTTTCCAGTGGTATCACCAATATGTATATGGTTTGTATTGTACTTTTTAGTTTTAATTTTGAAGTTTAGAAAAGGACACCACACTGGGTATAGGCCTCTAGGACTTTTTGTTCCCACTCATTAGGTTACCAGGATCCACCCATGTAGTTACGTGTGCTTCATTCATTTCTGCCGCTGTAAAAAAATTCCACTGGATGAAGATATCCTAATATATTTACCCATTCTTCATTCTGTGGGCTTTGGGGTCGTTTCCAAACAGTGCTGCAATGAGCATCTCATTCGCATCCAACCCCGTCCCTTTTCATGGCTATTGTTAAGACAGTGTTGTTTCTGGACACATATTTCTGGGAATATGATAATGACTATAATAGTAATAATAACAATGTGATGGTGACAGCTGACATTTCTCTGATGGACGTGTTAACTGGGACAAAGCACTTTCATCAACATGATCTAATTCGACAATTCTAGGCTCAGCCTAGCCTATCGCAAGGTTGGGAAGTGGCCAAATCCATGATTTCTGGATCTCGCTGAGTGCATTACTCTGATCCACTTTAGGGCCTCAGGACTTAATTACCATTTCTGTCACTGTAAAAGCTAGTTTCAACGCAATACGTGGCTCAAAATAGGTAGGACATTTTATGTCTGTGGGCGTTTGAGTAAACAGGAATACACAAGAGTCTTCCGAGATGGGCCAGGCCTAGTGTCACCCAAAGTTCCTTTTCCCCTTTTCTAGCCAAAGGTTAGAGGCCCCAGGGCTGCCAGGGAGGTAGGACTCCTCCTAGTATCATCCACCAAGCACCCTTTCTCCCAGGATGTGAGCAAATCGCCCTTGACCCTTTCTTGGCTGGCTGTCTCCCCAAGTTCCCACGTCATCTCCTCTTCTGGGAGAACAGGTTTGGTGGCAGAATGCCAGCCCTTCTCTTCCCCATCCCCATCACTGAATAATGAATACCAGCTAAGTAATGCGCTGGTGCCAGTGACCTCCTAGCAAATCTTCCCTCTGGAGTTTGGATCAATAACACTTAGCTGCTTCTTTTCAACTTGGAAGGCAGGAAGCTGGAAACCCAGCCTGGGCCTTTCCCCTCAGGGAGATGCTGTTCTGATAGCCCCCAAGCCCACCCTCATAGGTTCCTGCTGGTCTCCAACCCCCCATGGAGTGTGGGTATAGGAATGAAATAGTGTGTCCACAAAGGACTGAAGAGCCCTCTGAAGGCCAAGTCCCCCATTTCCCATTAGAATGTGACTGTTAAGCTCCATCTCCAGGAAAGGACTCTTGTCCTCGGAGCTCTGAATTAGGCAGCCCACAGTGGCTAAGGGGAGACTATTCTGGATCTGTTGGGAGCCATTAGTTGCTCCATAAGCTTGAGTTGCTTGGTTTGGAATTAGGGAGGAGGAGAGGGAAAGAAAAGCCGTTTACGCATAGATGGTTGATTCAGCAGCCTTGGATGTGCTCTGTGTCTAGTCTACACACTGTCAGGTCCAGTCTGATGCAGAGAATCACATCCTTTTGTCCTTGAAAGGTTATGTCCCGGAGTTGAAGGCACAATAACAGCCAACACACGGAGTGCTTCCTCTGTGCCAGGCGCTGCTCCAAGCTCTTGGCTCACAACTCTGGGTCCTCACAGGAACCCAGGTACATACTAGGGTCTCTACTTCCAAGATGAAGAAACTGAAGCATGGGGAGGCTCAGTGACTTTCCCAGGGTCGCAAGACTGGTGAGTGGAGGAGCCAGGGGCAGAGGCAGGTGGTCCAGTTCTAGAGCATGTGGTCTACACCACTACACCAAGCCACCTGCCAGCACACTCCACAACGCAGACAAAAACAGAACCTCTCGTGGCAGGTGCTTCTGACTCTGAATCCAGCTGCTACTTACCAGTGATGCGATGGGCACGTTTCTTAGTCTACTTGAGTCTCCCTTTCCTTATGTGAAAAATAGAGATGATACATCTCAAAGAGCTGTTGCAAAAATAAAAACGAGATAAAGTACAGATTTTTATTAGTTTTATTATTTTCCTTATTGAGGGACTGGAATCCCTTCATCTTTACCACAAAGGAAGGCCTTCTGATCTGGGGTAGGAAAGCCCAAGCCACATTTTGGGGCCTGGTGTCACCTCCCTGGCCTGGCATCACAGCCTCTCCCCTCTTCTGTGGTTTCTTGTGTCCAGGTTCCTCTTGCCGACACCTCCCCAATATCTCGACTCTCTTCAGAGTAGTGAATGAGGGGCCCCCGGGTGGCTCAGCTGGTTAAGCTTCCACCTCTTGATTACGGCTCAGGTTGTGATCCCAGTGTTGTGAGATCGAGCCCAGCATTGGGCTCCATGCTGAGCGTGGAACCTGCGTGAGATTCTCTCTCTCCCTCTCCCTCTGCCCCTCCCTATCCCCCCAACACACGCTCTCTCTCTAAAAAAAAGTTAATTAAAAAAAAAAAAAGAGCAGTAGGCTTAACTACTCTCCTCCCCTGGTCATGCTGGGCCTGCTATCACACCAGCCATCAACCCCCCCCCAACCACTCCCCACCCTCCTGACCACAGCCCACAGCCGCCTGTGTAGACATCCGAGAGCACTTGCCAATGTGGGCCTGCCCCTCCCAAGGAAGGCGTGGCCACGTGATCTGGGACACAGTGCTCTGCTGATGGACAGCTTAGATCTGTGGCCAAATGAGCTCCTCAAAATGGCCTTTCTCCTTCTGCTTGAGTTAAATGTTTCAGTCACAGCGGACCTGGTGTACGGTTCTATAATGCCACATAATGAATGGTCTCCAAAGCAGACTTAATGCAATAGTAATCATGTATTAACCCATGGTTTCGGTGAGTGAGGAGTTTAGATAAGTTAACACTGAGGATGTCCTGTCTCTGCCTCATGATGCTTGGAGCCTCAGTTGCAAAACTTGAAAGCTGGGAGGCTGGAATCATCTGCAGGCTCTGCTGGGGCAAGAGGGCTCCATTTTCAAGGTGGTTCACAGACAGGACTGCCAAGGAGGCTGCTCTGCACCTCGGCAGCTTCCTGGGGCTGCCTGAGGGGTCTATTGTTGGCTCGAGCTTCCACACCAAAGTACTACAGGCCTGGGCTTTAATAGAAACAAACTCTCTCACAGTTCCGGAAACTAGAAATCCAGCATCGTATTGGCTAGGTTCGTTCCTTCTGAGTCCTCTGTTCTTGATGGTAGATGGAGTCTTCCCTCTGTGGCTGCACTGGATCTTCCCTCCGCATATCTATGTCCTAATCTCCTCCTCTTAGAAGGACAGAAGGCATATCAGATCAGGGTGTCCTCTAAAGACTGATGCCTTAATTATCTCTTTAAAGGCCCCAAGTTCAAATACAGCCACAAGCGGAGGGGTTTCCAGTTAAGACTTTAACATATGAGCAGGGGGTGGGACACAGCTCAGCCCGTAACAGGTGTCTGTGTGAAGGACGGCTGGCTTCCCGCAGAATGGGTGACCCCAGAGACTGACCAACCGAAGCTGCATTGACTTCTGTGGCTTCTGTGGCCTAGGCTCAGAAGCCACACCGCATCGTTTCTGGACTCTCCTACTGGTGACACAGGTCAGCCCCATTCAGTGTGAGAGACGCTATGTAAAGAATTCCAGGAGGCGAGGATGTCGGGGGCCCCCTTGGAGGCCAGCCACCACAGCTGTACCAATAAAGACCTCCTCCCACATAATGACAAGCGGAGGAGGAGAGCCCACGCATGAGAACAGCCTCCTCGGGAAGAGAGCGCCCAGGAGCGCACAGTCACCCTCAGCCACCAGGAATGCGGGGCCAGAGAGGGAACACGGAGAAAGAGCTAGAAGGGCCTCTCATACTGTTACCTCTTGGGGACTACCACCTTCTTTCCCTGTTAACCTGGGGCTAACATCCCGGCTGTGAACGGGGGCTCAGTTCTGGCCCCTGGCTCACCCCATCTGCTCCGCTGTGTGTCTGCCACGAGCAGCACCAGCCCACTCTCGGGCGGAGTGGACCCTGCCAAGGGGACGCAGATGAGCAAGATACACAAGGTCCGCAAGAAGCTATCATGAAGCCATGGCACAGAACAAGTGACAAAATAATAATAACCCACAAAGTCATATCGGGATTGTTCTTTCCCAGAACATACTAAAGCTTATCATGGTCAAGGAAGAGGGGGTTCTACTCCTTCCTCCCGAGTAGATGTGACTTAAAAGCCGAGCCATGCTATTCCTTCTCTCTTATCTGGCTAATCTGCTGAAAAAGCATAATCCCCGTCATCTAGCATCTGCTCCTGTTGACCCCAGGGTCAAAGATCTGTGTCTGGGACCCAGCACGATCTGTAGTTCATGTACTGAGTCCTCCCTGGTTGTGTGTCTGTGGAGTTATGGAGTAAGTTCGAGATCAGTCCTAGCACCACCCTGACTTAGAAAGAGCCACTCAGCTCTGGTGGAGGCCGGCCTTCTTGGAGTGGTTGTGGGCTTGCTACTGACCGGGCACTGGTGTCATAAAACCCAGTTCTCTGTCCTGCCTTCGAGTCAGTCCTCCACAGGGCTGACAGCCTCGCCCATCTCTCTATTGTCATGTAATCCCAGGGCTTCACACCAAAAGGGCGAATTCTCCCCACCCACCACCTTCCTTCTAAGCTAAAGCCCCCTGGCCCAAGTTTTAAGGGAGAAGAGGGGAGAAGAGCTCATTCTGCCATGGTCCCTTTCCTATATCAGTGTTTGAGCTTGGGGTGCCTGGGAGGCTCAGTCAGCTAAGTGTCCAACTCTTGGTTTTGGAGGTCATGATCTCAGGGTTGTGGGATCAAGCCCCGGGTTAGGCTCTGTGCTTAGCAGGGTGTCTGCTTGATATTCTCTCCCTCTCCCTCGCCTCTCTGCTCCCAGCTCTGCTCATGTGCACCTGCTCTCTCTCTCTCAAATTAAAAAAAAAAAAAAAATCTTTTTAAAAAAACCTCCAAGCCTGATTTAAAGTTCCCAGACTCCCACCCCTAGGAGAGAAGGGGAGGGTTCCTCCACCCCAGCTGGCCACCTCTCTCATTCACCTCATCCATCATCAGGACAGGTGAGCCCTCGAGAGAAGCCACAAGCAGGACGGGGTAATTAGGATCCATTAAGGAGATGAGGCTGAGCTGCAGGAGGGACCATTCATTCCCTAGCCTCCTCTTCTAAATGGTGCCATCAGCCATGCTGAGCTTGCTTCCTACGCCCCTCCCACCAGTTCCTGGGGAGGCTGAGGCAGCAGCAGGGTAAATGTGCATCTTGAGGACAGAGACCCAGATTTGAGGTGAGGAATCACAGGCCACATTCCAGCACAGAGGGGAGAAGGCGAGCAGCAGAGAAGGGGAAACAGGACCCCACCCCACCCCTCAGAATCCAACCTGGGGTTTGTTCCTAAGCCAAGACCTCGACATGAGAATCACACTCGGTCACTGAAGCTGCTTTTGGCACCGCCCACGTGGCCCTGTACAGGGGTAGCCCGTGCAGCAGGGAAGGCAGCTCCCAGGTGCCGGGAGCTCTCGTGGTACTATCTGCAGAAGGCCCCCGCCAGAAAGCAAGTGTGCTCCTTGAGAGGGCTTACAAATTAACCTCTCAGCAGTCTCATCAAGCACCTTCTTCCTGATTAATTTGTCAGACTGGCTGCCTCCCTGACAGAACAGCAATGCTCAATAACAAGGATTTTTTTTTTTTATCAGATCATAAAAATTGAGGGCAGGGGCAGTGGTGGATGGTGATGAGGTAGAATGCAGACAAATGGCTTAAGTGTGAGAAGGACCAACTAGAGGGAGACCAAGACCCATGTTCGCCTTTCTCCTAAAGCCAAGTATGACTCAGACGGAGGAAGAGCAGAAGCACTCGTCCCAGATATTGGGACACCCCTGGAGAGGGCCTGTGGCCTACAAATGCTCCTATGCCCTCTGAGCACAAGGTCATGACTGATCTTCAACACTCCCACTTTCCTGGACAGTGGGAGTCTGGACCAAACCATTTTCAGCAGAAAGCCCAGTTCTTTCATCACTTAAACCCCAGAAAATCATCTGAACACTCACAACCCAGTCCCTCCCTCTGAGTCTGAGCTCTTCACTCACTCATTCATTGAGAAAATATCTCAGAGCTGATAAGAGATGGATCCCACCTTCTTGATCTACATATCACACCCTCAGGGGTGGCATTCCCTTAGTGGTGGGACAGGAAGCCGATGGGCCCTGACTTAAGATAGACCAGGGGGACACATGGGCATGGAATTGCTGAAGTGAAGTCTGGTGGATGAGGGCCCCAGACCAACTCATTCTGTGGCTTGAACTCTCCAAGAAGAGTTCAGAAACAAACTTCTTCCTCTTCGGTCATTTAGTTGAACACTGTATCTCTTATGCTAAAAAGCAGGAAGATGTATTTTGAATATAATGCAGTCCTTTTAATGCAGGCACACATGATGCCAGAAATGTGTGTGTTAGGTCTTTAACAGGATTTTTCTTTTTAAGGGCCAACATCCCCTAGTTCCATAACGTCTGGCTGGGTCATGTCTGAAAGAAGAGGACACACATCACAGTTCAGGACCACAGACAGCGGCATAAGCCCCTCCCACTCCCTGCCCCGACCCTGCTGCTCAGGACCCTCTGAAGATATTTCTCAGCTTCCTCTGTCCCAAAGCAAAATTGTTACAGAGCAACATCATGGGTTCCTCTACCTGGCTGAGCCTCCCGTAAGATCCATGCTCCCCTTGCCTTTCTTTGCTGGTTTTAGTCAAGATAGCAGTGAAGCCCACATGAGACCAGGAGATGGAAGAGGCCAATTACTAATGTGCTGAGAGGGGGAAGAAAAAAGAAAAAGCAAAACCATAAATAATTGTACAGAGGCAATGATATTAAGTATAGAGGGACTAATAATTCAGACAAGCAGAAACTTCTGAATATACCATGAGGCTCCCTAAGGCTGAATGGCAGTGAATGGACGCACATTTGCATAATAGCTTTCTTGTTGTTTCCTTTGTTCTTTTGTTGCTGTAACTAATTGCTTTTAAGCACCCTGTTATTTCCCTCATTCCTCTGAAAAGAAGGAGCCCCAGCAATCTGTAAAATAGTGACTTTCACCAGCACGACGCTGTTATACATTTATAAATTTGGGACTATGAGAGGAGACAAAGTTCTTGATCGAGACAGCACCAGGAACCTCCCCTTCTGCCCCTTTGGGAATGGGTTGTGGGCGCTCCCCTCCAGGCCTGGCTTCACAGCCTTGCCACCTGCACAGCTGTCCCATGCTTAGGACGACTATAGGATTAGAACGGCCCGACACTTGGCTTAAATCTCTGCAGTCACTCTCCAGAACTTCTCACCAATTTTTTAACAAGGGGTCCTTATGTTCATTTTTGTGCTTAGCCTTGCAAATTATACACATTTGACAAGCCTCCCAACAGTTCACCCATCACACCTTCTCTGCCTTTTCAGGTATTCAGCTCCCCAGCACCCTCCATGGCCATGACTCATAGAAGAGGGACAGATCCTATTCGCCAGGACACCATCTGATGCCAAACTTCCTGACCACAGCGGACAACCTAGCCTGGCTCATTGACAAAGAGACAGCACAAAGAGAAGTACAAAGGTTTCTGTCTGGATGGAGCCCTTAAGAGATGAAGTCACTTCCTTTGTGTAGAAGCCCTGAAGGAGTTGAGTATGATTTCCCTGGCCCTAGGGATTCTCTAATGAACCCATAAAAAGAGCATCGGACTGCCCTAGTGTGCTGTTCATTCCTGCCTCCTCCCTACTCTTCCACCAGATAGTCATCATTAATCCAATTCTACAACAAGCATTACTAGATTACTTAGGGCTGTCCTAGGCACTGGGGATACAACATACTTTCATGGGTCAGAGTCTTACCATAACTGAGACCCAAATCCCACATCCATCCACATGCATACTCACGAGGAGAGGACAAATTCCCACATTCCTGCCTTGGAACCTGTTGTTATCCCACCTCGAATGTCTCTGCCCATGCAGAGACATTTCTTGTCAGCCCATGCCTAGTGAACCTGTTCTCCAGAACCCAGCTCAAAACACATCTCTACCAGGAGTCCTTCCCTGTCTAACTCCAAGCCAATCACTGCTTGATGTGTTTCTATGCTGCATCCACCTGGGGACTCAAGTGTTTCTGTGGCTGCTATCCGTGTTCTTCAGCTTTTTCCAGGACTGTAGTTTTGCTGGCTTGATAGGAAGTTCAAATAGAGACCTGGCTCTGTTTTCCCTAGTGTGCTCATGACTTCCCTTGTGACCACACAAACCCATCACCCTCTTCTTCCTGGCCAGTAGATCCTATTTGGTTTCCATCGTTACGCTTTTCTCTGGGTCCATCTCCTTGGGAAGGGTGACCTTATGTCTATCCTCCTTCCCTAGGAGGGCAAAGTATGAATCCTAGTCTATGGTGATCCTATGCTCCTACCACTGTTGGGTTAGGATCATGTGACCTAGTCCTGGCCAATGAGATGTGAGAGGAATGATGGGGTAGCTTCCACCAAAAAGAAAAAAGAGAGAAAGAGATTTTTCAATTGACAGAAGGAGACTCCTGTGAAGAAATGGTCCCTGATCACATAGTGAAACAGACATTAACCAACCTGAAACCATCTCCACCTACTTCCAGGATTTTTGGTATGTAACTCAACAAATGTATCACTTAATACATCATTACTTAAGCTTTCTGTTCTCTGTAGCTGAAAACATCCTAAATGATTAATAGGATTCTGCCTATCAGGTCTGCCCTGTGAATTTTCTCTGAATAAATGCTGGGCCCAGGGCCGGCAGGCAGAAGGTGCCATTGGAGCTAAGTTCCCTGGAGTGTCTGTAAGGAATGGGAATGGCCCAACAAAGAAAAAATATAGGGGTCTGCGTGTTTCTGAGGTCCAGTCTCATTCTGTCCCTGACTGACTGACAGAACGGAATATGGGAAACCACGGTATTAAGGAGGAAAATCTTGATCTCAGTTGTATCACAAACTAAAGAAACTCAGTCTAGACTACCTAACTGAAGTCAATCCCAAATAAAATTGGGATGTTAAGAAAAGCTTGTCTTTGGTGAACCACAATTATTCTGTATATAAATCTGCTCAACTCTTCAGATGACAAGTTCACCTCACGTAATTCTTCTCTGCCCCATATTCCATAACCTATTTTATGCTCAAGAAAGGGGCCTACCCACAAATAGGGATATTTGCCTTTTAATTCTTTCTAAAGACAATACAGAGAGCCAACAGAATGAATTTCTAATACTGGAATTTCAGACCTTATCAATGCTAGATGGCGTACTTTTAGACAGAGTGATGTTCCTAAAGTCCCACTATATCCAACCAATTTCTCCGGCTTGAAAGCAGGTCTCACTCTTGCCTTACTCTGCTGTGACAGTTAAGATTATGTTCGCTGTCATGACTCTTGAACCACACTCTGCCCTGAGGCAAATTTTGGCTGACCCCACTGGCCAATGAATATTTGTGTGTGCCCCAATTAAAAAGGTCTTAGGAGGTGAAGGGGAAAGAAAGGGGAGGAAGAAGGCCTGCAGGCACAGGTCTGGCACTGACCTACCCCTTCATCCCTTCCAGGAAGCAGGAAGAAACAACAACAAATCACTTTAGCTAATGCAAGAGTGGCCGAGACACTCTGAGCTGCCCTCAGCCAGTTGTAAGGAAGCTCACAGCTTTCAGAGCCTTCTTCAGCAAGCCCCTGACCTCAGGTCCTATGTGTCCTGCATTTCTTCATCTCACTGTGGCCCTGCCGAGAAAGTCTAGCCTCAAAAAGACCCAGGAGAGGGGTGCACTGAAGAGGCATAACTGTTGCCAGGGAGACAAGAGAATGGTGAGGGACAGACACAGGCTCCTCTGCCCACTATTAAGCCTTCACAGTAGAAGGAAGGGAGGGCGGGAGGGGGGGAAGGGGGAGAAAAGCTCTGGCAAGAGAGGCAGGTCATCACCTTCTAAGCACGAGTCCCTGTGTGGAGGCTTCTTCTGTAAGCGTCTACCTGGTTCATCTCAGTGGCCTTTTCTCAAAGTGCTGCTCTGCCCTTCATCCTGTGTCTAGACTCAGTTCAGCTTATGAGGTGTCTCTAAAGAAAGGGAAACCAAGACTTCAGGCAGTGCTTCTCCTGGAGCAAGTTGGAGCTTCAGAGATGAGCTGGGCTTCCCATGGGGCTGGCAGACCACCCTGATGGCTATGCCACTTGCCCAGCCCATCAGCGGCTTGTAGAGAGCACGGAGCAGACAGGAAGGGCTTGGCGAGCAGCTCCCCAATGCCAGCAGACCAGACAATGGCAGCAGCCGTCTTGCCTACACACCCATGAGAGGAAGACAGAGCCTGCTCCAGTGCCCTGCAGGCCACACTTCTGCTGACCTGTGGAAACGGTGCACAATGCTGAAGGCAGGGTGGATCCTTTTTCCTGCAGGAAGCTAGAGGGCCACCCCATGACCAAATGCATCTGCGTGTTCCCCAAATGCATTGGGACCTCTTGTCCCGGCGCTGAAGCTGCCAGGATACAGCCCTTTGCAGGGCTACCTCGGGGAGTCAGCTCCCCTAGTTTCGCTCTCTGCACAGTTCCTATAGTATCCATGAGGCCTCTGAGGGCTGTGGGCCACCTGTCCTCCCCTTACTTAAGGTGCCTGGTGGTTCCTGGTCTCTAAAAAGCATCGTTTTAAAGTGGACAGATCCTAGCTCTCACACCTCCGGTCCTATAGCTTTTGAGAAATACCTGGACACGATGGGATAAAACTGTGCGTCCAATAAAACTTTCTGTGATGATAGCAACGTTCCATACCCATGCTGTTCGGCACACAGCCGCCAACCACACAGGGAGCTGGAATGACTAAAGCACTGAATGTTTAGTTTATTTCATTTTAATGAGTCAAATTTAAATTATAAAGTGTCACAATTGGCCAGTGGCTACCAAACTGGGCAGGGCAGGAAAAATTAAGGCCTCTCGCAGCCATTACTAGTGGAAAACAAGTAAGAGGGGAATAAAGTGCTACCCCACCCCGAGAGGAAAACACTAAGGGAAGACAACTTCTTTAGCAATTAACAGTCCCTCTCCGCTAAGTGCCCTTTTCCTGCTAAAACTTCCCTGCCTCAGTGAGTTACACGAAGCCAGAAGCGCATAGAGAAGGGAAGGGCTGCAGGTCCGTGTCAGCTCGAGAAGCAGGGAGAGTGGGCACGGGGCCGGGCAAACACACTCAGCAGGTCTGCAGAACAGAAAGCCTGGAACCCTGTCATTTTCCACTTCAGTCCCACAGGGATCTGATGCTGTGAGAAAGAAGAAGAAAACAATTAAACCCCAGCATGCACAGACGTTGGGGTCTTGGAGAAATTAAAACTTTGCTGCCCTCTGTTTTGGGGGCTCCTGCTGTGGGGCCATCTCACAGGTCAAAACTTCCCTGTAATAAGATCCTTCTGGTTTTTCAAAGTGCCTGGGTGGATCCAAGTCAGGCTTTTCTTCCATCACAGCAAGTCAAGGTAAAAGGAGGTCCTAGCGCGTTCATGTTCAGGCAGTTCCACGGTTGTGTGAGAGCAAACAGTTAGCTTCTCATCTGCACTTAGCTCAGGTCACAGATGTGATTTCTGGAGGTCATTCCTAGAAGAAAAGCTGGGTATTTGGCAGATGATGAAGTGAGCCATGCATTCCGGGTGAACGGAGCTGAGAAAAGGTACCATGATCACAGGGCCGGGGGGGGGGGGGAGTGGGGCAGACAGTGTGACAGGACTCATCACATGCCCACTCCAAATCTGTTCTTTGTCTTGTATTCCCACCTCAAGAGGACAACTGACACACTCGGCAGAGAGAAATCTGGCAGGGATCATCCTGGATGCCTACTTTTCCCTCCCCTCGCCCCCATGAGATTGGTCACCAAGCCCTGCTGGTTCTACCGCATTTCCTGGACCCTCATGGGGCACCTGTCCACTTCCCACCCAGGACTCCACCTATGTGATCACTGTCTCCCCCACTCAGTCCATCCTCCCTCACTTGCCAGAGGAACCAGACTAAAAATCAAGCCACGTGGCATCTATCACTCACATGCTGAGCTGAGGTCCCATTTAACCTAATGGCCTATGCCAACACTTTCCAGGTGGCAAGGAAGACCTCTAAGGAGCTGCCCACGCGTTTTTCCCTAAGGTCACTTCAAACAGCCCATCACCCTTACAGCATCTGCTCCATGTGCCTGTGTGTTTGCACAAGCTGTCTCCTTTGTGTAAATGTTCTTTTCTTCCCAACTCCTATGCATCCTTAATAACCAGCTCTACCACTTCCTCCTCTGTGAAGCACTTTTGGATACAGGTAAATTAGATGCTTCTCTCCTCTGTGCTCCCACAGCCCTCTAGGACAGGTTATGTTTATTTTGTTCCCAAAGTCTGTCTTTCCTTTACAAGGGGAACTCTGAGCTCCTCAGTGGCTGGAACTATGGCTTCTTAGTCATTTCTATTTCCTCCTGCCTTTCATGTGCCTGGGTCATTATACTACATGAAGATGAATAAATGAATGCACGCATATATGCATGAAAAGTTCAACAGACTAAAACCGCAGGACAGGATCCAGGTTTCTCAAGCCTTAACATGCACACGAATCACCTGGGAATTGTACTAAAATGTACATTCTGGCTCAGTGTGCATTCTGCACTTCTATCAAGCTCCCAGTGGATGTGGATACATGAACCATGCCTCATGTGGACCACACTCTCAGTAATGAAGACACAGAGATCCCACAGGTGAGGAGAAAGTTATAAACAAAAGAACCTCGTCCACTGTTGAGTCATGTAACACAACATGTTCCGGCTATTGAAAATGATGTTCTATTTAATGATATGGAAGTATGCTACATGAACAGGTGTAGAAAAGATAGAGAATCCCATACTGTTTAAATATAACTAGATAGATAGAATGACAGAATCCATCAAATTGGTATGGGAGAGAAGGGGGGAGGGAGGAAGGGGTGAGTCGGGGGGAGGGAAGGAAGGAGAGGACAAACAACAAGGCATATATCAAAGTGTTGATAGTGGTTATCGCTGAGGGATAGAAGTGCAGGCGTTTACATTTTTTTCTTTGTAAGTATTTGAATTTTCCCATTTTCTACAGTAATCATGCATTATTTCATAGCACTAAAAGTATTTTACTCTTTAAAGGCACTCCCTCATTGGCCGAGAATACACTAACTCATTTACTGCATTCCCTAAAAACAAGATGGCAACTCCGGCTGGGGGTCCTGAGCTGGCCTTTGAGAAGGGCCCTTTGAGAAGGGATATTATGAGATCAAGCAACGGGTGTGGAAAGTCCCAGCCCAGGACACCGACACCTCCCAGAAAAGATGTGCTGAGCATCTCGGACAGTGTGAGTCGTCCATCCCTGCTACTGACAGCTTATGGGGTACCGTTGATAAGGCAAAAGGTGACCCTGGGTCCTGGGATGGGGCCAAACACTGTAGCTAAAATAAATGTGTGGGTTGACAGAGGGAACAGTGCCTCTCTGCATCCCTGACTGACAGGCCCATTATATTAGCATTCCTGTCATGTCCTCTGGCTTCTCCCTAGGGCTCTTTCTTTCTGCGCCACATTGTTTCACTCTCTCCCCCTTTAAATAGTTTATTTTTAAGTCCCTAAGATACTGTCCTTAATAAGTCCTTCCTTCTTATACCACAGGGACCCAGATCACCCTGATTATTTTAGTTTTTCAAATGGGAAAATAGGCAGAGCAGCATAAGGACCCCGGGAGAGAGCCACCAGGATCATCTTGTCACCATAAATCTGGGAGATCCGTTTTCTGGGAGAAACCCCTCCGACCTTATTCCTCTGTCTTTCTCCTATTCCTTTGGGAATCAGAACTCAGAGCCTACTATAAGGATCTTGTAAGCTGAGGTCTAAGGGAGGGGCATGCATATCTAAGAGCAGAGAGGCTCTCCAGCCTAATCTAGCACCATGGGCTCCATAAGCACACAACTTTTCCTTGGGAGCTGAGACTAGTGGGCTGAAAACCAAGGCCTACAGTCATAGAGTGAGTGTTCGCTAGGGTAACAGACCCAGAGCATTCAGTGGCTTGAATAATGAGCAGTCTATTTCTTCCTCAGGGAATACCCAGGGTGAGTTCTTGGGTTGAGCACACAGCTCTGGGCCACATCATCCTTCAGGACCCTGGCCAGCAGCTGTCTTACGGCCTTGAGTGCCTGGCTTTCAAGGGTTCCTTGGGCCATCATCATTCGAGTCAGCCCGAAGGGAGAAAGGGCACAGAGGAACACAGTGGGAGAAGTTCAGACAGGCCCAGTCTGGAAGCAGCACTCATCATTCCCATTCCCATTCTGTCACGAGATCTCAGGTCTAGGTCCAAACCTAACATTTATTTTAGCTGCACACTCAGGCAGAAGAGAAGGCTGTGTTTGACAGACAGCAGTCTCTACCACATTTTATAACCTAGAGTTAGATCCCAGACTCAGGTTCACAAGCAATTACTGAGCACCTACCATGTGCCAGGTCCCATACTAGGAACTAGAGATCCAAAAACAACTAAGACACAGTCTCTGCCCTGGAGGGGTCCCTCCTTGGGGGAGGTCCTCACTGTAGTGAGTAACTGAGACCCATGTCGTCGAGTTTGGGAATGAGGAAACATAGCCAACTGGGTCCCTATGCGCTCGGCAACTGCAACACAAATAATAAGAATAGGCAGGTGTGCTCGGCAGTGTGCAGGGTCCGGTGGAAGTCTGCAGGTGATGTATGTGGACACCCTTCTGTGAGCAAACTGCCCACGGCAGGGATCTGTGTGTCTAAATGTGTACGTAAGCCCACACACATGCAGATATGCACATGCCTGAGCACATAAACGCTCCTCAGGACAACTCCGCATCCTCAACCAACATGAACATTTCCCTTCCCCCTTGAAGGCCAAAGGGCTGGACGATCTCACTCTAGAAGTCTAAGTGGTTGCAAAAGAACTTCGTCTCCTCCTTTAATATTATCTCTTACTCTTGTATTTCTACCCAGAATGACATGACTCAGCTACCTGCTACAGTTTGTAAAACTCACTCCCATAATCCTCCAGCCCAGTGTCTTAGCCCCACATCACTTCTTGCTTCTCCACTCCATGGTGAGAAAATGGTAGCCATGACTGGATGGGGCACAGAGCTCAGTGGTCCAGGCTCCAGGGGCACCTGAAAGGAAGGCCTTCCGGTCTGGGGCTTTCTCAAGGGCTTTCTCCCTGGCAAGGCCGCACAGCCCACAGCATAACTAGCGTGGAGTGAACCATTCCCTGCAGGGAGGGACAGCAGACAACACTGGTGTAGAAAAAAACAGGAAAGAAAGTCCCAAGCAGATGGAGGATATTGCCCAGCCTCATAAACTCAAGGCAAGTGGGATGTCCTCATAGGAGGCTGGAAAGAGCAGGTCTGCACTGGAAGAAGGGCCTACAGAGGGGCAACCAAGGAGCAGTTATATGCTGAGGGGTCCAAGAGTTTTCAGCATTTTTAGGCTTTTGGTTCCAAGGCAAGAGAGGAACTTACTACAAGACAAGATGAGCACTTCCCAACTGTAGGTGCCTCAAAGAGATGCTGAAGTCACCTCTGGGTGACCCCACTCTGTCCCCAGATGAAAAGGACCATTGTATAGGCTCCAGCTTGCAAGGTCTAAAGTGTTTTCCCATCTGCAGAGGAAGACACCCCCACACACACAGCCCACCACCAGCCAGGCTGTCACCAGTACAAGAGCTCCTCCTGCTTCCAGGCTGAGGGTTAGATAAGGAATGAGACATGGGCACAGCCAGATGGGGCCAGTCTCACCCTGAGTGTGGTTGCTGCTAAGGAAGCTGGAAACCCATAGCCATATTAACTATAATAATAACAGTAATCACAATGATTCTCCCTAGCCCTGCCCAGAGCTTTTTGGCTACGAAGACCCTTCTGTTTCTACTGTCATCCCCATGTTCCTGGGTAGCAGGCCAGGCAACAGAGGAAGGTCCCTTTCCTCATCCCTCATCATCCAGACTCAAGCAAAGAGGAGCCATCCCAACTGACAGAGGAAGATAGACCATGCAGGGTCCGGCCCCGGTCTCTACGCTTGCATTGTGGCCCTCGGTGGGCTGTGCCCTGTGCTGGTGTGCAGCATGCTCCCATGACAGCCCCTGCCCTGGCAGGAGGCACCACCAAGGCTCCCTGAGGCTAGAGGGATCCTCGGAAGACGTTCAACAACTGCTCCTGCCTCTGGGAAGGACAGGCAGCTCCTGAGTCACTGCGGGCAGATGGGAAACTGTCCTATTTTTTCAAAATATCCACAAGAAATGCCACCATCTGCTTAGGTAGTCAAATGTGTCTGATGATCTGACAAGGCCAAATAGGAAACTGCGACAGCACTATTTACTGCTGGGAGCAGTAACTTCTAACAGAACGGCACTTTCCAGTTTGCAAGACACTTTCTGGGGGAGCTTTACAGTTTTCAAGGAACTTAGGAGTGGGGCTTTTAAAAGAAGCACTACTTTTAAATGTAGGTCCCAGGTGCCTGGGTGGTACCATCCTTGAAGCTTCTGTCTCTTGATCTCAATTCAGGTCATGATCTCAGGGTCATGAAATCGAGCCCCACTTCAGGCTCCATGCTGGGCATGGAACTTGCTTAAGATTCTCTCCTTCTGCTGTTCCCCAACCTAGTTCCTGCTCACTCTTGCTCTCTCAAAAATTCAAAAAATAAAAATAAATGTGGATCCCATCCTCAAGACTGAATGAATAGCTGCGGGGTGTGCTGTGGGCTTTTCATAGTTTTGAGAAGGTCTACAGATGATTCTCAAGAATCGTGACAGAATTGAGGACACCATCTCATTATTTTCTTGAAAAAAGAAAGACTTCCCTGATGAGGACACATACTATTGTTTCCAACTTGTAGAAAAGAAAACTGAGGTTCATGACACCTCCATGGCTTGTCCAGGGTAACACATCTAGCTTACCCTAGATCTAAGAGCAAATCTCTAGGTCTATAGTTGACTGGTTTGTATTCCCCCATGCCAACATGCTGCCCGTCAGAAGAGGTATGAGGAGGACACTAGGAGCTCAAAATTTACCTCCCAGAAGGGTGGAAACTCTGAGTCACTCACACCTCCCTGAATTTAATGTATTCTTCCAGTGCTCGGTCACGTCGAGCTTCCGCACGGTGGGGAAAGAAGGCGAATCCATGAAACAAGGGTCACCTTTTCCGACCATGGGCGGGGTCGTGGAAGACCAGCACCCCCAACCACAGTGTGTGCTCACAGTGTGTGCTGTTATCAGGACGTCTCCAAACTCCTGATGATAAACATCCTCTGAGACACTCAGGCAAACTACAAATTCTTTTCAAAATTTTTGAAGAAAAAGGAAAAACTCGGAGTCCGAATCCCCAGGGGAGGGGATGGAGAGCACCAGCCCCCACCAGTGCCTTAGTGATGCTGCTCAGCTCAGACATCGGGAGGAAACTGCTCCAGGATGGTGGTTCTCCACAGGGCGGGGGTTACCGTGGTTATTCAGGCCTGACAGGAATCCCCCTCAGCACCTTTTCCTGTAAAGCTATCCTTGAGCCGCTCCAGGTGACAAGAAGCTCATCTTTAAGCATGGTTTCTCAACCTTGGCATTACTGACATTTGAGGGCAGATCATTCCCTGCTGTGCGGGGCTGCCCTGTGCATTCTAGGATGTTTGACAGCATCCCGGCTTCTACCCACTAGATGCCAGGGGCACCCCCAACTCAGCCATAGCAATCAAAAACGTCTCCAAACACTACCAAATGCCCTAGAGGACAAAGTCTCCCCCAGTGGAAAACTGCTGGGCAGGTGGAAAGGGGAGAGCCTGGACGTGGGGGTCCCCAGGTCTTGGGCCAGCTCTGCTGCTCACCCACCATGCACACTGAGACCGTACTGACAGCTGCAGGAAGGCTTGTGCCTCCATCCATGAAACAGGCATGATGTCTATCCTGAAGCAATGTGGCGAAGATGGATTATGATCCAGAACATAAGGGTTCTGATTCTTAGCAAAAGCCATTGGAAGGTGGAGGGAATAAGCCATGGGTCTCCAAAGCATCTAGGATTAATAAAACAATAAATACCAGGAAAGACCTTGTTATGGACTGAATTATGTCCCCCCTAAAAATTCCTAAGTTGAAGCCCTAACCCCCAGTACCACAGAAGGTGGCTTTTTGTGGAGACAGGGCCTTTAAAAGATAATTAAGTTAAAATGAGGCCCTAGGGTCGGCCCTAATCCAATCTGATGGTATTCTTATAAGAAGAGAAAATGTGGACAAAGACACCAGGGACACATGCACACAGGGGAAAGACCTTGTCAGGTCCCAGAGGACAGGTAGCCATCTGCAAGCCAATGAGAGGCCTCGGGAGCCACCAACCCTGCCGACACCTCCATCCTCGGCCTCCAGCCTCCAGCACTGGGCGACAACACACTTTGGTCTGGGACAGTTTGTTACGGCAGCCACAACAAACCAACACAGGCCCCCTCCCTCCTTCTGCCACCATATGTGCAATGACTCCACACCCTGCCCTTGGCATTGACCATCTCCAGCACCTGGTGGGTCCCCTCCACGGGATTTCAGTTCCCCCCACTCCTCCCTAGGAAGGAGGCTAGGTAGCAGGAGGGCCGATGTGGCCCCTCACAAGCAGGTCATGGGGGGCTCAGTAATCTTCTGTGACCAGTACACAGAGGGGTTGTCTCTCCTCTCCAAAGCCTTTGGAGCAGCTTAACAACAGCTTAACAACAGCACACAGGGCTAAACCTCCAGCACAAACCCCTTGCTAAACACAGGTTTTCAGCTAAGGTAATAATACCCTACCCGCCGGTGATAAAAGACCATCTAGATGAAGGGCTGCTTCCCCAGTGCTTAATAATCAGCATTTCAGTAGAACCTAGTCTGAAATTTAATTTTCTGGAGAGGGCACCTGGGGACCAGGCTTTTCTTGATAGGTCAAGAGCCATAGGCCACACAGTGACCTTCGATTGACACAAGACATACAAAGACAGAGAACACGTCCTAATAACAGTGTTAACCTACAGCGGTCAGGCTGGGGCCCGGGGTCAGCCGTAAGCGTTCCACCCACACCCCCCTCACTGCAACCGACACAATCGGCACTATTGCCTTCACTGGTGCAGGTGAGGAAACTGAGGCACAGAGTGGCCGTGCGACTTGTCCAAGAGCCACAGCTAGTGACTAGCCAGACCAGGAGACACAGCCAAGGAGTGTGAGGTCTTGAGGAGAGAAAACGAGTCCCGCTCATTCAAGTCGCTGCCCTCTTCCCCACCATACAAGGCTGAGCCCACAGATGGGCCTGCTCATGTTACCCAAGGGTTCCCAAGGTAAGAGGGTCATGGAAAGAGCATGAGCTCTGACCTCAGATGGACTTAGCTAGGAAACTGGCTCTTGCACGACCAGCTGTGTGATCCCAGGTAAGTCACTTACTCCCCTAACCCTTAGTTTCTTTGACCATGAAAGTGTGAACAAATCTCACATGACAATTTTAAGGGAAAAAAATGAGAATACACTTGGCAGAAAACACCTAGCATGACCCCGGGCACCTGCACTTCCTCAGTAAAGGTTGATTCTCTGTCCTTGTCCTCACTTCCTGCAGAGGCCCTCATCACTGAGGGAAGAATCTCCCGGTCCTGTTGGAAATCATCACCCAAGCCAGTAGCTTGGTAAGAGACAACGGTTGTCTCCAGTTACTCAGGACCAGGTCACTGGCACACGAGAGGCTTGTTACTCTCTACGCTGCGTCTGGCGAATCTGGCTCAGCCACTTCCCTCCAGCCCACCCGTGAGCCTCCACCTCGTGCCTGTCTGTCCCAAGCCGTGGGATTCCTCAACAACAGGCCAAAGGGGGGCTGCCACCCTGCGAAGTGTGCGTTCTCAACTTACAACACAGTGTGTGTGTGCCCGGCTGGTTGCTTAGCGACTGACCACATTCTCCAGGGCCGTAGCTACAAAGCTTCTATTCCCAGGTCTGTTCCGGGCCTCAGGAACATTCCAGGGGCTAAATCACCACTGTCCACAACTTCCACACAGGAGTCGTTCTCCCGCTCCAGGGACGGCATCCCACTGCACAGCCTCCAGTTAAGCCCTGGTCTGCCATGACCACCTGAGAGCGAAAGAACATATCCAAGGAGCACAGCACCACACCGGATCCCCCTGACCCCCAGCAAGTCCTACAATGTGGTTCCCAAGCCAGAGAGCCAGTTTCACCATTTCTGCCACATGGTGGGCGAAGAAACCAGAGCCTTCTGGGTCTCCACTCTGAAATGGGTCTGCGGCCATCACTCTGGTGCCTCCATCTGCCTCCCTCTCCCCAGACTGTGTGAGAGCCGCAGAGCAGAAGCCCTTTTATTGCCAGGAAGCAGACATTTAAGTTTTAGAAACCAGCCTTCTTTGGAAAATGCACTGCCTCGCCCTGTTTTCTCTGGATGTCATGGATACAGAGAGGAGTCATTCCTAGCCTTGGGGAGAGAGAGAAATTGAATCTAGAGACATCACATGGATCATCTTAGCAGCATCTCCTGTATTAAAAAAAAGAGAAAGAAAAAACACCCCACCAAAGAGGCAGCGGCCAAATTAATTGTTTTTGTGATTAACAAAAAAACAATTAAGCCCCAAATGCTGCTGCTCAGGGGAAGGTTATTCACAGATTTTTCTGGGGGCCGTTCTGGCCACAGAGCAATGACAGCTTCATTCTGATCCCTGCAAGACGGTCCAAGAGAGAAATTACGCCACAGACTCATTACAGCCACACTGTCTAATCCTCTCCAGGGAAGCCAGACCAAGCCCCGGCCAGTGACACAAGAGCGCTGCCAGTGGGCTGCACCCCCGGGCGTGGATGAGGGGAGAGGAGGTACGCAGGGGGGCTGAGAGATGGGCTGGGCTCTTGGAGGACAGGGACCCTAAAAGTCAAAAGGCCTATGACTGCTCCTTGCGGAGACCAGCCCCTCAATGAATATTGATTCAATTGGGAAGGAAGAGAGGAAGGGAGGGAGAGCGGGAGGAAGAAATTAATGTGCCTTCATGAAACTGCACAGTGGGGACACTGAAGCACATTTCCCCATTTTGAAGGTAGTAACAAGGACAATGATGATGACCACCATGACATCTCTCATTTACTGAGCACCTAAGCACCTACCATGTGGCAGGCCCTCTGCTAAAGGCATCTACTATCTCATTTTACCTTCCTTCTCATTTAAAAAGTGCCTCTTTTAAATGTAAGCAAACCTAAGCTCACAGAAGTCAAATAACTTGTCCAGGACCCCCACCTAATAAGGAGATTTGCCCCCAGGTACCTTGGACTCAACTTCCCATATCATTGGCCAAAGTCTCAGTGGCCATTTTTTTAGAAACCACCAGCCTAGGGTTGCACCAACACTCATAGGGACAGGGCTGAGCTACCCCATGCTGGCTCACCAGCCCCTTTCTGTTTGGCCTTGGGTTTCCATGGAACAAAATCACAGCAGCTGTGGAACCTCTTGGGGGACATGTCCTGAAGCCACTCTCTCCCCTCATGTTGATCTCCAGTGCTGAAGGTTCCTTTTTACCCATCCATAGGGAGTTAGTGGGAGGAGAGGCAGGATGAAAGAGGAAAGAACAGCCAAGGGTAGAAGAAGCCAGAGAGGCAGGGCAAGCCAGACTAGCAGACAGAGACTGGGTTTTGTGTTTGTTTGTTTGTTTGTTTGTTTGTTTTTGAAAGATTTTATTTATTTATTTATTTAAGAGAGAATGGGAATGAGAGAGAGAACAAGAGCGGGAGAGGGCCAGAGGGAGAAGCAGACTCCCTGTAGAGCTGGGAGCCTGATGTGGGACTCAATCCTAGAACTCCGGGATCATGACCTGACCTGAAGGCAGTTGCTTAACCAACTGAGCCATCCAGGTGCCCCGAGACTGGGTTTTTTAATCAGTGGGACCAAGAACACGCCACCGGCCCCCACCTTACCACATCCCCACCAGCCTGAGCTCCGATCCTTTTAGTGAGAGGACCCAGTGGATAGTATGTCCCTGTGAGCTCCCCACTGATCGAGGGCTCACTAACCAAAGTCTTCAGTCCTTCAGAGAAAGTCTGAGAGCCAGATCTGAAGCAGGCAAAGCCTCCCAAGGCACAAACTATGAAGGTTTAAATAGGCGATGACATAGAGCTGAGAACTCCAGATTCTCAGCTGGAGCAGCATTTCAACAGTGACAGAGCATCTTCAACCACTTGACTTCATCTCAGTTCTTCAGATATTTTATGCATTAAGTAACAGCTAGATCTTAATGAAAGCTACTTACATAAATTTGGAGAAAATAGCAACAAAGGCACTTCTTGCAACACAAGACATCAGCTCCTTTATTGTCTCATTGCTCTTGGCACGAAAGCAAGCGACGAGGAGCAAGTATCTCAGAGGAATACCTAATTTTGGTATTTTTCACCTTACCATCAGGGGTACTGACTCCAAAGATCATTTACTATCAGCAAAGATCAATCCATTTCTGATACCGCTTTTCCCCCAATCTCCTTCTTTATTGACTTGACGCTCATCAACTAATAGGGCACATTGCTCACCTTTTTCCATGGCTCTGGAAAACACAGGTGCCACAAAAACTGCTTGGGCCTCTAGACTCTATACTCATGACAGGACCCCTTAGAAAGTCATACAAGGCTTTGTACAAATTCTATCATAATGAAGTCCAACGAGATATTGTGGGGAGCAGTACAGTGTTGTGATTAAAACCCATGAGCTGGTGCCCAACCCTGCTTCCACCACTTATGGTTTGGGTTTGAAGAGTCTAGAAGCATCTTAAGCCAACTAACTTATATCCCAGCTCTTCAGATGTTTTATGCATCAGAGAGCATAAAGCTCTCTTAATCTTTTATTAAGATCTAGCCAGATCTTAATAAAAGCTGTGAACCTGGGACAAGCATTTAACCCAAGCCTCAGTTTCTTTTTATTTTTTTTACTGGTTTTTTTTTTAAGATTTTATTAATTTATTTGAGAGAGAGAGAGCATGAAAGGAGAAAGGTCAGAGGAAAAGCAGACTCCCCACTGAGCAAGAAGCCCAATGCAGGACTCGATCCCAGGACTCCAAGATCATGACCTGAGCCAAAGGCTGTCACCCAAACAACTGAGCCAACCCAGTGCCCTCAAGCCTCAGTTTCCTTATCCACAAGATGGGGCAATAATGGTATCTACAATAAAGAAGTGTAGGGATGTTAAACGAACCAACCATTATAAAGCACCAGGCACAGAAGCCAACCAATAAAAGTAAGTTATGGTTATTAGATTTTTAGCATGATAAAAAAAATGGAAAATACTTGGGCTAATCAGTTAGGATTGTGCATGTTCATTATTAGGATGAAATCCATGGCCATGGTCAGTGGATAGGCATGGAAATGAATGTTATAAAACTGGCTTCTGCACCAAGGCCGCCTATGACATCACGTGACAAGAGGTGCTTCGATCGCTGTGTGTCTCTGGGCCCAGCCCTGTTCCTCCTCTCTGAGGTGCTTAGACCATGGTGCTTAGACCTCTCAGAGGTCCCTTCCAGTTCTGACACTGTGCCCACATGTGGGGAAGGGAGATGCAGGAAAGATCTACATCAACTGCACTTCACTGGGAGAAGAGGAAACTGTTATAACTGACCATCTTACTCTTGGCCAGCCAATTTTCTAGTTTACACCCTTCCTTCCTGCATGAGGCCACCTAAACTTTCCTTGGTGGGCTGTGAGGCACTGGAATGATAGGATGAGTGCCCCCATTGTCCCCTCACACGCACACAAGCACACGCGTGCACACATGCACTCACACCTCCTCTAGTACCTGATGCCTCTGTTGCACACGGAAGGATGACTGAAGCCTCCTCTGGGTCTGCACCAGCTGGTGCAGGGAGAGATGCTGCTGACCGTCCCACAAATTGTCTAGAAATGGAAAGCAACTGGATTTCTGGCAAGAAGAAGAAGAGAGAGAAAGTAGACCTACCTCACTTGGGCCAGTTCTCTTGGTCAGGTTTTTTTAACCTGAGACATTTGGGCCAAATTCAGGCTGATGACCAGGCCCAGCTGGAATAGGGCAGGGAGGGTGAGGCACAAAGAGCCCTGACCAGGGAAGCCCCTGCTGGGCCTTGTCTCCCTGGTGCAGAAGAAACTCCAAAGATAAGCTGCTCACTGGGGAAGGTGGAAACAAGGGACTGTGTTTGAAGTGAGCTGGAACTCTGGCTCCCTGTCACTCCAACCAGCTTCCCTGGGCCTCAGTTTTCTTAGCTGGGCTTTACACTGGCTGTTCAGGCCCTCCTAAGGCGGGGGGTGGGCGGTGGGGGGAGGTCACCATTGAGATAATAGACACGTGGTGTAAAGATGGTTTAGAGAACCAATCTCAAATCTCAAGAAGAGGAGATCAGAACCTGCAAATCTATTTCAAAGCAGTAGCACCCAGGACTAATCTACCACACTGGTTCCAGGATTTGAAGAAAGATGCCTCCCCGGGGCATGCTGCCTGCCCATCACCCCTCCAGAGCTCCTACAAATAGAACTTCAGATCTCCCCCACAAAGCATGTCAAGCAGCTCACTGGCATCTCCTTCCATATTCCATCCCACCGAGCCCTGCATTTGCTGAATCTCCTGCTCTCTCGTGCCCCATCTCCCCAAGCAACCGATGGAACCTGAGGCAAAGGGGTTCCCCTATATAAGGTGGTCAATCACACAGCTCTGTTCCCTTCCTTGATAAATAAGCCCTGTTGGTTTCTTGTGTCCACCACAGCTTCTGGGAGCCCAGGGCCCACTGAGTCTCCCCTCCAGCAAGCAGTGAGGGTTGGGAGCCTGGGTTCCAACTCTGAGACCACTCAGATCTAGAATAAATCAATGCCTTTTCTGCTTCAGTTTCTGCATCTGTGGAAATATGGACAATAATCTCTCCTCCACACCCCACCTAATTCCAAGCAATGGTATGAGAAGCAAAATGAAGGCACTGCTGGTGAAAAGGGTTATTTGAATACAAGCTATTTACAAAGATTTTAGACCTCCTGGGATGCCTGGGTGGCTCAGTTGGTTAAGCGTCTGCCTTCAGCTCGGGTCACGATGTTGAGGTCCTGGGATTGAATCCCACATCAGGCTCCTTGCTTGGCGGGGAGCCTGCTTCTCCCTCTCCCTGCCACACCCCCTGTTTGTGCCCTCTATCTCTCTCTCTCTGACCAATAAATAAATGAAATCATTTTTAAAAAATTTAGAGCTCCTTTCTTTTGTATTTCTTGGATGCAATCATTTTGGAGTAAGGAAAAGACCTCTTGAAGGGTCCTACTACCCTGACAGTAGTTAATGAACCAGAGAAAGGTAGTAATAATAGTAAGACAAAGGGAAGAGCAAACAAAAATCCCTTCTAGAGTCCCTTCTGGACTCTCGGGACCTAGAGTCTTCCCACATCCTCTGGACAGTTCCTCTCTTAAATGTGACCTTCATCATAGGAGGTAAAGGTATGTCGGCATCAACATGCTGCCCAGACAGTTCCTATAGGATCTGACCCCCTCCCTGTCACGAAATTCTGCCCACAGGTCTAGAATTTGAATTAAAAAGCAAAGAAAATAAGGATGTATAAAGCCAAATCTGTCTGCCCACGCCCTAAGCACTCACTAAGAAAACATTAAAATCGTGCACTCTTCTGAGCTGTGAACCATATGTCTCTCAAGCTCGAAGGAACTTCCAGAGAGGACATGATGATGGTCATGATGATAAGTGATTCTGATGACCGCTGCTTTCTCAACAGCTCACATGCACCATAAACTTGATCCGTTCTACTGATAAGCTTTACAACATCCTTATAAGGCTGATGGTATTATTAGCTACAGCAGCACTTCTCCAACTTAAGCATATGTCAGAAGCACCTGGAGGGCTTTTGAGACCCAGACTGCAGGGCCCCACCCCCTGAGTTTATAATTCAGTCTATGGTAGGGCCCAAGAATTTGTATTTCTAACCAATTACCAGCTGACATTGACATTACCACTTGAAAAAATGCACTCAGGGAGCCACTAAGTTAGATGTTCAAGAGATTCCATTCAAACGAAGTCATCTACCCAGGGCCGTCTATACCCACAGCCACGCAATTTTAAAACACCTGTACTAAGATTCAAACCTAGGTTGGCTGATGCCAAATCTTGCATCAGTTCCTTGCTGTCTCCTGGTCTCCTGAGGACTCAACCCAGTGTGGATTAAGTGTGCAGTGCTGGCCCCGAAGTTGCCTGATGTCTAAAGTTTTCTGAAGAAGGTCTGAGGATGGGGCAAGGAAGGGAAGCAGGACCAGAGGCATGAAACTTAGAAGAAGCCTGGGAGCCACAGGGCCAACTTCTGTAGGCAGGGAAGGTTTACAGAAGTCATCCTGGACGCTTTATTTTTGTGCCCAATTCCACCACTAGCCAGACATGGTCCTCATGAAGACTCGGTCTAAGATCCCAAGTCAAGTGGTCAACCCATAAACCTGCCATGAGGTCCACCTCTAAAACCCACACCAATACCATGAGACAGAATCCAGACTCCAATGAAGTCAGTCCAACTGGTTGCTGTGACTCAGTTTCCTTGTTTGTTAAAAAGGAGAATGATCCCCATCACCTCAAGGTCCCAGTACAACAATGTCAACAAGTAGCACTTCAAAATAAATACCCAGGGGCGCCTGGGTGGCTCAGAGGGTTAGGCCTCTGCCTTCAGCTCAGGTCATGATCTCAGGGTCCTGGGATCGAGCCCCGCATCAGGCTCTCTGCTCAGCGGTGAGCCTAATTCCCCCCTCTCTCTCTGCCTGCCTCTCTGCCTACTTGTGATCTCTGTCTGTCAAATAAATTAAATCTTTAAAAAAAAAAAAAATACCCAGCATCGAGAACAGCTCTTTCTCAGTGGGTGTTCTATAAATACTAGCCAACGTCACCGTATTAGTGATATGGAGCCCTCTGTGAACTGGAAGGTTTGCAAAGCACTTTCCAAATGTGTTCCTCATTGTTGATGTTGGCAGAAGCTTTCGAAGATCCCTGGATGGAAGCATTTCCTGTAGATTTTAACTTGCTCCCCTCCCTTAAAAATTTGATTAAAAGAAAATAAAACAACAATTTTGCTTGATGGTTCTCCCATTTCAATAGCTCCGACTCCTGGCCCCAGCATCCCTGTGCTTGTCCCCACTAAATGCCATGTCAAGCGTTCATTAAAAGCAAACTGGGTTTTTAAAAATAGTGAGACATCTGCATAAATGTTGTTTTATCACTACAATTAGGCAAATTGGCTTCTAAAGCAAATGCAAAATCATTTCGAGGATTTACATTCAGCATAAGACAAACAGGGCAAAGCAGGCCTTGGACAGGTCAGCTGCAACCTTGTACATCATCCAGCAGAGCTGTGGGAAAGGGAGGAGCAGGAGGGAGAATAGGGCAGCAGCAACTTCTGCCCTGTCCTCAGGGCACTCACAGTCCCTGTGATTCTGGGTGGGGGGGATTCCTGGCTCTTTCACCTGTGTCCTTGTTGGACTCCTGGCTCTTAGAATCCTGCAGAAGGTAGGAACCTTTCATGTGTCCTTCTGGAGACCTCTTCAAATCAGACCCAACAGGGACGAATCTATTTACTTAGGAAAGGCACCGGCCTACTGCTACTAAGTCCTATGGGCAGGTGTCTCTCTGCATCCTGCCCCAGAGAAGCTTTCAAAACTGCAAAGGCAGTTTTCAGAGCCAATCACGCAGAGAGAAGGGGACGGGCCATTACGCCCCTCAGCGACCCTCGTCTATAAGCTCCTGGTAATTTTTTCTTACGTTTGTTATTTCCTTCAACGGTTAATAGTCCCTCAGAAATAGGCCTACTGTCTTAAATTAGACAATGAGGTTTGTGTCATCCATTCTATTGCCCTTTTTTGCTGTGGCTTCCAGACATCTCACAACTAAATTTGATATTCAATGGCAGTCACTTAGGTAGCCTTAATTTTTAGTATAATTATCTCTGCTCCTTCTGTATGGTTTTGAGCTTTTATTTTATGTCTTAGTGAACACACACCAGGCTCAGGGCTAACATTACCTCTCCATTTCAGCAGGGATGCAAAAGATCTTATCCTGTTTTAGGGTCCTGGAAGTGGCCCAAATTCATAAATGAGCTAAAGTACAGACCAATATTCCTAGTGGAGATTCTTATGTGTTAGAAGGATCCCAAAAGGGAACTGAAAAGAGAATTCTGATACTATTTATTGAGCACCTTCTCCATCCTAGTCACCTTAAATATCTTATTTCATTTAATCCTCGCTACTACGTTACGACATAGCTCAATCAGTCCCTGTAACACTCCTCATCTGTAATTTGGGAACAGTGTTCTCATTTAAATTTTCATGGTTAGTTAGAGGAACTGAAATTAGATACAAAATATATCTGACTTCAGAGCATATATCAAGCCACTGTTAGCCTATACAGTGCTTTTGTGTAAACCCGAGCAAGGGGCCCCTCTGGGAAGACACAGTCTTACGGCGATGGGGCACTGTCTTCGTGTGAGCAGTGCATAAGCTATAGAAAGGGCCAGCCTTGAAGCCTCTCTACTTCGTTCTTAGAAACAGCCCTGAGACAGGAGGGACTGCTGATCTCACCACGATCCCTGTGCTGCTTCCTTTCTGCACCACACAAAGCACAGCACTGGGCCGTATCTCCCAGGCCCCATGCATGAAGGCGGGGGCACACGATTGCTCCTGTCAGCGAGGGCAAGCATTGTATGTATCATTTCCTGGGGAGTCTGTAAACTCCTCAGCAGTTCTCCACTCCCTCCTTCTCATCCCCCACAGTCAACAGAGACAGGACACTTTGAGGACAAGGGAAGCACATGATCAGGAACTAGAAGGAGTCTTGAGTCCCTTGAAAACTGCAGAGCTGAGTGCATTTCTTCTCCTTCAAACTGCACTGGATTGTGATATGAATAAAAAATATAATTTTATTGTGCTTAGGTCCCTGACATTTGGGGGTCATTTGTTATGGTATATGACTTACTCTAATGCAAGCCCAAACTATCTTGTTTCCATTTAACAGGACTGGCTGAAAAGATTCAAATGACCTATGGTTAAAAGCAGTAAGCTTCTGATTCAAGAGGCCAGAGGCTGGGGCGGAGGGTGGGCGAGATGATTCCATTTCTTTGTTCTACTAAGTAAAAATTCTCCACAGATCGTCCGTACTTGAAGCCCAACCTTCAAGAATATTCCAAGTTAATCTCACTTTCCGTTCAGACCTTCAGTCATACTTATGAGTCATAGAACTGCAGGGTGTTCAAGCTGAAAGGCACCTCTGAGATCATTATTACAAATGTTGGAGATAAGAAAACTAAGGCCAAGATGTATGGCCTGCCTGGGGTCTCGGAGCCAAGGCTAACGTCGAGGGCTGGTCCAGGGCTCTCTGCATCCCCTGAACGGATGGAAGCCAAGCCCAAACAGCTCAAGGGATGAAAGCAGCCCAGCCCTGCCTGTGGAGTCTGGTGGGGAAAGCAAGCAAAGTGTTCACACGGAGGCCACTCCGTGTCCAGAGGCCGCTGGCGCCCTCCACTGGACGAACTTGCCCTGTCCTCCAAGCCAGCCGGGCACAAATTGCAGGACTCCCAAGTAGAGAGCAATGGAACTATGGCAACGCTCTCTAGGTGTCCGCAGCCACAATCAGCACCTGTGTTATAACTCCTTTGAGATTGTGAGCTATTCCCTGGCACGTCCCCACATTTTCCAGTCAATGGATCCTGCCGCCTGTACAAATGTAATGTCACTTCAGGCAGGGACACTTGAGTCTACTGTTCCACGCCAAGAGCAGGGAGCACAGCTCCCCGAATCACAGCATCTCCTCCTCCTTCTTCTGGTGCACTGATGCTGCAAAAAGAAAAAAAAAAAAAATACCCTTCTTCTAAGGACCCTGCCCCATTTTTTTTTTAAATTCAGTCTCCAGTTCTCGATGAAATTAGTATTTTTCTCTGTGTTGCAGCAGCAGCCGCAGACTGGGCAAGAAAGGAATCTGAGGGAAAAAGAGATAATAAAAGCATCTGTCTACATGACACTGGAGTGGAAAAGGAGGAGCAGGACAGAAGGGCCAGTGGGCTTGTCCCGGCCTCTCTGCATGCTGCTGTGAACAAAAGCTTGCTGGGGACAGAATGTGGTCCAGCAGCAGCCAGCGTGCCGAGTGGAAAACCAGAGAGCCATTGTAGTGCCATTCTCTATTCAAAAGGCAATTTTCTCGGAGGTGGTAAGAAGCCACTGTCTGACACTGAACCTCAATTTCCCTGGCTCTGTAGAGCAAGTGACTAAATGATCACAGAAAGTCAGAGATGGTTCTTCACCTCACCGGTTCACTTTGGAGAGGAGCAAACCCAGGCCCAGAGAGGGAAAGGACTTGCCTAAAATCAGCCAGCTAGGAAGGGGCCAAGGTAAAGTGGAGCTCAGGTCTCCCGAGCTCAGCCCTTGCACAAGAAATGTAGCTCTTCACCATCAACAGAGGGACAGAACAAGCAACATTTGGGGGGTACTTTAGCCACAAGGTTTTAGGAATCAGGGGTTTTGGTGTGCGTTGAACTTGGAGAGAGGGGCTGATTCTGGATATCCTACCTGAGCCTGGAGCTGTGGGCCAGGGGCTCCCAGGTTCTAGGCAACTCTATCATGAATGCCCTTTGTGGATAACAAGGCTGGCCTACCTGCTTCTTAAGATTATCATGAAGAGTTGATGAAATAATATAACCCAAAATTTTATTTTACTCTATTTCTAGAGAGGAGACTCTCAGATTAAATTTCATCCAACTCCTTTATTTTATTTTAGGGCCATTTTAGAAAACCCAAACTCAGAGAAGGTATTGCTATAAACTTCAGAATTCTGCTCCCTAAGCCTGATGGGCCCCTGTGCTGCTTGAGGGGGCCCAAAAGGAAGCTGAAGACCTGCAGACTCCACAAGATTTTCTCGTCTGGTGCAAAGGAGTGTCAGTGCTAAGCCAATGGAGAGCCAGGGTCCAGGATGCTGCCGAAAGCCACAGTTCTCCAGCCTGAGTTCAGCCATGCACCTGACCCAAAGCCTCCACCCATGCTGATTTAGAAAATCTAAATGGCAGACATTTGGTTAAAGACTTACTAGTTTCTCTTCGATCTGCCACCGAGAATTGTTCATAGACATCCTGCTCCAGAACCAACTGGGAGCGCTTTGCAGATTCCAAAGCATTACACCAGATTCACTAAGTGAAAAATCTTCAGAAAGGGGGCCCAAGAAATTATGTACATTTATTTGTCCTAAAGCAATAGCTTCCCGTGCACTTAAAGGAAGGAATGGAAAGGAAAGGGAATCCAAATGACTTAGCACCACCTGGAAGGCCCAAGGGGAACTCCTCACCCTCACCTTTTATCCCCGCTTCTAATCCCCCACTATAGACACACTGATCTGCCTTCTGTTCCTCATGTGAAACTCATTCCTGCCTCAGGGCCTTTGCACTTATTCTTCCCTCTGCTTGGAGCAATTCTTTCTCTGGTCTATTCATGGATGGTTCCTTTTCATTATTTATAAAACAATTGTTTATTCGAGTATCATCCTCCTCATTATCTGGCTCCCAGGCAGCTCCCTTAAGGATGTCTGCCTACCCCATCCTAATACTGCGCCCTGCCACCAGGTCCTTTTCTGTCATCAGAACATCCTTGAAAACAGAATCTTTATCTTACTTCTTCTGTATCCCCAGCAACTGAATAACCTCTAACATGTCATAGGTACTTAATAAGTACTTGTAGAAGGAAGGAATGACCTTACCCAGTTTTATTCTAAGATTCTCTTATTTATCTGTTTACCTATTTATTACCTATCTCTCCCACTACAGTGAGCATTCCCTGAGAGCAAACATTTGTCTGCCTTGCTCCCATCATGTCCTTAGTGCCTGGAATAGTATCTGACCCATCATAGGTACTTAGTAACGAGCTGCTCAACGAGATGCATTAGCGAACGTTTGAGAATCCTGGAGCAGGGATCTGTCTGGGCTGCGGACAAGGGAACCGTTTCAATCAACAAGCATTTCCAGTCATGTACAAAAACCTGGGGAAATTTTTAAAAGGCATAAAGCATCTATCTTCCCCCTAAATTGCCCACAGATTAATGAAGGAGACAGAGGCATGAACAAATGACTGTGAAAACACACAATGAGGTGAAGGCAAGATGTTTGGAGGGTACAGAGCAAGAAGCCACCTGTAATTCAGGCAACCAGGAAGTCTTTGGAGAGGGTGCCAAGACTGGAGCCAACCTTAAAGTGAAGACGGAAGCAAAAACCGGAGGGTGGAAAAGTGGAGAAAGGCAAAGAAAAAAGGACCAGTTTGGAGGCAGATGGCATTTTCGGGAAAGAGTTCAACAAGCAGGACAGCAGAGTGACGAGGCTAGATCAGCGGCTGGACACCAGGTCGCGCTTGGAAGCTTCATTTCGCTCTATCGGCCAACGGCTCCCCAGTGATTCAAGTGGCAACAATCTCTCCCTTCTTTTAAAGACTCTTTATAAACAAGCCATGTGAAGATCAAATATTCACACAGAATAAATAAAACGCTGAAGTCCAAAATATAATGTGAAGTCCGTATTTTTACCTCAGACGCATGAAACACAGCTCAGCAACCACAATTTGAAAAACAAAGGATTTCTCAGTGTTTCACTGGCCATCATTTGATACACTTTTTAAGTTGGTTGATGAGAAAACATAAGCGAAGTATAACTGTAGGACACACACAAGACTTTTTAGATGAATTTGTTTGGTACGGTATTGATGGAAGAACATTTACCTGTCCTAAAAATGGATGTACAGACCGGGCTGGGAACCCCCCGTGAGTTAGAGACCCAGTTCTCCAGGGTGTCCTCTGCAGACTGGGAAGCACTGCTGAAGGTCACATGAAGGCAGAGAAGAACGGCGGGCAGGAGCTGATTTTGATGGGATCTGAGTGTGAGGGAGTTAACTGTGGGGGAACTTGCGGAATGCAGGAGGTTGGACTGAAATGGATCCGCGAGAAGGCCAAGTCATGCATGGGTACTCGTGGTGAGGGACAGAGATGTCCTCAGCTGTGGGACACACGGTCTGATGAACAGAGGCCCTGATCTCAGCCCCTGCTCTCCCCACACCTGACCCAGATCTAAAAAACAACAGCCAAGTGATGCCTCAAGGGGGGGCCAAACCACACGTCCATGCTAATTTTCAACCCCCGTGTCCTGCCCATCGGAGAGCGAGAAATTCTGAAACGAACTGCATGCAGTCCTACAGGCTGGGTCTCACACTCTGCCAAGCACCTAACACTTGGGTGAATTTCCTTCTAGACTTTTCCCTGGGGGTATCAGAACCACACTGCCAGGTATCCTTTATTCCCCTCCCCCACTTCTCTACATTAGTCACACTGTTCTGTCATAAAAAATTGTTCTACAAACACGACTTTTAGTTGTCACATAATATTCCACTCTAAGAATGTCCCATAATTTACCATTCTCCTTTTGTTGGACACTTAGAGAGTTTCCAATATGTCACTATTATAAATAGCCCTGTGGTGCCCATCCCTGCACATAAATCTTGGTGCACATCTCCGATTATTTCCTTGGGGCAGATTCCTAGAAGCGTGATTGCTGGAATGTTTGCCATTTTGATGGATTTCGTGTTGTACCGCTTCTCCCGCCTGGTGTCCTGGTGGCAAAAGATGAATACCTATGAAAGCATGCGTGCGGGAAGAAAAGGAGTTCTACGGGAACATGGGCTCACGAATCCCAGAAGAGAGGAGACACTTCCCAAGGGCTAATCTGGGTGACAGGCAAGACTATTTATTTATTCGAGGCATTTACCTGACCCCATCTTCCAAAAGGGACTGACCCAGAACAAGAAGAACTAATATATCATATGAAAATGTCAGAGGGGTGGGGAAGAGGAGGCTGCCAATGGTGAAATGACTCCGCTGCTCAAGACTCAAGGAAAAGAAAACTCAGAAGAGCAAGGTGGGGATTTTTGTGATCCGTTCCTCTGCTACTAGGACTGCCAAGTAAAATACAAGATGCCCCGTTAAATTTGAATCTCCAACGCACAACTAGTAATTATTTTAGTATAAAAAACTGTGTCCCATGAAATATTTGGGAAATACGTACACTAAAACAAACAAACAAACAAAAACTGTCGCTCCAAAATTCTAATTGAACAGGCATCCTGGATTCTTATTTGCTCAGTGTGGCAACCCGGCCACTGTATCTGAATTACAGAGCCGTGATTAAGAGAAGGGCAGCCACCACACAGTTCGGAGGGCAAATATGAGTGGAGGGGCCCAGGAAACTGAGCACTAATTAAGGAGACAAGGCTGCAGCTTTTTATCAGTAAGCAGATTTTTTTTTATTATTATTTTTTTTTTTGGTGGGATCTTGGCTCAAGGATTCCCACCCTTGAGAAAGCCACAGAGAGCTGTAGACATAGGGGGCTGGCTCTGATCGGGGCCACTCTGGGGCACAGGGCTCTGGGTGTGTGCTGGGACTGTCAGAGCCACAGGACTCTGGGGAGGGACAGCGGTTCCCCTTGCCATTTTTTTTTTCCCCTTGCCATTTTTCCAGATGGAACATGAGGGAGGCAGCTGAGAACAGGCTGATCCTACAGACACTAAAAATCGTTGTCTCGGGCGCCTGGGTGGCTCAGTGGGTTAAGCCGCTGCCTTCGGCTCAGGTCATGATCTCAGGGTGCTGGGATTGAGTCCCGCATTGGGCTCTCTGCTCAGCCGGGAGCCTGCTTCCCTTCCTCTCTCTCTGCCTGCCTCTCTGCCTACTTGTGATCTCTGTCAAATAAATAAATAAAATCTTTAAAAAAAAAAAAAATCGCTGTCTCCCTGACCTCACCACGGCCAGCAAACTGCTTTATTTAAAGGAAGGGAAGAAAAAGAAGGCGCTCTCTTTACACACACACAGAACCTTCCTTTGGTCGTGCCTCAGCAGTCTCTCACACAATATGCTCTAAATTAATAGCTTCAGGGAGATAATGGTTTAGAAAACAGGAGTTTGTATGCAACCAAGGAAAATGTTCTGCTCCTTATTATATAGCTATATATTTTTTTGCAGTCAGATTATGAGCAAACAAGGTTAAATGCACACATAAACACACACGCATACGGGCAAATGGACCTCGATTTTCTACTCCATGACCCACCACCTCAAATTTCCGCTTTCGCCTTTGCTTGGACTATTTCTCCTGCTTCCACCTTTCTCCTGCTCATTCTGCTTCTCCCTGTTTATTTCCTTTGCCCTCTTTTCCTGTACTTTCTTGGTTTTCTTGTTATTTATTCTTTTGTCTTTCTCTTCAAGACAGAAAAACAGCTCAATCAAAAATAAATTTTAAAAACATGCAATGTTTGAACTGGGAGGTGCCTCGGGAATCATTTTGCAAACAAAGAAACTAAGGCACACAAAGGTGAAGGAATGTTGTCAGGATAACATGGTTTCTAACTTAGGATTGGGGTCCAATCTCTTCTCTAAATTTGGTTCCCCTTCCCCTGCGGGAAGCTCCTTCTCATGAGGTCCAGCATGATTTTGAAAGTCGAGTGGCTTTCCGTGGTGAACTGTGTCCTCCACAATAATCCGTCCACCTTTTAACCAATCTCCATCCCCTTACCTGCGACCACGACCTTTTTTGGAAATAGGGTTTTAGCAGATGTGATCAAGGTAAGCTGAGGTCAACCTGGGTGGGCCCCAGATCCCATGACTGGTGTCCTTTGCAGAAGGCTACATGATGACACAGGGACCCTGAGATACACAGTAATAAGGCCATGTGACCGTGCAAGCCAAGGTACCAAGGGTCGCCAGCAACAAGAAGCAGGGAGAAAGGGAGGGAACAAATTCTCTTTCAAAGCCTCCAGAAGGAACCAATCCCACCAACACCTTGATGTCTAGCCTCTGGAAGGGCGAGAGGGTAAATCTCTGTGGCTTCAGGTCATCCATCTGATGGTGCTTCATCAGAGCAGCTGTGGAAGCTAATATACCTCGTCCCGCTCACATACTACCAACTGTGGAGCAGACGGGAGCCCGCAGCTCTGGAGCCCGCCAGCCCCGGGCTCCCCTGCCCCACACTGCCTGGGTCATCGGAGGAAGTACCCAATGAACGTCTTGCATGGGCAAGAAGCTGGACCTGGGGTTTCTGAGATATGAAGCAAGACGAGACAGGGTCCCGCCGTCAAGACACCACAGTAAGACTAGAATAAGGAAGGCCATGCTAAGACATTGCTATAGGGGCTTCAAAGAAGGGCCAGGCTGCCACTGTCCCAAATGAAAAGACCTCCCGAACTATAGCTCCATCCATAGGAAGAAAGGGCAACCCTGTGTCTGCAGAGCAGGGATACCCCGCAGACTCTGCCTCTGAAGAGAAGTCAGCTCTCCAGGGGTAACAGACACATTCCCAGGATCCTCCCAGATGGACCTTTCTTTGAGCCAGCAGCCCAAGGTCTGGAAATGCAGGCTTAGGGCTGTGTATCTCAAAGGCTGGAGGCCTGCCCTTCCACCCACCCCTTGGTGCCCCTGAGGAATCTGAACACTCCCTAGAGCTGGCCTTTGCTTGACCCTGCGTTGGGGGGCTAGGAGGGGTGGGCTTTGGGAGTGGCAAGGAGGGAGTCTCTAGGTCGGATATGGGTCCTAACTTGAACATCAACACACCCCAAGCCTCTATTTTGGCTCAGCCTCTGAGCCCTTTGGAGGTTGGTACTGGCTCCCAGAATTACCACATGGGGGTCTGCTGGGCCTGACAAGAATGGGTCATGCTTCCCAAGCCCAGAGGGGAGTGCTTCTTCCTACAGAGGCGGGGGGGAGGGGTGAAGGGTTGGGGGAGGGGAGGAGAGGCTTTTCCAAAGCCTGCCATCATGCTTGGTGCTTGTTCCCAGAGCTGCACAAAACAGGTGGAGGGGCCTGGAGCTGCTCTGTTCAATCCTGACTCTGGGTGATTTGCTTGTTCTTGGCTCCTAGCAAATTAAAATGTCCTTTATATTTATAACAGGAGCAATAATCCGCCTTAGGTTTTGAAACGAAGGTGGAATAGTCCATTCTATTCTCTTGTCAGATGCTAATCTGACTCACTGATAATGAAAAAAGGAGAAGAAAATCAGAGGGAAAGCTGGCTTGGTCTGCAGAATCAGAGGATTTGCAAGGGCAAGGGGGGAGGGGGGCTTTGAATTAAAATTAAATATTAGGCGGTGGAGAAATCACACTGGGAAAGACTGGCCTGGAAGTGATACAGAAGTGGATGTAAAGGGGGTGGGGTGACAGCTGGGCCCGCTTAGGCAGGATCAGAAGCAGCAGAATCATAATGCCGGGGACTACATCTGAAATCAGCTCATGGCTGAAGCCTCCCGAACTAACTAGGGGAGCGCCTGTGGGGAGGGAAGGGCTGGCGACAGCTGGGTTTACTTTTTATTTTTGAGCATTTATTTTTTATTTTAGTTTCTCCTAGTTTAGCTCTGGAGTTTGGGCTCTCCTGGATGTGGAAGCAAAAAGAGTCCGAGGGGAAAAGCAGAGGGAAAACGGAGAGAAGGAACCTCACGTGTGCAGCTCAAGAGAAAAGTTCAGCGTCTGATTAGGTTGTTCGGCCCCATTTCTTGAACTGAAAGATTAGACAAAACAGCAGTGTTTTGGTTTTTCTTTTCATCCAGGAAACGGGGGAGTTTTCTTCCCAATGTTTCAGTCTGCGTGGGTCAGTCCCCGGGGGCAGTACAAGCTCTCTGAGATGTCCTGGAGACCCCTCGAAGTGAGAGCTGAGTACATGGCACAGCATCTGTCTGAAGGCAGACCATCCAGGCTGACCATCCTGAACACAACCTCCAAAGTTAGTGAGAACGCCCCTATCTGCTTTCACAGGACATGGTAGGGGCTGGAGGAGAAGTCCTTGTATTTTTCTATGTATGTTGTCAAATAATTGAGTGTAAGAAGATGATTCCTTCCCCATGGTGAGCTTCCGCCAGTTCTCCCATAACTTCCACTGCTGGATGCCCACTCGACCTTCTAGACGTCTGCTCCCATGCATACCAGAAGGCGGCAGCTGTCTTGCCCTGTCCATATGTTTCTGCACATAAACAAAACTGGGTGCCTTGACTCTCCACCACCGTCTTAGCTCAGGCTGCTGTAACAGCGCCACAGACGGAGTGGCTTATAAACAACAGAAATTTATTTCTAATAGTTCTAGAAGCTATAAATCCCAGATCAGGGTGCTGGCACACAGCTGGGTTCTGGTAAGCACCGCCTTCCAAACAGCAACCTGACCTCTTCTTGCTGTGTCCTGACAGGGTGGAAGGGGGAGAGAGAGAGCTCTCTGAGCTCACTCGTAAGGTCACTAATCCCACTCATTGATGGCTCTGCCCTCAGGACCTAATCTCCTCCCAAAGGCCCCACCTCCTAATACCATTACATTGGGGGTTAGGAATTCAATATATGAATTTTGGGAGGTCCCAAACATTTAGCCCACTGGACACCTATAACATGTTCTCCTGATTTCTGGCCACCCTGGGAAGCTATAGTTTGTCTGTATCCTCTTTAAAGTATGGGTCCTGTAACTTAACAAGAAACGGGTTTTCCTTCTTCCCTCTCCAATCTGCCCCCCCCCCCACGCCACCACAGCAACTGTTAAAAAATACGTATCCCCCATCACGTTATTCCCCTGCCGGTCAAAACCCTACACTGGCTTTCCACGGCCTATGTAAAAAGATTCATTCCTCAGTGTCCCCCATAACCCGCACCATCTCTGATTACTCCGGCAGCTTCCTAACTGGGATCTCTGGTCCCATTCTTGGCCTGCCCACCCTATGACCCACTCTCTAGAGCTAGGACAAAAGTTGTGGGCCCCCCATATACCAAGTATCATCTATCACACGGTGTCCTGTTTATAACTCGGTAATGGAACCCCACTATAACTGGAAGAAAATCCAGATTCCTCCCCAGACGCTGTAAGTCGTGCATCCGATGCTGTCCCCTGCTGCCTCTCAGCCGTGTGGAGCCCTTCTCCCTGTCAGAACCGACCCTGCAGCCTTTCCTGCAGGCCCCACACAGGTGGGCCTCCTTCCTGCAGCAAACTCTTCTCGTGTATGTTCCCTGCCTGGAATGCGCGTCCCTCATTCCTCATGGGGCAGCCCCTACTCGTTGTTCAAGGGTGAGGCTGTATGCCACCTCCTCCAAGAGGTCTTTCCTGCCCTCTAGCGCATGCTCACGCTCACAGGGAGACTGACTGTCCTCTCTGAACCCACTGTCCTCTTGCACTGTAACACTGTAGCAAATCTATAATACCGGAGTTGGCTTATTTGTCTATTTATTGGCTGTCTGACTCTCCCACTAGAATACAACCTCCCCAAGAACGGAAAGCATGACAGTTTGGGATCACCATATACCCAGCATCTAGTTAATGTCTTGTACATAGGAGATGCCCAATAAATATTTATTGGATCAGTGAAGCTCTCAGACACCTTATCTCCTATCCTCCTCTTGTTCCTACTCATTCTCTAAGATCCAGGTCAAGAATCCAGTATAAAATTGTCCCTAACTTCAATGAACAGAGGTTATCATCCCTCTAAGGCGTGCAGGAAACAATGACTGGAGGCCCACTCTGAGCCTAGCATGATGATGTGTGCCGAGAACAAAGGATTCATCTACATACATCCGTTGGTCTCCAGGAGTCCACAGCCTAGTTGAAGATACATGCCCAAAACAAAATCATTAGAACAAAATGTTGGAATACTTGTGGATGACACAGGGACATGTGGGATATCAGAGCAGGACAAGGCGGGCACCCAGCAGGGTTTAGATTAATGACAGCACAGGATCAGGTCATGGGCACTTCCAGCCGGCTTTGTACCTAAGCAACTCTCCCAAGGCATTACCCATTGATTCATGTGCCTCTTAGTGTTCCCCACCAGAGCCCCAAGCCCAGGACAGGGATGCTGTCGAACAGCCTTGAGTCCCAGAACCCCCAGAACATCCCAGTGCATCCACCAAAAAGGCAGGAGGGCCATGGGAGCAAATCCCCAGGACTTTCGCTCGGCCGTAGGCTGCTCTAGGCCCGGCTGCTCTGGCTGTCTGCATCCACACAAAAGAAGCCCCTCACTCAAAAACAAGTCCTCCCTGGAGAAAGCCCAGCTATTTCCTGAGTACCACCTGCCACATGGGTTAATCCAGCTCTGGCTTTCTCCTTTATGGCCAACCCCATCTCAACCACAGCTGATCTCCCATCTGACCCCCAGAACCGAGACAAGGGGCCATAAATCGCCATCCACACACCCAGCGCTGGCTCACTGCCACCGCCACCGCCTCTGCCTCCACACCTCGGAAGAAAGACTTACGGGAGCCGCAGATGATGCTGAACTTCAATTAGGCCCTGCTGGCAAATTAGTCACGCAGGGTGACATTTTCCAATCATGGAACATTAGCATCCTCCCTAATTACACAATTGTGGGGCTAACATGCTTAGGAGCAAACAAGACCAAGCTGCCCTGCCACTCAAGGGTGCGCACCCACATCACACACGTGCACACGTGTGCACACACACACGCAGATGCAAAACCATGGGAAACTGGGGTCTACCTCTCCTCTAAGGTGGTTTAAAAGCTGACTGTGCACTTTGCTTAGAAGGAGCGAGGAGAACCACGTGAAGGAAACCCCGGTATCTCGGGAGCATTTCTAAGAATGTCACAGACAAAGAGAATTTCATTTCACAGAAAACAAGAGCTATGAGTACTAAAGGCTAAGAGTACTAAACCAGCCTGAAATGAAACTATCTTCTCCTTCCATTCAGGCCTGGTAGCCCAGGGTACCCACCCGGGAATGAGAAGTGAACCTTCACTTTGTCACACACCTGCTCTGTGACTTCCTAGAACTCGCTGAACCTGAAACCTGCTCTGTGACTTCCTAGAACTCGCTGAACCTGAAACCTGCTCTGTGACTTCCTAGAACTCGCTGAACCTGAACGCCCCTCCCTCACCCGTGGAAACACCGACCTCTCCTCATCGACTCATTCACTCAGAGAAGACTTACTGAGTGTGTCCACGCCACGCCAGACACTGCTCGAAGCCGTGAAGACAGCAGTGAACAGGGACGTAGCCACGCCGCCAGGTGCACGTGAGCCAGATGCCGCGGCGACTGTTAACACCCACAACTTTAACAGGAGAGATGCCAGGTACCGAGACAGGAACGGCAGGAACAGGAGTCTCTCAGAGTTACCCGGTCGGGGTGGGGGGACCCAATAATTTTTTTTTAATTATTAAGAAATACTGTTTATTTGTTAAGTAATAGTACTAAAGCAAGGAAGAATATTAGAATTTCAGGCTTAAATATCTTTTAAATGTTTGAGATATGTTCCACATCTTATGTTTTTTGCAAATAGTTAGCACTCGATAATGAATTATTGGTAGTCACAACCTAGAAAGCTATTTGTCTTCCAGATCTAATAGGACTGTACTGAAGCAGCAGTCTTGTAGTTCTTCGTATTTAGTGCCCTTTTGACATTCAAAGTCATTATACTTTCAACCGGTCTGCTCTTTGGTCCACCTGGTGGATGGAAAATCTTAGCATCTTTGCTGGAAATCTGGGTTGCCAATTTAACCACATAAGAGTCAGCAGAATGTGAAGGGTAAGGGTCAAAGGTCTCTTCATTTGTGTTGTAAGTGTATGCTCTCGTGCTTTTCCCCAGGAGAGCGAGGCAGTAGAAACTAGCCAGGACACGGGGAGGGACGAACGAGGGGCCGAACGGAGCTCGGGGACCGTGTGCGTTCGCTCCGGCTGGGGAGCAGCCACGGGACCACGGAATGAACGTCCCCTCTTCCCCACGTTCCTAATTCTTCCTCAAATTGCTCTTCTCTCCGGGGATCTCACGAAGTGGGCTTAGGGCTTCCCCTAACTGAACAGGCAGCTTTTCTAGGCCAAGGGTCAGTTCTTAGCAGCTCACCCTGGTGAGTATTAGATACATTTCGTGTCACTAGAAAGGAAGGCAGGCTTAGAGAGAGGATATTACAAAAAAATTAAGTACCTAAATGAGTAGATGTAAGCATGTCCACATTTTAAAAAAAGGGAAATAACGATAAATGATTTGCAATTATATATATATATATATATATATATATATTTATCTAAATATCTATCTATATATGTATGCAGGCCTCTGCATTTGTGTTGTAAGTGTATGCATGTGTGTGCATATATTCCTATATCCACCCCCATATTTTGTTACTTCAGGGGCTGCGGAAGTATGTAAATTGTCCAGCAGAGGCTCTAGCACCCAGTGGTCATTCAGTAAATATTCTCCATCATTCCTCCTGCTGCCCTCATTGTGACGATCTGAGTCGAGGACAAGCCTGACTCCTCCGAGCTGCATGACCACTGCTGCATTTCTGAAGGACACATCTTCACCTGCTGTCACGCTACAACAGAGCCCCCGCCTTCACTTCTCCACAACATCGCCTCCTGACGCAGCCTGGAGATGCTCCCACCTCATTCACAGCGAGATCCATCATCCCTAGGCTGGGGATGCCATGACCAAGCCTCCATGAGAACAGACACACCCACCATCTTGCCAGCAAACCCAGCACTGCCTCCCATCAAGCACGTAAAACACACCATTGGGATTTACTCTGTCACTCCTCCTTCCTCGCATCTGACATCACCTCTCTATGCACACTTCATTGGGGCACGATCAGTCACAGGAGCTCTGTGTGCCGTGGAGCCGGCTCCGGCTTTGGAACCACATGGTGGTAATCTATCTGCCCCTTCTCCATGGCTCTGGCTGCACTGGCCCATTATCAGCCGGAGGCAGGACTTCTAGGCCAGTGTTTGTTTGACTCACCACTCTCTCCCCTTCTGAGCTGCATCAGAACAAAATATCCTAGACAGAGCCCGGCCGCCTCCCCGTGGCGTGCTGCCAGTCATGAAGACGTCATTGGAAAGTCTCGTCTTTTTTTTTTTTTTTTTTAAATGCCGCTCCTTGTCGCCACAGATTGATCTGCCAGTTAAATATTTAGACATGCTCATATGCCTTTGTCATAAAACACCACTTGACTTTGAGCGATGAGCAAGGAGGTACTGAGGCTGTAGCTATTCCCTCCCTGGGACACGGGGAGAGAGGGAAGCAGCAACAAGACAACGCCCCACCGCAGGGGTCTGCGTACCTCCATCAAAACCCACCCACCCCACCGCCAGCAAGTCCAGCACACCCAGCCTCCGGAGCATGAGAAGGGTCAAGACAGGGGAGCCGGGTCTTCTCTTTGGATCGCCAAGTGCACGAGTTGGCTCAGTCAGCCCCAGGCCTCTCAGCCCAGTCCTGCCCTAACCTTCCCAACCACCGAATGGGCTACAGGTCAGCCTTCACAGTATCCCTATGACAGTGAAAAGTACCAGCCACATGGCACAACACACATGTTCTCATTTAATCATCACAACAACCCCCTCGGGAGATAGGAACAATTGTCCCGATTTACAAACACGGAAGCAGAGACGCACAGAGTTTAAGTGAACGGTAAACCCAATGACACTCGAGAAGGCAAAAGGGATCTGGGACTACAGCCCAACTCCCAAGGACGTGTTCCCTTCACCAGATGTCCACAGAAGGTCACCACCAACATGGACCCTCTAAACTCATGTTTGATCACCTCCGCCAAAAAGCCCCTTTATTCCCCTGCAACTTCTCAGAGGCTCCAGATCTTTCCTGGGAAATCTGGCTTGTTTCCTGATCACAGGGAGAGGTCAAAGGCCAGAGACTGAACCACTCAGCTCCCGGCGTGAACATTTCAACTATAAGGTACTTTCCAGAGCAGTGGCCATCAAAGTCCAGGACCCTCCTCCACGTGGACTATAATAAAGTGAATTTCAGTAGATGGCGGGTCATTATAACTCTTCAAGGGCAGCGTGGAAGGGCCCTGGGCAAACTGAAGGCAAGGCTGTCCCACAGCGGGCAGAGAGCACAGCGTGGTATGGAAGCTATTGAACGCGCCCCAGCCCACGGCACCTCAAGCCCAGTGTTTGCTCTACTAGCAAAAACTAGTTTGCAGAGAAACCCTTCCTTTCACTTCCTTGTTTCAGAAACAAGCAGGTGTTCTTTCATCTAAGCAGTTGGCAGAGGAGGGGAGGGAAGAGGAAACAAGCCTGGAAGCATCTGAGAAGAAGGCTAAGGCCATATCACCTGGGACCAAAGACTCCAAGAAGAAAAGCAACCCCTGCTGAGTCTCTGCGGTGAAAGGCCAGCGGGGAGCGACTGGCTACTGAAGCCCACTGTTACACTCCCCGGATGGGAACATTGAGGCTTCGAGAACATTCTTAGTGCCTTACAGAGAGTCACACCCTGGTCAGTAGCAAGAACTCAGGTTTTTTAACTCCCACTCCGGCTTTCTGTCTCTCCTCTCCCCCGCAACCAAACCATGCATCTGTGAACTCTGTTTCTTTCTATGTGTTGTCTTCAACTTCCTTCCTACTGTATATGGTCGTCTCCCACAAAGTGGTTAGGGGATCCAACTTACACAACTGCCATTATGACATGCAAGAAGGAGGAAGGAACCCCCCCGACCCCCCGCAAAGTCCGTAGATTGGCCTTGCTTAAGCCACATCCATACTCCTTGCCCTGTCAATGCATCTACGGTGGGAGAGGGATACAGCCTCCACCAGAATGACAAGAAATGGAAGAGATGCAGTTTCCCCAAAGAAACGGCAGCACCACTACCAGAAAAAAATAGAGACAACTACGATAGATGTCCACATACAAAGACAACCTAGCCATTCTTGCTTCCTGAGTTGGGGGGAAAAAAAACCCACATTCAGAAAATTCTACACAATGTTTTATACTATAGTTTCAAGGAACAGGGAGTAGAAAGCCAAACTTGGGCCTCCTCTCCTAATTCAAATTTTCAAAACCAGATTTTCCCAAAGAAGGGCTGCCTGCCTTTGGGGCAATCAGTAGCTTGCCAAACCTCTAATAAGGTGATATGCTTTCCCATTTGACTACTGTTCCCTGCAAATACCCTTCCTCCATCAAGAACCTTGAAGGAGAGGCATGGTGAAGAATAAGACTCCATCCAAATAGCCCATTCCAATCCTTCTACTCTCCATGCCTCACCACCTACGACCAGTCAGCTCACTCTCTCCCAAACCTGAACTTGTAAAAGGCAAACGGAAGACACAAACGAAGGTGGCAGGGGAGAAGAGAATCAAGTGTTATGTGCAGTCAACAGAGGTTGGCACCTGCTCTCATTCAAAAACAGCTCACCAGAGCATTTGAGCTCTTCCCTGCTCTGGGCTGGGAGAGTCTCACAGACCATGGCTGCTCATGAGACAAGAAGGGACAACAGTGTTAGGCAACTCAGGAATGCGTGTTCATTCCATCACTTACCAGCTGAAGGACACTGAGCAGTCAGTGACATCTGTGATCCTCGGTTCCCTCACCTGTAAAATGGAAATAGTGATTATTATCCATTTCACAGATGGGTAATAGAGTTGTTATGGGGAGTAAGCAAGATAATATCCTCGAATGGCGCCTGGGACATAGTAATGCCCCAAAATAATTAGATGTGTTATTGTCATCAGTGGCCACGTAGGTGTTGTGTCCATAAACTGTAGAAAAAGTGTATCTTAATCATCTATGCACCATTTTTCAAGAGTGCTGTTTTAATGAATTAACTTCAAATTCATTGAAAATTATTTCTGAACACAGTATACTTTATATCATTTATGTATCTTCTCAGTGGTCATTCAAAATACAGCTATTCCCATGTTGTTTCCCTTTTTTTTTTTCCAATTAAAGGAGTCCACATCCTCAAAAAAGGTTGAAAGGCACCCATACACATCACAGAGCTGTCTTTCCCTTAACTTGGCTTCTGTAGAAGTCGTAACTCAAGTGCGACATTTAGTACTTGACCTCTAACATTTCAAAGAATGATGCTTTTTCACTATTGCCCTTTGCTACTGTTGCTTACAAAGAAATTAGGTAGAATTCATGGCATCAGCAAGCATTAAATATCCCCATCTGTCCTGCTTACCCTAGAAGTTCTGCTCACCTGGATTTTTCTCTGCTACCCATGATGGATGGCGAGGAGCCACACTGTCAGATTGACTTCCAATCCATAAATAGCTCTGCCATTTAGATGCCATGGGGATAACATTAATACCAAACACAAAGACTAAATAAAAAGCCTTTAGCAACTGAATGGCCCTTAGATTTCAGAGGTATCGATCCACTGGAGCCCGCTAAGTTATTATGGCTACAGCTCTGCTCAGAGAAATCTGTGATCCTGAGGAAAGTTAGAAGTCACAATCACCTTTAACTACAAAGTCCAGCGAGAGGGCTCCGGGGCAGCTCAGTGCCCCATCCATACTGCAGCTTGTCTGGGCTGCATTCAATCCTCCCATTCAGAGCTAGCCTCAGGAACGGCTCTGGGGCTCAGTTTCCCCAGACGAATAAGACCTCGAATTTTATAATACTCCTCATTTCTGTTTTTTGTTTCACACCAACTATCCAAGAGGGGTAGATATTATTTCACTTCTGAATAAAAATGAGGAAATTAAAGTCAAGTGATTTGCCCCAGATCAAGCACCAAGTGACTGACTAAAGCCAGGGCAAGAATGGCCGTCTCTCCCAGCCACTGAAGCCCCATAATGGGCTCCTGAGCCCTGAATCCATCCCTTCGCAGTATCTCCTAAAGCCATCTCAAACTGAGGGCTCAGATTCTGCCTGGCACCGAGAGCTGCTGCTATCTAGCATCATCGATGACCCTTTCCTTTAATAATACCCCCCACACTCCTGGTTTGGATGGAGTTTATCACGTGACCTCAAGACTTGGGTTTAAGCAAAAGACTCGGGGTGAGCACCAACTGGTGTTGCTTGGTGCTGGCTGAAGCTCGAGGGCAGAGGGGACCGGGTCTGCACCGTCCTCCATGCTCTAATCATCTTGCACAGAAGCATGCAGGGGCTGGGCTGTGAATTAACACAGGGTGGGACTGTGTAACAGCAGAGAAACCCCCACACCCTGGGGTTCTCCTTTTATGGGGCAAACATGACAGTGGCCCTGAAAATATGGCAAAACCTGCCCAAGTTTGGGTACCAAATGCTCTCAGCTTGGGTACCAGCTGTTCACAGGAGTCACTGGGAACACCGGCTGCCTGGCACCTGGAGTCTATGGAGACCAAGGAAGCTGAGCGCACACAGCTCCTCCTGCTGCCTGGGGGAAGGGAGACCCTGGACCCTTGTTGCCAGACTACCTGAAGAGACTCTGGGAACACTGAGTGGCCAATACTGCCTGCTCTCCACACCTAGGTTTTGGGCTGTCAGATTGCGTAACGAGTTGTATAAGGGAGAATGAGGACATAAAAGAGTTTCTAGGGCTCCAATGAGCTTCTCTGTCTATTCTTTTCCAACAGATTGTGTGTCATGGGACATGCAATCCCTCAGTGAGGCAGTGTAAAGAAACCACACTGGGGCGAAACACAAAGGAGTGGTGCTTCACAATTCTCCCTTCCACAGAAGCGGTCCTGAAACCTGGAGATCTGACCCCAGGCTGCACCTGGCCGTGGCTGCTGGATCCATCTGTGGAGCCCAGAGTGAATCTGAACAATCACATTTTCTTCCAACTGGGGACTTATCTTACAGGGGTAGTCAGACGCCAGGCTGGGAAATTCACATAATTTACTAAGTCACATAATGGCAGTGACCAGGGAGGAGGTTCAGGTCCTACTACTAGTGTGGGGTCTCCAGACACCGCCGTTTTTTCCCCTTTATGGATCTTGGTTGTTTAACATTGTTTCTTTCAGCCATGAGACTCCCCACTGTCCCTCAAAAAAAAATTCCTCTTTTGCTTAAACCAGCCAGACTTGGTTTCTGCTATTTGAAAACAAATCTCTTAATTAGTGTTCATGGAATAACTGTTTTCAAGCTCTTCTGTATTGTTCTCATATGTAAACTATTCTGCAGATAAATAAATGGCCCCTTTCATAAGTCTCTGGGACCAAACATCTTCAAAACAAAACAAAACAAAAAGACCCTTTTACAATTAGCAGAAACCCATGATTTTCCAAAATTTCCACTAATGTAAAGAATATACTGGTAAAGACAGAAAAGAAAAGCTGCGGGGCCCGGGCGGGGGCGGTGGGTTGTCATAAGCTCAAAAACAGCCTTTGAGGGATTTCTCTTTCTTTGCAGTAAGAGTGGGAGGGACCAAGGGAAGGCAGGGATAGAGACCAGGGATACAACACATGACTCTAGACTGGGAAGAGCAGCATTTGAATCCAACATCTCCCACCTCACTTGGCCTTTGGGAGGCAGCTGGGGACATGGGCTCGACTGCCATTTGTCAGCTCTAAAGTCCTGGGCATCCTCCTGAACTGCCTGTAACACATTTTGTATTTGTGTCTTCCGGCGGACTCGGCGCTTCACAGCGCCACCTGGTGGGAAGAACGGGTTCTGAGTGATATTGCCCGCATCTGGATCCTGGCTCTCTAGGGACACTTACTTGGCTGGTTGCTAGGCTAGTTGAATCCACAGAGCATTCAACTCCCAATGTCAGGGTCGTGAGTTCAAGCCCCATACTGAGCATAGAGCTTACTTAAAAAAAAATGTCTAAGGGCCTTGAACAAGATACTTTAAGATACTCAATATCCGGGGCACCTGGGTGGCTCAGTAGGTTAAGCCTCTGCCTTCGGCTCAGGTCATGATCTCAGGGTCCTGGGACCGAGCCCCGCATCGGGCTCTCTGCTCCTCGAAGAGCCTGCTTCCTCCTCTCTCTCTGCCTGCCTCTCTGCCTACTTGTAGTCTCTGTCTGTCAAATAAATAAATAAAATCTTTAAAAAAAAAAATAAAAGATACTCAATATCCCCATCTATAAAAAGGAGGTAATAGTAACCTACCTCACAGGGGTTTTATAATTAAGTAAGATTTAACATGTAAAGCATTCAGAAAGGTCCCTACCAATAAAACTAAGTGCCCACAAAAACACTGGCTGCTGTTGTTGTTACATTATATTCTAGCACGATTCTACATTAGTGAGCTAGAAAGAAAGATAGGAAAGGCCTTCTAGGAGCAAAACCTGGAAGAATTTTTTGAATAATGGTTTATTTCTGTGAAGGAGCTGTCATTACTCTCTAGAACTAATTACAGAAGTGGTGAAACACTTAACACTTTGCCTCCTCCAGTAAACCCTAAGTAGGGTTATTAGAGGGATCCACAGAAGAAGAGTTAGATGTGATTTTTCTAAAGAAAGAACTATACACCAGGCTAAGGGCATTTTTGACACTTGAACCACCGAAAGGAAGTTAAGTATTCTCCTTGAGGTTGAGTAGGAGACCAAGAAGAGGGGAAAGTGGTAATTAATGGCCTAAGAGGATGTGATGAAACGGTACTTAATTCGAAGACAGGTATTTTTAATTTCTCTTAATATTGTTCTATATTGTTTCTTGTTTTAGTTCATAATTAAGCACTGGTAATTATATTGACAAAGAGTTACATTTTTGGAGGAAAACACAGAAGAGGCTTGATCGAATGGTGTATTTCTCTTCCACTCCAATAATTCACACGCTGGGTCGTGCCAACTCTTTCAGGCAAGCTGCACCATTCACCTGGGGAAGGCTGATGCTTGACACATTTTATCATTTACTTCACTTCATGCCTTATTTCATTCACTTCATTAGTTCACTTAATACAAACAACTCAATAAGGCAGGCATGGCTGTCCTCATTTTACAAGAAGTAGAGATGTTAACAACTTACTTCAATTTATACGAGTGAGGTAATAATAAGAAGAGCTACCACTGGGGGACACCTGGGTGGCTCAGTGGGTTAATTGTCTGACTTTGGCTCAGATCATGATCCCAGGGACCTGGGACTAAGCCCCGAATCAGGCTACCTACTCAGCGGGGAGTCTGTTTCTCCTACTCTCTGGGCCCCTCCTCCTGCTTGTGCTCTCTGGCTCTATCTCTCCATCAAATAAATGAGTAAAATCTTCTTTAAAAATAAATAAATAAATAAATAAATAAAAGCTAACATTTTATGGAGCACTTTCCATGCACTCCACACTGCAGAAACCTTTTTTGCAGACGTTACCTCTTTTCCTCTTTAGGGGTGGGGCCTGGATGTGACTCTTACGTGACTTGATGCCAGAGCTGTAGAAGAGCACTATCCAAGCCCAGGTCCTTAGCAGGGACCCTTCTCCCCTACTCCTCTGTGACTTGGTCGCAGCAGGAACAACCTGCCTGGATACTCCTCGAAACCAAAACGCTCTTCTCCAAATAATGGCAAGCAAAGCTGTTTCCAAAACAGTAACATTCTCAGAGTGTTTTGTGAAGAGCACATTCTCCTGCTCAGAGGAACCATCAGAGGCTCCAAGTGGAGCACGGGCAGTGATTGCACAAAGTCAAGGGCACTTTGGAAGGAGCCCACTACGCGCACCGCCATCACTTCCGCATACCGGCCCCTGGCGGTTTGCACATCCTTTGCGTCCTACTTCCCTCACCTGTCTGGCAGCTGCAGCTGCAGCCCATCAGAGAACTCGTGTAGATCTGGGCCCCAAAGAAGAGCTGAAACCTGTCTTTTCAGCTAGCAAACATCTTCAGAGGATGAACGTGGAAGCATGAGGTTTATTATACTCTGAAGCTGAGACCGTAACAATCATGATGCTAATAAGCCAATCTAAAAGCTCAGGCTCAGCCAGAGCCTTCAGTAGTGTCTCCCACCTGAGACCCGGCCTTCATTTGTATTTTCTCTTGACCCTGCGTCCCTCATTGTCTCCACGCCTAACCTAGTTTTATGTGGTCTTCAACAAAGGAAACAGCTTTATTATCTTAATGGTATACAAATTTAAATAGGAAATTAGGCCATCAGGAGAAAGCAAGCGTGTTCTACCATGACGGCGGGCATAGGAGGTGCCAGTGGGCATTGGTGGGGGCTCTGAGCCTCTGAGAGCTACAGCAGAAGCTAACCTGTCACTCCAGCTGTCTCATGCCTCGGACCCAATAGTTGGCCGTGTGGATGGGAAGGGAGAGACCCAGAGCCCTGCACTGGCTCCAACGAGAGGCTCCCGGGTTAGAGACCTCATTCTTTCAAGGTCACGAACGCTGGGTCCATGGCAATGAACTGTATTTCCTGGGTGGGATGGAGACACAGTTTTAACAACTTCTCACTTGTCTGCCATTAAAGTCCTGTGGCCTAAAGACCAAGGGTCAAATGTGGACCGCAACTGAGGCTGCCAGCCTTGACCCTGAAAGAGCACTCACAACAAAGGAAACCCACCGCCAAGGCCAAGCACAACTTTTTGGCTCCTCCTCCATCCCTTACACAAAAATGAACAGGCCAGTTTGTGCACCTGAAAATGGTAACTGAGCAGGGAAAGTATGACTTTCTAGACAGGATGCTGTGAGGGTTCGCCAGATACTGGGGTTTGGAGTCAAGATTTCTCCAGAATCCCGAAAAGCAACTACTTGCAAACAGCCTGCCCAAACCAGAAGCAAGGCATCATAGATTCGAGGGGGTGGTGACAGGTTAATGGCAGAGCTCTCCCCAGCACTCCGACATACATCCACCCACTCACTCTCGTCCCCTCCCCCCAGGGCCTCTTGCTAATGAGAACAGATTCATAAGGCTGCTTCTGGGAGAGAGCTGCTCAGCTGTCAACCTGGCTTCCCCCCAGGTTCTCAATGGGGCCTCCAGTTTCCAGGGCCAAGAGGCAGGGTTTGACTCACTTAACATGCAAGCAGTGCTGACATGGCCAGATGCTGCGCAGAATTCCCAGGACACAAAGAAGGGCAGGTCCAGCCCCTGAGGAGCTCACGGCCAGTGGGGAGCCAGACACACACACAAACGACCTTCAGGTCGGCCACTGTGGACTCGCCTGCCCCATGCCGGTCAGACCTTCGCAGGAGGTTAAGGATATCCACGAAGGGGCTTCTCAAGATGGACCGGTGAAGCAAGCTCCACTCAAGCTGTCACTTAGCCCACACACAAGCAGTCTGTCCGGGAAGACATCGGGAAGACCATGTTTCACATCTGTCCCTGAAGTACAGCTTCTGCAGCTGATACTAAAACAGAAATTACGTAACAGAAAGAGACCTGGGGTAAACTGTTTTATCAATTTGAACTAACTCAGATGGATGAGCCTCTGCTGGATCTGGAAACTAGAGGGCCTGCACGGAATGATGAGGTCAAAGCTGACCGGTTTCCAAAGCCTGATCCTCCTCATACCTGAGGGGAAGGAGGTGCAGTACCAGAGCATCCCAGCTTACTCCGACTCCCACCTCACAAACTACATTCCCAAAAGGACCCCTTTGCTGGCTTCCACCCCAGCCCCGGACTCTAAACCCAGTGTTGAGCACAGGAACTGCTCTGAAGATCGAGGCTGTGGCTTTGCCAAGGACAGATTGATGTGCTGTGTCTTTCCCTGGGAGGGTTGGGCGATGTCCCCTGGAGCCCTCCCCAGGGCAGCAGCGGCAGGTAGAGCACAGTGTTCCGGAGAGGCAGATGAGCAACAGAACTGACAGGCCACACGCCCATCAAAGGCTGATCTTCCTCCCCCAAGCTCCAAGCCCAACCCCACCCAGACCCCCCCCCCACCTGCCTCGAAACCTCATAGATTCCATGTAGACATGTCATGCCACCTGCATCGCTCACCTGCCACAGCCTCCTTCCAAATGAGGTCAATTACTTTTCCTTCCCATTACCAACTTCGCAATAACTGCTTTACCTGAGTCTATCAGGGAAGGACCATTTTCCTGGGGAGAGACTTTATCTCATTTTATTGTTTTGGCAAACCTGGAGGATGTTGGGCCTCTTGGTATGTCATTATCCTCATCTGGCCAAAGAGGAAATGGAGGCTCAAGGATGTGAAAAATAAATTAACAACTAGACAGATGCAGGACTCGAACCTAGGTCTCCAGACCCCTAACCCTTTGCTTCCTGTGGCCAGCCATGCACAGCCTACTCACTGAGATCATCTTTCATTTCTTTGCCTCTTCCCTCCCCTTCCAGAACCTCAAAGAAGGCTGAAGATGTGACACATCCACCCCTGTACGAGTACGCGGCTACTTATGAAGACCTCCGGGCTTTATTCAACTCTGTCAGTGGACTGGCTGGTTCACCATGGGTGTTCTGCATGTGAAGGGACCAGGACGAAAACTAGCAATAGAAACAAGACTCTGAGGAAGCCCAGCTCCAGAGAGCATCTCCCTCCTAAGACCCCCAAAATGTGGGTAGACAGATTCAACAGCATCTATTGGCTCCCGAAGATGTCCAGGCCCTGTGGCCCATAGGCCAGGGCAGAAGGGTCTACAGCACAGCAGCTGAGGTAGGGCAGGAGGCAGTCAGTGGTCCAGGGCAGGTCCTGCCTCTTGGGTGTGCTTGTCCACAAACTAGGAAGCCCTTTGCCCAGAAGGGGCTCTGCTAGGCTGATTTCTGGAAATATTTGGCTTGAAGCTTCCTCTTTGATTTTAGCACCCGAGTCTCCCCAAATCCTTATGTGGCGGAGCTCACCAAGTAGGTAGATCCAACAGAAAAGAGATGGCTGTCCTCTGTGCTGGGGGCAGAGGCAGTCACTACCAGGGAAAAAGGACAGGAGTGGGAATGGGAGACAGACGTCACAGTGGCGGTTGGCTAAGAGACTGACCTGCTCTAGAACTGAACTGGACGAGAGTGGACAGTAGTTTTACCTGATGCTCAGGGTGAGGGGCTGGGGATAAGACTGCAGATCCCAGAAAGTTGAAATGGGAGTCTAGAGTGGACCCCCAGCCTGGAAGAACCAGAGTATCCATCAGGAGATGAGGCAAAAGCTCAGCCCCAGAGGAACAAGCCTGGTGATAGTGAACAGGAGTGGGGCTGCTTCTGCCTGTGGGACAGAAGGTCCTCAGGCTGATGTCCTTAAATCTCCAAACTTCTGGCCCAGGCTCATTGGTCCTCGTGAGCAGCATTTTCCAATGCCTTCTCTGCCCGTCTCCCTTTGACCTTCCCACAGGGCCCCTGGAGCCAGTTTCCAGAAAACCGTGGCCTGAATGTCCTTGCTCAGGTCATCCTGGGTCTGCAGGAGCTTGGGAGGCTCCTCCCGAGGCAGGTGAAGGGCCAGGAGTTCATACTTTGACCCTCTTCTGAGTGATGAACAACTTGACTTCTTTGCCCTTTGGGATACAATTCCAAGGCCCACTCCCACAGCCCCTCAGAGAGTTCCAAAGGGATTGAGCCCCAGTTGCTCCAGTGATAACTCACTCATTCACTCACTCTTTACTGACCCTCCCCTCTCATCATGCCTCCTGGGGTCACCTCCCAAACAAAGTACTTGCACCGAAATACTTACCTCGGGGTTGGTTTGCAGGGGAATCCAAGCTAAGACACCTGTTTTTTATGGGGCACCTAGGTAGCTCAGTAGATTAAGTGTCTGACTCTTGATCTCAGCTTAGGTCTTGATCTCAAGGTCATGAGTTCAAGCCCTGTGTGGGGCTTCACACTGGGTGTAGAGACTACATTTTAAAAAAAAAAAAAAAAAAAAACCACCCATTATGGATTGAATTTTGTCCCCCAAAAAGATATGTTGAAGTTTCAATCCTCAGGACCTTAAAGTGTTGACACTGTTTGAACATAGAACCATTACAGATGTGATTAGTTAAGATTAGGCCATATGGAAGCCAAGTGGTCTTTGGCCCAGCAGGAGGAGAGGGATACATCGGGAACAGTCATGGGATGACAGAAGAGCGATTTCAGTGATCTGCAAGCCAATACCACGGAATACCCACAGACACCAGAAGCCAGAAGAGGCAAGGCCTCTCCCCGACAGGTTCGTTTCAGAGGGAACATGGCCCTGCCCACACTGCATGTTTGAATGTCTAGCCTCTAGAAAATGAGACCATAAATTTCTGTCGTTTGAGGCACTCTGTTACAGCAGCCCCAGGCAACTAACCCAGTATGTGGTGGCCGAGTTCTCACGAGGGAAGGCTCAGCCTCAGTCTGGGGGACAGTGGCTCTCTCTCTCTCTGATGCTCACCAGCATCTCAGCAGTCCCCTCATTAGACGGGGACAGGAGCTACGGGGTCTGCACTGGGCTCTGAAATGCAACTCAGACCAGGCGGGGGCTTCTGCAGACCGTCTGCACACTCCCTGCTCCCACCTCCACCCCCCCCCCTTAAACCTAATACCACAATCCCTTACTGATATTAAAAACTGACAAGGAATTTTGCCACCGGCACTAGCATTTTAATATTGAAAGGTTGTGAAATCTAATAAGACCTACAAGAAGGTTGATGGGGGTGGCGTGATTTTTTTTTCCCCTTTCGAGCTTCAATAGAACTGAGATTCAATAAGCAAATGTGACAGAATGTGTGATTTCCCCTTGATCTGCCGAGGCCAGGCATTTCCTGTTTAATAACCTTAAACCGGCGCCCCCCCCCCCCCGCAAGCCCTACCAGAGCCTCCCTTCCCCCAGCATCTCTCCCCGCATCTTATCAGAATAATCCTTCATTTGAACGCAGCTCAGACTGGCACTTTGATGGCACCTTATCACCGCTTGAAGACACAAAGAGAACACGCTGAAATATTATTTTTCCCCTTGGTGGAAAGGTGTTAATAAGATCTTCCTGCCATCGCCCTGCCTGAGATGGCGGGAGATCCTTGATCCCAGTCCTTTCTGGTCAAATTCCAGCTTTAAAATCTGTCCATAAAGGAAGGTGTTCCTGGCCCACAGCCTGCCCAGATGAGGGGAGACTGAGACAGAGAATTTCCAGCCAGAAAGTGACAAGCAGTGGGAGGAGCCCACACCTGACCTGAGAGGCTGGGCTCTGACTGTCCATGTCAGATACACATGTGACAGTGACAGCAAGTACTCCTGGGGCAGCAAGGAACTCTGGGCGGGGGGCTCTGGGCAGGCCGACAAGCACAGAGTGACACCCCGGAGACAGGTCCTGCAGCCTTCTGAGGCCACCTGCCCCTAGCCTCTAAGACAGCCCCCAGCTCAGGACAGCTGAGAGATTTCTGGTTTCTAATGAGATGAGCCCTTGCAGGGACAGAAGAAAATCTTTGGTTCCGGTTTCAGTTTTCGGGAGTAAACCAAAGAGAACTTTGCTAGACCTAAAAATAAATAAATAACTAGATAGATTTTAAGTCTGTGGAGTAAAAGCCATTAAATCTGTGATGAGCTGAACTGTGTCCTCCCCCACCCCAAATTCATGTGTTGAAACCAAAACCCCCAATGTGACTATATTAGGACATTGGGCCTTTAAGGAGGTAACTAAGATTAAATAAAGTCCAATATGGCCCAACAATCCCTGATGTCCTTGACCAGTGTCCTTGTAAGAGGAGGAAAGGACACTAGGGACATGCATACAGAGGAAAGGCCACATGAGGACACAGTGAAAAGGCAGCAATCTGCAAGCCAAGAAGAGAGGCCTCAGAAAAAAAACAAACCTTGACTTTGGACTTCTAGGCTTTAGAACTGTGAGAAAATAAAATTCCATTGTTTAAGCCACTCAGTGTGTCCTATTTTGTTATGGCAACTCTAGTGAACTAATACACAATCCTTCATTCTGACTCCAATCCCCTCACTAAAGCCCAGAAAGGGTAAGTTACTTGTTCCTGGTCACACAGCTTACTCATGATAGAATCGGAATTAAAATCCAAAACCCTGCTCTCAGTTTCATGCTAATTATGCCTCACCAGCTTCTCCGCAAAAGAACAAAAGACTAGTGCCCAAAAGTCACCACTGCCCATTAAACTTCAATGTACACACTCAAAAACACCTTAATTTCTAATAAAGGAATAAAAATTCCCCTATCTCCATGGCTCTGAGTACTCTTAGGCAGGAACGAGAGAGCTTTTCACTCCCCGCTACAAACCACCATCATGAGGACTTGGTATTTACTTGGATATATGGTAATCTCCCCCAGAATGGCAGGCAGCCTCGGAGGGTCACCTGACTGATAACATTTGCAGTTGCTATGTTACTTCAGCTCCTAATTTGCTGTCATTTGTTACCTGGAGTTTCTGGAATTCCCTGCAGAGCTAAAGGAGGCAGACAAGGAACCATGCTGGCTGGGAATGGGTACCACCAGACTCCCTACGAATCATACCCGGGCCCCATGAGTGTCTGAGCCAAGATCCCAGCTCAGAGGGACAGCACACTGGCCCCGCACTTTCCCTACTGGGTCACTTCTCCTAGAGCCAAAAAGGGAAAGGGTAGTAACAGGGATGGGAGAGCCATGGATGCTGTCCATTTAATGTTGAATATCAGTAGCCAGAACATAGAGACCTTGTGGTGTCACAGAAAAGAGCGCTAGATTTAGAGCCCAAAGGCCCAGGTCTGAACGCAGACTCTACTAAGAATCGCTGTTTGCCTTGGGGAACTGTTTCAACCTCTCAGAGCTTTGCTTTTGTCACCTATACTGAAGATATGGAATGATCTAATGCACAAGAGAGCTTTTAGTGGTGCCTGATGCATGTTGGGCTCAACATAACTATTTGGTCCTTCTTTTGTCCCACCGGTAGGTACACCTTAGAAGAGGGGTTGGCCTTTCAACCTCAGAGGGCTGGGAATGAAAAGTTGGGAAGACCATAATGACAGACAAGACAAGCGAGAGAACCACAGAAGGACAGAAGTCAAATAGAGACCACACCAGGCCACATCCTGGGAGTCCCAGGCAACACCAGGCATGGCCAGGGCACTCTGTCTTCTCCCTTCCATTATGTCATGGAAGAAGACTCTTTGGAGAAATAGAGTTTTCAGTTAAGAGAATAGTTGCTGGCAGATACAACGATCCAGCCAAGTGTGAGAAGTGATGGAGAGGTGGCCAAGGAGAGGGCTGGAGGGGCAGGGCATGCAGGGTTCTCCCCCTGGCCTCTTTAATCCACACCAGGAGCAATCTCAATACCGGCCTCCTCCAGCCCTGCAAACAGGCCCAAGAAGCAGGGAGGAGGGGAGACCCCAGCGGACTCTATGCCAATAATGGGTAATGGTCCAGTGAAGCCTAAGAAAAGACATAGGTTTACTGGGGGAACCTAAAAACAGGGAGTCCAGGAGCGGCGGACTGAACAAAGCCTGTACTGCTGGGACCTATGTGCAGCAAGCTTTCATAGCCCAGCAGCTTAGCCTTCCCCTCCTCCCATGGCCAGTGTTCTAAAGAGATGAAGTCCCGCCATCCGGACATTCCTTCTTACAAAGGACACACTCCAGGCTGGCCACCCCCAAAGACCCTGACCTTGAACGGTGAACAACACGTTCTTCTGCATATTCTACCTGATGGGAATATAGAGGGAGGACAGGATCCCTACATTCTCAAGACAGTGATTAGTAGGGGTTTTCAGGGTGTGGTTATATGAACTAGCTTCCCAGCACATACTACACGGGATCTGAGGACAGGGTTTGTGGTTGGCATGGAGAATCTCCCTGATCCTCTCTGCCAGCTCTGGTAGAAAGAAGCTTGTGCCAGTCATGTGAGCTGGCCCATGAACAGCAAAAAGACTCAGTACAATTCTGGTAAAGTGGATGACAGGGCACTTTCCTACAGGAATCTCATTTATCCAGATTCTTCTGCAGAGCCTGTGGGGTGTCCATCTGCACATACGTCTGTCACAGTACCTGGGAACAAGTTCAAGGAAAAGACCCTCCACCAAGAAGAGTGTTACATTGTTTATTAATTAATTTAATGTATTTCAGTATAAACAAGACAGGGGGTGTGTGTAAAACTATCTCTTAGTCCCGTTAGAGGTGGTTAGCATTCGAGGTACCCTAAAACTAACCCCCCGGTCAACTACACAGAGAGGCCGAAATCTGGTACCACTTCCTTCAGAGCTGATTATTAGCATTTAGAATATCAATTTCAAAAATCTACAAAGTCAGTTTGCCACACAAAGACTGGATGAGCCTAACCATTAGCATAAGTGCTCATGCCTTGAACAATGGCTTGGAACCTGGGATATAGCCAGGTCTGATCAAGGTGACCAGAGTAATCCAAAGGATGGGCACATAACCAATGAAGGCTGCAACGTAATCAATGATTTGGTATTACACCTGCCACCATAACAAAGCCATGCTCCCTTTTCCAGATGCTCCATGCAAGATCACATTTCTGCAAACATGCCCTTCGACCCCTGCATCATGGCTTCTGCCAGCACCGAACAGGAGAGAGGGGTTCCAACCACAACCAGGCGTTTCGGTCCACCTGCTGAAGGACTGGGAAAGCTGGAGATATTGTCGAGTGTGATCATCAGGGTAAAGCACCAGAATCCAACTGGCTACTCTAAATCCCGCCCCCACTGTTCATTGGTTGTAGACCTTGGACATGTCGCCTAATCTCTCTGTGCCTCAGTTAATATAGGCAAAGGGCTCAGACTCATGCTCACCAAACAGTAAGGGCACAGTCAGCATTATTACCCTACAGAGGAGAGTGGAGCACTAGGCCATCCAAGCTCCAAGACATCAGGTTTTATTATGATAATAATAATTACCATTTAATGAGAACCTTAGTCACTATAAGCACACTCTACCAGCTCCTGGAATCCTTACAACACATCTGTAGACGTAGCTATGATTATCCCCTCACTGGAGATGATGTAGGTGAAGCTTGGGAAGTTGCAGAAATGTGCTCCCTGCCACAGAGCCTAAAGTAGGACATAAAGCAAGTCCTATGTGACCCCAGAGTCTGGTTTCTTAGCCGCCACAGAGCCCACCTCTCCCTAGGATGCCACGCTACTTTCTGGGAATAGTTTGGCTCTCTGTGTTGACTTTTCTCCCAGGAAGAGAACTCGTGGACAAGAGAATGGCTCACCTCTTTAGCAATTCTATTTCCTACTCTGCATTAATAAATGCACCTCCAGGTTTATGAGCCAGTCTCTTATAACCGAGTTTGGGATCATAGCTCATGGCTTTGGCTACTTAGATCTGTCTTTAAAAATCCCAGTGCTATAGCCACACCCTGGATTCAATTAAATCCAAATCTCAGGGACTGTGGCCCAAGCATTCTCTATTTCTCATAGCTCTCCTGAGCGATGACAATCTCTAAGGTCATGAACCACTGGACTGAGGTGAACCAGCAAGCAAGGTGAATCTAACAGACTCTGTAAAATTAAACACCTGATCCTACAACACCCGGGGCTCAGAGTCCAGTCCCACAGCTAAGTGCACTCCCATTGACAGTCTCGCTCTCCCTCCCGATTCTCAGAGGAGAAAACTGGGGATGAACCCTAGGCTCAAACCAAGACTTTGCCTACCACCCCACAGAAAAGGGAATGGCCCTAAGGGGCCTGGGCTCCTCCTTCACATCCTCACCCCCAACCCCAGCACCAGCCCCAAGTGCTGCCCCTCCTGGCAGCTCACACCAGGCCCCTTCATCCGTCTCTCCAACTCAGCCTCAACCACATATTTGAATCTGGACACACGGTTATTACTCTCAAAATGAAGGATCAGGCTTTGCCTGGGACATAATGGGTTGAATAAGATTTTATGGGCTCTCTGGAAGAACTGGTTGGGGGGCTGGAGGCAAAAGGTGAGGGCGAGGGGAGAACAGATGGGTAACAGCTCCCGGGTCTCTCTCCAGGGGCAGATAGAAAGGCTAAAGCAGAATCCTCGGAAGATGCAAGCAATCAGCAACATTAGCATACAAACTGCCTCCTCCAGACATCAGCTCCTGGCAGCCAAGGACCCATCAGGGGCAGCAGGCTCTCATCCCAGCAATAAATACTTATGAAAGCTTGCTGATGCCAAACCTCTTGGGAGGCATGTTGGTGGGGAGAGAGCTGCCCAGAGCTGGGGGCTCAGGATTCACCAGTGGTCCCAGACAGGAGCCAGGGGCTGAGGGCAGAGGGTGGATGGAAGGTGATGGAGAACCCAGGGGATACAAGAAGCATGTAGGCACCCACAGATGGCCAGGGTGAGTCATGAAGACACTGGCTCCTCTGCTGGCAAGCTGGGGGATGTGGAACCTGGCACTGTCTCTCAGCACAGAAACTGCTTCTGTGAAGTGGGGGAGAAAAGCCACTGCCCAAAAGGTGCTGCAGCAGTGCTCCACAGAGGCCTCACGTCCAACAGTGCGGACCAGATGGCCTTGACATTTCCTTAGCTGGATTCAACTACAGATGGGGTTCTTCCTGAATGCAACCCACATCCCTTCCCATTTACTCTAGAAAACTTGCCATGGTAAATTCCTTCCCTGTTGTTTTGAGCAGTAAGTCTTCTCCTAGCCACTGGCCACTTTTGCGACCCAGTAATGTCTTTCTCAAGGGCCTGGAAGGCATCCTTTGAAATGTAGTCATGGAAGGAGAGAGCACCCCCAGTCCTCTGCGCAAGCAAAGGTACCTACCTTCCTTAAGGGGCCACTAGCAAACACAGATGTCTAAGCACACTGACCAACCCTCCAATGACCTCCAGCACTTTGCCCTAGTTCACCACAGCCCTGAAAACTCCTCTGCCTTTGTTTCCACAGAATGGAGTCCAATCTCTCTCTCCTGTAGCAACAGTCATGACTAAAGTCTTCTTTGCCTATTTAACTCTGTCTGGTGCAATTTTTCTTCAACACAACTCCAAAAAAAAAAAAAAAAAAAAAACCACACAGACAGACCTGAGGCCTCTGAGCATGAGTCTGGCTGGTTAATCTCTACAGACTTCCTTTGAGAAAATGTGATCGGCCAGGGATGTTCCTTCGGCAAAGGGATGAATCCCGGAACATGAGCCCTGGGAGGTACCACTTCCGACAAAGGAGAAGGCCGGAATTCAGAGACCCAGACCAGATACGTAATTTGCAGGCCCCAGTGCAAAATGAAAAAACAGGGCCCCTTGTGCAAACGGTAGGAATAACAACCATTTTTCTTTCTTCTGCAGGCTCTTTCTCAGTCTGCCTTGGTGTTTGTATGTGCTAGTTAATGTTGCATTCCCTTGGGCATGAGACAGACAGTGGTTGAACACAGACCCTCTTGGTGTGGAATACACATACCAATGCCAACCTTCCCTGTCCCCACACCCAGGAGGTGAGAGCAGTAGAGGTATCTGGGCTGGAGCAGGAGGCAGCTGAGAACACACTGCAGGAAGGAAGTGAGGAGGTGGGAAGAGATAGGACATGCATGGGCCGAGATGACCAGCTCCCAGTGGACACTCCACGGGCCCATGGATTTCTTTTTTTTTTTTTTTAAGATTTTATTTATTTACTTGAGAGAGAAAGAGTGAGTGTGAAATAGAGAGCATGAACAGGGGGGCAGGGGCAGAGGGAGAAGCAGACTCCCTGCTGAGCAAGGAGCCTGATGTGGGGCTCGATCCCAGGACCCTGAGATCATGACCCGAGCGGAAAGCAGATGCTTAACCCACTGAGCCAGCCAGGCACCCATGTCCCATGGATTTCACTCACAAACACAAATTCTAAGAGAAATTCTTGAGAATCTCAAAAGAGTAGCACAGGGCATTAAACTGCAAGTACAGGCCCCCCGTCTGCTGCTCCATTAGTCATTCGCCAGGGAGCCCGCCCTGCAGAGACCTTCAGTGCTCTGCTCTTGACCACTCAGCCACTTGCCAGCAGAGCCAAGACTAGAACCGGGTCTCTGACTTCCAGTTCTGGGCCTTCCCCTGGGCCCCAGGCCGAGAAGCCCCTACATTGGAACGACTTCCTCAAAATTTTCTAAGTGCCTGCCTGGTGCGTAGGACTAGCTGGGCCAGCACTGCAGTCTGGGCAGGACACCCCAAGCCAGAACCAAGACCCACGTGGAACCCTCTATCCACTGGAGCTCTGGGACTCAGGCACACAGGCTGTCATGTGACCAGACCCCAGTTCCAGGAGGATCCCATGAGGGAGGCCTGTCAGGTGAACAACAGGTGTGGCAATTCTTTCACATGACTGGGAGATTAGGAGGCCAGATGGTGCATATTTGAGGTAGACTGTCCCTCAGAGACTCTCCTCGGCACAGGAGTAGTCCAGGGCTCTGGGAAACCCACAGTCCACCACCAAGCCCCAGGGGCATCCCTTACTCTGTGTGCCCCCTAACACTGGGTGAGGCTGATGGGGGATCCCAAGATGGTCTCTCCCGCTCTGCAGGCTCTACATCATGCGTCAGGCAGTCCTCAGCCAATGGCTGTGCCTATTCCCTCCCAGGTTTTTCAAGAACCCTGCTTCACCACACCCACATGCCCTTTCTAATGGATGTACTGATATCATACCCTACGGGGTCCATCTTAAGCCAGTGCCAAAGCAAGGATGGACACTGTGTGCATGGATGGTGATGTGACCAGAGCCGGAGGAGGGATAGTCACCAGCAAGAGGGCTTGGACCACACCAGAGCCTCAGCTTCAACCCCACAAACCTTACCACGCAGACATAATCTTCTATTCTTTTTAACTCTAATTTAATGAGACTGATTTTCAGGTGCAGCTCACAGATTTGGCCGTATGATTCCATTACCATGTACTTCTCAGTCAGTTATCATGGACCATCCCTGTCCTTACTGAGAAGTTTTATACATCCAGCAGTCCAGCTGGATGAAAAAGCAATACCTAGCTTGTTAAGAGATGTAATGAGCAGGTGAGAGACTGGTGATTGAAACAGCACATTTTACTTAGCACTTTCTATGCTGCAGCCACTAGGCTAAACACCATACATGAACTATCTCATTTAATGCCTTCAACAACCCTGTGAGGAAGGTACTAATAAAATCTATGATAGCAAAGAGAACAAAGAGAGGTTGAGGCATTTGCCCAAGATCACACAATCAAAGGTTAAAGCCTAAATATGAACCCAGACAGCCCGATCTTATGGTCCTTCTCCAATACCACCTCCTCATTACAATGCTTTACGGTTCCTGTAGCCTAGACTGCAAGCACCTCACCCACCAGAGTTAAAACATATTCTCCCAGGTTGCTTCTGCTGAGACAATCAGCAACATCAGAAAGATCCACTGTTTAATGGACTCATCAAACAGCAGACTATTGGTCTACAGCTGGCATTTTACTGATGTGTTGTTACCACTCTATCCCAAAACATCTTATATCAACTGTTTTATAATACTCGGATACCCTTATGGCCTGGATTTTCCAGAGTAATCTTGATTTCAATATTGTGACCTATTTTTTACAGAAGCCACAAAACGTTAGAGAAATTATAATATATTCACATCCAAAATAGATTCCCCACTCTGTTTCTTGCATCCAAAAGGGTCCCAAATTCTTTGATTAGATTTCCATTCTCAAAATTCCTTGGGCTCTAAAAAAACACCGTCATGATCCAGTGTTGATAGAGGAGTTTGAGGTGCCTTCTTCCTCAATGGCTGGGGCTAATTTACACTTTAGCAAAGCCATTGTACCGCATGCTATAATCACCACAGCGGAGTCCAAGCAGCTCCCAGTCACAGGCTCTGGTGTTTAATTAGCCTCCATATACCTATTGACTGCAACCATCATCACTGAGCCAATTCTTATTCATATGGACTTCTGGTGGTAGTACTGCTATTTTCCAGCAGCCTGATTTTCTCCCCTAGAGAACAGACAGCAGATTGTCATAAAGCACTGAAGCAAGACCTTACCACTCCTCAGGTCGTGCTACTGTGCCATGGCACTGGGCCCTGTGTAAACCTGGCCAGGTCACCCAGACTGCAGGCCTCACGGTGCCAGGGACACATGTGGCCAGGCATTCTGCTGGTCCTGGAGTTGACAGACTTTAAGCACCCTCACCTACCCACCCACCCAGCCACCCAACCCTGTCACACGTGGTTACACAAACCTCCTCCCTGTCATATCCAAGAAACATGGAAAATATCCTTGGTCAAAAGCCCTGGTGACCAGTGGTTCCAAATGACTGGCTCTCAGTGGAAGGCAGGTGGAAGGCAGAGATTTGCATCTTCTATCAGTATCTGGCCTCCAGTAACACCTCGACAACTGAGCCTTTTTATTTTTTTTAAGATTTTATTTATTTATTTGACAGACAGAGATCACAAGTAGGCAGAGAGGCAGGCAGAGAGAGAGGAGGAAGCAGGCTCCCCCGCTGAGCAGAGAGCCTGATGCGGGGCTCCATCCCAGGACCCTGGGATCATGACCTGAGCCGAAGGCAGAGGCTTTAACCCACTGAGCCACCCAGGTGCCCCACGACAACTGAGCCTTTAATCAATGTCACCAGCGTCCTGAAAGCTGTCTCACGCTGTTGGACGGAGCACGGGGCTCATGACCCAACAGTCATGGGATGTGTGGGAGGCAGCACCAGGCTCCCTTGCCTGCCCTGCAATCACTTGTATGTATTTGGATATATATGAAATGACTTAGCTCTTTGCTTTCAGAAGTAAAAGGAAGTTTATATTAAAATATATCAGCACATGCAAGATATTAAATGAAAATCAAAGGCTCTCTGTGTGAGAGTTAGGAAAAAAGACCGGGTTCGTGTCCTCCAGAGCAAGAGCTCCAAGTCTGCAGAAGAGAGGGTGGAGGGCAGACAAATGATCTGGGGAGACAGCAGACTGAGGCAAGCATGACTTTATTTGGCCATCGCTGATCCATCACACAGGTTCAGACAGGCCCATCTTCCACATGCTAGTTGACCTGGATGGCCGTTAGTGGAGCAAGACCACTACAAGCTGTCAGCAGTGAGCTGGGAGTAATGAAGGCAAGACCAGAAGGTGAGCAGTGTGGTCAGAACCTCAGAGAGCAAAAAGCAAGATGTCAAAGCCAAGTCTCTGTGGCAGAGTAGAGGGCAGGGCATGACCATGGGTAGACATGGAAAGAGCAAAACAAAAGATGCTGCATCCAGTAAGGGTAAAAGAGTCAACGCTGGCACATCTAAGATCAGACTGGCCAGAGCCAGTGGGAGGGCAAGGTCCTGAGATCAAATGGAAAGGCAGTCCAGGAGAGCCCCCACAGAGTCACTGTTTGGGGGGCGCTAATCTCTCTCACCCTCCTCAGCAACCATTTTAATATGTTAACATGCCCTCATTTTACTTTGTGGGGCACCTGGGTGGCTCAGTGAGTTAAGCGTCTGACTTCAGCTCAGGTCATGATCCCAGGATCCTGGGATCAAGCCCTGTGTCTGGGCCCAGCTCAGCAAAGAGTCTGATTCTCCCTCTCCCTCTGTTGCTCCCCCTACTTGTTCTCTCTTTCTCTGTCAAATAAATAAATAAGTAAAATCTAAAGAAAAAAAATTTAAGTTTTTACTTTGTATATGTTTCTGGAAAATATATACTGTGGTCCTGTATGCATGCATTTCTCATTTATATAAATGTTACTGTGCTGTAGAGCTCATTCCCTTTTTCTTAATTCTTTTCAACCAACACTCTGTTTTTTAAAATCTTCCCTCATTGATATGTGCGTACCCAGCCTCTGTTTCTAGCCACTGCGCAGTAATCCATAGGGAGAATCTGTTACACTGTGTCACACACTTCCCTGGTGATGGTGACCCAGATTGCCTCCAACTCGCCACCACCACCACCGAATGATGGGTCTGTGGGTATCCTCACACATGCCACTAGGGACCTGTGAAAGAATGTCTTTGAGATATGTGCCTGGGAATAAAATTGCTGGATCATATGGAAAACGGGATTCTTACTTTAACTAAACAGCATGAGACAGCTCTCCAGGATGGCTGCACAATCTAAGTGCCCACCAGCGAGGAAGAGCAGCTCCTATACTTGAGAGCTCTCTTTTGAAGGTCAGAGGTCTGCCCCTTTCAACTCATCTTTCTGTACCAGGCACCTAATATAGTCAAACAGAAGCCCCAAACAAGAGTCACTTCCAACTTCCCAGGGTGACCACATAAATATTCCAAGAGAACACGCTTGCCCACAGTTGTGAATTTCTTCTAGCTCCTACCTAAATGTTCCCACCTTATTGTCAGGATTTCAAAGCATAAAATAACCGAGGCATATTTTTAGGCAACTGTGTTTCTAGCCTGCCCCAAGCCCCTTGACCTACCGGTTTCAACTGCCTGCATCAGTAGACAGCAGCAAGGAAGTAACTCCAAAACTCCATACTGCATTAACTATAGCTTCATTAGTCCAGTAAGATTCTGTTAACCCACTGGACTTTATGTTGGTGTTTTATTTTTCATATTTTGTTATCTTAGAATTAGCTATCTTCTGTTGTCTTTCTCATTCTACCATTGATATTTTCCTTTTGTTATTTCTTTTTTTTTTTAACTGTTAAGAAACAATGAGAATATTTATTTTAAAAATTCCTTTTGTTATTTCTACTCTCCTCTAATTAAATACACGTATATGTGCATATGAATCATTGTAATACATATGGATTTGACTCAGCTTCTACTGCCAACACTGCAGTACATAAAACTGTGTCTTCAGTCTCTAGTCCTGGGGCACATGGCTCTTTTCTAGACCTCTTTTTATTGTACCTCTCTCTAATTGCATTCCCTCCTGCCTACAGGAGTAGAACCAGTTGGTGTTCTTCATGTCTTTATTACAAATGGGCTTGTTGAAGAAGCTTCTATTTTTTCCCCAAGAGCAATTCTTTATGTTTTCATGGTAATGGGATTTTTAGCTAGTACATGATAGCCTAGGCGAAATCTATTATTTCCTTGCTTTCTTGCAGGTGGATTTGGCCCTGTGAAAAAATTCTGATGTGTATAATTTCTACAATGGGATGTGTATAATTTCTAGGGCATATGCTCAAAAGGAATCTTCCCTTCATACTCCCCCCTCCTACTGCCTGGAAAGGGGATATGATGATGAGTTCTGGCTGCCATCTTGGATCATGAGATAAACATGGCATACAGAGGATGACACAAAACCAACAGGGAAGGATACTGGGTCTTCAATAATTGTTGAGCTACCCCAGAAGCCCTGGAAGGCTTACCTAGACTTGGAAAAATAAACTTCTATTTCATGTAAGCCACTAATGTTATAGATTAGCCTAACCAACACATATATACCAGGGGACAACAAACTTTTTGTGTGGCGAGCCCAGTGGAAAATATTTTAGACTTTGCAGGCCATTCCATCTCTGTTGCAAACTATTCACCTCTGCCTTTGTAACACAAAAGCAGCCAAAGATAACAAATGGGTGTGGTTGCTGTTCCAATAAAACTCGGGGGGGGGGGGGGCAACCAGGGTGCCACCCCATATATAGTATTAGTTCGTGTTTTTAGACTTTATGTAAATGGCCTCACACTCTATGTATCTTCTGCTACTTGCTTTCTTCCCTCAACATTACGTTTTTGAGATTTATCCATGTTACACGTGTAGATTTAATAATTTCCATCACCAGAAACGATATCACTGAATGAATGTGAAACAATCCTATGGGATCGTCGTCCACATTCTTCCTAATGTCATTCTCTCAACAGTGTTAGTATGTTCCTACCCAAACTCCTAGAAATGCCCACTAATGCATATCTATGTCTCTAGAATTCGCAACTGGGAATGAAGTTACAGCATTTGCAGCTTTACTGGATGTATCCCAACTTTCTCTCCATGACTATACCAGTGAGACCCTCCATGGGAGTATGGGACCCTTCTCCACTCTTACTGATCAAAACTCAGTATTATCAGATTTCATAAATGTTGTCAATCTGATGGATCAGAAATGTATCTCAGCATGATTTTAATTTGCATTTGCCTGTTTACTAGTGACGTTGAACATATTCTCATGTATTCACTGGTCATTAAAACATCCCTTTTGTGAAACTCCCTGGTCATATCCTTTGTCTCATTTTCTATTCCATGATTTGTAACTTTCATGTTGATTTGTAAGAGGTTTTCTCATATTCTGATTACTAATTATGTACCTTTTAGAAGCATTACAAATATCTTTTCCAAGTCTGTAACTTGACTTTAAGCATGTATTTTGATACATGAATGTTTTAAATTTTAATATAGTCAAATCTATCAAACTTCTTTTTGTTACTGCTTTTGGCATCTTGTTTAAGAAACATTTCCTACTGGGGCACCTGGGTGGCTCAGTCAGTAAAGCATCCAACTCTTAATTTTGGCTCAGGTCATGATCTTAGGGTTGTGAGACTGAGCCCCATGTCAGGCTCTGAGCTGGGAAATGCAGGGCATGGAGCCAGCTTAAGATTCTCCCTCTCAGGGCACCTGGGTGGCTCAGTGGGTTAAAGATTCTCCCTCTCCCTCTGCCCCACCCTCACACAGGCACATTCTCTCTCTCTCTCTCTCTTTAAATTAAAAAAAAGAAGAAAGAAAGAAACCCTTCCTACTTCCAAGGTCATGAAGATATTTCCTTACAGTTTCCCCTAAATTTTAGGTCCTCAAATATCCTGAAATCTAGTATCAGTTTGAAATATAGAATTTTTTTCCATTACAGATGACCAGATATCCTACTGTCATTTTTTAAATAGCCCATGCATTCCTAACAGACTTGTAAACACTCTGTTACATATCAAACTCCCATACAGTCACAATTTTATTTCTGGGATCTCTTTTCTGTTCCTTTGCCAATACCAAATCACCCTAATCATTATAGTTTTATAAATAGCCTTGATTTTTGAGAGCTCAATTCCCATCATTTTTACTCTTTTTCTTCAAAGTTCTCCTGGATATTCCTGGTCCTTCCTTTGCTCTCCCAAATAAATTTTAGAGTCAGCTTAGCAGGTTACATGAAAAAAAAAAGTTTTGGGATTTTGCCTTGAATTGCATCCAATTTATGGATTGATCTGGAGATAATTGACATTTTTATAACACTGAGTCCTAACCACTCTATCTCTTGCACTCCCACAGCATCAGATGATAATAATTTGAAGCGGATTTATGGCCAATTGAACTGCTTTAACCAAAGATTGCTGATTAATGGTTCTGTGTCAATCCAGAGAAAAGTTCTCACTGCATTGCTACAAGATTCTGTCCTTGGCCCTGTCCTTTTGAAAATATGTCAATCAATTATTCAGATAACACCAACCTGCTGGGGAGAGCACATGCCATAGATGACATAATCAGACTTCAGAATGACCTCAAGTCTAGAATGCCTGACTGCAGCCAGGTAGATAAAATTTAACAAGTATAAATGCATGGCCCGGCAGCAATCTCTGAAATTCACTTGCACAAATGCAGAATGGTTGCAGAGGGAGTAATGATTCGGCAGCAATTTATGTGAAAAGGATTTTGTGGCACAAGAGAGGCAGTTAGGTGGTCACTGATCACAAACCTAATATGAAGCAATACTGTGATGCGGTCATTCAAAGACCTAATACAAACTTATTAAAGCACAATACTCAGGTCACTGTGAGTACAAGCTCCCTTGCTCTGATGTAATCTGATCACATCCTCATCACTGACTTCCTCTTTGGATGCCACCGCTTATCTCAGAGCAACTAAAGGAGGAGACAAAAAACAGTGAGAGATATGGAAAACTTCTCATCTGGCATCTGGACAAAGAGACATCCATGCTATTATTGCAAATGAAGCTACAGAGTAAAAAGCCACAGCGATCCAGCCTACATAGGAGAAAGCACTCTACCCTACACTGAAGCAATGGAAGAGACAGGGATGCAGGAGGTGGTGAATTTCTGCTGCCAGAGTCATACTAGTGACTCAGTGACCATCTCCCAGGACACCTGCGCTGAGTAACTTCACTCCCCCGTCATGGTCAGTGATCACGGCTTAAAAATCACACTTTCTCTCTCATTTCTGCCTAGTCCAACACAAACTTCTTCAATCACAGATTTGGGAAAGAAACAATACACATGTAAGCAAGTGCCAGAACACTGAGTAATTACATAATCCAGTTTTGCCCAGATTAGGAAAATTTTCATTATCTTCTTTATTTAAAATAATGCATTTATGGGGCGCCTAGGTGGCTCAGTGGGTTAAAGCTTCTGCATTTGGCTCAGGTCATGATCTCAGGGTCCTGGGATGGAGCCCCACATCACTTCATTTTCCCTCTAGCTTCTGCTCAGCAGGGAGCCTGCTTCCCCTACCTCTCTCTGTGCCTGCCTCTCTGCCCACTGGTGATCTCTGTCAAATAAGTAAATAAAACTTTTAAAAAATGCATTTATGAAATATTTCAAATACACAAAAAGCACAGAGAATAATAAAACAAATACCAATGTATCTGCCACAGAGGGTTAGCAACTGCTAAACGCTGCAATATAGACTGCTTAAGATTTGTTAAAAGAAACAAAGCATGACAGGTAGAGTTAAAGTCCTCGCCCCTGCCCTGTTGTTCCATTTCCTAGGAGATAATTGTCCTAAAGTCAGTGGAGATCCTTCTCATGTATGTATTTGAGTCTTACTACATCTGTTTCCATAAAAGTATACAGTATGGTTTTATGCTTTTAAAATATACAAAAATGGTTCCATGCTATTTATAATACTCTGCAACCTGCTTACTTAGGAGACCATCATGAACAGGGCACTGCAACCGTGTCTCTGTAACAGCTCCTTGTCTGTACCTGGCTGTCTCTAGAGTATATACATCTAGGGGTAGAACGGCTGTATCGTCAAGTCAGCACATCTTCCATGTTACTAGATACTGATGAACTGACTATATCCATGAGCGCTGTAAGACACTTTCCACTGTCTTACATTCTTGCTGCTACTTAGTATTCTCAAACTTTAAATTTTTGCTAAACTGGTAGCTAGGAAATAATACCTCATCACTGTGGGATCTGATGTGTTTCCCAAAATCCCAGTAAGAGGGAACATTTTTCATATAATTCTTGGCCATCTGGGATTCCTCACCTGTGAATTGCTTCATCTTTATCCTTTGATTATTTTTAGTGGTGCTGTTTTTTTTCTTTATTGATTTATGGAATTCTTCACATGTTCTAGATATTCATCTTTGATGGGTTGTATATACTCAAATGTCTTCTCCCTCTTATAACTTCATTTTCCCTCTAGCTCTGCTCTGATGCTATTCTCACTCCACACTGAGCACTCTTCCCAAGTCACCTGTCATATTTACTGTCACAAGCATGGTTTTACCAAGCAAGTCTTCTGGGGATTGCTTATTTTTATTTTTGGCATGAACCTTGCAATTCTAGTAACTTCCACGGGGATGTTTTGTTTTGGTTTTGGTTTTGAGGTTGTTTTTTTTTTGTTTTGTTTTGTTTTGTTTTGTTTATCATTGGGAGTTCAAGGATTAAGGCATTCAGGTGTTTCTTTTCTCTCCCATACCAGCCAGTTCTGATTCTTCGACACCAATCGGGTAACCTACAACTCAATTCTGTTCTGGCACCATCTCCCCAGAATTCTTGTAAGGGATTAGTCCCACAAGAAGGCCCCCACTTCAGACACCAGTTGTAAGGATACCCACATTTCTGTCTGACTTGGCTACAAATTCAAGAGTTCCATAAGCCCCCCTCCTCAAGTTCCATAATTCACTAGAACAACTCACAGAATTCACAAAAGTGCTTTGCTTACTATTACTGGATTATTCTAAAGGATATAACTCAGGAAAAAAAACAAATAGAAGCCATGCACAGGGCATAGTCTGGTGCAAGGAGCTGAGCAGGGAGCTTCTATATCCTCCCCAGGGAGCAATACCATCCCAGCAACTCAATCTGCTCACCAACCCAGAAGCTCTCCAAACCAAGTTATTTAGGGGTTTTATGGCACTTCCATTATGTAGGTATGATTGATTAAATCACTGGCTAATGGTGATTGAAAAATCGCTAGCTGCTCTATCTTCCCAGGAGGTTAGGGGCCCAACCCCCAATACCATGATTGTTTCTCAGGTGAAGAGTCCCCACCCTAAAGCTACAAAGAGGCCCACCAAGAGTCATCTCATTAGCATAAAGTCGGGTTTGATTACAGGAGGCTCACCATGAATAACAAAAGATGTCCCTGTCACTCAGGAAATTCCAAGGATTTTAGGAGGTCTGTGCCAGGAATGCAGAGCCAAGACCAAATAGTAATTCTTATTATCCCACAATTATTAATAAGAAAGATGAAGTCAGGTTTATAGTCAGGTCAACTTTCATCTATTTAATTTTTTTTTTAATATTACATTCCTTGTTTTATAATTAAGAAGTAGTTATCTAATATATTGAGAACAAAGTTTAAAGAAAGATGACACTAAGGTTCAAGCCAGAGATATTATTGACAACCTCAAGAGAGACAATCATTGCTTAGTTAGTACCTCTAGGTCTCTTTTTTACATGCATTAGCCTCGATTTATGCCAGCTTTCTGTCTTCAGCACCATGGCCAGAGGTCCTACCTGAGGCCTCTGTCAGCACTAGCTATACTGAGACTTGAAGTCAGCGGGGCTCAGGGAAGGAGGGAAAGGAAAGAGACAAAGCCAGGAATTATTAGCTTGTTTCAATTATCTTAGGGACTTTTCTCCATTTCTGCTTGGGACAAAACTTTATCACTTCTGTTGAAAATGTTCCTGTACAACAATTCAAACAAAGCTGGGCAGGAGTGTGCGAGCACAAAGCTGGGCAGGAGTGTGCTGTCTCACAGGCATACCAGGGTTCCCTTCTTTGTCCATCAGACAGGTTACTCTTAGCAATCCATTTGCAAGTTCATCATTCAACCTACTTCTACCAGTAGCCTTCACTGCAAGGGGTGGTTTTCTAACTTCTACAACCTGGCTCAGACTTCAGACAGACAACTCTGGTCACACATTTTTTCTTAAAGAAATTATTTCTTAAGCATTCACTCTCTGGATGCTTAAATTTACAGTGTGAATGCAATAAAACATTAGTTTAATGTCCAAGAAGTATGATATCCCTTCTGCAACCTGAGCATACTCACATACCAGGAAGAGATGTCTACCAAACACAAAGCAATGGTCATCTGATCTCAGGTCCCACTGAACTACTTCTTCTCTCCATTTCTCCTTCTAGCTCCCACCCTATCACTTAGCTTATTTTATTATATTACAGCTCCTGGAGACCCAGAGCAAGGAGGGGTCAAAGCAATGCTCCTTTTAGAACTATTAATGAGTGACAATTTATTAAGGATACTGTATGAAAAATACCAAATAGATAAGGTCAACTGGGAGCTTGCAATGGCTCACCTGATTATGACTAAAACTTATTTTTAAAAAAAACAAAAAACGTAGATCTACCCCAGCCATTGATGGATTATAAATCTCTGCCTCAAGGTGTACTGTTAAGGAAGAATGAGTAAGACCACAGGAGCAAATTCCTATCACCAGCCCCATGGCTCAGAGAATGAGACCTACCATTGCTAGAGGGAAACATGGTAGGCAATGAGAAGCTGTATCCCTCTCTTCAGCTTTCTGCACTGGCCAGAATGAAGGAGGCCTTCCTCCCCGCAAAGGAGGAGGAGCACTAGTTGGCTGGATCAAAGTCTGGGATCACGTAGTGCCTCGTTCCCTGCAAGCATGGTCACTGAACTGATGGTGATTTATGAATGCACTCTCTGGATGCAGTCACATATCACCCAAAACTGGATGACATTGGGTGGACCAACCTCACCCATGCAGCTGGCTGGCTAAACCCAAAAGGCTCTCACTTAAATGTTTTACAAGCATTACCTTCATCTACAAAATGGAAATCAGCCATTGTTCTTTTTTTTTAATTAAATTTATTTATTTTAAGCATAACAGTATTCATTATTTTTTCACCACACCCAGTGCTCCATGCAATCCGTGTCCTCTATAATACCCACCACCTGGTGCCCCAACCTCCCACCCCCCCACCACTTCAAACCCCTCCAATTGTTCTTCAGAGTCCATAGTCTCTCGTGATTCACCTCCCCTTCCAATTTCCCCCAAATCCCTTCTCCTCTCTAATTCCCCATGTCCTCCATGCTATTTGTTATGCTCCACAAATAAGTGAAACCATATGATAATTGACTCTCTCTGCTTGACTCATTTCACTCAGCATCATCTCTTCCAGTCCCATCCATGTTGCTACAAAAGTTGTGTATTCATCCTTTCTGATGGAGGCACAATACTCCATAGTGTATATGGACCACATTTCCCTCAGCCATTGTTCTTAAATGCCAGACAGTGAAGGAAATTTTTACCACCACCCTCTGTTCTTCAATCTCCTCAGCCAGGGCAACTGCTGAGTCCTTCTCTCTGTCCCTAACTCCTGCTGTGCCTCCTTCCTGGAGACCCAGGAGCAAATTTAAATTGTTCACCACTCTTTGGTACCATTTGTTTAGGAACTGCTGTCTTGAACCACAGGGTTCTTATGAATATAACTATTGAGACTGACCCCAAATGCTGCCATTCAGGAATCCTGGGTCCTAAGATACAGAGCCAGGCCCAGGGAGGACAGGGCCTCCCAGAAACGAAACCATACAGGACCGTCCCCTCTGCTACCCTATTGTACATGGAGACCTTGTGTGACAAGCTCTTTGCAAATTTTTATGGCTCTGACTATGTGCTATTTTTTATGTTATCCAGACATTTAAAAATGGTCCCTGTCCTTTGACTATTATTCAGCCTTAACAAAGAAGGGAATTCTGACATCTGCTATAGCATGGCTGAAATTTGAGGACATATGCTAGTAAAATTAAGTCCAACACCAAAAAGACAAATATTGTATGGTTCTACTTATATGGGATATCTAGAATAGTTGGATTCATAGCAGAAAGTGGCAGGATTGTTGCCAGGGGTTGCAGAGGGGAAGTGGAGAGGAGGTTTTTTTGTTTGTTTGTTTGTTTGTTTGTTTAACAGGTACAGAGTGTAGTTTCACAAGATAAAAAAGTTCTGGAGATTGGTTGGACAACTGTGTGAATGTACTTAACACTACTGAATTAAACACTTAAAGGGTTACAACAATAAAATGTATGTTATGTGTATTATAAGCACAATTTAACAATAAGAGATCTATGTCTTTCATTTCTTTTGCAGATTCCCCAGTAATGCCTAGCACCATGCACAAATGCTACCCCACCTTCAGCAAAGTATTTTTATCAGTCATTGTAGACATTTCCACAGCCATCACTTTATTTATTGATGTAGTCCTTACAGTAATCTTGCAAGATAAGTATTTATTTATTTATTTTAAAATTTGTATTTATTTGAGAGAGAGAACAAGAGAGAGCACAAGTGGGGGACAGGGAGAGGGAGAAGCAGGCTCCTTGATGAGCAGGGAACCTGACTACAGGGCTCAAACCCAGGACACCGGGACTATGACCTGAGCCAAAGGCAGACGCTTAACAAACTGAGTCACCCAGGTGCCCCACAAGATAGGTATTTAGCCCAATTAACAATAAGGAAAGGGGGCTCATCAACATTATATGACTTGCCCACAGCTACTTGGAGACAAAACCAGGGGGACCCAGATCTCAGATTCAAAGTAACTATTATTTTCATAGCTGTACCTCAGCTTCTTCATAACTGAAGTTCCAGAAGGAATTCCTCAGGCTCAGGACGTGTTCTGGAAACTCCTCCAGCATCAACAGCTGAGGATACATATTCATGTCAACCCAAAGCTTAGTAAGTGACTACTCACATGTGTGTGTGTGTGCACGTGTGTATGTGCATGAGCTCACATGCACGTGTGCGCATCTGTGTGTGTGTAACTATTGACAGAAAATAAAAATACCACCTTTTATTTAGGGAGGAAAACCCACAAAGTCTCAAAACCCCAAAGAAAGTGCAATAGTTCTAAACACAGACGTGACCAACCGGGAGGGGAACCAGCCTTGGAACTGGTTGCCATGGGCAACATAACACAATTCAGTCTCCCTGTCCTTGGCATGCATGTGGCTTGCAGTCTCCAGGCCTCACAGCCTGAAATGTCTGAGCAAGGACCACAGACATGGTGAGGGAGGACATTCCTCCTCAAAGAGCAAATCCTTTTAGCTCCAGGATGAAGATAAATCTGAAGATAGAGCTCTGAAACAGAGTTCCTCTCTAAGAAAGTAGAGGGGAGCTTGGAAAGTAAAAGGGAAATGGTAAACACAGGCCAACAGATCCTGCTGGAATCAGCAGAAGTGTATACATTGCTCTGAAAAGTGGAGGAAGGGATTCTTCTAAGGTAGATGATTCTGATGGAAACACTGGCCTACTGTTGCTGACACAAGAAAGTCACATGGTTATGCTCTGAGGGTTCTGCCTGGGTCAGCACTCCTCCAACCTCCCTCATTTTTTAAAGGTAGGAGGACTCTATTCATTAATGGTCTCTATTTTAGCATCTTCGTTTTCACTCAATGAACAATGTGACTCACTGCTCTCCCCTTCTCCTAAGCTCTTTATTCTCCACTCCCTCCATTCCTACTTCTCTGCCATCTGCTTCTCTGATCTGCTGTCCCCTGAGAGGAGACATAAGGTGAACTGGAGACAGGCAAGGAGGTGGCCCCACAGAATGATGGAGGGATAGAGTTCAACCTGTTCCAGAATCTCCTCGACCTTCTTACATGGGAATAGGTAAAGCAAGACCTTGAGCTTTTCAATTTCCAATAAAACCCACTGTCTTTGTATCCCAATGCATGTTATCTTCCCTGTCACTCAACAGCCAAAATAGGAAATTAGGAAAACATTAAAAAAAATAAAATAAAACAGGAAAGCTGGAATATTTCAACCAACAGGCAAATGTCTTTGAAGTCCCCAGGTCCATCTCCAAGGTACTTACACCAAGCTTGGGTAGACAGAGTTGATGTGCAAGAAATATATATGATGACCATATTATTAATGAGTTTATATCAGGCAGGACCCAGCCAGTGACCTTAGGTAAATCACTTACCCTCTACAATCCTCAGTATCCTCATACATATAATTAGAAAGGCATGTGGAAGAGAAAGAAAATATCTCTCCTACCCACTAGTGTTATGTGAGATCACAGACCTCTGCGTAAGCTGTCAAAAAGGGTAAGTGGGGACCATCACTTGTTTCTGAGTTCTGTTTCGTCTCTCTCTCACCCTCACCCTCTCCAGGATCTCAGAGCAGTGATAGATGGAGAGCAGAGGGAAGGGGGGTGGGGTAGAAGGAGCCAAGTAAAATCATGACAGCAACAAGAAAGCAAACCCAAATGAGCTCTGCAAATGCTTGGGTGCATCTATAATTATAGTAAGTGCAGGGGAGGTGAAATCTGTGTGCAGGATGTGAAATACTGGCTCCTGATCAATGCCACCTGATCCCCCAAGTTACCTTCCTGGTCCCCTGCGCCTCCTGTCCTGCACAAGATGTCCTGGATACTCAATGGACAAGCATCGCCTTTGATTCTAGTTAGAATGGACCTGAGATGGCAGCTTTGAAGCCAGAGTGCCTGGACAGGCTGGCTCTGAAAGGTGCAAGCAGAAACCTGGCTGGGGCATCCTTTAAGTCCCAGGTAGGCCCATTACAGAAAGCCCCACTACCTTACAAACATACCTGAAGGCTCCAACTAGTCCCTTCTGTCTCATCGCACTTTATTAAGGAGACTTCAACTGAACCTTCAAAAATGGCTTTTTAATGGCTATTATTCCATCCAGAGGCCTTGGAGCAAAATGAGGAGAAGGAGGCAGCCTTGTGCTAGGTCATCAAGGCCACCCCAAACAATACCAAGTTGCCTGCAACCCTACAGAGATGTCTGACGCTAGTCTGCAGGGGATCAATGTAATTCAGTTCAACCAGCTGGTCATTTCTGTCCTCTGCCAAATAAAATTCCTAGACAAGCCCACGTTACCACACTGGGCATTTTTTTCTAGATGACAGGAGCATCAGAGTCCCTCACTCCTCAGGACTGATGGCATTCAACTGCCCCTTCTGCCTGCACCTAGGTCTTTAATGATCCGAATGGCTTCGGCCCTGCAGGTCGCAAGCTATCTACTTGGTGTGCTGTTTACCAATGATCTAGAAGAAAAGCAGGAAATACTCCTCCCAAAAAAAGACAGCAGTTTTTTGGCTTTCCTGGTAATAACAACAATAATAGCAGCTAACACCAATAGAGTCTTTATGCTGCACCAGGCTTTCTTCCAACTGCTTTTCTTCCCATATATTAATGACTAAACCCTCACCCTACAGTCTTAATGAGGGCTGCCCATTTCAGAGCTGAGGAAACAGCTCAGACGTATTTCTATTTTAGCTTTTCCGAGAAGCTTCTTCCATCAGGAAGCCCATGAGATCTAAAGGAACGAGCAGTTAAGGGTGGCGCTCCAAGCTCCCTAGTTCCTTGATCAGTGGTAAGAGTGACGGTATACTCGAGGGGAGGTGGGTGGGGATGCTGGGCATGCACTTATCCCTGAGCCCCTGTGTACACTCAGCCAGCTGAAGCTGGCTCTGCCCACCCTGGAGGAAAAGGACTTAAGTGCTTTCTGGAGCCAGGTTCAAGGACATTAGTGTGCCCTGTGGCATAACCAGCCTAAGGACTGTCAATGGAGAACCCACTTCTAGGTCTGCGCCCAATCCATGTGAACAGAATACTTCCTCAAGCTGAACTGAAACTAGCTCTTTGGGTTTCCACTGTTCTGTGCTTATGAAGCTAAAACAGCTGACTACCACCTGTGGTGCAAGAATGGGCTGTGCCTCCAAGGAGGGTCATGCCAGTTCCTGACCTACTGGACTGTGAGCTGGCCGAAGGTTGCTGGGTCAGTGGGGTATTTCGACAGACCAGGCAGTTACTCCAAATCCAAAGTGGGAAGGAGAGTTCTATTTCTAGCCTCAGGGCCCAAGATGTGTGGACAGGACAGTGTCAAGCGCCAGGGGATTGAAAGAGCCCTGCTCTCTGCAGCCTGTAGACACAGCAAGATGGGGTCCTTAGCCGGAGCTGTGCTGACAGCAGCAGGAGGGTTTCTGCTGCTGGGGTCTTTCTTTTATGGCCCAGCCCTTCAGACCCACTTTCCAGATCCTGCCTGACTGGAGGGCCAGCCAGCCCTGTGGATAGAAAGGGACTTGTTGGGAGAAAATCAGGGGACAGAATAACAGGCCTCTTGGGAATAAAGGTTCTCCAACTCACCAGGACATTTAAAAAATCATCTCTGCTGTTTGCTTAAATGTGCGCTGCCTGATCCCATCCTCAGAGATTAGGATTCAGTAGGTCTGGAGAGGAGCCCAGGCATCTGCATGTTAATGAACATCCCAGGGGACTGTTATGCAGGGAGTCTGGGGCTGGAGGCAGCATGACAAGTGCAGCAGAGCAGCCTCACTCCTCCAACACCACCAGTGCCCAAGCAGCATTTTTACGGCCAGTGAAAGCTCAGGCCCCACTCCCGATGTACTGAATCTCCACCTACATTTTAACAAAATCCATAGCTAATTCATAGACACACTGCAGTTTCAGAGGCACAGCTCTGGGGTTCTCAGAGGACGTGAACCACAGCTACCCAGACAGCCTTTTAAAATATGGACTGGTTGGCCCCACTACCAGAGTCGCTAATCAGGAAGGTCTGGGATGAGGCAAGAGAATTTGCATTTCTCACAAGTTCGCAAAGGATGCTGATGCTGGTTCAGGGACCACACTTTGAGGACCACTACTCCAGTCTAGAAAACTTTTTCTCCGCCTTGCTGCACATTGTCATCACCTGGGGAACTTTAAAATCTACTGCTGCCAGAGTCCCACCTTCAGGGGCTCTGGTTTGATTGAGCTCAGCCTAGGCATCTGGACACGCAGAAGCTCCCCAGTTGATGTTAATGTGCAGACAAGGTTGAGAATCAATGTTCTGGAGTCAGACAACCTGGATACAAATTCCAGCACTTGCCAGCTGGTGACCTGGGAAGTTATATAGCTTCTTTCGTTGCCCATGTGCCCCACTCACGGGTCTGCCTGGAAAAGAGCCTCATTATTCTGTCCGCAAACCCAGTGGATGGGGATGGCACGGAGATTTAATTCCTATGCTTCAGTGGATAGGAAACAAGATGGCAGCAGGTGAGTCTCCATGTCTGTTCACAAGTATCTGCTGTCCGCCCTCTACCTGTTGCCATATATCATCCCTGCATATCAAGATAAGAAGAGTGACCCTTGACTGGGTGCTCACCACGCGGCACATACATCATCTCATTTACTTTAATCTTTACAACAATGCTACAGATCTGATATTATTATGTCCATTTTCCCAATGGTGAAATTGAGCCTCTGTGAGGTCAAATGACTTGCCCAACCTAACAAGTCTACAAAGTGAAGAGTCAGAATTTGAATTCCAAATAGTCAAACTCTAGAATCGTCTCTGCTCACTGTTTACCACACTACCTCCTGTCCCTGGTTGGTCTGCCCCCTCCTCTACCTAAAGACTTCTGCAAGGTGGTAGGCTGGAGAGGCAGAGGGCACATCCTTTCCTCCTAGGCGAACCTAATATTTTGAGCACCTCCAGCCTGCTTAAGACTTGAGTTGATTTATCATCATTACCAGCCCAGGGACACAGCGCTTGACGCAAATAAGGGTACATTTCCCCGACAGATACAAATGGATTTTTTTTTTTAAGACATCAGAACAAAGCCACTCTGCTAAAGCCCTCCATGAAGGTGCAAATTGCTAATCTGATCTGAATGTGTCACTGGTTTGTTGGGGCTTCATCAAAGGTTTTGATACAAGAATTAAAGAATAATAAATAAAAGTTTCTGATAGGAGTTCTACTTATATTTGAGCTTGAAATGAATTCTTAGTCGTCTGTTGTAGGAGCCAATTTCTGTGTTTTTTAAAACAGTGTTGGCAAGCAAAACAGGGACAAGACAGAAATGAACCAATAAAATCAAGAGCAGGGATTAATTAAAGGAGTTTGCCACGGAACAGGGACAAAGGAAAGATGGCAATAGTGTTTCTTCCAAGGAAGACAAGTTGGTTTTATATATATATATATATGTTTCTGGGGGAAATAATTTAATTTTGACACCATCTCCGCAAATCGACTGGCTTATCTTTCTCCCCTGGAGAGTGAAGATTGCCCTTTTTCTGGCCAGAGGGGAATCTCATTTCCCCTCTCCTTATCAGTTATTAGAAATCAAAATATTGTTTCAAATGGATGTGTTTAATATTTCAGACTATATAATGTGTCCAGCACAAAAGGGCAACATCAGTAGACGGGCAACAAAGAGATGAAAAAGGATCCTGAAACACATGACTAAAGATGTCTCTCCAATCTGTCCTCCCTCGTTCTATGAGGCTTAGCCTGTTGGCCGTCTCCTCATTCCTAAACCTCCTCAATCTTGAAAATGGAGCAAACAACAAGAGCATCTCTCTCCCATACTCCACAGCACAGCTGTGGTCCCACAACACTGATTTTTAACATCCACAGTATAAAACCAAACTCCTAAAGATTCCAAGTGATTTTGGTCTTAGAGAAACTAAGATGTTTTCCCACTGAAAACACCATTTCATAAAACAGGTTGAAAATTCTGACAACAAAAACTTGTCCCAGGCCACTTCTGTTAGCAATAAAGTCCAAATTAGTGGCTCATTTATTCCTCTGTTACCTTCCCTATATTTTAGAGTCCCCTTTACCATTGGCTGCTACCTTCTGTCACCTTGGTCCGTATCTGAGGTCTGGTGGCACATCTACCTCCTAGACTTCAGCTCCCCAGTTTGTTCTTTCTGGGTATCTGAAGTAGCCGAGGGGTTGGCCTACAGTGTGGTACTTCACAGATAGCTATGTCCAAGGATCCCCTGATGCACCCCAGCCCCCAGATAGCTTACATTCTAGACTCGGAGAGAAATAACATGCAATTCCTCCACATTAGCAATATGCGAGTTAAAGACTCAGTGTGTCAAATCTGCCTATAATGAGGGACACCTCTACTGGCCTAGATGATGGGCTCAGCATGAGAAATAGTGACAATGCAGCTAACTCAATTTCCAAGTGTTCTGAGCACGTGAGGTGTTATGTGGAATGCTAAGTAATAACGTTATGGTTTCATTTGGAAGATGTGTATGCCACCCAGGAGCTTCCGGAAGTCAGTAACATAATTTGCAGTAAGTCATCATTAATTAACGCTAAATTACCAGGCCCTTCCTGAGGAAGCTGCATATTAAACTGACATCAGTATGTGAAGAGTTCATTATGGTTAATGTTATGAGAACACAAACTGAAGAACTTAATAGTGGATTAGAAGGTGTTTATGTCCAAACACCTCAGTGTAGGCTCCACAACCACCACACACTAGCAAAGGCATTGGTTTGCCGCTAAGGAAGACGATGAGAGATATGGAAACATAACAGCATCCCCGAGCACAGGATAATGGGGTATTTGGAAGCATTGAAAAAAAAAAAATAGGAAGGATGCCTGGCTGGCTCAATCCGTAGAGTAGAGCATCGAACTCTTGATCTCAGGGTTGTGAGTTCAAGCCCCATGCTGGGCAGGGAGCTTACTTCAAAGGGAAAGAAAAAATAGGAGAGGGACAGCACTCATCCACTCCTTTCCCTCATTCTTTCCTCTAGCAGGCCACTTCCACCGGAGCCTGGGGGAATGAGACAGAAGAACGGAGCAAAGAGATGAAAGTGGCAGTGTCACCTCAGGGGGAGGGAAGGGTCAGATTCACCTGGTGTCAGGAGCAAGTGGGAGATGGGATGCTTGGCAAGCCGTTCAGGTGATTGAGCGTTGCTACTCTGCCTTCCCACCCTCCTCCCCTGCTTCCACCCACTGTCATATGGTGATTCTGCCCCACTGGGTTCTTGTTGCAAATTTAAAAGCGAACTGATCCTAACTCATGTAAATCCGTGAGGCACATGATCATAAATCAATACTGCCATACCTACCGTAATCACTGATTTATATACACATATCATAAAATGAAAAGAAAGAGGGTACACAGCACAAATGCTGATTCCCCAACACCCGCACTCTGGCAGTCACAAGACTGAAAAAAAAAAACAAACAAAACAAAACGCCAAGATCTCCTGAACCCACAGCACAACAACGTACACCATGGTGCAGCCTTGGCCTGTCCTCTTGAATCCCCCAAAGCGAAAGGCCCTAGCAGCACTTTATTCCCAAGTTTATTTGGTCACAGTAAGTGCTTGCTAAAAAGGAGATCATTTCTTCTGCATCTAACAAAATGGCGTGAAAACAAAAAACTGTAAAGCTTTTGTTTGAGGAGATCTGTTGTTTTTCTTGCAATCACTCACCAGACACTCACTGAGCACTATGCCAGCTTTCAAGATAAAAAAGGGAGAGAGACAAAAAGCCTTGCCCTCAAAGCACCCCCATGCTAGTAGGGCACAGTCAAGGACACAGGTAAACAAATAGTGATAAAACAGTGAGGGAGAAGAGGGACTGACAGGTTGTGTAGAACAGGTCAAGTCAAGGCAGACGGCTGGAGATGACCTCTCAGAGAAAGACACGCGTGGGCTGAGGACCCTCTGGGGAGTCAAAGTGAAGGTCGTTCCAAGTAAAAGGAACGAGCAAAGTAGAAATACGGAAGCACGAAACTTTCTACATCTCAGAGGAGGAAGTCCTTCCTATGGCCAGTTCCCTACCTCCACCAGAAATTACCAGAACCAGTGGTAACCAGTCCAAGCAACAAGCTGAGCCAATAGGTTTCTTCATAGAGAATAATCAGACTAAATGAATTGCCTGACCTGAACCTGAAACTCAAGTGTCAAGGTTGCCATTTGGGGCCATGGAGCTGAGAGGCAAACAGAGAAAGGGGTCTGTAGAGTGGAAGGATATTAGTGCCCAGAGAGGGGCAGCTCAAGGAAACTGTGTGACTCCCAAGCAGGAAGGAGAGAAAGAATGATGGCTTCCCAGGACCCAGCGCTAGACCTTCAAAAGGTACAGCAATCCTTACGGGTATTGAATTCTGTGAAATAATCTCAATTCCTTTGAATAAAACCTCTTTAGTTTAAGACAGCCGGAGTGGGATTCTGGTCAGGACACTGGTGAACGAGGGACACTGAAGAGTCCTGGAGAGAAGTGGGCTGTCCGGCACCATAGTACAGCGCCCATTGGTGTCAATCATCGGCCCCATTGGTGTCAATCATCATAGCCAGAAGGAAGTCAGAGGACTATAGGCAAAGTGATTGGATTAGGGACAGAGTGGCTGAGTTCACCAGAAGGTCTTCACACCTACTCATCAACTTTTTATAAAGATAAAATCTCTGAAGCACTAGCAGCTCCTCTGGAGAAAGATGTGAGACAAACACAAGGCATTGTTAACAAAAAGGTCTTTCTTCTTTATTATAAAGCTATTGGAAAAGAATTACTTTACCAAGCCATGAGGGAGCTGCAGTCCTATTTCAACAGGTAACCTTGAAAATCAGACACAATCACTCTCCTTTTTCTCAGTCCTCCTGCTCCCTTTACCCACCATCCCTCCAAAAGCAAGCTTCTCCATCAATAGCCTTTGTCATGTAATGAGACTAGTAACACCTCCTCCACACACAGAGCAATCCTGGCTGCTGGCTGGGCTAGACTCGGCCCTACTGTAACTCAGCGGCCATGCCGGCTTCTCCCAGGATGCCAGGATGGCGGGCAGAGAGAAAGGGAGATCTCTAGCCTATTGTTCCACAAAGACCAGGCACCCAAGCTAAAGGTTACAGATAGCAGAGTAAGGAATTCTGCTTTTGAAAAACAAAAGAACAACAACAACAAAAAGAACAACAAAAGAAACGTCCCTCCTATGTTGTATCATTTCTTCACAAGTCTTTCTTTAGGGACAGGATGCTTGTGTCAGTAAAGCTATACTTAAATATTTCAAATGTATGTTGTCATTGAGGTAAAAACCTGTAGACCTACAAAAGGACACAGATGAAAAATTAGGGAGATACTTGGGGGCCTGGGAGGCTCAATCAGTTAAGCCTCTGCCTTTGGGTCAGGTCATGATCCCAAGGTCCTGGGATCGAACCCCACATCAGGCTCCCTGCTCAGCTGAGAGTCTGCATCTCCCTCTCCAACTGATGTTCCCCCTGCTTATACTGTCTGTCAAATAAATAAATAAAATCTTTTTCAAAAATTAGGGAAACATCTGGCATGAGGCAGATGAGGATCCCTACGAGGAAGGAGTTAGATACATGGGTGATGGGTTTTGTAGCACTTAGGCCAAGGGCATCACAGATGAACACTGAAGAGTCCAGCAAGCATTTTCTTGGTATTCAAGGATATTTAAGGAAAACTCTGCCCTGAGAACAGAAGCAACAAGAAACTATTCTCTCTGAACATATTCTTTATGAGTTTACCCCCCAACAAAAGAGCAATTCTAATAGACCTGTGGAATCTACTGGAGGATACAGGATTTTGAGGAGACTTTTCATGGAACCCTCCTGAAACAGCTCCGTGTGAAGCAGCTGAGTGGCTTGACTACTGGGACGCTCTCCAGACCTCTGTGCCTAATCATGCCTGCAGTGAGACTCTGAGATGTAACAGTCTCCTGTGTCTGACCTTCCATCGCAGAGCTGTCCAAAAAACTGAGGCTTATCATATAGTCCACACCAGCGACATGGGGAACTGGTCACAGGGGCTTGGCATCCATAGGCACATACTCCGATTATCATTTGGAGTTAAAAAGGACACCAGAATTCTCCAAGTGTAACCCTTTACCCATCTCAGACACTACAGCCCAGGATGAAACACTCAGCTATCACCTAGTGTCTTATAAAATGGAAACCTGCCTATCTGCATTTTGTACATTCACGCTGTCATTGCTAGAACCTAACCTCTGCCCAGCTGGCCACATAAGAGATATGGTAATGCTGCACCTGAACTTGCTCACCACGCTGGAGACTGAAACTTTGGTCTGAACAAGTTCTCAGGAACAAGTTCCTGGGGTCATATCACCTCTTACGATTTGTTTTGAGGTAAGCCTGGGTCCTGTGCTCCAAATACAGCATTATTTAGGGAACCACATCTATTGCTGTAACAAATTACCCCACAACTTAACTGCTTAAAACAGGATTTCACAGTTTCTGAGGACCAGGAACCCAGGTGTGGCTCAGCTGGATGTTTCTGCCTAAACGTGCCTCAATCTACAATCAAGGTGGCACCAGGGCTGCAGTCCCCACAGGCTCAGATGACAAATATGCCGAGCTCCCCAGGCTGACACACATGTCACTGGCAGTAATCACGTCCTCGAGGATGTGGGCCAGAGGCTTGTTCCTTGCCACACGGGCCTCACCATAGGCACCGTTTTCCATCAGAGGCAGCACGGGAGAAGGTGAGAGAGGACACAGAGGATGGAAACCAGTCTTTGATAACCTAACTCAGAAGAAACATCTCAGTGGTCCTAAGTCCAGCCCACACCCAATGGTAAGGGACTGGCAAGGGCAAACATTCCAGAGACAGGGCTCATCCTGGGGCCATTGTGGAGGCTGCCTACCACAGACCACATATTACCCTCTTCATTTACGTGTCCCTACTGTTGGAACTGGTAAACAACAACCCAACAACCTCTGACTAGATTCCAGGATTCCAGGAGCAGTCAACCACCCCCATTAAGCCTGTGTGAAGGGGTAAGCAGGCCCAGGTAGCCATCTTTGTATATCTGACCTTGTTTTACATGATGCTGTTAAGGAATCTGACCAAAGCTGAGCCAATCAGACTCTTCTCTGGTGAATGAGTTACTGAGAAACAAGGTTAAACCGAACGGTCATGTAGAAGCAAGGCCAGAGCCAACACAATGTACTGGGCAAAGCCAAGCCCAAGCTGAAGTCATGAAGAGTAGAAACCAGATACAGGCAGAGGAGCCAACCTGCAAAGAAGGGCCTGGAAGAAGCATATAGAGAGAGATAGTAGGACAAGAGACCATAAGGCCTAAAACAAAGCGACAGAAACAGGGAGAAACTTCCTCAAGCCTTGCCTATTTTTATCTTTTCCTGTTTGTTCACTCTTACAGTGTGCCTTCCCACCATACTCTTGTGCTAAGTATGTTTTATTTCTTTGGAATCAGTCTCTAATTCAGCCAAGGTCTCCTCTGTTTCTTCTTCTAGAAAATGGTTAATATCAGTTCAATTTCACCCCAGAAAGTGACCTTTGTGATGTGAAATAATGTGTAAATGAGCCAAGCACATTTTTGTTCAAAGCATAGATGTGATTCAATTCATTTCCATAAGCCTATATTAAGATGGTTATTATTGTCTCCATGAATCAAGGGGAAAATGTACCTAAAGAAATGAGAATTCGACTAAATCAAACTGCATTATGGTCATGAAATAGAATGAGAAGACCAATTCATTTAGGGCCCTAAACCCACAATAACTTAAAGTGTAAAAATACATTACACACTCTCACAAATGTGCATTGACACACTCACATAATACATACATGGCCATGAACACTTCACATGCTAGGAAAATGAGATCCCAAGCCAAGAGCAATCTCTCTCCACTTCTCCTGATGCATCACAAGGCAATATGTACACATTGAGTCAACTCCCAAATGGATTTGCTTTCCAGCACACTTTCTAAGCAGTCAACAGTGTACCGATAGAGAAACTAACTCATAGAGTAGTTTACAGGACTCCCCCAGGCAGTTCACGTAAATATTGCAAGCACCAAGTTTATACTGCCAGCTCACTGCAGAAACTCAGAAGAATAAGATTTTACAAGTTCTCTTCCCAAAAGAAATCATACTGAAAATACAGAGTGATAGCAGATGAAATGGTGCTGCCCCCCTCAAGAGTTGTAGCCTGAAGAAATGTCTTTTTTCATACAAATAATGATTCTTTTTATGGCAAAGGCAATACATGCTCACTGTGGGGAATTTTAAAATTCCAAAAAGTACAGAAGAGAAAATAAATCTCCTTATAAATGCTACCACCAGGAAACACCCAAGATGGCATATTTCCTTCTAGTCTTTTTTCTACATGTATGTAGAAATATATATTATTCCATGTATGGATAGATGGAACCCATAATTCCATATGGATTAAAGCCTTTTGTTTTGTTTTTTTTAACCTAATATATTGTACAGGAGGCATGCGGAGAGACTGCTAATGGGTATACGATTTCTTTAGTTGAGATATAAATATTATAAAATTAGATCATGTCAATGTTGCACAAATCTCTAAATATACTAAAACACTGAACCGCACACTTTAAGCAGGTGAACCTTATGGCACTTAGATTATCTATCAATAAAGCTATTTTTTTAATAAAACATAATGAGATACTATTACATATCTACTATTATGGCTAAAATTAAAGACAAAATAATAAACTGATCTTTTAAAAACGGACACTTCCAAGTATGAATGAGGATGCAGAGCACTGGAATTATGGTGGGAATATAATATGGTGCAGCCACTTTGAAAAAGATTTTGGCATTTTCTTAGAAAGTTAGCCGTACACCTATCCCACAACCTGACCATCCTACTCCTAGATATTTACCCAGAAAGAATGAAAGCATGCATCTACACGAAAACCGGTGCAGGAATGTTCACAGCAGCTTCATTTATGTCAACCCAAACTGGTAACAGCACCAACGTTCATCGACAGGAGAATTTATCCCTCTAAATGAATGAGGGATATTTATCCTATAAGATACTACACAGCAATAAAAAAAGAGCTGCCAACAGCTCCTGACGTTCATAAGTGAACCTCAAGACCACTGAGCCAAGTGAAAGAAGCGATACAGAGAAAAGGCAAAATATATGTACTGCCCCATCTATATGAAATCCCAGAAAAGGAAAATCCACCACTCCAGAGAATGGATTACTGGTTGCCTGCGAGCAGGGAAAAGCAGCGGTGTATAAACAGCATGAGGGCATCTGATGGGAGTAAGAGAAATATTCTGTGTCATGACATGGTAGTGGTTACATGATTGGGAACATTTTCCTAAAAGCATCAAATCATACACTTCAAATTGTTCAATCTTATTGTATATAAATTACACCTCAATGAAGTTTATTTTAATAAAAAGTAAAGAGAAAACTCAATATCAAACTGTACACTTAAAGTAGGGGCATTTTTGGTATGTAAATTGTACCTCAATAAAGTTGAGTTTTAAAATGGAAAAAATATGTATTATATTGTGCTCATTTTCATGGGCCATTAAATAGTTTTCAAAAGTACCTTAATTTGAATATTATGCAGCTATACTATTCAATGTTACAGGTGTGCCACAACTTAATTAGCTGGCCCATTATAGTTGAATACTTAGCTTATTTTCTTTTTGCCACTGAAAATAACATTGCAGTGAACATCTGTGTACATAAAGCTTTGTCTATGTTTTTGATTCCTAGAGAAGGAACAATTGGATCAAAGAGCAGGAATATTTTCAAAGTGATCAGTACAGTTGGAACAGAGTCATCTTAAAGAGGATTCCTTTTAACTGTGGTGGTAGGAACTCACAGTGATACAAAGAGGGTGGCTGCTTTTTCTGCAACACCTTTGTTAGTGAGCAGAATACGGTATGGATTCCCACGGAGAGGATCATGGATCTTGTCCTGATCCTGTCACTTACTGCATAACCTTGAGTCACTTTCTGTGTTTGGATATTGTCTTTTTATCTCCAAAATGAAAACAGTAACTTATGGTAAGCAAATATTTCCTATACAGGTCAGAAAAGACACAAACAATAAAATAAACAATTGATTACTGAAAATAAAAACTTGTGGGGGCTCCTGGGTGGCTCAAATGGTTGAGTGTCTGCCTTTGGCTCAGGTCATGATCCCAGGGTCCTGGGATCAAACCATGCTGGGCTCCCTGCTCAGCAGGTAGTCTGCCTCTCCCTCTGCCTCTGCCTCTCCCTCTGCCTCTCCTCCCTGCTCATACTCTCTCTCTTTCTCAAGCAAATAAATAGAATCTTAAAAAAAAAAAAAAGAAAGAAAAAGAAAAGAAAATCAAATTAAAACTTGTGTTTGTAATGAAAAAGAATGAGAAGAATGAAATCTTGGCATTTGCAACAACATGGGGAGAACTAAAGGGGACCATGCTAAGTGAAGTAAGTCAGACACAGAAAGACAAATACCATATGGTTTCACTTACATGTAGAATCTAAAAACAGAAGAATAAACAGACAAATAAATTCAGACTCAAATACAGAGAATGAATTGGTGGTTGCTGGAGGAGGTTGCTGCAGGGTAGAGGGAAAATAGCTAAAATAGATAAAGTAAAATAAAAGGCAAAAACTTCCAGTTATAAAATAAGTGAGTCACATTAATGAAAAAGTACAGCACAGGGACCAAAGTCAATAATACTGTAATAACATTGTATGGTGACTACACTTATTGTGGTAAGTATTGAGGAATGTATAGAATTGCTGAGTCAATATGCTGTCCACACGAAAATATAACACTGTATGTTAATTAAAGTTTAGCAAAAAATTCAATTAAAAAAACTGTGTTTATCAAAATACATTATTAAGAGACTAGAAAAAGTTATTCCCAAAACATATATCCAACTAAGGACTTGTGTCCAGAATTCCTAAAGACAGTAAGAAAAAACAAAACCAAAAAAGTGGGCAGAAGACTTGAACATGCATTTCACACACACACAGACAGACAAATATTCAAATTAGTCACGTGGGAAATCCAAATTAATTCCACATGGGATATCACTATACAACCAATGGCTAAAACTTAAGACTGATAACACCAATGTTTAGTGAGACGGTGGAGCCACTAGAACCCTCTAGCACTCTGGCAAACTGGAAGTAACATATATATCCTTGAACTCAGCAATGCCACTCAAAGTTACGTATATATTCTAGAAAAATGAGTAAATATATCAGTAAAAGTCATGCACAAGAAATTCCATAGCACTTTTATTCTTAATAGCAAAACTTTTAAAAAACCCCAATGTCCCTCAACAAGATTATAGACAGGGGCACCTGTGTGGCTCAGTCATTAAGTGTCTGTCTTCGGTTCAGGTTATGAGCCCGACTCAGTTGTGATCCCAGCATCCTGGGATTAGCCCCATATTGGGCTCCCTGCTCAGCGTGGAGCCTACTTCTCCCTCTCCAGCTCCCTGTGCTGTGCTTTCTCCTCGCTATTTCTCTCTGTCATAAAGCAATAAAATCTTTTAAAAACCAGATAACAGATAAATCATGGCATATCTATTTAAAAGACTACCACAAGGCAAGAAAAAACAAACTTATGCTAAATGCAATAAGATGAAAAAATCTCTCCAACATAATGTCAAATAAAAAATCCAGGCTAAAAAATATATATATATATCGAATAAGATTTGTATAAAGTTCAAGAACTCATCTGTGGCAGTTAAAGTCAGAACAGTGATTACTTGTGCTATGTATGGAGGTACTAACCAAGAAGGGACTCAGGGAACCTTCTGGCATCATGGAAATGTTCTGCTTCCTAATCTTGATGGTTGTTACAAGGTGTATACATATGTAAAACTTCAACGAGCTGTCTACTTAAGATACACGCCCTTCCTGTGTGGATGCTATACCTGAATAAAAATAAATAAATGAAAATTAAAATAAAAGGAAAAGATCTTTGCATCCTTATAAAGTCTCTTCACACCCTATTCGCTTTCCCTCTCTCCCAAGCACCCAACTCTAAAAGCTTCAGCGACCAATGCCCCCAGAGCTCGCCTACTAGCCTTACGTTAGCCTGAGCCCCCTGAAGTTCACTCCAGCTGAATGCACACTTCATGCACCGTGTGCACACCACCTCTTGTCCACAACAAAACTCCCCCTCCTCCTCACCACCACTCACCAGAGCGGGCACCAATCAGTATGGCTCCCGGCTGCGACCATCTCCCCTTTCTTAGAAACAGCCCTAATCTTCAGGTTGAGCCCCCAGAAAGCCCATCTGTATACCAGGAATCTACACCAGACTTCAAGAAAATAGAATCCATTTCTGTTGCTGCATGCAAAAAAACTTAACTATCTATCCCCCCCACCCCAGGCCAGCCCTTGTCCTGTCCAGTGCTCTGTTCCCAGGACACATTCATGCCTTTGCCCTCTTTCTTTTTACCTCTTCAACTTGATTTCCCCTCTGTTTCCATTGAGTCCTGTCTGAACCATGCCAGAAGACCGATGTCTATGTCCAGACCCTATGGCATGGCTAATCTGAGCCACTATGGCTCTTCCACCATCTCTTTCTTCTTTTATTCAACCCTCACTGGTCTGCTCTAGGGACCCTCCTGCAGTCCAGCCCTGACCATGGCATTTCCTGTTCATCAACCTTCCGGCTCCCTGTGAACTAAGAGAAGGAGTGTAGGCTCCTTAGTTGTCATCAAGATCCACCACCATGGCCCCAACTTGCCTTTCTAGTCTCTCCTCTGTGACCCTATTAGTCCTCCCAAGCCTCACCTGCTGCCTTCCATCTGAACAAGAAAACCCATATGCTCCCAATGTGCAAGTTCACACCTTGGGGCCGCTTCTACCATACCTTAATTCAAATGTTCCACTCTACCCTTCCCACTCTCATGTCCTGTGATTGCTGAAAGTTCACCCACACTTCAAGGTCCAGATAAAATGCCAGCCTGTATATGAAGCTTGCTCTCGTTAGAGGGCATCACCAAAGTGCTTTATTAATACTTCTGTGATGAATACTTGAATTGACAGGTATTTGCGTCTATGTATGTCCATCTCCTCCAGGAGACTAGCTTCTGGTGAGCAGAGCCCACATCCTGTTTCCAAATGTCTCCTTCCCACCCACCACAGTCCCTGGTCTGGAGTCAGTGCTCAATAACTGGGTGTAGAACTGAATTTTCTTAAGCTGCCATGAAAAAAAAAAATGAAAATAGTCAAGAGGGATGTGGGCAGAGACAGAGAGGGTGCACAGCAACCTGAAAGTATGAAAGAACAAAGAGCAGAGGGAGAAAATCCTGAAGAAATGGAATTTTCCTCCAGGACAGTTTTATGATCAAGTGAGACAAATGCCGCTCAACCTACCTAGATCAACCCTGGCCGTGGCACTACCGGAGATGACACAAGGTACAGGTGCCAAGGCCAAAACCAACAGTGTGGAAGAAAGACAAGGGGCACCTGTTCCCCCGTGAATGGCTCAGAAACACAGGGCTCTGTGCTAGAAGCATCACTTCAGCTGCTGCCTGTCCTAAGGGACTGGTTCGCTTTCCTCCAACCAGGGGCACATCAACCAGCTCTTTTAAAAATCAATAGAATAATGCAGAAAGAAAAATCCTTCCATGATGTTGCCACCCCTGGCAGAGAAATGATGGAAATAAAAGAAAAAATAATGGGAATGGTAAAACCAATCTAAATCTCGATAAAATGCCCACAAGGACTAAGACTTCCAGGTGATGGAGAGTCAGCAAGCGTGGTACGAATCTCCCTGGGAAAGGGGGTTACAAAGTGACAGTAGGGAAAGGAGGGAATCAAATGGCTTTTTATAGCCCCTAATATCTCTTCTGACAGCAGCCTGCACGACTTCCATGTGCCAGGATGCTGGGAAGATGAATGGATTTGTCTTTCTATTAAATACCATTACCCGGAGCGCTGGGGAGAATGAAGAATGGGTAACAGACTCACATCCCAGCTTCCATCTCTTTTCTTCTAATTAAGAAAAAAGTCACAAAAACAACTCCTACATGCCCTCCCTAACCCACTCCTACCACCTCCAACATATACAACCTCATGGGGAAAAGAGAGCCCACTGGGTTACAAAGTTTGCCTGCCAACACCAACGTCTGGCACACAGCCTGTCCCAAGGAGCTAAAGTTCAAATCCAGACAATCACCACAGTAAGGTCCACAGTAGGTCAATGACACACTCCATGGTAAGTCCCTTGTAGGAGCTAGGAGCCTGTCCTCTTAAAGCCCAATAGCACTTTCCATTAAGAGGAGCACAGGGTTTGCTCTTGGCCAGAGGTACAAATGATTCTGCTTGTTGATGGAACTCTCGGTTGCTTGAGTGATCATAGCCACCCACATGCATCGCAACAAAGCAAGAAAAACAAATACAGTCAGGGGTCCCTCCACTAGCAGGGTTCGTGATCAGTCTTCAGGCCAGAGGATCTGTACCTCGGCTATAGCATGGAACCAAATGGAGCTTAAACTGGTGCCTGAGTAAAAAATTAACAGAAAATGATTTTTAAAGATCATTTAGGAGCACCTGGTTGGTTCAGGCACTTAAGCTTGGTTCAGGATCATGATCTCTGGGTCCTGGAACTGAATCCCATGTCAGGCTCTCTACTAAGTAGGGAGTCTGCTTGTCCCTCTCCCTCTGCCCCTCCCCTCTGCTCAAGCATGAACACTCACTCTCTCTCTCTCTCTCTCAAATAAATAAAATATTTAAAAAATAAAATAATAAGAATAAAAGATCATTTACAGTAGCATTCCTAAAAAAAAATTCTTAAAATAAAATTTTAAATATGTGCAAGATCTGTACATTGAAAAACATAAACACTACTATGAGAAATGTAGTGTGACAAATAACAGAAGTAATAGTTCTGTTAGAACTTAGCAAGGTCATAAAATACAAGGTTAGTATACAAAAATCTACTGTAGTCTTTTATATTAACAGTAACCAATTAGAAAATGAAATATTTAAATAATTCTGTATACAGTAGCATCAAAAACAGAATAGTAGGAATAAATCTAGTAAAAGTTGGCTAAGCCCCCATATGCACTGAAAATTACAAAATATTGCTGAAATAAGTAAGACCCAAATAAATGGAGATGACCCATGTTCAGTTTGGAACACTCAATATTAAAATATCAATTCTCCCCCAACTAATTTGTAGCATCAATGCAATCTCAATCAAAATCCCAGCAGGCTTATTTTGTAGAAATTAACAAGCTGATTCTAAAATTTGTATAAAAATAAAAAGATCTAAAATAACCAAACAATTTTGGAAAAGAATAAACTTAGAGGTTTTATGCTGACTGATTTTAAGATTTCCTATTAGGTTACAATAATCAAGGAAATGTTTATTAGTATAAAAGATAGATATAGAGATCAATGGACCCAAATAGTAAGTCCAGAAATAGACCCACAAATAAATGCCCAGTTGATTTTTTTACAAAGGTAACAACATAATTCAATAGAAAAAGAATAGTCTCTTCATAAATGGTTTGGGACAAATGAATATCCTTATTGGGAAAAAAAAAGTCTTGACCTATCCCTCACACCATATATACACACGGACTTGAAATTGATCACAGGTCTAAACGAAAAAGTTAAACTATAAAACATCTAGAAGAAAATACAGAATAAAACCTTTGTATTTGGAATGGGCAAAGATTTCTCAGGATACAAAAAACATGAATCTCAAAAAATTGAGAAATATCAAAATTTTAAACCTCTCTTCGAAAGACATTAAGAAAATGGAAAGGCGAGCCACTAGAGAAAATATTTAATGTGTATGTGTAAATATAAATATATACTGAATATTTACTAAGAATATGAAAAGAATCCTTAGAACACAATAATAATAGAACCATTGAGTTAAGAGAAAGACATGCCACAACAAGAAATCTATGAATAGGCTATAAGCACAGTACCATGAGTCATCAGAAAAATGCACACTAAAACCAAAACGAGATAAGCACTACACATCCACTAAAATGGCTAAAATTAAAAAGCCTGAAATTTTAAACTGTTGGCAAGAATGTAGATGAACTGGTACTCCCAGTATTCCCAGATATTGTTGGTGAAAATGTAAAATGGGTTAATAACTTTGGAAAACAATTGGGCAGTTTCTTATAAAGTTAAACATACACTTTACTATATGACCTATTGATTCCATTCCAAATTATTTACTCAAGAGAACTACAAATCTAGGTTCCCACAAGATCTACACAAATATGCAGAGGAGTATATTCATAACAGCCAAAAACTAAAACACAATGTCCAAAGACAGGCAACTAAGAACATATTTTGTGATATCTCATCAGTGAACACTACTTAGCAATGAAAAGGAATGAACACAGAAGAATCTGCAAAAGAAGGAAAGTAAGATTTCATTATTTGGAATTCTAGCAAAGGCAAAACCAGCCTAAGTGACAAAAAGCAGAGTAGAGGCTTCCCAGGAGAAAGAAAAGAGGCTTAGCTACAAAGGAGCATGAAGTAATTTTCTGGAAATGTTCTATCTTGACTATACTGATAATTACCCAGGTATATATATATTCATCAAAACGTATCAAATCACACACTTAAAAGGGTACATTATATTATATGCAAATTATACTCCAATGAATTAGATAAAAATTTTTAAATATTTATTTTTTTTAAATATTGATATCCAAGGGCATCTGGATGGCTCAGTGGGTTAATGCCTCTGCCTTCAACTCAGGTCATGATCCCAGGGTCCTGGGATCAAGTCCCGCATCAGGCTCTCTGCTCAGCAGGGAGCCTGCTTCTCCCTCTCTCTCTGCCTGCCTCTCTGCCTACTTGTGATCTCTGTCAAATAAATAAATAAAACCTTTAAAAAAATATTGATATCGGGGCACCTGCCTTCGGCTCAGGTCATGATCTCAGGGTCCTGGGATCGAGTCCCACATCAGGCTCTCTGCTCAGCAGGGAGCCTGCTTCCCTATCTCTCTCTCTCTCTCTGGCTGCCTCTCCGTCTACTTGTGATTTCTCTCTGTCAAATTAATAAATAAAATCTTTTAAAAATATATATATTGATATCAAAATAAGTATTGCTATCCCATATATATACTTCATTGGTATGAGATGTGTCCTGAGCATCAAGATTTTTGAAAATTTTCCCAAAGATTCCAAAATACAGCCACTACTCTAAAGGCTAAGGAGAAAAATAAATGATCTAGTGTTCTGGGATACCAACAGAGGGCTATTTGCTCTCTTATGTGAGCATGGAAGTCATAGAATACCAATCCCATTGTCACAGGGCCCTAGTAGAGTACCTGTGGCTCCCTCTGGTTTACTGCTAATTAACACAACACTCTCCACCAAGCCAAGTCATGCTGCTACATGGATCCAGAGCAGATACTGCCCTCAAAGACCCCCTGTCCTGCTAGCAAGGCACCCAGACAAGAGGCTTCCAGTTCCTGGCTGAGGGTGTGCATACAAACATTAGAACTGGGGCCCAGGTATGGTACCAAATATACTGGCTAGCCAGAGAGCATCGGGAAGGCCTTCCAAGTAATGCACACTAAACCTCCCTTCTCCCTGACCTGGCAGCAAAGGAAAAATGACTGCCAGGAGAAACCAGTATGCACTGGGAGGCCTCACCTATCTAGGACTCCTGTGAGATCTTCAGAGCATTACCTGGCTAGCCAGAGACCCCCCAGTGCTTGGGCAACATCCTCTAGCATGACAGATATCCTGAGAAAGTCCTGGCCCTGGACCAGGGAAGCCCAGAATGCAGAAGGTAGGCATCAGGCAGGCAGAGCGGGATCCTGGGAATGTAAAAGCACTCAGGATCAGAGCTCCTCTGAGAACACACAGGCTACCATACGGCATCATCTGGGATTTCTGTCAGTGAGGGGCCAGTCCCCAGCCTCAGAGGTTGAGAAATGACCAAGAGCCAGGCAGGGTCCCCGTTTGGAGGGCCCAGGGTTCCTGAGCCACTTGAAAAACACTTGAGCCTAAAGAGCAAACCAAAATCTAGATACAAAGTGGGGCCTAGGTTCCAGGGTAAGACAAAAGCCCACCCACGGCAACTGCTCAGTCTCAATGACTCCTAACTACAGAGAGACTCCATCAGAGCTGTAGTTAAGGCTAGCCTAAGTGGCCCAGGTATAGGAAGAAGGGGCTGCGGGGGAAGTATCCGAACAGATATGCCATGCAAGTTAGGCAACACTACTGTAACCTGTTATCTCCCAGAACACTACCTGCAACCCTGGGGCCAGTTAGACCCCAGAATCTCAGACCCCATCCCAGGCCTACTGAATGAACCACAATCTGCGTGTGAACCAGATCCTTAGTGATTCCACTAAAGTTGGAGCAGCACCACCTTCTTCGTTACTAATTATGATCCTTCTATGGGGTGTTGGGACCTGGAACACAGTAGGTGCTCAATTAAAAATCACTGAATAAACAGTGGGGAGATAAAGGTAAATGAACCAAATGAACCAAAAACTTGGGCAGCATACTGGCCTCTGAGTTTTAGATGTGGTTTACTCTCTGGGGGGTGACAGGCACCCGCATCCCTCTCTTTTATCATCAGATAGAAATGTGTGTGTAAGGAATGGTGGACTGACTCGAAGTTGCTTTTTAAACCTTTCATTCCCAAAGATCACTACAATCCAGGAGGCAGGAAATTTCCAGAAGACTCAATAAAAGAAGGAACGGATAGGAAGAAACTGAACACAGCTGCCACACCTGAAGTCCCTATAGCTCCAGCATTCCCGCATTCCCTCAGCAAACACAGGCTGTGGGTGCCTGCCCCCCACTCCCCACCTCTTCCTAAATGCCGGGGGTGGGGGGGGGGAGGCAGAAGTTCTCCTGCCGGTCCACTACCAAGACCAGCCCTGCTTATGACCCTAGGCAAAGCCCCTCTCTTCCCCTCATCTTCCAAAGGTTTAGCAGATGCAAAGACTTTGATAAGCATTGTTATTTCAGTCATTTGAATTAATTACTTGATAAATAAAAAGACAAAGATAAGCCTGAAATTCAGCTAGGGAAGAAAAGTGTTCTTTGGCCCATGGAAAGACGAAAAGACCAAGTAGAGGAGTCACCGGACTACAGGCCCCCAGAGGGAGGCAGGAGGGCAGCATTAATGGGGCTTGCAGCCCCAGGATCCTCATGCCACACAAGGGCAGACCAGGTGAAGGTTGTAGCAGAGAGAGCGCAGAGTGCAAGCCCACGTGCGCACAGGTCAGGTTCTCACACTGGTCACAGCAAAACTGAACAAGCCAGTTGCTCTTTCCCAGTCTCTGTTCAAGGTCAGAACAGACTTGTAGTTAAGGGATAGCATCAGCAATCACACAGCCCAGGCACAAACTTGTGCCATCCTCCAGCTGGGTGATCTTAAGAAAGTGACTTAACCTCTCTGGTGCCCAGGTACCTCATCTGTGAAATGGAGATAAAATAATGTTACCTCAGAGGATCACCAGGAGAAATAAACAAGTCAATATACACAATGCACTTTGGTCAGTACCTTAGCATAAGGAAGCGCTTGGTAAACCATTAGCTCCTCTTATCTGTGACATGCTAATGAAATATCTCCCCACATTCTAGCAGAGTTGGTGCAAAAATATTTTATAAATAATGACAACGATGCCATCATGCCATTTTAACAGAAAACCTTGTCCTATTAATACCTCATTTGAACTTCCCAGTAAACATATGAGCTAAACATAGCAGGTAACCCCAGGAAATACAGTGAAATATTAGATGTAAAGGCACTCTGGAATTATAGTAGACTTGTCATGCTTCTTCTTTTTTTTTTTTTTAAATGAAGTATTTTTTTTAAGATTTTATTTATTTATTTGACAGACAGAGATCACAAGTAGGCAGGGAAGCAGGCAGAGAGAGAGGTGGAAGCAGGCTCTCCGTGGAGCAGAGAGCCCGATGTGGGGCTCGATCCCGGACTCTGGGATCATGATCTGAACCAAAGACAGAGGCTTAACCCACTGAGCCACCCAGGCACCCCTGTCATGACACTTCTAAGGGAAACCTGGCTCAGACCTGCCTTGCCAGCCCCTGAGTTTCAGAATATCTGACCCCACCCTCCACCTCCCACCCATAACTCAAACAAGGACAGGCACCTGACCAAGTTAAGAGCCAATCCAGTGGTCTTTTTCTTTTTTTTAAGTCTTATTTATCTAAGTAATCTCTACACCTAGTGTGGGACTCAAACTCACGACCTCAAAATCAAGAGTCACATGCTCTTCTGACCTAGCCAACCAGGCACCCCTCCAGTGGTCTTTATAGCAGCCCAAAGAAAAAGCATTTGCTCTATGGAATCATACTAGGTTTAACAAAATCTCGTATCTTAGAAAGTTGAATTGGAAAATGAAGACTCTAAAAACACGAGTTAGCGCAACCACTTCAAAGAGCAATTTGACAATATCCATTCAAATTTTAAATGTCATAATAATGACCTTAACAATATTCTCCTTGGTATTTACTCTAAAGAAACATATATGACAAAAGACATATCCATGGATATTTATTACAATATTGCTTAAGAAAATTAGAATTTGGAAACAACTTAAACATCCATTGGTAAATGACCAAATAAAATACGATGTATCATTCAACAGAATGCTACACAGCAGTAAAGGAACAAATTAGAATCATATGCATCAAGGTGGCTATATTTTAAAGCTTACTGTGAATAAAAAGACAAGTGTCAGAATGGTCCATACGGAATTTTAACATTTATGTTTAGAGAATACAATATGTAACCTCCATTTCTGACAGAATAGCAGTTTAGGTATCCTGGCCAACTGTCCCACAGAAAACAACAAAAACTGCCTGGACAGAATATTGTTAAATATTTTTTAAGTGTACCAGTGAGTTTATAGAGCTAGAGGGGAACATCCAAGTTGTAGGTCAAAGCAGAAACCAGAGAGGAAGTTGGAGCCCTGAAACTGGCTTCTGTGTGAGTACTTTTGCTAATGAAGTGAACCTGAGCTTCAATTCTCATGGCTTCACCAAGCAGGAAAGAATGTACAGTCACGGACCATACCTTACTGAAAAAAAAAAAATTGGTAATGTATGTGATCAATTCTCTCTGGACTCTATCTCATTGTTACAGATATCCAGATTTTCACCCATAAAGTTGTTTAGTAAGTCCCAAACTCAGGAACTGTAACTCCTTCAGTTTTTTCTTTTTACTCGTTTGTGCAGTTTTTTGGAGGAGGGGAGCTCTAATAAATTCTTTGCATTTCCACATAAATTTTAGAATAAACAGGTAAAAGATTACCAGTGACCTAGGAAGATGTGATCTGGGAATAAAAAAGCTGAGTTGGCAAACTGAATGCTGGGGCTATCAACCTTGTCAATCCTCGTGGTGGGGGGTACCATGTCCTGGTTCCCTGGCTCATCTGATAGGACAGAGAATGGAGTGGTGTTGGCCTACACAAGGAAATGTAAGCTATCTCTTGTATGCAAGGATGACCTATCCCTATATGCGAAGGGCCATTTTCCCAGGAAGTTCTCATGGCCCTCCATCTGGCTCTCCCTAAGGCCAGTGATCAGTGTTCCAATTCCTAGAACTTGAGGGGGCACAAGGACCCGAGAGATCACCTAACCCAATTCCTTCATCTTGTAAGTACGAATCTTAGGTGCAGAGCTGGTTGAAAGCAAAATCTGTATTTGAAAACAAGGCTCTAAATTCTGGTTCATTACTCTTCCACCAGAACATAAGTCTTTTTTTTTTTCTTTCTTTCTTTCTTAACATTTTTAAAATTGTGGTAAAATAGACATAACATAAAATTTACTGTCTTACTCATTTTTAAGTGTATAGTTCAAAGATATTAAATATATTCACATCCTTGTCAACCAGCACCATTATCCAGCCCCATAACTCTCATCTTATAAAACTGAAACTCTGCACCCACTAAACAATAACTTCCCATTCCCCCCATCCCTGGTCTCTGGCAACCACCTTTCTACTTTCTGTTCATATTCTACATCTATTTTTAGTTGACTATCCTACATACTTTCTGTAAATGGAATCATACAGTATTTATCTTTTGTTACTGGCTTACCATCATTTATACCATAATATCCTCAAAGTTGACCCATGTTGTAACAGGTACCAGAATTTCCTTCCTTTTTATGGCTGAAAAATATTCCATTTATGGATATATCATATTTTGTTTGTTCATCTACCCACTGATGGACACTTAAGTTGCTCCAGCCTTTTGGCTATTGTGCAAAACGCTGCTTTGAATATAGAATGCAAAAAATTAAAAACAGGATTACCATATGATCGAATAACTCCACTTCTGGACACTTTTGAGCAACCTCCATACTGTTTTTAAAGTGGTTGTAGAGTTTTACATTCCCACCAATAATGTCCAAATCTTCTAATTTCTCAACATTCTCACCAAAACCTATCATTTTCTGCTGTTTCTTTTTTTATTGTATAGTAGCTATCCAAATTGGTAAGAGGTGGTATCTGTGGTTTTGAGTTGCATTCTCCTAATGATTAGTGACACTGACCATCTTTTTGTGTGCTTATTAGCCATTTGCATAAATTCTTTGGAGAAATATCTGTTTGAGTCTTTTGCTCATTTTTCAGTCAAGTCGTTTTCATTGCTGATACTGTTTTTGTTGCTGTGGTTATTGTTGAGCTGTAGGGGTTCTTTACATATTCTGGACATTAACCCCCTATCAGATATATGATTCACAAATATTTTTTCCCATTTCACAGGTTGCCTTCACTCTGCTGACTCTGTCCTTTGATGCACAGAACAGAACATATGACTTCTTTTCCAAGAAGACTCACAGGATTTGGGGATGTGAGCAGGGAGTCAGGGGTTAGAAAATATAGGGGTTTTTTTAAGGTTTTATTTATTTGTCAGAGAGAGACACAGGGAGAGAGGGAACAGAAGCAGTGCGAGAGAGAGAGGGAGAAGCAGTCTTCCCGACGAGCAGGGAGCCCAATGCAGGACTCGATCCCAGGACCCTGGGATTATGACCTGAGCTGAAGGCAGCCATTTAACCAACTGAGCCACCCAGGCGCCCCAGAAAATATAGGATTTTTACTACACAGAGCTATAAACAGTACACATGCGCATCAAACAGAATTCTGCTCCTGACCCTGAGAGCAGGTAAGGGTGAGGGTGAAAGCATCAGGAACAAACACCATGGACAGCGCCCAGAGGCTTTTGTCATGATAATTTGTGCTAGACCCTTTGATTACTGAACATTTGTTTAATGCCCATTTGGTACTGAAATCTGAGTTATGCAAGCAGCATAACAGAGTCTTGGTCCTCAAGGACCTCATGGTCAAGTTGAAGAAATAGGAAACAAAGAACACAACACTGAAGGAACTATATCCTTAAAGATACTGTGGAACCACTGGGGCACCTGTGTGATGCAGTCAGTTAAGCAGCCAACTCTCGGCTTCAGCTCAGGGCTTGATATCAAGGTGATAGGATCGAGCCCTGTATAGGGCTCTGTGCTCAGCTTGGAGTCTGCTTAAGATTTCTTTGCCTCTCCTTCTCCTTCTCTCTCTGTCTCTCTCTAAAATAAATAAATCTTTAAAAACTGCTATAAAGTCCATGATCCAATGATCAGGTTCGTCTTAAAAAGATTTTTAAAGATGCACTGAGGAGAGGAGGTGGCAGTGAGATCTGAAATGGATATAATGTGATTAGAGAGTCCAAGTAAGAAGTTTCAAGAGTTTGAATTTTTCCAAGACCAATGGAGAGGGTAAAAAAAAAGGATTTGAAAGAAATCAATGTAACTCAAAACTGGATGGAAAACAGTAATATAAAATGACTCCTATGTTTCTGGCTTAGTTTGTTTACTATTTTCCACAAACCAATGGAATGAATGTAGGAACTGGAGCTGATGTAAAAGGGAAAATGGTGAGTCTGATTTTAGACATTCAGAGTCTAAGGCCCCTTTAGGACAGACGGAGATGTGCAACAGGCAGTTAGAAGTATGGATTTGCAGCTAAGGAAAAAAAAATAAATTAGAAAAATACACATGGTAGTAACTGATATGGGAGCAAATAAGCCCACTCAAAGAGGCTGGTTTGAAGAAGGAAGGAAATCTGGGACAAAAACCTACATCTAAAAGATAGAAGGAGTGGAGTGCCTGGCTGGCTCAGTCAGTAGACATGCGACTCTTGATCTCAGAGTTGTGAGTTCGAGCCCCATGTTGGGCAAAGAGTTTATTCGGTAAAAATAAATACATTTAAAAAGGGAAGGGAGAGGAAGAAGAGGATTCAGTAAAGGATACTTTGAACTTTGAAGGGTCAGAGGTTTACCCAAAGTATGCCAACATTTAGTTGAGCTGATCTGACAGTGGATTGGGCAACAGGACCCTTGGGGTTCAAGCCTTTCAGTATAAGAGTGAACTAGAATTTCCTTTATGCTTTCTGTAAAGGTAGAAGTCAGTCCAATTCTTCAGTTCCCAGGTATTTTGTGAATATTTATCAAGTCTCAAAAGGCTTTTCAGGGAAGGGTTGATAAGTAGTAGAAATAGGTGACCCCAGGAGACACACGCCCAAAGGACCCCAACTGTCTACATCTGACTACAAGACCCAGGAGACTTCTTAAACACAGAAATATTTTCCCTTCAATTGAAGATCAATACTTACTTTTCTCCCATGGGCTAAATTTCTGTGTATTTTTATTAAAAAAAGAAAAAAATCAGCCCTGAAGAGTTGTGATTCACCCCAGTGTGAGTTCTGATGCTTTAAAACAATGTTTAGGAAATTACTACCTCACACATCTTCAGGCTTGATTACTGGGGCCTCACAGAGTCACTTTTACTGAGATAACTGACGACATTTGATGGCCTCTAAAGTGTTATATGAATCAAAGTGCATTCCACAACCTGTTATTTTATCTCCTGAATCAGGGAGCAACCTGGTAAAAGTTTTAAGGATGGGACAAGCAAGCCATTTTTCAAATGAGGCACAGGGCTTCTTCTGAATAACTTGACTAAGGTCAGGTAAAAGGGAATGAGCATGAAACCCTCACTGGTCTGGATTCAGGTGCTTGAAGATACTAAGAAATCCCCACTACCACCACCATGTACACATCATCAATGACTTATCTGTCAGAAACACCAGAAGCTAACATGAGGCAGAACAGTGGGCTTCCAAAAGAGAGATATAATAATAATAATAATCTCATACTTTACAGATTTGGAGTTATACCATCAAGGAATAATGTATGGATATGATTATTTGACTGAAGAAATGCACATGGTAAATAGCTAGCCAGACCAGCATTGACATGGATGTGATGTAGGCCTACATATTTATTTGCAAAACACAATGTAATAGAAATGGACATCATACTTTGCATTTATATAGCAACTATTTCTCCAAGGACCTCAAAAGATTCCGCAGCCATTATTGGATCCATCCTTGTTACATGCTTGTAAAATGAAGGAGAAACAAGGATTACACATCCCATTTTATTAAAGAGGAAGCAGAGACCCCAAGAGGATACATGGATTGGCCAAGGGCATATTGTGAGTCATTTATTTGCTCAAAACCATACAGGGACTGAAATTAGTCCCAAATTGTCCTTATACTTGCTGATTTTTACCTACAGAGTTCTATAAAGGAAATGATTTTGTTTCTCAGCCTTGTGTTTGTGATTCAAACCAGCAGACAGGCAGTGTCCAGGGAAAGGTATGAACTGCAGAAGGTAAGAGGTTAGCCAAGTGTTTGGCATTTCACTTTTCCTTCAGTGGGCTGCTTCTGCCCCTGTTCTTGTGAACAGATACAGGGTTCCTGACAACAAGGAAGAGAAAATCTTCCTGCCATTATTGCACCAGAACCAAAAGACGGGGCTCCATGCTACTCACTGACATTAAATGACTCAACAATGTGAATTTTCAATGTGTACTTCAATACACTTTGTCATTTACCTTACAACTACTATGTGAAGTATTATTTCCTTATAAAGGTAAGATACAGGCTCAGAGAGATTGGATGACTCATCCACGCTCATCCAAGTAACAAGTTTTAGGCTCAGTATTTGAATGCATTTTTGCTGATTTGAATAGCTGTGCATTTTTCTATTTGAATAGAAAACACTCCTATTGTGTTTTCCTGACATGACTTCACTCCCCCACATAATGGGGGTCCTAAAATCATAGCCTAGAGACCTTTAAGAAAACTAGACCTAGGGTGCCTGGGTCATTAAGCATCTGTCTTTGGCTCAGGTCATGATCCCAAGGTCCTGGGATTGAGTCCCACATCGGGCTCCCTGCTCAGTGGAAAGATTGCTTCTCCCTCTCCCACTCCCCTGGTTTGTATTCCCTCTCTCCCTGTCTCTGTCAAATAAATAAAATATTTTAAAAAAAAAAGAAAGAAAGAAAGAAAACTAGACCTAACCTGGGGCTCACAAACACACGTACACACAGAGATTCCAAATGACAACCCATGGTGAATGTTAATTCACCCTATTCTCCCCAGACACATACACTGGACATGGCCCTACCTCAGGCCACTCTGAAGCCCAAGAGAGTTAGCGCCTTCCCTGGGTCCCAGATTCACACCCTGTGTCTGAGCCAGGCCTGAGCCGGTGGCAGAGCCACCTGAGTTCCATGAGAGTGAAAGGAAGGGAAGACAATAACCCAGAAGTTGCCCCTGTGCAGTCTTCTCCCACCTATGCTGAATACCACCAGTTGGCATCAGAGTTCCAACTATCACCAGCATGGGCAGGGTCTGTCCTCCAGGGACCTCACATTCTTCACAGAGAGAGAAACTGAGGTGCAGACTTGTCCCAAGCTACCAAGGAAATTAGAAAGTGAAAAATAGCAGGGAGTATTTTCCCTCATGTTTTCTCAATTTTAGATTTAGAATGTGATATATCAAGTGGTAGAGAAAATCAGGGCTGGAAGGAAAAGGACCAGTGGGTTCAGTGGGACCTTACTGTTTAAGTGCTTTATATCCAACATCTCATTTATACCCCTACCTCAGAGGTGCAGCTGTTATTATTCCCATTCTCCAGACAAAGAAAGTAAAGCTCAGAGTTTAAATAGCAGAGCTAATAGGTAATAAAGCCAGAGTTAAACGTGGATCTGTGGGGCTCACACCTCCTCACTCCTCTATAGAGTCTGATGGTTTGCTCTTCTTCTAATGATGTCATCCCAGAGGTGACAGTGGAAGCTTCCAGCTTATCAACAGAGGAGGGATGTGAGTCACAGATGTAGGCAAGGCCGCATACAGGCAAGAGGCCCTCTTCACAAGGCACTGCAGTCACTGGGACTGGGCTGGGGATGCAGCCTCAACAGCACTGGAGCTCTCAGGTTTTGCTTTCCAGCTGACAACTGATGATATAGAATAGTGCTATCCACAAACACAAGTCACACATAAAATTGCTGGTGTTGGATGTGGAAAAAAGAGAACGCTTGTGCACGGTTGGTGGGAATATAAATTGGCATAGCCACTACTGATGGAGAGTCCTCAAAAAATTAAAAAGAGGGTAAGGAGGCAAGATGGTGGAGGAGTAGCGGACTGAAATGATATCAGGTCACAGAAGTTCAGCTAGATAGTTATCAAACCATTCCAAACACCTACAAACTCAACAGGAGATCAAAGAGAAGAAGAGCAGCAATTCTAGGAACAGAAAATCGACCACTTTCTGAAAGGCAGGACGTGTAGAGAAGTGAATCCAAAGCGAACAGAAGATAGACCACGGAGGGAGGGGCAGGCTCCCAGCAAGCGGTGGAGCAAGGAAGCACAAAATCCAAGCTTTTAGAAGTCTGCTGCATGGAGGGACATCGCTCAAGAGGCTAAGGGCTGGGGGGGGAACCTCACAGAGACAGTCTGGTCTCAGGTCCCGCAGAGTCACAGAAGGATCAGGGGTATCTGAGTGTAGCAGAGCTTGCAGGTATCAGAGCAGGGAAGCCACTACAGAGACAGAGCCAAGGAGTGAGCTCTCAGCTCGCGGTTACCTTAAACTGTGATCCATGGCACAGTCGACAGCTGCTCTTCGAGGAGGGACCCCACAAGTGGCAGATCCGGGGATACCCACCTCCCTCCACTGGAAGAGCAGAGCAACAGGAATCTGCTGGATTTGGAGACTCCAAATGGGGACGTGGGTCAGAGACAGAAATGCTTGGTCACATGTCGGTGTGGCCAGAGACCAAGAAGACAGGACTGACTGACCCCTTTTTATCTGAGGGCACTAAGGAGTAGGGTCCGAGCTCTCAGCTCCTCCAGGTGGAGTCTGGGAGGCCACCATTTTCATTCCTGTCCTCCAGAGCTCTACAGAAAGCCTTCAGGGAACAAAAGCTCCCAAGAGCGAACCCGAGAAGATTACTTAGCTTGGCCCCTGGCAAGGGCAGCACAATTCCATCTTGGGCAAAGACATTTGAGAATTACTAAAACGGGCCCATCCCCCAGAAGATCAGTGAGAACATCCAGTCAAAACCAAGCTCACCCATCAAGGAGAAGTGGAACTCCCAAGATAGGGGAAAGCAATGCATGGAATTCATGGAATTCATGGCTTTTTCCCCATGATCCTTTAGTCTTGCAAAGTTAAATTAAATTTCTTTATTTTTTTCTTATTCTAATTTTTAAAATTTTTCCTCTTTCCCTTTTTAATGTTTTTTAACTAGTTTATCTTAACAATACCTTCCTAAAAAAATTTTTTTAAACCTTCATTATTATAGTCATATTTTATCCTTCATTGTATTTAACCTTATTTTTTGTATACAAATAAGGGGTTTTTTCCCTAAAAAAATTTTGGGATAAAATTTCTTCTAATAGATCAAAAGATACCCTAAATCTAGCACAGGGCTTTAGTCTCCAGCCTGAACACCTTCTCTCCCTTTTTTTCCTTCTTCTTCTTTCTTATCAATTCCTTTTCTAGAATTTTTTTTTAATTTTAATCTTTAGAGTCATATTCCATCCCTTCATCATATTTAACATATATATATATATATATATATATATATATATTTCTCTTTCTTTAAAATTTGGGGACATAGTTTTTTCTAAGAGACCAAATTACACCCAAAATCAAGTGGGTGTCTCTGTTCTATTCACCAGTCTAATATATATATTTTTTTTTTCCTTTTTTAATTTCTTTTTACCCTGTTTCTTCTCCCCCCCCCCCCCCAGTTTGGGGTCTCTTCTGATTTGGCTAGTGTACATTTTTCTGGGGTCTTTGCCACCCTTTTAATATTTTATTCTCTCATTCAAATATTCTTATTTGGATAAAATGACAAGGTGGAAAAACTCACCACAAAAAAAAAAAAAAAAGAAAAAAAAGAACAAGAGGCAGTACCAATGGCTAGGAACCCAATCAATACAGACATTGGTAATATGTCAGATCTAGAGTTCAGAATGATGACTCTCAAGGTGCTAGCTGGGCCCAAAAAAAGCATAGAGGATATTAGAGAAACCCTGTCTGGAGAAATAAAATCCCTTTCTGGAGAAATAAAAGAACTAAAATCTAACCCAGTTGAAATTTTAAAAGCTATTAATGAGGTGCAATCAAAAATGGAGGCTCTTGGGGCGCCTGGGTGGCTCAGTGGATTAAGCCGCTGCCTTCGGCTCAGGTCATGATCTCAGTGTCCTGGGATCGAGCCCCGCATCGGGCTCTTTGCTCAGCGGGAGCCTGCTTCCTCCTCTCTCTCTGCCTGACTCTCCGCCTACTTGTGATCTTTCTCTCTGTCAAATAAATTAATAAAATCTTTAAAAAAAAAAAAATGGAGGCTCTTACTGCTAGGATAAATGAGACAGAAGAATTAGTGATATAGAAACCAAATGATGGGGAATAAAGATGCTGAACAAAAGAGAGACAAACAACTACTGGACCACGAGGGGAGAATTTGAGAGAGAAGTGATAGCATAGGATGAAACAATATTAGAATAACTGGGATTCCAGAAAAAGAAAGAGAGAGAAGGGCTGAAGGTATATTGGGGCAAATTATAATAGATAATTTCCCTAGTATAGCAAAGGGAACAAGCACCAAAATCCAGGAGGCACAGAGAACCCTCTTCAAAATCAATAAAAATAGGTCCACACCCCATCATCTAATAGAAAAACTTATTAGTCTTAGTGACAAAGGGAAAATCCTGAAAGCAGCTCAGGACAAAAAATCTGTAAATACAATGGCAGAAATATTACATTGGCAGCAGACTTATCCACAGAGACCTGACAGGCCAGAAAGAACTGGCATGATATATTCAGAGCACTAAATGAGAAAAAAATATGCAGCCAAGAATACTATATCCAGCTAGGCTATCACTGAAAATAGAAGAGAGAGATAAAAAGCTTCCAGGACAAACAAAAATTGAAAAAATTTGCAAACACCAAACCAGCCCTATAGCAAATATTGAAAGGGGTCCTCTAAGCAGAGAGAGAGAGTCTGATGTGGGGCTCGATCCCAGGACCCCAGGATCATGACCTGAGCTGAAGGCAGAGGCTTTAACCCACTGAGCCACCCAGGTGCCCCAAGATCTAACCATTTTAAATATCTATATCCCTAACATGGGAGCAGTTAACTATATAAACCAATTAATAACAAAATCAAAGAAACACATCAACAATAATACAATGATAGTAGCGGACTTTAACACCCCCCTCACTGAAATGGATGGATCATCCAAACAAAAGATCAACCAGAAAATAAAGGTCTTAAATGACACACTGGACCAGATGGACATCACAGACACATTCAGAACATTCCATTCCAACACAACAGAATATACATTCTTCTCTAGTGCATATGGAACATTCTCCAAAATAGATCACATCCTGGGTCACAAATCAGGTCTCAATCTGTACCAAAAGATTGGGATCATTCCCTGCATATTTTCAGACCACAATGCTCTGAAGCTAGAACTCAACCACAAGAGGAAAGTTGGAAAGAACTCAAATACATGGAGATTAAAGAGCATCCTACTAAAGAATGAATGGGTCAACCAGGAAATTAAAGAAGAATTGAAAAAGTTCATGGAAACAAATGATAATGAAAACACACCTGTTGAAAATCTGTGGGACACAGCAAAGGTGGTCCTGAGAGGAAAGTATATAGCCATACAAACCTTTCTCAAGAAACAAGAAAGGTCTCAAGTACACAACCTAAGCCTACACCTAAAGGAGCTACAGAAAGAACAGCAAAGAAAGCCTAAACCCAGCAGGAGAGGAGAAATAATAAAGATCAGAGCAGAAATCAATGAGATAGAAACCAAAAGAACAGTAGAACAAATCAACAAAACTAGGAGCTGGTTCTTTGAAGAATTAATAAGATTGATAAACCCCTGGCCAGACTTACAAAAAAGAAAAGAGAAAGGACCCAAATTAATAAAATCATGAATGATAGAGGAGAAATCACAACCAACACCAAAGAAATACAAACAATTATAATAACATATTATGAGCAACTATACACCAGGAAATTTGACAATCTGGAAGAAATGGATGCATTCCTAGAGACATATAAACCACCAAAACTGAACCAGGAAGAAATAGAAAACATGAACAAACCCAAAACCAGTAAGGAGATTGAAGCAGTCATTAAAAATCTCCCAATAAACAAGATCCCAGGGGAATTCTACCAAACATTTAAAGAAGAATTAATTCTTATTCTCCAGAAACTGTTCCAAAAAATAGAAATGGAAGGAAAACTTCCAAACTCATTTTATGAGGCCAGCATCAACTTGATCCCCAAACCAGACAAACACCCCATCAAAAAAGAGAATTACAGACCAATATCCTTGATGAACACAGATGCGAAAATTCTCAACAAAATACTAGCCAATAGGATCCAACAGTACATTAAAAGGGTTATTCACCACGACCAAGTGGGATTTATTCTTGGGCTGCAATGTTGGTTCAATATCCATAAATCAATCAATGCGATACAATACATTAATAAAAGAAAGAACAAGAACCATATGATACTCTCAGTAGATGCTGAAAAAGCATTTGACAAAGTACAGCATCCTTTCTTGGTCAAAACTCTTCAAAGGGTAGGGAGAGAGGGTACTTTCCTCAATATCATCAAAGGCATCTATGAAAAACCCATAGCAAATATCATTCTCAATGGGAAAAAACTGAGAGCTTTTCTGCTAAGATCAGGAACACGGCAGGGATGTCCACTATCACCACTGCTATTCAACATAATACTAGAAGTCCTTGCCTCAGCAATCACACAACAAAAAGAAATTAAAGGCATCTGAATTGGCAAAGAACAAGTCAAGCTCTCACTTTTCAGAGATGATGTGATACTTTATTTGGAAACCCAAAAGACTCCACTCCAAAACTGCCAGAACTTGTACAGGAATTCAGTAAAGTGTCAGTATATAAAATCAATGCACAGAAATCAGTTGCATTTCTATACACCAACAATAAGAAGAAAGAGAAATTAGGGAGCTGATCCCATTTACAGTTGCACCCAAAACCATAAGATACCCAGGAATAAACCTAACCAAAGAGGCAAAGAATCTGTACTCAGAAAACTATAAAGTACTCATGAAAGAAACTGAGGAAAACACAAAGAAATGGAAAACTGTTTCATGCTCATGGATTGGAAGAACAAATATTGTGAAAATGTCTATGCTACCTAAAGCAATCTACACATTTAACGCAATCCCTATCAAAATACCATCAATTTTTTTCAAAGGAATGGAACAAATAATCCTAAAATTTATACAGAACCAGAAAAGACCCTGAGTAGCCAAAGGAATTTTGAAAAGGAAAGCCAAAGTTGGTGGCATCACAATTCCTGACTTCAAGCTCTATTACAAAGCTGTCATCATCAAGTCAGTATGGTACTGGCACAAAAACAGACACATACATCAATGGAACAGAACAGAGAGCCCAGAAATGGACCCTCAACTCTATGGTCAACTAATCTTTGACAAATCAGGAAAGAATGTCCAATGGAAAAAAGACCGTCTCTTCAACAAATGGTGTTGGGAAAATTGGAGAGCTACATGCAGAAAAATGAAACTGGACCATTTCCTTACATCACACACAAAAATAGACTCAAAATGAATGAAAGACCTCAATGTGAGACAAGAATCCATCAAAATCCTAGAGGAGAACACAGGCAGCAACCTCTTCAACCTCAGGCATAGCAACTTCTTCCTAGAAACATTGCCAAAGGCAAGGTATGCAAGGGCAAAAATGAACTATTGGGACTTCATCAAGATCAAAAGCTTTTGTACAACAAGGGCTAGTACCCAAAATCTATAAAGAACTTATCAAACTCAACACCCAAAGAACAAATAATCCAATCAAGAAATGGGCAGAGGACATGAACAGACATTTCTGCAAAGACACCCAAATGGTCAACAGACACATGAAAAAATGCTCAACATCACTCAGCATCAGGGAAATACAAATCAAAACCACAACGAGATACAACCCCACGCCAGTCAGAATGGCTAAAATTAACAAGTCAGGAAACGACAGATGTTGGAGAGAATGAAGAGAAAGGGGAACCCTCCTACACTGTTGGTGGGAATGTAAGCTGGTGAAGCCACTCTGGAAAACAGCAAAGAGGTTCTTTAAAAAGTTGAAAATAGAGTTACCCTACAACCCAGCAATTGGACTACTGGGTATTTACCTTAAAGATACAAATGTAGTGATCCAAAGGGGTACGTGCATCCAAATGTTTACAGCAGCAATGTCCACAATAGCCAAACTTTGAAAAGAACCTAGATGTCCATCAAAAGATGAATGGATAAACAAGATGTGGGGTATATATATACATATATATATGTATATATATATACACAATGGAATACTATGCAGCCATCAAAAGAAATGAAATCTTGCCATTTGCAATGATGTGTATGGAACTAGAGGGTATTATGCTGAGCGAAGTAAGTCCATCAGAGAAAGACAATTATCATATAATCTCCCTAATATGAGGAACCTGAGAGGCAGAGTGGGGGCTTAGAGGGGTAGGGAAGAGAAAAATGAAATAAGATGGGATCAGGAGGGAGACAAACCATAAGAGACTCTTAATCTCACAAAACAAACAGGGTTGCTGGGGGCAGGGAGGTGTGGAGAGGATGGTTGGGTTATGGCCATTGGGGAGGGTATGTGATATGGTGAAGGTTGTGAAGTGTGTAAACCTAATGACTCACAGACCTGTACCCCTGGGGCATATAATACATTATATGTTAATAAAAATAATTAATAAAAAAATTAAAAAGAGAACTTTAACATGATCTAGCAACTCCACTTCTGGAAATATGTCCAATGGAAACGGAAACACTAATTCAAAAAAATATCTGCTTGCCCATGTCCCCTGCAGCATGACTCATAATCACCAACACATGGAAACAATCTAAATGTCCATCAATGGATAAATGGATAAGAAGTTGTGGTATACATACACTGGAATTTTATTCAGTCTTTTAAAAAGAGAAAACCCTACCATTTGCAACAACATGGATGGATCTTGAAGGTATTACACTAAGTGAGATAAGTCAGACAGAAAAAGACAAATACTGAATGATCTCTCTTATATGTAGAATCTAAAATTTTGTCCTAAAAAATCAAACAGATAGAAAAAGTGATCATATTTGTGGTTAAGAGAAGTAGAAGGTGCGAAACTGAAGGAAATTGATCCAAAGGTACAAAATTTTAACAACCGGGTAATTAAGTACTGGGGATGTGATGTACCACATAGTAATTACAGCTAACGCTGCAGTGTGGTATGCAAGAAAGTTATTAAAAGAGAAGATCCTGAGAGTTCTCATCACAAGAAGAATCTTTTTTTTATTTTCTTCTTATTGTATCCATATGAAATGATGGACGGTAACTCAACCTAATGTGGTAATCATTTTGTAATATATCCAAATCAAACCATCATGCTATACCCCTCCAAGTTATACAGTGAGGTGTGCCAATTATTTCTCAATAAAACTGGAAAACAATCTATGTAATCTGAGCCACAGATGCAAGCCACAGATGCAAGTTACTCAGCCTCTGTTGCCTCATCTTTAACATGAAGATGATAGTATCTACCTTGCAGAGTTCTAGGAGGATAAAATGAGGAAGTGCTTAGAATAGTAATGGGCACATGGTGAGCAATGTTAAGGCATTTACTGCTATTATTATTATTATTATTATCATTCCTACTGGGACTCAGTTATCTCATCTGTTAAAAAAAAAAATGTTACAAACAGATGATTATTGAGATTCCTCCTTCCTCTGTTGTTCAGTGGAAAATTGGGATAGGAATCCAATGCTATGTAAGTGTAAGTTCTGGAATATCCTGAGGGCAGGACCTCAGACCCAGCCTGTTTCTATAGGGGAGATCTGCAAGACGCTGCTTCTATGGCTGGGGAAGGGTGGGGTGGGGAGAAGGACCTGCTGCTTCATTTGTCAGCACTGTTAGAAATGTGCTCTCTCCACCCTGGGCACATGTTGACTTCCTCACCGGATAGCTTCAATATTCTCAAAGAAAACCCCCATAGACCCTTACCAAGTCACCAGTTATAATCCTTCTGCTTTTTGAACCTCTGAGCTAGAGGAGATCTAGGATGGGCTTGCAGTTTGAAGCAAAACCCATCCTTTTCCAAGTGCCTCCGGCACTAACTAATAGGAAAGAATGCCCACAGGGAATTATGGCCCTGTAGCTTTGCCCACCAGCTGTCCTTGGGCTGAGAGATGAAAGAGAAGCTGGGTGGTCAGAGGTGGAACACTTGAAAGCTGTGAATGAAGTTGCTAAAACTGCAGCAATAGCTACCCCAAGGGGCACAGTTCAAGGCCTTCCACCTATCTGGCTTCCTTCCCCTAGAGACCAAACTGATGAGTTGTAGAAATGCAGTATAGGAACAGCCCAGTGGGTCAGGCGCCTCATCTCTAGGGAGACTGGTGTGGAGAATGCATCTCCAAACTCATCTTCAGGAATTGCCCCAATCTCTCCTGGAATGACTCAAAAGCTGGAGTCTCGGCTACTGCCCTTGGAGGGCAGGAATCTGCCCTCTAATATGCCTCAGCACCAGGAATTCTTCCTCCCTAGGATACCAGTTAGAAGGATGACAGGACTACTCACCTCAGAAAAAGCAGTTCAACAACCAAACTACAATCCATGCCTCCCCAACCCCCACCCCTGCCAAGCAGCAGTTTCTTCCCAGCTATTTGCGTAGATTTGCTGAGAGCTCCATTCGCCCACATCAGCAAGTCCTTACCGAGAGCCCACCCTGGAAAGGGAGATGCCAAAGAACTGGGAAGAGCAGACCCACCCGGGAGAAGAGACCCCAGCCCAGTCACCAGGCAGCGTAACAAGAACAAAGCACCGCCCTTGACCCAAGAGGAGGCAAGAAAGAACCTGAGACCCTCATGCTCCAGGCCATTGGGAGCACCAGGTCCTGGATTCCCTTTTTTCTCTAGGCAAAATGGAAGGATGTTTTCTGCACATCCCAGACACACTCACTGAGTCTGAAACACTTCAGTATTCTGGCCTGACTGAGTGCCCTCCACATCCATTGCAAAGGGGTCACATTCTCCCTTTGTGACTTGCTGAGAGCTTCCTGGCAACAGAGCTGTACCCAGAAAGAATTCCAGAATCCCATTATCTAAAGCCAAGGGCCGGTCCGGGCGAAGAGAGTTGTCACCATGCCTGTATGGCTAGATACAGAGATACCCTCCCTGACCCACCAACCTCACCCACCCACACCCCCGTGTAGCACCTTCCAGATGAGCCAGGGGCAGGTCTCCTTAACTGCAGCAGCGAAACACCAGAAATCCAGGCAAAACACAAAGAGACTTTCCTGTCTGGCCCTGAAGGAAAATGAAGGTCCTGCAGGACCTGGACCAAGGAGAACTGGAATGTGAAGAAAGAGGCGTGGACTTTTCCCACACTGCAACATGGGCGAGTTTTCTGCTCTGAGGCCACCTGTAGTCTTCAGTTAAGGCGCCTCTCCAGGCCTGTTCCTTTGGCTCATTAGGTAAATGTGCCGAGGCAAAGAAAGAAATCAAGATCTGTTTAGCTTTCCCCACTGGCCCTGTCAACTGTTCCGAGGAAGACAGTTCCTGCCACACCGCTCAGGAAATGGGCCCCCGAGGGCCAAAGCACGGCTCCGTCCTGTAAATGTATTTACACAGCACGGGCTTGTTCTTCACGTTTAGCCAGCAGCCCACCTCTCCTGAGAGCCCCCGGCAAGTTTTATCACCTGGGAGGGCCCTCAGCTGCTGCTTTCACCAAGTCCCTCCTCGATCATCAGAACAGACAGATTGTCTGGCTGTGCAGAGATGCACCACCACCAACCCGCTTCCCCGCACAGTGAGCCGGCTCAGGGGCTGACAGAAGGTTCTCCAGCCGGCTGAGACAGGCGGCCCCTGCAGAATCTCCTCTGAACACCCTCTGGGGCCCCTGGCTGGGGCTGCCTACTCAGACTGCCCAAAGAGACGCTCTTCTCAAGGCGGAGGGAGCAGACAAAAGCTCAGATTACAGCATCTTTGACGCAGGTTTCACTTGGAAATGTGAGGAATGGGAAGATGCAGCAGTGGCGTCAAGCTCAAGCCAGACACAAGACTGATAATGCCAGAGAGTTTCAGAGACGGAAAAGGGGTTCAAAGAAGATCTAGTCCTGCAACCCACTGTACAGATGAGAAAACTAAGACCCAAAGAAAATAAGTAAGAGTTACTGCACGGTAGCGAAAAACAAGGGCTCCGGACTTGGTTGCAACCCCCACTTCACACATGTTTGCTCTATAATCTCTAACCTAATCTCTATGAATCTTTTCTCATCCTTAACATGCATATAATAAAACTCACCTTATATGATGCTTTCTGATGCTCACATGGGATCATGAAGGAAATAAAACACTTAGCACAGTAAGTGACTACATAATTAATGGTAACAGTTACCACTATTATTAAATAACTTGGCCGAAATCATTCTGAGAATTCCTCTCAGATATAAGACTCAGATTCATTTCTTTGTTATTTCTACATCAGTGTTCATGTTCAGGGGGTCAGAGACTCCAAGTCACTTTCTGTTTCAGTGAGGACTTCCATTCCCCTACGGAAAACAGTGACTTAAAAAATTGGAGGTTCCTTCTTCCATATAAGTAAGACCAAGTGAAGCACAGTGATGGCAAGGGGGCCCATGAACACAGACGCCTACATTTCTGCCATCCTGCACTCTTGGCTGACATCCTAAAGGTCACAAGACAGCTGCTGGGCTTCTGGTCAGTGGCAGGAAATGGAATGGGAAGGGGTAACAAGACACTCCTCCCAGAAGAGTCAGCCCTCTTTCCAAAGATTTCCTGGAACCCCATTCTGTGACTTTTGCTTGTAACTACACACTCTGGCTGCGAGGGAAGTTGGACACCCGAGAAAGCGTGGGTTCTGTTTACAAAGAAAGGGAAAGATACTGCAAGGGTAATGAGCAGTCTCAGCTCTGCAGCCACATTCTTTATAATAAATTGTCACCCCTCCCATCTGCTTCCCATCCAGGAGCTCTACTGGATTACCTGGACACTCCCCATCTATGCCTGTGGCTGCCCCAGGGGCCCAGCCTGGTCCAGAATGGGAGTCTTAACACCCCATAAGCATCTGATCATGCCTTGCTGCTAAGGGCTGACAAGGATTCTGTAAAAGGAAAGAGTAAGCAAAGGAGGGGCTGCTCTAAGGGAGCCCCACATTGTCCATGGCCTCCCCAGAGGCCCACAGGTTTAGAGGTAGAGTTCCCATTCCTCTCTCGTAGTAGAGTGTATTTGAGCAACACTGAGATGACACCTTTGAAAGTCAGTTTCTAAGTCAGACTATGTCTCTTCTGCTCCAAACCCCCCAAAGGTACCCCATTTCTTCCATGGTAAAAGCCAGAGTCCATCATCCATCACATCCACCTGCCAGGCCTCCCATAATCTCTTCAGGCACCTCTTTTGTGTCACTCGATCTACTCCTACCATAGCAGCCTCCTGGCTACTCCTCAAACATGCACATACATTCAACCTCAGGGCCTTTGTACTATTCTCACACCTGGAATGCTCCTTCCCCAGATATCCAAATGGTTCGTCCTCACCTCCTGCAAAGCTTTGTTTAAATATCATGTACTCAGGGCGCCTGCGTGGCTCTGTGGGTTAAAGCCTCTGCCTTCAGCTCAGGTCATAATCTCAGGCTCCTGGGATCGAGCCCTGCATCGGGCTCTCTGCTCGGCGGGAAGCCTGCTTCCTCCTCTCTCTCTGCCTGCCTCTCTGCCTACTTGTGATCTCTGCCTGTCAAATAAATAAATAAATAAATAAAATATTTATAATATATAAATATATAAATATTTATTTATTTATAATAAATAAAATATTTAAAATATTTTAAAAATAAATGAATGAATGAATATCACGTTCTCAGGGTGCCTGGGTAGCTCAGTTATTAAATGTCACCTTCGGCTTTGGCCATGATCCCAGAGTCCTGTGATCAAGCCCCACATCAGGGTCCTTGTTTGGCAAGAAGCCTGCTTCTCCCTCTCCCACTCCCCCTGCTTGTGTTCCCTCTCTTGCTGTATCTTTCTCTGTCAAATAAATAAATAAAATCTTTCTTAAAATAAATAAATAAATAAATAAATAAATATCACCTTCTCACTATTCTATTTAAAATTGTAACTGGGATGCCTTGGTGGCTCAGTTGGTTAAGTGTCTGCCTTTGGCTCAGGTCATGATCCTGTGGTCCTGGGATCCAGCCCTGCGTTGGGCTCCCTGCTCAGTGAGAAGTCTGCTTCTCCCTCTCCCTCTGCCCCACCCCCACTTGTGTGATGCGCTCTCTCTCTCTCTCAAATAAATAAAATCCTTTAAAAATTAAATTAAATTGTAACCACCATGGTACCCCCAACACTGTCATACTCCTCTACCTTCCCACAGCACTCATCATCTTGTAACTTACCATACCCTTTATTTTTTATTACATTTATTAATTATCCTTGTTCTATGGCCACACAATTTATTCATTTCTTGTCTTTAGTTACTTATGTCTTTTGAAAGCCGGGACTATGGTCTGTTGTGTTCATAGCTACATCCTTAGCACCTAGAACAGAGCCTGATACACATAGCAAATGCTTTATAAATATTCGTTGAATAAATGTATACATTAATGTAGCTCTGTCTGGGGCCAAATTAGAATTGCCAATTAGGAATAAGGCAGGTGACAGGAAAGGAATAGATAAGAATCTGGCATAACCAGCAATAGAGACAGAAACATCCACATAAAGTCAGATCAAGGAAATGTGCCTTCTGAGAGAAGACACAGAAAAGTAATGACCTAGATTTAAGCTATACCTTTCCTACCTGGATGAGTAAATACATCCTCTACCTATTTTGCAGATAATGTAAGCACCCATTCAGTGGATGGGGAAACTAATTACTGGCAACAGAGAGTCTAGCATCTAGTATCTCATATGGTCCTACTAAATGATCTGAACTCCGCCCTGGCTCAGGGTCTACAGCCTGAAAGAAAAAGCAGGCTCCTTCTCCAAACCAGCTGCCACTAGGGTAATGGTTCATTTTCTTCCACCTACAACTTTCTGTCCCTTCTCTGGAGCTGCTCTCTTACTGTGTGGCTCTCACAAGCACCTTTCACCTCTAAGAGGGCACTTTTCAAAATAAGACCACTGTGCTGTCGAAAGCCAGAGAAAGGCCTAACAGTCAGGTCCAGGCAATGTTCCCTTCCATTTATATGCCCCAACACTCACACTGAAGGGATGCCTAGGTGGCAATGGAATCAATTCTCTGTCCCTAAATCAGCTGGAAATGGTTTTTTCCTCCCCTGCTGAATAATTTGGAAATGATTTTGAAAATGCAATGCAAAGAGAGCAGTCTTTTTTTTTTTTTCTCCTAGCCATGAAAATACACACTGCCTTCCAGAGCCTGATTAATGTTAAATATGACCTTTTGCAAAGTTTCTTGGCAGGTTAATTTATGATACTTCCAGATTCTAATGTACCAGACAGTGGCTGTTTATGCGTTTGATGAAGTATTCTTTGTCCGGAGTTGATATGTTTTACCAGATCTTCTGTCGCTCGCCCCCCCCTCACTCCCTCATGCTCTTTCAATCTCTCTTTTACTCTAACTTTGTGCTTGGCTATTTAATCAATCTTACTAGGGAGAAAACATGAATATATTTATGAATTCTCGGTCCCTAAGTTGTCATGCATGCTGTATGAGCTTATTACTGTATCTCCAAGATAATTCTTCCCTCTCATCTCCCTACACCTGTGCTTTTGAGTTCAGGGAGATCGCAACTCAACCAAAATTACTTTTAATGTATGGTTTGCTACAAGAGCTGCTTTGAGGGTCTCTGTCCTGAGCAGGTGTATCTTCTCCTTATTGCCTTTGTCTTTGTTCTTCCCCATCTCCAAAGAGAAATCTAGTGAGCTAGACTTGAGCCCCAAGAGGCTGTTTCAGTCCATGAATATAACTAAGCTTAATGAGCATGTACATACCTTCATGGAGGAAAAGCCAACAAATGTGCGTGAGGGACAGAGGGTGCTCAGGAGGCACTTTGCCCTCAGAAGGTACGTCGGAGAAGTCAACCATTGATTACACGGCAGTTTCAAGATAGCAAAAATTTTTGCCTTCCTTCTACAGAGGCTGGACCAGTGCTTGGCACTCAGCAGGGGTCTGGTTTTGGTGAAAGAAAGAAAGAAGTGAGACAGCAAAGAAGAAAAGAGGCAGGAAGTCCATACTCTAATACAGTGACCCTCAAATTCTCCATTAGAGGTGTAAGGAACAAGAGTTTGAGCCCAAAGGGCAATTTTTCCATTTTGATAATAGAGGCCAAGGTTGTGCCCAGTACCTCTTGGACTGTCACTACCTGAGAAAAGTTGTAGATACTGGAACCCACCTTTCCCCGGAACGACAGCCCTCTTTATGCTGTCGAACCCCAGGCATGTGCACGTGGGCTGGCATTTTTTAATGCATCATAGACAGCTTTACTATAACAGTAAGGAAGGGAAGGAGCTGAAAACCAGAGCAGAGCAAAAGGATCGTTGAGCTGCATCCCAGGACCAACTAAAGCAAGAGGACACAGACCATGTGGAAGCCAGACAGGACAGCTGTGTGGTTTCTCCAGAAATATTCTGCCACCTGGAGAAAAAGCAAGAGAAATGGTATGGCTGAACTTGTCCAAGGTCAGGAATTAGCCAGACGAGTGCAGCACAGGTTCAAGGGGACAGGGAGAGGGTGAGTCAGAATGACACAGGGTCCAGGCTGCAGAGACAATGGGGAGAAAGCAGAGGCTTGTGATCTCTGTTATCATTTGGTCCAAGAGTTTTATATTTGGGAATGTATAAGTCATTAATGGGATAGTTTATTTTCTAGCTATTTGGGCCTCAATTATATACATCCCAACTTCCTTTGTCCACCTGAGGAGAAAATGGAATTGAGCTGGGCAGTTTCTATTTGCACTACAAACCTTTGGGGGCTGCTTATGCAGCCTGACAGCTCTGTTCCAGGACTCTAGATTGGATGAGCCTCGCTTGTGAGAAAAAGACCCAGATGTCACCTCTCTAGTGTAGTTTGAAGGGCAAAGGAAAAGCTGCACAGCCTTACTTACCATGTCTTTTGTCAGCCTGCCATAGTGCTTGAAATTTCCCTGTTACTCATTGCTCAGGTTTACTGAACAGAAATTTTAGTAAAGCACAAATTTTACCTGAAGGGAGTCATGCAACTGAGATAGCAGAGAAAACTGAGACTCAGACCAAGCTGGATTCAGATCCCAGCTCTCTATATAGCCATGTGATACTAGGCAAATTACTTAGAATCCCAAAGACTCTGTATCCTTATTACAAAAATATGAATTCTATCAACCTTGCATTGTCATTATAAGGATGGACTAACTGACACACAGAAAACTAACACAGAGACTGAAACAAGGGGGGGACTCGAGAAATGTTTGTTCTTTTTATCTTTATCGCTATAAAGGTACAGTAGGAAAAGAACATGGACAGGACTAAGGGCAAGGGCAATGAGTTCTAGTTCCTGCCCTTCCATTAATGAGCTATGTGACTTATGGGTTTTGTTGTTGTTGTTGCTGTTTAAGAGAGAGAGAGAGCACTCACGTGAGCTGGCAGGGAGCAGAGGGAGAGAAACAATCTCAAGCAGGCTCCACAGCCAGCATGAAGCCTGACACAAGGCTTGACCCCATGACCCTGAGATCATGATCTGAGCCGAAATCAAGAGTCAGATGCTGAACCAATGAAACTACCCAGGCACCCCAACGTAGGTCCCTTTACTTCTCTGGGTTTCAGTTTCCAGAGGGACTTGAACTAGAATGTCAACAAATGTTATCAAGCTTCTGATATGTACCAGATGCTATTCATCTGCTTGCATGATCAATAAATTAATAAACAGGTATGTGAAACAGTGGTAAGTAATAAGTAGATAATTAAAATATAGTCTTAGGATGGAGAGGTACTGGGAGGTTACTTTAGACTGAGTACTCAGGGAGACCCATGTGAGGAGGTGATTTCTATACGGAGGCCTCGAACGACAAAAGCGGGGGATAAAAGGTGGGAATGCTGTACACACAGAGGAACAGAAAATGCAAAGGCTTCCCCAAAGAGGCAAAGCTCAGACGGCTTCTAAAGTTCTTTCTAGGTCCAACAGCCATTATCTTATGTTCTTTATGATTTTTGTGTGTGTCACCAGAATACATCAACTGACAGTTCTTTGATGGGCTGATTATAGTCACTAAGAGGTAGAGGGTGATCTGGTTAGACTAGTTCTGCTGGGGCCCAACTGAGCAATGGGAAAACTAGAACAAAGACCAGAAAGGAAAAGAGTATGCCCCAAAAAAGCCAAGAAATAATTGGGTACGAGGGCTAAAAATGGGATTATAGAGACTGTGGCCAGCTTCCTCCCAAAGCAGCCATCAGATCCTTATCATAAGACCTGGAGAAACAATGAAAGAAGCTGGTGGTCTGTACAGCTGATGTTCTCAGGAAGTCCCTTTGCTAACACTAAAGAAAGATGGAACCAAGTCAAGAAGAAGCTTTCTGGATAAAGAAGGTTTAGGCTGGGAAAATTCTGGTCTCAGATGACAGAATAGAGATAGTCATTCATTTACCCCCCATTTACTTATTTAACCAGTATTTGTTGAAGAAGGCTCCCTCTTCTAAGCCTGTTCTAATTGCTAGGCTTACATCCTTGAACAACATTCCAGTGGAGGAGACAGATGTGTACTGAGAGGCCAATATCTCGAACCTACACAAATTTAGACCCTTTATTTGCTCTCCATATTGAGTGACAAATCTGTGCCTGGGGCTGGGTTCTATACTTACTGTTTCTGGGCATGCAAACACGGATCATACCTTAATAGAGAGGTTTACAGCTCTCAAGTTTTAAGGCTCTCACTAAGTTCCTTTGTCCTCACACCACCCGACAGCCTCAAAAAGGTAAAGGGGTCTGCTCAGGCTCCCTTCTCTGGAAGTCTGTGCTCTGACCTAAATCATCTGCTAGTCTAGTGGTCTTCCAGTTATAACCCTTTCTTACTTAGTACACAACACTCCCCCTGACTTTATATTGGAAGCAAGGGCAGTGACCATGCAGGAGCTGAGAGAATCCATTCTGTTCGTGTGTGGCAGCAGCTATTTCTAGTTAACCAAGGCAGCATCTAGTTGGGGGGACTGCAGAGCAATCTTCAGTGTCAGTGCCCCAGGGCAGCAAGAGTGGTGTCTTTGCTGCCTTTGTTTTGTTGCACAGAATATTCTCCCAATGTATAATCCATGTATCCCAGGTTTCCTGAAGTTATATGGAACTACCCAGTGCTCCTCTTAATAAATTCTCCCTCTGCTTAAATTAACTCAATTTGACCTCTGTTGCCTAAAACTTAGATCTATGACTGCTACATTCACAAAGCCCACTGTTCCCATTTACCTACAAGATAAGCTAGTTTTTCTACAATTTAAAAAAAAAAAAAATCCTTAGCGTCTCAAAACAACAATGCTTCCTATCTTGATCAAACTTCTTGTGCATCAGGTTGGCTGGATTTTCCTAAGAGAAATGTAAAAATATTTTGAACTGAATGAAAATACACTAACTTATTATCAAAATTTGTGGGATGTAGCAAAAGCAGGGTTTAAAAAGAAATTTGTAACACTGAGTGTATGTATTAGAAAAGAAGATAGACCTAGGACACCTGGCTAGCTCAATCCGTGGAGCATGGAACTTTTGATCTTGGGTTCATGAGTTCAAGCCCCATGTTCAGCATAGAGATTAATTTTAAAAATAAAATCTTAGGGCGCCTGGGTGGCTCAGTGGGTTAAGCCGCTGCCTTCGGCTCAGGTCATGATCTCAGAGTCCTGGGATCGAGTCCCACATCGGGCTCCCTGCTCAGCAGAGAGCCTGCTTCCCTCTCTCTCTCTCTGCCTGCCTCTCCATCTACTTGTGATTTCTCTCTGTCAAATAAATAAATAAAATCTTAAAAATAAAAATAAAAATAAAAATAAAAAAAAATAAAATCTTAAAAAAAAAAAAAAAAAGGTGGGGGGCGCCTGGGTGGCTCAGTGGGGTTAAGCCTCTGCCTTCGGCTCAGGTCATGATCTCAGGGTCCTGGGATCCAGTCCCACATTGGGCTCTCTGCTCAGCAGGGAGCCTGCTTCCTCCTCTCTCTCTCTCTGCTTCTCTCTCTCTCTGTGATCTCTGTCAAATAAAAAAATAAAATCTTTAAAAAAAAATACCTAAAATCAATTACCAAGCTTCCACCTTAGGAAATTAAAGAAAACTGGTAACACAAACCTAAAGAAGCACAATAAGAGAAATAATAAAATTAAAGCAGAAATCAATGAAACTGAAAACGGGAAACCAGTAGAGAAAAACCAACAAAACCAAAAGCTGGTTCCTTTAAAAGATTAATAATATTAATAAATCTCTAGTCACGCTACCCAAGAAAAAGAGAAAGAAGACAGAAATTACTAACTTCAGAAATGAAATAGGGGTTACTGTAATGGTCCCACAGACATCAAACCATAACAAAGGAATATTATGAACAACTCTATTAAACACAAACTTGATTAACTTATGTAAAATGGGCCAATTCCTTCAAATATATAATCTACAAAAGCTCATACAAGGAGAACTAGGTAATATGGATAATCCTATTATATCAAAGAAACTGAATGAATAATTAGCAACATTCCAAAAAAGAAAGCACCAAATGCAGATGGTTTCACTGGTGAATTTCACCAAACATTTCATAGAGAAATACCAATTCTCTATAATCTCTTCTAGAAAAGAAAAGCCGAGGAAACATTTCCTAACCCATTCTGTAAGATCAGCATTGTGCTAACACTAAAGATAAACAGAAACATTCCAAGAGGGGCACCTGGTTGGCTCAGTCAGTAGAGCATGTGATCTTGATCTCGGGATTATGATTTCAAGCCCCACACTGGCTGTGAAGACTACTTAAAAATAAAAAAGTTTTTAAAAAAATTCCAAGAAAGGAAAACTACAGACAAGTTATTCCTCATTAACACGGAGGTAAAAATACTCAACAAAATATTAGAAAATCAAATCAAGTAATGTATAAAAAGAATTATACACCATGGTCAAATGGGATTTATTCTAGATATGCGAGGCTGGTTCATCATTCAAAAACCAATTAATATTATCAACTAACTTCAGTATCAAAAGCTAAAGAAGAAAAATTATATGATCATATCAACAAACACACACACACAAAAAAAAGTTTGCAAAATCCAAAACCCATTCAGAATAGAAACCTTGGGCAAGCTAAGAATAGAGGACAACTTTCTTAACTTAAAAAGAACATCTATGGGGTACCTGGGTGGCTCAGTCATTAAGAGTCTGCCTTTGGCTCAAGTCATGATCCCAGGGTCCTGGGATCGAGCCCCGCATTGGGCTCCCTGCTCAGCGGGAAGCCTTCTCCTTTTCCCACTCCCCGGCTTGTGCTCCTGCTCTTGCTGTTTCTCTGCCAAATAAATAAATAAAATCATAAAAAATAAAAAAATTTTTAAAAAATCTACAAGCCTTTCCAAGCTACTATTACAGTGAGTAACTAGATGCTTTCCCCCTACGATCAGGAACAGGAAAAGATGTTTCCTCTCACCAGTATCATGAAGGACATCACATTTATGTAGATAGGAGAGGAAGAATTAAAATTGCCTTTGTTTGCAGATGACCTGATGGTCTATGATATCTAAAATCCCAAAGAATTGACCCCTGCCCCAATCCCCCCTCCAAAAAATCCCACTCTGGAACTAATAAGCAACTTTAGCAAGGTTTCAGGATACCAGGTTAATATACAGAATTTGAATGTTTTTCTATATCCCAGCAATGCACAACTGGAATTTCTGTGAGATTAAAAACACAATATGAGTCAAGTGGAGAAAGACAACTATCATATGATCTCCCTGATATGAGGAAGTGGTGATGCAACATGGGGGCTTAAGTGGGTAGGAGAAGAATAAATGAAACAAGATGGGATTGGGAGGGAGACAAACCATAAAGGACTCTTAATCGCACAAAACAAACTGAGGGTTGCTGGGGGGGGGAGGGGGGTTGGGAGAAGGGGGGTGGGGTTATGAACATTGGGGAGGGTATGTGCTATGGTGAGTGCTGTGAAGTGTGTAAACCTGGCGATTCACAGACCTGTACCCCTGGGGATAAAAATATATGTTTATAAAAAATAAAAAATTTTAAAAAAACACAATATGACCGATAAGCACCAAAAAATTCTAAAATACTTAGGCTTAAATCTAACAAAATAAGTATAGAACCTTTATGAGGAAAATTATGTAATTCTGATGAAGTAAATAAAAAATCTAAATAAATGGTAAAATATTCTAATTTCCTGGGTAGAAAGACTCCATATTGTTAAGATGTCACTTTTTCCCAACTTAATCACAGACTTGACACAATCCTAATCAAAATCCCAACAAGTTATTTTGTGGATATCAACAAAGTGATAATCAACAAAATGATTCTAAAGCTAATACCAGAAGGCTAAAGACACAAAAGAGCCAATATGATACTAAAGAAAAACAATGCCAAAAGACTGACATTACCTGACTTCAAGGTTACTCTAAAGGTACAGTTATTAAGAGAGCTTGGTACTGCAGAAGAAATAAACAGATCAATGGAATATAAGAGTCCAGAAATAGACCCACACAAATATAGGTCCCTGGTCTTTAACAAAGGAAGAAAGGAAATTCAATAAAGAAACAATAGTCTTCAACAAATGGTATTGGAACAATTGGACATTCTTATGCAAAAATTTAATCTAGATATAGACTTTCTACTTTCACAACACTTAATTGAAAGTGGATAATAAAACATAAACATAAAAGACAAAACTATAAAACATTTAGAAGATGACATAGAAGAAAATCTAGATGACCTTGGATTTGGAGATGAATTTTCACATGCAACACCAAAAGGGCAATAGATGAAAGGAAAAAAATCACAAGCTGGTCTTTATCAAAATTAAGAACTTCTAATCTGCAAAAGACACTGTTAAGAGATGAAAGGACAAGCCACAGACAAGAAGAATATATTTGTAGAACACCATCTGATAGAGGCTTTGTATCCCAAATAGAAAAAGTGCTCTTAAAACTCAACAATAAGAAACTAACCCAATTTAAAAATGGGTGAAAAATACAAACAAGGTTTTTCACAGAACTAGAACAAATAATCCTAAAATTTGTATGTAACCACAAAAGACCCCAAATAGCCAAAATAATCTTAAAAGAGGAAAAAAAAAACTGGAGGTATCACAATTCCAGATTTCAAGTTATATTACAAAGTTGTAGTAAGCCAAACAGTATGGTACTGGCAAAAAATACTCACACAGATCCAGAACAGAAAGAACAAAACAGAACAGAAAGAACAGGACAGAACAGAAAGCCCAGAAACAAGCCAATTAATCTTTGACAAAAGAGGCAAGAATATACAATAGGAAAAAGACAGTCTCTTCAACAAATGGTGCTGGGAAAACCAGACAGGAAAATGCAAAAGAATGAAACTGGACCACCTTCTTACACCATTTGCAAAAATAAGCTCAAAATGAATGAAAGACCGGAATAATGTAAAGAATTGTTGAATCACTATACTGTACACCTAAAACTAATATAACACTGTATATTAACTATACCAGAATTAAGATAACTTGATTTTAAAAATGAAAGAAAGACAGAAAGAAGGAAAGATCTAAACAGAGATCTCACCAAAGAAGATACACAGATGACAAACAAGTATATGAATAGATATTGAACACCATATGTCACTAAGGAACACAAGTTAAAACAGCAATGAGGGGGCACCTGGGGGGGCTCAGTGGGTTAAGCCTCTGTCTTTGGCTCAGGTCATGATCTCAGGGTCTTGGGATCAAGCCCCTCGTTGGGCTCTCTGCTTGGCAGGGAGCCTGCTTCTCCCTCTCTCTCTGCCTGCCTCTCTGCCTACTTGTGATCTGTCTCTCTGTTAAATAAATAAAAAATCTTTAAAACAACAACAACTACGAGATACCACTACATACCTATTAGAATCACTACTATGTAAAGGAAACCTGACAACACCCCATGCTGAAGAGGATGCAAAGCAACAAGAACTTCCAGTCATTGTTGGTGGGAATACCACACGGTACAGCCACTTTGAGTGACAGTTCGTCAATTTTTTTTTTTTAAGATTTTATTATTTATTTGAGAGAGAGAGAACACAGGTAGGCAGAGAGGCAGGCAGAGAGAAAGGGGGAAGCAGGCTCCCTGCTGAGGAGAGAGCCTGATGTGGGGCTCAATCCCAGGACCCTAGGATCATGAGATCATGACCAGAGCAAAAGGCAGAGGCTTACCCCACTGAGCCACCCAGGCACCCCAGTTTGGCAATTTCTTATGAAGCTAAACATAGTTTTACCACGCTATCTAGCAAGTACACTTCTATGTATTCACCCAATTGAAATGAAAACTTCCACACAAAATCTGCATGAGAATGATTATGGCAGCCTTATTCACAATTTTCAAAAACTAAAAGCAATCAAGATGTCCTTTAATAGGTAAATGGAAGTGTGTCTGCTTGGCTCAATCAGAAGAGTGTGTGACTCTTGATCTTGAGGTCCTGAGCTCAAGCCCCATGTTGGGTGGAGAGAACACTTAAATAATTTTTTTTTAAGTGAATGGATAAGCAACCAGCACTCCATATAATGTAGTATTATCCAGTGATAAAAATGAGTGAGCTCTAATGCCATGAAAACACACAGAGGAAACTAAAACACATACTGCTAATTGAAAAGAAACTACTCCAAAAAGGCTGAATACCATTAGGATCTCAATGATACGACATTTGGGACAAGGAAAAACCACAGAGACATTAAAAATACCAATGATCAAAAAATAGGTATATATATATCAGTGATCAGCAAGAGCTCAGGGCAAGGGAATAAACAAACAGGTAAAGCACAGGATTTTTAGGGCAGTGGAACTATTCCACATGACAGTGTAGGTATGGACACCTGACATGCATTTGTCAAAGCCCATAAATCTGTACAACACAAACAGTGAATCTAATATAAACTGTGAACTATAGTTAATAATAATATACAAATAATGATTCATTAATCAAATATACCACACTCCAGCATGATGTTAATAACAGAGGGATCTCTGAGAGGGGACATACATGGAACACTCTGTACGATCTTCTCAATTCTGTAAATCTAAAACCGTGCTAAAAAATAAAACCAATTGATTTTCTTTAAAATACCTGGTGGCTTAAAACAGCAATGGTTTCTTTCTTGTTCATATTTCATGTCCATAGCAGGCTGGCTGCCTTTTCCTCATTGGAGACAGCCTGTTTGATGGAGTCCCCCCATCTTTAATATCACCAAGCACCATGGCAGAAATAAAATAGAAAATCATGCGATGGCTCTTAAAACTTTCTCCCTAGGAGTGCATCACTTCTGCTCATATTTTACTGTGAGCAAGTCATATAGCCACAGCTACCTTCAAGCAGGTGGATAATGAACTCTTACCATGTGTGCAAAAAAAGGAAAATCAGAATACGAGTCATTAGTTCTAAAAACTACTATCACTTTCTTCCTAGTTCCTTCCCCCTGGTGCAACATCATCACAAGGACACAGCGGCAAGACACTTGTGCACAAGGAACTTCAGGGCCAATGTAAGGAAACAGCGGCTGCCCTGAAACAGAAGTTCTGCAAGCCCACTAATCCCTACTTGCTCATCTCAAGTCCTACCTGTTTAATTGCCTCTTCACTCTGAAATCCCTCCTGAAAAACCTAGCTCTTTTATGAAGATCTCCCTTGGCTTCATACTTTCGGAATCAATTTACACAAGGGAGTCTGAAGAGAGACAGAAGCAAGACTGAGAAAACTATGTGTTTCCAAAAGCCTTTGTAGGTAAGAAGATCAAGGACCTCAGGACCAGATTTCACCCCACTGAGTATGGCTCTGCAAACTGCTTGACCTGCCTCTTCTGCTGTCACAAAAGTGGATGGCAGACTACAAAAGGACATATTAGTGGTAAAAAATTATAAACTTTTGTTCTGCTCATGGTGGCCAAGAATGCCTTAAGTATTCTAAAGCTGAGATAAATGGATGAGAAAGTATTATTATGGACTACTTAATGAACATGTGACAAAAATCTGACTCTAACCAGGAGCACCTACCTGGCTGCTCCAGTCAGTAGACCATAAAACTCTTGATCTTGAGTTCATAAGTTCAAGCCCCATGTTGGGCACAGAGCCTATTTTAAAAAAAAAAAAATTACTCTTACCAGCTTAAACAAAAAAAGAATGAGCTAATCTATATAACCAGGAAGTCCAAAGGGCAGGGCTTATCACAGAAATGTCTAGATTAAGGGATTCATTTCAATAATGTCATCAAATCATCTCTCGCAAATTTTAGTTTGTAAATTGATGTATATGTTATGCCCAAGATTGTAGTATAAAGATGCTACCTTTTAAAGAGACCTATTCATTGGTAAAATGTTTACTTTAGTTTAAAATTAATTTAGTTTCCTTTCCTTAAAGTTGTTTATTCTGTCCTAAAAGTAGTCCTGTCACTGTGTTTATATGCTGTTATTGAAAGTGGAACTGACTGGCATTCCTTGGCTGTTTTAGCCAAAGCCAAGGAAAAATGATTTCACATCTTGTTGATAGCTACTTCAACAAACCACTTTTTGGGACCTCAGTTTTGTATATAAAAGAAAATATACTTCTTTAAAAAAAAAAAATCCTCTCTCCTCCTTCCCTACCATCCATGCCCAACCTCCAAACTCCATCCTAGTTAACTGGCTGCTTTTCTGTGTTGATTTCATTCTCAGGTAATCTTCCCCCATATGCTACAAAACTGGCCACTTGTGCCTCTAAAGTTAGTGAGTTGAATCTATCCCAGACTGTTAGTTTTTGCAGGAAAAGAGACAGAGACAGAGAGATAGAATACTTCTGCCACTGATTCTAGCAAAAGTACCAGAAGGATGCTGATTTGATCCAGCTTGTGGCACATGACCATCTTTGAACCAATCTCCATGGACACTGTATTCTGATCTCACCATCTCTGAATGGAATAGGCTTCTTGCTAGAAAAGGGATTTCTGTTTCCATAGGAGAGAAGAAGGGAAGAAACTAATACTACCATTATCAGAGCCTATGGAAATGGGAAGAGAGGCTCACACAAACCCACACACATATTCAGACAGCCCTTCCATTCCCAAACTACCTATCTTAAACATGTGTTATGACTCCAGGATCTTCTATGGCTGAAAATGACAGAATCATTCCTCCAGAGCTGCAGCCCTGTTCCCATGCTCCATGAAGATGGGACTTGCTGTGGCACTCAGCTTCCCCTTGGTTGAACACTTGTGTGGCATGCATATGAACCCCATCCCTCACCAAGAGCCCATGTGCATCTTGAAGAAAACACTAGTCTGTGTTTCTCTTTGCATTCCACTACATGGCCCAGAAACACTCATTCAACCAGTGTTGAATGGACTCCTGGGTCTATGGATCCATGGATACATAGAATAAGGAGTTTCTGAGAAAGTAGAAGATATGTCTCTGATTCTAGGATCTTTTTACTTTGTCAAGTACACTTGGAACACCTTTTTAACATAAAAGAACAGATTCACAAATAAAAGTAGCAACAAGTATAAATTAACAACGTATGATTCGAATTCAGTAGTGATTAGAGAGTGCCAAGTAACCTCATAAAAAAAAGTCAGGTTTCCACAGTTATGGAGTTCACTTAGAGACCATTTTGCTTCTTGTCATTTGTACTCAAATTTTAATCACTATCAGTAATGTGATCTTCAAGTGAGAGGGACATGTGGTGGATACCGAGAGTACCTTGGATTGGAAGGGCCTATGGTGCTTTGATTAATACAGAGGAACAAGCCTTAGGGCTCTACTTCCTGCCCAGGTCTAGAAAGTCCTTCCTCCCTTCCCCTTCCCTGGCCACCAGTGAGTGCCCCAGTGATCTCAACCATCCTCCATCTGGGAATAAGGAATTCTTCCACGTACAGAGAGTCAAAGTCCCTCTAATCTTCCTCCTCTGACATATGCAAACCGCACATTAGCATGGTAATGTCTCGTGCCATTAGTGAGTAACGTGCTGAATAATTAGACTATGAAAATCTAACGGCAGGGATTTTTGTTTTATTAGCAATTTTCCATCCTATTGTGTTAATTTCATCTCACGTCAGTCGGCTTTCTAAGTAAACAATGATCACAGGCAGACATCATTTCCCCGCACATTGTGCTGCCTTGGATGACTTAACAGACCAGAAAATGGCTTAAGTTGCCTTTAGTCTTGCAGTCTTCACCTTCTGTTGATGTCACAATATCTGGGGTCCCTGATTTCTTATGGCCCTGGAATATTCATTTCCTTTTTGTCTGTGTGTGTCTGCCTCTGCCTATCTGTTCTCAGTCTATCTCCATGTCCTTGGTGTTGTTCTTCCTCTTCCTCTTTCTGCCATTTCCTCTCCACATCTCTGCACGCCTACCTATAATGACAGTGCACTTGTCCAGACCCTTATTCTAGTCTAACAGTTTTCACATCCATCTTACATTCTCTCCCCTTCCCTTCCATTTTCTCCATACATCTTTCATATCTTTCGCTTTCCTCCCCAATTCATCTGCTTTTCTTCCCACTTGTCTATCTTCTCATCATTTCTTCTTCCTCCCCTTCCTGGCACTCATCCTACCTAGCACCTGAAGTGCTATCTCTCAGTCTCTCCCCACTCCCTAACACATCCTGTGCTTCCTGTTCACTGCGATTTCTGGCTGACAGATGATTAATATTTGGCCCAGCTGCGTTGGAAAATTTAATGATTTTTTTTTCTGAGATATCCCCACAGTCATCAAACATCTGCAAGTTTCTCCCACAGCTAAGAAAAAGTTCTATTATTTAGGATGTCTTTGCTGTCCAAGTTACAAAATCAGCTGCCATATCCTCAAAAAAGATGGTGGAAAAAGATATTGGCAGCATTTACCTAGGTGACCATGTGGGACAGATTTGGTGGGGAAGGAGTCATACGGATTAGCACTGTTTCTTCCATTCTCTCCTTCCTCTCTGCCTCTAGAAGAATACAGGTTTAGATTCCTCCAAGGCAGGATAGTGCTTACTGGCACTACTCAAATATCCAGGTCAAAGAACTAGAACAATGAGGTAATATCTACTTAAAAATATAGATGGCCAAATGCCAGTAATTCAAGTGCTTGATCTGTGTATGCATCCATACGAGACCAATCACCTGGCAGGCTGCCATCTGGGGCATCAGTTTGAGAGGAGCGAAAGTAATCCATAGTTTTCATAATTGACCCACAAAATGCAACACAGTTACTCTCCCCGCTAAGGACCACCAATACCATCACTTTCATTTTACCCACCCTTGACTCCTCATCATTCAGTCACATTTCTCTACCCCTTCTCTATAATCCCCAATACATATATGGCTATTTGACTTCTTTTAAAAGCAACTAGCTTAACAAATGAGATTTTAGGCCTACAAAAGCTGGCATGATTGTTGTACAAGAGAGGTTCAGGAAAGGTACAAGGAGCTTTTGAAAAGCACCACAACCCAAAAAGATTTGGTATTTTTTGTAATCTATCACATCTCCAGAACCATACAGTGGAAAGTACAAAAGAAATGAAACATAACTTCTGTGATTTCAAGAAAATGTTGATTAGATAACAGAAAAAGAATCAGTGACTGTTAGATCATGTGAAATAAGTCTCATATATAATTGTACTTCAAAAGAGAAATAGAGAATATGGCTTCTGGAAGTCAATAATGATTTAAGTCACATTTTAAACATTCTGGAATAGAGAAACACAGCAATAAAAGCACCACGGTAGAATACACCCAGGTATACTGCAACAGAGGTGACACCACAGATCAGAATTCCACAAATGGGGTTAAGAAAATTGACCGGGGTTGGGGTGAGTGGGAGAGTGTTTAAAAAAAAAAAAAAGTACCAAGGTAGAAATGTAGAAATGTACATGGTCTGGAATCACAGAAAAGGCAGCTTTGCTGATGTGAACAGTAATCAGTACTGGACAGCAGGAGGCTAGAAGGTGCTCCCAACGGCTATCCTGGCATAGCCACCTAGCATCATCCCAGGATGGGACCACTAAGACTGTTTAGTTCACTGTGGACCAATCTTAGAATCAGAAATGGGCTCTCCAACCTCACTCCTGCCACACCTTCTTTCTTTCAGCTCTCACCATCTGTCCACATCAATATCCTGCATCAAGCACACGAACAGCCCTTGCGCTGACTGCTGCACTAGCTAAAATCACCAACCACAGACCACTTTTCCCTGCATTCAGCGCATCAGCATTCAGCACCATGGCCAGCGCCTGAGGCAGCAGAAGGGGTGGCCAGGAAAATATAATCATTCTCTCCATAGTTAGCCACGGGGCCTCTGATTCTTTCTCTTGTCTCTGATGTTTTCTCCCTAGGGTCCACTCAGGACCACTGTGTCTGGGTGACCAAAAAGACTGACTGTGTCATGCTAACATATTCACAGATTAACCAGCAGAGGAAGAGAAGGTAAAGCACCCCATCCCTCCTCTTTATATATACACAGCTCCCTCCCCTCTCTAAGAAGCCAACTGTGTTTGACAACAACTGTACAAACTCCTCCTTCCCACCCTCTGCCATTTGGTGACTGAGAGAGCAGGCGCTGGAACTGAGCTGCCTGGATTAAGTTCCCCCACATAGCGGCTGTGTAACCTTGGGCAAGTTACATAACCTTCCTGAACTTCAGCTCCCTCATCTGCAAAATGGAGATGAGAACAGTATCAACCTCACTGGATCAGTGAGAACAAAAAATAGGTTATCTACACACCACTTAGCACAGTGCTAGGAACATAGAAAGTACTGCATAAATGGTTTTGTTTTTATTATCACCCTCATTACCATTATCTGGCCACACTGTTGATTGAGCGTACTCCTACCTCAGAGCCTTTTCCTTGGCTATCTCCTAGCTGAGAAGCTTTCTCCCCAAATATCCAGGTGGCTTACTTCTTCACTTCCTTGAGGTGATCAATGAGATCTTCCCTGGCCACACTCTATAAAATACCTCTCTCTGTTATGCCCTACCCCACTCCTGTTTTCTCTTTCTAAAATATATCATATTCTGATATACTAGATAGTATTTTTGTGTTTTTATTTTCTCTTTAGTCTTTTAGAATATAGGCTCCATGAGGACATGGATCTTGTTTACTTCTGTATCCCTAGAGCCATTAATCAGTACCTGGCATGTTCAAAACTACTATTATAAATACATTATTATCATCAATGTGATTATTCAGAAATGGTTTTTTTCTATTTTACAAAAAAACAAACTGAGACATTAAAAGAATGTGCCCCACCTATAAAATATAAATCACTAGACATCAAGAGAAAAATGAATTAAGAACAAACCTTTTTTTTCACTACGTTTGTTTCACTAGGACATTTGTTTCACTGGGATAGCACCTAACCCAATGTAGTGTTCACATATAGGCTGAGAGGGAGGTCCCCATCGCTCCAGAAGAATCCTTGGGTAACAATTTTCATCTTCTGCACTCCCACCCAGAAGCCAGCCTGGGCCTCTGGGGAGACTGCTGAAGGCTGGCAAAGCTCTAAGGCTTCCCTGTCCTGGGAGGCATACTCCAGAACCCTGCCTCCCAGGGCACTTGGGTGGCTCAGTTCAGTCAGTTAAGCATTCAACTCTTGGTTTTGGGTCTGGTCATGATTCCAGAGTCATAAGATTGAGAGCTGTTATCAGACTCCACACCCTGGGTATGGATACTGCTTAAGATTTTCTCTTTCTGGGGCATGTGGGTGGTTCAGATGGTTAAATGGCTGCCTTCAGCTTAGGTCATGATCTCCAGGTCCTGGGATCAAGTTCCACATCAGGCTCCTTGCTCAATGGGGAGTCTGTTTCTCCCTCTGCCTCTCCCTATGCTTATACTGTCTCTATCTCTGTTTCTCTCTCTCTCTCTCTCAAATGATTTTATAAAACCTTATTTAAAAAAAAAAATTTCTCTCTCCCTCTGCCCCCTCCCACTCCACTCCAAGCTACTGCATGCTCTCTCTCTCTCTCTCTCTCTCTCTCAAAAACAAAAAACAAACAAACAAACAAACAAAAACCACCAAAGGATAAAAAGAATCCTGCCTTCCATGGGCCTGCCTGGCTCTTCAGATCTTGACATGAGACCTGACTAAAGCTAGACAAGGCTCAGCATGGAGAAGGTTGTGCCTCCAGAGATCCAATATATTAAGGTTTATCTCAGCCTCTTCTACAGTAAACAGCATCTCCATGAACCATTCAGCCCATGAACCTTGTTGCTGCCCTTCTGCCCTCTGGAAAAGGACAGTGGATATGACACCCATGTCCCTCCCTCAGCCAGAAGTTTATCAACATGAAGGGCATACAGTATGGATCATTCCGAATCTCCTCAAAGGAGTTTGCTTCTGAAATGCTCAGAATCTTAAATCTAACTTTTTTATGGAAGTTCTTATCTCAGAGCCAAGCTGAGAGAGAGATGCACACAACCTCCTCAAAAGGAGAAAAGCCTGACCTCAGGATGAGGTCATGTGAAAAGCCCCGTGCCATGACTGTCCTAGTGAAGAAGGGGCTCACTAGGGACAGAAAATCCAAATGTGGGCTGCTGAAGCCAACCCGAGAAGCTGGTTTTTCCAAACACTGAGTCTAGGAATGAGAGAAGTGACATCAAAACAGGACAAATTAGGAAATAGATGAGTGACAGGAAGTCCTAACTCTGCTCTGGGAGAGCTTTTAAAACCAAGCTAAATCTAGTAAAACTGAGTTATGTGAGAAGCAGAAGACAGAGCCACAACACAGGTCCCTATTCCTAAGCCAGGAAGAAGGAAGAAGTCAGAGGAGAACCATCACAGTCCAGAAGTCACGGGCTCCATCACAAAGAAGAATGACATGCTATGACTGGTCCAGCACCAACTCGAGAGTTAGTTCAGTCAGAATCTGGGGATGGATCCAGGAATGTGCATTTTAACATCCTGCCCAGATGATTCTCATGCACATTGAGTTTTGAAAGCATTGCCATTAATTGTGCTGCTGAGGCAGAACAATTCAAATCACTCCAGCAAAACTTTTGTGAACACTTACAGGTTAGCTGACCTTCTTGGAATATGCAGTTTTGGGGGGTGAGGATGAATTAATTGTGTGGCCTCCTATCCATACGGTGGTAGGGAATAGGTCCAAGGGAATGCTGGATGCATCAGCGAGACGATTCATGGATTAGGGCAAAAGAAGAGAGAAACTGTTGCTTAGTCCAGCAGAGCTGCTTCCAGAGTTAGAAACTGGTAAGGTATCAAGCCTTGGGTTTTGCGCCACACTGGAGCCCATCCTCAGTGCAATGTGGGGGCAGCAGTTGGGGGAAAGGGAAAGGCCAGGTCACCCTGGGAAATTGGGGCTGACTGACCCCCACGTCTCACCACATTCCTCACTTTCATATTTATCTCTTCCTTACTACTCAACTGTTTATAGAATTAGACACTGCATTATAGAATGCAGAAAGAATTTTAGGCCCCACCCAATACAGACATGTCCTTCATGTCTCTGTTGTCTTCTTCTCCCCCACTCAATGTGAGGACTGCACTGATTCATCCAAAAGAGGCATGAACCCATCTGCATTACTTAGCACCTGAAAGGTGGTTGATCCATATCAACAGTGTGAACCTGGTATATCCAAAGTCTGGCTACTTAAATGGCTAGCAGAACTGCCTCCAGTTCCCCAGAGAGCACTAAAAAGGCTATGTGGAAATCTAGCTTCCCCCAGAGAATAATGGAAGCATGTTCCCTCACACTACTTTGATGTCCTTCAATCATGCTTTCAAACTTGGCTACCCAAAAAGCACTAATACTAGAAATGGAGTCACTTGTGATTTGAGCTCATCACCTCTGACTACCCTCAGAAACCACATGTGTCAGAGAAAGTCACGGCTCCTCTGCTTGTTGGAGGGAGGGGCATGAAAAGGGAGTGGCCAAAGATCAAAGCCTAAAGTTTTCTTCAACCTTGGCCTTCATCATTGCAGATATGCCTGACATCCAAGTCATGTAATCTTCCCTTCATCAGAGCACCCATTCATCAAGAGCAGGGCCATGTCTGTTTAGGTGCATCAACCATGTCTGTTTAGGTCATCTTTGGATTCTTTGCAAATACTCAATGAAGGCTGCCTGGGTGGCTCAGTCGGATAAGCATCTGCCTTCAACTCAGGTCATGATCCCAGAATCCCAGGACGGAGTCCCACATCAGGCTCCCTGCTCGGTGGAGAGTCTGCTTCTCCTTCTGATCCTCTCCCATCTCATGCTTTCTCTCTCTCTCTCTCTCTCTCTCTCTGATAAATAAATATTTAAAATCTTAAAAAAAAAAAGGGGGGGGTGCCTGGGTGGCTCAGTGGGTTAAAGCCTCTGCCTTTGGCTCGTGTCATGATTCCAGGGTCCTGGGATCGAGCCCCACATCAGGCTCTCTGCTCAGCGGGGAGCCTGCTTCCCCTTCTCTCTCTGCCTGCTTCTCTGCCTACTCGTGATCTCTGTCAAATAAATAAATAATAAAATCTCTTTTTAAAAAAAAGTCTTAAAAAAAAAAAAACAGGGCCCCTGGGTGACTCAGTGGGTTAAAGCCTCTGCCTTCAGCTCAGGTCATGATCTCAGGGTCCTGGGATTGAGCCCCACATCGGGCTCTCTGCTCAGCAGGGAGCCTGCTTCCCTTCCTCTCTCTCTGCCTGTGGTCTCTGCCAAACAAATAAATAAAATTCTAAAAATACATAAATAAATAAATAGTCAATGAAGACAATATGTAAGAACTAAGCTGCAGAATTTGGCAGTCAGGCTTGACAAAGAGTATAGAAGCCATAGCTTAGATCAATTTCCCACCTGTATCATGGAAGAAAAAGACTGGGTAGGGCACCTGGGTGGCTCAGTGGGTTAAAGCCTCTGCCTTCAGCTCGGGTCATGATCTCAGGGTCCTGGGATTGAGCCCTGCATAGGGCTCTCTGCTCAGTGGGGAACCTGCTTCCCACTCTCTCTGCCTGCTCGATCCCAGGACCCTTGTGTCGAATAAATAAATAAAATATTAAAAAAAAAAAAAGACTGGGCCACCACAGTTGCTTCAACTACTCTCACAGATATCAACCAGCACAGTCAGCAATTTAGCAACTACCATGAATAAGAACCATTTATCGACCGTGCTAAGTAGCCCTGGTGACAGAGGGTCTCTCAAAAGAGGCTTAAATTAAAGATCCTATTGAGTTAAGGAATTTCAATGAAGGAGCCATAGTTTGGGACTAGAAACTTAATTTGGCCATTACCATGCTGTAATCTCCTTGGCCTCTCCATCTGAATCTGAAAAATGAAGGGACTTGGCAGTGAGGATAAATGAAATCATGTCTTCACTACTATCAGAACTGTCTGGAGAGAGTATAGTATATACTCAAGGTTGTGTTGCCAAAGACATACTCAGGTGCCTTCTAAAGTTTAGAACTAATATTAACAGGAAACAGTTAACTATTTCATATCTCCAAAACTATGTCAAGCAGAATGTCCTAGCATTAAACTAATGGCCTATTCTCATCTTTCTCTGGACTTCAGCATTTGTATCGGCTTCCTGATGAGAAGAGACATTACTAAGTCAGTTGGACTCAAGGATGTAGACTGACTTCCCTATTTGGTAATGCTCACTTGTTTCACTCTCCCTCTCTCAATATCTCTCTCTCGCTCTCTCACTCTCTCTCTCTCTCCCTTCTTCCTATTCCCTCTCCCCTGCCCTTCTCTATCAAGGTGATACTGGCCACACTTCAGCAGTTGTAGCCCACGCAGCCACAGCAGCAACAAGCAACAGCAGCCTCAACAGCAGAAAAGGCAGAGGTAAACAGAGCATCAGAGTTTTCCCTTCTCTTCATTTCAAGGAGTGAGAGACACAATGCCAAATGATGGGAAGGGGGCTGGCTGCTGTAGAATCTCAGCCCTCCTCCAGGAGCCTGGCACTGGGAATAGGAGTTGCCATGAATACACACACTAACAGGGCAACTTCCAGCTGGCACAGAGAGCAGTACCCTCAGCACTGTTGGGAGGAGCTTGGAAGGAGGGGGCCTGAGCCAGCTTCTGGCTAGAGCTGAGATGTAGCCATGGCAAGAGTGGGGGATCTCAAAGCCATAAGGTAGCACCATGGAGTTGGACCCAGTCTCTAACAAGGAAATCCATCTGTCCTTGAGGCTCGGGGAGGGGGAATCCTTTCTGAAGGTCACATGGTGATGGAAAGGAAAAGCCAAACTTTTCCAAAGGACCTGGGCTCTGCTTCAGAGAACTGAAAACAGAGACAGCGAGCAAATAAATACAAGTCACCAAAAGTAAACATATTCTCTCAGCTCTCTACATCTTGCCAACCTGAGCAGTGCTTCTGGACAAAGCACCCAACCAATATTATATATCTCATAGTACATAACATTTGGATAATGTATAAGATTTGAAAGAGCCTTCTAGAAAAGGCTTTAAGTATTGGTAGTCGAGATTGCAGACTCCATTTCCCACCAAACCATCGTCTATAGGTGCAAGCCCCGACATCTCTTTGGACCTGGCTATTCCTCCATGCCTTTCCCTATAACATTCCTGAAACCCTGGGCTCCAGAGGAGGGATCCCAGCCACTCCCCTAACTCAAACCTAACCAAGACACCTTCTGCCCTTTCCCAGCAGGCACTGCTAGAAGATCTGAGAAGCAAGCACCCAGAGCAAGGTGCAGGAAGAACTCTGAGAGTGTCTGATAAACAAGCTGAGGAACTGAGGCAGGCAGGGGTTAACAGCGACTCCTGGAACCACACAGTCTGGGTTCAAGAAGTAGCTCCATTCTTACCTGCTCTGTACTTGTGCATGCATTATCTAACCTCTGCGCCTTAACTTCCCCTTCCAGAAAACAAAGATGCTAACAGCAGCACTGATGCCCCGGCAAGGTTGAGTCACTCAGGTGAGAGTGCAGGGCAGTGCCTAGCAGGTGCCTGACCCCTAGAGACTATGGGGCAAAAAATAGTTCTATTTTTTCTACAACCATTCTTCCTATATACTTAGCAAATTTCCTAAAAAGAAATGTGCTTATGGGCCCACAACCCTCACTGATTTGGGGATCCCATTCTTTTACTGAAATGCCCCTTCTCCCTCTGGTTACCTCTTTTAAAGTCCTTGAATCCTAGGCCGGAGGGGCCCCCCGAGGTTCCCATAACCCCTGGGCCCCTTGGTGAAATCAGGCTCTAAGCAAAGCAGGCAGGAGAGGTGGGGGGACTCTCCTTTCCCTCACTCCTCCTTCCCCGCCCTCCAACTCTGGGCAGAGCAGGCATCTCCCTCCCTCAGGTCCCCGACACCTGTTGGGGTGAGTGCCAAGTCTTCTCCCACGCCTGCCCCTCCCTCCATCCTGGGATCCCCCTCCCGAGCAGTCCCTGCACCTGTATTTGTTAATCAAGCCGCAGAGGACGCAGTAATTGCCCAGCAGAAAACACGGGTGCAGATGTTAGGGAGCGCTGGGGCAAAAGCACTAAATGAGATTCTTGTTTTCCAAACAGAGCCCGAGATTTAATTACAGCCTTTCCAAGTGCTTATTAAAAACCCTTATTTTTTTCCTTATTGTTTTCCTGCATGGCGCATATTGAATCAGCCGCCGCTGTTGTCTTGTTTTTGGAGCGTTCATAAAAAGAACCGATGTGGAAAATTGCAAACACAGATTGTACCCAAACAATATCTTCTCCCTTTGCTTTTCTTTCTGGTCTTTCTTCCTGCTGAATAACAACATCGGGGGTTGTATTCTGTGCACATCCGGGCTCTTTCCCAACAGCCAAAGGGGGTCTTTTTGACACACAGGACTGCCTTTCCACCTGCCTGAGGAAAGAGTGTGGGGGCGACTGAGCTTCTGCTCTGAGGCCAGCAGGAGAAGCAACACACAGCCTGCAGGAAAGGCAAGGGGGCAGGTGAGTGGGAGACCTGGAATCACAGAGCTCCAGAGCCAAGGGGGCTCTCTGCAGGTGCGGCCATTGTGTCCCCTGACAGCTCAGTCCCTGCAGGTAATGGGATGGATCCAAGACAAGGCCAGACCTCCTGCCCAGCTGGCCTGGAGAATTTCCCACTGACGTACACAGCCGCTCTTGCCACTGTGGGAGGGGCCCACACCCAGAAGGATCCATGGGCTCTTCTTTTTAGCTCATAAATTTCCACATCAGAAAAGGGGGTTGAACCCTCAATGCCTTCTCAAATGGAACATTCCATCCTGACGACCAACTGTGCTGCCCATAAGTCACATCACTGCCCCCAGGGGACCAGGACAGATATGGTGCCATCCAAGTGCTCAAAATTTTACTTGCCCACCTACCTCTGAATGATGCTGCCTCAAAAAACTGTTTCCCAGGCCTTGCTCAGGCCATTTCCATGAGACAAAGTCCTAGGGATGCACCAGGAGAAAGAGACTAAAGCTCTCTGGGTATCCCCAGGTCTCTAGTAGAGCTACCCTTCTACCCTCTCCTACTTTCCCCACTCACTGTCCCTATCACTGCCTCTTAGATGGAGGCCAGCTTCTGAAGGAGAGCTATCGCCTCACTCCAAGGCACCTCCCCTCCTCCCCCACTGCTCTACTGACAGGGATGGGGGTGGGCGTGCCCTTAGGACCAATGCAGAGGAGCAATGCAGGCATGGGGGATGTTCCTCAGTACACAATGTAGAAGACTCTGTCCCTTCCTTCTGTCTGCCATTGCTGGTACTCCACCAGCAGCAGCCAGCCTCCCGCCCTCCATTCCGGTCAGGACCCCAAGCTGCCACATCAGCACAGCAGGAAAGAGTAAGGAAACGGAGCCTGTTCCTCCACCCCTGCTCCAGGTCAGAACCCACTGAACTCAGACTCTGCCCAGGTCCCTCCCGGCAGAGGAGGGGCCCATCTGTGCTTCGATAATGGGGCTCAGGGCTCCGCCGTGTGCCTCCAGAGAACCCTTGATTTCCTCCTAAAGTTCCTCCTGAACTCCTTCATCCTCCAGATCCTATTTTTCAGCCTCACCTCAGGACAGGAGCTGGAGTAGACCCAGGGAAGAGAAGGCAACTGGCAGATTCCTTCACCACAGAGGATAGAGGCCACAAGGAGACCTCAACGGTCATCCGTACCCACTGCACGGCATGCAGTGGGGCACACAGGAGCCTGGGTGAAGTGTAGTAAAACCAAAAACTTTGGAAATCTGCTTCAGGGCTAAGATCCCCAGCGGAATCATGGAACCCCGGAACAAAAAGACTGTGCTAGACGCTCCAACTGAGTCTTAACCTCCTTTCTCCCTTCTAGCTGGAGGGCTTGCAAAGCTAAAAACTCCACCTCCCAGACAGTCTGGTAGCTCAGCTCAGGTTCTGCTGCTTTGATGCATTTCTGCCAGATTTGGAGAGTGGTGCCTCATAGGGACCATGTCTCTGCAAAGCTCAAACAAGCAGGGCCAGGCAGATGGTTGGACCCCAGGGTCCACAATCACATCACCAGCTTCAAGGATGTGGGGCAGCTGTGACAATGACAGCAGAGGCAATGACAATGACAGAAGCTGACCCTGCCCTTGACTTCATTCTTCTAGTTCTTCCAGCGATTTTGTGAAGTACTAATTCTCTGTATAAAATTCCTTTCTGCTTGAGGGGCACCTGGTTGGCTCAGTTGCTTAAGCGTCTGCCTTCGGCAAGGTCCTGGGATTGAGCCCAACTCCGGTGTCCCTGCTCAGCGGGGAGTCTGCTTCTCCCTCTTCCATTCCCTCCGCCTCTCCCCCTGCTCATTCTCTATCTCCCTGTCTCTATGTCTGTCTTAAATAAATAAAATCTTTTTTAAAAGTCCTTTCTGCTTGAAATACCTACAATGGTTTCTGTTTCCCGCCTCAAAAGCTGACACAGAGTCTCTAAAGGTCTTTGTATCCATTTTGCAGATGAAGCTCAGAGAAGTGAAGTGACTTCTCCAAGGCTCCACAGCACCTTAGAGACAGAACAGGCATGGGATTCAACCTTCTGGTCTAATTCAGAGTTCACGTCAGTGGCAGGTGAAGAGAAAAATGGCTGTCTCCTTCAAACTCCCGCTCCTTGCCCCGCCAAGGCCTGCCCCTGCAGCCCCCAGCAGTGGCGTGTGTTGCACATGCAGGCACGTCAGTACCCAAGCACAGCCGTATGTGTGCTGGCACACGTTAACGTGGCACATGCCGGGACTGAGGTGCTTTGTCCCTGCAGCCACCAAAGGCCCAAGTAGCTGAGCAGCAACCTTTGTGCTGCAGCTCCATTAAAGTTCTTTCGGGAACGAGCTTTCATTTCATGGACAATTCAGAATCTCCGCTCAGAGGAAATTGATGTTTTGCCAGGCATTTTCCCACTTGAGAGATGGTCAGAACTTACGGTAAGAACAGATAAAGACAATGTAAGTCAGCAGCCTGAACAACAAATAAAAAAGCTGAACCAATGAAAAAAGGCTCTGAAGGTGATGCAGCTAAAAAATGTGTCTTCCTCAGGAAACTGTTAACAGCCTGTCACCTGGGGCCACGGGGAGCGATCCACCAGCCAGAGTCAAACTCAGTCAGGGTTCACACAGACGGGTCCCAGGAGCTCTAGACATAGGCTTCCAGCTGGACTCTACTTGGACTTTAGAAAGTTGTGGCCAAGACCCTGGCTGGAGCAGAGCTTCCTTCCAAGAATGGAAACTGGAAGGAAGAATGGAAACATCTAGGAGATGATGTGCCCACTGGAACGGCAAATGGGAAGGGTGTGTTGAAAAGGAGGGGGAATGGGAGGAGATCCCACCAGGGAGAAGCCCACTGTGACTCCCTCCCTCCTCCAGCTCTCCTTTTCTAAGATGGGCTATGTTAGAAGAATCGACCTGGGCTGCTTCGAGAAGATTCCTCAGCTCTATCAGCCCCTGGGGTTAAGGCAGGCCATCTCTCAGCCCAAAGGGTGCTCTCCTACTCCAGCCATCCCCTCTCCCTCTCCAGACCCCACAGCTCCTGGAGCCCCCGAGTCCTTTGTCTTCAAGGTCAATCTACAGACCAGATCCACCCAGGGGGACACTTTTGTCAGACTTTATCAAAATGAAACAATTATAATAAGGATAATGCAGGATGCACAACAGCACGTGCGTGCGCGTGTGTGTGTGTGTGTGTGAGAGAGAGAGAGAGGTTGCCAACTGTCCTTTCAGAACAAACTTTTATTCTGAGATTATGAGAACAGTCCCCTTTTCAGATTAAAATATCCTTTCTTAGGGCATCTGTGTGGCTCAGTCAGTTAAGTATCTGACTCTTGATTTCAGCTCAGGTCATGATCTCAGAGTCGTGGGATCAAGCCCTGTGTAGGCTCCAAGCTGAGTGTGAGGCCTGCTTGAGATTCTCTCTCTCTCTCCCTCTCACTCTGCCCTTCCCTATCCTGCTCTTGCATGTTCTCTCTAAAGATAAATAAACAAATAAATAATTTTAAAAATTAAATATCTTTTCTTTTTTAGAGAAAGAGATTTATTTACTTATTTTAAAAAGAGAGAACACACAGGCAAGTGAGGGGGAGGAGCAGAGGGAGAGGAGAGAGAGAGAAGAGAGAGAGACCAGAGGAGGGGCAGAGGGAGAGGGAGCAAATCTCCGCAGTCCCCACCCCACCTCTAAGGATGGAGCCCCACACAGGGCTCCATCTCACAACCCTGAGATCATGACCTGAGCCAAAATCAAGAGCTAGACACTTAATCAACTGAGACACCCAGGTGTCCCTAAAATATCCTTTCTTTATTATCATTTTTTTAAGATTTTTTTAAAAAGTATTTGACAGACAGAGATCACAAGTAGGCAGAGAGGCAGGCAGAGAGAGAGAAAGAGGAGGAAGCAGGCTCCCTGCTGAGCAGAGCCTGATGTGGGGCTCGATCCCAGGACCCTTGGATCATGACCTGAGCTGAAGGCAGAGGCTTAACCCACTGAGCCACCCAGGCGCCCCTAAAATATCCTTTCTTTTGTGAATAGGTAATAATAGTAATGGTGGTTTTATTACGGTTGTTGTTTTATGGCCATGTTTCTATTCTCTTTTTTTTTTTTTCCTTCCAAATTTGTATTTAAATTCTGTTAGTTAATATGTAGTATAATATTGGTTTTAGGAGTAGAATTTAGTGATTCATCTTATATGGAACACCTAGTGCTCATCACAGCAAGTGCCCTCCTTAATACCCATCCTTTTCTTTTTTTAAATTCCCACTTGACAGGGGTACCTGGCTGGCTCAGTGTGTAGAGCAAGTTAGTTCAAGCCCCATGTTGGGTGTAGAGTTTACTTAAAAGAAAGAAAGAAAGAAAGAAAGAAAGAAAATCACTTGACAAAAGAACTCAGTTCCCTCATGTTAGTCCCCATCAGCAGGCTGGGTGGTTGGTTTTTACTTTTTCCTGGGACTGTGCAGTACAGAGAGACCACAACTCACCCCTATCTTTGTAAGACTGATGTAGAGGCCCAAGGGAGGTTCTACCTTCCCTCCCTTGAGGGGCTTGCCTCCAGCACCTTTCTCATAATGCAGCAGGGAGCCAGAATTGGGAGGCTACCGACCCCCAATCATCTTCTTAAGAAAATGAGGGGCACCTGAAGCCCCACCACACTCAGAGGGTCGCACCTTCGTGTCCACCTGTACCATCTCCTTCCAGACAGAAACCAACAGTTTTGACGCAGTTCATGTTAGTCATTGCCCCAAGGAAGCTTTAAATTCTTACAAAGGGCGAGCAGTGAGTGTGTGAGATAGCAGTGCCATCTCAAAACCAAGCCTGTCCTCTCTGAAGAAGGCTCTCGGCTCTGAGTCAGGCACCAGCCAGGCAGGTGGAACACGTGTATGCTTAGCCTCATCTTCGCCTCTGCCCAAGCTCCCCAATGCTGGTAGGGTTCCCTCTGCTCCCATCTGCCTCTACTTACCCCTGTGTGTAATTCAGATGCACAGTCAGCTAATGAGAGGACCATTCTGAGAACGGCTTCCTTCCTGGAACCACCAGTGCCCCCAGATAGCCCCAGACACCTCAACATTGACCCTGTCACATATAAGTTGCAGCCAGATCCCCAAAGGACTCCTCCCACACTGAACTCTCCATCACCCCAGAGCTCCAGACCCAGGCAACTCGGGGTTACAGGGATGGTTTCTCCACGTACAGCGCTCCCTGCTCAATTTTTCCCACCCTCTCTCTGCAGCCAACCACACTAGCACACTGCACATTCTTTTATGCTTCCCCACAGAGTGAATTATACTAGCAGGTATTCCAGGCCCATTTTTTTTATGTGAAATGCATAATAACTTCTTTAATGTGTACTATTCTTATCCCCATTTGAGAGATAGGAAATAGGCACAGAGAAGTTAGGAAACTTGTCCAAGATCACACAGCTCATAGTTGGGAGAAACTGGGATTTGAACCCAGCAGTTTGGCTCAAGAGTGCATGCTCTCTCCTCTGTCCTTGACATATGATCAGCCCTCTGGGAGGCAGAAGCTTGGACAAAGGTAGGACTTGGGAAAGACAGAAATCAAAGACCCATTTCATGCCAAGGCCCATGCAGATCTAAGATGTTGAGACCTCTTAGATTCTCAGGGATGTGGAAGGACTAAGAAGCTCTACGAACGCTGCTAACCTGCTCTAGGAAGCCTGTGAGAGACCTCTCTCCACTCAGCACCCTCTTGTTGTCAGTAAGACTTCCAGGGGGATCCCAGGAAAACCTCTGCAGGCAATCGACAACTTTAGAGCAGATCTGGGCAGGATCCCCACCCCTCTCTCACTGGCAAAGCCACATTCTCAGACCCACCATAGCCTGCACTCTCCAGGGGACCCCCTAAGTATCTCTGAGGCCCATAGAGTTTAGGGGACCACAAAATAGCCTGGCCCGCAGCAAGCCTCTGTGCAAATCAGAAAACAGTGCTCACCCAAAAGTGAATAAAGTCCCATGAAACACCATTTGCTGAGCAAAATGCAGGCTGTGTTTCAACACTCTCTTGCTCACAAGCAGGTTCTCCTGTGCACAACCACATACTTATTTTGGGGAAGGACATTCCAGACAAAGAGAATAGCAAGAGAAAAGTCAGGCTACTGTGACAAACAGATGTGGGGAGACAGGGAAGCCAGAGGACCATGCAACTGTCAAGAAATGAGCAAGTCCTGCGAATGGATAAGGAAGATGTGGTCCATATATACTATGGAGTATTATGCCTCCATCAGAAAGGATGAATACCCAACTAGAAGAGATTGTGCTGAGTGAAATAAGTCAAGCAGAGAGAGTCAATTATCATATGGTTTCACTTACTTGTGGGGCATAAGGAATAACACGGAGGACATTGGGAGATGGAGAGGAGAAGGGAGTTGGGGGAAATTGGAGGGGGAGACAAACCATGAGAGACAATGGACTCTGAAAAACAAACTGAGGGTTTTGAAGGGGTGGGAAGTGGGAGGCTGGGTGGTGGGTATTATGGAGGGCACGTCTTGCATGGAGCACTGGGTGTATTGCATAAACAATTCCAGTACACTGAAAAGAAATTTTAAAAATTAAAAATTTTTTTAAAAAAGAAAGAAATGATCAAGTCCTGAACCAGGGTGGGTAGAGGAAGGGATAGGAAGGGGTCCGAATGTGGATGTACTTTTAAAGCAGACCTGGTGACTGGATGTGGAGAATTTAAAAAGGAGTCAAAGAAGACTCAATGATTTTTTGGCCCAAGCCATGGAGAGATGGACTTGCCATGTACTACGATGAGAAAATTGGAGGAGGAGCAGGTTTGGAATGGAAGATGCAGAATTAAAATTTGTCAGGGCCACTCTGGGATGCCTAGTAGATATCTAGCGGAGGTGTCGAAGAGCCAGCTGGATAAAAACACACACCTGATGCAGTGGAATGGTCCGCATAAAGCTGGCACATTCAGGAGACTAAATGGGCTCACCGAGGGAGTGAACACAGAGAGATAAGAGATCAAGAACCGAGCCATCAATGACTGGAGGTCCAAAAGATAAGGAGAAACCAAGCAGAGTTGGAAAAGGAGAAACCAACAAGGTAGGAGGTGTTAAGGATTTCAAACAGGAGAGAGTAGCCAGTGGTGCCCAGCTGCGGATCACTAAAAATGAGGACAGAGGACCAGCCATCGGACTTCACTAATGCCTCTGCCTTGAATGAGACCACTTCACTTCCCAGGTTCTCTTTTCTCCATTTGTCCAACAGGGATAGCCTAGTACCTATCTCATCAGGTGGCTGTGATGAGCTGCGAGGTTGAAAACAGAAAGTCCCTCCAAGTGCCTGTCACTGCGCCTGGCAATGGCAAATGATAGCTCCGAGTAAGTAGCACGAGATATTCAGCAAGTTCCTCTCCTCCTCTACTCTTCAAATGTCAAAAGGAAACCGAGGGAGGCGGCAGGTTCCTGTAGGCAAGGAGAAGAAAGCTGGAAGTATTTGGGGGATTCTAGCCACCACCTGCTTCTTTCTCCCAGGCTTTTAAACATTGGAAGCCTTCTCCCCAGGATGTCACCCAAGCCCTACAAGGGCCATGAGGACCAACAGGGGGACAAGGGAAGTATAACCCCAGAGAGAAGTCCAGCAATGCGCTGGAACTCACTAGCACTGCTAGAGCAGAGCAGAGTGGTGAATCAGAGCACAGGGAGGTTGGGGGTGGGAGGGATATGGAGGGAGGCGGGCAGGGAGGAAAGGCTTTCCTGGACGATAGAAGACCTCACAGCGCTGAGGGCCCAGTATGTGCCATGATACTACCACTGGCCAGTACCGGGGTACTCCCATAACCTCCAGAGCCCCTCCCAGCAAACTCTCTCCTGGTCTCCAGTGACAATGACGCATCTGCTTATGATCTGCCTCCTGCCCGCCCACCCCAACCCCCTCCCACGGGGCACCTTCAGCACAGGTGGGGCAGGGCCCAGGCCCATTCTTTACAGTCTGGTGCACTTCCGGTTCCCATAGCTACCACACACCTCCTAGCAGGTCAGAACTGAGACCTGCCTACTCCCACGGCTGCCCAGCCTCACTCCCCAGCCTGACAGGTACATGTTGCTAGGCATACACAACTCCCTTTTCCTCTGCTCTGGGTTAAAGTGACTCAGAGTCCCAGGGGTCTCTTATCTGAGCCAAAGGCCTTAGCTCATCACAGCATTTTTGCCCCCATTACCTCCAACCTGCCAGGCCAAACCCAAACTTGCTCTGGGTTGCCATGGTAACTCATGTCACCATCACATGGGCCTTGACCCCTACGGCTAAGAGACTAGGATTTGTGCTTTCAGCTCTTTGGGATGCCCACCACTGAAGCCCCTAGACAGGCAGGACACCGAGCTGAAAGCACCTATGGAGCTGGTGCTGGCCCTGCTGGAAATTTCTTCAATAAAATATTCCTGCAATAAAAAATAAAAAATAAAAAAAATCCATGTAGACAAGTGAGAAACAAGACACTTTCCAAATTGCCTATTTTTCTCTGGTCCTGTCTGGCACCAGCCCAGTCTAGGCCACCAGCTTCTCTCACCCCGACCAGGCTAATGGCAGACAGGACCAGAAGAATGTGGGAGCAGCCTGTGATGGGTCACCCTGACTCCAGAAGAGGCCTGAATCCCTTCTCCAGCTACAACCATGGATCATTTTGTAACGGAAATGGCTTCTATCAGACCCCACCGAGTATTTTTTCCCTGCTGTTGAGTGTGCTCTGGCTGTCGGAGCCCTGCAGGGTGGAGAAAGGCGTAAGAGCTGTCCAACCACACCACGGCACACCCAGCCCCCCTCCTCTTCCTGGGGAGGAATGAGCTCCAGCACCCCCACCCCCACCCCATGCAGCCACTCCCAGTCTCTACAGCTGATTCCCTGGAGGCTACCTTCACCTTCCTCAGATTCAGGGACACATTTCCCACGGAGAGGGGAGGGAAAATCCACAGTACTCTCCCGCCACCAGGACTTAAACTCCATATTTCTGAAAATTATCTTGACGTCACCCTTGTCTGTTGCTTAAACAAACCGGGGATGGGGATGAAGGTGTGACAGTGGTTGGTGACAGGGCCTTCTGGAAGCTTCTGTAATGCGAATGGTGGGAGTACCTGTTATTTTCAGGTTTGAGGCCCTACCTGCAATTCTGCAAGCAGACACAACTGGAGAAGTGTCACTGGGCAAGCTCTCACACTGCGTCTCTGGAACTGAAGTCACCCGTGTAGAGGTGCCCTCCCATTTCCATGTCCTGTCGTTCAGTCGGTCACTCAGTCACACGTGGATTTCTCAGCTCTGTGTCCTGTGAGAGGCTCAGTGTTAGAGACACAGAAGTGAATGAAGACAATCATTCCTGTCTTCAAGGAGCAGAGAGTCAGATGAGAATGCAGACCAGCTAATCTACGTGATAGGCCCTGAAGGGGAAAGATTAAGCGTGGGAGAGTGTGCAGGCACCCAGTTTAGCTGAGGAGGGGTGGGTATGGGGGAAGGCTCTCCAGACTAAGCAGTAACTAAGAGGGGCCCTGAAGGCTGAACAGGAATTAGCTAGACAAAGGGGATAAGCCAAGGGCACAGCACTTGCAAAGGCCCAGAGGACAGGGAAAAATACATGTGGGGAATTACAAGAACCTCAGAGCGGCTAGATCACACGAAGCAGGGCAGGGGTGAGGGTTAAGGGATAAAGGCATAACTAAGACCAGAAAGTTGGCCGGAGTCTGATCACGAAACGCCTCGCCCCAGCGCAGGACCTTATCCTGAGGATAACAGGCAGCGTATGGAGAGTGTCTAGCAGAGGCCGAGAAAACACTTTCTCCAGCTACAAAACAGGGCACGTTGTGGGTGGAGAAGGGATTGTAGGGCCTCTCCTGGAGTCGGGGAGACCCAACAGGAGGCTGCTCCCACATTTTTCTGGTCCTGTTTGACATTAGCCTCGTCCAAGGGAGAGAAACTGGTAGCCTGGACTGGGCTGGTACCAGACAGAACCGGAGATAAGTGGGCAGATTTGAGAAACATCTGGTTTTTTATTGGCTTACACTGTTCCTGGAAAACCAGCCAGGCCCAGTAGCACTGCAGCAGCATGCTCTGGGAGGGGGGCAGCGGGAAGGCTGACTTGGGTGGGTGGTGGGATGAGGTGTATAAGCCAAGCTGTCTTTTATTCCCTAAAGGGGCTGGAAAGCCAATCTCTGTGTGAGACGGCATCAGGGGATGGGACAGGAGACTTGTCCTGGCTTCTCTGTAACCTACTCAGTTCAGATGGTTCAATAAGCCAGATCCATCAGGAAAGAAAATAATTTGTGTCTCATGTGGATCTGGAGAAATAAGGGCACTGGGGAGTATAACCATGGAGAAGTTCCTCCGAAGGCAGGGAGATGAGCTTTTAGGCTCCTGCTCTTCCTCTCTGCCCCATCGCTCTCCTCCCCCATGTTATTTTGATTATCAGTTATTAAGCATCTGGCTCAAAGTTCAGCACTAAGGTCAGTCACGCTAATGCTAAGTCAACACCAGTGCCATTTCCAGAATGGGCACAACATCCAGCCAGGGTGTTCTCTTCCATTGTTCATTAGAATGTGTGCTTTGGCCTCCTGAAGGCACAGCACACACTCGAATGCTAAACAAGGCAGACTGAGCCAGCGCACGTGGCACCCCCAACACTACTCGGCTTTGGACAAGAGCACCGCTCACAGCTCTGAATCTTGAAATTGCTGCCCAAGCTGCCTCCACAATAAGCCCCAATCCAAGAACAAAATCTCTTTCCTTTTTGGTTCCTAAAATGATGCGTTTTCCTCTTTCCCTTCCTCCCTGGTTCCTGTTTCCAGCTCCTTGGGTCGAACTATTTATGACGTCATGACTCATTAACATTCCTCCCAGGATATCGTTAATAAATATGCTGAGGGGGGAAAGCGTCTGCTTGAATATTAAATATGAAATTTATAAGACATATAATCCTTCTAATTAAGTTAGATTAAGAGAATGGGAAAGGCAGTAGTAGCCACCAAAAAGCCCAAGGACCCGGCAGCAGGCTCAGCCATTTTAAATCCTAGGAGTTCTGTTCTCTGCTCCCTGGGACATATAGCCCGACAGCAACTCTGGGGCCAGAGCCAGTCAGCCAGGCAGGCTCAGAAAAGATTCCTCTTCCACTTGATCCCCGCTCCCTGCAAACAGGCTGGACTCCAACGCTCGATGTCCAGCTAGAGAGATGGAACCTCCAGCATCTCGAGAAATCTGGGGAGCCTGGCCTTACAACCCCCACCCCAAAGGTGAGGTCTCCAGCCCAGAGCCACCCCCCCCCCAGGATACTCATTCTCCAGGCTTCCTCCCCCACAGAGATCCCCAGGCGCCCTTGAGTTTCTGTACTTCTGCATTACAGCATTTCATGATGGTATTTGCCCAAAGCATTTTCACTGTTGTTAAGGTCTGCTCCTCCCTGGGCTGTTCGATATTCCTAAAGGGTCCCTCCCACAGTGCCCCTTCCCATCCGTCACACACACCTCCTGGGCCTGCCTGTGCTACCTACTGTTTGCCTGGAAAGAGTCGGGCCTGTGGTATCACTCTCATATTTACTCAACCCGTATTTTTTGAAGCCCCACTGTGTACCGAGTCGTCTTTCAAATTCTACAAGGAACACCAGAATAAAATAGGTCCTGCTCTCTGAGAGCCACCTGTCTACCGGCTGGCTTGAGAAAAAGGGGGACACATTAGAGCAGGACTATGATTCCCTGTGGGAGGGGTAGTGGGAGGAGCGCGGGAAAGAAACCTTCCAAAGCACAGGCGCAGTGCAGGGCCCTAACCAGGCACCAAGGTCTGGGGCCAAGGGTGCTGCTAAGGGACCGAGTGTGCTGAATGGACTGGAGCAGAGTCAGGAAGAGTCAGGAAGAGGCTTCTCAGGGGCAGGCGAAGGTGGGTAGATGTGCTGGATAAACAAAGGGGACAGAGACATTTCAAAGGGTGTCAACCAGTGCAAAGAGAGAAACCTGAAACAGGTATGACACAATCAGCTCCCTCAGGGGTAAGATTATGCTCCACCGTGGGAAGCCTTGCGGGGCCCCGCGGTGGGACACAGAGTCTTCCTTGTGGCCCTTCCAAGGGCATCAGTCACTGCTGGGGAAGAGACTCTGACTTTGTAAAGAAAAGCCTCTGCCTACCTGTGCCCTCCTCGGGCAGCTGCTTTCCCAGTAATCGATGGGAAAGCGGCTGCTTGTGTATGCTAGCTTTCACTGGTAATGGGAGAGTAAACAGCCTCTGGCCCTTTCTGCAAAGGAGAAAAGCAGAAAGTGCTCTGAATTCCAAATGGAAAAACAGATCAAAAAAAGGGTGGGGCTTCCCTGATACAGAGGGGTGGGCAGAGGCCTCAGCTCCAGGAGGTCCTTTCTGCTCAACGCCAAGAAGGGGCTGGCGTCATCGTGGTGCAATGTTGCTATGCTCAGGGGGAAAAAAAAAAAAAAACAGGGACCAGAGGAACTACTGTCCTCTTCGGGAGCAAGTGAGTGCAGGGAGAGCTCAGCGTGGGTTAAGAGCTTGAAGCTGATGAAACCCAAAGAAAACAGAGTGCCCACAGGGCAAGCAGGATCTGGTCTCGGACTGGGCTGGCTTTGGGTAGCTGGAACAGTGCTCCAGGAGCTGAGGCTTCTCTGCACAAGACCTGCAGAATGACACCTATTTCTCATGAACATGTAATGCCCACCCAGAAGCAGACTGGGTGGAAAGTGAAATCAGCAGTATGATCACAGCAATGCTTTATAAATATGCATGAGATAAAAACTGGAAGGAAACACACCTAAGTATTTGCAGTGGTTATCTCTAGGTCATAGAATTGTGGGTGATTTTATGTATCTTCCCCATCAGCCCTCGCCTTTAATTACTTTATTACTCTTAAGAGTCTGTATGCTATAAATCCTTAAGCCTGCAGGCTCTTGTTGCATTTTCAATGACCAGTCTGAAAGCATGTTGTCGATAACTTCTTAGGAAAGAGTGAAGAAGAGACAGACATAGGCTGCAACCGCAGGAAGCAGCCCCAGACACGCAGGAGACGGGCAGCTGCAGGCTGGACACAGGGTCACCGGGTCAGTACCCTCAGAGCCAGGCCCAGGGATATTCCTGAAGATTGCAGGTGGAGATCACGCCAAAAGAGGAAGGCTCTGCTGAGACCCGGGAGAAGCCAAGAAGGCTAAGAAAGGAAAGCATTGATCTCAGGAAATCCGCTAAAGGAGCTGATGCTGGTCTAGAAAGGGAATCTGATATATAGAGACGGGGAGCAGTGGGGTACAGGATTAAAGGCACAAGTGCAAGAGTGGGATGGGGGTGTGCCTCCACCTGGGAGGAGACACAGCAATTAGCCCCCAGGAAGGAAAGGGTGGGAAGATCTGGGACAGAACGGAACCTTTCTCAGGTTCATCCGTCCAAACTGCGCTCATCTGAGCTGGGCTCCACCGGGAGCTGGCAGAGACACCCAAGGCCTTCTGATATTTCCCCCTGTGTCTGCATCCATTATGTTTGCCGATGTTCTCAGGGAATTGGATTTTAGACTCCCGGGTGGGAAGGAACAGGGATAACAGGATTACAGCACTTCCTGTGCCTTTGACATACACACACAGAGACTCACAGCAGGGAGATGAGCTGTAGGAGCCGGCTCTGAGCAGCCTCAGGGTCCCCTGCCTCCAGAGCACCCCATGGGGCACAAGTGACCAGCCACTTTCCAAAGCTGTGGCCTCTGTGGTCATCCTGCAGGACTCCTGGGTCCTGTCAGTAGCCCCGCCCTCATCTTCTAGACCCCAAGAAGCATCTTCAAGGAACACCAGGGAGGCTGGGTGGGCGGATATGCCAGAGTTGTCCCTCACCACCCACACCTTGTGACCTCAGGGCTGACTTGGCTTGCTTCAGTGGCATCCAAGCAGACAAGCCTGCCAACAGCCCACTTCAGTGTCAGAGACGGCATAGGTGGTATAAAGCTGTGCATTCATTCATCCTACAGATTTTTACGAAGTGTGGGCCACTGATGGAAAAGGTCACTGCCCTCACTGAGCTCACATTCTAGTGGGAGACAGAAAACACAAAATAAGCATAGACATGAACAAAATCTTATCTCCCCAACCTCTTAAGGATGGGGCGGCCCAGGGCTTGGTCCCTGGGCCTCTCCTCTCCTCCTGCCTCCTCTGTTTCTACCCACACTGGTGAGTGCCCTGGTGTCTTCCCTAAACCCAGACTTCTAGCCAAATGTCTACTTTTGGCCGGTTGGATATAAATTGCCACTTGGATATATATAAAATTATTTCAACTTAACATATTTAAAACAAAAATTTTTTTTAATTTTTTTATTAACATATAATGTATTATTAGCCCCAGGGGTACAGGTCTGTGAATCACCAGGTTTACACACTTCACAGCACTCACCATAGCACACACCCTCCCCAATGTCCATAACCCAATAAAACTAAATTCTTAATCCTCCCCTCCTCAACCCTAAATTTTCTCCCCCAATAAGTCCCCCATCTCAATTCATAACAGTGCAATCCTTGCAGTTGCTGAGGCCTAAGACCTTGAAGTCACCCTTGACTACCTGCTTTTTCTCACACCCCAGATCCAACTTGCCAAGAAATCCCGCTGGCTCTACCTACAAAATGTAATCAAAATCCAGTCACTCCTCACTCCACCATGATTTGGACACCACCATCTTCTCTCACCTGGGTCAGTGTAGTGGACTCTGAAATGTTCTGCTTCCAGGCCTGCCCCTACAGTAGCTCTCAACCCAGCAGTGAGAAGGATCCTGTGTGGTGGCTGTCACACCTCGGGAACTGCCCAGAGTAAACAGTTACTTGCAGATGGCCAGGCAAACAGGGAGGGTCCAGGATCTAACACTAACCCCCATCTAATGAGGGCAAAGCAGGCCCTGGAGAATCTGCTGTTGCTTTAGGGACCAGCAGAAAGAGTTCCTTCCGGGGCGCCTGGGTGACTCAGTGGGTTAAAGACTCTGCCTTTGGCTCAGGTCATGATCCCAGGGCCCTAGGATCTAGCCCCTCATCGAGCTCTCTGCTCAGCAGGGAGCCTGCTTCCTTCACTCTCTCTGCCTGCCTCTCTGCCTTGTGATCTCCGTCTGTCAAATGAATAAATAAAATCTTTAGGGACACCTGGGTGGCTCAGTTGGTTAAGCAGCTGCCTTCGGCTCAGGTCATGATCCCAGCGTCCTGGGATCGAGTCCCACATTGGGATCCTTGCTCCGCAGGGAGCCTGCTTCTCCCTCTGACTCTGCCTTCCACTCTGACTGCCTGTGCTCACTCTCGCTCGCTCTCTCTCTGACAAATAAATAAAATCTTAAAAAAAAAAAAATAAATAAAATAAAAAATAAAATAAAATCTTTAAAAAAAAAAAAAAAAAAAGAGTTCCTTCCAGAGGGCAAGCTCCATATCTCAGGGACACAACAATCTCTGGCATTAGTCAAATGACAGCAAATAGAAGAAATCCAAGGCAGGGATATTTTAGGGGAAAGGCCACAACATGGAGACACTTGCCGAAAAGGGTCTTAGACAAAATCACTAGCCCACCTGAGATTAGAGGTCCTAAGGAAATCCCCCACGTCGCTTTAATATTGACTTACTCCAACCCTAAATGGAACTAAGTCTCCCCTTCTGCCTCTGTCTCGAAGAGCCACAGTCAAAACCAAGACCAAAGACACTAAGGGGTTGGGGAAAGATGTGATACCAGAAGAGGTAAAAAGACTGACGCCTGAAATCCTGACACTCATGGCTTAAGGACACAAGGGTCGGGGCTGCCTGGCTTTTCCTCTTAGATGGTCATCAGGAGGGGAGCCTGGGAAGCTCAGGGGGTTGGACAACTGGTTTCGACTTCAGCCCAGCTCATGTTCTCAGCATCATTGGATCAAGCCCCTGGACTCTGTGCTTGGTGTGGAGTCTGCTTGTCCCTTTCCCTCTGCTCCTCCCCCCGCTTGCTCTCTCTCAAATAAATAAAATCTTTAAAAAAAAAAAAAAAAGGATTGTCAGCAGAATCCCTTTTCCCATGTCCTACGTCCTACTCTCTAAGAAAACTAAAAAGAAACCAGGGTGGGGCCAAGAGAAAAGAGGCATGTGCAGGAAAGCTCAGGCTTAGACATAAGGGAACTGATTTGATCTCCTGAGACCTGGAGTGCTAAGAGCGTTTAGGGCCAAATCCTTATCATAGTAGCCAATAATGCTTATTTGTGGGTTATATAATCGACATGTATCTCCCTCCAGAACCTAGCAGGGAAGGCATAGTTTGATGTCTGGCTGGCTCCTCCCTGGAGCTACATCCAGTGCTTGAGGGATAAGGCCTGGCATGTTTGGCCTGTCTGCCTATCCAATTAGAAAACTGGACGATCGGGGATGGGTCTGTGGTCTCTTACTATCTGACAGTCAATGCCGCATCCATTTGCCTTGGTTTAAACGCCCCTCTGAAGCACCAAATGCAAATATACAGACATTATAAACCACAGCTCCCAGGAAGGAGTCTCTCTGTCTCTGAGCTAGAAGTAGCCTCTCCATGCTGGCTCCCAACCACCCGCAGAGCAAACCCTGTGTCGCTCTGCTCCTACTCTCAGCTCTAAGGCTCACCCCCACCTTCCCTGCCACCCTACTACCCTCCACTTGCTGCTTCTTGAGCTGCCCAGAGCAACAGTGTGTGTGGTCAACACCATCTCATTCAGAGGCTGCCTTCAAATAGTCATCTCCTGAGCATCCTGGAGAGGACATGCTGATAGACAACTGTGTCTGGTGGCCACTTCCTCTGTTTTCTCTCCAACCCCCACCGTAGCTGCCCTGGAAATCTCTAAACTCCCACATTGGTGAGCAATTAATCAGCAAGGCCTAGCAAAGCCAGCTCAAGGACAAAGCCACACCTGCTTGGCCAGAGGTGAAAACACCATAGGAAGGGCAAGAAGTTACTGGAGTGGCCATTTCCCAAGGCCTACTGCACCCAGCCATGCCTTCCCTCTGGCCATGCAAATTCCTAAAGGTGCCCATTATTACTCACCCAGAAGACACTGCTCTTCTGACATACTCTCTGTGGATGTGTATTGTGTGTGTTTGTGTTTATGTGTTCCTGCACATGGGCACACCAACAGGGCAGGGAGGATTGAGCCTGTTACCAATATTGTTTGATGGAATCATGCTGCATTGGGAGGCATCCAGTCTACAAACAACTGTAGAATAAAAATGTCCACATGAAACTTGGCCCAGAACGTAAGTCATCAAAATGGAAGGAAAAAGCCTTGCTAGCTGCAGGATTTTTATCCTCCATGCCAATATTTGTTTGAATGCAGAAAATCCTTAATACTCACAAAGTCAGAAGAAACTTTTCCTGAACAAAGATACTCTAATCAGCTGTCTGCTTGAGAACAATTTTTAGATTAGCTGAGACATTTTATTTATCATTGCTTAGAAATGAGTGCAGTCTTGGGAGAATAGCAAATGATATGTTCTAGATAAACTTCCTAGTTCTTTTTTTTTTTTTTGACAATTATTGGGACTTTATATCAAGGCATGAGAAATATAAAAATAAATATGATAAGGTTCTTGCCTTCACTGTTTTCAATCTTCAAAAAGACTGGTCAGAACTTTTTTTTTTTAAGTATTCCAATCAAATATCAATCAGATATTGGATACCATGTATTCCCTAAAAATGAATTAATATCAATTTCCAGTAATACAGTAGATGACATAGCCAAAACATCTCCCGTTAACCAAAAGCTTAGAAATGCTGGATAGGGCGCCTGGGTGGCTCAGTGGGTTAAGCTGCTGCCTTCGGCTCAGGTCATGATCTCAGGGTCCTGGGATCGAGTCCTGAGTCGGGCTCTCTGCTCAGCAGGGAGCCTGCTTCCTCCTCTCTCTCTGCCTGCCTCTCTGCCTACTTGTGATCTCTCTCTGTCAAAGAAATAAATAAAATCTTTTTTAAAAAATGCTGGATAAAATAAAGCAAACATCCTTTAAATGCTTGCATGATCTCATAAGAAAGCAGTAAAATCTCTAGAGGCAAAATTAATAAATTAATTAATGAAAAAACAGAAAGAGGAAGCTGAAATCCAGAATGGTAAAGTAGTGCTAGGGCTGGGGCTGCCCCTGGAGCATTTACTGGTCTTGATTAAAGGCAAATAACAAAGTTTGGGTTTGAATAACCACATAAGGACAACAGACAAAGCTGGGGGCTTGGATGAAACGGGGAATAATTCATCTGAAGGCTATGATCTTTGTCTACGGTCAAAGGGAGGTGGCATGGAAGCCTATCTAGCAGGGCCTGAGACCCAGGTAGCCAAAAAATGTCTTCCTAAGAACATATAACCACAGATCTGCCCTCTACTATCTGCAGTCTCAGAACCTATTGACTAAGAAAGCCACACAGAAGTGGCCCCTTTGCAGTGCCCCAAGCACATGATAGAAATGAATGCAAACCATCTCCAGAAAGATATGCTCTTCTAAACATTGTACAGAATACCATTGTTAAACCCCACTATATAAAAGCTGGTCAGCCTAAATTACAAAACATGTGAGCAAACACAACAAAGCAAACAGGAGTCATCGAAAACAATAAACAGCAGAACGTGACCCAAGGGAGTTTTAGTTCATAGAATCACTTGATACAGACTATAAAATCAAAACCTCAAGTCATTCATAATACAAAATAAAGAGTCAAAAACAAGAAAGGAACAAGGTAGTAAAAAGGAAAGGTGTAGAATTTCTTTAAATAATTTATATAATCATTAAATTTTAAATCTCAATGAAGTCTACTAAGACTCAAAGAAATACCACAGATTAAAAAAAAATACATAGGGGCACCTGGGTGGCTCAGTGGTTTGGGCCTCTGCCTTTAGCTCGGGTCATGATCTCAGGGTCCTAGGATCAAGCCCCACATCGGGCTCTCTGCTCTGCGGGGAGCCTGCCTCCCCCTCTCTCTGCCTGTCTCTCTGCCTACTTGTGATCTCTGTCAAATAAATAAACAAAATCTTTTAAAAAAAAAATACATAAAAAACTTGCAACTTATTATCAGAAATAACCAACCACACAAGGGAGCAAAGACCCATGACTAAAAACAAGCAGAAACAACAAGATGCAGAAGCAGACCTGCGAAGGCATCATATATTGAAATTATAGGGTTAGATTATAAAAGAAACACATAGCTTTAAATAAATAAAAGTCAAGCTTGGAAGAAAGTCTGCAGGATAACAGAAAACTATAATCCAAATGACCAAGCAGATCCGAAAAAGAACCAAAATGGGATTCTTATCTTATCTGGAATTAAGATAACGAGAATAAAAAAACTCAGTGGGTGGATTTAGCAGCAGTTTAGACAATCTAAAGAGAGAATTAGTAAAATAGATTTTTTAAAATAATGATTTTGTTTATTTATTTGACAGAAAGAAAGAGAGGACAAGCAGGGGGAGCAGCAGAGGGAGAGGGAGAAACAGGCTTTTTGCTGAGCAGTGGGCCTGATGTGGGACTCGATTCCAGCACCCTGGGATCAGACCTGAACCAAAGACAGACACTTAACTGATTGAGCCACCCAGGTGCCCTGAATGTTTCTAGTCTTAAATGCATATAGTAGGTAAGAAGACAGGATGGAAACTCTATAACCCCAAATCTGAAAGTCAAATAAAATGGACAGTTTTGTAGCAAAACTTATAAAAACTGACTCAAGAAAAATAGAATATAAACCAATCATTAAAGTAATCAAATCATTGCTTACTTTTGGGGAGTGGGTCTTTATAAGTATGTTCTCAAACCCTCAAAAAATAAATAATTTCAATCATACTCAGACTGGTTTAAAGAGAAAAAGGCATAAACTCATCAACTTTTGAGGCTTCCAAAATGCTGACTCTAAAACCAAGAAGGAAGGAAATATTTCCGGCCAAATTCATAAAAAATAGATGTAAAAATGTTAAATAAAATTTTAACTGAATCAAATAATGTTTAAAATCATAATATAATACAACCATGTAAGATTTTGTCTCTCAAACGCAACGAAAGTTCAATACTGGAATATCTACCAACATAATAAATGGCATTAAAAGAAGGTAGATAAACTACATAACCAACTCAATAGAGACAGAAAATCTTTTGATTAAAAAAGCATTAGGGACTTCAAAAGTTTTATCAAACTGGAAATAGAAGGGATCTTCTTTTTTTTTTTTTTTTTTAATTTTTTATTTTTTATAAACATATATTTTTTATAAACATATATTTTTATCCCCAGGTCTGTGAATCACCAGGTTTACACACTTCACAGCACTCACCAAATCACATACCCTCCCCAATGTCCATAATCCCACCCCCTTCTCCCCAACCCCCTCCCCCCGGCAACCCTCAGTTTGTTTTGTGAGATTAAGAGTCACTTATGGTTTGTCTCCCTCCCAATCCCATCTTGTTTCATTTATTCTTCTACCCATTTAAGCCTCCATGTTGCATCACCACTTCCTCATATCAGGGAGATCATATGATAGTTGTCTTTCTCTGCTTGACTTATTTCGCTAAGCATGATACGCTCTAGTTCCATCCACGTTGTTGCAAATGGCAAGATTTCATTTCTTTTGATGGCTGCATAGTATTCCATTGTGTATATATACCACATCTTCTTGATCCATTCATCTGTTGATGGACATCTAGGTTCTTTCCATAGTTTGGCTATTGTGGACATTGCTGCTATAAACATTCGGGTGCATGTGTCCCTTTGGATCACTACATTTGTATCTTTAGGGTAAATACCCAATAGTGCAATTGCTGGGTCATAGGGCAGTTCTATTTTCAACATTTTGAGGAACCTCCATGCTGTTTTCCAGAGTGGCTGCACCAGCTTGCATTCCCACCAACAGTGTAGGAGGGTTCCCCTTTCTCCGCATCCTCGCCAGCATCTGTCATTTCCTGACATGTTGATTTTAGCCATTCTGACTGGTGTGAGGTGATATCTCATTGTGGTTTTGATTTGTATTTCCCTGATGCCGAGTGATATGGAGCACTTTTTCATGTGTCTGTTCGCCATCTGGATGTCTTCTTTGCAGAAATGTCTGTTCATGTCTTCTGCCCATTTCTTGATTGGATTATTTGTTCTTTGGGTGTTGAGTTTGCTAAGTTCTTTATAGATTCTGGACACTAGTCCTTTATCTGATATGTCGTTTGCAAATATCTTCTCCCATTCTGTCAGTTGTCTTTTGATTTTGTTAACTGTTTCCTTTGCTGTGCAAAAGCTTTTGATCTTGATGAAATCCCAGTAGTTCATTTTTTCCCTTGCTTCCCTTGCCTTTTGCGTTGTTCCTAGGAAGATGTTGCTGCGGCAGAGGTCGAAGAGGTTGCTGCCCGTGTTCTCCTCAAGGATTTTGATGGATTCCTTTCGTACATTGAGGTCCTTCATCCATTTTGAGTCTATTTTTGTGTGTGGTGTAAGGAAATGGTCCAATTTCATTTTTCTGCATGTGGCTGTCCAATTTTCCCAGCACCATTTATTGAAAAGGCTGTCTTTTTTCCATTGGACATTCTTTCCTGCTTTGTCGAAGATTAGTTGACCATAGAGTTGAGGGTCTATTTCTGGGCTCTCTATTTTGTTCCATTGATCTATGTGTCTGTTTTTGTGCCAGTACCATGCTGTCTTGATGATGACAGCTTTGTAATAGAGCTTGAAGTCCGGAATTGTGATGCCACCAACGTTGGCTTTCTTTTTCAATATCCCTTTGGCTATTCGAGGTCTTTTCTGGTTCCATATAAATTTTAGAATTATTTGTTCCATTTCTTTGAAAAAGATGGATGGTACTTTGATAGGAATTGCATTAAATGTGTAGATTGCTTTAGGTAGCATAGACATTTTCACAATATTTATTCTTCCAATCCAGGAGCATGGAACATTTTTCCATTTCTTTGTGTCTTCCTCAATTTCTTTCATGAGTACTTTATAGTTTTCTGAGTATAGATTCTGTGTCTCTTTGGTTAGGTTTATTCCTAGGTATCTTATGGTTTTGGATGCAATTGTAAATGGGATTGACTCCTTAATATCTCTTTCTTCTGTCTTGCTGTTGGTGTAGAGAAATGCAACTGATTTCTGTGCATTGATTTTATATCCTGACACTTTACTGAATTCCTGTATAAGTTCTAGCAGTTTTGGAGTGGAGTCTTTTGGGTTTTCCACATATAGTATCATATCATCTGCGAAGAGTGATAATTTGACTTCTTCTTTGCCGATTTGGATGCCTTTAATTTCCTTTTGTTGTCTGATTGCTGAGGCTAGGACCTCTAGTACGATGTTGAATAGCAGTGGTGATAATGGACATCCCTGCCGTGTTCCTGACCTTAGCGGAAAAGCTTTCAGTTTTTCTCCATTGAGAATGATATTTGCGGTGGGTTTTTCATAGATGGCTTTGATGATATTGAGGTATGTGCCCTCTATCCCTACACTTTGAAGAGTTTTGATCAGGAAGGGATGTTGTACTTTGTCAAATGCTTTTTCAGCATCTATTGAGAGTATCATATGGTTCTTGTTCTTACTTTTATTGATGTGTTGTATCACATTGACTGATTTGCGGATGTTGAACCAACCTTGCAGCCCTGGAATAAATCCCACTTGGTCGTGGTGAATAATCTTTTTAATGTACTGTTGAATCCTATTGGCTAGTATTTTGTTGAGTATTTTCGCATCTGTGTTCATCAAGGATATCGGTCTATAGCTCTCTTTTTTGGTGGGATCCTTGTCTGGTTTTGGGATCAAGGTGATGCTGGCCTCATAAAATGAGTTTGGAAGTTTTCCTTCCATTTCTATTTTTTGGAACAGTTTCAGGAGAATAGGAATTAGTTCTTCTTTAAATGTTTGGTAGAATTCCCCCGGGAAGCCGTCTGGCCCTGGGCTTTTGTTTGTTTGGAGATTTTTAATGACTGTTTCAATCTCCTTACTGGTTATGGGTCTGTTCAGGCTTTCTATTTCTTCATGGTTCAGTTGTGGTAGTTTATATGTTTCTAGGAATGCATCCATTTCTTCCAGATTGTCAAATTTATTGCCGTAGAGTTGCTCATAGTATGTTCTTATAATAGTTTGTATTTCTTTGGTGTTAGTTGTGATCTCTCCTCTTTCATTCATGATTTTATTTATTTGGGTCCTTTCTCTTTTCTTTTTGATAAGTCGGGCCAGGGGTTTATCAATTTTATTAATTCTTTCAAAGAACCAGCTCCTAGTTTCGTTGATTTGTTCTATTGTTTTTTTGGTTTCTATTTCATTGATTTCTGCTCTGAGAAAGAACAAGAAAGAAACCCTAAGCCCAGCAGGAGAAGAGAAATCATAAAGAAGGGATCTTCTTAATAGCCACCAAAAACTTTATCAAATTTTGTACTTAAGATGAAAAAGAAGGGGCTCCAGGGTGGGTTAGTGGGTTAAGCCTCTGCCTTCAGCTCAGGTCATGGTCTCAGGGTCCTGGGATCAAGCCCCGCATCAGGCTCTCTGCTCAGCAGGAAGCCTGCTACCCCCCCCACCCCGCCTGCCTCTCTGCCTACTTGTGATCTCTCTCTCTGTGTCAAATAAATAAATAAATAAAATCTTTTAAAAAAAAAAAGAAAAAGAAGTATTTCTTTTTAAAAGCAGGAACAAGGTGGGCACCTGGGTGGCTCAGTGGGTTCAAGCCTCTGCCTTCAGCTCAGGTCATGATCCCAGAGTCCTGGGATCAAGTCCCGCATTAGGCTCTCTGCTCGCTGGGGAGCCTGTTTCCTCCTCTCTCTCTCTGCCTGCCTCTCTGCCTACTTGTGATCTCTGTCTGTCAATAAATAAATAAAATCTTTTTAAAAAATAAAATAAAATAAATAAAATCAGGAACAAGGTAAGAGCAGCACTTTCATTGCCTCTATTGACCATTTCATTAGAAGTATAAAACTGTAATTACTCACAAAAAATATGATTTCCATATAGAAGACCCAAAACTATTTTAAAATAATTAAGATTAATGAGAGAATTCAGCAAAGTTGTGAGATATAAAATTTTTATACAAAAATGAAGTATCCTAGGGGTGCCTGGCTGGCTGAGTCAGTAAAGCATGCAACTCTCGATCTTGGGTTTATGAGTTCAAGCCTCATGTTGGATGTAGAGATTACTTAAAACTAAAATCTTTAGGGGCACCTGGGTGGCTCAGTGGGTTAAGACTCTGCCTTCAGCTCAGGTCATGATCCCAGGGTCCTGGGATCGAGTCCCGCATCGGGCTCTCTGCCCAGCAGGGAGCCTGCTTTCCCCTCTCTCTCTGTCTGCCTCTCTGCCTACTTGTGATCCCTGTCTGTCAAATAAATAAATAAAAATCTTTTTTAAAAATTTTTAAATAAATTTTTAAAAATCTTTAAAAGAGAATGAATTATCGGGGTGGCTGGGTGGCTCAGTCAGTCAAGCATATGACTCTTGGTTTCAGCTCAGGTCACGATCTCAGGTCTTGAGACTGAGCCCACATCTGGCTCCCTGCTCAGCAGGGAGTCTGCTTCTCCCCCTCTCCCTCTGCTCCTCCTCTGGCTTGTACGCATGTGCACTCTCTCTCACTCTCAAACAAATACATAAACATTTTTTAAATGAATTATCCTATACATTGACATCAAATAGTCAGAATATTTAATTTCAAAAATACAACCTAGAATGGCAAATTAAACTATAAATGATCTAAGAATAAATGTAACAATAGGTACACAAGATTTTTATAGATAAATCATAAAACACTACTTAGTGCTATTACAGACGACCAAAAATTTTTGAAAAATATTTGATATTAAGTCCATAGTCAATTTTTAGTTAATTTTTGTACAGGTGTGAGTTTTAAGTCAAGGCTCTTTTCGTTTTTGTTTTGAGGGAGCTTTTTTGCCCATGGATATCCAATTGCCCAGCGCTATTTGTTGAGAAGACTATACTTCTTTCACTGAATTATTTTTGCACCACTGTCAAAAAATCAGTTGGCCATTCTTGTGTGGGGCACTTTCTTGGTTCTCTATTTTATTCCATAGATCTATATGCCTATCTCTCTACCAATACCACACTGCCTTGGTTACTAGAGCTATATCAATGAGTCTCAATATACACAAAACAGTTCAAAATTTAAAAATCAATCCATGTAATCCCTACATCAAAAAGCTAAAGAAGAAAAATCACATGATCATATAAGTTGATTCAGAAATGGCACTTGACAAATTCAATACCCATTTATGATTAAAAACTCTTGGAAAACTAGAAAAAGAAGGAAATTCCCTCAACTTGATAAAGGACATCCACAAATAAGATACAACTAACACCATACTTACTAGTGATGGATTTCCCTCTCAGAGCAAGAACAAAGCAAGTCTGTCCACTCTAACCACTATTCTTCAACATAATACTGGAAGTTTTAGCAATCATACTGTGGCAAGAAAAGACAAGACATACAGATTAGAAAGAAACTGAACTGTCCCTACTTGTGCATGACAGGAACATCTGGGCAGAAAATTCCAGAATCTGTAAAAGCAAAATCGAAATTCCTAAAACTAATAAGTAAGTCCAGCAAGGTCACAGGATTCAAGATCAACATTTAAAAAATCAACTATAAAAATACAATGCCACTCAAGAGTAAATGAAATGCTTAGATACAAATCTAAGAAAATATGTATAGGACTTACATGCTGAAAACTACAAAACACTAGTGAAAGAAATCAAAGATCTAATTAAGTGGAGATACACACTGTATTCATGGATTAGAACACTCAGGGTAATAAAGATGTCAATTCTCTCCAAATTGATGTAAAGGTATAATAAATTCCTAGCAAAATCCCAGCAAGAATTTTTGTCAATGTTTTACAACTTTAAAAAATTTCTAGGTCACCTGGCTGGCTCAGTCAGTAGAGCATGCAACTCTTGATCTCAGGGTTGTAAATTTGAGCCCAACTTGGGGTATAGAGATTACTTAATTTTTTTTTCAATTTTTTTTTAGGTCAACCAGTTTTTACAGATTTCAACTAAAAGAATGAATACCTGTGTGTATGTGTATGTGTGTAGGATTAGGCCTTAATTCAATTCTGTGAAATACAACCCATTGTTATGCTTGGCTATTCATGGCCATTCATTCCTCCTCAATTAAGTTCACTTTATATGAAATACAAAATATAAAACATAACCACACATGAAACAAAGACATGTATGGACCACTACATGTTATATCTTGTGTCCAGGCACACTTTCACTTTCCCTTTTCTTCCTTCACTCTCATCTGAGACCAACACAGGGAAAATATCTAATATTATATATAAATACCTAATAATCTAATATCTAGTATTTCTCTCCCTCACATCTGCATCTCAACATAACACTGAGCACAGATAAGGTCCTCAATAAACTCCAGAACTAACTCTTAATCTAGTCACTTTCCCACATCACTTTCCTGTTGGCCTCTGCCAAGCTAAAAAAAATCCAATATCCACTCAGTTTGTCTTAACTCCACACAGCATTCTCCCCATCCATTAATCTTGCCCATCCAAGAATGCCATTTATTCTTTTATCTTTGTCCACGTTGTTTTCTGCCTCTATGCTCCCACTGGCACACAGGTGTCCTGGTCTCATTATGGAACACTCATTAATATCCACCATGGGTACCCTGTGTGTGTCCTCTCTACCCATAGATGTGTCTAGCCTTCCATGAATATCAGCACTGAGAAAAGCACATTAAAAATTAGTGGTGAATCAACAGGGAGAATACAGAGCTCTGAGGTGGGACTCAGAGTAATGGGGCTGGGGGACAGCTGGAGTGGTTTGACTGTGATGTCATCACAAATCATTCTGATAGAAGATTCTATGTGAAAGCCAAATTCCATTAAGCAACTGCTCTTAGTGGTGCTTGGAATTTGGCTGGTTGATAACCCAAATATAACTCAGCGAACTTCACTGCTCATACTTCAATCCAGAGGTCTTGATGTTGGACCCCACTGAGTTCTCCAACTCTGCTCAATTCAGGGCAACTTGAAACACTCCAGACCATGTTCACATGATACTCATGGCTGAAACACTGGCTTCTGCTCCACTGCCAGTGGTAGATAGGATGAACTATAATTAATAAATCAAAGCACACCCTCTGTGTCCCAGGTGCCAAACCAAGCACACTGGCAAGTAAAGTGTCAAACCAGTTAAGGATTCTGCTCCTTAAGATCTTATCATCTACTGGCAGAAAAGAAAATCATCACTAAATAAACAACTGAGGACTCTTAAATAATGTACTGAGGTCTGTATTTGCAGGTAACTTAAAAGGGGAGTAATCACAACACGGAAAATTGCCCCTGTAAATTTCATGGACCAGGGCAAGATTTTTTTCTGGGTCTTGCAGGGTGGCTGGTGAGTGGATGGGTAGAAAGGAGAAAAGAAGTTGTCTGAAGCAGAAGGAACCTGCCAGCCCCACATAGAGAGGGAGCAGTCCAACTGGCTGCTGCACCCACATCCAGAATTACTTTGGGTTACCTGTCATCATGAATGGGAAGCACATAGAAATGAAGCCACCATAGTTGACCTACCTCACAAGTTCTCCCCAGAACTTGAAGGAACTCACCACTGATACCCCTGGAAAGCACACCTTAGTGAAAGAAATGTAGACTTGGCAGTAAGACCAACTCAAGTTCACTGCTTAGGTGACCTCAGGCAAGCTGCCTGTACTTTCTAAGCCTCCCTCCCTCTGCTCCAAATGGGACTAATAAAAGTACCAAACCCACAGGACTATTATGGAGAATAAAATAATACATGCATATTGCCTGGAACACAATTCACACTTCATAAAAAGTAACTCTTGTTATTATTTTACACAGTCAATATTCATGACAGTTTATCCACATAGTCACTCTTCATTCCTTCCTGCATCCTTGGGCTCCCATTTGGAATCCTTTTCCTTCTGTCCAAAGAATAATTTTAGTATTTCTTTCAGGGTAGGTCTGCTAGTGAAGAATTCTATCTGTGTTTGTGTGACTAAGATGCTTTATTTCACCTTAACTTTTTTTTCTCAAAGATTTATTCATTCTTTTTGAGAGAGAAAGAGAGAGTGTGTGCATGCACAGGAGTGGGGAGAGAAGCAGAGGGAGAGGAGAGCAAGAATCCCAAGCAGACTCCATACTGAGTGCAGAGCCCATTGTGGGCTCAATCTCAGGATCCTTGAGATCATGAGCTGAGAGAGTCAGACATCCAACCAAATGAGCCACCCAGGTGACCTCCCCTTAACTTCTGAAGGATATCTTCAATGGACATAGAATTCTAGATTAGCAAATATTTTCTTAAGGCGCTTTAAAGATATCACATTGTCTTCCAGCTGCCATAATTTCAGGTGAGAAGTCAGCTGTTAATCTTACTGCTGTTTGAAAGTAACATCCATTTTCTCCTCTTTGGCTGCCTCACAATTTTCTTCTCTTTATCTTCTGTTTCTGGCCATTTTACTATGATGAGCTTAGATATACAGTTTTCTTTGCATTTACTTTGCTTAAGGTTTATGGTTCTTAGATGTCCTTGGGCCCTCAAATCTTGCCATATTCAGAAGTTGCTGAAGTTCAAGAGACAGACTAAAGGTTTTCCGACCTATTCATTTATACTTCTGAAAGACGGCAAGTTTTGACACTTCTTGGTGATAGCAAAGGTCTATGGTTCTTCTTGAAACTATAGTTTGTTTTCATCATTTTCAAAAAATTCTTGCTTATTGTTTCTCCCACTATTACTTCTGCCCCATTGTCTCTCTGATCTTTCTAGGATTCCCAATGCATATATGTTGGACCTCTTCATCATGCTCTTTCTATCTCTTCTACTCTTTTCTGAACTTCACATTTTTGTCTTTAGTCTGGATATTTCCTCACTTCAGATCACTATTCTCTTCATGTGTGTCAAATCAACTATTAAACCCATATTGTGTTGCATTTTTCAGTTCTAGAATTTTCCTCTTTTTTGCTTGTAGATTCCAGTTCTCTGCTGAAATGCTCTTTCTCTTTGAACTTCCTGAATATGTTAATTATTTATTTTAAAAATCCACTATGCTTGTCCTAGGATAAGTGTTTTGGGGGCATGTAGGTGGCTCAGTTGGTTAAGTGTCCAACTCTTGATTTCAGCTCAGGTCATGATATCAGGATCAGGAGATCAAGCCCTGTGTTGGGCTTTGTGCTGAGCATGAAGCCTGCTTAAGATTCTCTCTCTCTTCCTCTCCTTCTGCCTCTCCCCCTACCACACTCTCTCTCTAACAACAACAACAAAAAAGTATATATATATATACACACACATATATATATGAAGAATAAAGAAATATAAGTCTTTTATAGGTTGATTTCTATTATGGTTTTTTCCTCCATGGTGGTCCTGTTTCTTGAGATGACTCACATACCTGAAGCTTAATAATAGCACAATCATTTCCCAACTAGGCCCTTAACTCCACCCACTTCTCTGAATTTGGTTTTCTCCTTTTTTTAATATTTTATTTTTAAGTAATCTCTACACCCAATGTGGGGCTTGAACTCACAACCCCAAGATCAAAAGTCACATGCTCCACTAACAGCCAGCCAAGCACCCCTAAATTTAGTTTCCTTAACCTCTCCCTCCTTACCAAGTGACACTTTGATAGAATTCTAACAAGTTTATGTCCTAATCCTTTAAACATAGAATAACAGTGCTATACTTCTTTCCCCATAGTATCCAAAATGGTATCTGAGACCCTCATGAACCAATCTCAAATTTCCCACATTTCCCCTCATATAGCCTACAATCCAGCAAAGTAGAACCACTTGTTGCCCTATTGCACCCCAGACCACACTTCAGCATGGAAGGTACCCCTACTCTCATATTTACCTGCCCAAACTCTATTATCTAAGTCCAAGATTAAATGGCACCTTTCATAATTAAACCCTGAATCCTCAGGATTTCTATTAGTCTCACCTTTCTCTGAACTCCAAGAATCTTATTGGAATGTTATTTATGCCCAGGTCCTATTTCCACCACCAGCTCACTGAGGATGGTCAATGTTTCTGTCTTCCAAAGATCTATTCTCCTTTCTAGTGGCATAGTTACATGCTCAACTGATGTTCCCCTCAGGAGCCACCTCTCTTCACTCTCTGGTTAGGTGGTTCTAACAGAACCAACTCCTACTGCTGGCTCACAGAACCTACAGGCCTCAGCCAAGAAATCTGTATGGAATTTGGGGAATGGCTAAATTGGAAGGATGTCACACTATTTCATTTCTCTACCTACTCTTAGAGGAGAAACCTTGAAGGCTCTAGACAGATCTAGCCTTCTCCTCCTCTTTGACCTTTTTTCTGTGTTCTTCCCCACCTGTCTACTTCAGCCACACTGGCCGCTTTGATTCCTCAGACATGCCAGGCATAATTTCATCTTAATGCCTATACTCTATCTTCTCTCTCTGCCAGACCAACCTTCCCCCAGAAAGCCACTTGACTGACTCCAAATGGAGACCTAAAGGAGTCTGTGCAAATCTCACTTCTCAGCAACAGTTATCCTGACCCCGCTTTACTGCTGACACACACCACCTGCTCAGCATTCCTGATGCCTCTCTTTCCTTTTTCCAGATCACTTCTTTCTAATAGACTCTATAATTTGCTTATTCTTAGCTTTACCTACATTTACATGCAGTATATCTATACACACTGGAATCTCAGCAACCAGAGACAGGAATCTTTGCCCCTCACTGATATCTCTAAAGCCCTAGAACAGAGCCTGGCTCAGAGTAAGTGCTGCAGAAATACCCACTGACTGTTGCATCAACTTGGGATCAGTCCTCATTCTATGAGCAGCAAGCTTGCATCACACCCTCACTTGGGTACTTAGAAGATGCTGATGTTCAGGCAGGGGGAATGTCCTTTGAAAGTCCCAACTTCAGGGGCTGCTACAGCTATGTCTGCTTTCATGGGTGGGGACAACCCCTTGCTCTGCCACCACCATGCCTATCTTTTCACTTGAAGAGAAATTTTATTAATCAGGCAGAGAAATCAAGTCAGGGAGAAACAGACTTCAATTAAGCCCTGGGAAACTGAGATTGAGCTAGACAATCTAAGTAAAATGAATGTGTCAGTATCTAGTGAAATAAATCTGGGGGCCAGAGTAGATCAGAAGCTCCCTGTGGTTCAAATGGCCTCCTGATGTCAAAACTAAATGTTAACCAAAGATGTCATGCTTTTACACTTCACAGACTCTTTTTGTATACATTATTTCACATTATCTTCATAACAACTCTAAGAAAGCAGTCGTTCCCATCTTAGATGGTAAGGAACTGGTGCTCTGGGAAATGAAAAGATACCCCCAAAGCCATACAGCCATGTGGTGATGTTGGAAGTCAAATCTCATGACTCAGCACAGAAATGTTCCCACTGGGGTGTCTGAAGCCCAGAAGTACGTGGGTGTGTGCCTGGGGGGACCCGAAGCCACAGCACAGATATGGCTCCCCAGAGCACTGATTCCGTCCTGGGGTTCACAGAAATAAAAGATGTTGGCATCTGTGTAGTTCAGTCAGTTAAGTGTCTGCTTTTGACTTGAGTCATGATCTTAGGGTCCTAGGACCAAGCCCCTTGTCAGGCTCCCTGTTCAGCATGAAGTTTGCTCCTCCCTCTACCTCTCCCCCTCACCCCTGCTCCTGGTGTTTCTCTCTCGTTAATACTCTCTCTCTCAGGGCGCCTGGGTGGCTCAGTGGGTTAAGCTGCTGCCTTCGGCTCAGGTCATGATCTCAGGGTCCTGGGATCGAGTCCTGCATCAGGTTCTCTGCTCCACGGGGAGCCTGCTTCCTCCTCTCTCTCTGCCTGCCTCTCTGCCTGTTTGTGATCTCTCTGTGTCAAATGAATAAATAAAATCTTTTAAAAAAAAAGTTCTTTAAAAAAAAATACTCTCTCTCTCAGATAAATATAATCTTTTTTTAAAAAAAAAGAAAGAAAGGAAAGGTCTTATTCTTACATTAAAACAAACATGGGTTTTGTGTAAAGGACAATGCAAAATATTTGTATGAATTTTAAAAATTAAACAACACAAGTTTCCATATTTATAGAAGGCAGCTTAGAGCTCTGTAGCACCCTCCCCCAACCCTGCATAGCTCTTACACTAACCAGCTGTGCAGTCTTGGACAAGCTATTTACCTTCCCTAAGCCGAATTTGGGGATATGAAATGAAATAATATTGCTGTCCTCATAGACTTGCTGTTAAGAACATTAAATTAAGACACAGAGGGGTGCCTGGGTGGCTCAGTGGGTTAAAGCTTCTGTCTTCGGCTCAGGTCATGATCCTAGGGTCCTGGGATTGAGCCCCACATTGGGGGTCTCTGCTCAGCAGGGAGCCTGCTTCCTCCCTTCTCTCTCTCTCTGCCTGCCTCTCTGCCTACTTGTGATCTGTCTGTCAAATAAATAAATAAAATCTTAAAAATAAATAAATAAAAATAAATAAATTCAGACAGATAAGAGAAGTCCTAAAAACAGACACTGACATAGGAAAAAAGAATGAAAACATTTTTTACTTATCATTATTATGATGCAATATTAAAAAAAAAAAAAACATACGGGAAGCAAGAAGCAATCATCCCATTAAGTCCCTAAACATGTCCAATGTAAGGTTTCACTTGAGAAGCAAGAAGAGGAGAATATTTAGAGAATACAAATAACAAACATGATTGGGGGTAAAAAGCAAGATGCTTCAGAAAGGCTAAAGGAACCAATATTCTTTGAACTTGAGGAAGAAAGAGCTGAGAGACTTGGAACCTTCACAAAGTAAAGAGAAGGCTCAGCTATTGTCCACCTTCACCAGAGCAGCGAGGGGCACCACCCTGACCCTAGCTGGGGTGGGGCAGAGAGGGCTGGTTAGGCATCAGGGGTATCTGCATTGCTTTGGGGATCTTAGAACCAATGAGAGAGAAGTGGAGCCCATTTCCCTGGAGATTTCCCTGGAGAGCCTAGATACGGACACATGGATGAGGAGGAGCTGATCATGTAAGTGAAAAGCTTGCTCGTCAGTAGGGTAAAGTTTGATGCACCAGGAGTCCAAATTCCCATGTTATCTTCTTCACTGACCCTGTCTGGCTGCCCTGTGGTCCAGTTTTACTTACTATATTGTGTTAAGCCATTTATGGCTCCAAAGGATACATGCTACCCCCAAGACATTATCGGTTCAGTCATTACGTCTTTAACACTAAACCTCCTTAAATGAACTCCTGCCAACCAGGGGAATACCCAGGAAAGGACACAGAACAGGTATGTTGTGAAACTGCAACATGAGAGAGGCAAAGGACCCCCTCGGAGGGACCTGGCAGCCCCGGAAGGAGCTCGGCTTGGAGCAGAGAGGGGCCAGGAGATAAACCTCATTTCCTCCCAAACCCTCTGCTCCACTCACCCTGCTTTCAGGAGGCTCTGTCTCCTCGGGGGAGCTCGAGGAAGGCACGGACTTTGCCTTGATGACTTTACTCGTGGGTCTAAGAGCTCGTGCACCCACCCCTATGTGGGCACACTCCCACACACACTGCTGGCCACTCAAGGCGAGCTCTACCGCTGTAGCTGGGACCTCTAGGTCCCTGGAGCCTCTGTCTAGTCTACAAGGCTTCCGGTTTCAAATCTGGAGCACAAACACTCTCCGACACCATCCTGTCCTCTCACATCCTGTCTGGAGGTAGGGACTCCTCCAGCCCCCAACTGTCCAGCATTTCTCCTTGTCTCATCCCCATGAAGGCCCCAACTGCCCTCCCCCCTGCCGCTGTCTCCTCGCCTCTCCGATCTCCCCATCCCTTCCCCACCAGATCTGGCCTGCCCATCCATCTGGTCCCCTTCCCTAGTCTGTCCTCCCTCCTACCCCGATCTGTCCATCTTCTCCCCCAGTATCTGTCACAACGCTTCTCCCTCACACCTCTGCCTGGCTGTGTGCCCTTACTCATCCTCTGGCTCCATCCTCCTCACCGTTCTATCCCAAATCTGGAGCCACACTGGGTTCTCACTGGGGGGAAGAGGAGCAAGACTATCCATGGGGCCTGAAACTGGACGTCAATCCCCCTCCCTAACATAAAAAAAAAAGGGCAGGTTACATCATGGCTCTTCAGTAAATACCAATAAACCAATGAGTGAATGAACGAATACTAACTGAATGAGTAATGTGGTAACAGTGACACTGGCAGGCGTGAGAGTGCAGAGGACACCGGACCCATCCAGAATCCCAGAATATTCGGCAGCACAGGGTATTTCTCAGGTGTGAGCCAACACTGTGGGAGATTCCTGCTTTCTGGGAAGAAGGGTCCTGCGAGAGAGAGATCATGCCATCACCCAGGGGAAGCCAGAGTGATTGCCAAGGCTCAGGACTTAGCTGGCTGTTGTTTCACATGGGGGAGAGAACAATGACCCTGAGGGAACAATGACATTCCATCTGCCTTAAAGTCCCCTGTGGCCTCAAAACTCCCTCTGGGCAAAACACAACAGAAACAGATACATGTTATTCTGTATTTTCTCAAGGGGCTGTAAGTCCCTAGGAACCCTGGGCCAAGTCCCTCGTGCTCAGTAAGTTCATCCTGCAGCTCGTCCTGCACTGTACGCAGATGCTGGGTGAGGGGGGTACCCGCTGGGTACAGAACCTGGCACCTGCCTTCGGTCTCAAGCTGGGGGCACTCAGGAATCTAGGGACGTGGGGGATGGCTGAGTGCAGGCAGGAGCTGGGCTTCCAGGAGCTGGACCAGCAGGGGGTCAGGGTTCCTACTAGGAGTGGAGGCTGAGGGCAAGAGTCTGGGCAAGGGTCCAGCCTCCAGGCAGGAGACCTGGCGCAGGTCTCCTGGGGTGGGTGCCCCTTTGCTGTTTGTATTACCTGAGCTCAGCAGGTGCCCTAGAGGGCCTGGCCAGGTGAGAAACCCCCCCCCCCAGCCTGCTCTCCACCCAACTGTCAGTGCCCATCTGAGCCACACCCGGGGACCCCCCTCTGAGGGGGAAGCTGGGTGTGTGCAAGCCGTCCCCAAGAGAGGCCTCAGCATTAGTCGGCATCATCCAGGACACCGTCCCCCTCCACCTGGGCTCCCTGGAGGAAATCCGCACTTAATGCCAGGCCTGGTCCAGGCGGCCCTGCCACATCAGGCCCTCGGTTAACCCATCACACGCAGCCCATTAAGACATCCACCTGCCTGCCGCACCCACACCAGCTCCCGGAGGTGGCCTTCAGGCTGAGGCCAGGAAGCCTGTTGGGGGGGGGGGGGGGGGGTGTCAAGACACGAGGTGCTACTGCCCTCTACTGGCAGCTTCCAGATACTCCAGCTGATGCCAAAGAGAAGCCCGAACAGGCCAAAAAGGGCATCCTCCCTCCTCCCACTCATCCTTACCCTGGGGGACACACAGGATTGGCAGCTCTCACTGGGGTCATGGAACTGGCTGCACCCAGTAGAGCCAGCCAGCTTACAGAAGAGAGCAGACAGCACACAAGACGAGAGAGGAAGAGGAAAGCAGAAAGAAGGGAGCTCACCCATCTGCCCTGAGGAGTACTGGCCCCTTCCATTTACTAGTCCTTCACAGGACGCAGAGAGCACTCGCATATATTGGCCAACACATCAAACAGGACAGCCCCAAATGACATGGTGGGGCGGGTATGGGTTCCTTCCATTTTGCAGATGAGAAAGGTGCGGGCCCAGAGGGTTGGGGTCCCTCACCCACAGGCACACAGCCACGTGCGCAATGAGACCCACAACACAGGGTCTGCCTTCCTTGTCCAGAGCTGGGACAGATAATACTAAACAAGTGATTCTTGTCCCGTTACACATCCCAGAACACCCGCCATCATCTGGGCTCACCGTACACCCACATCTTTGTTGGTTTGGGGACCTTCTTCCTCTTGTCCCCTGGAGACAGATTATGCCCTGACCAGTTCCCCATATCCACATTCTCCCCCATCCTTTCTGTTTCTGGTTGGTCTCCCACGGCCTCCGCCCTAGCCACTGCCCAGGACTGCTTTCCTCCTTCCCTCCTGCCCTTCCCTAGACTATGGCCTGGGTCAAGGGCAGAGCTAGCCCTCCCAAGCAGGATTAAACTGATTAGAAAGAAGCAAGCACATCCCTCATGCCTGCTTCTCTGAGTCAGCCACAAGCAATAGCAAAATGCGTCCTCTGCTCTGGACCGAGGAGCTGGTGACAAATGGGCAACGTGTTCTTCCTCTGGAGTTTTTTTAACGCTTAGAGAGGAGAGGAGGAATATTTATTAGTAAGGAAATGGGACTTGTCGGAGCCTATGAACGCCCCCACACATGTCTGCTCTCAAGGAAGAAGAAAGACAAGTTAAGAAATCTAAGACCCCCGGTGAGCTATGGAGCAATCTCTCTGGAAATAAAATGTGCACCCAAGCAGGGGCTCCAATCAGACGCTTTCACCAGCTAGAAAGGGGAGCTACTGGAGGAGAAAATGAAGCCTGGTGCCCACCGGTGCCCTCAGTCCTGGCTTCCCTGGAGCTCATTTCCAGCCCTAGTCTTTGCCTACCTGAACAAGTCACACCATCCCAGACCCCCCTAACACCCTGGGGTGAGTGGGGTTCCGGCAGCTTACAGATGGGCCAAACCTGTCCCAAGAAAGCTTTCTAGAAGGGATTACCTCCATGGAAACTCTGAGATCACTGCCGCCCACACTTGGAGTATGCACGGTCTTGGGGCAGATCAGGCCTGTGCAGGTCTGTCCGTTGTGGCTTCATCTGTCACCCCAACTCACCGTGTCCTGTAAGGCCAGTGCTGACCAGATGGTGCTGACTCACGCATCTGCTCTCAGGGACTACCCTCCATGTACCGAAACAGTGCTCAGCCCCACGGGGTCCGAGAAATGAGTAAGACCCCGTTTTTGTCCTCACAAAGCCTTCCTGCTTAAAAGGGATGGTCAATGACAAAAAGTAACATTTCTATCTCATGTAACTGCTCAGAAGAGTGTTTATACAATTACCTCACTTTCAATGGCCATGGGTAAGAGCTGGTTTTCAAATCTCTGCTTCGCAGAAGAGTTAAGAGTCTCACAGAGATGACCGGGACGCTTAGACTTCTGCTCCAAGTTCTGGTACTCTACCGCCCACAGGCGGATGGCAAGGCAGGGTCGTTCCGCTGATGCCAGGAATGGGGAGGGTCTTGATGAGCCCCCGCACAGAGACAGGACCACTGGCTGGGGTCCTCGGATCGGAGGGTGTGCAGCTATAGGGTATGGAACTTTCTGCCTACATGAGTGCCTCTCCCAAACCAGGTGTCCTCTCCAATAAGCATCCCAGATGAGGGAGGGGGACAGATAAGTCCTGTTTCTGAGCAATGGGCTAAAAGCAGACTGGACAGTAAGACTGCCTGAACTAGGTCCTCCCTGGTGCTACCTGGGGTCACCTTTTCAGTGGTCCCCCACAGCACAACTTCAGCATCACTCTATATAGCCCAAAAACTGGGAAATGTCCAGCCAGAGAATCTGTCTTAGGGAGAAGAAGAAGATTCAATTTTCCTCCCTGATCCTCACTACATCTTCCTGACCACCCAGCCCCCAGCCAAGGCCGGGGACCTTCCGGGAAACTCAGCCAGCGCCACTCAAGCCTCATACGTGGGTCTCTCCTTCCCTCTGGTGGACAGACCACAGCAGTGCAACCACTTCCCTGCACAACCCAAGTGCAGAAATCACCGTTCTTCCCGCTGCCTCTCTGACTTTTGCTTTTTCCCCCAGGATGCTGAGCCTGGATGGGGGTCAACGACCCTGATCTCTGCTCCCAACTCCCACTCCTCTTACTTCCCCCTACAGATGAGGACCAGCTCCTTTCTGACCTCAGCGCTGCCTCGCTGAGAGTCCAGGCCCTTCCACATGGTTGGTGCCCTGCCCCTGGTTCTGTTGGGCCTCGGCTGCACCGTGACCCCTCCTCCCCAGACCTCCTTGCCCACATCTCATTCCTGCCATCTGCCTGTCAATCTGGTCTCCTCACCCACAGAAGGCTCTGACCTTGGGTAAGGGCTGACCTGGCCCCGGAGGCCCCGCTGTGACCACCAGCTTCGTGGCCCCGGGATGCCAGTTTCTGAGCCTCTGCTTCTCTAGGTTGACTTGATTTGCTGCTTGGCCCCAGTTCAACCCACTTTAACCAACACTGACCTTGGCTTTTAGCTGGCACTGTGCTAGGAGCAGCAGGAGCCAGTGATCAGTCTACCAGGTAAAGTGGACATGAGTCAAATGAACCAATTATGGTGACACCAGCCTGGAAGCCCTGAGAGGGAGGCTTTCTGGGGAAAGTGCTCCATCTACACTGATGCCTGAGTGACTTCACCCACGGGAAACGGTGTGAGGAGGCTGACTGCAGTGGCTGCCTGAACACTGTCTTTGTCTACACCATCTTCCACCCTGGTCCTAGCCCTGAAGTTAAATTATTACCTGATGATGGAGTCTCAGAGCATTAGAGTAGCTTGCCCACAGCTAGAGGGCTATTTGCACCTGGTCTCGTGTTGCTTGCACCGTATTCTGCTGCTTTTCCAGCAGAAGGCAGAGCAGGAGCAAACACGTAAGGGCCCGGAGGTTCTGGCACACTGAGGAATGGACAGTGTTTCCAGATAGGCTGGGACAAAGCTCTGCCCGCATGATTTTGTAGTAGAGGGAGGTGTATGACTTAGACTTTCAGAGATTTGCAGATGGCAAATGAGGATGGTAAGACTGGGAGTGGCTGACCAGATGGTCCTGCGTAACCCTTCTCTCCTTCCACGGTAATAGAACCTATAGTTTTTACCTTAGTGCTTGGTCACTCTAAATAAAAACTACATTTCCCAGCCTTCCTTGCTGACATGACCCATGGCTACGGGATGTGAGCAGAGCCTACTGGCAACAAGTTTTAGGAAATGCTTTTGAAGAAAGGAGCATGCCTTCCCTTTCTTCCTTTACCTCCTCCCCCTAGCAGGACTGCAGAGTTGCTGGTGAGATATATGGGATCACACAAACGCAGGAATAACAGAGCAGAAACAGAGAAGACACCTGCATCCCACACACCACAGAGCCGTCATGCTGTCCCAGGACTGCCCATGGTCAAACCGTTACTTATGAAAGAGAAATAAACTCTCGCGTTTAAGCTGTTGTTATTTGCGATCTCTCCGTTGGAAGGGCCTTGGCCAGAGAGGATGAGTCCGAGGCCATGGCAAGAAGTGGGGGACAGGGGGCAAAGACAATGGAGGAAACCCTAACAGGACTTGGCATCTGACTGAATGGGAGGCATGAGGATAAAGGACCAGAATGGCATTACGTTGACAGCAGAGTGGAGGTAATTTGAGACACAGTGTCCTTTCTCTTTATTATTTCGCTGTTAGATCTAACTTCCCCCTCACCCATCTTTCTCTTCAGGATCTCGCCTTTCCCAAATGCCAAATAGCTTTGCCAAGACCTCTCCTGCCTCTGTCCTTCACACATACTTCTCTCCCTGCTGGGACACCACTTGCAGCCCCACACCACCTTTGCCTGGCTGACTCGGAGCATCTCTTATGAACCCAATACAAACAGTGCCTCCCCCCGGGAAGCTGTCCTGACTCCCCGGAGCTGGACGGTGTCCCATCGCCTGCACTTCCCCTGTGGCCCTGTACTACACTCCCTCTGTCTCAGCATGGACTTCTCTGTGCTGTAAGCATTTTCTTTCCAGTCATTTCTCTCACTTAACCAGGAGCTCCTTGGGGACAGAGACCATATTCACCGTTGGATCCCCACCGCCCAGTACAGAGCCTGGCACTTGATGCGCAGCCAAAGGATGTCACTGTGCGGGATTTTCCTTTATCTTCACTCCTCAAAACCACCCTCTGGCTCCGCATCTACCATTCACCCTCAGCAGGTTCCACCGACTGAGTTACGTACGGCACTTACATGAAACAGAAGCAAAACAAGCCAGCAATGCCGGGCAGCCGCCTGCAGCTGCCCTCACCATGCTGTGACTCAGAACTGCCATCATCAAAAGGTAACAGGTTTCTGCAGTCTTCCTCCCCATTTGGGCGGAAAAACATGAAGCAAGCTTTCTCAAGGATGTTTAACTTGAAATGTTCCGTACCTTAAGACGTAGGTCTCTATTTCAGAAATGATTCAGCCTCAGATGAAAGAAGACAAATGTTGCTATTTTACCGAAAGTTACGAAACACCACGCATGTCAAATCTCCATATACCTTTCCCTCCTAATGCAGCAAAATGATACCTTTATCACCATTCAATCAAAGGCTCACCAAGTCGGTGCGGGGAGACGGGTCTGTAGCAGTAATCACCGGAAGCTCCTGCAACCCCTCACAGCAATCTACAGCCCAGCACCGCCGTCATAAACACATGAAAGGCTTCCTTGATTTCACTCCCCGTCATCATCAGCCACAAGAGGTATTTACTGACCATATGTTATATGCAGGACACTTTGCTAGGTGCAGGAAGGAAAACTTGAAGAGAAATTTCCCAAGGACTTTGAAAAGGGGAGCACATGTCCCTTAGAAATAAGTTATCTGTCTCTGAAATGAGTCACCTAGTCATCTGTAAAAGGAGACAAATACAATAGCTTTTACAAAGAAAAATGATCGAGACCAATGTGCACTGTCAGATTGCTCTGTGTGCAATTTTTGCCGAATGCAGGAAAATGATGCCATCATAATTATTCAACCGTGTGGTGACCGAGTCCATGCGGGAAGGCCAGACCTTCAGCAGTAGGCATCGACATCCCTCTTCTGGCCCCGTCTCTGGATTCTGCCCCCCAGCACTGCCAAAACCAGTTGGCAAAATGTTGTCACAGTCCTGCAATACACCCAGCCACAAGATGTGAAGACTGGCTTTACAAATGTTTTGAGGTCAAGAAGATGTTCACTTTTGAAGAAGGCTCTGTGTCTCCAAAATTCGTCACACAGAGAGTTAAAACAATTGCACTGGTTTCCAGGAGAAAAAAAGACAGAATTCTATGAACACAAAATTTCCGTTTGCCTTGGTTAATGAGTTCAGGAAAACAAAAGAAACGTCATTTGTCCTACAAATGCTCACTGAGTCACTCAGCGATGCAAGCCTTTATCAGTTGTTTCAGAGCATTTCTTAAAATCTCTTTATACATTCAAGTCACTGAGCATCGTTATTAGCAAAATATTGAAATGTACATGATTTTACTCATTTGTGCAAGAAAACTTGAAGGAAAATTTCTCAATATTTTGAATCTTGGAGTTTTATGTATTTGACACGTACCATTTCTGCATCAAGTATCTATGTAGCTGTTTTGTTTAATGCGGAGAAAAAAGGCTTCTATCCCTATTTAGAATGCAGAGCCTGAGAGATACCAAAAACCAATTTCTTCACTCTAAAAGAAAAGAAGATGGAGGCCCAGGAAGGGGCACAGCCTTCACAGTCACAAAATGTGATGCAAGAGCCAGGATTGTCTGAAAGTGCCCCCAAAACCTCATGCTGGGCTTCCAGGGCACTGGACCAGCTGAGAAGAGGCTCCCAATTCTCCCGGGGCAAAGTGCAGCACTCAAGGCCAGCTTGTCCACTTGTCCAGCCTGACCACTGGGTTTCTTCCCCTCCCTGCACATACGCCTCTGCAGAGGAGCTGCAACTTGCAACGGCCCCAGACCTGCAGGTGCTGAACAGCTAGAGTTTCCAGAAAACTCTGTAACAGCTGGTACTAAAACCCAGACTGCCCTGTGCCAGGCACTAAGGTTTCCCTTGCCTACTATCAGGTCACTCTCATACTTGCCCCCCAAAGAGGCAGACCCCAGGTAGAAAGGTCCTTCCACTGGAATGCAAAGCCAAAGCACCTGGTCCTGGTACGCCCCTTTGGAGGGACAAGGAGAGGGGAGAGGTTTGTACCTTTTCCTTCTGCTGACTCTGCTTCTAAGTTTTTTGTCCACCCCCACCCACCAAGAGAAGCCTCATTCTTAACCTGTACCATGTGACATTGTGGAATGCGTACTGAGTCTTGCTGCATAACAGGTGAACAGCCAGATGGAAACCCCTGTGTCACTCTGGTGACCCCTACAGGACCCCCTTGGGCCATGCAGAGCCAGCTGACAGAAAGAGTTGGGAAGAAAACCAAGGAGCCCAACTCCCAATCTGCCTCATTATTATAACTTCTGCATTATATACTTCTGCAGAGATGGTAATACATATATGACTGTGTTTGTCAGGGTTCTCCAGAGAAACAGAACCAGTAGGAGATAAATACACACACAGATATAGATTTAGACATAGATCAAGAGATTTTTGGTAAGGAATTGGCCCACATGATTATGGAATACAAGTCCCAAGATCTGCAGTTGGAAAACTGGAGACCCATGAGAGCCAGCGGTGCAAGTTTCAGTCCAAAAGCCAGCAGCAGGCTCAATATCCAACAAGAGCCAAGTGTTCAGTTCCATTCTGAGGCAGGGAAAGACCAATGGCCAAGCTCAGCAGTCAGGCAGAAGTTCTCTTACTCAGCCTTTTTCGTTCTATTCAGATCTTTAACAGATTGGATAAGGTCCACTCACCTTAGGAAGGGCAATCTGCTCTCCTCACTCTACCAGTTCAAATGCTAATCTTGAAGCCCCCGCTGGCTCTCTCCGTAGAGCATGCAACTCCTGATCTCAGGGTTGAGTTCAAGCCCCATGTTAGGCACAGAGCCTACTTACAAAAAAAAAAAAAAGAAAGAAAGAAAGAAAAAAAAAATTTTAATGTTAATCTTCCAGAAACCAATACTGTACTATATGTTCACAAACTAAAATTTCAATTACATATACATACATACATAACTGCTCATCTTATCCAGAAATACCCTCACAGCACATCCAGAAAAAATGTTTAACCAAATCCCTGGACACCCCATGGCCCAGACAAGCTGACACATGAAATTCACCACCACAGTAACATGTCACAGCTATCCACGGAAGTCCTAGGGGAAGTTATTTAGCATTTGAAGTTCTTTCATGGGGAACACACACTCCAGGGTACAGTTAGCATTTGGAATAGTCTCATGAAACCCCACACTCGAAAGTTTCTTATAAGCATTCCAACCAACTTAATCTCTGACCGACGTTACCACTTTTATAAACTGGTCTAATGGATGTTAGAAAATATTTTCATCACTGCAATAAATGCTGGTCAAGATGCACAGACTGGCTAAACATACTTCACAGGCATTACCCGCCATGCGCGAATGAGGGCTCTGAATCCACTCAACACAGCAGCCCGTGCCCTCCAGAGGAACACCCTGGACCTCAGGACTCTCCCCGTGCTTATAGAGGACAGTCACCTGACCCTAACTAGCAAGTTCACAGAATCCTCTAATCAAGAATGACGTCATCTCATCATTCCCTAGTACACAAAGTGCTTAGAACAATGCCCAAGGGACAGCGAGCTGGGACATCATAGAGCTTTCCAGAGTGGGCTTTATGACTCTTTTGTGCCTGTTGGCTGATAAGAATTTGCATGTTAAGGGCACCTGGGTGGCTCAGTTGGTTAGGCGACTGCCTTCAGCTCAGGTCATGATTCTGGAGTCCTGGGATTGAGTTCCATATCGGGCTCCCTGCTCGGCAGGGAGTCTGCTTCTCCCACTGACCTCTCTCCTCTCATGTTCTCTCTCTCGCTCTCTCTCTCTCTCTCATAAATAAATTTAAAAATATCTTTAAAAAAAAAGAATTTGCATGTTTAACAGAATTCAGCTTGAGGCTACTTTCCCTGGTACATACCACTCGGTACACGATTTAGTAGGAAGAAAACAACACTATCCTTTATCTATCTCTAAATAATAGAAATGATTGGTATCAACTAAAAAGAACCTAAGATACTGATGACCTTATTGGCTTGGGGAAGTTCACAAAACCATTCATCCACAGCCCTTTTTCCTAAGCCCTCAGGTTCACTATACACTACCATGTGTTGTGCCCTCCTCCCTAATGAACAGAATCACAATTCAAAATCTCTCCAGTAAGCTACAATACGGACTGTGCCCATCAAGATGAAGCTTCAAAGAGATAAATGTAGAGTCCCATATTCAAGTTTGCAAACTGTCCATTGCAGAACTATAGGACGGGATAGGAGATTGGGTTTGTAGCAGAGCTGCATCCTAATCTGTGGATGGGGGTTTAAAGTTTACCTAGTCAACAGAGAGGATGCTCAGGAAAAACTATTAAGTGTTCAGATGACATCTAAAGATGAGGGAAAGAGCAATTTCACAGCATTCTGCCCTGGTCAAAGCACATCTGGAATATGATGATAAAATCTGGGCACCATATTTTAAAAGTCATTTTGAAAAATGAGAATATATCCAGGAGAGTGACCAGATGGATAATGAGTCTTAAAATTATAAAACGCATTTAAACAAAGAGCTCAAGAGATTTATCCTGGAGAAGAGACAACAAGGGGAAGAGGTATTTCAATATCAAACAGCTAGAAGGCTTGTTATGAAGAGATGTTTCATAGATAAGGAGATAGAAGATAAATTTTGCCTAAACAGAAGAGAGAGCTAGGAATATCGAGGATTGGAAGGTACGGGCTAATAGCTCATTGCTCCTTCTACAGTAGATATCATCACTGCCACCATCATCATCATCATCATCATCATCACCATCATCACCATCCTCTCCATTCCTATTCTACAGATGAAACTACTAGCACTGAGACAAGCTAACTCACCCCCTGGAATGTTGCTCATTTTATTTATTTTTTATTTATTTATTTGACAGAGAGAATGAGAGAGAGAGAGAGACAAGCAGGGGAAGCGGCAGACAAAGAGAGAAGCAGGCTCCCAGCAGAGCAGAGAGCCCCATGTGGGGCTCAATCCCAGGATCCTGGGATCATGACCTGAGCTGCAGGCAGATGCTCAGCCAGCTGAACCACCCAGGTACCCACATGTTGCTCATTTTAAAAAGCCATTTCCAACAGTACCACTCTACTATTTTTAACTATCCAGGAATCGATCTCTTTTCTCCTCTCTCCCTGACTGAAGTGGAGGGAGGTGGATTCATGAGCCTATCCTGAGACTTCTCTTTGCCGCTTGTCCCTTTTAGCAATTGTTAAGATGGTGGGCTTTGATCAAAAGAAATGAAATCTTGCCTTTTGCAACAACGTGGGTGGAACTAGAGGGTATTACACTGAGCGAAATAAGTCAATCAGAGAAGGACAATTATCATATGATCTCCCTGATACGAGGAATCTGAGAGGCAACATGAGGGGCTTGGGGGGTAGGGAAGGGAAAAAATGAAACAAGATGGGATCAGGAGGGAGACAAACCATAAGACTCTCAATCTCACAAAAAAAAAATGAGGGTTGCCTGGGGGAGGTGGGTAGGGAGAGGGTGGTTGGGTTACAGACACTGGGGAAGGTATGGGCTATGGTGAGTGCTGTGAAGTGTGTAAACCTGGCAATTCACAGACCTGTACCCCTGGGGGGATAATACATTGCATGTTAATAAAAAATGAAAATTTAAAAAAAAAAAAAAAGATGGTGGGCTTTGGTATTAGACAGACCCTTTGGGGCCCAAGCCCCAGTTCTATTACTTACCACTCTTGCAATCTACAGCAAATTCTTTAGCCCCTCAATTCATAGAGTCCTACCTGGTAGATAGAGTTAAAATGAATAAACTCCTCATGGAATTTATTTGTGAATTGACTGAGCTAAGGCTCACAAGACACCACTACGGTGCCAGGACACGGCAAAGACACAGGAAATGTTAGCTGACTATGGCCCACCTTGAATTTGCTGAGCGCTGGCCCCACCACGACAAGGACGCATTACCACATGTGTCCATACCCAGAGAACTGCAAAGCCATCCTCCTTTAGGAAGCTTTCCTCGATCAAATGACTGAGGGTCCAGGAAACTTTCAAAGGGGTGCTCAGGGCTGTCAGTGCCAAGGGAATCAGTCTCCTCTCCAGATACTCAATTTCCAAATGTACTCCCCTTCCTAATATGGATCGACCTGAAAACACTGACAACAGAGGATTTTCCAACATGGTTTCCCTTCTCCCCGTTTTAACTGAAGGCACCTCTCTCACCCACCCAGAATCTCACTGCCTTGCTCTCAGGTGGACAAACCTCTGGGGCACCTAACAAAACAATTTGGAAACACGAGTTTACATGGTGAGAAAATTAGTGACTCCATTTACATTTTATAAGTCATGTGATTTTTCAATTTCTGCTATCTGCAAAACTGGAGGAAAACCTCACCAAGTTACCTGACAGACCGCTAAAAAATAATTTTTGATGACAGATCACAATGTGATTTTGGCTTAAAAATTAAGTGAAATTAAAGAATTGAATAGTGGGTAAAACAAAACTTTCATTTCTCATACTCTTATTTACATCAACAAAGTTGCTCAGGGTTTACATCTATTTTTAAAAAATTAATTAATTGGTAGCTCAGTGGGTTAAGCCGCTACCTTCGGCTCAGGTCATGATATCAGGGTTCTGGGATCGAGCCTGCATCGGACTCTCTGCTCAGCGGGGAGCCTGCTTCCCTTTCTCTCTCTGCCTGCCTCTCTGCCTACTTGTGATCTCTCTCTATATATAAAATAAATAAATAAAATCTTAATAAATAAATAAATAAAAGCAAAATGTAGACTGAATCCTGTCCCACTTGAGCATTAGTAATATATGCCATTGGATATCTGACTTAATGTGTCAGTTTCATCTCAATGACGATTCCATTTTTAAGCATTTATCAAATTTTGCAATATATTCATATCATTTTGGTCAATGGCATATTAATAATAATTGCAAGGGTGCCTGGGTGGCTAAGTCAGTTAAGTGTCTGCCTTCGGCTCAGGTCATGATCCCAGGGTCCTTCGACTGACTCCCACATCAGGCTCTCTGCTCAGCAGTGAGTCTGCTTCTACCTCTCCTTCTGTAATCTCTCATTTTTACTCTCTCTCAAATAAATAAAATCTTTTAAAATAATAATAATAGAAAAAATAACAACCCAGAAGAAATGTGCTCAATGCTTAGGGACTTATGATCATAGGAAATAAAATTTAATTTCATAAACATCGTTGCGTTGCTAGGAAATATGAGAAGATGATCAATAAAATGCTTCTAAAGGCAAAACATTACATCAGGATAAATTTATTTAGGAGGAAATGGTGCAGAAAAATGAGTTCAAAGAGGAAACGGATATAAAGTTCCAAACATTTAAAAAAGAAGCTTTATGTGTATGTTTTAATGAATGATGGTAGGTATCAAATCACTAGCACTTTTAAAAGCAATATAACAGTTTTATTTTTAAATGAAAAACATTTCAAATATGCCAGGAGTTATATCCTTTGCATTTATTTCAACATATTTTGAAAACATGAATAAGTGAACTTAAATATGAGCCACAAAACACATCATTTTTCAAAATTCTTGTGAGTAAAAGAGGTAAAGATGACTGAGGTACGCGATATCCCCCTGTTCCAAAGAGGCTATCTACAAGTTAACACAACCAATTCTGGCTCCCTCTTCCCTTCTCACTTAGGCAAGAAGCATAATTGCCATCCAGCAGAAAGGTGGGCCTGGGAGATTCAGACTCCAGCAAGGTGAGGACCAAAATAACCGAAAAACTCCTAGAAGTTCTGGGGGAAATGTAACAGAAAAATATTTTTGGTTTAGCTGAACTCCTAAGAAAAAGGGGGACTTCCCCAGGGACAGAACCCAAGAGGGAGCTGAAATCTGCTGACAGTGTGGGCATGAGCTGACACCAGTGCTGCCGCAGCTAATCGGAGGCTGTTCATCTGCCCCAGTTAAATCTGAACTGTTCATCCCATCTCGGGAGCTTCCCATATCCAAGAATAGGAAACGAGACTTTGCACAGAACAAGGTGGGGAATGGGAACTAAGATCCCCACATAAAGCCAGAATTTTCTCAAAGAGATGGCATGTCAGTAACAGGATGGATCAGAAAAATTCATGCCCTCGTACACAGGACATGAAGGAGACTGCAAGGACACGTATCTGTTCCTTCCTAGTCCATTACAGAAGTCTCCCCTGAAAATTCTAGGCATCGGGGCTATGACTCACAAGGGTATGGGATTTGAAATTATGCTGTGAATCTGGGAATCCCCAGGTAGAGACATTAACATGAAATTGCTTCCACGGCCAGGAAGCCCGGAAGAAGCCATTGCAAAACTACTCTGAAGGAACATGCACTGAACCCACAAAGGAAGCTCCCTGAAAGCGAGAGCTCATGATTCAAAATTACAATTCCAAATTGTAAGGAAATGCCCGTCGTAAGCAATAACCAGCAAGCAAAACAAACAAGAATACTAGAAACCAAAAATTTCAAATAAAGGGAAAATCGATAGAGACAATAAAATCAGAATATTTAAAATAATGAGACATAAAAGATTTAATTAAAAATATAAAAGCAGCATGTGCCCTGAAAGAATGAGCTACTTTGGAGAAGATTCTAAAGAAAACTCAGGCCTGAGTGATGAGAAGTGCCCTTACACTGCCTTCTGCTTAACAACTGGTAGGGACCCCAGTCAGATAGGACCCCCAACGGGCCAAGACAATGTCAAGTGTGGAAAGCCAAACTGCTTCAAGTAGATACTAGGTGCATCAAAGGCTCCCCCCAGGAGAGCATCCGCCAACCCTGCACCTTGGAGCAGAGCCCAGTTCTATCACACAACCGGGCAGCAGTACTGTCCCAGACTACCTCTGTTGTTTGCAAAGTTAATAAGAAAAGCAGCTGGTTGTTGTTTTGCCTTGTTTTTAAGATCAATTGTGGGGCACAGATTAGTTTCCAACAGAGAAAGCCACAGTGCTGAGCCAGCAAACACCAAGACTCAGAAAACTGTTCTGCAGAGAAAAATTACAGACTCACCAAATACAAGAGGCAGAAATACTGAGGATTATCTCCTTCAACCTTTATTTTCCATGAAAGGAAAGGGAGCCCCAGAAAGAAGCAGCTCTCTGCAGGCTCTGCACCAAGTTTGCCAAAGAGGTGAGTTTCCACCTCCAAGGCCACAGCAGCACCGGCTGAGAGCAGGCTTGTGAGAAGGGCCCAGGGGGTCCTTTCTGCTGCCTCCCTCAGATGGAGTCCCTACTTGACCTCTCAACCCAGAGCCCTGATGCTCCTTCCCTCTATCAGGGTAAACTTCTAAGGGCACAGGGCACAGGGGCTGGGGGAGTGAGATAGGCAGGAGGCACGAGGATTGTCCCTTATTAGTTGACATAATTACCCTTCAGAGTAGTAGAATTATATGAGAATTCTATGTATGTCTTGCAAATATACTGTCTTCGGGGGGAAATCTGGTACATTTTGCTGATAAGACTACCTCTCAAGTTGCATTCTAGTTAAAGAATTCATCTCTAATGATAAAACTTCCTAGGACAGGAAGAGATAGGGGAGAGATTCGAGCACCTCCTCCATCCCTCAGCCCACACTTAGGGGACCCTATCTAGCCTCTCAGTAAGATAACTCTAGCGAAAGAACCTAAGAGAAAGGACTGGAATGAGAGGAAGGGACAAAATAATGCCTACAAGGAGATGAGCCAGCCAGCCAGCCAGGCAGCCTGCACCAAGCCCACGGAGGATCTGGAAAAGAACAGGCTAATTTAGGCTCCAAATGTGACTCGGAGTCACCAGGAGCAGCTGTTATCCTGCTCTGCACCTCTCCTCTCCTGTCGTGATTATCACTCACTCACCCAGGGCCCCCCAAAAACACTTCCACCTACGTGACAGAACCTGCTGGCTCCTAAGGGAGGGAGCAGCTCCTCCTCCTTTGGTGACACTTAAACCAGACGTTTAAACGTGTCATGCAGTGTTGGGGGAAATGAAGGTAAAGTCTTGTCCCAGGGGACCCTCGTACCAATGAGGCTGAGACCTGCCCTCTGAGAAAGCAGGTAAAATGTGAACTCGACGAGGTCCTGCCCTATGCAAATGGTCCAGGGATTCCAGAGGGGACTTCAAGGGTAATGACATGGGACTGAAGGACCATCGTTCCGCTAATAAGCCCAGATGCAGTGTGGAGGTTCGGAGCAGGGGCTCTGCAGTCAGACAGACTTTCTGAACCCGTGACCTTGGGTAAATTACTCACCGCTCCAAGTCCCAGGTTCCTCATCGATCAAACAGGAATAGTAATAGCCGCAGCCCAAAGGGGTTCTGTGAAGATTAAACAGGATGGTGCATATAAGGCACGTGGTTCAATGCCGACACACAGCGCTTGACACTCGATAAATGCGACTTCCCTTTGCCTTCCTTCTCCCTAATGGGCCCAGTACCAGTGAAGATTTAGAGAATGAAATTGATGACTGCCAAGAAAAGTTATGTGCAGAGGGGAAACACCCAGGCCCCAGTGAGGGTTGGACCAGAGAGGTCAAAGAAGGACCCGCAGCGAGTCTGAACCCAATCTTACCTCATTTCCCTAAGGAGCACAGACTCTGTTCAAACCTTTTTCCACTCAGATGTCTATCTTTCCACAAACAGCTCTACCTGGGCGCCAAGATCAACACCAGCCATGTCAGAAGCTCCCGACCCAGAAGGTGGCTGACGTAGCATGTGCTCCATGCCTGCTGGGAATACCCTGCCTTTGACCAAAATCCTTGCCAGAATTCTGAATCCTAGCTGCCCAGGCCCGTGGTCTTGGCGCCTGATAGTTCTTTTGTTCTCTGGCTCCAAACATGGATTCCAGGCAGCTGCCCAAGCTGATGTGGGTTGGCCCTCTATAACTAGACCCAGGACACTCACTCATTTCTCCCAGTCGTGGCTGACCTCTCCATGTGCCCTCAGACATGCCTATCTTTCCAGTCTTCCTCCTTTCTGCTAGATTCTCCTGCTTCTTCCTTGACAGATTTATCTAACTCCTGCCGAGTCCTGGGTAACAAGCAGCTGCTTGACGACCAGCTGGAAGCCAACAATGACCACCACAGGGAGAGTGAGGGAACACCCAAGACGAAGCCCTGCATTCTCTCTCAGGTAAGGAAGTCAGTAAGGAACAGTACTGACTGAAACAACCACTCCACAAGGCTGGGTGCACTCCATCACCCAGAAGACCCATTTGTGGCAAAACAATTTGCTGCAGCTAAAAACAACTCACAAGTGTCAATGGCTCAAGACAGCAAATGTTTATTTCTATCTCGTGCTACTTGTCTCTCACAGCTCGGCTGGGAGGTCTGCTCCACGCCATCCTCACTCAGGAGCACAGACTGACGGAGCCTCCTCACCCAGAACTTCAACAATCAGCGTAGCAAGGAGAAGGAAAGGTCAAGTGACACACAGGCTCATGGAGGCTTTAAATGCTCAGTCATTGGCCAAAGCAGGTCATGTGAACCCTTCTTTGAGGGGTCCTTTAGACTTTAAGAGGATAGGCAAGAGGCAAGTGCAACCCTAGGCTCTCACATGGGCTGGTAGTAGGGAGATGACCCCTTCTCCCAAATGGAAAGATAGCCCCTGAGTTCTGTTTCCTGAACTGGAACCTTCCTCCCTCAGTAGAGAAGACAGAACTTCTCACAGACTCAAGGTCCTTAGAGAAACCTAGTAAATTCAGCATCCCATATCCATACTGCCCAACATCAGAAATCCCACATCTTCTCCTCTAAGAAGGCCACATTCTCAGACTCCCCTACAAAAAGGGAGACTCCCCTATGGAAAGGTATGAAGCGGAACTTCGCTGAAATGAAACCCATGCCATGACAAGCAGCAGGTGGCCTGGCCTGGCATGCCTCTCCCAGAGGTGATGGGAAAAGAGAAGCCACATGCATCTCGATCTTGCTGAGTGTTCCATTTTTTCAATAAAGCCTATTTCTCTATGCATGTCTTGTGAACTCTGGGATTCACTCCTGACCAATGTCAGACTGGAGGGGGATACCTAGCATAAGAGCTCAGAAGGGGAGAATCAGAAATATTGGTGATAGCACTAACAACTTTCAGTCTATCCCCTTCCAAATACCCGGTATTGATTATTCTCTGGATGCAAAATATATTCACCCCTTTCCCAAGGGAGACAACCCAGAGCCCTATCCCAGCACAAGACCAAGCTCGAAGTCTAAGATATCCAATTTTTCACAGTAACTTCTACATCAAAGTGAGGGGCAATTGTCTTCTCCATCTAGATGTGATCCCTCTTCCCTCAGGAGACTAATAAGACTAGTTACCTTCTCCAACATACCAGTATTTAATGATAGAACACGGGACAGGAAAATAGAAATAAATACTCCCATTCAGAAAAGAGAATAATCAAACACAGTAGACACTGGTCCATAGCAATTCCAAAATCTCAGAGCATTCTCCCCCATGAATGAAGAATATTCTTTTTTTTTTTTTTTAAAGATTTTATTTATTTATTTGATAGAGAAACAGTGAGAGAGAGCATGAGCAAGGAGAAGGTCAGAGAGTGAAGCAGACTCCCCATGGAGCTGGGAGCCTGATGCGGGACTCGATCCCGGGACTCCGGGATCATGACCTGAGCCGAAGGCAGTCGTCCAACCAACTGAGCCACCCAGGCATCCCAAGAATATTCTTTGATTAGATCCCAGTTCCACCTCCTGAAATACCCTCTGTAGGTTCTGCCCCGACCCTCCAGAGATTTCCCTTTCTCCTTATGCTCCTTGGCCAAAGCTGAAGTGGGCACCAGAGATTAAGTTCTCCCTATGGACTGAGCATATTTCCCAGCATACTTCCTGGGGCACCCAGGTATTATTTTAAGATTCAAAGTCAAGATCTGGCCAGTGTTCTCTGGGCAGTATAATTCTCTCAAAACCTTCAGTCTCTTGTTATATGATTTCAGGCAGCATTACTAAGTACCAACCGACACACTCAAATTTCCTTTATAAATAAATCTATTTGCTGAATTCGTTTCCTTACCGCCATGTCACTCTGGACTTAACTGAAGGTATTTTGGTCTACACCTTTAGTCTTCCTGCCCCCTCCCCCACCCAGTACATTTTGTCCAGTGGAAAGAACCTGGACATTTACTAGAAGACACCTTAATACATGCAGAGATTTAAAAATGGATGTGACATCTGCAGTGTTGATGTAACTCTTGCTTACAAAACTGAATTTCAATCATTCTTTGTCTCTCTAAGCCTTTCTTATCTTTTATTGTTTCAAAATGAGAAACGTTTGCTTTTTCCATCCCTGAAAGTGTTGCACACCAGCCAACTCTTTCCTGGCCTCATCTTTTTCTTGTAATATCTCACCAAACACTGTCAGGAGTGACTAACTTACCCCATTAATATTCTGCTTTCCAACCTCTTTTCTTAAATTTCCAAGTTCATTGGGTCAATTAGCTGCCTCCCAAATTCCTCCAAGTGCAATTTAAGAAAATCTCTCTCCGCTGCATAATGTAAATGGCCATTTTTTCCAGCAGTTAGTAGGTTTTTTTCACTGCACATCCCCAGCTACAAAGCCAGTCCCATTGTCAGGTGTTTTGTTAGGGGTGCCTAACTCCTAGGAGTACCCTCTAGTACTGATTTATATTTCAGACAAGATAGAAAGGCTGTGCTGGTTGGAAAAACTAACCTAAATCTCAAGGGTTCAAATCAAGTTTAATTTCTTCCTCAAGCTACACAACCATCATGGGATGCCTAGAGGTTGGGCTCCACATTATTCTCACTCAAAGCAGCTCGCTGACCGACTTCACCATCCAGGACAATGCTGGTCATTATAGTAGGAGGAAACAACAAGTCACACAGTAGCTGTTCACCTGTAAGTGAAATACGGCACCGCCACTGATATCTCACTAGCCAAAAAAGTTATATAGTTAGGTCTAACCTCAAGGGGATGGGGACGCAGCTCTGTCTTGTCCCCCGCAGGAGGAAAATGCTAATACTGGTGAGTGGTACATAGCACCCGTGATTACCCTTCCATGCTAGTGTACATCCTAGAGAGACTCATGCCGACATGAACAGGAAGACTCAACTACAAGCATGTTTCCTAATAAGTAGTTTGTAATAACCTAAAATAAAGAAATACACACACACACACACACACACACACACAGAGGAACAAATTAAGTGCCCATGATTGGGAGAATGGATTAAAACTTCAGTGGTTTGGGGCACCCAGGTGGCTCAGTCATTTAAACATCTGCTTTTGGTTCAGGTCATTATCTCAGGGTCCCAAGATCAATCCCTGCTCGGCGGGGAGCCTGCTTCTCCCTCTGCCTGCCACTCCCCCTGGTTGTGCTCTATCAAATAAAGAAAGAAATGAAATATTTTTAAAAGCTCAGAACATTTAAAAAATGTGTGGTGTATTCATTTTTCAAATTTTTTCATCTTTTTTTCAGATTTTAATTTTAAGTACTCTGCCAGTGGGATGTTAGCACCCAACTTGGGGCTCAAACTTACAACCCTGGGATCAAGAGTCGAGTGTTCAACCTACTGAGTCAGCCAGGTGCACTCTTCAACAATTTTTTTTTTTAAGATTTTACTTATTATTTATTTGACAGAGAAAGACACAGCGAGAGAGGGAACACAAGCAGGCAGGAGGAGTGGGAGAGGGAGAGCAGAGAGCGCAGTGAGGGGCTAGGTCCCCTGAGCTGAAGGCAGGTGCTTAACAACTTAAGCCACCCAGGTGCTCCCCTCCCCTTCAACAAGTTAAATGAAAAATTCAAACTACAAACATCAGCCTGATTAAATCTCAAAAACATAACACTGAGTGAAAAGGGCAATTCACAGAATGTAAGACGATGCTATTTATGTAAATTTTAAACACATATAGCGTTATTACACACCGTTAATGGAAGCATATATGACTGTTAAGTTGAACAAGCAAGGTGCATGGGGATCATCAGAAAGCAACTTAACTGTTGTCTATTAATGCTCCTTTAAATTTATTTGGTTAGACATATTCTTCCCCCACCCCAGAATGAAACTTAGTTCATTGGTCAATAAATAATGTCTACCTTAATGTAATCATTACAATTTTCAACTTTATTTGGTTACTCCTTTTACCAATTATTGCCACTGCTCTCATTATTAATGCCACATAATAAACCACCCCAAAGCCCAATGCCACACAGAAATAAGCATCAATTTCTCACTCGCAAGTCTGCGATGGCTCTGCTGATCTCAGTTGGCTCTAGGCTGTGAGCTCTGTTCAAGGCTGTTGCAAGCCTTTCATTCTTTAGGAACCACACTACCTGGGGCATGTTTTCTGATGATGGCAGAAGCACAAGAGGGAAGTCCTCAATGTAAGCTTTAATCGTGTGACATCTGCTAACATCCCACTGGCAAGTTACATGGCCAAGCCCAATACCAACAGGGTAGGGAAATACACTCTGGGCTGGTGGGGAGGGGGGGGCGGTGCACCAAGTTTACAGAATCAAGATCAAAAGCCACTCTCCCACTGTGCAGCTCAGGCCAGCTGCAGTCCAGCCATCCAGTGGGAAATGAGGCTGGCTTCTTCCTACCTGCCCTCCCTGGTGCTTTTGCGCCTTCTCTCCCACCTTGCCAACCCTGGTTTCTGATCTCTCCATGTCCAAGAAAAGGGAAGGGGCAGGAAAGCTCTTACTGGTCCAGTACCAGCATCACTGTCTCTGAGCCAAGAGATACTTAAGGCGACTCACAAACACTCCCTTCTTCGGTTTTTCCTGAGTCTTCGGGGATCATCAGAGTTCTGGTTGATGCCTTTCAGTTTTAAGGTGGAGGATGGTGTCCACAGCCCAGAGCTCACGGACTACAGCGGATGCCATAAATCCTCCTTGAATCTTAAATCCCCAACTCATGTATACTGTCAGGGTAGATAAGGATTAATGGTTCTGCAGCTGGTTTTCCTTTGTAAATTCTTTTAACATGGCCTCACACTTCATCCTTTAACCGGATACCTCAACTGAAACTTTCAGTTTACCTGCCATACTGATCCACAAACCTATGTAGCAACAGTATAAAAACACAGACGGGATGAAACACACCAACCTCAGGATGGATGCCATAGCCCCAGGAAGGGGTTAAAGAAAGAGAAGAGCATCAGAGAGAAACAGAGGGAGATTATGATGGTGAAATTCATGTGCCAACTTGGCTAGGCCACAGTACCTAGATATTCTGTCAATTACTCTAGCTGTTTCTATGAAGGTGTTTTTCAATGAAATTAATATTTAAATCAATAATAGACTTTGAAGAAAGCAGATTACCCTCTGTAATGTGGGTGGGCTTTACCCCATCACTTAAAGAAAGACCTTAATAGAAAAACACTGACCTGGGGCTCCTGGGTGGCTCAGTGGGTTAAAGCCTCTGCCTTCGGCTCAGGTCATAATCCCAGGGTCCTGGGATCGAGCCCCACATTGGGCTCTCTACTCTGCGGAGAGCCTGCTTCCTCCTCTCTCTGCCTACCTCCCTGCCTACCTGTGATCTCTCTCCATATCAGATAAATAAATAAAATCTGTAAAAATTAAAAAAAGAAGTAAAACACTGACCTCCCCCAAAAAAGAGGGAATTCTGCCAGAAGACCACCTTTGGACTTGAACTGCAAAATCAGCCCGTTCATGGGTCTCCAGCCCACTGGCCTACCCTGAAGATTTTGAACTTACCAAAGCTCCACAGTTGCATGAGCCAATTCCTTAAAATAAATAGATAAACACACACACACACACACACACACACACACACACACACACGGGCATCCTGTTTTTTCTTTTTCTCTGGAGAACCCTAATACAAGGACTTCTCTGCAGGAGGGCAAGGTGAAGCAAGATGAGCATCATAGCTGGGGAAAGTTTTCGTTTTCTTTTCTTTTTATTTCAAAATCTGCCTGGGCAGGTCCTGTCTTTTGCCACAGTGCATTTTATCCTCAGGTCAGGTTATGTTGCTTTTGGCCAAAGACCGCTTCGAGATAAATGCATTCCTGGAAACGACATTGTAAATCCAATTGTCATAAAGCAAGTTGCGCTTTCCCATGGAAACAATGTTATATTGAATAATAACAGCAGGAATAATACCAGGCACTTGCATAGATGTTTGTAGTTCAAAAAGGACTTTCACATACACTGTTGCCATTAGTCCTAGAAAGTACACAATACATTCTCTTCATTGCACAGATGGAAGAAATTGAGGCTTAGAGAAGTGCTTTGCTCAAGGTCACTTGGCTAATAGGGACCTGCCTAGTTCAGCGGCCTTTCCAATGTCCCCTTAAAACTAAGTAAGGTCCCAGCTTCAAGTGAATCATACACATAATGAAAAGCTGACCAAATGCAAAGCTTCTAGAACTCAAGCCTCCACAACTGTTTAAAATTGTAAAATTTTACTCTTAAGTCACATAAAACAGGCAAATGAGCATACTGATTACTCAAGAGACCCGTGAACTATAAAGCAGGCATAGAACACATAAATAATCATCATTACCTACCACAAAGCTACTTGTCCAAAACTATTACACCATCTACACAAACACTTCACAATCACTAACCCCACTGAGGGAGATGCAAAATTACACAGGGACTGCCTAAACCTGTGTACTTTTCCAATCCCTTTTTAATGCCCTTTTTGTTACTTTGATCTTCCTGAACACAAAACAAATTCATGAACACCATGGCTTGTGTCTGTCCAGGTGAGGGGTGGAGGTGAACAGGGGCCGATTTTATAAAATAAGACTAAGCTACAGACACCAAGAAGTAGAGGCAGAGAAAACGTGGGTGGGTGGAGCTGGGGACCCGGGGAGATCAGGCAGACCCCTCAGCCAGGGCTGCAAGTTTCCCAGAAGAAGCAAGAGTCCTCCTCTCCTCACTATGGCTCCTCGCATCTTTCACCTCTAACACTGCCTCAGCACTGCCAGGAAACCCCACCGAGGCCTCACTCTTCCCTACCCTTTGTCTCAGGGCTAACCCTAATCCTAACCCTTGCCATCTCTGCAGATTCAGCCAGGTCCCGAGGTCTGGGTTCTTCCTGGTGGGCTGGAAATTACGGAGAGCCTCTGGAGACTCAGCACCCGTCAGCCTTACCAGCTGTCTCGCTGGTATTTACCTCACTCTGCAAGCTTCACTTCCAGTTCTGGTTCCTGCTCTACCTCCACGTAGAAGAAATGGCTATAGAAATCAGGTGGACCCTTGGCTTCCCCTAGACCTGGGATTTGGTGCTCTTACTGCCTATCTGAGCCTACAGTGGCCCTTAGTATGCTGCTTCCTACAGACCATCAGCCAACTAAACCACGACTCCAACTCATTCTTGTTCCTGCTCCCAAGAGCTGCCCAGGCTCTCCATATCCTCAGTTTTGGATGGCCCTCCCAAAGCTAAATGAGCATGGGCAATAACCCATCGGCACCTGCTCAGGCCAACAGGCTCACATCAGTGGGCTTCTCTTCACGCCCACTTCCCTGTGACAGCAAGGAACTGTCAGCCAAAGTCCCAGAGGGCAGTCATGGAAGCTTCTGTCCCACATACCATATGCTGAGGGCATCTTGGACCAAAAATGCCTGGACAGTAGTTCAGGAAAGCAACAAGAAGGAAGAGGGGACCCTAGTAGCTAGAGCTACAGAAGACCTAAAAAGCATGCACGTGAAAGTTAGATTTAAACCACCAGCCCCCAGGGATACCTGGCTGGCTCAGCTGGAGGAGTCAAGAGTTCAAGCCCCATGTTGGGTGTGGAGATTACTAAAACAAAATAAAAATAAAAAAATTTAAACCACCAGCCCTCAAACCAAGGCCAGTGACAAAGGGAACAGAAAGGCCTGGTCTCTCAAACAGCCTCAGATTCTTCTTCTTAAGGTCCATGTGAATTTCACACATATTGAAATATGTAAGAAGGAACTCCGTACCTAGTGAAGAGGGTCACTTGTGTGATCTCCTTTTACACCCCAGGCTATAAGGGTAAATTCCAGCAGGTCTGGGATTCACCTGGGACTGACCCCGGTTGAAGCATGAGCACACTGATTAATACTGGTGCTCTGTAAAAATGCCCCCGAGGTGTCTGGGGTGGTTTGTACGAGTTTGTCTGAATTGCGCTTTGGTAGCAATGAGATTGATGATCTGCACCTGGCCTAGATGAGCACCGCCACCCACCCAGAGGCTCTCCCATTTGGAGGTGGTTATATAGTGAGGATATGCTTGCACGACAACTTATAAGAAACCCGGGCCAAGACTCTGGGGCTCTGATGTGTTCCATGTACCCACTGGTAGTTCCTGATCTGCAAGAGCATGCCCTGCCACGGACCTTAACAGAGGGAGGAAACAGGAGCTGGGACTTGCCTTCTCGAGGCCCCTTGCCCTGAGTAGCCCCTGGCCGTGATGGTATCTCAGCTTTGATGATGTTGCTATGCTGTAATAAATTGTAGGTCTGTAAGCAATATCATTTTGAACCTCTGAGCCTTCTCCAGTAATTGAATTTGTTTAACTGCTATTGTTAGTGCATACCCACTGTTTTGGGTTGAATTGTGTCCCCCCCCACCACCTCAATGTCCTGTGCGGAAGTCCTAACTTCAAATATCTCAGAATGTGAGCTATTTGGAAGTAAGGTCATTGCAGATCTAATTAGTTAATGTGAATCATTACAGAAGAGTAAGCTGGGCCCCCAATCCAACATGATTGATAACCTTATAAAAAGGAGAAATTTGAACACCAGGAGAACTCCATGTGAAGACTGGCATTAAGGCTTCCACAAACCAAGCAATTACCAGAAGCTAGGAGAAAGGCCTGGAACAGACCCTTGCCTAGTGCCTTCTGAAGGAGCATGGTCCCACACCTTGATCTCCAAAGAAATTTCTATTGTTTAAGCCAGCCAGTGTGTGGTACTTTGTTACGGCAGCCTTAGCAAGCTAGAACACCTGCTGGAAGGCTCTGTTCTCTCCTTCTCCATCTGCAACAAATGCTATAGTCAACTCAGGTGCACCTAGGTCCGTACGGGGGACATCCACGTGGGACCCTATGACTTTAACTCTCTTCTCCCTTTTTTTTTAATAAGGGAGGTCTGCACCCCATGTGGGACTTGAACTCATGATCCTGAGATCAAGAGTTACATGTTCTATAGCCAGGCAACCCTGTTTTCTTTCTTTCTTTTTTTTTTTTTTTTAAATTTATTTATTTGACAGAGATCACAAGTAGTTTGAGAGGCAGGCAGAGAGAGAGAGAGGAGGAAGCAGGCTCCCTGTGGAGCAGAGAGCCTGACTCGAAGCTCGATCCCAGGACCTTGGGACCATGACCAGAGCCGAAGGTAGAGGCTCCAACCCACTGAGCCACCCAGGCGCCCCTCCCTGTTTTCTTTTTAGCAAAAAGTGCTTTTACATACTCACAGAATACAAGGAGTTTGCCCATAGCATCCCCATGCTTCTCCAGAGCCCTACATACTCTGCTCTCCAAACAAGACGTTCTGGCCAGGTTCACAGTCAGCTTCAGATGAAGCAGAGCCTTAGAAATCAGGTCATCCAAACCTTGCAATTTATGGCTAAAGAAGATGAGGACGAGTTGGGGCGCCTGGGTGGCTCAGTGGGTTAAGCCGCTGCCTTTGGCTCAGGTCATGATCTCAGGGTCCTGGGATTGAGTCCCGCATGGGGCTCTCTGCTCAGCAGGGAGCCTGCTTCCCACTCTCTCTCTCTGCCTGCCTCTCCATCTACTTGTGATTTCTCTCTGTCAAATAAATAAATAAAATCTTTAAAAAAAAAAAAAGAAAAAAAAAAAAAAAAGAAGATGAGGACGAGCAAACAGGCACCATTTTCCCAGGGTCACGCACATGCTCATTAATATAAGGTTGTGATAACAGCCAAGGAATTCTGGTGCTCAACTCAATGCTGTTCATTGGTTCAGTCCTAGATTTTTTTTCTACAGGGATGACTTGTCACCAGCTGCCCTAAAGTCTGTCTGTCTTGCTCATCCAAAGTTAACTGCCTTTAGAAGTAGGACCTTGATTGAGTCACCTCTGGAACCCCTATAGTCCTTCAGTGTGAAGGTGTTAAATAAATGGTGTTTTCTTTATTTAATTTTTTTTAAGATTTTTTTCATTTATTTGACAGAGAGAGAGAGAGATCACAAGTAGGCAGAGAGGCAGGCAGAGAAAGAGGGGGAAGCAGGCTCCCTGCTGATCAGAGAGCCCAATGTGGGCCTCGATCCCAAGATCCTGAGATCATGACCTGAGCTGAAGGCAGAGGCTTAATCCACTGAGCCACCCAGGCACCCCCTGAATAAATGTTTTAATTGATCAGAACACCCACTTCTGTTCAAAGCTAACAGATCCACAAGAGAATAAGATTCTAGACCAGTGTTTCTTTCTCGAAATGTGCCCTGGGCAACCCTTGCATGGGTATCACTGTTGACTTAGCTTTAAGAGAAACATCCCCAGCTTCCACTGTAGATCATGTACTGAGAATCTCTTTGGGGGAAGCCTGGAAAACAGGCCACAAGTGATACTTAATCCATAGTAAAGCCATGATTCTCAGCTTTAGCTGCCCACAGAAATCACCCACCTAGAGAGGTATTTTTTGTTTGTTTGTTTAACCTTAGTTTTTTGGGGTTTTTTAAGATTTTATTTATTTATTTGACAGAGAGAGATTACATGTAGGCAGAGAGGCAGGCAGAGAGAGATAGGAGGAAGCAGGCTCCCTGCTGAGCAGAGAGCCCGATGTGGGACTCGATCCCAGAACTCTGGGATCATGACCTGAGCTGAAGGCATCGGCTTAACCCACTGAGCCACCCAGGCGCCCTTAGAGAGGTTTTTTTTTAATGTAGATGCCTGGGGGCTCCTGGGTGGCTCAGGTCCCTAGGCATCTGATACTGGGTTCCTAAGATCAAGCCCAGTATCAGTGAGCAGGGATCCTGCTCTCCCTTCCCCTACTTCTCCCTCCCACTGCTTTGCTCTCTCTCAAGTGTTCTCTCTCTCTCTCAAATAAATTTTTAAAAAATTTAAAAAGAAAAATGCAGATGCCTGGGGGTACCTGAGTGGCTCAGTCGGTTAAGCATCTGTCTTCAGCTCAGGCCATGATCCCACAGTCCTGGAATGGAGTCTACATCACGTTCCCTATTCAGTGGGAGTCTGCTTCTCCCTCTGCTCCTCCTACCTGTTCATGCGTACTGGCTCGCTCTCTCAAGTAAGAAAATAAAATCGATAACATAACATAACATAATAAAATAAATAAAATGCAGATGCCTGGATCCCACGCTGAGAGTCTAATTGGTCTGACTACAGTCTAGGTCCTGGGATTTTTTTTTTTTTTTCCTAAGATCTTATTTATTTGAGGGCCACCTGGGTGGCTCGGTCGTTAGGTGTCTGCCTTCTGCTCCGGTTATGATATCAAGGACCTAGGATCGAGCCCCGCATCGGGCTCCCCGCTCTGTGGGAAGCCTGCTTCTCCCTCTCCCACTCCCCCTGCTTGTGATCCCTCTCTTGCTATCTCCCTCTCTCTGTCAAATAGATAGATAAAATCTTTTTTAAAATTTTTAATATTTTACTTATTTGAAATAAAGAGGGATGGGGGAGGCAAGCAGAGGGAGAGAGAGAAGCAGGCTCCCCGCTGATCAGGGAGCCCAACATGGGACTCAATCCCAGGACCCTGAGATCATGACCTGAGCTGAAAGCAGAGGCTTAACCCACTGAGCCACCCAGGCGCCCCTACTTCCCTGGTTTTAAAACTCAGATTTCCATGTCCCGAGGACCCCTTTAGTCTGGGAACAAGAAGACTGCTGGCCACCCTGGTAAAGACCTACCCCTCCATGCAATTAACGATCAAGGTGGTACAGATACGCTGTGTTACTAATGCCGCAAAAGACTGAACCGGATGCTTTCCCAGTCTGTCCCCGTTCCCCACCCCAGCCCAAGTCTGGCTTCCGCCATTTCCTTCCATGGAGAGTGCTCACAGGGAGCAGCAGATTTGCCACAGGGTGGTGTCTGCCCCCACAGCTCTTAATCCTGATTTCCTGATAATTCAGAAAGCATTTCCATGCTGGCCCAAAGTTTCTGTTTCCTGTTCCCTCCCACACTATTTTTAGGTGTAGCGGACATTTCCTGCGTCCTGCCCCACCCACCTCAGTGTCTGTCCCAGCCTTGGACACCCAGCAGACGTGGCCGGCAAGACGAAGGAGCTACTCCCCAGGGGCCAGGCACCTGCCACCCAGGGGCACAATGGTGCGCCCAGCAGGCAGTCCTGCAGCAGCCCTGGATGGCCAGCTCTGACTTGCTGGGGTCCCCCTTCTTCCCAGGTGAAACTGCTTCTTTGTATACCTTCCAAGCTTTAAAATAGTATTTTCCCATTTTTGTTTCCTTCGATCTGGCTGCACCAAGCTTCATGTCGCTTTATGCTTCTGTCTACAGCCTAAAGGCAGAAAAGCCCAAAATGATGAGCCAACTCCGCGGCAATCTCACGAGGGATAGCAAAGTTTCAGACCTAAAGATAATGCCTTTAGCCTCTGTTTTTAAACACCTGTAAAGCTCACAGAGAGATCATGAGGTGGTGAGAACCTCCATTTCCCAGGTAAAGAATCTGAAGCCCAAAGAAGTAAATGCCTTACCTCAAGGTCACATAGTGGCCGAGCTGTCCCCCAATCCCTGACTGACTGGCTGGAAGTTTGTCAGCATTCCTCAGCATTGCTCTTCTAAGGAGCCTCTTTGGACATTTCCCCCCCCAACTGCTCCCTGCCCCATGAAACTCAATACCACAGATACATACCCTGTATCTTTATTACTACCTGGAAATCTGTGCATTATATATAAAAAATAAAGCTTTGTCACTCTTCAAAAACCAACTTCATTCCCTCAGGGATGGTATCACTCTAGTTAATAGTGCCAGCCTAGGGGCTCCTGGGTGGCTCAGTCAGTTAAGCATCTGCCTTTGGCTCAGGTCATGATCCTGGGGTCCTGGGATTGAGCCCTGAGTTGGGCTCCCTGCTCAGGGGGAGCTTGCTTCTCCCTCTCCCTCTGCCTGCCATTCCTCCTGACTGTACTCTCTCTCTCTCCCCCTTCTCAAATAACATTTTTTTAAAATTTTTTTTAAGATTTTATTTATTTATTTGACAGAAAGAGATCACAACTAGGCAGAAAGGCTGACAGAGAGAGAGAGAGGAGGAAGCAGGCTCCCTGCGGAGCAGAGAGCCCAATGTGGGACTCGATCCCAGGACCCTGGGATCATGACCTGAGCCGAAGGCAGAGGCTTAACCCATTGAGCCACCCAGGCGCCCCTAAAATTTTTAAAATCTTAAAAAAGAAAAAGAGTGCCAGCCTGGTTTGAGGTCTCACCAATTTTTTTCTCTTTGTGTTGGACGTAGGTGAAAAGGAAAAATGGGGAAACCAAAAAAAAGTTTCTTTCAGGGACACCTGTAACTCAGTTGGTAAAGCATCTGCCTTCCACTCGGGTCCTGATCCCAGACTTCTGGGATGAAGTCACACATCAGGCTCCTTGCTCAGCAGGGAGCCTGCTTCTCCCTCTGCCTGCCACTCCCCCTGCTTGTATTCACTCTCTCTCTCTCTTTCTCCCCCACCCCTGACAAATAAATAAAATCTTTAAAAAATTTTTAAAAATTTCTTCCAAACTAATGCTCCCTAGAACTCTAGTATAAACAGAAGAGATGGTTCACAAAAAAGAGCTCCACAACCAAATACATTTGGGAAATGCTGAATGCCCCACCACTCCACCTGGAAAGTCATCTTATCAAAATCTGAGTGGCTACTTTAAAAAAAAAAAAAACAGGGGCGCCTGGGTGGCTCTGTGGGTTAAAGCCTCTGCCTTCAGCTCAGGTCATGATCCCAGGGTCCTGGGATCGAGCCCCGAGTCGGGCTCTCTGCTCAGCGGGGAGCCTGCTTCCCTTCCTCTCTCTCTGCCTGCCTCTCTGCCTACTTGTGATCTCTGTCTGTCAAATAAATAAATAAAATCTTAAAATAAATAAATAAATAAATAAAATACTGTGTTTAAAAAAAAATAAAAAAATAAAAAAAACAACAAAAATAAACCTTTATTTTTACAGCAGTGTTATCTTAATTTGAATTGATCATGAGTCAATATCTCTTCTTCTCTCTTTCTCTTTACATTTGTAATTAATATTTATGCATTAATATTTATAAATTACTTTGAATTCATGTTTTCAGAACATACTTTTGGGAATGTTGCCATAGATACAGAGCTGCTTTCTTTCCTGAAGCGAATCTTTCCGGTGATGTTTGGCCAAGAAGGTGAATAAGCTGCTTTTCCAAAATTCAGTCAAGCCAGGCCAGCCAGTCCGCAGAGCTCTGTCAGGCCGGAGAACACAGGGCACAGACCCAGCTGTGTATGTCCTACTCCAGCAAGGTGCAGGTAGCAGGCTGCTCTGAGCCACACTCTTCCACTAGGCCACAAGCCAGTCACCTTGAAATCCACTGACTTGTCTCCCTTGGCCTATCCCAGCCACAGACTAGAGAAGGCGTTCTAAACCTGGCTTTCCAGTAGCTTTATAGAAGTCTGACTGCTGAGTCCAACCCCAGACCTAACATACTAAGATCTCTAAGCATCAAGATATGAGTTTTTACACAGATGAGTCTGATGGGACCCATGCTTGTGCACCACTAAATCACCACATCTTGAATACGCCCCACATACCAGACCTCTTCGGGGATCTCAGCATCAGTGTAGGTGGGGACCCCAGCTAACAGTCTCAAAGGAGCATTCATCCTAAAGAAGCTTCCTAGCCCATAGTCAAGACCCTCAAGAGGTGTGTGTTTTGTTTTGTTTTGGTTTGGTTTTTTAAAGATTTTATTTACTTATTTGACAGAGATCACAAACAGGCAGAGGCAGGCAGAGAGAGAGGAGGTAGCAGGCTCCCTGCTGAGCAGAGAGCCCGATGTGGGGCTCGATCCCAGAACCCTGAGATCATGACCTGAGCTGAAGGCAGAGAGCTGAGCCACCCAGGCACCCATTTTGTTTTGTTTTTAAGATTTTTATTTATTCGAGAGAGAGAGCGCATGCTCACATAAGCTGGAGGAGAGAGGGCAGAGGGAGAGGGAGAAGCAGACTCCCCGCTGAGCAGGGAGCCCGACATGGGGCTCGATCCCATAACCTACTAGCCACCTAGGCGCCCCTGAGAGGTGTGTGTTTTATTTATCTTTTTGACCCCCGTGTCTAGCACAGTACCAGGTGTGTGCTGAGTAGTTAGTAAATACTAGTTGCCTCAGAAACAAATGAGCGAATAAATCATCACAGGAGCAGAGCAAAGACACCAACCCATTCAGCTGGTTGTGTCTGAAAGGTCCAGGGCCAGCTCTTAAGGGGAGCCGGGATCAGTAGCTAAAAGCAGAACAACACCTGTGCAGCACACCTGCCATTAGTCACAGTGTTTAATTGTTTTTGGAAACCTGCACAGTGTAATTTTGTTACTCTGCAATAATTTCTTTGTTTGTTTTAAAAACCCTTCCTAGAAAAAAACAAAGCAGCTGGGAATTGTGTGGAGTAGAAATGCCTGAACCCAGTGATATTCTCCACTTGTCCCCCATCACCCAGTCACTGCCTGAAGTCCTAATTCCTCTGGGGTCCTAAAGGAACGGTTCCACAAACGGCGCCCTGATTAGGAACGACAACACCCTGTTGTCACACTGATGACGGACATTCACAAGGCCCTGAGAGCTACAAAATCCTTCCATGCCTCCCACCCATCATCCATTTTTGCCGTCACGGCTGCGCTGGGAGGCGGGCAGCTTCGGACTTATCACCCCCATTTATGTTTGAGAAGTTTGGGGGAACCCAGGCAGAAACGCACCATCCTGGGGAACAGAGGGAGAAGAACCCAGAGGGTGTAGAAAAGAGGCGAGGGAGAGCAGAAACAAAAAGAAAATAGGAGAGCAGGACAGCAACCGACTCTAGAAGAGGATGTGATGTGTCCAAACCACAGCCTTGGTGAGACTCCAGGCCCCTGCCACTCTCGGCCACCAGGTGGCAGGCCCAGGCTGGCCGACCTGACCACAGCCCTCAGAGACTCCTGCAGGGAAGCCTGAGGCGGAGGAAGCTCTAAAAGGGTGGGAAATTAATACAGACACACACACACACACACACACACACACACCACATAGCCCACACATAAACTACACACACACAGCACACACACACCACACGCACCACATACACACCGCGAACATAGCACACACACACTACACATGCCATCCCTCACCCCGTTTTGGTAGATGCTAGTAGCACCTCCTTTTTCCAGCTTATCTACCTCTTCCCCTCCCCTTTTCTCCTCAGTGTCTACAAATTCCAAACTTCTCCTCATCATCTTTTCCCTGATACTCGGATCCCGCGCCTTTCTCTCCCAGCAACCTCTCCCCAGATAGCAACTTTCTCCATTCCTCCACCATCCATTCCTCAGAGGTAAAAATAAAGCCTCCCACCAGCAGAACATTTTCTGCTTTGTCAAGTGTTTTCTCACCTGCTTCTCTTTTGATTGTCTCCACAAGCCAAAGAGGCAAATATTATTACTGCGGCTTTATAAACGAGGGAACAGTCTTGAGAGGTGGAGCTCCTTGCCTGCTCACGGTGGACAGGACCAGAGGCCAACTCCTCAGGCTCCCAGGATGTCCCTTTGCCTCTGCAGTCCCCAAATATCTCAGCACCTGTCCCTCCACACAGCTTACCCCCACCTCACTCACTGTCCCCCTCTCCTAACACATGGATGACTGCACTCTCTCCCAGTGGGATGGGGTGGGGGGTGAGAAGACTGAGAGTCTCTGCCCCCAGGACCCACTCATTCATGGAAGAGGCGGCAAAGAGAGGTCAGGCCTGTTTCTCCAGAAATGCCCTTGGAAAGAGGTGCTCATGACCAAAGCTGTCATGGGTATAAGTCAAAGAGACTGAGAAAGTCACCTGAAACTTAACAGACTGAGAAAGTCACCTGAAACTTAACAGATGGGCATTTCTGTTGAAATGTGTCCCATGTGTTTATGACTCAGCAGCGGCCTCAGGGACAAAGGTTTCCTGGTGTCCGCACAGCGAGCAGCCAGGAAGATGGTTCTGTGGGCCTGAGACCTCCACCCACAATTCCTAACCTAAGGATGTCTTAAATGCAACAGAGTGGCCCGCTTCTCCTTCTGGAGGCATGAGGCATCCGCATAAGCCCTGCGTGGCTGTGGGTTTCTCCATCTGCATCCACAGCAGCTTCAGGTGGCTCCTCTCAGGGACACTGAGAAGCAGTCGTCAGGACCAAACAGCAGACAAAAGAGACTGGCAGAGAATGTGCCTGTAACTCCGGCACTGTGCAGGTCCTGGGGTTCTGCTGCTCTCAGGCCCAACCCTGCTTACCAGGAGCCCAGCTCCCAGAAGACTCCCCAACTTCCAGCCCAGTGTCCCTTGCAGGTGAGCCCATCTCAGGGTAGCTCAGACCCTAGGGCTGTGGACAACTGCTCCTGGCTGTGAGGAGGCCTCTCTCAGGCTCAGCCTCCAGCCAGGGCCTCACCAGGGTACAGCAAGCAAGGTGCCTAGGGCACAAAACATAAGGACACTCGCTCTCAGGCGGGCATTCACCCTACTCCTGGCCGAGCCCACAACCACCCATCACCTTCCCAGCCTCCTCTTGCCTTCATCCTCCTACTCCTCTAGATCTTAACCCTTCTGTACCCTCCTCTGAAAAATGAGGACCATGCAAATCTCACACAGCAGTACGATGACCAAACGAGATAAAGCTGAAGTTTCCAAACTTTTTTCAGCTACAAAATCCATGGTTTGTTCTTTTTCTACGGTTTTCATTTTTTTAAATGCTTATCAAAGCAGTACAGGATCATAGCTGAAGTCTTTGAGGGCTGCTCTGGCAAAACAGGGGTCTGAAGAGTGAAGAGGGCGGGAGAGTACACAGACCCTACTGGGTCCACCGGCAGTGGACGTTCCTGACAAGGTGAGAACGCCTCAGGAATGGGTGTCCAAGACAACGCAACAGTCAGCAGCATTCAGTCGGTACTCAGTAATGGCCAGTTGGAGGTGCCTGGGTGGCTCAGTTAGTTAAGTGTCTGCCTTGGGCTTCCGAGGTACCAGGCTCAAGCCCTGCACTGGGCTTCTTGCTCAGGGGGGAATCTACTTCTCCCTCCTCCCTGCCCTTCTCCCCAACTCATACTCCCTCACATGTGCAAATACATCAACAAAATATTTTTTAAAAATAAAAATAATGGGGGCGCTTAGATGGCTCAGTGGGTTAAAACCTCTGCTCTCTGCTCAGCGGGGAGCCTGCTTCCCTTCCTCTCTGGGCCTGCCTCTCACAAGTAGGCATACTTGTGATCTCTGCCTGTCAAATGAATAAACAAAATCTTTTAAAAAATAAAAAATAAAATAAAATCGATATAAATAAATAAATAATAAAAATGATGGCCAGTTGGATCAGAATCAAAATCCAAGCTAAACACTACATTGACAGATGAATGCATAAATAACTGTGGTACATCATACAATGTAATATCACTCTACCTTTTAAAAAGGCGGTCCAGGGGCGCCTGGGTGGCTCAGTGGGTTAAAGTCTCTGCCTTCGGCTTAGGTCATGATCTCAGGGTCGTGGGATCGAGCCCCGCATCGGGCTCTCTGCTCAGCAGGGAGCCTGCTTCCCCCTCATTCTCTGCCTGCCTCTCTGCCTGCTTGTGATCTCTCTCTCTGTCAAAGAAATAAAGTCTTAAATAAATAAATAAGGCCATCCAGTCATGCACAACTACATGGATGAATCTTAAAGACATTCTGCGAAGTGGAATAAGCCAGTTACAAAAAGACAAATACTGTACAATTTCACTTACAAGAAGAGGTCCCTCCCTAGAGTAGTCCAATTCATAAGCCAAAAAGTAGAATGGTCATTTCCAGGGCCTGTAAGAGGTGGAAATAGGGACAGGTTGTAGTTCTACGAGATGAAAAAGTTCTGGAGATTTGTTGCACAATGATGTGGATACACTTAACACTACTGTACACTTAAACATGGTTCAAATAGGGGCAGCTGGGCCGCTCAGTTGGTTGAGCATCTGACTCGTGATTCTAGCTCAGGTCATGATCTCAGGGTTGTGAAATCACGCCTCACATCAGGCTCTGGGCCTGGCACCTGCTTGGAATTCTCTCCCTCTCTCTCCCTCTGCCCTTCCCCCACCTCTAAAAAAAAATGGTTAAAATTAAAAAGTTTAGGGATTCCTGGCTGGCTCAGTCAGAAGACCAAGCAATCCTTGACCGGGGTCGTGAGTTCGAGCTGTAGAGATTATTTTATTTTATTTTATTTTATTTTTAAATAGTTTGCATTTTAAAGATTTTATTTATTTATTTGACAGAGAGAAATCACAAGTAGACGGAGAGGCAGGCAGAGAGAGAGAGGAGGAAGCAGGCTCCCTGCTGAGCAGAGAGCCCGATGCAGGACTTGATCCCAGGACCCTGAGATCATGACCTGAGCCGAAGGCAGTGGCTTAACCCACTGAGCCACCCAGGTGCCCCTGTAGAGATTATTTTAAATGAATAAATAAATTTTTATAAATAGTGAAGCTTAGGTTACTGTTTACAATTAAAAATAAATAAAAATAAAAACAAAAGAAGCTCTTGGGGGCCTGAGAGAGCACTAGATGTGAAATCTCAACATCCCTCCACGTACCCCAGTTCCACCTCGCTGATTCCAGGTTTCTACAAACAGCTTCAAAGTCCGTCCATCACAAAGAGCACCATGGAGAAGATGGAATTTGCTTATGAGCTGCTTGGGAGCATTTATGATGTAGTGGTCTGTTACATGGGCTGAAGGCCATTTTAAGCATCAACTGAACAAGTCCATCCTTCCTGGCACCCACAGTCCAGCCCCCAAACTGCAGGTACTGGCTCAGTGCTGAATGACTGCCTGGACGCCCAGTTCCCTACCTAGCACAGGCGTGGGCACACAGCCAGGGCTCCCCAACATACTTGCAGTTCCAGAGCTCCCGCAGCTGTTGCTTCTACCAAGGGAGCACCAGACATGGGGGCCAGGTGGCACCAGTGTGGGTTAGGGTGAGGGCTGGTGCACAGACGATGACTTTCCACCCGTGCCCACCTGAAGCTCCTATCCTTGAATGCGAACATTACCACCTGGCCTTTGGGATAGCAAGTGCACCAGCACGGTGACAGCTGGGTGGACCCATTGGTAAGACAAGTGGTGAGGGCATCTATGACCCCCTGGGCAAAGTTCCCGTGCATGAACTTGAAGAGGCAAGCCTATTAGAGCCAGGGGCTAGAGATGGAGGCCAAGCACCATCACCACCAGCCCTGGTCCTACCACTTAAGAAGGAAACGCCTCCAGAACTTACAATATGTGGCAGACACTTTATACAGCTCAACTTATTTAGTCCTCTCTTGACACCCCTAAAAGGTCCATGTCACAGAAATGGGGACAAAGGTTCCAACACCTTGACAAATCATCATACAGTCAAGGTGGGTAGAGGAGGTCCTGAAAGCCGTGTCTGCCCCTGAGGTCTCTCACCTTGCGCTTGAACAATCAGCTGTGGCAGCCCAGGGCTTGACACGGTAACCCCGTCAGCATGGCTTCCCCAACCAGTTAAGACTCAGAGCATAAAGAGCATCCTGCCCACCATCAGGCAGTACAAGTGCTAAACTGACAGGGTCACAACCAAGCTCTTTCACACCTGCTCCCTAACCCCTACCTTCTCAAAGACCCATAGGTTTCCAGACCTTTCCTTCCTGCCTTTCTAGCCTCAGATCCCCCCAGTCTTAGGGAAAAACTGACCCCATACATCATGTCCTGTGATAGTTTCTTGAGCTTCAGCTCTGAGTTTGCCAAACCTCCCTCTTTCCTTTTCTTTCCTAACCTCTCCTTACCAACCCACGGAGCTGTTCTGTAGTCCTGCTTAGCGTTCTCCTACTAGGAACATATTTATGTCTCATTTTCACAAAAACAAAACAGCACAACCATTACACACAGAAACAGATGATTGCAGAGTGCTGGAAAGAACCCCTCCCAGGGATGGCCACTGGGTGGGGGCAGGAGGCATTCCTGGGTTGGGGGCAGGGAGTCTAGGGTTATCTTGAACTGACTGCACTTAAAAGTGGTTGCTTCACTTCAAAGCGGCTTTTAGGGCTAGTTGTGGGTTCTGATAATCAGAGCCTATCCCCAGGGCAGGCAGTAAACCTGTGAGAAGCAAGAGCCAGAGTTCCACCCCATGCTAAGTCCCATGAGGGACTTTTAAAACAGGCTTTTAAAACAGGTTTCAGAACTATTATTTAGTCATCACTGTGAATTTTGCCACTACCTTGTCCCTTTGTGACAAAGAGAGAAACTGAGGCAGGAGACAAGTGATACCCAGTGCTCATGGAGCAATAAGAACTCTGGGACACCCTGGGCCTACCTCTCTACAGCACCCCAACCCCTCCCCAAACAAGTTTCTTGCCTCACTAAGAGGCGCTCAACCACCTAGGCTACAGAGAATAAGACTGATTAAATGAGTTTCCAGGGAGACAGCATCCAACAGACAGACCTAGTGCCACACACAGTGCTTCACACATGCCTCCTGAGAACCTGGGCTTTGGACTGACTCTCTAAGTTAAATCCGAAAAAAACCAGGGCATCTGGGTGGCTCAGTCAGTTGAGTATCTGACTTGATTTCAGATCGTGGTCGTGATCTCAGGGTCATGGGATCCAGCCCTGCGTCAGGCTCCGCACTGAGCACAGAACCTCCTTAAAATTCTCTCTCTCTCCCTCTCCTTCTGCCTCTCCCCATCTTTAAAAAAAGGGGGGGGGGGAATAGAACTGATTTTACTAAGTACTTGTATGAGGATTTTTCATCATTTTTCTCCTTTAAGCCTCCTAACCACCCTGTAAGATTGCTGTCACACACACTTTATTTATTTTTTTTTGAAAGATTTTATTTATCTATTTGAGAGAGAGAGACAGTGAGAGAGAGCATGAGAGGCAAGAAGGTCAGAGGGAGAAGCAGACTCCCCATGGAGCTGGGAGCCTGATGCGGGACTCAATCCCGAGACTCCGGGACCATGACCTGAGCCGAAGGCAGTTGCTTAACCAACTGAGCCACCCAGGCACCCTGTCACACACACTTTAAAAACAAGGAAAAGCAGGGAGCCTGGGTGGCTCAGTCATCAGGCTTTGGCTCAGATAATCATCCCAGGGTCCTGAGATCGAGTGGCATCTAGCTCACTGCTCAGCAGGAAGCCTGCTTCTCCCTCTCTCACTCCCCCTGCTCATGTTCCCTCTCTCACTGTCTCTCTTTCTCTGTCAAATAAATAAAATATTTTTAAAAATAAAATGAGGGGCACCTGGGTGTCTCAGTGGGATAAAGCCTCTGCCTTCAGCTCAGGTCATGATCTCAGGGTCCTGGGATCGAGCCCTGCATCGGGCTTTCTGCTCAGCAGGGAGCCTGCCTGCCTCTCTGCCTACTTGTGATCTCTGTCAAATAAATAAATAAATCTTTTTTTAAAAAAAATAAAAATAAAAACGAGGAAAAATGCTCAACATCACTAATTATCATGGAATGCCAATCAGTGCCACAAGGAGATACCACCTCACGCCCTTTAGGATGGCTACTATTAGGAAAAGAGAAGAGAAGTCGAGGATTTGGAGAAAAGGGAACCTTCCAGCAGTGTTGACAGGAATGAGACATGGTGCGGCCACTACAGAAGACAGTATGGTGGCTCCTCACAAAACTAAAAATTACCATATGATCCAGCAATCCCACTTCTGGGTATACACCCAAAAGAACGGAAAGTAGGGTCTTGAAAAGATATTTGCACACTCCTGCTCATAGTAACATTATTCGCACGAGCCAAAATACGGAAATGACCCAACTGTCCATCAGCAGAGGAATGCATCAACAGAATGTGGCATACACATATAATGGACTGCTATTCAGCCCTAAAAGGAAAGGCAATTCTGACACCTGCTACAACATGGATCAACTTTGAGGACATTATGCTAAGCGAACGAAGCCAGTCACAAAAAAATAACTACCCTATGATTCTATTTACATGAAGTTCTTGGAGTTGTCAGACTCGCAGAAACAGAAAGAACGGTGGTTGCCAGCGGCTGAGGGGAGGAAGGAATGGAGAGTCATTGTTTAACAGGCAGACAGTTTTACTTTTGCAAGATGAAAAGAGTTCAGGAGATCGGTTGCACAGCAATGTGCTTAGAACTTAACAATACTGAACTCTTGTATTTAAAAATGGTACATCTTATGTCATGTATACTTTGCCATAATTAAAAATAAAAAGTAAATGAGGAAAGTGAAGTATCCATAATAAAGAAATTCTCCCACAGGGCAAAACTGAGATCTGAATTCACATCTACCTGAGGCCAAAATTTATGCTTTCAAGCTCCCAACCTCCCTGGGACCAGAAGTTTTTATGGAGTCAGCCGCAGGCCCCCGCCTGTGCCCTTGGCAACCAAGAACCCGTGCAGTCCTGTCCTAGATGACAAGCTCCTGGCTCTCAGCTCGGCTCCAGGCATGCACGTCTTTGCTGAGCACCTTTTCAGTCTCTGCTCTGGGCACTAAGGTATGATGATGAGTAAATAAGACAGTCCCCTTCCTCGTGGCATTTACATTCTAGTGAGGTGAGCCAGATAATAGGCACAGAAATAAATATCCAAGAGAAGTATGAGCAGTGATAAGAACCAGTAATCGAATAACCGTGAACAGAAAGGAAAATAAGTAAACATCAGAGGAAAGAATGGTTGGCTTTAGTGGGACATGTTAGGGGCGAGGTCTCTGAGGAAGGGACATCTTAGGCCCCACAGCTGGACCTGCGGAGGGGTATTCCAAACCAGAGGATACAGTTCACACAAAAACTTGGACCCAGGGGTGCCTGGGTGGCTCACTGGGTTAAAGCCTTTGCTTTTGGCTCAAGTCATGATCCCAGGGTCCTGGGATCGAGCCCCACATCCGGCTCTCTGCTCAGCAGGGAGCATACTTCCTCCTCTTTCTCTCTGCCTGCCTCTCTGCCTACTTGTGATCTCTGTCTGCCAAATAAATAAATAAAATCTTAAAAAAAAAAAATTGGACCCAGAAATAAGCTCCAAGGTTGAAAAGGAGATGGCCAGAGTGGCTAGCACAGAAGGAAAGGGACAAAAGAGATGAGAGATGGAGGCAAAGGGTAGGGCTGGGCCAGCAGGGGCCTCACGGGACTTGCTGCACAGCTTGGATTTTGTACGGGCAGTAGGAAGCCACTGGAGGACTGCAAGCAGGGGATGACATGGGTTGGTTTTCACTTTAGAAATAACTCATGGGGGGAGCGCCTGGGTGGCTCAGTGGGTTGAGGCCTCTGCCTTCGGCTCAGGTCATGGTCTCAGGGTCCCGGGATCGAGCCCTGCGTTGGGCTTCACGCTCAGCAGAGTCTGCTTCTCCCTCTGCCCTTCCCCACGCTCGTGCTCTCTCTCTCTCAAATAAATAAATGAAATCTTTAAAGAGAAAAAACAAACAAACAAACAAACAAAAAAACCCAGAACTCTAGTCAATGGAGCTCAGGGTTCAGGTCAGGATCTCTCAAAGTGACCTGTAAGGCACACACATTGCCTGGGGTCTTCTGCACACCTGCCCAGGTTTTCCACCCCTGGAAAGCAGAGGGGCTTGGAGATAGCACCACCACCACAGAGTAGCAGAGAAACACTCTGAGCAGCACTGCAGGGCTGAGATCCTATTTCTTTTTCTTCTTCTTTTTTTTTAAGATTTCATTTACTTGACAGAGAGAGAGCACAAGCATAGGGAGCGGCTGGCAGAGGTAGAGGGAAAAGCAAGCTCCCTGCCAAGCAGGGAGCCAACATAGGGCTCAGTCCCAGAACCCTGAGATCATCAAAGCAAATGCTTAACCAACTGAGCCACCCACATTCCCCTGAGGTCCCATTTCTGGCTGCTCCAAGCCTTGGCTTCCTCTATCTGTAATATGGAGCCAGGATGGCTGAGTTCTCCAGATTGCTCATCCTTAATAATTTATGAGTTAAGGAGGGACATAGGTGTTGATTTCCCTAAGATATAAGCTGCTCTTTCACTGAATTGTGGAGTGTTTCAGCCTCCTAAAAAGCTCAAGGGAGTCAGGAGTTACTGGCACACCCGACAGCTGAGGTGTCGAGGTGAAGGTTCTGAAGCCCCTAGTCACTATGAGAACCCAGGGATTCTGCTACCCCAGTGTGTCAGCCCAGCGTCCTTAAGCCCACTTCCTCAGCAAGCAAGGGCCCACACTCGCGGGATCAGAGAGTTTTGTGATTATGACACCTGCTGTCATCCAAGGCCCCCCTAGGACCTCCTGAATTCCTTATCAACTCCAGCCCCTGATTTTACACTTCTCTCCCATCTGCCCACAATGTCCGAACTCCATGGGGGAGAAGCAATGATTTTCTTGACCACCATGATGGTTTTACGTAGAAATAACCCAGTTTCAGTGGGGGATGCTAAGCAAGCTCCCTGTGCACTCAGACTCTGGACTCATCATTTGCTTTTCTCCAAGACTCAGTGACCCCATCCAGGGCTCTCCTCACTCTGACCCCCGGATCTCCCACCATCTTCATTCTCTGGTTTCTACAATGGCTGTTCCTCAAACATTAGGGGATTCAAGGCTCCATCTTTGGCCCTCTGGTCCTCACTCTACATTCTCCTGGGTCGTACCTCTCAGCCCCTCTGCTGATGAGCCCAGAACCACAGCCCCATCCTTAACTTAGTTCCTGGTCAAAGAACATCCTGCAGGTACCTTCAACCTAGTCTGACTGATGTGAAAGTAATTACTTCCTTCCCCAGATGGGCTCCTCTCCTGGGTTCCCTACCTACCTTAAAAGGCACATCAGTTAGCAGCCAGGCATGCGTCATCTCTGACTTTGCCAGTGCTCACTTCCCATAAGAGGTCATGAGATGCAATCAGTCCTACTTTCAACATACCTCACATCTCACCTGTCCTCACCATTCCCACCACCATGACCCTCACTCAGGTTTTGTCATCTCTTTCCCAGGTTACCACAGAGGCCACAAATTACACGACAGTTAGGGCCACAAATGGCCCTAAACCTCCAAGCCCCCCACCTACTACTACCAGAGGTAGCTCTCCAAAACAGATCTGGTGATATTCCCTTACCCCAAATTCTTTCATGAGTTGCCTAAGTCGTCAAGCCCTTCCTAATGTGACCTCACCCACCTTTCCGTGTTGGCTCTCACCAGTCTACAAAAGCATCCTACTCTTCAGCAAGCCCACGGTATCATTCCCTTAAAGCCATGCACGTTTTCAGCATTTTTCTCATGCTGCACCTCTGCCTAGCATGCCTTTCCACCCTTTTCCCACTTTGCAAAGTCAAGACGCAATTCAAATCCCATCTCCACTGACATGCTTTCTCTGACCCTCCCAGCCCTGTACCCAGATGGCCACTCATCCCCTCTGGACCCTCACTGCTTTGGTCCCAGCTCTGTGCCCCCACCCCTCTCAGCATGGAACACTATAGATATTCAAACACTGGCGGAATTAGATTCATTCGTTCATGCATTAACTTCCTCAGTCAATATTTATTTGGACCTTTCTCTAGACTAGGCATAGTTCAAGGCACTGGTGGGAGGGGATATGCAAGGATGAGTGACCCAGAACCTACCAGGGAGCTAAGATGTGTGCCCTTGCACCTGTACTACCTAACAGCCTGTGAGAAGGGCACTGGGCATCCCTGGGGGGAACCTCCCAGCACAGGTGCTGCCTTCACCTGAACAATCCCAGTGGCCCACCGGGACCCAGGCTGGGAAGGGGTTAGCAACTACTGCTGAATTCCAAGCATCATCAAGCACCCCCGTTTGGTCCTGTCCAATTCTTTGTGCCCCATGCTAGGAGCCGCACAGAGCCATTTCAGTTCCCACCACCCTTCAAGGTCTCAGCTCCCGTGACCTCTGTGAAGTCCTCCCTGCCTGTCCCAGGCCACTTGAACTCTCATTGCCCCCAAACTCCTGTAGCACTCACGCCTCTGGGTATGTAGTTGTACTTCACTGGTCATTTTTATCTGCTGGCTGCTCTTTGCATCAGTCAGGATCCCACCAGGGCACAAACGCACTCTCACATGAGGATGACTGTAGGAAAGGTTTTTGTTTGTTCGTTTGTTTTTTAAGATTTTATTTATTTATTTGACAGAGAGAGAGAGATGGAGAGCAGAGGGAGTGGGAGAGGGAGAAGCAGGCTTCCTGCTGAGCAGGGAGGCTGACTTGGGGCTTCACCCCAGGACCCCTGGGATCATGACCTGAGCCAAAGGCAGACACTTAACAATTGAGCCACCCAGGCACCACGTCTGGGTTTTTTGTTTGTTTGTTTGTTTTAAGATTTTATTTATTTAACGGAAAGAGACACAAGAGAGGGAAGACAAGCAAGGGGAATGGAAGAGGGAGAAGCAGGCTTCCTGATGACAGGGAGCCCATAGCGGGGCTCTATCCCAGGATCCTGGGATCACGACCTGAGCAGAAGGCAGATGCTTAACAATGGAGTCACCCAGGTGCCCCAAAGGGCCTATTTACAAAAGTGTGGGCAGGTTAGAAAGGAACGAGAAGAGACAGGGCTATGCCCAGCCCTGGTAACAGGGCACCTGTCACAACCTAGGACTGAAGAGCTAAGGGAAAGGGCTGTCGCTGGACCCTGGAAGGCGGAGGTCAAACAGGATTCCACACAGGCAGAGCTGGCGTTCGGAACCAGCACCCACACTCTATTCCCACCATCTTCCCCTCATCTTCCACCCCCACAGCATCCAATGTCCTGCACCTTTAGGACCAGAAAGGTAACCTGAAGCTGAAGCTGCTTCTTCCAAATGCCATTGCTGATACAGACCCTGATGCTGATCCAGAGGGACCCATCTGCCCAATGCCAAGACCCAGTGCTGGCCATGCAGATGTATTTGAATGTATGGTCTTCTTCCCCTAACTTACACAGACACTCGGGGCTCTACCCGCCAAGACAGCCCCAACATCTTGCTGTGGAATACTAGGGCCATGCTGCCCCCTTTCTAGGGGGGCAATTCTTCTCCTTTCGAGAAAAAGCACATCACCTGGCTAGTAAACGTCTAAGCGAGGCTGGGGGGGAAGGGGCCACTGGAATTCCACGGCTCTTTACCAAGACTATTTGACATCACTCCCCAAGTTGTACCAGGAACCAGGGGATCCCATAAGTCTGCTTGAAGTTTCTCTAAACAGCAGAGTGCTGGATACTAGGCAGCTCCAGCCTCAGCCCCCACATGAGAGCTTGCAAGGGGTGTGGGGCTTTGCCCTTCCTATCAGTCCAACCAAGAGCCCAGCCTCAGCAGCACCATAAACAGGGCCCTAAGGGGGGGGGGGGGCGTGGGTAGAAGATGGACTGCTTTTTCTACAACACAGTCAATTAATAAGAAAGTTTAAAAGGCCATTGTGTTATTCCACTTATGAAAAGAATGTGACCTGGGGCCTCGGTTCCAGGTACCTGCTCTCAGCAGCTCTGGTGTTGCTCTGGGTGATAAGGGCGGCTCTGGGGGAGTGTGGATCTGTCTGGTCTCCTGTAAGTGCTTATGCTGAGCAGGCCACAGGGCCCATGGCAAGGAAATCACAGTCAGCAGGTTCATCTGAGGCTCACCCCAAACCCTCTGCTGTTCTCTACAAGCCCAGACTGCCCCTCAGGGGTCATGCCCCTTAGCAGGATTCCCAGGCCTCCGAGGCATGTTTGTTCTGTGTCCTGTTCTGTCTTCTAAGATGTGACCAAGTCACTCTGATCCCCAGCCTGCACAGATGTGGCCATGTCAAGTGTGAAGCTTGAACGGACAGGATACATCCCATCAGCATCAGGGTCTGTGTCACTATCAATGCAGAAGCCCAGAACCAGGCAGACGCTTGAAGCCATCAGAGAAAGAACTTTCTCACATACTGGCCAATGCCTGAAATTCTATCCTTAGACATCCATTCCTTTAACTTTCTAAAACACTAAATTATCAGGAGTCTTCTGTTCTAGGAGAGAGGAGTGACCTGCCACCCCTTCCCTCCAAGTGGCCACATGTTCGTTGCTCATTCTAATGGCAGCTTTCCAGAGACAATGATCTTGTCCTTGTTTGGGGTACCTGAGTCCTGGCACAGATGGGGCTGTGGCCTGCTAATGAGGAGATGCTGTTGTGGACTAGCCCCGCCAAGAGCAAATGGTTTCATGAAAAGAGCAGGAGCCCAAGGATCAGCAACTGTGGGTCCTAGGCTTAAGAAGGTCACCTCTCAGGGCACCTGGGTAGCTCAGTTCCTTAAGTGTCTGCCTTCAGCCCAGGTCATAATCCCTGGGTCCTGGAATCAAGCCCCACATCAGGCTCCCTGCACTTCTCCCTCTCCCTCTGCCCCCACACCTCACACGTGTTCTCTTCTGCATGCATGTGCTCTATCTCAAAGAAACAAAAGACTCTGAAAAAAATTTTTAAAAATATTTTTTAAGGTTTTTGTTTATTTATTTATTTGACAGAGAGAAAGAGAGAGAGAGGCAGAGCAGCAGGCAGCGAGAGAGGGGAAAGCAGGGCCCCTGATGAGCAGAGAACCCGATGCAGGGCTTGATCCCAGGAGCCTGAGATCAGGACCTGAGCCAAAGGAAGAGGCTTAACCCACTGAGCCATGCAGGAGCCCCTTAAAAAAAATTTTTTTTTTAAAGTCATTCTTCAAGACATCTGGGTGGCTCAATCAGTTAAGTGTCTGCCTTCTTCAGTGCAGGTCGTTATCCCAGGGCCCTGAGATCAAGTTCTGCATCAGGCTCCCTGCTCAGCAGCAAGGAGTCTGTTTCCCCCCTCCCTTTGCCCCTCTGCCCTGTTCATGCTCTCTCTCACATAAATAAATGAAGTCTTTTTAAAAAAGAATGGAAGGGGGCGCCTGGGTGGCTCAGTGGTTTAAGCCTCTGCCTTCAGTTTAGGTCATAATCTCAGGGTCCTGGGATTGAGCCCCGCATCAGGCTCTCTGCTCGGCGGGGAGCTGCTTCCCCCTCTCTCTGCCTGCCTCTCTGCCTACTTGTGATCTCTGTCTATCAAATAAATAAATAAAAATCTTTATTAAAAAAAAATAAAAAAATAAAAAAGAATGGAGGGGCACCTGGGGTGCTTAGTGGGTTAAAGTCTCTGCCTTTGGTTCAGGTCATAATCCCAGGGTCCTGGGATCGAGCCCCACATCGGGTTCTCTGCTCAGTGGGGAATTTGCTTTCTCCTCTCTCTGCCTGCCTCTCTCCCTACTTGTGATCTCTGTCAAATAAATAAATAAAATATTTTTAAAAGAAAAAAAAGAAAGGACCACATGGATGACTCTGCCTTCGGCTTAGTCACAGTCCCAGGGTCATGGGATCAAGACCCGTGTCAGGCTCCCTGTTCACTGGAGAGTCCGCTTCTCCCTCTCCCTCTGCCCCTCTCCCCTCCGCATGCTCTCTCTCTGTTTTGCTTGCTCTCTCTCTCTCTCAAGTAAGTAAATAAATACCTTTAAAAAAAAAAAAAAAGAGGAGGTAGTCACTCCTCTCTCTGTCTCTCTGGGTCTCCGTTTCCCCAACTCTAAACTGAGGAGGTGATAAGTGTTCTCCTCCCAGCTTCAAAATGCTCTGCCACGCAAGGTCCTAATCCTCCAGGACCAGAAAGGCATGGCCCCCACGGGCCACGTGGCAGGCTGAGCGCAGCTCCCCCTCCCACCTTATGTTCAATATCTCCAAGAGTTGCCTCCGGTTTTCTCCCCCCCCTCTTCCCTCAGGTCCTCGGGCCCCTCCCACCAGCCCCACCCATAGGTTCCTCCTTCTGACGCCCCCCACCCCCCGATTTGGCCCCCACCTCCTAGCAAACGGTCTTCCAGTCTCTGAGTTCACATAGGAGCAAGGTCTTTCGCCACCAGGGTCTGCCCTTTGTTGGACGTGACCTTTCCAGAAGCCACCTCTCAGGCTGCAAAGAGAGAGAGGTGCCTGTGTGTCACCGCGGAGCTGGGCTTCCAGAGCCACAGCCGCTCTTGCCCTCAGCTCTCTGCTCTCCCCGCTGCCGTCCAGCCACCCGCCCAGAGCCTGCTCCTCGGCCTCCCCGCAGCCTCAGGTAAAAGCCTGAGCTTTTACCTCCTGCAAGTCCGAACCCCAAGCCCTGGGCCTGTAAGACCACTGCTGACTCTGGGCCAGGGAGACCCACTGTTCACGTGCTCCTTGCGGATTCCTATCCCTCTTCCAGTAGTTCAAGGTCACATTAGTCCAGACAGAGGCCAAGATCAAACTGTACAGTGTTTATTTCCTCCTTTTGGTCAAGCTCCTGACTTACAGGAGAGGACGCCAACCCAAACCCACCCTAAACTCTCTCTGTGAAAAGGCTCAACCAGAGGCTTCCAGCAGAACACTGAGGTCCTCAAAGCACCGCTTCCAGCGGAAGCTGCCATCAATCTTAAGCCCCAGGACAGCCAAGAAAACAGTTAAAAGCTGACCTTTACCACTTCTCAAGAACATCCGGCCTGATCCCCAGGCACGTTGTCATCTATAATCACTTTGGCAAAGGGGAGGTCAGAGCTTTTTTTCCTTAAAGATTTCCTTGGTCTGCCAGGGCCTGGGTTGGTGTCCTGTCCCTTTACTAAATGTTGGGTACTGGGAGGAAAAAGTGATGGTCGTACAGGGATGGAGGCAGGAGCAAGGCTGATGTCTGTGAGCCATGTTTGGAGGCATGCCCCCACAGAAACCACTGCGTGTGCAGGTGTGCCAACAACAGAAAACGGCTGTGATTTTGTGTGTCTGCCAGGGACTCATAACTCAGCACAATTCATCTCTTCTGAAATACTTAATACCTAAAAAAAATTACTTTCCCAACTCCATCACAGAACCCTCTCCCAAGGATGAAGGGAAGTGGCTTGACATCAAATGTAAAGTCTAATTTAAAGGACAAATGCAAGGACACCTGGGTGGTTTGGTTGGCTAAACATCTGCCTTTGGCTCAGGTCATGACCCCAGGGTCCTGGGACAGAGTCCCTCGAGCAGGGAGCTTGCTTCTCCCTCGAGCAGCTCTCCTTGCTGGTGTGCTCGCTCGCTCTCTTTCTCTGACGAATAAGTAAATAAATAAATCTCTTAAATAAAATAAAGCACAGATGCAATGCAGCTTAATCAAATATATACATATACATACTTTCTTAATTTAATCTGTCCAAACAAGGATAGCTGTGATCAATGATATGGCTAGAGCCAGTTCTCCAGATTCCAGGGCACCAGCAGAAAGCTTAGTAAGAAATAAGAACAACAAAGAAAACATCACTTGAGTAATCAATACTCTGAGGAGACAGTTCTAGGTAGGCATATAAATTGGCAGAAGTTTAGGATAAGATTACAGCTTGCCTATCCATAGTGGAATATGACGAGCAAAATGAAATTTGGACAATAATTCCCTGAGCCTAAGGGTGGCATCAGAGAGAAGGATCACGCACAAATTCAGGGTGCTGCCTTATCAGACACAGCCCCCAGGTAAGCAGACCACAGACCTAAGCCAGGGTGGCATTTCCTATATCCTCATGGACACCCTCCAGCCTGATGAAGCCAGAAATTCCCTCTTCCAGACAGCTGAACATCTGCCAAATGCCTCTGCCGGGGCCCAAAGGTCAAAGCGCAGAAGGTGGTGTTTTTTAATTTTGCTGCTTTTCTGTGTCTTTGTTCTTCCCTATGCCTCATTATCTTGAGATGCATTTAATAACTGAGCAGGCCTGGAACATTCCTCCTCCTCTTCTCCCACATGGGCTTTTGCCATTCCCCCTCTGTGGAGGAGGATGACGAAAGTGCCAAGCTAGCTGGCCTGAGTGTCTCCTCCTGGGGCAGCTGGCTCCCAGCCCCTGGGCAGGACCTGGGAACAGAGGGTCCTGGAGCCTCCCCGGAATCCATCAGCCACAGGAAATGAGGTTTTAGCAGAAAAGGAGGTCTGTCCAACAACACTTCTGCCTTGCCCTGTGTGTATGCAACCATGCGTATGTGCACCCCCGGCCACCCCTGAGCTCTCCGGCCAGCAGTGCCTGAGTCATTGTGCCTCCTGAGTCAGTACATTACAAAGGTTTTGAGGGAGGTGTTCTAGGTTGGAACACGCCAAATCAGGTGTTTTCCAACAACTCGGGCTGACGCTAGGAACACACCCCCATGGACAGGATATTACTTATAGGAACAGTGAATCCCCAGCTGGTCATCGTTCAGGTGGCAGCTATAAACATCCCAGATCTCCCAAACACTTCTCAAACCATCAAATTTCCTGTCAGTCCAGATGCAAGGAAGGAAGGTTGGTATAGTCAAGCCCACAGAGCACTGTGCTGAGAGGGCGGCACTGAGGAGGAAGCAGGAGGCCCCAAGGGACGGACCCCCAGGCTTTCTGAGGAGCCACCATCACACATGGAAGGCTGCCAGTGAGGCTCTAACAAACTAAATTCTGTGAGAACACCAACCAGGAGTCAAGGGAGGTATCTCAAAGGAGGGGGCACTGGAGCTGAGCTTTCACCTCTGAGCAGGACCCTAACTATCCTCTAGCGCAGGCACGGGAGGGTGAGCCCCGGATATGACAGGCCTGTCTGGGAGCAGGCCAGAGCATCGAGAGCACAAGTTACTTGAGAACTGACGAGTCTAGAAAAAAAGCAGAGCCAGGTCACAGAGGACTTGAGTGTTGTGATGAGAGTCTGGATTTCATCTACTCCGGGAAATGGGTTTCCACCAAGGGCATTCTAGTACACTACAGATCCCAGGGGCTGACTGCCCAGGTTCAAGTCCCAGCTCTGCCACTTATGTGGCCCCGGGAAAGATGCTCAACCTCTGTGCACCTCAGCTTTCTCATCTGTTAAATGGGACAGTGTGTTTCATCAACTGCAAGATGTAATTGTGTTAAAATCATCTGAGTATCACTGGCTAGGAGGCAAGAAAGACAGAACAACATGTCAAATACTGCAGAATCAGCATCAGCTGTTTGGGTGATGGGGGAGAAGAGAGGGATGGGAGAGGGGCCAGGAGAGGGACAAGCAAGACAAGATAGGTCAACACAGAAGATAGGAGAAAGAAGTAAGAACATTCCAGGGTTGGCCATGAGTCTCTACTTGGCTGTCTCCTGCTGTGGCCTCAGTGTCCCCAGACAGGAAACCTCATCCTCTCTGCTTTCCAGATCAGGCAGTGTCTGAAAGGGGATGGAAAGAGCCCTGACCCCAGGAGCTTAGCTGCAGGGTCATCCGTACCTCTGTGGCTGGGTGCTCACAAGCCAAACCCCTCACCTCCTTGGGTGGGTCTCGGTTTCCTCCTCTGTGCCCTGAGGAGGTGACTGGATGTGGATGCCTGCTACTTCCCTACTCAGAGCCTCTCCTCTGCCTCCTATCAGCATGCGGGGAGAGCTAGCTGCACCACGCAAATTTACTTTTAAGGTGCTTTGCAAGCACCTTTCGCTAGTCCCCTGTCGTTCTGGCCTTGCCATTCTCCCCCACTCTCCCTCTGTCTCTGCCGCTTTTGTATGCACCACCCTCCACCGGACTCGACTCTGCATAACAGGGTGGGTCTATCAGGGTCTACCATTAGGGTCAACCCTCTGAGAGTCTTGCCTCATGGTCCCGGGGCATCCCACACCCCACAACCCAAAGGCCTGGCTATAAGTCCCACTCATGCTCCTGTGATCACATCATTGTTTGGGGTGAGTCACTTCCAATTCAAGGAGTCTGAAAGAGAAGCTGGGAACCACCCCCTAGGACACACCCTCAGCCACAATGGGCTTTCTGATGAGTCCCCACTCTTAGGGGACGGTCCAGTCCTACCCCAACGGCCCCCAGGGCCCAGGTTGAGAAAAAAGACAGGAAAAGGGGCAGCCCATAGCCTTCTCCATGTGAGCAGGCAATGATAAAGGTCGGCTAGGATAGCCCTGCCCTGGGGAGACAAAGAAAACAGACACTGGATGAGATCAGGGAAACGCGGGTCCACCCTGCTCCACGCCACCACACTTTCCATGGATGACCCAGAGTGAATCCAGGCTCTAATTTTAACCACTACCCACCCCCTTCCCTGCACAGGTCTGCCTGGCCTAGGGGGTCATCGCAGGGACACTCCGCCCACCCTGCAACTGGGGGAGTCTAGAACCCCCTGGGCATGTTCCACTGTCCCCTTTGCACTTTCCTTGGCCCAGCTGGCTGAAAGGGCATAAAGTCACTTGACTTCATCGGAGCTCAAAAGGCACGGCTGAGGCACTGAACAGAAGAAGGGATCCCAGGAGGTCACTGGGATCCCAAAAAAGGCTGGAGCCTGAAAGCAGGAGGCGGCATCCGCAAAATAGTGGCCATGACAGTCCCATGAGACCACGGTACTTTACAAGGAGATCCTGAAACAGAACAAGGGCCGGAATGGCCAGGAAGAGGAATACCAATAGGAGGAAGAGGCCAGAAGTGCCACAGAGAGGTCCAGAAGCCGAATCTTGTTAACATGAAGTTCTATAGGAAGGTGGAGGGAGTGGTAGGAGTGGGGGTTCTGAGGAATGAAAACCCCAAAAGACCCTGAGCTCTATGCAAGAGGTCCTTGGAGGGCAACAGTTGGCAAGCCAGGCTAAATACCAGCTTTCCAGAGGTGGAAAGACCCAGAAGAAATTAAAGAAAATAGTATAGGTTTTGAAAATGGGTTTTCCTGGGTAAGTAAGGGGCAGAGGGGGCAGGCAACGTGTGGTTTTAGCTCAGGGAGCTAAATGCAGAGGAAAGCTGATGTTTTGATGTACTCTGTGTCTCCGTGCTTGATTTACACAACTGTCAGAAGCACCACTTCAGCCAGGCCCACTGGCAGTCAGTTGAGTGGTTTGACACGGGGCACGCTCGTTGAGGGCAGAGTACATCTTTTGTTCATCCTGTTCTGAAGGGCTTTTAGAGATTTTAAGTTATATATATATAACCCATCAGCCAGCACACCATACCCCGTGACTACCGGCTGGGTTTGGATCCCAAGCAGAGCTCAGTCTCGGGAAATATTTATTGCTTTGAAATGATCAGAGTGAGCACCAAAGAAAATATCAGTCAGTGAGTTAAGCAGTGGGCTCAATGTGGGGACTGACTGTGGGGACCCTGAACTAGGGTCCTAATGCAGGCTCTAGGCTGGCACACAAAGCAGTATCACATGGAGGACACTGCCCTGGCTGCCTGCTGTTTCCCTTAGACCAGGGAGCTCATCTCAAACCCAGGTTGGCCCAAACAGAGCAGCTGGGCCCTGCTGTGTTTTCAGAACTCAGGATTACCTCTGGCATCAGCAAATAGCACCAGAAAGTTCCATCAGAAAGCAGGGACAAAATAAACAAATAAAAAGAGACCAGTGACAGCTGCCTGCCATCACCCTAATTAAAATAAATATGCAGTCCACCATGGTCCGTCAGTCTTCTCCTGCTCCCTGGTACCTGCTCCACACACACACAGGCAACAGCCCACCTGTGGAGGGAAAGAGGTCAGCCTCAGGAGAGAGGGCTCCCCAGGACCCATGTGTGCCCACAGCTCCTATGCACCCTCTTTCCCTTTACCCCCGTCTTCTCTGGTCTTCATGCTCTTGCTAGAACCTCCCAAGCGGGGTCTCTACCTCAAGGACTCCAAATCTGTCAATGGCTGGAAAACACCACTGCCACGTTCTTACCCCTTCATTCCATTCAAAAATTGCTCCAAGACCACATCCTTAGAAAGGCCTGTCCTATTTAAAATAGCATACATGCAGCCCATCACCATCTAACCTTTTATTCTATTTCCGTTTTCTTCAAAGCACCCACCTCTACGTGAAATTATATTTTTATGTTTTGCTAATCTATTATCTGTTCCTATCTTCCCAACCACCTCCATCCTGCACATTCTTTCACTCTGACGACAGGAATTGTCTTGCTCACTGTTGTTTCCCAATATGCTTGAAATGTGCCTGGCACATAGTAAGCTTTCAATAAATAGGTGTTTAGTGAGTGAATGAATGAATGAATGAATGAAGTGGTTTTGCTTCCATGCCAAGATGACCCATCTGATTTACTATCAGAAGAGCTACCGTTTCCAGTAAAGGGTGAGGTGGGGAGAGCTCCTACTCACTGGTATCTCAAGGCCACCTATCAGACGGCAGCACAGAAATGACCATCGTACTAGTCTCCTGGGCCAGGCCCTCTGACAGGTTCCCTACACGTGTTAGATCTTTTACTCCTTGCAGTCACCTTACGCATATGGCATTTTCACCCCCGCTTAACAGATGAGAAACTGGGGCGCCTGGGTGGCTCAGTGGGTTAAGTCTCTGCCTTCAGCTCAGGTCATGATCTCAGGGTCCTGGGATCGAGTCCCGAGTCAGGCTCTCTACTGGGCAGGGAGCCTGCTTCCTCCTCCTCTCTCTCTCTCTCTCTCTGTCTACTTGTGATCTCTGTCTGTCAAATAAATAAATAAAATCTTTAAAAAAAAAAAAAACACAGATGAGAAACCCAGGGCCCAGAGAAGAAACTTTACGTTTCCCAAGCTCACTGAGCTAATCCACGATAGAGCCTGGACTTAAAAAGCTTCTTAAAGCTTTTTCCTGGGCCGAAACTAGGGCCACTTACCTATATATGATGGAATATTATATAGCCATCAGAAAACTGAAATCTTGGCATTTGCAACAACATGGATGGAACTAGAGGGTATTATGATAAGCAAAATAAGGCAATCAGAGAATGACAATTATCATATGATCTCACTTACATGAGGAATTTGAGAAACAAGACTCTTAACCTCAGGTAACAAGTTGAGGGTTGCTGGAATGGAGGGGGGAGGGAGGCTGGGTGATGGACATTCAGGAGGTAGGTGCTATGGTGAGTGCTGTGAACTGTGTAAGACTGATGAATCACAGACCTATGCCTCTGAAACAAATAATACATTAGATGTTAATAAAAAATAAAAATTAAAAAAAAAAAAAAAGAAAACAAAACTAGGGCCACTGGACCATCCCTCCCAACACCCCCCTCCCCTCCCCTGGCCCAGGTACTTTTCCACCTTCCCTGCCCATAGCACTGACAGCACTGAAGGAGTTAATGAGCTTGTCTGGCCTCCCACCAAGCTTCCCAGAAACTCATCAAAGCCTTGAGAGTTAGGGGTGAGGATGAGGGGAGAAGAGGAGGGGGAAGGAGGAAGGGAGTAAGGGGCAAAGGGCGGGGCTGCGAGGTTAAATGGGCTCCTCTCTATACGCCGCCCTCCTCTCTATATGCCGCCCCCCGCCGGATATCTCAGGGCAGCAAAGGGCTCCCTCAGACCCTCCACCCTTTCCCTGAGCCCGATAGACATCTCCCAAAGTTATCTCAGCCCCGAAAGGAAACTGTCAGCCCAGCCGTAGCTGAGCTCCCCAGGCCGAGGTGGCCTGGGACAATGGGGCGGGGTTTCCGGCAGGGGGACTGCCGCAAGATGGCAGGCAGGGCCCCAGGCTGGCCTGCAGAAGGCAGAAACTCAGTGCACTAGTGACCGTCCAGTCTGCAGGGAGAGGCGGGCTCCAGGACCCCCAAGCTGCTGACTCACTGCCCGTCTCAGGGTCAAGTCACTTCGCCTCGGGACAGCTTTGTCTCAAAGAGACAGAGTCATCCCACACCCATCTTCACTGCCTGTGAGGGACAAGGGAAAGGAAAAAGGAAGGTTGGCTCAGAAGGAGCACCCTTTAGGAAAAATGGTTTCTCAGCCTTAGTAAGCTTCCCGTGTACTGTACTCTCTGGGCACTTAGTAAATATTATCTCAGTTGACCCTCCGCCCTGAGGGTAGGTCCCTTTCTTGTTCCCACTTTACAAATAAGGAAATAAAGTTCAAAGAGATCAAATCATTCACCCCAGTCACTTCCACGCCGCATTTCTAATTTTAAAGGAATAGGAGTTCAGCCCTGCCATCTTACACCCTTTCTCTACCATCAACAAAACCGAGAGCCTGGGGCGCCTGGGTGGCTCAGTGGGTTAAGCCGCTGCCTTCGGCTCAGGTCATGATCTCGGGGTCCTGGGATCGAGTCCCGCATCAGGCTCTCTGATCAGCAGGGAGCCTTCTTCCTCCTCTCTCTCTCTCTCTGCCTGCCTCTCTGCCTACTTGTGATCTCTCTCTGTCAAATAAATAAATAAAATCTTTAAAAAATAAAATGTTTAAAAAAGAAAAAAAAAAACCGAGAGCCTGGAGCTCTGTGAAATCTTCCCATAGGATGAGGATAATTATATTGTCCACAAGGACCACCTCTGGCCCGACTAAGGCACACACAGCATGGGCACAATGACAACTGTATGGAGATGTGGGAATTCTGTTGTCCTTTTCCAACCCTGATTACACACTTCCTTCTTTATGCAATATCCGGTTTCTGGAGTCTCTGGACATGGTCATCTCACCACATGGGGAAGGACAGGGTGGGGATCCAAAACTTTGACTTTCAGGCTCAATTCTGCCCCTCAACAGCAGCATGACCTTCATGTGTCAGATGCTGGGAAACTGGCTCACACTGGAGACGTTGCAAGGGCCATGATGCCCTAGAGACCCCCACCTTGCCATGCTATATAAAGCCCTTGGAGCTGAGTTTGTGAAAGAGCAGGAAAAAGAAGCATGACGTCCAGAGTGTGAAGAAGGAGAGCAGCGAGGTTGACAATGGCTTGGCATAGTCCTGCTGGGGATGTCCAGGCAGAACCAGTTCTCCCAGGAGGCCCCCTTCTGCAGCAGAGCATACAAAGGACACATACACCCGAGACAAGATCCAAAGTTAAAGCTGAACATAACAAATCATCAATTTATCCAAACATGAGTTAGGCCATTTGGTTCCTTCCCCCTCAGGCACAATCTCCTTGACTGCACACATAACATATCTGAACCTCATAAACCCCAGAATTCAGGTTATTGGCCAAAGGAGCCCAGAAAACCCAGAGACCTCTAGAACTATTAACAGCAGAAGAAACAAAATCGCCTTCTTGTAAGACATCACCTTTGGAGCACTGTCTCTGAAGAACCTGTACTGACAAATTCCAGAGGTAATTGTTGATGCTGAAAGTTCAAGTCTCATCTGGCCATTTGACAGCATCTAGACCAAAAAGTCAGTTGATTTTTCTAGGTGTAACCCTGGTACCTCAGCAGACCCTTTGAGGTTCCTGTCAACTCTATTTTTGTCCCTGTGTCTGGGAAAACTGACTAAATTTCCTTTTATTTGGAACCAAGCCCAACTCTGAAGTTGGGTGGATGTAGCCACACTTCCGCACCCAAATTTCCGTAGGTTTGAAAACAACACTGGGTGTTGCAGAGAACAGCTGTGCTAACAAGCACGGTTCTTATCTGTCGGAGCCTGGTCTTGCCGGGGTGTCCTGGAGAGCTGGGGCAGTGACTAAAGAGTGGCCAGCCACACCTAACAGGGCCCAGAGTTACAAAGAAGCTGCTTCATCAGATAAGGAGCCTGAGAGAAAAACCTTAGAAAGGACCAGAAGAGTCAGTGCACCATTGTGAAGGAATCTTCCCCCACAAAAACTGCCTCCAGAACTTCTTCCAGGAAGATCACCCTGATTATCCTTAGGACACCAGAAATGCCTCCTTCCTCAGCATTTTTAACAGCCCTGTCAGAACGGGCAGAGGTTAGACACAATGGGCATCACACTGAGTGTTCCCACCTCTCTGTGCACAGGTTCTGGCTTGTTCACCAACTTTGTGATCAACTACAAGCCCTCAGAAAGCAGGCAGGCAGCTCTGTGTGCAGCCATCTGTGTGTCCTCCTCCACAGTGCCCAGCGCAGGGCAAGCGAATCCATGCTGGTCCCTATGTCCACACTGGGGAACTTTCTGCATCTGCCTCAGTGGTCCTCAACCCTCACTCTACATTAGAGGCATCTGGAGATCCTAAAAATTCAACGGCTCACCCCAGAGGTTCTGATTTAAGTGGTATGGGATAGGAGTCAGACCTTGGCTTTTTTTTTTTTTTTTTTTTTTTTTATCTTGGCACTTTCTAAACATGCAGCCAAGGCTGGGGATCCCTGCTCTAGAGTGTGGACACCAGCTTGGGACTCAAGACTGCTCACTGTAAGGGCGGGGAGGTTGAAGCAGATAATCCAGGGAAGAGGTAGTAGAAAGCCCTCCTGCAGCCACCTTTAGAGGAAGCAAAGAAAGCAATGTAGACCATCGCTGGATCGGGGTTGCTGGCTTGGGGAAGGAAAATGACCCCAGAATGCAATCTTCCTCCTAGCCAAAGAAGTGACAGGACTTCTGGGCAGGGGAGATAGTAAAATATTTATTAATGGGTGTGACACAGGTATTGGCCTGTGAAAATAAGTCAGTGGCCATCAGGATGGATGCCTGCTGAAGGCCAGCCCAGCTGCTGGGGCTTCTGTATTCATACTTTAAAACTCATCTCTAGGGGCACCTGGGTGGCTCAGTGGGTTAAGCCTCTGCCTTTAGCTCAGGTCATGACCTCAGAGTCCTGTGATCAAACCCCACATCATGCTCTCTGCTCAGCGGGGAGCCTGCTTCCCCCTCTCTCTTTGCCTGCTTCTCTGCCTACTTGTGTGTGATCACTCTCTGTCAAATAAATAAATAAAATCTTTAAAAAATTAAAATAAAAAAAAATAAAACTCACCTCAACAGTCACTACTCAACAAAATACTCAATAAACATTTCACTTTTTACATTTCTAATTCCTCTTTTGAGAGTGTAAAAGTAGTGTTTGCTCATAGTAGAAAATGCAGAACACCAAAATCATCCACAACCCACCATCCAGAGACAACCACCTGAACACACACACACAGAGGGTGCCTCTCTCCGCTCTTGCTTAGAAAGCCCGACTGTGTCTTCCTCTGCTCCTTTCTGGCAGGTGTCTTTGTTGATAGGCAAGGTGTCCCAACTTCAGTCAGAGGAGAAAATCCCAAAGACCCCAAAGCAACCCCATATCATTTTATCACTTTCCATTACCCTAAGGGAATAAAAACGGAAATCCTAGTTCCATTTGAAGAGAAAGGGAAAGTGAGTAACCAGGATGGGATGGTACCTCCCACAGGCAGACTGAGTCAATCAGCAAACATTCCTGGAGTGCAAGGAATTCGAGGGATACAAAGATGTGTCACCCCAGTCTCCACCCTTGAGGACTTCATTGTGTAATTAAAGATATTAGACAGAGCCCCCTCACCCCAACCACTGAGATTTAATGAACTAATAACTATAAAGTGCTTAGAATAGTACCTAGAACCTAGTAAGTGCTCTCGAGTGTTTGCTGATAATCTTATTTTTATTACCCAAGACATCTGGCATGTATGTTGCAAAAGAGTGATAAAGATCAAAAGGGTTCTTTGTTTGGAGGAAGGAAAGATTGTTAGGGTTTGGGGGAGGCGGGGATGAGTTCCTGGATCCTGAAAGCAGACAAAGACCCCAGCCTTGGGCTTTGGAAATACCCCAGGGCACACAGGAACCTGCGACAGCCACCCACCCACCGGGCCCTCCACCCTGCAATGGGGACTGCACAACTCACAATTAAACTCTTCTCTGCGGGGCTCCTGGGTGACTCAGTGGGTTGAGCCTCTGCCTTCCGCTCACGTCATGATCTTGGGATCCTGGGACAAGCCCTGCATCAGGATCTCTGCTCAGTAGGGAGCCTGCTTCTCTCTCTCTGCCTGCTTGGGATCTCTGTCTGTCAAATAAATAAATAAAATCTTAAAAAATAAAATAAATAAACTCTTCTCTGCTCTATGAGTGGTGGGACGAGGGGGGCCCCTGACTGGCTCAGTCAGCAGAGCATGTGACTCTTGACCTCGGGGTCATGAGTTCGAGCCTCACACTGGGAGCAGAGATTACTAAAAAATAAAAATAAAAATAAATAAATGTATATATATATATATATATATATATATATATATATATATATATATATATGGGGGGGGTTGCTTTTGTTTTTGTTTTAAATAAGAAGGAGTCAGGGGATGAAGCAGGTTTAAGAAGGCAATCACAGCACAGCTCTTCTGTGGCAGCTGCCGACTGAGGCCGCTTGGAGACTGTGTGCTGGGTGAAAGCTGCAGTCTGTAAGCTGCAGGGAAACCCCAAGGAGGCCTGAGGGAAGGACCTGGGAAAGGCCCCGTTGCACTGGACAACAGAGGGGTTTTTAGAGTCTGAATAAGGAACAGAAAGGGAAGAGGGGGCTGGCCGCCGGCACTGAGAACAAGGATGCGGAGTGGGCCAGGCTGTCTACTGGGCAGGGAGGTGTTGCTCGGGGATAGATGTGTGAAATGCCCTCTTCTTGACCTCCACAAAACATCCAGGAAAATCCACTCTTCCTCCAGGACTTAGGCTAGATTAAAGACTGTAACAAAATGTCTGCTGACCCCAAGACTGGCAAGGCTGGGCACAGAGCCCCCCGCCCCCAGGGGTCTCACTGAGGCTCACAGAAGCTACTGTTCATCTTCATTTCAAGCCAACCTAGGCTGCAAAGGATAAACCAGAAAAGGACACAGGACAGACCTAATAGGAAGACCCAGAGGGGGAGGGGGGGCGGGGGGAGCGGGGTGTAAGACCCAACACCAGAAGGGTAGGGGCTGTGCAGGAGATGTGCATCGGCGGCTTCACACAGAAGATGTTTGTGCAAAGGACTTCAAAAGGAAACACAAAATCCCCTCCCTGTATATATGTTATCTGTCTTGTCACTCCAGCCACTGGGTGGTGGATCCTGACTTTGGGGTGTAGGAGGGTTTGGCCACTTTGATCCATCCTTATCTAGCCTAGAGCAGTGTGAGGCCCATGGCTCCCCAGCTCAGCCGGGCCAGACCTATAATTCATATACTCTGGCCTCCTGGCTTCAGAGGGGCTTTGGTGGTGAAACTGCAGTCCTAGCTGGTACCAGCCACGCCCTCCCCCAGGCCCTGGGGATTAAGGCATGGGGGAGGGGGGGCAACTGCATTCCTACAGACCACCTCACCTCCAATGCCTGCTGGTGGGGCCTCTCTGGCCTCTGTGAGCCAGGCCCAGGGGCTGTAATGGCCCCTGAGGAAAACTGTGTAGCATTTCAACTGGAGAAATGAGGAAGTGAGATTGTTTCTCCTCAGGAACTTCAGGCCTTCCTCTGAGACAAGCCCTTTCCAATAGCATCCGTGTGAGTCAACCCCCAGTGCCTGGAGCCAGGAAGCACCCTCCTTCGTGCCTGGCAGACCTACCTCAGCAGTTCCAGGACAGAAAGAGCCAGCTAGCAGCAGTGGGACAGGGTCACCCACCAGCGGCTTCCGCCCTGACAAGCCTCAGCCTTCACTGCTCCGTAACAAGGCAGGGGCTTTGCCCTGGATAAGGGCATCCATCTATTGCCTGTTCAACCATACGCTCTTTGAGGGCAAAGCTATGCCTTCAGCTCCTATATCCTAGGATCTGGCATAGCTTTATGCACAAAAGGGACTCGTGCATTTCCAGGAGGCTTCTCTCTGCTCCTGACCTCTCTTTCATTTGTCCTTGTAGGCACGAGGGCCTGTCCAGGACCAGAGCCGATCTAGGAAACAGAACTCTTGGGTCTAACCTGCTCTGCTCTCTGCATGAGCTGCCCCATGTGTGAGTCCCACAGTGGCAGTGGTGGAGGGAGATGGGCTGGGCCCCCTGGCGGGCCAATACCCCCCACATACACACACCTGCTGACGCTCTCTCCACCACAGCTTTCAGAATCCTGTGAAGATGCAGCCAGCTCCACAAAGAGCTGTGTTCCTTGAAGTGTTTCCAGTTAACGTTTCCTTTCTGGAGGACATAAACAGCAGGGCTGCTGACATCAGTGTGACCACCTAGGGCTTAAAGCAGGAGGACTGTTCAAGGGCTCCTCTGAATTCAGGTTTGTGCATTGGTGCTACTCTATCCGAAACATCATCTCTCACCTTCAGAGCAACCTCCAGAGGTGGGGAGAGCAAATATTACTGTCTCTAATTTATCCAGAAGATGGAGACCGACTGAGAAAACTTACATGGGTCACCGGAGAGACTTCACAGCCACCATGTGAGAACCAGAATTCAAGTTCAAGCTCCTGGCTCTTTTCTGTGAGCTGCATACACTAGGGAGGAAAGATGTCCTAGCACAGGTCTCTTCTTTGGCTCCTTGGGACTCTCAAGGCAGGAGGGAGGGGACAGTTCCTCAAGACGAACCTCAAGGATGGGGATGCACCCCCATATTCCTATAACAACCAGCCATTTGTTCACTCATCAAATATTTATTAAGTATGTACCTTGTATGGGGCGCCTGGGTGGCTCAGTGGGTTAAAGCCTCTGCCTTCAGCTCAGGTCATGATCTCGGGGTCCTGGGATCAAGCCCCGTATCGGGCTCTCTGCTCGGCAGGGAGCCTGCTTCCTCCTCTCTCTCTGCCTGCCTCTCTGCCTACTTGTGATCTCTGCCTGTCAAATAAATAAATAAACAAAATCTTAAAAAAATAAAAAGGAATCAGAGATCAGGCCGCAGAGAATCTCACGCATGCGCCCTAAGAAGGATGAAAGACTTGATTTCCCGCTCTAGGCTGATTTAAGAGGCAGACTTAGTGCCTAACCCATGAACATCCGGCAAGAATCCCTCCTCGTCCTTAAGCCAATGAATGTACTGCTTAGACTCTGGCTGGACTCCCCCATCTGTGCTCCTTGCAGGTAAATACAGCCCATCCCAGACCCTGGAGGGACCGTCTCTGGCTTGCTACGGGGCTTACTTCCCCAGTTATTAGAATTCTGGTAATTTGAGATTGCCTCGGTTTACTTCTTTTATTTGGACTGACAGAAGAAACACGTTAATGAGCTAGTGACAATAAAGCCTGAGCTGTAGGAGTACCCTTTAGGAACCAAGGTAGCATTCTGGGAAGAAGTCAGGTGAGACCCAAGCCGCAGGAAAAAAAAACACATCTTCCAGGTGGAGATCTGGAGCTGGCTGTTGGATATGTGAGGGGTCTAGACGGCATGTAGAAAACTTTAAAATTATTAACCTGGGGAAAGATGACAGTAACCTTTCCGTGCCCAGTATCCAGCAATCTCCCCAAGAAGCAGACCCTGCGTAAGAGTGGCATGCAAGCACTTTCTAAATAAGTTCCTTATTTCCAGCTCCAATCAGTTGGCTCTACTAAGGGAAATTGGCTAACATTGTGCCTGGAGTCTGCCAACTCTCCCTTCTGCTCTTATCCCCCACCTGGGCTGGTTTGGCCTCTTCTTCCTCTACTCTGCCCACCTCCCTCGCAACAGTACAAGACCCTCCCATCCTGAGCAGACTTTCTCATCCCTGTGGCTCCTTCCAGCCAACATCCGGGTTCTTCCCCTCCTTTTCTGGGCCAGCCGTGAGCCTGTTGCTCTCAGCTTCCTGCTCTCCTCTGCTCCATATTGCAGGAAGACACAGGAAGACTGACCTTGACAAGCTGTGCTCCCCAAAGTTCCCCAAAGTGTGCCGAGAAGTAGCTTCCAGGCAGGATTGTCCAGTGAAATTGGATAACAGGAGAAAGAGAGAAACCAGGACACTTGTCCCCACTTCTCTCTGCTCCGGGTGGGTTTTCCAACTAGGGCTCACCTCCTTCATATTTTGAGCTACTGTCAAGGAATCCCTGACATGATTCTGGTTCCCAGAAGGTATCCCTGACTCTAGTGCCTTTTATTTATTTATTTATTTTTAAGATTTTATTTATTTAACAGAGAGAAACACAGCGAGAGAGGGAACACAAGCAGAGGGAATGGGAGAAGGAGAAGCAGGCAGGCAGCCCTATGTGGGGCTCGAACCCAGGACCCAGCACCTGAGCCGAAGGCAGACACTTAACAACTGAGCCACCCAGGCGCCCCGACTCTAGTGCCTCTTAATGCCAAGTTCCAAAAGAAAGCTCCCGCTCTTGGTCACTGGTACATCACTCCCTCATTCATCCTCCGTCGCAAGGGTAGTAGCAGGGCCCACTGAAGCCACCCTCTGGCTTCCTTGCCACTGTTTGGCCTTTCAGCAATTCCAACAATCCTTTGACTTGCTAGCTGCATTACGTTCCCTCTATTGCTTCTGAATTTTTTTGGATTTAGGATTCCTTTATAGTCTTAAATATCGTTGCTGATATGCTGATTTATAATAAGATAAATATGGTTTTCATTCCCATTCATGCCACACAGCTCCTAAAACCCTTGGAATTTCCTAAGTGTTGAGAGCCTGGAAGGTGTCTTTTGTTATGGTAAAGAAATAACTTAGGAAAATCTCCGAGGATGGGGGAGCTGGTTGCCGGGACAACCAATGTTGTGATTAGAGGGCTGGAACTTTCAGTCCTACCCCTCTAACCTCCGGAGAGGGGATAGGAGCTGTGTATTGAGTTCAGTCACCAATGGTCAATGACTTAATCAATCATGCCTATGTAATGAAGCCTTTATAAAAACCCCCCAAAATAGGGAGAGTAGAGCTTCCGTGTTGGTGAAGAGGTGGAGGCCAAGGAGAGTGCCACGCTCAGAGAAAGCTTGGAAGCTCCACGCCCCTCCCCCCACCCTTACTCTGCCCTATGCATCTCTTCCATCTCTCTGTTCTGGAGCTATATACCCTTTTATAATAAAATGATAATCTAGTAAGCAAAATGTTTCTCTGAGTTCTGTGATCCACTGTAGCAAATTAACTGAATCCAGGGAGGGGATCTTTGGAACCTATGATCTCTAGCCCATTGGTGAGAAACACCGGTGACATGGGCTTGTGAGAGGGTTCTGAAGGGGCGGAGGGAGGTAGAGGGCAGCGTTGTAAGACTGAGCCTTAAACCTGTGGGCTCTGAGGCCAGCGCCAAGTAGACAGTGTCAGAATTGAGTTGTGTTGTAGGACACCCATTTGGTGTCAGAGAATTGCTTGCCAGTTGGGAAAAACACACACTGGGACTGGGTGCAGAGTATTGTGTTAGAGACATGAGATAGCTGGATTCTATGTACTGCTACTGGCCCCATTAGAAATTAAAATAGGGGCGCCTGGGTGGCTCAGATGGTTAAGCACATGCCTTCGGCTCAGGTCATGATCCCAGAATCCTAAGATGGAGTTCTGCATCAGGATCCCTGCTCAGCAGTGAAGTTTGGTTCTCCCTCTGCCTCTCTCTCTCTTTCTTTTCTTTTCTTTTCTTTTATTTATTTCTTTGACCAACAACAGAGATCACAAGTAGGCAGAGAGGCAGGCAGAGAAAGGAGGAGGAAGCAGGCTCCTCGAGGAACAGAGAGCCCGATGCGGGGCTCAATCCCAGGACCTTGGGATCATGACCTGAGCTGAAGACAGAGGCTTTAACCCACTTTAACCCACTTTAACCCACTGAGCCACCCAGGTGCCCCCCCTTTCATGAATAAATAAATAAATTCTTTTTTAAAAATAAATAAAAATAATGAAGAATTGCCTAGAGTTAAAAATTTTTTTTTAAACAAATTAAAGGGCGCCTGGATGGCTCAGTGGGTTAAAGCCTCTGCCTTCGGCTCAGGTCAGGGTCTCAGGGTCCTGGGATCGGGCCCTACATCGGGCTCTCTGCTCGCTGGGGAGCCTGCTTCCCCTTCTCTCTCTGCCTGCATCTCTGCCTATTTGTGATCTCTGTCAAAATAAATAAATAAATAAAATCTTTAAGAAAGAAAGAAATTAAAATAAAAAACTATGGATGCCTTTCAATTAATAATAACCCCGTTCCATGTTAACATAAATAAGATTTTTATTTTTAAAAGCTATGTGATAAAACAAAAATATACTTGTGAGCAGACCAGCATTGTTTTGCATATATGTAAATCTCTTTATTGTTCGGATGAGTAAAGGGCAGCTGAATTCTTGTGTCTGCTTCTGCTTTCAGTCTACTGTGAAATGTTGTTTTGAAGAAGTATGAAGAAATTCTGGCCTCACTCAGATTTGCCATTGAGAACAGGTATAATATTTTCATAGCCTTTTTTTTCCCCTTTCTTTTAGGGAGGCGGGGAGAAGGACAAAGGGAGAGAGAATCTTAAAAAGCCTCCAGGCCCAGCATGGAGCCTGACCTGATTGTGGACTCAGTCACTACCCTGAGATCATGATCTGAGCCAAAACCAAAAGTCGGATGCTTAACTGACTATGCCACCCAGGTTCCTTTCATAGCTTTTTCTAGTAATTGTGGATATTCTTCTCTGATACTCAACAAGTGGTATAGTTTTGGGGTTTTGTTTTTTTTTCTTCTTCTTTTTTTTTTTTTAAGAGTTTATGTATTTATTTATTTGAGAGAGAGAGAAAGAGTGAGAAAGAATATGAGAAGGGAAGAGAGGAAGAAGCAGGTTCCTTTGAGCAGGGAACCCAACACGGGGCTCAATCCCAGGACCCTGAGATCATGATCCAAGCCAAAGGCAGATGCTTAACCAACTGAGCCACCCAGGCGTCCTGGTGGTATAGTTTCTTAAAGGTAACTTGCAATATGGAATTTGAAACCCTAACACTGAACTTTTATTCTGTTACAATGAAATACATTAGTCTCTCTTTAATTTTGAATAGATCTTTGTATCTATTCATGATTTTGCAGTCTCCTAGATGGTCATTTAAAAAGTGTTGGTAGGGGAGGGGGGTGCCTGGATGGCTCAGATGGTTAAGTGACTGCCTTTAGCTCAGGTCATGATCTCAGGGTCCTGCCACCAACCCCCATGTCGGGCTCCCAGCTCATGGGGGAGTGTGTTTCTCTCTCTCCCTCTGCCCCTCCCCCTGTTTCTATACTCTCTCTCAAATAAATAAATAAAATCTTTAAAAAATATTTTGATAGGGGCACCTGGGTTGCTCAGTGGGTTAAGGCCTCTGCCTTCGGCTTGGGTCATGATTCTAGGGTCCTGGGATCGAGCCCCACATGGGGCTCTCTGCTCAGCAGGGAGCCTGCTTCCTCCTCTCTCTCTGCCTGCCTCTCTGCCTACTTGTGATCTCTCTCTCTCTCTGTCAAATAAATGAATAAAATCTTTTAAAAAAATATTTTGATAGGCATCCGATGGGTCAGTTGATAGAGCATGTGACTCTTGATCTCAGTGTCGTGAGTTCAATCCCTGCATTGAACATGGAACCTACCTAAAAATATATTTATATTGGCTCATTAAATCATACAACTCTTCCAAGCAAGGGCCCGTTTCATATAATATCAAAAGGTACATTAATTACTCTCAACACCAATCCCATCAGAAAAGACTTAAAGTATTAGGCAGTTGTCAAGCTCACGGAGGTGGATACAAGGTTTCCAGATTCTAATTTCTACTTTAAAGCTCGTGTTATATTTGGGAACAATTACTATCAGTTGTTTTCACTGACGTGACAGTCTCACTTTGATCACTTTCAAAAATATCTGCAAAATATCCAAGTCTAAGAAACAATTTGTCATTCTTTAAAGTAAAGAATTTAAAAAAAAAAAAAAGAGTTCCGTGAAGAAAGCAGTTAGTTTAGTTCACAACTCAAAACAACCGCACATACTTTTTTCTTAAAACAATCATCATACTTGAGCGTGCACTAGAAGTTCTTCATGCATAATTCCTATATCATCACACAGAATTTAAAAAAATGGGTTCAGATTCAACAAAATTAATCTTTTACAGCTTCATCAAACACAATCTTGGGACACCTGGGTGGCTAAGTTGGTTAAGCTTCTGCCTTCAGCTCAGGTCATGATCCCAGGGTCCTGGGATCAAGTCCCACATCAGGTTCCTTACTCAATGAGGAATCTGCTTCTCCCTCTACCCCTCCCATCTGCTGGTGAAGTCTCTCTCTCATTCTCTCTCAAAAAAATAAATAAAATCTTTAAAAAAAAAAATTCTTAAGTGAAACTGACCTTTTTTTTTCTTCCAGTGAATGAATAAATGAACGAATTCTGGGCTCTGTCAAGAACAGTGTGGTCTTGGGTGCCTGGGTGGCTCAGTGGGTTAAGCCTCTGCCTTCGGCTCAGGTCATGGTCTCAGGGTCCTGGGATCGAGCCCCGCATCAGGCTCTCTGCTCAGCAGGGAGCCTGCTTCTTCCTCTCTCTCTGCCTACTTGTGATCTCTCTCTCTCTCTCTCTCTCTCTCAAATAAATAAACAAAATCTTAAAAAAAAAAAAAAAAAAAAAAGAACAGTGTGGTCTTGAACAAATGACTTCACACGTCTGAGCCTTACTTGTTCTTCCATAGGAGCCTGGGCACAGGATCTTCGATGTCCCTCCTAGGACTAGTGTCCATGTCACCAGAGGAGCCCTGATCACAGAGCAGGCAGAGCTGGAGGACAGAAGGAAAAATAAACTCAGTGCTCTGGACCAAAGGAGTGTGGGCACTAGTGGAGCAGGACTCTTGAGAAGATGCAGAGAGCACAGTGAGAGAGTCTAGAGGTTTCCCCTTTCAGAACGTAAGGCACACAACTGGGGGGGTGGGGGACACATGGACACTTCCTCTAGCCTCCTATGACTCCCCTGGGGGGGGGGGGTTTGTGTGTGCTTTTGGCTTTTTTTTTAAGATTTTATTTATTCATTTGACAGAGAGATCACAAGTAGGGACAGAGGCAGGCAGAGAGAGAGGGGAAGCAGGCTCCCCACTGAGCAGAGAGCCCGATGCAGGGCTTGATCCCAGGACCCTGAGACCAGGGCCTGAGCCAAAGGCAGAGGCTTAACCCACTGAGCCTCCCAGGCACCCTTCCCCTGGGTTAAAAAAAAAAAAAAAAAAAAAAAGTGGGTTTACAATCGCAGGAGGCTTGCCCTAGCTCTAAGCTTCCAGCTCTCTGTTCCAGGAACTTCTTCTTCTTCTTCTTTTTTTTTTTTTAAAGTAATCTCCGCACCCAACATGGGTCTCAAACTCACAACCCCAAGACCAAGAATCTAATGCTCTTCCAACTGAGCCAACCAGGCCCCCCATGTCCCAGGAAACTTCTAAACACAGTACTTGGCACTAGCCTGCACTAAATTGCTGTAGCCTGGGGCCTTGATCAAATACTGGGCCTTGTTCATTGAGTCATTAATTATGATGTACCAGGCACTGTTTTTAGTGCTGGGGCACAGTTAAGTGAATGAGCTCGTCTCTGCTCTCTATCCATTCAAATTGGGAAGGCAGCACAAAAGAGGCAATCGATTTCAGGTTGTTATAAGTACCACAAAGAAAAACAAAGCAGTAATGGATTCGCTAGGGTGTTGAAAGAGACTCGTTTGGCCACGTCATCCTCTCCTGGACTAAGGCACAAGGACTGCCCGCTGGGGAGGAGAGAGGTACAGATAGAGAAAGTGAGAGCAAAAGAGAAGGAAGAGAGGAAGAAAGACCGTGATTCATGCAGTGTGGTGGGGCCTGCTGGTTAGCTAAGCCCCTGTGGGTGCCAAAAGCTGCTGGTGGCCCAGGGCCCTGGCCTTCCTGGTGCTCACCTTGAGTTCATATCCTCTGCCCCCCAGGCTTTCTCCAGAGGGCCTCCTGCCCAAAGGTTGAGAGCTTGTGACAATCTGGCTTGGGCTCCAGGGGAGACCTCTGAAGGAGACAGGTGGACCTCCCAAGCATGACCACAAAACACAAGCCCACGGGGACCCCAAGATGACCTCGGTGGAATCCTTTGTTTCTGATGGAAGACCGAAAGCAGAATAGCATTTTCCCTGAAAACCAGGTGGTCCCTGAGACGGCTGTCATTTTGAGAGGGCTGTGCATGCACGACTCTCCTGGGCCAGCCTGTCAATGAGCTCAAGAAGAATACTGAGCCCCAGGGAGCAGTGAGATCCCCCTGCTTGACAGCCACCGCCACCCAGGACTGAGAGTAGACACCAGGAGGACTAACTCAAGACTGCTCTGGAGACGGGGCAGCAGGGGCAGCAGCCCGGAGAAACTCAGGCCTCGGCTCTCCCAGGAGCAGCATAGCTCCCTCCCAGAAGGCCACCACCCCTATCCCCCTACCCTGCAGTTCTCTCATGGATGGGAAATCCGAGCCTTCCATGTGGCAGCAGATTCCAAAAAAGCAAAGAAAACAATCCCTCCTTTAAGGAGATCACAATCTCCTAGACCCGATTAGTAACTGAATATGAGGAGTGCTAGGCACAGCTACGTGTGTGTGTGTGTGTGTGTGTGTGTGTGTGTACACATCTCACATATGACATTACAAGCACAGAGGCCACCTTGCCCAGCATGGGCCATTTGGAGGGATGAGTGTGATCTGCCAGGCCAAGTGCAAGAGCCCTTATAAAGGAGCAAAGAAGTGGGGGATCAGTGTGTCCACAGAGTGAAAATGGAGGAAGCATGGCCACCTCCTCAGTCGAAGTACACTAAAGCCACGACTTGCTTCCCGGTTTTCTTTTGACCCAGGGACACACCTACCAGATCCGCAGACAGGACACCATTAACCCCACTTGCAAGTGGAGAAACAGTCCCATCCCCTTTTGTTACCACATTTTTGGTGGGGGAGTCACAGGAGATACGTATAAGAAGGGTTTTTGTTTTTGTTTTTAACTTGTTTACCTGATTATTTATTTATTTGACAGAGATCACAAGTAGGCAGAGAGGCAGGCAGAGAGAGAGGGGGGCGGGAAGCAGGCTCCCCGCCGAGCAGAGAGACCAACTCGGGGCTCGATCCCAGGACCCTGGGATCACCACCTGCGCCGAAGGCAGAGGCTTTAACCCCCTGAGCCACCGAGGCATCCCAGTATAAGAAGTTTCAAATGGAATAAAAGCTATCCAAGATGAAAGCAGGGTGATCCACTGACCCAATTTTAGCACCAAATGTTCTGCCTCCCGGGAAATCCTTGCTCCCAGGTCATCCAGGAGGATGGGTCATCCTAGACAAGTGCAAGGGGTGCCTGGGTGGCTCAGTCGGTTAAGCATCTGTCTTCCACTTGGGTCATGATCCCAGGGTCCCGGGATGGAGCCCCACATCAGGCAGCTAAGGAGGGAGACTGCTTCTCCCTTGCCCTCTGCCTACTGCTTCCCCAGCTTGTGTTCTCTCTCTATCAAATAACCAAATACAATCTTTGAAAGAAAAAAAGAAAGGAAAGACAGTGCAAGCAGAGAGAAGAAGCCAGGGAGCTGGCTAGCTAATCAACTACCACTAGCCACCTTGCGGAGGTGGGTGTTGGAGGCAGGTGACACAGTGTGTCTGTACATGACAGACGGAATCTCCTTTGGTAGCATTAACCCCCCCACCCCTATCCTCACCATCACCTTGTCCTGAATGCCCCTGGCAGTTGGCATCTGTCCCTGCCTAGCAGATTCCTCACAGCCCCCCAGCAGTGCTTCCTCACCTCTCAATGACCCCTTGGTGGGGCACACTGGGCTTCCATCCCCCTTCAATAGATAAGAGCACACCTGGCATCCTCCCTGGCCTTGTAGCAAGCCCCCAGAGTTGTACTTTGGCAATGTCTCCGGGCAGCTGCCTTTAACCCATTCCTGACCGGCATCCCGGCGTACTCCCTGCACGCGTGGACCCCCTGTTCGCATTCTGGGCCCTTGCTACAGCCTTGCACACTGACTCATGGCACATGGGAGGAGGGGCATGTCAGAGCAGCTTCAGCTATGGACAGTAGGGCTCTTGGAGTCTTCCCCTCTGAAAGGAGATATCTAAGCACCCCCACCCCCGGCCAGGGCAGGGTCAGCAGGAGCAACAATGTTATTCCAATGATGCCACGCGTCCACCAGACCCGACGTCTGCCCACAAGCCACCAGTCACGCTCAATGCCGCCTCTGTTGCAAGGTTGCTCGTGAAAAGCCCCTGTGTTGTGGCTCCTGGCTCCAGCGAGGTCTTCAATACAAGGTCTCCATTCATGCCAAGCTGGCCCTCCTCGGCTGCACAGGCAGCCCCTGCTCCCTGAGGAAAGCTGCCGGGGGTACAAGGCGAATCTTCCCCCTCAGCTTCCACAAAGGCCAAGCACACGCTGCCTGTACCCTGCCTTCCACCCAGCATCGCCGCTCTCTGCTTTCTGGGAAACCCTGACACAGGCTCGGAAAAGCAGGGCCCAGGAGCACACACCACACTGGGTCTGGGGGTGGGGGGGGGCCTGGACCTCTCTGTTAAAACCATCCAAGCTCCTGGCTCTCCCAAAATGTCAGTGACAGGACACACACAGTGAAGCACAGACAGGAAGAAAACCAGCTGTCTGAAAGGTACCTCCCTCCGGGACTGAAGGAAGAGAGTCAACTCTGGGGAATAGAGCAGCGTTTTTGGTTGGAGAGCTGGTTTACTGGCTTTTTGAAGCTCATGGAGCATCATGAGTCCTGTACCGTCCTGCAGCGCGTGTAGGCTCCAGGCAATGGAACAGAGCAGTGGTTTTCCAACTTGAGCGTGCACCAGAATCACCTGGAAGATTTGATACAACACAGATTGCTGGACCACCCACCAGAGTCAGTGGTTCATGGGGGGTGGGGGGGTGGGGTGGAGTTTGCATTTCTACCAAGTTCGCAAGAGGTTCTCTTGCTGTGGTCAGAGGATATCACTTTAAGAACCATCAGAATAGGGTCTCCCTTGTTTAAAAACACAAAAACAAAAACAAAAAAACCAACATGGAGTCACTTGTGCTAAGGCCCATGTCCCCTAACCAAACTGCAGTTTCTGCCTTTCCTAGGAATTTGATTTTCACTGGTCAGTCTCAAATTTCCTGGTTAACACCAGTGAAGAAATCCTCCTGAGAGACCCCTAGTGTCCTCCAAAGGAAGGTGACCTTGCCTGAAACAATCTACTCCTTGCAAGAATCACTGCTTTGCCCTGACTCCCTCTTCCTGCAAGTCTTCCATTTTGCACAGCTTCTCAAGCTCCTTCGTACTCGCTAGAGCTAGGATGCTGTCGGGATTCATGAGTCACTGAAGAGAGCCAGTAAGATCTTCACATCTATTCAGCTGAATTTTGTTTTTCAACACCCCTGGCCTCAAGGAGTTTCAGTTCCCAAAGGCAGCCCCAGAGCAAAAAGTACCCATGAGGGCAAGGCACACTGAACACATCACAACTGAGGGAATTAGGGGGAAAAAAGAGTGAGACGGGGGCACCTGGGTGGCTCAGTGTGTTAAAGCCCCTGCCTTCGGCTTGGGTCATGATCCCAGGGTCCTGGGATGGAGCCCCGCATTGGGCTCTCTGCTCAGCGGGGAGCCTGCTTCCTCCTCTCTCTCTCTCTGTCTGCCTCTCTGCCTCCTTGTGATTTCTGTCTGTCAAATAAATAAATAAATTAAAAAAAAAAAAAAAAAAGAGGGAGCCGTGTTGAGCCCTTACTACAGTGTTCTTATCTTCTCACGTAATCGGTGAGGCCTATGAGGTGGGTAATCATTTCCCTACTTCACAGATGAGAAGCTCAAAGGTCCATCACCTCCCCGAGGGCAAGCGAGCAGGAGTGTCAGGCTCTTCAGCACTCTGGAGGCCAAGCCTGCCAGACCCTGGGAGGGGAGGTGGCAGGACATTCCTAAAGGAAAAGTAACTCAAGCTAGATGGTGAATGTGATAAGCAATGAAGAGGGTCGGGGAGTTTGTGAAATGCCGTATTAAAATGGGGAAGAGGAGAAGGAGGGGAAGGAAGGTGTCCTCCATGGTAGATAGAGTAAGAGTTGAGAAGGTAAGAACAGACTGTTGACGGAAGGGTGGGACAAATGGCAGGCAGGGCTGGCCCTGTTGAAGTGAAGGTTGAGTTGGAGAGACTGGGAAGAGGGGACTCCAGGCTCCTGTCAGAACTTAAGTGTCCCACCAAGACCCCTGGGCCAGATACAGGGGTCAACAGGTGCACCTGTGGGCTCTAGCATTGACAATGGCATGACTAGGCCAGGGCTTGAGGAAGCTAGTCTGGCAGCCAGTGAGAAGTAAGCAAAGCCTGAAGCAAGCCTACCAAGTTGTAGGTCAGTGCAGCCAGGGAACAAGGTCATTCCCTAATATTGCCATATGGTAAGTAGAACAGTCCTGCATAGGTTTTGCAAACAAATGTAGGGTTTTATTTTGTTTTGTTTTTCTGCTTTATAAAGATTTTATTTTTAAGTCATCTCTACCCCAAAAATGGGGCTCAAACTTATAACCCCAAGAATTTGGCAGAGAGAGACACAGTGAGATAGGGCACACAAGCAGGGGGAATGGGAGAGGGAGAAGCAGGCTTCCCACAGAGCAGAGAGCCCCATGTGGGGCTTGATCCCAGGACCCTGGGATCATGACTGGAGCCGAAGGCAGAGGCTTAATCCACTGAGCCACCCAGGCGCCCCCACTGTTCCCACTCTCAACCAACCCACACCCAAGGTTATCTATGGGTCATCATCTTCTAGGTTTTTCTTCTCACCTTCTGAGGGGTCACAGTGACCCCCAAATAACCCAGCATCCTGCAGGGAAGAGAAGGAATATTGATGTTAAATAAATGGGTCAGTGCAGGCCTGGAGACATTTTCCCAGACTGCCAAGGGCCTCTGGACAGCGAGCATCCCTCTCTGTGACTCAAAGGTGTCTTAAAATGAGAATTCTGTGGACTCTTTCCCAGTCTCTTTCTTCACTCCTTATGACGTCCTGGAGGCTTATTCCCTTCTGTTCAGCCTCGGAAGGGGAAGGAGAACAAAAGAACCCTTAGCCAGATGAGGCTCCTTTTAAAGGCCCTCACTCCGAAAGTGAGAACATTCTCATTGCCCTGGAGTGGGTGGGGTGCATCCGCCTTGAAGGAGCAGGAGGCTGGCTGAGGACAAAGCAAAAGCGCAGAGGTCCAGGTTCGAACCTGCAATAAACGACCCTTGCTGATTGGCTTTGACTCACGTCTCTGGTGGTCTTTTAAGGTGGGGGTAATACTCTATTGGCATTTCAGCCTCTTCCACCCGCCCTCACAGGGGCTGCCCACCGGGGAGGGGGCTGGTGATCAAGGGACCCTGTGGGCTGCCCCCACCGTGCCCCCTCACCAGGCCCATCCACTCTCTGGGTGCCCAGAAGTGTCTTTTTCCAGGAGCACAAGAACACGAGGCTGCGGAAGGGAGATTCCTAATTTCATTTGTCCTCAGAGCCAATCTTTTAGCAAGCGGGCAGCAGGCCAGGCCAGGCCCACAGAAGAAAGCCGCCATTCGCATCGTGGTGCCCGTGGAGCAGAGCCAGAGGGAGGGGGAGATGCTGTTTGCGAGAGGCGCTTTGGAAATTCCTCGCATTTTTTGGCCTTTGTCTCTGGGCATTGAGATGGAGATCCACGTTGGACTCCGCGGAGAACTCCCAGTCTCTCCTTTGCATTCAAAAGGAAGCTCCTAGCTGGGCGCAGAAAGAATTCGTGACTGTTTTCTCATCTCAATGACCAATGGAGTCCCTTGAGGGTAGGAGGGATGGGGCAGGGGAGGTGGGGCTCTTCACAGCTTTTCCCTCACTGCCATCCGGCCCCAGCGCCAGGCCCAAGTCCTAAGTGATGTAAATGTGACACCCTTTCTAAGAGGAGCTGCCCTCCAGCGCTCTCGGGGTTCTGGGGAACATCAAAGGCGCCTGGAGGCCGGAAGGTCTGAGTGGAAGGCAGGATGCCTAGGTCCTGAGGACTCCATAAGACCCGAAGCAAACCAGTACGGACTTGGATGCCTGGTTCCCGCCCTGGCCCGATGTGGACAGGAGTTTGGTCTCATCCATTTCCCATCCCAGGAGTGGTCAGGGCGCCACAGGCGACGGTCAGGGTTCGATGGGAGACCCAACATGAATGAAGGACACAGATGCCACAGCGAGTGCCAGAGTAAGTCTCCATGAAGAGATTAGCCAGAAGCCCCCGCTGGCCCCAATTCCAGACTTCTACCGACCTCTGGGTCCAGCAAGTCTTCTGAAGTTGTTGTGAAGGACGATCCCTCCGTTACCAGTTTGAGATCCTGTCCTCCCGTTCTCCCGCTGAACTGGCATCCCGCTCCCACCAGATGCCACTTTGCAAGGCAGCGTATTCGCAAGCAGCAGGGGGGTGGGGAGGAGAGGAGGCCAGGGAGTCTCCATCCTGGGACTGTATGCAAGGACCTATTTAGAAACTGTCCCTGCTCCCCTTCCCCCAGGGGATTTACTTGGAGACCATTCCCGGAAACCAGCTTCAGGGAACAAAGCCCAGATACAAAGGTGGGTCTGGCCAGGTGGAGACATCCGATCAGTGGGGGGATGCATACTGTCTCCCCCGTTACCAAGGAGTATGGGCCCTGCCCTTTGGGAGCCTTTTGGGCGCCAATCCCAACCAAGGTGTAATAGGCTGGTTCAAATGTCTACTAGGGTACATTGTAACTCAGTTGGTCACCTAGCATCACTGTGGAGTTTCCTGTGTGTGTTATAATCCCATTGGCCACCTGTGCATGGCCAGGCCCGACCGCATGGCCTTTGCCCTTAAATCTAGTCTGTGAAACAGAGAAGGGTCGCCCTCTCTTGAAGGAGGTACGTCCCTGAACGTTCGGGTAGATTCTTGATGCTCGGCGTGAAATAAAGCTTTGCTTGACCTTCGCTTTATATCAGTCTCGCCCCTTCAATCACGGACCCATTATTGGGGCATAACAGGGCCGAAGGTCACAGCTGCTCCCGAAAGCCATCAGTTAGCTTCTCTGTCCACTGCCTTCCCGAATCCGTCCAAATCACCCACGCTCTGAAGGACCCGGGTCCCTGTAATCCCTTTTGTGACCAAAATGAAGTCTTCAAGGAGAGCTGGCCGAAAGGGGTAGAGAGCCCACCGAGCAAATGAAGCAGAAACTAATGTGACAGGTCCCCGGGGCTTTCTCGGAGACACTTGTACCTACTGTCAGTTTTTCTCCCCACTAGCCCAACCATGCGGACTTGATCTCCAAGAAGTAAAGAGAACACTGACCTCTGTAGCAACAGTCATTGTTGGGCCAGAATTCCAGGCCACCGTAACTCAGTGCATGCACTCAGGCGGACTACTTAACTTCCGAGCCTCTGTGCTTTCTGGAAAATGAACAGGTTGGCAAGGTCTCCGCTGTCCCTGGCAGATGTGATGGCCTAAGGCTCAAGTTGTGAGCGCCCCATCTTACCCCGGGAGCAACTCCTCCATTTCCCCACACAACTGCTCAGGTGCCGGCCCTGCCCCCCGGGACCAGCTGTGGCTGGAATCCAGCGTCCAATTCCTTCACGATCTCTCATTCCTTTCTCCCCCAGTGTTGGTGCCTGTGCACTGAGAACCACAGGCACCCAGTGGCCACCCTTCTGGGTACCACGGGCTCTCCAGCCCAGACTGACCATTTCTCCAGACACTCAAGGGGCCTACAGTTGCTTCCTGAGGGGGTCCCTTCACAGTGCCAGGGCCTCAGATAAAGTCCACTCAGAATTCATCTGGGTTCTGGAGATTTTGCCAAAAGTATGTCTACGCCTGCCTTCTTTTTTTTTTTTTTTTTTACCTTTTCAACCTCAAAGAACACATTTTCCTGTGATGAGGGATTATATTGTTATATTGAATTGCTAGTCATGGCATTCACCCTCTCCTCTCTTGAAATGAGCTCAGCAACTTCTTTACCATGACATCCTGGATGTCATGGAGCCACCAAGATGGCTCCTTTTTCCCTTTCGTGCTGGATGCCTCACCCTTCTGTGTGGAGGGATGAGACCCTGGGTCTACTTCAGCCTCAGGCTCTCTTTAGATGTCTGCTTGTGTCCGTGGCTGTGGGTGTGCTTTCTGTGTATCTCTCCGGGTGTGTGTCCCTCTGTGTGCCTCACTCTGTGCGTGTGTGTGTGTGTGTGTGTGTGTGTGCTTATCTCCCTGGCGTCTCACATTCATCTCTCTAGGTCAGTTCGTTGTGCACATAATCCTGATATAGGGAAGAGTGTTAAGGTCCGGAGCTGATGGCCAAGAAAGAATGCTTGAGATATCTTTTTTGGTGCAAAAAGGTGGTGTTCTGAAAACCCAGGGACAGGGGCACCTGGGTGGCTCAGTGGGTTAAAGCCTCTGCCTTCGGCTCAGGTCATGATCCCAGGGTCCTGGGATCGAGCCCCACATCAGGCTCTCTGCCCAGCAGGGAGCCTGCTTCCTCCTCTTTCTCTCTGCCTGCCTCTCCACCTACTTGTGATTTCTGTCTGTCAAATAAATAAATAAAATCTTAAAAAAAAAAAAATCAGGGCCGGGACTCATGGGCAGAAAGAACTGCACTGGGCTCCTGAGGAATGGCCGATTATACACTTTCAGGTTGGGAGGAGCTTAGGGATAGCATAACCTGTAAGGAATTTGGGGAGCAAGTTTCCTAGGGTCTTGAGAGGACGAGTTATTGTTGGGAAAAGGTCATTTATTACTGTTTAGTAAAAACTCAGTCATGAGACCTTCCAGATGTGGATCAGTGGGTCATATGCTTGGGGGGTGATTGCCGACACGTATCTTGGGGGGTAGAGATAAAGGAAGTTTCCAAAGGAATTTTTATGTGTCAAAGTAAACTTACAGGATCCTGGCAATAGAGCTAAGATTACCTTTTGCCCTTAGCCAAGGATTAACATCAAGGCAGCTGAGTCCCTAGAGGAATGTCACTCTGCTTGTTTCAAGGACTTGTCAGTGGGCTGTAGGCAGTAAGGAAATTTAATTTTTCTTTTGCCTTTGTTTCCCACATCAATCCTGCTACTCCGGTGAAGTCACTCTAATTTCTCCTTCCATTCACTGCCAAACTTCCCAAGTGTTCCTATAGGTAACTCCTTGTGGCTGAGGCCCCAAGACCAGCCTCTGTTCTAAACCTTTGCCCTCCCAGAGACTAGAGTTAGCATAGCCAACCTCCCTCCAAAAACACAAGGCTGAGGCCAGAAGTACTTTTTAAAGATTTATTGATTTATTTTAGAAAGAGAGTGCGACTTGCGGGGAGGGGCAGCCGAAGACCAAGAATATCCAACAGACTTCCCACCGAGCTTAAAACCCTTGTGGGGTTAGATCTCATAACCCTGAGATCAGGACCTGAGTGGAAATCAAAAGTCAGATGCTTAACCGACTGAGCCATACAGGTGCCTTTAAGGCCAGAAGTTTGTTTTTTTTTTTGTTTTTTTCTTTAATTTGACAGTGAGAGAGGGAACACATGCAGAGGAAGTGGGAGAGGGAGAAGCAGGTTCCCTGCTGAGGAGAGAGCCTGACGTGGGGCTCGATCCCAGGACCCTGGGATCATGACCTGAGCCAAAGACACCTAACCGACTGAGCCACGCAGGCGCCTCAGGCCAGAAGTATTGATGAATGATGCACATTTTACCAAAGTCTCCATGGATGACAGAGGAGAGACGATACCATACACCATTCAATCAAGCTTTCTCATTAGACATGTTTCTCTCTCCAAAATTCCTCTGACAGCATCACTTTATCACATACTTTATGCTGGATGGATGAATGGCTCAGAAGATCTGCCACAACTGCAGATCCTGTTTAACAACGTGGCCCTTCGCCCTGTGAGCTGGGGCCTGTGGACCAAGGGTGATCACCTGACCGGGGGCCTGCCAGTCAGGTCCTACGAGGTCACTAGGCCCAAAAGCTAGTGAATCCTGAAGCATTACTTAGGGAGTCAGGGTCCACATAAAAGGGGAGCCCGGAGGTTGTCAGTGGGAGAAGCAGAATGACAGAAAGAAAGGCAAGGACAAAGAGCGATCAAGATTGGTCTGTGGCTGTGTAGAGCCAGTGCCCTCCTGGCAAGAAGGTGGAGATCCAGGGTGATGCAAAGCCCTGGCAGGCCTGTCAACATGCATAGTGCATCGCCGGTGCCCAGCCTGCTCCCAGCAGGCCTCAGAGGGGTCCTGATAGAGCTCGCATCTGATAGGGGCCTAGATGCATTCCTGAAACACCTCCCCAGAGCCACATCCCATGCATTACCATGTGCGTTAGGTGGACTATTCCCCAGGACCTCTGGCCCCCTTCCCAGTGATATAATCTCTTAACCTAAGGCCTTGGGGAAAGTGTGGCTTAATCACTATTTCCAGAGGCTTTCCTTCCCCATCATGTCCTTCTTAGACCCTCAGTGAGGACATTTATTCCACATTGTCCCGTCAAGAGAAATCCCAGATCTCCGTGTCTGGGTGGTGAGGAACACTCACAAATCCCCACTGTTTTGATGGCTCCCCAGGAGCCCCCTCCACCCAATGCGTGCTCTCTGCCTGGGCCATACGGTCCAAGCGGAGTGAGTGAAACTGGAGAAGAATGTGGGGAAGTTTGTGGCTTTCATCTCTTAAACAAATAGCAAATTCCTCCAGGCTGAGCTGCAGGCCTTAAACAATAATGTGTTCAGGAAGCCTCTATGGTGTTACCTTAGCAACGCCCAGGCTGTTTTCAGGCAAGATCTCATTAAAGAGAAAAAAGAACAAAAATAATAAAGGGACGAGTCTGGATGGGATCCGGGAACAGGGGGCTTTGGGCTGAATGTGTGTGTTTTGTGTTCTGATGTGCTTGCAGCCCACCTTCCAGCAGAGTTTCCTCTCAGCTCCCCAGCGGGGTCTGCATCGTGAAGGTCGCCCACTGGCATACTAAGGGCGAGCTAAGAAAAGGCAGCATCTGCCCTGGAAGATGGGCTGGAAAGGGAAGGACGTCAGAGCAGGGACCACTTATGCGCCAGTGACCCGCACAGAGCTGGCCAGGCTGGCTCCTGAAATCCAAAGGTCCCTGGAGGAAGAGGGCGAGTCTCTTCACCTGTGACCGATGGCCATAGGCAGGGCAGAGGCCTGCATGGTGGCAGTCCATCTCTGTGGACCAGCGGACCAGCAACAGAGGCATCACCTGGGGGCTTAACAGAAATGCGAATGTCCGCTGCTGCAGGCCTATTGAGCAAGTCTGCATTCTGAGACCCCCAGGGGACTCGGGGATGCCTGTGTGAGCTGTGGTTTGAGAAGTGCCAGGACCTACCTTTGTTGTGTCAAAGTGTATGCTAAAATTAGGTGACTCTCCCACACAAAAGCAGGCATATCCCGTTTGCGGATAATGCATTTTTGGTGTGTTTGTTTGCTCTGAAGACTTTATTTTTAAGTCTTCTCTGTACCTAATGTGGGGCTCGAACCTGAAACCCCAAGATCAAGGAGTTGCATCCTGAGCCAGCCAGGCACCATGGTGTGTTTGGTCTTTGACACTGATTCTTAGTGGTGATGATGGCAAGGCTGCTGCTGAAAGGGACATTGGTACTGTAATGGGTTGGATTGTGTCCCTACAAAGAGATAAGTTCAAGTTCTAACCCCTGGTACCAGTGAATGTGACCTTATTTGGGGATAGGGTCTTTGCAAATGTAGTGGAGTTAAGACACAGTCATTAGGATGGCCCCTAATCCAACAACAGGTGTCCTTATAAGAGAGACATTTGGGCACAGACTCCCCAGGGAGATTGCTATGGGATTGGAGTTAGGATGTCACAAACCAAGGAACACCAGGGATGGCTGACAGCCACTCGAAGTTATGACAGAGACCTGGAACTCATTCTCCCTTGGAGCCCCTAAGAAGGGATCAATGTTGTTGAGACCTTGATTTTGAACTCATAGCCTCCAGAACTGTGAGACAATGATTTCTCTTGTTTTAAGCCATCCAGTGTGTGGTGCTTTGTTACAGCAACTCTAGGACACTCATCTAGAAACTTCCTTCTCTAAAGCAACTTCACTTACATGATCTTGTGGAAGCAGAGGCGGACGAGGCATTGCATTCCGTTTTTCAAATAAGAAAGTCCTGGGGCGCCTGGGTGGCTCAGTGGGTTAAAGCCTCTCCCTTTGGCTCAAGTCCTGATCCCAGGGTCCTGGGATCGAGCCCCGCATCGGGCTCTCTGCTCCACAGGGAGCCTGCTTCCTCCTCTCTCTCTGCCTGCCTCTCTGCCTACCTGTGATCTCTGTCTGTTAAATAAATAAAATCTTTTTAAAAAAAAAGAATGAAAGTCCCCTTATGGGGCACCCAGGTGGCTCAGCTGTTGGGTGTCTGCCTTTGGCTCAGGTGATGGTCCCAGGCTCCTGGGATCGAGCCCCGCATAGGGCTCCCTGCTCCGTGGGGATCCTGCTTCTCCCTCTCTCACATACCCTGTTTGTGTTCTCTCTCTTACTGTCTCTCTCTGTCAGATGAGTAAATAAAATCTTTAAAAAAGAAAAAAAAAATGTCGTGTTATTACTTTGAGAGATCACAAGAATGAAGAAGCCACCTCGCTGGGCCTGGCCCAGGGCTCTGTCGGGCCTGCTGGGTCTGTGACAAGGGACTCGCTCACAGGGCATGGGGGCTGCCTGCTGACCAGGCTGCACACCTGTCCCTTGGCAGCTGCCCACACCTGCTGCCCCTGAGGACACCAAGGAAGAGGGGAGACTAGTGCTGCAGGGTTCACCCCTTTTCTGTCTCCACCACCCACAGCATGTGGGCTTAAAGGGTTTGCCAGCGGCGTGTGTCTTGGCCCAAAACTCTGCATCCTTCTTGTTACCCAGACGTTTGTATTGGAGTTGTCAAATATAACCTCCGAGTGACTCTTGCTCCAACCCCCCTAGTTTCATTTTCTCTGTAACGCTTAACACCATCCGTGGTGCTGCTGCTTATTTCTATAATGACCTTTATATACTGAGGCACCCGGGTGGCTCAGTCGGTTAGGCCGCTGCCTTCAGCTCAGGTCATGATCCCAGGGTCCTGGGATGGAGCCCCGCATCAGGCTCCCTGCCCAGCAGAGGAGTCTTCTCCCTCTGTCTCTCCCTCTACTCCTTCTTGTGTGCTCTCTCTCTCTCTCACTCTCTCTCTCCAATAAATAGATTAAAAAAATTTTTTTAAATGACTTGTATATTTTCTGTTTTCCTTACTTGAATGTAAATTCTGGTCCCCAGAACAAAGCTTTACCCATGACAGTTTCTCAGTAAAGAACGGGAAGAGAACCTGTTGAAACTCTGATGGCACACGCACGGACTGAAACACTACGCAGGCCACTGAAAAGAAAGAGGTGGATCCAGTTTCAGTCTGTAGCGAGAAGGTCATGACATTATTGAGGTAGCGGAGCCACATGAACAGTGACACACATTGTTTGATCCTGTTTCTTAATATATATCACCAATATAGGGTCACCTGAGTGGCTCAGTCTGTTAAGGGTCTGCCTTCAGCTCTGGTCATGATCCTGGGATCCTGGGATCCTGGGATCCTGGGATGGAGCCCTGAGTCGGGGGTTCCTGGCTTGGAAGAAAGCCTGCTTCTCCCTCTCCCTCTCCTGCCTGCCACTCGCCCTACCACGCTCTTTCTCTCTCTCTCTCTCTGTCAAATAAATAAAATAAATTTAAATATTTTATATAAATATATTTAAATATTTTTAATATATCTATATATATATCTCACTAATATAAACAGCTCAGTGTTGGCAGGGGCCACCTCTAGAGGTGGCATTAGAGGGGAGTGTGGAGTGAGACAGGACCCCAGGACTAGGGCCAGACTAAAGGAGGGCGGGGCAGGTCAGTTACTTGAACAGACAGAGATTTCGCTGAAGTCAGGGGAGGAGCCTTCGGGAGGGACACCAATGACCAAGCGCTGACCAGGCCACAGTTCTGGAACATCTATTTTCCCTTCATCCATCCCTGCTGCCCCTGAACTGTGCAAGCCTGGGAAGGGTGACAGCGGGTGGGAGTCTGCCTAAAAAGCATCCATGCTGCTCGCCTGTGACCTGTAGGAGGAGCGTGCCCAAGGACTGCTGAGGCTCGTTGCTGAAAACCAGTCACAGAAGCGTGGAGCAGCCCCTCAGCAGAGAGGCTGCGGATATGTCTGGTGGGTGGGTTAGGATAGGCGAGAGAATGTAACCAGGCACGTATGCTGAGAAGTGCTGACCGCCTGACCTCTCTTCCGCCAGCCGTGACCATGACAAAGGGTACACACACCTACATGCATATGTGGGCAGAGAAAGGCGGCTTCTCTCTGCTTCTCTCCTGTCCTCAAGGAGATCGCGGGGTGACTGGGTTAAACCTCTTAGCCTCCATATCCCAATCCGAAAAGCAGTTAAAGCAGGGCTGTCCCTAGGATTAAAGCAATGGCACAGCTAGAGAAACCCGCAGGAACCAGCTAGGAACATAAAAGGTGCTCGGTAAAAGATGAGGCTTTTGTATCAGAGTGTGCTCTGTCCCCAGCTCCTCACTGGGCCCCATCGAAATAAGTATCAGTAAGCTCATCTGCCCATACCTGCCTCCCAGAAGCCACCGAGCTGCTTGGAGAAATGAGACAGGCCTGCAGGGAGAGAAACTTCTGGGGACTAGGAGAGACGTGCCAAGTAGGGATAACTGCAGGCAGCACCTGGGCCTCATGTATTCTGTGCCACCCTTGCCCCAGGCTTGGCTGCAGCACCCAGCTTTGCTGGAGGTGGGGGAGGCATCTGACAGGTGCTGTGACCCCTGTGACTGTTCTGCTCCAAGGCTCCTCTGTGACCCCCATGGGTACTCTGGATACATCCTGGGACTGGCTTGCCCTCTTTCTCAGTTTGCTCTCTCCAAACTCCACTCCTATTCTTCAGGATAATTTAATTTATTTTTTTATTTTTTTAAAGATTTTACTTATTTATTTGACAGACAGAGATCACAAGTAGGCAGGGAAGCAGGCAGAGAGAGAGGAGGAAGCAGGCTCCCTGCTGAGCAAAGAGCCCTACACGGGTCTCGATCCCAGGATCCTGAGATCATGACCTGAGCGAAAGGCAGAGGCTTTAACCCACTGAGCCACCCAGGCGCCCCTAATTTATTTTTTCAAATTTATTTTATTTTGGAGGGGGAGATCATTTTACATGATGAGCTCCTGGATGCAGGTCCTCATCTCAGGCTTTCTTCACCTGTGGGAAAGAAGTGAAGACCACAGTGCAGCAGCTCAAGGCACAGTCCAGAAGCTCAGAATGCCTTTGCTCCTGGCTGGGGCTGTGAGCTGGGGCTAGGCTTTCCCAGGCCCCCAGGTGGCACCTGTTCGGGTACTCTTGAGTGTACTAATCAAGCCTCTCCAGACAAACAGAACCAATAAGATCCATAGAGAAATATACCAAAGGAGATTTACCATTGCAGTTGGCTTGTCCTAGGATGGAGACCAGAAAGTTCCACCATCTGCCGTCTGCAAGCTAGAAATCCAGGAAAGCCAGTGGGGTCATTCAGTCTGAGGCCAGAGGAAGACGCCCTCAGGAACATACCCGGAAACAATTTGCCAGCTCTCTGGGCATTCCTCAGCCAGTCAAGTTGACAAAAAAAATTAATCATCACACTGAGGGTTGCTATGAAGGTCACCCGAGAGAGACGGCTTGGCACTGACACTGAAGACACAGTCTCTGGAGCCAGACTCCTCAATTCTTCGACTGGCCACCTGAGTGACCCTGGAGAAGTCACTTAACCTCTCTGTGACTCAGTTTCTTAAATACGACGTGGGGATGATAGTAATGGTACAGCATCTCGCAAGGTTGTGAGCATTAAATGAGTTCATACACGTCAAGTTTATTTGAAGCAGTCACCTGCTATTAAGATAGTGTCTGCAAAGCATTGCTGAGTACCTGTCACTTTGGAAAATACTGAAGTATAAGCCCAGTACAAGAAATGTATTAATCTTGTAAGGCTCATACAAGGAAACCTGAAGCCGGAAAGGACATCTTAAAACTTCAAAAGCACATACCATATTTTAGAAGTTTGATTTTCATTACAGCACAATGAAGGACTCATGGCCAATGAAGGATGTGCTATCAACAAGCTTGGTAGACAGATGAAAAAATGGGAGAAGCCATTGCCAGGGCTAAAACCTGGGGTTTGGGGCGCCTGGGTGGCTCAGTGGGTTAAGGCCTCTGCCTTCGGCTCAGGTCATGATCTCAGGGTCCTGGGATGGAGCCCCGAGTCAGGCTCTCTGCTCAGCAGGGAGCCTGCTTCCTCCTCTCTCTCTCTGCCTGCCTCTCTGCCTGCTTGTGATCTCTGTCTGTCAAATAAATAAATAAAATCTTTTTTTTTTTTTAAAGATTTTATTTATTTATTTGAGAGAGAATGAGTGAGAGAGAGCATGAGAGAGGAGAAGGTCAGAGGGAGAAGCAGACTCCTCAAGGAGCTGGGAGCCTGATGTGGGACTCGATCCGGGAAGTCCAGGATCATGACCTGAGCCAAAGGCAGTCGCTCAACCAACTGAGCCACCCAGGCGCCCAATAAATAAAATCTTTTAAATAAATAAATAAATAAATAAATAAATAAATAAATAAAACCTGGTGTTTATCCCAATGCTAGGTAAAATGTAGAATATGCCGAAGTTTCCTGAAAATCAGCAGGGAGAGGGCATGAAGCCCAACAGAAGACAGGCCGAAGCTGTGAACCGACTCTACGGGAGGAAAAAGCTGAGGGCCACATGCAGGGCTCAGTGGTTGGTAACAAGACCTGCCCGGTGGGACAGGAGCCGCACGCCATTCCGGAGAGCACTGCGGAGTGCGTGGGCAGGACCCAGTCCCCGCTGCCCAAAGGAGTCCTCACCCACCCAGGTGCACGGGGGAGGGGGGGACACACTCTGGATGTCCTGCAGCCTCATCCCCCCGGGTGAGGGAGTTGGAGGGGCCTCAACCTGTCCCCCTGAATCTACCCAATGTTTCATCAATATTTGCTATTACCGTTATCGTCAAAACCTAAAGCAGAGTAGGACCGTGAGAACAGACGTCATGACATCGTCTTCCTTATCATGAGTCTCGCCGCTGACCACAAGAACAGATACGGCCAGTGACGAGACTCTCTCTCTCCTTCTCTCTCTCTCTCTCACACACGCACACTCAGGGCGGTGGGAGGAGGAGGCCCAGTTTCCCAGTCTGGATGCGGGTAGGATGGTGACACCAGCAGGAAGGTCAGGGACTGGGTGCGGAATGCAGTGTGAGGTCCTGTCCAGACAGCCACGGGAAAATGGGCCCGCAGTGAGGTCCCTGTGGGTGGGGACGGAGCCAAGCCTTGTCAGGAAGCCCAGGAAGGAATCCTAGGCTGAGCGGGGGCAGAGCCTGGGCCCTGTGGTGGTTTGTTGCAGGGGTGGGGGGCAGCACAGGGCCAGACCCCTGCCCACCGCCGTGAGCCTGGGGAGGGTGCGCGGGCTTCTGCAGGAAGCTCTGAGTCTCGAGCTGGCAGAGGTCAGTGGGCAGGGGGCCTGAGTCAGAAGACTGTCCAGTGTCTGGGAGCTGAGCCTTCAAGGACAAAGATGCTTTCGGAGGTGGAGAGGATGGGCAGGGCCTTCCACAGAGAGGAAATAGCGTAAACAGGGCCCAGAGACAGGAAGGCACAGAGACGAGGAGGTCCCTGGGTGGGCAACGTGGCTGCGAGAGCCTTGGAACTGGACCCTGAAGGCCTTCCGTGATGGTTTCCCGCCTCAGCCCACGTTCTACAGTAACTGACAGGCCCTGCTACCCCAGGACAGGGACCGCTCGCTCTGTTTCCAAGGGGGTGAGGGTGGGAGCCGAGCCAGGAGCCGGTCCCCCCAGTTATTCCCCTCCAGTCACGCCATGAGCACATGGCCCCCACCCCTAGGTACCGCACACTCGGGCCACTCAACCTGTACACACGTGCACACACCCCGCACTGCCCACACGTACTATATACATGGACTGCACACACACGCTCCCATGTACACACTGCACACACACATCACACACATACTACACACACCCCACAATATGCTGCACCCACAAACCCACACTCAGGGGCGCCTGGGTGGCTCAGCGTTAAGCATCTGCCTTTGGCTCAGGGCACGATCCCGGGATCCTGAGATCGAGCCCCACATCGGGCTCCCTGCTCAGCGGGAAGCCTGCTTCTCCCTCTCCCACTCCCCCTTCTTTGTGCTCCCTCTCTCCCTGTGTCTCTCTCTGTCGAATAAATAAATAAGATATTAAAAAAAAAAACCTACACCCACTGCACACACACACCACACACACATGCTACATACACCCCACAATATACTGTGCTCACAAACCCACACCCAGTGCACGCACACACCATATGCATACAGTGTACACACACCACATATACACATATACCATACACACACACACACTGCACACACACACACAAAGTCCACAAACACACACTGAACCCACAGATTCCCCCCCGCATACACACACTTCACACCCACACAACGCAAACACATACTGCACATACACATACCCACACCACACATACCACAACCCCCTACCACCCCCACGCCACACACACATTACACCCACACATCACACACACTCAGTGTCTACAGCCACCAACCGCCCCCCACCCCGGGCACCCACACACTCACCTACCACACCACACACGCGCACAAACTACACCACGTTGGGGTTGTGCCTCTAGTACATGGAGGCAGGCAGGCAACTGACTTGTGAAAAATTTGGAAGTGTGAAAAACAAAGAGCCCACCATCCCCGGGCTGTTTTGGGCACTTAGACCTCTAATAAGGTTCAAGGCTCCTGAATTTGAAGGAACTCCCTGTCTCCATTTCCCATCAGAATCACAGGGACTTCTGCCTGCTCCTGGGGTGTGACAGGGCCAGGGTGATGAGAAGCCCCCTCCCCAGGGGGAGCCACATCCCACACCTGTGACGTACTCTGGCACCTTCCTGTCTCGGAGGACCTGGTCCCAGAGGGCCCTCTCTGGCCTTTCTTCGGGGAAGCACAGGTTATCTGTCCATCTGCTGGCCACTAGCCTGTTTATCTTCTTAGGGCTCTCTTCCTGAAATAGCTCAGGGTTATCTAAGCTGCTGGAGTGGGCAGTCTGGCCTGCCTGACCGTCCCCCTCCCGGAGACAGTGGCCACTTTCAACCTCTTTAATCCAGGCCCAAATTCCACACATTATTGAGCCATGCCGGAGGGCTTCCTGGAAAGGGCCAGCACCCCCGTGGGGTCCCCCCAGCTGCAGCCTGAGCCATGGAAGCACCAGGTGGCCTCTCCTCTCCCCTCCCTTGGGAAGGTGGCCGGGGGTCAGTGAGCTGAGGGTGCCCTTCCCAGCCCTGGGCAGCTGGACACCTGCGCTCCCAAGTCTGGCCATCTCAAAACTGGCAAACCCAGAGGCAAGCTCACCTGTCTCACCCCAGACCTCTTAGCTCTCCCACATTTTCATTGTTCGGGGATATCAAAACTTTCTCAGACTCCTGAATTAAAATCTCAGCCATATTCCTGGACACTTCCCATCTGGCAGTGCCCTCACCAGCTCTGCTGCCCACACCCCCAGCCCCTGCCCTTGCAGGTCAGAATCCCTTGGCTGCTCCCCGGGCTCTGGATTCCAAGCATCCTACACATCGCTGCTAGAGTCATAGCCTTCATCTAGCATTTGACTCTGGCATTGCCCTGCTCAAGAACCTGCCATGGCTCCCCATTAATGCCTGCATAGAGTCTAAACACACTTGTCCAACTCTCAGCGTGCATCTCCACTTATTTGACACGTAGCCTACTACTCCAATTAGCACCGTCTCCGCAGCACCCGCAGCTCCCGTACAAGCACGCTCTGCGGGGCCTCACACCTCTGACTGGCACCACCATGCCCTACCTCCTCCCATCGCCAAGACATCCTCTCCCTCCCGGCTCCAGTTGTGTTCAGTCTGCTCCGTCAGTGCTTCCCAGTCATTCACCTGCTCAGCCAATGTTAACTGAGCACTTACTGTGCAACAGAACAGCCTCTCTCTGACCCGCATTTCCTGCGAGCTCCAACAACACAAGTAACTTCAGCCCCACACGTTGGCACCGAATCTCTTGAGACCTTGGAAGGTGTCACCATCACAGCGTCCCTCTCCCGTGCACCACCCCATCCACCCCCCTCTCCGCCCCGGATGGCTCCTCAGACTTTCAAACTTTGCAACCTACAGGCAGGGGTGGTTTTTGGGGTTTTGTTTTTGTCTGGAGGCCTAGCACAGAATTGTCAACTCTTTGTTTCATCAGATAAAAACACTTTTTTAAAAATTGTTTTTAAAGATTTTATTTATTTATCTGACAGTGACAGAGAGAGAGAGAGAGACAGATCACAAGTAGGCAGAGAGGCAGACAGAGAGAGAGGAGGAAGCGGGCTCCCCGCAGAGCAGACAGCCCAATGCGGGGCTCGATCCCAGGACCCTGGGATCATGACCTGAGCCGAAAGCAGGGGCTGAACCCACTGAGCCACCCAGGCGCCCCACTAAAAACACTTTTAAATTTCTGTGATGTCATAAACAAAAGCAGTTTTTAAAAAGACTTTATTTATTTATTTATTTGTTTGTTTGTTTGGGGGAGAGAGAGAGAGAGAAAGAGCGAGCATGTTGGGGGAGGGTAGTGACGGGAGGAGCAGTGGCAGAGGGACAAGCAGACTCCTCCCTGAGCAAGGAGCCCAACTTGGGGACTCGATCCCAGGTCCCTGAGATCATGACCTGAGCTGAAATCAAGAGTCAGATGCTTAACAGACTGAGCCACCCAGGTGCCCCAAAAGTACATTTTAACACTAAGTAACATTAGGAAAGAAGGAAGAACATAATGGTAGCATAAAGGATGATCTTTAAAATTGAATACGCTTAGCCGTGTAGGGAAATTCACATTTTTCTTTTTCTCCATTTCAGAACATTATGTCCAAACGAAAGGCAGTGCTTTCAATGGAATAAATTTAGCAAGCTGGAAAATATATCACATTTCTTTTTTCTTTTTTTTTTCCTGTGGAGGATATATCACGTTTCTTTTTTTTCAATTCACAGGGGACAGGTGACCACTTTACCAATGTTTGTCCGGCGTCTGGGAGCCCCGGTCTCCAGCCCCTTGCCGGCTGAGCACAGCTCCAGTGAGCAGAACCGGTGGTTCATGTCTTTGGTTGTTGCCGGGAGAAGCAACCCGAGCCTCCTCACACAAGATGCAGCTGGGAGCCAGGGACATGGCTCCCAATCCTGTCTCCTCTGCTTCAGACACCTGGCCTGATTTTTGCTCTAGGAAGCTCGCCTCCGTAGGCACACAGGTATCTTGAACACTGACTGCCGCCTACTCGGGGGCAGAGAAGTCCTGGGGTCCCAGGGGAGGTAGGTGGGATGGAGACTTTGGAGTCTTGTTCAGGAGCAGAAAACAAATGGGTCACAGATGTAGATACCCTTACCCCGTGGCCTCACAGCTCTGAACCAGCCCAGAGCGGAGCTGGGGTGAAACCCCAGAACTTCTGTCTCCTGCCCCTGGGATTCTGCCCTTCCCCTGCTCTGTCTGAGCCCAGATTCTTCAGAAAAGAAATACAACCAAAACTTTCCGTGGCTCAGCCCTGGACGCCCCCCCCCACCCCCAGCCACTTCCATAAAAAGCCATCACTGCCTGGACAGGAGAGAGAGAGAGAGAATTTTTCCAAAGGATGTATTCGTGTATTGTTGGGAGCAGCAAGCGTTTTGGTGAACTCTGGGTCACAGCACAGCCTGACGAATGGCAGGAAGTTCAGGACTTGGGCCTGACATTTGCTGCACAAAGACCCTATAGCCCAGCCAGGTGAGCTGGGCCCGGGGACCGACACAGGGCCACCGCCCGGCACTTCCTGCCCTTTGTTGGCCCATGTGACAGCCTTCCCAGTGCTCTAAATGGCCTTTCTTTCGTGCCTGACTCCTGCTTTTTATTTATGGAGACGAGCTCCTCAATATAGAAACGGGTGGGCCCAGAGTCGGCAGCAGGATGTGGGAACGCAGACTGGCAGGATGCCCACCCCCGGGGGCAGGAGCACTGAATTAAAATAATGTGGCCGTATACACCCAATAATAAGCCGGTCTGGTATTTATATACCTGAGATGTTCTGCACGCGCCCCTGGCACATCGCAAGGGACCGCGAGCCTGCCCCACCATCAGTGCTCCTGTGGACACCACCCTCTGGCTCTGGTTCCCGGCCTTGGCCTGACCCTCAAAGTCAGAAGGAGGGGACTCTTTCTTTGTTCCAGAGCAAAACCTTTGCCATGCACTTCCTCAGGGTTCATCTTTGCTTCCAGATCGCTGGTGTATTGTGGGCAACAGTGCACACGGGACCCCTCGAACATCCCAATCTCTACTCCGTCATCATCATTTATGATGGAATTCATCCGAAAAGTAGTCACACACATTCCCGGTGTTTCGGACAGAAGACCTTGAAAAGACCTTGAGGTGTTCTCGGGAACTTGGAGTCTTGGTTAGGAGCCCAGTGTGAACAGTGGAAGGAACCCTAGGCCAGGTGGGGCCAGGAGATCTGGGTGCCACCCCGTCCACCTGCCTAGCTGTGCAAACTTGAGCAAGTTACATTCCCTCTCTGGCTCTCAGGGGTTGGCCTATGTACTGTGGGGTCATACAGCGATGTCAATACAAAAGTTATTGAGGAAGATAAGGTCATTTCCCCCACAACTTAAATCACAGATGACTCTTTCACAACCATTTGTGGTAGATTTCCTTCTCTCCTACCTTTCTAGGCTAATTTTAGACCACTCTTTATAGACCCATCCAGAGTAGCAACTCTCTTTCAAGTCTGTAACATCTAAATCTGTTACAACCCAGGTGCTTGGCTGACTCAGTCAGTGAAGCATGTGACTCCAGATGTCAGGTTGTGGGTTTGAGTCCCGTGTTGGGTGTAGGCATTACTTCAAAAAATAAAGTCAGGGGCCACCTGGGTGGCTCAGTCCTTAAGCATCTGCCTTCAGTTCAGGTCGTGATCCCGGGGTCCTGGGACTGAGCCCCACATTGGGCTCCCTGCTCAGCGGGATGCCTGCTTCCCCCTCTCCCACTCCCCTGCTGGTGTCCCCTCTCTCACCATTTCTCTCTGTGCAAATAAATTAAAAAGTAAAATATCTTTTTTAAAAATATATTTTTTCTGGGGCGCCTGGGTGGCTCAGTGGGTTAAGCCGCTGCCTTCGGCTCAGGTCATGATCTCAGGGTCCTGGGATCGAGGCCCGCATCGGGCTCTCTGCTCAGCAGGGAGCCTGCTTCCTCCTCTCTCTCTGCCTGCTTGTGATCTCTCTCTGTCAAATAAATAAATAAAATCTTAAAAAAAATATATATATATATATATTTTTTTTTTTCTAGCTCCAAAATTTTTCTTTTTAAAATATTTTATTTATTTATTTGACAGAGAGAGAGAGCAAAAGCAAGGGGATCAGTAGAGGGAGAAGGAGAAGTAGACTCTCTACTGAGCAGGGAGCCCAATGTGGGGTTCATTCCCAGGACCCTGGGATCAGGGCCTGAGCTGAAGGCAGACGCTGAACCCACTGAGCCCCCTGGGGCGCCCCTACAAAGAGTTCTTTTTTTTTTTAAAGATTTTATTTATTTTTCAGAGACAGAGGGAGAGAGCATGAGCGAGCACAGGCAGACAGAGAGGCAGGCAGAGGCAGAGGGAGAAGCAGGCTCCCTGCCGAGCAAGGAGCCCGATGTGGGACTCGATCCCAGGACCCTGGGATCATGACCTGAGCCGAAGGCAGCTGCTTAACCAACTGAGCCACCCAGGCATCCCAAGAGTTCTTTTTTTAAAAAAGATTTTATTTATTTGACAGATAGAGATCACAAGTGGGCAGAGAGGCAGGCAGAGAGAGAGAGGAGGAAGCAGACTCCCTGCAGAGCAGAGAACCCGATGTGGGGCTCGATCCCAGGGTCTGGAATCAAGACCCGAGCCAAAGGCAGAGGCTTTAAACCACTGAGCCACCCAGGCACCCCTAAGGAGTTCTTTTTAAGAGCAAAAAGTAGCACTAGCACCTGCACCAACAACGCGCACCTGCTGCCATCTCCCCAGCTCCCTCCAGTGCAGTCACTTCTCCCTCTATATGCTGACCCTTCTGCCCAGCATGACCTAGTGCCCCCATGCCCTGGCCTACTCCTGCTTAACCACTGAGATCCAGCTCCAAATTTCCCTCCTCTGAGAAGCCTTCCCAGATTCTTGTCTTTGGGCAGAGGCTGCTCCTCCCTGTCCTCCTCTGTCCCCTCTGCCCCGATTCTCCTAACCCTCAAGATGGCACTTAAGAGCATGGGCTTGAGAGGCAGACCCAGCCTGGGTCCGCCTCACTAGCTGTGTAACCCGAGGTTTTAATTTCCTCTGACAAAACACCACAGACTGGGCAGCTTAATAACACTAGCGATATCTTGCCTCGTAGTTCTGGAGGCCAGAAGTCTGAAATCAGGGCGTTGGTAATAGTGATTTTTACTTGGAGCCAGGGGGAAGCTGTTCCATGGCTCTCCACTAGCTTCTGGGGATGGCTGGCCGTCCTTGGCCGTCCTTGGCCATCTTTGGCTATCCTTGGCGATCTTTGACTTGCAGTCACTATGCTCCAATCTCTGTGTCTCTCCTCACACCGCCTTCCCGCAGGATCTCGGTCTTCACAGGGATTCTGCTCTGGGTCTCTGTCCTATTATACAGACACCAGGCTGATGAGATTAAGGGCCAAGCCCACTCCAGTGTGAACGCCTTTTAATTTACCTAATTACATCCTCATTGACCCTCTTTCCAAATAAGGTTGCATCTTCAGATGCTGGGGGTTAGGACTTCAACCAAAAAAAAAATCTTTTTTTTTTTTGGAGATGTAGTCCAACCCATAACACCTGGGTAAATTGAATCTGTGTCCTCTTCTCCGAATCCCATACAAAGGAGAACCTTCCTTCTAGTGTGAAAATGGAATGAATTCATGGCTAGCGTAGCAGGGTACCTAATAAACATTACAAAAGGCGGCGGCTGCTGTTACAGGGTCCAGCCCACTCTGAGGTCTCCCAGGTGGAGACCACGCCTTACTCCTCTTTCTTTTCAATCCCTTGGTGCTTAATGCAGTTTGTGCTCGCGATTTTTGCCTGCTGAATGAGCTGCTACCATTTTGAGGGCAGTGTTCAGATGAAAGGGGTTCTTTTGAACATCTCTGTTTCCATCAAAGAAGATTTACTAGGAGAACAATTAGGCAGTGGTTCAAACCTTCTTGGGTAAGTTTTTAATGAGCTCTGGATGCCTGAAAGGTATCTCAAAATTTATTGAATTATTAAATCAAAAATGTCTCCTAATTATTATCTCAAAATATCTTCAAATTATTCTCAAAAGCCTTTCTAACATCTGTGAAGGGCAGGGAGAATTATTGTTAATTAATTTTTAAATTAATGCTTATCATAAGCAATCTATCAGTCCTAGGGAAGATTTATGAGGCAGAAATGCTGTACTTTTTATGTACTGCATGTACATTTTATGGTTCATTGGGGCCCTTTTGTAATCAATATGATCGGTACATTTATGTACATTTGTAAAATACTTTGGAGCATAATTTTATTACTTTAAATGACTATGAAGGTTTCTAGTTCTTTGCTCTTATGACATCTCCAGTCATACCTGTGTTTTTGGATGCCAAGACCCTACTTAGGATGTACCCTTCAACTGCCTCATCATTTTTATGAAGAAAATATGATCTGCTTTAATAATTACTCACTTTATGGTGAGCTTCCAGGGGCACAAAGTAGAGAAAAGTGGTTAATTCTCCTTTAAAGCTGAATTCCACCCCACCTCCTCTACTGACCTCCGCGGTCCCCAATCCCTGCCCAGCCCACTCCCGGATGCAGGCTGAAATAGGACAGGTCTCCACTATCCTAAGTGGGAGCTATTTACAGATGGGGTTTAAGTTTTCTCTTATATTCATGTTGGGGTCTGGTTTCAAACGAAGCCTGTGCACATAGTAAGCTTATATCACTGATGGGTTCTAATTGACGGCCTAGTATATGATGGGCATCCCCGCCAAAATCTACTCATAAAAAGGCATATATAGGGGCGCCTGGGTGGCTCAGTGGGTTAAAGCCTCTGCTTTCGGCTCAGGTCGTGATCCCAGGGTCCTGGGATAGAGCCCCATGTCGGGCTCTCTGCTCAGCAGGGAGCCTGCTTCCTCCTCTCTCTCTGCTTGCCTCTCTGCCTACTTGTGATCTCTGTCTGTCAAATAAATAAATAAATCTTTAAAAAAAAAAAAGGCATATATATTACCTATGTTATATATTTTTGCTATAATATAGATAACTAATATATAGGTAATATATACACATATATGTGCAATCAATTATAACCAAAACATGGTTTTTTTTCTGGCACATGCATAGAACATCTCTGGAAGAAACAAAGGAATAGAGTTGGTTATCTGCATGGAAGAGGTTGAGTAGCTGGGGTAGGAGGAAGAGGAGAGTAGTCGTTATAATCAATTTAAGACTTTTTTTTTTAAGATTTTATTTATTTATTTGACAGAGAGAAATCACAAGTAGTCGGAGAGGCAGGCAGAGAGAGAGAGAGGGAAGCAGGCTCCCTGCGGAGCAGAGAGCCCGATGCGGGACTCGATCCCAGGACCCCGAGATCATGACCTGAGCCGAAGGCAGCGGCCCAACCCACTGAGCCACCCAGGCACCCCCAATTTAAGACTTTTGATTCACACGACTTGCTACCTATTTCCAAAAATGTCAGGGTGCCTCGGTGGCTCAGTTGGTTAAGAATCCAATTCTTGGTTTTGGAGCAGGTTATGATCTCCGGGTTCCAGGATCAAGCCCTGCCTAGGGCTCTGAGCTGGGGGCCAAGGTGTGTGTGATGGTAAATTTCTGCTTGAGAGTCTCTCTCTCTCTCTCTCTCTCTCTGCCTCTGTCCTGCCCCCCTAAAATAAATAAATAACTCTTTTTAAAAATGTTTTGAGTTTATCTATGTCCATCCTGAAGATCCAGATATCCATTCTTTGCCCTTGCCGCTGTGTCTTCACAAGCCTTAAGTTCTGTATTTCAAGGGTGCCCATGTAACTTCCTAGTTAGATCATATTTTTCTTTCTTTTTTAAAAAATATTTTATTTATTTATTTGACAGAGAGAGAGAGAGATCACAAGCAGGCAGAGGCAGGCAGAGAAGCCGGGGAAGCAAGGCTCCCCGCTGAGCAGAGAGCCCGATGCGCTGCTCCATCCCAGGACCCTGAGATCATGACCTGAGCCGAAGGCAGCGGCTTAACCCACTAAGCCACCCAGGTGCCCCTAGATCATATATTTCAATTTTATTTAATTTTTTTTAGTTTTTAGTTATTTGAGTAATCTCTACACCCAGTGTGGGGCTTGCACTTAAAAACAGAGATCAACAGTCATGCTCCTGCGACTGAGCCAGCCAGGCACTGCTTGATGGTAAATTTCTGTAAGTCTGAGATCATTTCTTTCACTCAATTTCTATCCTCCCAGGAGCCCCTAAGCCTGACGCTTCCCCTGGTCCTCAGAACCGCTTGTGACAGAATCCACCACCAGTGTTTGCCCTCTGTTTCTATCAGGAAACACTAGTGGAGCGTCTTTAGAAGCTGGAAAGCCCGTGATGGATACAAGGTAACACCCTTCCTCTAAAGCTAGGGCGGAGGTGGGAGGGAAAGGCTCAGGTTGACACCATTTTGTTAGTTAATTTATTATTTCTCTCTCTCTTTTTTTTTAATTTAAAGATATTACTTATGTATTTGACAGAGAGAGACACAACGAGAGAGGGAACAAGCAGGGAGAGAAACAGAGGGAGAAGCAGGCTTCCTGCCAAGCAGGGAGCCCAATGCGTGGCTCCATCCAGGACCCTGGGATCATGACCTGAGCCAAAGGCAGATGCTTATCGGCTGAGCTACCCAAGTGCTCCAATTTATTATTTCTTTAGTAATCTTTACACCCAACACAGGTCCAGAACTCACCACCCCGACACCACAAGTCGCCTGCTCTTCTGACCTAGCCGGCCAGGTGCTCCCATTTATCATAGTGCGGCAAGAGCTCCGGTGGCATGTGAATAAAGTGCCACAGGGGAGGAAAAACTCAGAGGCTTGCTGGTGGGGTGTCTCTGAACCGGCCTTGAAGAATCGTGGAAAAGGTTTTCACCTGAAGGCGCATTTCTTCCAGATAGTCCCGCCAGAACGGTTCTGAGCATGCGCAAGTGTCTGCCCCGGAGTAGGGTTGGAAGCCACTGATGGGACGTATGCCTCTGGGCAAGTTAATCAGGGGGTTTGCTTATCCACAAAATAGGAAGACAATAGACCCACAGGTCTGTGGAGAAAAGGAAATAAGATATGCTTACTAAGCACTCCAAACAAGGCCTCCCACAAAGTAAAGGCTCCGCAAACTTTACCTATGATTTGAGACCTATTCGATGCAGGAAGAAGAAAATATCTTTAGGACGGAGGCTGCCTTCCGAGCAGGTCATGATCCCGGGGTTCTGGGATGGAGTCCTGCATTGTGCTCCCTGCTCAACGAAGAGCCTGCTTTTCGCTCTGCCTGCTGCTCCCTGGCTTGTGCGCGCTCTCTCTCTCTCTGACAAATAAATAAAATCTTTAAAAAGAAAAGACTGAGTCCTGGTTAGAAATATGGGCGGTTCCAGGCTCCCCAACTTTCTGAGGACCAAGGAGTCCCCATGCTGTTCGTGCACCTGGGTTCCCAAGTAACACTGTGACGCCTTGGCAGATTTTGGTTTCAAAAGTGGAGACAGAGGGGCGCCTGGGTGGCTCAGTGGGTTGAGCCTCTGCCTTTGGCTGAGGTCATGATCTCAGGGTCCTGGGATTGAGGCCTGCATCCATCGGGCTCTCTGCTCAGCGGGGAGCCTGCTTCCCCCTCTCTCTCTGCCTGTCTGTCTGACTACTTGTGATCTCTGTCAAATAAATAAATAAAATCTTAAAATCTTAAAAAAAAAAAAAAAAAAGTGGAGACAGAAACACAGGTGACCCCTGGAGGAGAATGAGGATGCTGAGCTCGGAGTTTGGGGGTGTGGGGGCACGGGACAGAAAGGCAGGCCACAGAGGAGCCTAGGTCTGTGTGTCCAGAAACAGGGGCAGGCAGCATGCAACAGCTACGGAGAAAATCCGATTTTTTTTTTTTTTTTTAATTTGTAAGTAACCTCTGCACCCCATGTGGGACTTGAACTCATGACCCTGAGATCAGGAGTAGCAGGTTCCACTGACTGCACCACTCAGACCCCCCACAGTCTGGTCTTCTGACCCTGTAGGTGGAGTTTGCTGTTATAAAACCCCCTTGAGGGGCGCCTGGGTGGGTCAGTCCTTTGAATGTCTGCCTTCAGCTGGGGTCGTGATCGCAGAGGCCCGTGTGGGCCTCTGTGCTCGTGGGAAGTCTGCTTATCCCTCTGCCTCTGTTCTTCCCAGCTCTCTCTCTCTCTCTCAAATAAATAAAATCTTAAAAAAACAACAACACCACAAAAAACCCAAAACAAACAAACAGAACAAGGCCCCTTGAGTCCTCGGGGAAGGGGGATGTTCTTTGTGACAGGTTGTCCCCAGGGACATTTTCTCCCTCTATTTTGGCCTAGGCCTTTTTCTACAGAGTCTGAACAGTTTTGCCCATGAAGCTCAGGTTCTGGATAGACTCGGAGGCAAGAACTCGGTGCCCACGGGACTGCTGGACCGTCCCTGAGGGCCAAAGGAATCCGTGAGAGTCCCTCTCCGGTGTCTCGTAGGAGGGTGGAAAGGAAGCCACCTCATTCACAGCAGACTGACTCCCCGCCTTAGGTCTTGACCCTCATGCCCTCCTACATCCTTCACTATCTCTGGGGTGAGGGAGCGCTTACAGGGCTTCTCAAAAAGCGGTATGGGGAAGGTGTCCATAAATTATCCCCTGAGATTTGGAGGTTTAAAAAAGCAACAAACTTAAGGCGCTTCATGAGATAACATGGAGTGTTCATTCCTAGGGTTCAAAGGATTTACCACGGCCAGTCTGAGATACCAGCCTGTCCAAAGGCTACGAGAGACTGAGAAAATAACTACGAAGAGGAAGGGAGCAGGAGAAATAACTACAAAGAGGATTATATTTGTCTTTTTTCTTTTTTAAGATGTTGTTTTTAAGTATTCTCCTCAACCAACGTGGGGCTAGAACCCACAGCCTTGAGACCAAGAGTCGCATGCCCTACTGACCGAGCCAGCCAGGCACCCCAGAGTATTATATTTTTCAAAGCTCATCAAAAATTTTTGCCTCCAGAGCTGTTTTGTTTTGTTTTGTTTTGTTTTTTTGTCTTTTTGTTTTTTTAAAGTAAGCTCTGTACCTGACATGGGGCTTGAACTTACAACCCTGAGATCAAGAGTCACATGCTCCACTGACTGAGCCAGACATATGCCCTTTGCTTCCAGGGTTTTGAATTATCTCTGAAAAGGAGTTATGTAGATTTTATTTTATTTATTTATTTATTTATTTATTTAACTCCTGTTAGCCGTTGAGGAAACAATCACTTGGAGAGTGTCATAAGCTAGTTGATGGTAGACCAGAGAATAGAAATACAACTTTTTAAATTGCTGGTGTAGAAGGAGTCATGTATACAACCAGTATTTACCAAGCACCTACTATGGTCGGGCACAGTGCTAGGCCCTGAGAATGCAAAAAGTGAACACAGAGGAAAGGCCTGTGTCCTCATGGAGCTCTGAGCGCAGGGGCAAGGCCAGATCTGCATTCACAGAGAAAAACAAATCTAGAGCCGCCCCAACCATCCCTGCGATGAAGGAACAGAAGGAGTCCGGGGAGACCCTTTCCTTATACTGTAAGACTCCCTGAACCTGGGATTTTATTCAAGCCTCTTGGCTACAGGACTGTCGGGATTCCTTCCAGTTGGAGCATTCAGGAGTTCCCACGTGGCCTCACCAACAAGAGTCTGTGATTGTGCAAAGTGGGGAGGTTCCCTTCTGTCTTCAGCCCTTGCATCCGCCCCTGCGTAGACTTGCCCTTTCTGGGCTCGGGACTCTGCACGGTCTCCCTGCTGCCTAGAGGCCGAGCGCACACCCCCAGCTGTGCACTGAGTGTGTAAATGTTATCTACAGGCCCTGGTGACAGGGGAAGAACAATGCCTCAGAGGTGAATGAAGTCATGGGAACCTCCAGAGCCGCTCCTGGCCCTGTCCCATGTCTGTCGTTCATCCGTATCTGGGCCAGCTTGTTTATCTTCACGGGTCTGCAGTCCTGTCCCCATGGGTCCTGGGAGGGCCGCGGTAGTTTTACTCATTCTGTGGCAAGAAAAGACAGTTGGGGGGGGGGGTGCATCTGGGTGGCTCAGTCATTAGGCGTCTGCCTTTGGCTCAGGTTATGAGGCCAGCATCCTGAGATGGAGCCCTGCATCGGGCTCCCTGCTCATTTAGGAGCCTGCTTCTCCCTCTCCAGCTCCCCCGTGCTTGTGTTCTCTCTCTGTCATACAAATAAATAAATAAATATTTTTTAAAAAGGAAAAACACTTGGACTATATACTTTTCTTGGAGACACAAGACCAAGAAGCAGAAGTAATATCAGGGTTGGATAAACCTGGGCTTTTGTGAATCAAGCAATGAAGTAGAGTGACTAAAATCCCAGCCAAGGGGTCCCTGGGTGGCTCAGTGGATTAAAGCCTCTCTCTGCCTTTGGCTCACGTCATGATCCCAGGGTCCTGTGATCAAGCCCCTCATTGGGCTCGGCAGGGAGACTGCTTCCCCCACCCCCACCCCCGGCCACTCCCCCTCCCCACCTGCCTCTCTGCCTACTTGTGATCTCTGTCTCAAATAAATAAATAAAATCTTAAAAAAAAAAAAAAAATCCCAGCCAAGATCTTTGGAGCATTAAAGGGAGGAGCTGGACACAAGGGTTTAAAACCCTGGGCGGGGATGGGGGGTGGTGTGTAGCAATTCTGATTTTTGCAGATGGAGCGAGTAACCCTGAGATGTGAGTCAGTGAGAAGTTCTGGGTGTATTTCAGTTAAATGCAGGGCATAGTCTACAGCTCTGGGAATAATTAAGTCTCAGTGACTGAAATCTGTGAAGGCAGTCTATGTCAGTTTCTGAGTGGGGTGGACTTCTTTGGGGATGCGGGAAAGTAGGGGCTTTGACAAGTGTAGGAGAGGTTGTGTGGGTGAACAATCATTTCTTGAACTGAGAAACACATGAGTACTCTGCCGCATGTGCGCTGTTATTCCAGATTGCCCTGGGGTAGACATTTCATCTTAACCATGTTTATGAAACACAGCAGGCAAAATTATAGTATAACGAATATCACTGTTCATTCATGCATTTATTCTCTCTCTGAATAGTATGGGTTTAGTGTAGTTTGGGAGTCAGGCTGCCAGATTGGAATCCCGACTCCACTACTTAATAACTGGGTGATCTTAGTCCAGTTACTCAATTTCCGGAAACACCTCGGTTTCCTAATCAGTAAAAGAATAAATGAGGCTTGTATGCGTGAAACACCTAGCTCTGTGCTAGCCCGTGCGGTAAGACCAGCAGGCTGCGGGGGCTCTTCATATCCCGTTTTATCATCTGCAAGCATGCTAACTAACTATGGAAGGGACATATGAACAAATAAAGTGAGGTTCTTGCCCTCAAAGGACTTGTGGTCTGCCTGTGTCTGTAACTGGTAAAAACCATTAGAAGTCAGCGAATGAAGGCATCACCTCAAGGCAACAGGAACCCAGAGGAGCATGTGTTTATGACCTTGGTGGAGGTTAGACCAGAATAGGGCTGCAGGACGTTGGAGCCTTCCAACCTGTGACAGGTAGAAATTCCAGGCACAAGGAGAAGCAAACCAAAGACTTGAGGATGAAAATGACTGTCGCAGTTGAATCTAGAGAGCCTTGTCCCTCTCAGTGGAAAATGAAGGTGGCAAGGTTAGCTGGAGCCAGACTGTGGAGACCTTGAACGCTATGTCCGGGATTTTGTTCACCAGGAAACAGACAGGCATGTGAGCGGGTGAGGGGCAGGATCCCCCCTGATTCTGAAAATACTACTCTGGGGGCAAAAGGAGGGAGGACAGGAGACGAAGAAGGGGAGGGTGAGAGATGCTGAGCTGGAGGCTTCCAAGGGTGCCAGGGGACCGAAGGACACAGCTCCTTCCTCAAGGACTTCAGAGCTCACCAGGAAAATTAGACATATGCAGGTCAATACCCAGGCCACGTAGCAGAACTCCTTCTGCCTTCAGGTGGACGCCTGAGAAATAAAGGTTTTGATTTCTCATCTGTAAAGTGGGGTGATGGGGCGCTTGGGTGGCTCAGTGGGTTAAAGCCTCTGCTTTCGGCTCAGGTCATGATCCCAGGGTCCTGGGATCGAGACCCACATCGGGCTCTCTGCTCAGCGGGAGGCCGGCTCCCTTCTCTCTCTCTGCCTGCCTCTCTGCCTACTTGTGATCTCTGTCTGTCAAATAAATAAATAAAATCTTTAAAAATAAATAAATAAAATAAAATGGGGTGATAGAAATATATTTCTCTCTCCAGCTTGTATGATGATTAAATAATTTTATTTAATTTATTAATTTATTAGTTATTTATTTTTAAAGATTTTATTTATTTATTTGGGAGAGTGAGGAAGAGAGAGGGCCCTCTTTGGGGGGATCAGAGGGAGAGGGAGAAGCAGGCTCCCCAATGAGCAGGGAGATTAAGTCGTTTTGCGAGAGTAAAGTGTTTCCCATATGCCCAGAATACAGGCGTAGCTCCGTGTGATACTGTCCAATTGTCTGCTCGGGCCCTGGTCAGCCTCCAGGGCGGAAGAAGCTGACTGCATGCTGTTTTTATCACACAGGGGGGCACAGCCATGAGGGGATGGGCAGGAGCTAAGCGGGAAATGAGATTGGAAAGTAGATTGGGGCGAACATGTCCTGAAGGCAGCTAAAGCTGATGACTTGGGCTTCTTTTATTCCAGTTTAACTAGCAGTTCATCTCCCCAGCTCATCTTCTTTTGTTCCTGCCACAGGACCTGTGGTTGTTTAAGTGGAGAGACCAACAGCCCAGGACACAGATGCGCTGATGCACGAACGCAGATAATCTCGCCAAGGGACACAGGGGGCTGGAGAGCTAGTCGGCTTCTGGAACCAGCCCTGCTTACTAGCTGTGTGAGTGGGGACAGGGCAGCCCAACTCTCCTGGCCTTTACTTCCCGCGTGATGAGGTTGCTGGTGGGCTCAACCATCCGCTGGGCCCCAGGCTATCTCTGAGTCTCGGGAGTTTGGGAATTCAAGCGATCAGTTAGGTGCGTGGCCATAGCTCCTGCCCCCACCTCGATGGCTCCTCAGTCTCCACTTCTAGTCCTTTCTCAGGTCGGAGTTTCAGTGTCTCAGGTGTAACTTCTAGGTATGGCCCTTGAGTGCCCCATGGGTATTCAAGAGTCCACGTGTTCAAAATTTGGCTCATCATTTTCTTCTCCCAAACTTGCTTCTCTTCTGTGTTCTCCGTCTCGGTTAGTGACATTCAACCATGGCTCTCAGACAATCCACCCAGTAACACAAGTGGGAAGCTTGGAGCCCTGGCGCCTTGCCATGCCTTCAGTCCCTTAGCACACCACACATGCCACACTATGCACCATGTCTACATCCAAAGGGCCGCCAACGCTATCAGTTCTGACTTCCAAGTCCCTCTAGTGTCAGATCCCTCCTCCTCCCTCCCAGCACCGCTGAGCTCAGGTCCTTTGGAACAGGGACAGATGCACTGGCCTCTCCAAGTGCTGGGACCACCTGCAGTCTCGCATCTGCCCTCTGGTTAAGGCAAAATTCTTGACTCCACCTGCACCCAAATACCTTTTATTTTGCTCTTCCCCTGGGGAAGTCCGGCTCTTCCTCTGAGACTTCCAGGATCCCCAGGCCAAGGGAGCCCATCCTGCCCTGTGCTTCTTCCGTGCCACTTACTATAGCCTCTACCCCACATTAGCTGTGTTTGTGTTGAGAGGGCGGGGGCTGGGCATCAGGCTTGCCTGCTCTGCACTGTGCACAGAGCCCGGCATCCTATGCACGTTAGAGCAGATATTGACGAATAATTATGCTAAGTACATGACTTTGGGGAGAGGTGCCCAACTTGAACCCTAGCTGGTATTCACAGAATCATACAACTTGGCAGTCAGAGATAAAGCCCAACCTTGTCGCTATAATCCAATCACTTTATCTACTCAGCTTTTGTGTATTGAGAGAGTTAGGCGCCCTGGACGAGGCACTGAGATTCCAAGATGAATGAAATACCACTCTGGGCCCCCAAGGAACTTGGAGATCCTTTTGGAAAACCAAAGTAAGGGCATCCTTAGCACCTATGAGCAGATCCTACGGCCTCAGGATGGGTAACTGTATGCATTTGACTCTTATTGAGGCGGGGGAAGGGGTTGTTTGCTGTGGTTCTGTCCCATCCCTCTCCTGAGATCTGTGACTGGGGATTTAAGTTATTTCCTATGAGGACGAAGAGGACTTTACCAAACCTGCCGTAAGAATGTGGTCAACAGCATCATCGAATTGCAGGTGGTGCCGCCTGACCTTAACAGGAGCTACTGGAAAAAGCCTTTTACACCTTGTGCTGCAGGCCCCTGTGCGATATCTCCCAGGTGACATTCGTGTTTGGATTCGATGATCTCTATCTGAATCTGGATTTACATCTGTGATGTGATAGGCTGTTCTGGGTGGTCTAAAAAAGTGTCAGTTGAATAAGAAAGACCTCACGTTAAGAAGTTTAAAATTGGGGGGTGCCTGGGTGGCTCAGTGTGTTAAAGCCTCTGCCTTTGGCTCAGGTCGTGTCCCAGGGTCCTGGGATCGAGCCCCACATCAGGCTCCCTGCTCAGCAGGAAGCCTGCTCTCCCTCTCCCACTTCCCCTGCTTGTGTTCCTGCTCTTGCTGTCTGTCAAATAAATAAACAAAAATAAAAAAAAAAAAAGTTTAAAATCGGGGCGCCTGGGTGGCTCAGTGGGTTAAAGCCTCTGCCTTTGGCTCAGGTCAGGTCATGGGATTGAGCCCCACATCAGGCTCTCTGCTCAGCGGGCCTGCTTCCCCTTCTCTTTCTGCCTGCATCTCTGCCTTCTTGTGATATTTGTCTGTCAAATAAATTTAAAAAATTTTTCTAAAAAAAGTTTACAATCTTTTAGGGGAGCTAACTCATGCATAAATATAACCAAAATGTAATAAATCCCAGAAGGATTGTCGAATAGCATTTGTAAAGTGCTTTTAGTTTCCACCGTAAGCTCAGCTGATCTGGGCCAGTGAGCTTGCTAGTGGGAACAAGCTGCTAAATAGGACCAAGGACACAGGCCAGTTACCTGGGGACAGATCTGCTCAGTGACCATAGGTGACCCCCGCCCCCCCAAGCCCAGCCAGCTTCAGGCCTTACTCCTGAAAGTCCCATTGTGCATATGTGTGTGGGGGAGGGGCGGAGTGTTGGATACTTGGGAGGGTCCAGAACATTCTTATTTTGCTAAGTCTTCAGTTTCAAAGAACAGATTCTGTTTCCTAAACCCGGATGTCTGCTCTCATTTTAAATTTTGCATGATCTGGTAATCCCATCCCAAATCATAGGAATTTAAAATGCCCCAAGTTTTGAAATATACATTTTCCCTTTACAAAACTAACATGCTCCTTTCCAGGTTTCGAGAGAAATCGATTCACAGAGTGCAAAGCACTGTTTAAATCATAGAGCCTATAATGCAAGTTTTTAAATTCCCAGGTTTTTAATTGTACTGCTTGGTTTCAGACAGAGAAACAAGCTTTTGTTGACATGGATATTAGGGGAACAGTACTAAAATACATCAAAGATAGTCATACACATCCCACGGTATTTACAGGGAACACCCTCTGTCTTTCCCATATGCGGCGTGGAAAACAGGGTCAGAACGGTCCTGCAGAAACTTCCCGATGAAAACAGCATGATCAGCCGTTCCCAAGGTTGAACCCAGCTCGGGCGGAACTCCAGCCGGGGCTCCAGAGCTTCCTTCGCTGCTGCGAAGACTCTGTGCCAATCCTGCAGCGCCTGCGTGCATCCCACACGAGGGTCTCAAGGAGTCCAAGGTCCCTACAACGGAGCTAGGGCCAGGGGCACTCCTTTCCCTCCCAGACGCAGCTGAAAGACATTCCAGATGATCAGCCCAGGAGTCTCGTGAACCAGATCCAGGCTGCTCCCCCTCCCCCCAGCCTCCAGGGTTAATCAGCCCCCCCTTCTAGGGCCGCTTCACCCCACTTCCCCGCCCAGGCGCCGCCGCTGCGCCTCCTCTGTAGGGGGCTCCGGGAACTTCACTTTCCTCCCCAACACGCCCACCGACAGCTTCTGCAGAAACAAAACAACATAAAACAACAATAACAAAAGAAGGGGATTCTTCTTTGTTCTTTCACTGGGTTAACTCGGTTTATAGAATTCAACTCCCACCCCCATCCCAAGTACGCAGAGCTCTCTCACTATCCCGTCAAGTGCTGGCCGCATCACTGCGCCGGGCCGGTCCTGAGCTAAGTGCTCCTCGCGTATTGCCTTAGTTAAATCTCAGGGCAAGCTTCTGAGATCCGTGGTGTGGTCCCTGTATTACAGATACAGAAAACTGGGTACCAAGAGCAACTCGCCCAGGGTCTTAACTACTCATTAGGTGGGCACAGCTGGATTTGGAACCCACATCAGGTTTGGCCCTAGAGCCCTAAATCTTTATTGTTGTTCTGTATACCGCAAGAATAAGGACGGTAGTGGATACTTATGGAGCAATTAGTATTTGCCAGGCACCGTGGTCAAGTATTTCTTCAAACTACTCTCAGAGGCAGATATGCCACTTACCAGTTACTGGGTCTTCAGCGAATTTCTTAACCTCTTTTTAACTCAATTCCCTGTCTGCAAAATGAGACTAAAAATATAGCTGTTGTGAAGAGTAAATGAAATAATATTGGTGAAGCCCTGAGAACACAGACGGGCACATATTTATCCCTCAAAAAAGCCCCCTTTTTTTTTTTTAAAAAAAAACCATCACCTCCATTTCACAGATGAGGAACCTAGGCTTAGAAAGATGAAGCAACGAATGGGTCCAGATTGCGCAGTGCACACTCTGCGGCGCAGACCTGCTTGCCAGCGGTGCGGAAGGCTGGCCCGCCCGCAGGTGAGTTGCACCTGACAGCCGGGAGACGTGTCTCTCCGGAGTTGCAACACTACGCGCCGCAGCCCGGAGGCCTCGAAAGATCCTTAGCGAACAAGGAGGCTGGGGGTCGCCTCCTCCGGACTGGGGCGTGCGAGGGTCCTGGTGGTGCCGGGGGTCACCACCCGCGGGGGTCCCTCCGCCCTCCCTGCGGGCGCCACCTGTGCGCCGGGGCTGGCTGACCAGCGGGGCGGGCGGGGGAGCCCCCCAGACGCCCCAGGCGCACACTCACACACACACATACACACACACTCACAACCCCGCCCGCCCGGGGGCCGCTCGCCCGGAGCCCGCGGCCGGCCCGCGCTCCCCCGCCCGCCGCGCTCCAGGGCGGAGTTTCCTCCGCTGCTCATTGTTCCCGGTCCAGCGCCCGCCCCGCCCCGCCCCGCCCCGCCCGGCCCCTCCGCAGCCTCCCGCGCGCTCCTGGGGTAGGAGAGGGGGCGGGGGCCGGCGCGGACGGGACGGGAGTCGCTGCAGCCGCCGGCCGGGCCCAGCCGCGCAGACACCGCCCGCGACGCAGCCACCCGCCGCTTCTCCGCCGTCTGGCGCCGCGCCTCAGCCCAGCTCTGCCGCAGCGGCCGCGAGGAGGGGCCGCTGGAGCGCGACTCGGGAAGCCGGGGTCACCGCCCGGCCGCCGAAGCCACAGCCCGGCCTCCCTGAGCGGCGCCCACGCTCTCGCCGTTCGGACGCTCGGACCCGCAGCCACCTGCTCCCGGCCGGAGGCCAGGACACCATGCGCTCCGCGCTGGCGCTCTCGGCGCTGCTGCTGCTGCTGCTGCCGCCGCGGTCATTCTCCGAGGGAGGTGAGTGGTGGCCCGCGCTCCGCGGCGACCGCGCAGTGCCATTGCGTCCCCAGCCGGGCCGCACCTCGTGGCGGGACCCGGAGCAGCTCCGGCGCGCGCCTTCCGTGGGGGCCACATGCGGAGCCCTGACCTTGAACCGTCTACTCCTCTTCCAAACCCGAGAACACTGCAGGTGCCGGGCCCGCGCGCGGATCGTCCCCGGTCTCCATTCCGATGGATGGGAGGTGGATCGTGGTGGGGCAAACGGTGGCGCGCTGGCCATGAATGGGTTTGCTGGCAAAGCGAGCAGGGAGTTGGGGCACCGCGAGGCTCCACGCTTTTGTGGACCCCCTCAAGTCTGATCGCTCTTTTTCTCGGTGCCGGAGGGTTTGAGCAACGGTATTGTGCAGTCGTTTATTCCAGCAAAACAGCAGGCTGGAAGCGCATGAGGAAGTCCCTGAAGCAGGTGACAAGCCTCTGGCAACGGCTCACGCGGGTGATGTTCCGCGTTCGCAGAGAGGTTTCTCCAAGCAGCGTGAGCAGTTCGGCTCACCTGAGCCTGTGCTGGGGCAGGTAAAAGGGGAGTAAGTGGACCTTCCACAGTCCCAGTCACCTGGCTCCGCTGGATCCCAGTCTCCTATGCTACCAAAGGAACAACAGTTCCCTTCTATCACATGGCCAGAAAGGTGAGACCCTCCCCTCCTATAAACAGGCACTTATCTCCTGAAACAGGCTTGGGTGCACCTTAGAAACAACCCCTATATTTTTTTCTGAAGGTGAAATCTTACTCTTTTAGGGGGACAAGGAGGTGGCCACAAACACAGCCAAAGCAGAGGTCCCAAAGCCCCTGAGAACAGCTGGAGGGTCAGCCCCAGGAAAGACATGCGTTTCTTTGTGGCCCCCACGAGCACATGTCTGCGGGGAGAAAGAGTGGAGGGGGTGCTCCTACCCTAGGGCCAGGAGGACTTTGGGGACTGCTCAGAGAGCGAAGGGACCCTGCTGCTGGCAGGCCCTGGTATTTGGGGCTGTCCTCTTAGGGGGAATTTAGGATGGGATGGAATCCCAGCCTCTTCGCGGCACTGCATGGAACCTTCAGTGGGAAGGGGCCGCTTCTCCGAGGGCACGCGGGTGCAAGCATCCCGCCTTGGGCAGCCCGGACACTCCACCGCTCAGCCTAAAAGGAGAGGGTGATTTCTGTGGGCGAAGGTGTGTGCTTCCAAAGGGTATGTTGTGATGTGAAAAGTGGTCTGAACAGCTCTGAGGATGATTGCTGCCTCTGTCACCTTGCATGACTGGGAGGACTAAGAAGATGCTGGAGTGTGACCCCTCCTTGATCCTGCTCTCAGAGCAACTGGGCTTCAGTGTGGGCCTTGACATGCACCTTTTTGGTGAGACCCTCTGAGCACCCTCCAGAAGGGAGCCACCCAGAATGGGGATGCGCTGTGTCCGGAAGGATAGGCCAGTTCCCCCGGCGCCAGAACCTAGAGACTGGGCTTTGAGGAGGAGCTGGGTGTTGTTCTGCACTAAGAGAAGCTCTGGAACAACCCATGGGAAAAGCTCCAAGTTCAACTTGCTGCTGGCTTCAAGGCTGGCACTACCTTCCCTAGCATCTGAGCATTGCCCAGAAACCATGCCTCTTCCAGGAAGCCCTCCTCAATTCCAGCATGGGGCATGGCATGTGGAAAGACCTTGATACATGGGAAACAAATGAACAACAATGACCAGCACCGGACTCTCATCCCAGCAAGTCTCCTGGCCTTTGCAAGCCCCCAGGGCCCAATTCCTAAAATGCTATCGTGATATATAATAAGGGGTTAAAGGTAAATGTCTGGAAACTGGCAAAGCACAGGGGGTCTCATTATTATTATTTGTATACCTTGAGGCAGAAAAGGCAGGAGGGGTGCCGCCTGATATCCGTGGCTGTGCTGATTTAATAATACCTTCCTAGAGGGAGTCAATACGGACTCTCCCATCTCTCTGCCCTTCTGAAGGTGTAGCTGCCTGGGCTGTAGTCATGCAAGATGGGGTAACCCCCAAACTGGTGGAATCCTATGATTCAGTTCTAAACCATAAGGGTTAGGAGCAGACTGGTCTCAGCTCCTTAACAAAGGAATTACCCCACCCACGTCCCCATCCCCTACGGAGCTTACCTTTTAATACAGGCAGATCATGCAGCATTAAATCCAGGGGCCGGGCAGTCCAGACAGACCTCTTCTCAGTAATTTTGGTTTGCTCTCCATCCGGTTGAGCCACATGGCCCATTGCACCTCTGAGCTCAGTTTCCTTATCTATAAGACAGAAGAGAAGAGGGCACCTCTGGTTTCTCGTTATGTGACATTTCTAGGGTTTTCTGCCCCGTTAGCTGCAGAAGGGACAGGCTGGATTGCACTGTTGGTCTGATCGAGTTAGTCCATGGATGAATCTCTGGAAGGGAACAGTGGCTCGCTGTGGTGGACAACACTCGGACTTTGGGTCAGACACGCCCGCAAGTCTGTAGACAAAATAGTGAACTTCTAGAGCTTCAGTTTCTTCGTCCATAAAATAATGACAAAGCGACCTTGTAGTCAGCTCTGAAGATGAAGGAGAACATAGGGAGTGAGCTCAACAGTGTGCTGGATGCCCAGACAGAGCTCAGCCAGTCCTGGCTGTGATGGTGAATAAAGCATGTATGTGCATCGAGAATTTGGTGGGTCTCAGTCGGCTGAGCGGCAGGACTCGGCTAGTGTCTGTGGGTGGTGGCTGGTATGTCATAGCGACGGCTGAAGCTTTCGAGCCACAAGGTGGGGGGGGAAGGAGGCTTGTGGGAAAGAAGCGGTAAGATGTAGGTATAGCGGTGACCTAGGCAAAGCTTCCAGAAGGAGGTGGGGGTTTGTTTATACAGGGATTTTAAGATGAAAGGGGTCACTGTGGGCCCACCTGGGTGGCTCAGTCGCTTGAGTGCCCAACTCTTGGTTTGGCTCAGATCATGATCTCGGGTCGTGTCTTCGAGCCCCATGTTGGGCTCTGTGCTCAGTGGGGAACGTGCTCAGGATTCTCTTTCTCCCTCTTTCTGCCCCTCCCGGCTGGTCACTCTCTCTCTCTCTCAAACAAATCTTTGAAAACAGAAGGGTCAGGTGGGGTGGTGAGACCATTTCAGGGGCTGGCTGGAGCTGAGTGAATTGCAGGGCGGAGGGGAGACTCAGGCTGGGGGTCACGATGCGGGCTGAGCCGTGGGAAGGCTTTGGAGGAGGAGCTGAGCTTTCAGAGCCCAGAGGGAAAGTTCCATGGGATGAAGCTGGGGCTGGTGGGTATTCCTAGCATCATGGGGCTTGGGCGTGGCTCTGAGGAAAGAGGGAGCAAGCCATGGGGGTTAGGAGCAGACTGGTCTCAGCTCATGGGAGAAGACGTGGGAAAAGATGAGGAGCAGGGCGTCGAAAAGCTCTCTGGTGGCAGCTCAGCCAGAGCTTCAGGGAATGGCCACCCCGGGAGGGGCAGAGGAGTGGGGCTTGGCCCTTGTTGGACGGGGTGTCCTCTGGTGGTCACCAGGGCACCACATCTGCCTTTTCCTGAGGCCTCCATACTTGAAGGGAGAGGAGGGGCTCCTGCCCGGTGGGGTTTGAGACCTCCGCCCTCCGGAAGCTGAGGAGGAAGCGGCCCCTACCAGGTTAGAATTCCTCTGAGCAGGGAAGACTGGAGGTTTAATCCTGTCTGTCCTCAGGTATCGTTTCTGCTGAGAAGGTTTCCCGTGTTTCTAGATGGAAGCGGATTGTGTTTGGGCATTTCTGCTGACATGCAGGGGGCCCCTTTAGGGCAGGGGCAGCCTCAGTCTCCACCTCCAGAGTCCCCTGCAGCAATGGGCACGGAGCAGTGGCTCGACATTTTATCTGCACCATTCACTTGACGTGTGGGGGTGGGGGCTGACCCTAGGCCCTGGTTTCAGGCTTTCGGAAAGGGGAGCCCTAGACCAGTTTACAACCTGGACAGTGACGCTGGCTGGTGGGCTCCTTCTGCAGCAGCCAGAACCGGCAGGGACAACTGTTGAAGGTTGGGGCTTCCGGGCTTGGGATCCCAGACTGGACCAGTGGCTGTTGTGAGGACAGCTCAGCACTTAGCTCAAGGCCAAGCACTCCTCGGGAAGGTGGGAGGAACCCTCGGGGCAGCCCACCACACTTCTGGGGAAGGGGGTCAGGATTTAGAAGGTTCTACTCTGGGACATACTCTCTCCTTCACATTATCCGTATGAAGGCCTCCCAGGAGCCTTCTGCAAGTTTGCTGAACGGAAGCTGCATATTGGAGGAGAATGGCCCTCTTCTGTCCATCCCCTGCCCATCAGCCCGAGCCCCAGCCCCAGCCCCGGCCTGCCTGGAGACTTCCTCACACCTAGAGGCCAGGGAGCTCTCTCCTCAGCTCTGGGCTCACTTCCGGTTTGCGCCTGAGGGTGTGATGAAGGGCAGGGAGCTCATTTGGCAGCGTTTCCTGTCATGTTCCATTCCCAGGAACACGGGTGAGGTTGCTCAGGGTCCCTCCTTGTCATGGGTCCTGTCCACTTCGTGAGGGAGTTAGAAGGTCAAGGAGGTTGTGACTCTAGGTGGGCCACACATTCCTCATGACGGTAGGTATTCCCTTATGGAAAGCCTTCCAGAGGCGTCTCCATGGAGGATACTGTGCCAGGAGCCTGTGAGTATTTGCAGTAGCCTTTGCCATGAGACCCCTTTGGGCAACTGTTCAAAATGGAATTGGTTGGCCAAGGGTACTTGCCACACTGCTTCTGAATAACCTAGAAAATCATAGAACGCAGAATTCTAGAGCTGGGAATTTTTTTTTTTTTTTAAGATTTTATTTATTTATTTGACAGACAGAGATCACAAGAAGGCAGAGAGGCAGGCAGAGAGAGAGAAGGAGGAAGCAGGCTCCCTGCTGAGCAGAGAGCCCGATGTGGGGCTCGATCTCAGGACCCTGAGATCATGACCTGAGCCAAAAGCAGAGGCTTTAACCCACTGAGCCACCCAGGCGCCCCTAGAGCTGGGAATTTTGTGGAAATCTTCTGTATGCACTCAGTTTGCAGATGAAGGAATGCAGACCAGGGAGTGGGGTCACCTGCCCAAGTCCTAGAGATTCCCGGTGATGGCGCCCCCAGAGCCATCTGGGTGCGCGGGTATGCCGCCATGGAAATGGACCGAGCCTTTCTCTGCTAATGCTCTCCTGGGCACTGGGGAAACCTATTAAAACCCTTTTTTTTTTTTTTTTTTTTTTTTTTTTTAAAGATTTTTATTTATTTATTTGATAGATAGAGAGAGATCACAAGTAGACAGAAGGCAGGCAGAGGGAGAGGGGGAAGCAGGCTCCCCGCTGAGCAGAGAGCCCGATGTGGGGCTCGATCCCAGGACCCTGAGATCATGACCTGAGCTGAAGGCAGAGGCTTAAACCACTGAGCCATCCAGGCGCCCCTTAAAACCCTTTTAAAGAGGGTTTCATGATGGTGACAACACTGTACTGTGCCCAGACTCTCCCCGTACCACCATCTTCAGGGTAAGTTGAGGCTTGGAGCTACTTTATTCCTTGGAGTTAGGCTCTCCAAAGGCTGTCCCTACCATGACCCAGTGCTGGCCCCCATGCTGGCTACGCTGTACCTGTCTGTCTCCCATTGTCTGTGAGCCCCATCAAATCCAGCCAGAATCTGGAACACGAGTGGACAGCAATGCTTGCTGGTGCCTGGTTCGGCACTTCCCACGGGCCCCCAGCCCAAGCCCTCGTATTGGCTCGGGGCTATGATCCCACCCGTACCACTCCAGTGATCCCCAGTGCAGACCCCCCGCTTTGCTCGGCTTCCCGGCCACCCATCCTCCCTCTGTTCCCACCCCTTTCTCTGACAAACCACCACCACCCTCTCTTCCTTTATAGCCTTATCCCCCTCGGGTCAGCCACCTCGAACTTCCCTATGGCCAGGGCGCTGGGTGGCACCCCGTCCGCCAATTGTCATGGCCGGAAGGCTGTGTGCCTCAGCCCAGGGGGAAGAGAATTCTGAGGACCGGCTGACTGAGGCTAACCACGCAGCCCCAGGTTGGGATGCTGGGGTCCCTCCCAGGGTCAGGCTCCCGGAGACACATGGACTGACCAGGAGCCCACAACTGTCTCACCTCTACCTTTCAGCATAGAAGGGACAGTGGGGAAGATAGGCCTGGGAGGAGGGCACTTTAGAGCCTCACCCCGCCTCTTACCTGAAATTTACATACTCTAAGGGGCCCCTTCGTCCCCATCCAGTCTGATTTCCATGCTAACTTGCTTTGGACATGCCCACTGGAGCCATAGTCTCCAACCTGGATAGTGCAAGGTTGTCTTGGGACAGCTCTTATCTCACAGTCACTCCAGAGAAGGGAAACTGAGGCACAGCACCAAGCACTCAAAGTAGGCGGCACAACTGGATTTTCTCCAAATTTTCACATGCCTCCCTTCCTCGTTTCTGTCCACTGTCTGCCGCAAGGCCACCAGCTCCGAGAGGGCTTCTGGGCTGCCTCGTAAAACACACCCCCACCCCAACTGCCTTATTTTCCCCAAAGCACTCATTACCTTGTCCATATTCATTTCTTTCTTTGCCTCTTCCCTGGGTAGACAAATTCCATAACGGCAAGTTCCTCTGGCCAGTGTTGCTACAAATCCTGAAACAGGACCTGGGATGTAGTACTCAGTAACTGCTGAATGAATGAATGAATGAATGAGTGAGCGAGTGAGTCAGTGGCAGGGCTGGTTTAGAACCCAGAGTCTCATCTGCCAGTTCTGTGCTGTCCACGTGCAAAGCTTTTCAAACCCAGTTCTTCCAGAAGAAGAGAGGCAGGTGGCCGGTGGGGCTAGCCTTGCGCCCAGGAGGGATGGATGCCGGGCATGAAGGGGAGCAGGATGCTGGGAGGCAGGAGCGCCGTGGGACATTCAGCAGCCTCATACCTGCTTCCGAGCTTCCCCCACCCAGAGGACCCTTCTGTTGAAGGTTAGGGCTTCTGGTGACTAGAACTTGATTTGGCTGCTCTTAGCCATTAAAACATACTAGATGGACCAAGACAGACAGACATTCTCTCTCACATGATGGATGTTCAGAGGGCAGGAACGGTGGGTCTGCCATCTTGAGCACGCTGCCTTGTGGTCCAAGATGTCTCCTGGGGCTTCAGGTACAGGAAAAAAGAACAAGATGGCTGTGGCTTCTCTTTTGAGGGTACCTGCCAGAAACCATGTGCCACACTTCCAGTGATTTTGTTGAACAGAACTTGGTCCTGTGGCCACACCTAGCTGCAAGGGAAGCAGGGAAGCATACTTCCCTTGGGGAAGAGTCATTTTCACTTCAGGCACCCATATGGCTAACCCAAAAGTCAGTGGTTCAGTTATGGAGGAGTCACCAGGCTCTGGGTGGCTCAGTGGGTTGGGCATCCAACTCTTGGTTTTGGCTCGGTCATGATGTCTCAGGGTTGTGGGATCTCTCAGGGTCGTGGGTTCCATGCTCAGCATGGAGTCTGCTTGTCCCTCTCCTGCACCCCTAATAAATAAATAAAGTCTTTAAAAAAATAAAGAAGTCACAAAGAATGGGTGTTGGAGTAGGTCACTGGTGAATGCTGCCTTAGCCGGGTCCCTGCAAACCTTGGGTTTCTCTGCAGCCGCCTGCAGTCCTCATCTTGTCAATCACAAGTGTTTCTGCACGAGGGAAGCAGAGGCACTTGTCCTTCATGGCCTAAGGCTTTGCCCCCACTTTGGCTAAGCCAGTTGCAGCTTATCCCTTGTTTTTTGTGGCTTTCGGTGGGCTGGGTGGAGTTCCTTGTCACACACTAGGAAACCTGGCCACCTCCCACTCAGGTGTCTTCGCCTGGAGTTGCACCAGGGAGCCGGGCTGCCTGGGGACCTCCCATGAGCCGAGCCTCCTTGGGGTTGGCCCTAGGAGACCTGCTTCCCCTCACTGGCCTTAGAATGCGAAAGAAATGTTTCTACACCTGGTGCCTTCCCTTCCCAGCTCAGCAGGGGCGAGTACAGGGCGGAGGTGGGTACCGTCTTCCTGGACACTCAGGAGAGCAGCAGCTGGAGGCCAGTGGCTTTCAGACCCAGTGGCGGGCCTCTGTGGAGCTGCCTTGGCCACCGTGAGGCTGGGGTACACCGGGAGGGGAAAGCTAAGAGGAGGCCCATTTGGGGGTGACTCTGCATCCTCTACCTGTGGGCAGCTCTTTTATCAGTTCTTAGGGTAGATCTCCACAGAAGAATTCCTTTGAGAAAAATTTGGCGGCCGGTTGGCGTGAGGCCCCAGGCTTTGAAGTTAGAAGCCTGGATTTTAGTCTGAGCTCTGACGTTCGCCAGCCTGTGGTTTCGGGCGTGCTCCCTGGCCTCTGTTTCCCTTAGCTGTAAACTAGGCCTGACGCCTTCCTGCACAAGGGAGGGGTGAGGACAGTCGTTTCGGTGGTGTGCCTGACACTTAGTAGGCGCCGGTGCATTTTGGTTTTCCTTCTTTTATTGGCTTTGGCTCTCATCCCGGGGGAGGCTGATGAAAGGGACCCGGCCGGTGCCCCTTCCCCAGCTGGAGCACGTGCGGTGACCTCTCTGGGCCCAGCCTTTGCCCGTCTAGTCTCTGGCCCAGGGCCGGGTTCCTGAGGATGAGCCTGTGTAGACCATACCCGCAGATGGGGGTGGGCTCCGCTAAGAAGGGGCTTCAGTCCATGGCCAGGGCGGCCCGCGTTCCTGGATCCCGCCTGGTGCTTCTCGCTCTGCTTCTTGGGTGCACTGACCTTCACTTGAGGATGCAAGTTAAGGCTTTCTTTAAGCCACCAAGACCCTGATTGTGCCAGCCTCTGAGGTTCGGCCCATTCCATGGTAAAATGGAGAGTCACGTCCTCTTGCTCTTTGCCGAGATCAGCATCCTCCGGCCTCGCCTGCTCCGCTGACCCCGTTCAGGCCACGGATCTGAGTATCACCCTCTGAATAGCTTCCTTCCTCTTCCATCACCCCTACCTGACTCCAGCGCCAAATTCCCGGTGGCACCATCTGGGCCGGGCAACAAAGCATGATGGCGGTCTTCACAGCTTCTCTCCATGTTTCCTTCTTCGGGGAGGTTGCAATCTGGCAGCAGATACAAACCAGGGAACCAAGTTTCTCTTCCCAAAGATGACAAATGAGAGGAGGATAGGAGCTACTCACAGAACTGCATTTGGCTTTCAGCACAATAATCCCCAGGGGGGCATTGCTCTGTGCCTCAGTTTACCCATATGGTAAACCAGGGTTCACACCCTGGTTTTTTTGGTGTGGCTTTGTTTCTTTACCTTTTTATTGGGGGGGGGGGTCCTCCATGCTAGAGCTCAACCTGGGGCTTGAATTCATGTCCTTGAGGTCAGGACCTGAGCTGAGATCAAGAGTTGGATGCTTTTACTTGGTAAAAACTCGGTAACTCGGTAAAGTGAGCTGTGTCTCAGAGTACGCCTAAAGAGAACACCAGTGGTCCTTAAGATAGTAACAGTCAGGCTCTCAGTAATTGTTTGATAAATGAATAGGAAGCTTTTCATGAATAAAAGAGAAACATGTTCCAAATAGTTTGGGAAAGGCTGCCTACTCTACCCCTTCTTGGAAAATCAGTGCCTATCATGATCTTAAATGCTCCCAGATCTCGAAGGCCCCTTACTGCTTCCGCTTAACTCAGCATTCCCCAGATGTACTTGAATCATGGAAACTTTATCTTTTCTCCTCCATTCTGCTGGGAAATGCAGATGTAAATAAAGGCGGAGGGACCCCCTGTCCTGTCTGCCAGGACAGAGAGGGACCCAGGGACGTGGGACTCTGCTAGAAGCCGCACACTTCTTCGTGAGGAGCTGGACAGGCACACGAGGTGCGGAGCGTTGCTGCGCACGATCTTCTTGGAATGGAAATGGAGTCTTACAGCGTCCTCCTTCCTGAAGGGATTTGCAGAAAACCACATGGAAGCTTGTGGCCAGAGTCAAAGCTGCTGGTAGCAGCGCCTGCGTAGGAACAGGTTCCATTCCAGGCCAGCAGCCCTGCGTGGCTACTTGGTACTGGTGCTGCTTCTCAGATAGAAGTCAAAGGCATTATTAAGAATATGGTGGGCGTGTGTGTTTTTGACATTGGCTCTCCTCTCAGGTGGGGGCATGCGTGGTTTGCTGGTGGATTCTGGCTGCTCTTTTCCTGTGGTGTTTCTCTCTGCCCCTGCCGCTTCGGGTCCCTGTTCCTGACAGCATCGTGATTTCTGTTGTAAATTCCGTCTGAGGTTGTCATCCTGTCCCTGGGGGCTTGGAGAAGGGGCCTCCGGAGGATGTCCCGTCAGCCCGCACCCCCAGAGTGGCTCACCGGAGGCAGGGGTACTTGGGCTTTGTTCTCAGCCCTGGTTACTTGTAGATCTCATCAGGCTGTCGTTTTTCTGGGAGTCAGGGAGCCGAAGGGTGGAAAGAGGGGATGCATCTTGTCTGATGGAGACCCCAGCTTGCCTGTGCTATCCAAACTGCTGCGAGCACATAGGGCACCCTCACAGGGGCGGGTCCGGGAGTGCGCCATCCCCTTGCTCATGCAGATGTAGCCCCACACCCCAGGCCTAGGGGGCGCTGCTGAGTAGCGTGTCGCTGGGTCTCCGCCTGCCGGAGCTCGCACTCAGCAGCCCTGTGCTGTCAGCCCGGTCCCCAGCACGCCCTTTCTCCCCGCCAGGAAGGAGCGGTCCCCACCGCTCAGCGGCCATAGAGAGCCAAGGCTCTGGAGAGTGCCCGCTGTCTACAGCTGGCTCCCGGGGAGAGGCAGGGTGGGACCCTGTCCACGGGCTCTCATTCTCCCCTCAACATCCGGGGAGGTTGCATTGCACTTGGCTAGAAAAACACTTTGGCTTTCCTCCCAGGGCCTGGGGAGAATCTGGAAGTCTGGTCCTGACGGCACACTGTCTCTGAACTCCGTGGGTGCCCTGGGTCAGTCACATCAGCACACCAGCTACGGTGGCCCCTGGGGCCTCCTGTGAATGAAGCTGTGGCCTACGTAGGTGCTTACGCGTGTGTCTGTGTGTGGGATGACGGGGGGGGGGGGGGCAGAGAGCAGGTACCCAGGAGGGTCCTGTGTTGGGGGGTGAATAAAGAGAAGGCGAAATAAGAAAATGGGTTTGGAAGAGGAAGGGGCTCCATCCGCCCGGGGCCAGGAATCCTCCCAGTGGGCCTCCCGTTTCCTCATCTGTGGATGAGGGCCTGGCCCAGGAGATCTTGAGGACCCTCCTGTTTAGTATTTCAGGTGATCTGAAAGACCTGACTTGCCTGATGATTTTGGTCCCAGAACTGGGAACATGATGGCCCTGGGTGCACGTGTGTGGATGTATCTAGGAGGGCCTGGGGGAAGGGGATTGGAGGGAGGGGTGCCTCGACTGGGCACCAGGTGCTCTCGGGGGTCCTGCTGGCCTAGGCCCTCCTCCCTCTTCATCTCAGTATGGGTCAGCTGCCTCCAACCCTCTCCAGGGACAGAAGGGGAAGCAGGGGCTTGGAACCAGGAGCATATATGTACCCCACAAGATAGAGAGCCTGCTTTAGGAGCTGGACCGCAACGTTCTAGAACCCAAGGAAGGTGGGACCCAGTGCCCAGAACTCTTGACCATCTACCTGTCTCTCCTTCGTTGGGGCGGGATGAAGTGATGTCTCTGGTCCCTTTAGTTCTGCTGTCATGAGCGAGGGGTATGCAGGGCAGTGAGGTCCGTGGGGCTTCGAGAGCGGGGGACATGCTCCGCCACTGGGTCGTGCAGAGCTGTGGACGCAGCCACACGTTGGCCCTCAGTGCTCACTGCCTCTCTGGCCGCTGCGTTCCCAGCTGCTTCCTCAGCTGAGGGGCGGACATCAGCTCCTCTTCCGGCAGCGTCTTCAGCGTGAGATCCTCCCTGGAAAAGCAAAGACCAGGCTGTCAGGGAAGATGAAAAAGGCGACAGTCTCTAGAGCCAGCGTCTCTGAAGTCCTGTGGCCTTGGGTTAGGCCACAAGCCAGAGGACTGTACCCACTTTCCAGATGGGACCTCCGAGGTGGGAGGGTGATGGTAAATTACCCAGGCTTGAGGTAAATCTGGGAGTCTCGAGGTTCCAATTAGCCTCTTCTGGGTTTTTTTGTTTGTTTGTTTTTTGGGTTATTTTTACTTTTTTGAGAGTGAGTAAGTGCGTGGGTGGGGGGAAGAAAGAGGGATAGAGAATCTTTTTTTTTTTTTTTTTTAAGATTTTATTTATTTATTTGACAGACAGAGATCACAAGTAGGCAGAGAGGCAGGCAGAGAGAGGGGAAAGGGGAAGCAGGCTCCCCGCGGGGCAGAGAGCCCGATGCGGGCCTCGATCCCAGGACCCAGGGACCATGACCGGGGTGGAAGGCTGAGGTTCAACCCACTGAGCCACCCAGGCACCCAGGCACCGAGAATCTTAAGCAGGCTCCACACCCAGCGCAGAGCCCAAAGTGGGGCTTGATCTCCCAACCCTGAGCCGAAATCAAGAGTTGGATGCTTCACTGATTGAGGCACCCAGGCGCCCCAGCCCCTTCCCTTTTAAGTCTAGCTTAGTGCTCTGGGCCCAGGAGTGGCCACATAAACTTGACCTAGCCCTTCCTTCTGTACCCACCTCGCGTAGTAGCAGGACGGGTAACACAATAGAGTGGAGAAGGCAAGGGGGGATGGGAACACGTGAGGTCACTGGACGGGAGATGGTGCCTCCCCGGCCTCCACCCCTTCCAGAGCCCCAGGTCTGACCTTGGTTTCAATCTTGTGTGACCTAAACAAACCTGACCCCCTTTCCTGACCTGAAAAAGCTTCAGAGGGAAACATTCCATGTTGCTTAAAGTTTCTTCTGAACAGAAGAGCTCTGAAATGTGTGTGTGTGTGTGTGTGTGTGTGTGTCTTGGCGCACCCCCACCTTCTGTGTCCACTCTGATGTCATCCAAGCCTCTTCGACTACTTTTCGAGGATGAATTTTCAGCTGTTTGGACACCTGGCTCCAACCAGGCCGGCTCTGGGATTCGTGGTTCACTCACTTCCCTAGGCGGAGCCCATAGGAAGCGGCGCTTCCTTGACGAGCTCGAACATCTCAGACACGGGGACAACTTGGCTTTGCTTGAAAGGAACGCGGCTTTTAACTTTCCCCGCACTGCAGGCCTCGGTGGTGGGGGGACCGAGAGAGCTAGCCCTCAATTGTTTAACTCTGTTTGTTCGTGAGGTTCGTTTGTTTCTTTTGCAGCAACACCCCCCCCCCCCCCCGCCAGACCCCCTGGTCCCCACAGGCAAGCGGCCCGCCTTGGTCCTTAAACACCAAAGAGGTGTAGATTTTGAGCTTGACCGCGGAGTCGTCATGCTTCTTTCCCTACTTCTTAGGGCCAAGCAGGGGGTCTTGGGTGATGGAGTTTGGGCTTTATTTTTAACTTGCTTTGCGGAGTAAGTGGGGTTTCCCGTGAGACGGAGGGGGCATGTCCTGACACGGATCATTCTGCAGTGAGAAGGACGCAGGTGTTATTCCTGGAAGGGGAGAGTTCTCTCCAGGGCAGGGGAAAAAAAGTAGTTTGGAAATTTGGAAGGCTCTGCTTCAGCTTCCAGCAGGCGGAAACCGGTCATTCCCGGGGAAATTCACAGGCCCTGTCGCCCAGAACTTTCTCATTCCGCTCCCAGAGGCAGCTGTCCCACCTTCTATGCGGGACTTCCCTCTGGCTTCTGGCTCTTGTTTGTTTCCCGTCTGGAGCGGGGAGACCGGGCCCTGGTGGAGGTTTCCAAGGGCCGTGGAGAAATCTGTACACATCTGGTTATTTTCATGGTTTCGGGATGGGGAAGGTGGCGTGGGAATGACAACGCGCTCCCTCGGAAAAATATTTACAAGTTTGTTTTTGAACTGACCACGAAGGGAAGAGTCGGGTGCCAAGTGTGCGCATGCTTTGGCGGGAAGTCTGTGTGTGCCCGGGCGCTTAGAGAACAGTAGGTGTCCCGGGGGAAGCGGTGGGGTCAGTTGCAAAGTTGTGCGGGCATGTGGGAGCTCTAGACAGTGTTTTGTTGTCATCATTGGGCCCTTGCCTCCATGGACAGCCCCAACCGATTCTGTTCCTACCCCCGCACCCCCGCCCCAGCCCTTCCCGCCTGCTCTGCAAGGAGCCCAGTGATGGGACTGTCACAGAGGGTGTGGGAGACACCAGTGGGCTCACCCAACAGAGAGCTCTCAGTGCAGTGTCTGGCCCATATGATAAGGCTTCCGTTAAGTGCTAGATAAAAGCTCGAGGGATGTGATAAGCTGGTTGTGATGGGTGGGTTTGCAGAACACGCCACCGTGTTCGGAGAGAGGAAGCACGTACTTGTGGCCCATGGTCTCAGGCTGGCCGTGAGCCCAGTGGGACCCACAGCGCTCTGCCCTGCTTTCCCGTGTGGCCCTGGCGCTGACTTTGGCCTCTCCGGCATATGGGAGGCGTTGGCAAGGTTGTCAGTCTGGCTTCTCCTCCGACCAGACCCGGTCCTCTGCAGACTTGGAATATTTTGACATTTCCCCCCAAAGCATATACATTTTTTGAGTGTTCCTTTTGTCCCCAGGTAACTCCTCTCTCCCTGGAGTGACAAGGAGCCCGAGGCCCCAGAGCTCAGTCTTCCTGTTGTGGGGGCTTCTTGGGCCTCACACAGAGGGTCCCCGAAGCCGGTACTAAAGACAGGCCAAAGGGCACTCTGTGTCCTCCCCAGGATGCTGTCCTGTTGTCCTGACCTTTGCACGGGAGCCCTTCCTGACTCTGGCAGGCGAGGTGAGCTCGGCTGGCTGGGGATCACCCCTGCCTGCTCGCTGGCCTGTTGGTTGGTAGCTCCCGGGCACGCTGCCGGCTCACACAGACCAGGATTCACATGGTCTGCAGCGGCCGGAGGGATTAGGAGGCCCTGGGAAAGGTATTGTTTTAAGGAGGCTGGACTGTCTTTCCAGCTCAGGAAGAGCCCCGGCCCCTTTCCTGGCCTGGCTGGCTGCCCTCGCTGCCCTCACATGAAGCCTGAAGCCCCTGCCCCAAACCTCCAGGGGTCAGCATGTGCGTGCTCGTCTCATCAGGAACAGCCATGACAGGTGGCTCAGAGGCTCGTAGCAGGCCCAGGACAGGGACCTCTGCATGGGAGAGGAACCAGGGTGGGGGTGGGGGGGCCGTGGGGGCTTGGGCAGAGGTGGGGCTGCCGTCTTGGTAGCACAGTTGACTGAATTCCAGGCTCTCCTCTTACCTCTCTGCCTTCAGCCGCAGAATGAGAATAATGAGTAATCCAAAGAATGTTTTTAGAAGCTTCCTGCTGAGGAGCTCAGTCCTGTACAGGGTCGGGGTGGGGGGTTCTACCTTCTGACCCCCACCTGGAGAGCTTCTGATGAGGGTGGGGTGTGGATGTGCCATCATTAGAGCCACCCTTCTGTGAATGGTGTGCAAACTAAGGCCTCCCGTGGCTGGTCCCCTAGGGAAGGAGAGAGTAGCATTGCTCTAGATGGGAGTGACAGCTCGCCAGCCCAGGTGTGGGTCTGGGATGCCCAAGCAGAGGGGAGATTCCCTCTGGGTGCAGCATCTGAACAGGAGATGGGGAAGCTCAGGCCCCGGGGCCTAGGGCTAGCCCTGCTGGCTCCTCTCTCTCCCCACACTCTGCAGGACTTGTGACAATGGCCCTGCCCATAGGGCCCTGCCCCTGCACACCGCTCTGTGCAAAGGCATGGACTGCACTGAGCTCGTGTGGATTGGCCCTGTGCCGTGAGTCACCCGCGTGCCCACCAGCAGTAGAGGAGGGTAAGCCCATTATGGGATGTCCACGTGCCAGAACAGTCAGAACACGAGAAGGATGAATCGTGCAAATAGAGCGTCCAGGGATAGAAGCCAGGCGCAAACATTGGTCAGTGGTGTGTGATGGTATTGATAGACACACCACTAGCCCGGGATATTTAAGTCAGAGGAGAACTTACCCTTGGGGATGGAGAGTGGCTGGAAGGGAACAGCGGGCTTCCAGGATCAGACGTCCTGTTCGGTGGGTGATCTGGGGCCGGGGTTGTGATCTGTTGACGCCTGTGACGTGTGCAGTTCTCTGAACGTGTGTAATTCCTCAATGAAACACTGTGAAGATAAAGGAGGAGCTGTTCTCTGAGGGTCTCCTGACTCACCTCTGCAGCCCAAACCCCAGACAGTTCAGGGGGTGGCCCGGGGAGAGAGGCTCTGTGGACCAGGAGCAACCAGCCCGAAGGAGAAGCGGAAGGGAAGGGAGGTAGGTGCCCTGATCCGCGTGTCTGTAGGCTGTCTTCTGCCCTGGCCATTCCTGCGGGGATCAGAGGGGGCCCGGGGCTGGGTGGCCCCAGGCTCGGGAACATGGCCAGCACCTGCTGGGGATGGGTGCTGTGTGGGCTCCAGATGCAAGGGGACCCTGCCAGGACAGGGCTGTCTCCGATTTTTTCTGTTTTGTTCTTTGAGTAGGCAGCAATTCAGGTGTTACTTTTGGTGGCACGCGCTGCAAATTCTTTTTGCCAGTTTGCCATCACAGGTTTGGTTTCTGCTAGTCTGCTGGGTGCAGGCGGCTCTCATCGGATCCTTCTGGGAGATCACAGCCTCCTGTCCACAGTGGGCTGCAGACCTGGGCACCCCGCCCCAGACCCAGGAGGCTCATGGACACCAGGGGTCCACAGACCGCAGCTCTACCGCCAGCTTGTGTAAATACAGTTGTGCTGGGGCCCGGCCACACCCGGGCACTCATGGACCGGCCGCTGTGCGTGCTTTTCCGGCTATAGTGAAGCGTAGTGGCCGTTGAGGGAAAGCCTGCTAATGACCCATTAGACGTTACTGTGGCAAGATGACTCTGTTCTTTTTTTTTTTTTTTTTTTTTTAAGTATTATCTTTTTAAAGATTTTATTTATTTATTTGACAGAGAAAGATGAGGAGAGAGGGAACACGAGCAGGGGCAGGGGGAGAGGGAGAAGGAGAAGCAGACTCCCATAGAGCGGGGAGCCTGATGCAGGGCTCGATCACAGGACCCCGGGGGTCATGACCTGAGACGGAGGCAGACGCCCAAGGACTGAGCCACCCAGGCCGGCACCCACAGTGTCGTTATTCTGCAAATGGAGAGCAAGGCCCAAGAAGTTCAAGCGGCTTGGCCTAGTCCTCAGCTAAGACTCGGAAGACCCTGCTGGTCTTCCTCGGCACCACAGCAGGCCCTGGGAAGAATGCCCGTCCTCGGTCTGACTGCGCCAAGCCCCCGACCCCTCGCACTCTGTGGTGTTGAACAGGTTACCTCTTCTGACCTCGGTTGATCCGCAGAAACTGCTAGAGTTTTCCAGCATTAGGCGTCGATACCACGTGAAAGGCCCTGGGGCCTCAGCAGGTGGTCAGTACATTTCAGTGTGTGAGTCCCCAACCGTCTTCCAGGGCCAGACCCCCAACCAGACTCTGACCACCTTTGCCCACACCCCTCAAGGGGGCGTGGATGGGGAGAGAGGCAGAAGGGATGTCGTTTGGGTTCACTGAGGAGGAAACGCAGGCCTGGGAGAGCTGGGCACACCCGGCATCTCCCTGCTGGTCCCCCGCCCGCCGGTGCCAGAGCCCGGCTGGCTTGAAGGGAAGAGGCTTGGGCTGCCCGGCCTTACCCGGTGAGAGAGGCTACAGCCTGCGCGTGCTGTCAGGGCGGACCTGGAGGCTGCCAGCCGGAATGGCCCTTCCTCCCTCCCTCGGCCCTGCTCCCACTCTCCCCCCAAGGCTTGTCTGAGGAGGGGGGACACCTCCCAAAGCTGGACCCCTCCTGGGCCCCAGGCTCTTCTTCCTTCCACAGGAAGATTCCAGTTACCTTTCCCCTTGACTGCAGCCACCAGGATGGTGTCCCCTGCGGGCTCACGCTGCTCTGGGAAGCCTAGGAAGAGACCCAGTGGGTCTGAGGATGCCTTGTGTCTTCCTCCCCTGTGTCAAAGCCTTAGAGGGGCCAGTATCCCCAGAGGCTAATGGCGTGGCCCTGTCACAGGGAGTCAGGGTGTGGGCATGACCCCAGGGTCCCTTAGAATATAATCTTAGCTAATGTTAATCGAGCACTTTCTATGTGCACTCGCTGCTCTGAATACTTGCAGAGATTTAGTTACTATGATTACGCTCCTCTTCACTTGGGACAGATGAGGAACAGAGTGAGACACTTGCCTGGCGCACAACCAGCGTGCGGGGGAATGGGGACCGGGATCCAGATGCCCGGCCCCTGAGTGCGTGCCCTCAGGCACCAGCCTGTACTGCTGGCCTGGCGGGGAGGGGACAGGGGTCACAGTGGGACTGGGCCGGGCTGGGTGTAGGCAGGAGCTGGCTACCCTCTGGCTCTGGGTTGCACTCCTGGTGTAGGGGAGGGGAAAGAAGAGAGATCTGCTGGCTTGGGGCAGAAGAGGTGGCATGGGGTCCTCTGGCCGTGGTGCCTCCCCCTGAGGGGAGGAGTATAACCACGTGAAGTCCGCCTTTCTCCTTCGCGGCGAGACCTCCAGGCTGGACAGTGGCAGCCTCCTGCCCAGGGAAACAGCCAGACAGGGCCCCACCCTGAGCGCGAGTGTCGGGGCAGGCCAGCTGAAACAAGCTGATAAGGGCAGAACAATTCTAGATTTGAAGAATGCCCGGAATTATCTCCCCTGAGGGGGCAGCCCTGGGCCCCTTTGGGGGAGCCGGTGCTGAGGAGCCAGGCCTGATAACCCCTTGGGGTACCGTCCTGCCGTCAAGAGGCACCAAGAAGACAAGCTCCTAGCGGGGCCCACAGAACCGTGGGGACCCGGAGGAGGGGCAGGGAGGGTGGACCAGGACCCGTGGCCGCACGTCTGCCTCACCACCCTGCCCCAGTGGGCTGGGGAGGGCACGCGGACCCTGCCCTTCCCCAGACAGCAGGAGCAGCCCTTCCTGCCATTTCTGTTCTCTGTTCTTCTTAACTTCACCCCCAGCCCCTCGTCCTAGTGTGAGCCGCCACAACAAAGTACCACAGCCCGGGGGGCTTCGGCAACAGACATTTCTTTCTCACAGTCCTGGAGGCCGGGAAGTCCGCGATCTGCAGGGTCGGGTTGTAGTAAGGGCCCTTCTCCTGGCTTCTAGATGGCCATGTTCTGTGTCCTCACATGACAAAGAGAGGCGAAGCACTGGTCTCTTCCTCATGACCTCATCTAATCCTGATTGTCTCCCAAAGCCCCCCCACCCCCACCCAGTACCATCCCATGGGGTGGGTAGGGCTTCAACCGATGACTTTGGGGTGGGGGACACAGCCAGTCAGTCCGGAGCACCCCTCAGTTGACCAGATGCATTTTGGGCCCAAGGAGCGGGCGGTTTGGAGGGGTATAGAGAACAGCCCCAGAGAGCACTGCCCCCCCGCTCCCCCTCCCCGCCCAAAAAAAAAAAAAAAGGCACTTGGAATTCTCAAACCTGTGCTTATCGCCTTATTTGGATAAAGGGTCTCTGCTATAATTAAGTTTGGGATCTTAAGGTGAGAATACCTGGGTGGACCCTAAGTCCAACAGCAGATTTCCTTACAGGAGACCCAGAGAAGAGGCGGCAGCAGCAGGACCAGGAGGCAGGGATTGGCCCAGGAATGCCCTTAGCCCCTAGTGGCTTCAAGGGGCGCGGGGAGGGGGTGGTCCGGGGGGTTGGGGAGAGGGGTCCCTCTTGGAGCCTGCAGAGGGAGTGAAGGCCTGCGGTACCTTAAATCACCCAGTTTGCAGGGATTTGCTACAGCAGCCAGAGGAAACTAATCCAGGACCCGAGGCACAGAGAGGGTCAGGCTTCCCCGGCACCCACTGCACGCCTGGGGAGAGGGATGAAGCTGGTTGGTTGGGGTGAGAGGAGTCAGCTTTGCTCTGACCTTTCGCAGCCGCCATCCTCTTGCCCATAAGCCCCTCGCTGGTGCTCTTCACCCACGTCAGGCTTCCCCGCCCTCCCCATCCCCACCAACACCTGTTTAGGACCTTGCGGGGGATGGGAGGTGGAGACGGGCATTCCGAAAGCCACAGCATTTAGAAGGCATGGACACAGGACAGGTGAGCAGACCATCAGAGCAAACAGCCTCCAAGGATAGCAGCCACGTGGGGGCCGAGGGCAGCATCCAGAAGGACCTCTTGGCGGAAGGCAGTGCGCGCCCAGCTAAGTGGGAGACAGCGAGGAGGCAGGGACAGGGACGGATGACGGGATGGAGTGAGGAAGGGGCCTTGCGAAGGCCCACATGGAATGACAGGTGCCCCGAAGCACAGAGGTGGGGACATCATGGGGGCGCGGCAGGGAGAGCAAGGAGTGAATGTGGTGTAGAGAGAGGGTGTCGGAGTGTGGGTCTGCATGCCCCTAAAGCTCCCCATTCGCCCCACATCGCCCTACGTCCCAGCGACTCCCCCGGCGCCTGGCGGTAAGCGGGCCCATGCAGCCTGGGCAGCGGGATCGGGGGTCCGAGAGAGGTGGGCTCTAGCGCGCTGGCGGGGGCTCAGACTTCAGCCAGGCTGCACCTGCGGTAGCATCGGGCTCCTGGGAGAGGGGAGAGGCTCAGGACAGGTGGCACAGACGGCAACGGGAGTTTCGAGGTCTGTCTGTTCTTGGAAAAGGACGCCCAGAGCAAGGCCTCCGAAGGGGCCGGTTAGGGTGGCTCTGTCGTCCCAGCAAAGGTGGACTTAACCTAGGTCATGCTTAGGAGAGCGCCTCCACCTGAGAAATCCTGTCCTTTTAACAGACGCGCTCCGTGGGGGCGAAGGCCATGGGGGATCCGAGGCAGAGCCGGGACCAGAGAGCTCAGATCTCTGGATTCCCGGTCCGCCTGCTTTCTTTGATCCCACCCATCCGGGAAGACGCCAGCTCATCTCACCTGGTTTCTGCCATCTTACTCCCTGTCCCCCACCCCCCCTAGCTTTTTGGTGTTATTTCCCCGGAGATAGGTATAGTTGGGGGTGATGAGCCGGGGGTAACAAAGGAAGGAGGGGTGGACCCTGGTGTCCAGGCGGGCCTCGCCCCCGGCCCCTGCCTTCCTGCTCTCCCTCCTCACACCCTCTTCCTGGGGCATTCTTTCCAGTTTCCTTTCCGGCTATTAATAGCCTCGAGTCATCCCAGGTCTGTCAGTAGCCAGGAATGGGAGGAAGCAGGCCCTCACCAAAGGCTGGGAGCGGTGTTCTCCTCTCGCCAGGGGAGGAGGCAGGCCTGGCTTCTCCTCCCCACGACCCCACAGCGCACGGGGCAGTGCGGGCGGTTGGAGGGAGGAATAGCGTCTCGCTGGCACAGCATCCAGCGCCTGCTCGTTTTCTTTCCAGACCCGATTCAGGGTCTCTCCGGGTTGCGGTTACCTCTGCTCTCTTCGGCAGCCCCCCCTCTCCCACTCTCCCCGATTCTGGGTGACCTCCGTACCCACTTGTATGAACAGTGAGATACCCTGGCCTCCCATTTTCGAGACTTTTTCCCATCTCCACTTCGCTGGGTCATTCCTGTTCCACACCCTGGCCGTGACCACCCCCCCCCAAAGCTGCACCACCTCTGAAATCTTGAAGCATTGCATTCTTGGATCACAGTTTCTCTACCTTCCAGATCCTTTGTGCAGGTGCTGGGACCTAATGCTTGAACCGAAGATAGCATCCCTCCCTCCGTGTGGCCTGTCGGCCCCCGTCTGACCTTGCCCTCCTGTCCTTCCCTCCCCATCACGGTAACTCTGACCTCCCAGATATCCGGTTCCTTGCACCCTGTCCCGCCGGTGTACTCACCTACAAACCCTGCTCCCAGATGGACTCTGCCTCCACTGTCTCCTTTCCGTGCGCGAGCAGGAAACTGCCGGGGCGAAACCACACGCTGGCTGATGGGTTGAATTTTCACATCATGTTTCCAAGCCCCTGTTTGGCACCAAAACTACTTGGCATTCATCCTTTCGTTCTTTAGTACGGTTGGTTCCACAGTGCAGTCCTCTGACCTGCAGCAGCAGAACCATCCAGGAACTTATGAGACGTCTAAATTCTTTTTTTTTTTTTTTTTTTTAAAGATTTTATTCATTTATTTGAGAGAGTGACCGGGAGAGAGACCGAGAGAAAGAGCACGAGCCGACTGGCAGGCAAGGAGCAGAGTCAGGGAGAAAAGCAGACTTGCCGCTGAGCAGGGCACCCGGCCAGGGGTCATCCCAGGACCCTGGGGTCATGACCTGAGCTGAAGGAAGAAGCTTAACCCACTGAGCACCCTAAATTTAGGCACCCCTAAAATTCTCATGCTGTGTCCCAGATCTGCTGAATCAGAAACTCTGGGGCTGGGATTGGCTCTCGGGGTTTTAACAAGCCCTCTAGGTGATTCTGATGGTCACTAAAGTTCGAGAACCATTTTCCGGTAGGTTCACTATTCCCCTTTCCAAAATGAGAATTTGGTACTTTTCCCTTGCACATGACTTCATCTGTAATCTTCCTGCTACCAGAATGACAAATGTACTTACCCATCTTCTTCCCATTTCAAAGAGAGACCCGGAGCCCTGCTGTACCTCCCTCTCGCCCTCTAGCAGTAGCCGTTGTCCTACAGGAGTATTAAATTGTCTGTGGAGTATTAATATATTCTCTGTTTCCAACTCTAAAAGTATATGGTTTCACTTTGCCCATTTTTGAGCTCTATTAAAATAGCATATAGGGATGCCTGGGTGGCGCAGTCAGTTAAGTGTCTGCCTTCGGCTCAGGTCATGATCCCAGGGTTCTGGGATCAAGCCTGGAGTTGGGCTCCCTGCTCCGCGGGGAGCCTGATTCTCTCTCTTTCCCTCTGCCTGCTGCTCCCCCTGCTTGTACTCTCTCTCTGTCAAATAAATAAGTAAATAAAATGTTTCAAAACTATTATATAAATCATATTAAGTATTCCTGTTCTTTTAGTTAGTGTGTGTGTGTGTGTATATATATATATATATATATTTTTTTTTTTTTAAGGTTTTATTTATTTGACAGAGAGAGACACAGCGAGAGAGGGAACACAAGCAGGGAGAGTGGAAGAGGGAGAAGCAGGTTTCCCGCCGATCAGGGAACCCAACGCAGACAGACTCTTAATTGACTGAGCCACCCAGGTGCCCCAAGAAATATATTTTAGATACAAATCTTTTATGCTTATATATGTTGTAATTATCTTTTGATTCTTTTTCATTTTTCTTTTGGTTTCTTTTTTAAAATCTTTGCTTTTTAAGTAATTTTATTTTTTTTAAGATTTTATTTATTTATTTGACAGAGATCACAAGTAGACAGAGAGAAAGAGAGAGAGAGGAGGAAGCAGGTTCTCTGCTAAGCAGAGAGCCCGACGCGGGACTCGATCCCAGGACCCTGAGATCATGACCCGAGCTGAAGGCAGAGGCTTAACCACGGAGCCACCCAGGCGCCCCCCTTTTTAAGTAATTTTAGATTTGCCAAAAAGTGGCAAGGATGATGTAGAGTTTGATGTACCTTTCCCTCAACTTCACCTGATACTACCATCCTACACAGCCACCGTACATGTATCGCAATGGACCGACACTGTACAATACTGTTAACTACACTACAGACTTGATTCCTGTTTTACCATTATTTCCCCTTGATGGTCTTTTTTGCTCCAGAATCCATCGCCTTCCATCAGCCTGTCTCACTAGTCTCTTCCAGCCAGTGGCAGTGACTCTGTCTTTCCCTCTTGTCTGTCATCTTGCTGGTCTGAAGAGTACTAGCCGGATATTTTGTAGAATGGCCCTTCAGTTTAGGTGTGTCTGCTGGTGTTTTGTTTTGTTTTCCATGATTAGACTGGGGGTTTTGTGTTATTTATTTTTCATGGAAGTAGAGTTGTCGTACAACTCTGTATTGGTTTTAGGTGAACAGCACAGTGATTCAACAACGATAGGCATTAGGAAATGTCTATTAGTTTGCTCCCTAGGTTTTTTGGAATTGGCCCACTTCTTTTTTTAAGCACTTCTTTACTTTCTGGCATTACAAGCTGTTCCAGGCTTATCTTGTGCTTTCCCTTCCTCAGTGCTAGAATCCAGCTATTTTTTCCAAGGAGAATGGTTTTTGGAGAGTGGTTGGGGATCCTTGATATCACTGGTGTGTCAGTGCTTCTAGACCCTCTCAGTGGAGAGCCTAAGAAATACATGTTTGTACTTACTCATGTGTGCACCTGTCTGTGTGTTTCTTTATATGTCTGTATGCATGGGTTAACATATGCGTTCATCCTGACATCTGTCACTAATCCGACATCACAGAGCTCACATAGCTTTCTCCCCACCTGCTCTTGCTTATTTGCAACTTCTTTCTGTGACAGTGAGAAATCTGGCTTACGTTATTCACCATTTATTTTCTTATTTACCAACCTTGGCATACCCATAAAGTAGATTTATTTTATTTTTATTTTATTTGTCAGAGAGAGAAAGAGAGTACGCACAACCAGGGAGAGAGGTAGGCAGAAGGAGAAGCAGGCTCCCTGCTGAGCAAGGAGCCTGAAGCTAGACTCGATCCCAGGACCCTGGGACCATGACCTGAGCTGAAGGCAGACGCTCAATCAACTGAGCCACCCAGGCTTCCCTCTAAAGTTTAACTGACAACCCATAATCTTCTGGGTAAGAGATTTACCCTGTTGAGCACTGTTTATTCTTTTTGTTTTTAGCTTTACAATACCCAGTCAATAAAGTATTTTTCAGTTACTTTGGTCAACTGTGTTCCCCCATCCCGAGGCTATGTTATACATTTGCAACAGAGTTAAGTTTATTTTCATAGTCTTCGCTACATCCTAGGATTTCCCTAATATCTCTGCTTTTTGTTTTTCTTCTGAACTTGTGCTAAGTAAAGTTATTTCCTTGGGGTATTTAGTTCTGTGCGTTTCAGCAAATACAGTCTTGTGTCCGTCACTTCAGTACTATATAGAATAGTTCTGGGGTTGCCCGGCTGGTTTAGTAGGTGAAACATGCGTCTTTTGATCTCAAGGATGTAAGTTCAAGCCTCACATTGGGTGTAGAGATACTTAAAAAACAAAACAAAACAAAAAAACCCAGTTCTATTGTCCTAAGTCACTTCTTCTTTCCCTCCAACTAGTGACCTCTTTTCTATTCCTACAGTTTTGCCTTTTCCATAATGACCTATAAATGACCTCAGACACTTGTAGTCTTGTGTCTTCTTTCACTTAACATTTTATCTTTTGGATTCCTCCCTGCAATGTGAGTCAGTCCATTCCTTTTTATTGCGAAGTAGTCTTTGTATGGATGTATGACAGTTTGTTTTATCCATTCCTTTGCTGAAGGATATCTTGGTTGTTTGCAGCAATGATGGATAAAGCTGTGATGAACATTTGCAGCTGGGTTTTTGAGTGACCACACGTTTCCAGTTGTTTGGGGGGTACATACGGAGAATACGCTTGCTGAGTTCTACGGTGATTGTACGCCTAACTAAAAGAAACTGCTCTACTGTTTTCCAAAGTGGTGGTCCTGTTTTGGACTCTTACTAGCAGTGTGTAAGAGTTCTTGTTTAACATGTGAGCTTGTCAGACTGTTTTTAGCCAGGTAAGAGGCATGTAAGGGGTGCCTGGGTGGCTCAGTGGGTTGAGCCGCTGCCTTCGGCTCAGGTCATGATCGCAGGGTCCTGGGATCGAGTCCCGCATCGGGCTCTCTGCTCAGCAGGGAGCCTGCTTCTCCCCATTCCCCCTGCCTGCCTCTCTGCCTACTTGTGATCTCTGTCTGTCAAATAAATAAATAAGATCTTTTAAAAAAAAAAAAGGCGTGTAATGACATTACAGGGTAGTTCTAGTTTGCATTTGCCTAATGACATTGAACATCTTTTTATATACTTATTTGCTGCCTGTATATCGTCTTTGGTAACTTCTTCTAGATCTTTTGCATGTTAAAAAAATTGAGTTATCTCTGTATTGTTGAGTTTAAGTTATTTAAGGGGTGCCCCCCACCTTACTGAACTGGCTAGGGCTTCTAGTACGGTGTTCAGTAGGAGCGGTGACAGGGACATCCTTGCCTTGTTCCCAAATTTAAGGGCGAAGCATCAGTCTCTCCACATGAAATATGTTAGCTACTGGCTTAATTTGCAGATATCACTTATTAGGTTAAGAGAATTCCCTTCTGTTCCTAGTTTGCTCAGATTTTTTAAAAAAATCATAAGTGAACAGTTAATTTTGTCAAGTGATTTTTCTGCACGTATTGAGATGATCATATGGTTTTTCCTTTTCTTGTTAATATGGTGGATTGGGTTGATTGCTTTTCAAGTACTGAATCAGCCGTGAGGTGAACCTTGCTTAATCATGATGTAGTATCCTTGTAATATATTGCTGGGTTTGGATAGTCATTAGGGAAATACAAATGAAAGCCACAACTGGATACCCCGTCATGCCCAGTAGAATGTCTGCAATGGAACAGACAGATGATAACAGTTGTTGGTGAGGAGGAGGAGACCTTGGAGGCCTCATACACTGCTCGTGGGTAAGTGGGCATGAAATACGGTGCAGTCACTTTTGAAAACAGTTTGGCAGTTCCTCGATGCTAAATACAGAGTTACCATATGATCTGGGAATTCCAGTCCTGGGTCCATATCCAAGAGGAATGAAAACCTGTGTCTACACAGAAACTTGGACACACATGTTCGTAGTAGCTTTATTCAAATGACCACAAGGTGAACGACCCAAATGTTCATCGACTGATAAGTAGATAAACAAACTGTGGTCTGTCCCAACATGGAGTCGTCACTTAGCAATAAAAAGAAATACAGGACTGACACCTGCTTGAACCTGGGGGAAACTATAGTGGAAAAAGCCAGGCATGAGAGACTCTTCACTGTAGGATTCCATTTCTGGGAAATGTCCAGAACAGGCAGATCCACAGAGACAAAGGCTGGATGGGTGTGTGCCCAGCACACGGCTTTTCTTCTGCTGCGTCTTCCGGGTGAGGGTTTGTGTTAATTCAGTGAAGAGTTGACCTTCATTTTAAACTTGTTGCGCCACAGGCTGCAAATCCCCCAGTAATCCCTCTGTCTGCCTCCCTGTTTGGCTGTAAGTCTTCCTTCTTTGCTGCTGGGACCAGTCTGTCTTTCACAATTCCCTCCAGCTGTATTCATCTTTTTTTTTTTTTTCCCTTAAGATTCTATTTATTTATTTAAAGATTTTATTTATGTATTTGACAGAGATCACAAGTAGGCAGAGAGGCAGGCAGAGAGAGAGAAGGGGAAAGCAGGCTCCCCGCTGAGCAGAGAGCCCAACTCGGGGCTCGATCTCGGGACCCTGGGATCATGACCCGAGCTGAAGGCAGAGGCTTTAACCCACTGAGCCACCCAGGTGCCCCAAGATTTTATTTATTTGAGAGAGAGAGAGAGAGAGAGAGCAAGGGAGAAGATGAGCTGGGGGAGAGGCAGAGGGAGAAGCAGGCTCCCTGCTGAGCGGGGAGCCCAATGCCAGGCTCCATCCCAGGAACCTGGGATCATGACCTCAGCCGAAGGCAGATGCTTAACCTACTGAGCCACCCAGGCGCCCCTATCCAACTTCTATTTATGTCACACTTGCTATCGCTAGCACTTTGGGTTAGTAGCAGGGAGAAGGACATTCTCTGATGTTTTGATAAACGTGATTCTTAAAAGGCGCTGGAACCTGGGGCTTGAGGGTGTGGCCGTCATTGGTGCCCAGCCTCTTTTCTAGAAGCTACGCTGGACTTAGCACGTATCCCTGCCCTCCCCAGGGGAGAAGGGCTTTTTTATTTTTCCTGTTCCCTTTCCCAGCTGCAATGGGTTTCCATCGTACCCTCTGGCTAAAAGATTTTTGCCTTTCTCCTGCAGTTTATTTATTTATTTTTAAAAAAGATTTTATTTAAGCAGGCAGAGAGGCAGGCAGAGAGAGGAGGAAGCAGGCTCCCCGCTGAGCAGAGAGCCCGATGCGGAGCTCGATCCTAGAACCCTGAGATCACAACCTGAGCCAAACGCAGAGGGTCAACCCACTGAGCCACCCAGGCGCCCTCTCCTGCAGTTTAATGCTTCTGTTTCCTCGATGAAATAGGAGAGATGAATCTGGGCAGGGTCTCATTGGTGGCTGGCATTTTGCTTCCCCAGGTTTGTTGGGTTTCCTCCAGCTTCCTCAGGCTACAGATTTTTTTGAGCTTCTCCCGGGGAGTAAGGCTGTTTTCCCCTAGTGGGCATGGGGCTGTATGGCGTTTCAGCAGTGACTACTGTTTTCTTCCCCTAGCCGGCCGCACGGGAGAACTTTCTCAGGGTTCTCGCCAGGCATCCTCATGAGCTCCCGGTGGGTTTCCTGGCGGGAGAAAGCCTACACAGGGTGGGGGGGCTCTTCCCGTGTCTGCAGCCCGCCAGGCTTCACAGTAGCCCATCCTCAGCCTTTAGCAACCATATTTTCTTACCAAACCCTGGTCCTGTGCACACAAATGCTTGTGTCCCATTTCTCCCCGCGGTTGCCAGTTGCCACTTTTCAGGAGAGTTGTTTGCCCATGATCTCAGTTCTCCAGTGGTTCAAAAAAAGTCATAAATTTTCTGTTTTTTCCAGCTTTTTTCTTGGTGTAAGGGTAGGAGCAGTGTTCTTTCTGGCTCTCTGTTCTCGTTGACTGAAACTGGAAGTCCTGGGGCTCTTTTTAAAAAAGATTTTATTTATTTGAAAGAGAGAGAGAAAAAGAGTGCACGAGAGCCCATGAGCTGGGGGTAGAAGGAGAAGCAGGGTCCCCACTGAGCAGGGAGCTTGATGTGGGGCTCCAGGGCGATCCAGGAACCCTGGGGTCATGACCTGAGCTGAAGGCAGCCACTTCACTGACGGAGTCACCCATGCACCCCCTGTTTGTGTGTGTGTGTGTGTGTGTGTGTGTTTATATGCACACAGATTCTTCGTTTTGATGAAGCCAAATTTTATCAGTTTTTCTTTGGCGTGTACTTGTGTTTTGTCGATTGACCACTGCATATAAAATAGTTCCTTTAACAGACACATATTAAGGCAGAAGAGACTATGCTATAGAGAGGTTCACATAAAAGGGCTAGAATTATTGGACCCTTGAACCCAGGCTTAGATTTCCTATCTGAGAAAGGTGTTAATTAATAATTTGATTTCTTTATGTGTATAGGACAGATTATTATGTCTATTTCTTCTTAAGTCACTCTGGTAAGTTGTATTTTCTCAGGAATGTGTCCGTCTAATCTGCTTCAGTTTTATCAGCAATTGCTCATACTAGCTTGTACTATAAATATATTTTATTATTTTTATACCTCATATTTTGTATTTATGCATTCTGGGTTGTTTCTCCCTTTGATCAACCTCACCAAAGACTTTACTATTTTATTAGTTTTTAAAGAAAGTCTGGGGGCATCTGGGGAGCTTAGAGGATCCAACTCTTGATCTTGGAGTTACGAGTTTGAGCCCCATGGTGGGTGTAGAGATTACTTAAGGAAAAAATAAGTAATAAAAAAAATAAATTTCCTATGTTAAGAAAGATAAAATACCTTTTGACTTTGTTGATACTTGCTATTGTATTTTGTTTTCTGTTTCACTAATTTCTCCTTTTATCTTTATTATTTCATTCCTCCTATGGGGTGAGGGGTTTGCAGCTTTCCATTATGGAATTGAAGAGTATATATAGGACCAGATCTGAGCAGGTCCTGAGGAAGGACACATCGTAAATTGCAATGCGGCCCATGCCCTCAGCATGCCTGTTCCTGCTGTACCGCCGCCTTTCCGTCAACTCCTCCCCAAAGGTCCCAAAGAAAGTAGTTCGCGGTGATCAGTAGTCTGAGGCATGAATAAAGCCAGGTTAGGTTTATGTATGTACTATGCTGGAGCCAGGCAGGAGTGGGCTGAAGTGGGATGGTAGCCCTGTTTAGGGGTGACACTGAGGTATAGTAAGGATAGAAAGTTCTTTCAACAGAGAGGGCTTTATTTATTTATTTATTTAAATGATTTTACTTATTAATTTGACAGAGAGAAAGATTACAGGTAGGCAGAGAGGCAGGCAGAGAGAGAGGGGGAAGCAGGCTCCCGGCTGAGCAGAGAGCCCAATGCAGGGCTGGATCCCAGGACCCTGAGATCATGATCTGAGCTGAAAGCAGAGGCTTAACCCACTGAGCCACCCAGGTGCTCCCAGGGAAGGCTTTATTTTTTTTTTTTTTTTTATTATTTTTTTTTAAAAGATTTTATTTATTAATTTGACAGAGAGAAATCACACAAGTAGACGGAGAGGCAGCCAGAGAGAGAGAGAGGGAAGCAGGCTCCCTGCTGAGCAGAGAGCCCGATGCGGGACTCGATCCCAGGACTCTGAGATCATGACCCGAGCCGAAGGCAGCGGCTTAACCCACTGAGCCACCCAGGCGCCCCCAGGGAAGGCTTTAAATGGTACATTTCATGGTCAGTTTTTGTTGTTGCTGTTGTTTGGTTTTGGGGAGGTTTTTTTGAAGGCAAGCTATATTGAGGTGAGGATCTGGCCAGATTCACAGGCAGAAGCTAATGATTTTGGGAGAAAAGCTTAGGAACTTAGAAGAAACAAGAATAGAGAATCAGTGCAAGGAACTTTAGGGAGGAGGCATATGGATGGATATCTCTTTTTTTTTTTTTTTTAAAGATTTTATTTACTTATTTGGCAGAGATCACAAGTAGGCAGAGAGGCAGGCAGTGAGGGAAGTAGGCTCCCTGCTGAGCAGAGAGCCCGATGCGGGGCTCGATCCCACAACCCTGAGATGTGACCTGAGCCGAAGGCAGAGGCTTAACCCACTGAGCCTCCCAGGCGCCCCTGGATGGACTTCTTCAGATAGATCTGGAATGCAAGGATTTTTATCGCACTCTTTACACTTTTTTTTTCCTTCTTCAAGATTTTAGTTGAAAGAGTGAGAGTACATGAGTGGGAGAGGGAGAAGCAGGCTCTCCCTGAGCAGGGAATCTGATGTGGGGCTGGAGCTGAGATCAGGACCTGAGCCAAAAGCAGACAATTAATGACTGAGCCACTCAGGCATCCCACTTTTATCTTGCTCTTGATAATCAGATGGGTGAGATATTCATTGTGCCTATCAGGTAGCTTTTTTCTCCAGAGATGGTAACAGAGATAGCGAGAGAGCTCAAGTGGGGAGGAGAGGGAGAAGCAGGCTCCCTGCTGAGCAGGGACCTGGATGCGGGACTCGATCCCAGGACCCTAGGATCATGACTTGAGCCGAAGGTAGATGCTTAACCAAGTGAGCCACCCAGGTGCCCCCTAAGCGTGATTCTTTAGCTATCTTAAGTGATTCTTTTAGCAAAATGATTATTAATATTCTTTTCTCCTGGGTGCTTGGAGTTTATTTTCCACTTGGTGGAAGGCATGCAGTTACAGGGTGTAACTGCTTGTGTGTGGCTTGGATAGTAAAGAATGGGGTTCTCTCAACTTCCTTTTTGGTGTTTTGCTGTTTTGATATAAAAGAACCCAACTGGGGAAAAAAAAAAAAAAAAGAAAGAAAGAAAGAAAAAAGAAAAAGAAAAGAAAAAAGAACCCAACTGTTTCTGCTCGCTGCAGCCTGCCTGGTCTACAGGGAGGGGAGGGTAAGGGAGTGGAGGGGAGGGCCTCTGAGGAGCCTAGTGGCTCCTGAAGCCTGGTGGCTGGTGGTGGCGACTCAGGATTGGGGCCCGGTGTTGGCTTCGCCAGGCTGGCCACCAGGCTGCTTCCCCGTGGTTTCCGGAGCCAAGTCACAGGAGATCGTGCTCCTGCAGGCGTGGGGAGAGTCCACGCCTTCTGGGGACTCTAATGTTGTAGCCACGAATGAGAAAATAGACTTCCCCAAAAAGAAGCTTACACGCCAGCAATCCGATCGGCCTTGGGGAAACCGGGGTGGTGAGGGATGGCTTCCCCGGGACACTATGCACTTCCGCAGGAGCTGTTACTGGAAGTGGAGCCCAGGCGGCGCCAGTAATAGCTGTGGGCGGCCACTGTAGTCGTGGGCTGGCAGAAGCCCGGGCGTGTGCTCGTGGGTGGCGGGGACAGGGATGCTAGGCACAGAGCCCATTTGCAGAGGAGACCATGGAAAGCCACTCCTCAACGGAGGTGCGCCCAGGGCTCTGTTTTCTGTTGGAGGCAGACAGAACTGATCTCTAATGTTTGAAATGAAGAACCCTGGTTTTTATAGTGAAAAAGTGGGGGTGGGAGAGCAGATTGGGAGGGTGAAGAGTGTGCTCCCTGAAAGATGTGTTCAAGCCCTAATCCCCAGTGTTTAGTGCCAGTGAATGTGACTTCATTTGGAAATAGGGACTTTGCAGATATAATCAAGTTACAGTCATCCTGGGTTAGGTCGTGCGGGGTCGGGGGAACCCTATATGCAAAGACTAGCGTTCTTCTAAAAGGGGAGACACGCGGGGGAGAGGCTCTGTGATGATGGAGCCTGAAATTGAAGGGATACCGAAGATCACCGCAAAGATGCAAAGACAGATTGTCCCCGAGTGCCTTCAGAGGAAGCATGGCCCTACCGATTTTGAATTTCTAGACTCTAGAACCATGATAGAATACATTTATGTTGTCTTAAGCCACCCAGGTTTTGGTCATTTGACACAGCAGCCTTGGAAACAAATACATATTTCGTTCAATGTACCTGTGGAAAGATTCAGTTCTGGGAATTGGATGTGCGGCCGGTTGTGTCGTCCACTGCGGTGACTTGACCCAGGTCACAGGTTGCTGAGCCTTGAGGTGGGATGGTAGTGGGCTTCTCCTGAAGAACACGCGGTTATTAGCCCGTGTCCGAAATGCCTTTCGTTAGGTTATTCTGATTACCATGCAGGCCCTGCCATCCAGTATGGCATTACTAGCCCACCTCTTTTCCTAGAAATGGAATTCTGTTCTTGCCTGTACTGCTACCCAAGGAACCTAGTGTCCATCCCCACTGGAATCCACGTTACCGCCTATAGCACACCTGGCAATGAAGAACAGCCACAGTGTTCTCTTAGGATATGCTACTGGTCTCCTCAACAATATCCCAGATTCGGGGGGCCTGGGTGGCTCAGTCGTTAAGCCTCTACCTTCGGCTCAGGTCATGATCCCAGGGTCCTGGTATCGAGCCCCGCATCGGGCTCTCTGCTCGGTGGAAGCCTGCTTCTCCCTCCCCCACTCCGCCTGCTTGTGTTCCCGCTCTCGTTCGCTCTCCCTGTCTATCAAGTAAATAAATAAAATCTTTAGAAAAAAAAATAATATCCCAAATTTAATCAAATCCAAGATACTATCAATGAATGGTAAGATGATCCATTATTTTATAAACCACTTAGAAAAAAAAGACCACTGTCAAAATGGGACCTATAGTAACTAATAAAACATCCTCAGGGGTGCGTGGGTGGCTCAGTGGGTTAAAGCCTCTGCTTTCGGCTCGGGTCATGATCCCGGGGTCCTGGGATTGAGCCCCACATCTGGCTCTCTGCTCAGCAGGGGGCTTGCTTCTCTTCCTCTCTCTCTGCCTGCCTCTCTGCCTACTTGTGATCTCTGTCTGTCAACTAAATAAATAAAATCTTTAAAAAAAAAAATCCTCATTTCACAGACCTGAACAGATGTGCGTCTTAGAACTCATGAAATACAGTATTTTTTAAAGCCTCGGTGAAGCAGGTGTCATTGGAGCTTTTCTAACAGAAAAAGTGTAAGTGAGCAGATTATACATGATAGACATTTATTTGTTTATTTATCCATTTGTTTATTTATTTTAAGATTTTATTTATCCATTTGTCAGAGAGAGAGCACAAGCAGGGGGAGCAGTAGGCAGAGGGAGAAACAAACTCCCCACTGAGCAGGAAACCTGATGCGGGACCAGATCCCAGGACCCTGGGATTGTGACCCGAGCCAAAGGCAGATGCTCAACCAACTGAGTCACCCAGGTGTCCCGATTCTTCTTCTTTTTTTAACAAAAGAAAATTTACTTATTTGAGAAACATAATGAGAGCGAGCAAGCGCACATGCAAGCAGGGGGGGGGAGGGACAGGGACAGGGAGAGGGAGAGGGAGAGGGCGTCGGAAGCAGACTCCGTTGCCCAGTGCAGAACATAATGTGGGGCTCCATCCCACAACCGCGAGACCATGACCCGAGCTGAAACCGAGAGTGAGGCGGCTTAACCAACGAAGGCACCCAGGCGCCGCCGTGATACTCCCCCGTTCTAACACTTCTTGCTCTCTTAAGATTTCGGATTTCGTCTTACTCGTTATTCCAGGAAATTTGGGGGAACTTAACTGTACTTAAGGCAGACTACCACTGAGTGCAGGTTTCAGTTCACCAACGAAGAAAACGTGGAGAACTTGTACTTCTAACTGCTTAAGTCAGCACATTGACGCCAAACTCTCTCGTATGCAGACCCATGTTGATAAATTCAGCCTGCTCTGCTTCCCATCCTTGATCTAGCACACTCCAATTGTATAACCACACGTGTTTGCTAGAATCGTGCCAGACGCTTCTGTGTGTAAGCCTTCTCCTGGGGCAGACTCTGTATTTGACTTTCCGGGGCGTACTGGAGTCTGACTGTTGTTACAGGTTTGGAAAAGGTGAAGGTTTGAAGAGGTGAGGAGATGTGGCTTTCTGTGTCCTTGAGCTCAGGTGAGCCTATGGCAGCGTTTTCAAGCAAGGTGGGAGCTGCCGCAGCAGACAGGAGAACAGCAGCTCAGGGTACCAGCGATGAGTTCTGTTGCAGACTGAGACTTCCAGATACTGGGGTTCATCTGCATTTTCTCATATGTCACCATTCCAATTCCCAAGGCCCCTTTTTCACATAAAAGACCTGGTGAAGCTGTGAATTAAACTAACACTGTAATTTGGCAACTCATGGGATCAAACTTCTCCTTTTGTCTTTTGGTCTTCTCTGCTCTCCGGCTGCAAACAATAAGATTCCTTTACTATAGTCTCAGAAAGTCTCAGGTTTTCAGTCTGCCTTTTCTTTTTTTTTTTTTTTTCCTAAAGATTTTATTTATTGATTTGACAGAGATCACAAGTAGGCAGAGAGGCAGGCAGAGAGAGAGGGGAGGAAGCAGGCTCCCTGCTGAGCAGAGAGCCCGATGCAGGGCTCCATCCCAGGATCCTGGGATCATGACCTGAGCCGAAGGCAGAGGCTTTAACCCACTGAGCCACCCAGGCACACCCTGCCCCATTTTAAAAGAAAGTTTGTTTGTTTTTAAATATTTTATTTATTTATTTGACAGAGAGAGATCACAAGTAGGCAGAGAGTCAGGCAGAGATAGAGGGGAGGAAGCAGGCTCCCTGCTGAGCAGAGAGCCTGATGCAGGGCTGGATCCCAGGACCCTGAGATCATGACCTGAGCCGAAGGCAGAGGCTCAACCCACTGAGCCACCCAGGTGCCCCTCAGTCTGTGCTTGGATAGGAGGATTTAAGAATGAGAATTTGTTCTTTTTCTAAAGTGAGGTCTATGCCCACTATAAGGCTTGAACATTATTCTCTTTCTTTAAGCCAGTTTTCATTGGCTTAAAGAAAGAGATTTTTATCTCTTCTAGGGGATATTTGGCAATATATAAAGATATTTTTGTTTTTCACAACTGGGGAGAGACGTGTGTATATGTTACTCACATCTGCTGGATAGAGACCAGGGATATTGTTAAATATCCTACGATGCATACAACCTCCCATAACAAATAAACATCCTAGCCCAAATAATGTCAGTAATTCTGGGGTTTTAGGAACCCTGTTTTAAGCTGTTCACCATAGTGCGAAGTAACCACCCTATTCCACATTCCCTAATTACTCAAATGTGCTGGTATTTCCCTCAGCAATCTCTTTTGTCAAAAAAGTATGCCCAGTGAGAGGGAGCACTGCTATTTTATGACTGCTAAGAAGGAAAAACCACTGACAAACCATAATGGTACATTGATTTTTTTAAGTGATTTTTTTAAAGATTATTTGTTTATTTAGAAAGAGAATGAGTTGGGGGAGGGACGTGAGGAAGGAATCTGAAGCAGACTCCCCGCTGAGCAGGGAGCCTGATGCGGGGCTCAACCCCAGGAGCCCGAGATCATGACTCGAGCCGAAACCAAGAGTCTGACGCTTAACCAACTGAGCCACCCAGGCGCCCCTGGTACATTTTTTTTTTTTTTTAATTTTTATTTATTTATTTGACAGAGAGATCACAAGTAGACAGAGAGGCAGGAAGAGAGACGGAGGGGAAAGCAGGATCCCTGCTGAGCAGAGAGCCTAATTAGGGGCTTGATCCCAGGACCCTGAGACCATGACCTGAACTGAAGATAGAGGCTTAACCTACTGAGCCACCCAACTCCCACCTCCTCCCCCATACATTGATTTTTTAACACACGTCCTTTTATGCATGCCCTTCCTATTCTTGTCAGCGAATACCCAAGCCACTTCATGGACATTTCATTCCAGATGACAGATGATAATGTGACTGCTTCTCCACAAGATGCCATAGGACACTAGAGTCGTGTCCTCTCATACTTGCAGAATTCTGCCTTTAACCCCAGTAAGCCCCAAAATGAATCCTTGAAGTCCTGTTGCTTACAACCACTCCTGACATAAATTTCTGCTTTTCAGTAGCAAAGTTGTGTGTTTGTGTGTGTGTGTGCACATGCATGTGTGAAATATACTGGGTTACTGTGTTGCTTATGGAGGAACAGGGATTGCTGGAGACCACATTTAGGGCGACTTTTAATCACCCAAGTTAGGCTATAGCAGTGGTCCAAAGAGGGCGGTACGGCTCAGCAGCGCCAAGCACCTGGTGCTGGAGTTTTGGCTGTGGATACTCTAGCATCATCTCCACCGCTGCTTGCCCTTGAGCATGAGGTCATGGCTACCGCCATCAGAGTTCCTCATCATCTACTGCCTCTTCACTCAGTGGCTGGGATCGAAGTGTCTAGTTCATGACAGCTTAGCACATGCTTGTGCTCTAGTCACAAGGGAGGGTGGAAAGGAAGTATCTGTCACCCTCAGTACCTATAATGAGCAAGGAGGAGACATACTGCTGTCATCAACGTTTTATTATGTGGGGGGTTCCCCAAATAGAGAAAAATGGCATAGGTTCTGATTGGCTACAAAGAACAAAGGTCCATGGGACGCCTGGGTGGCTCAGTTGGTTAGGTGTCTGCCTTCTGGCGGAGTCATGATCCCGGGGTCCTGGGAACAAGTCCTGCATCGGCCTCCTTGCTCAATGGGGGGCCTTCTTTCCCTCTGACCCTCCCCTGGTTTGTGCTCTATCTCTCTCTTTCTGTCTGACAAATAAATAAAATCTTAAAAAAAAAAAAAAAAGAAATGGTAAAGGTCGACTACATTCTTCCCACCACTCTCTCCCTTCTGCTCTGAACAGAAAACCAGAAACAATCCTGATTCCCCTCGCATCCTCACTTAGGAATACATTAATAGTTGATTCTGTCTCCAAAATATAGTCTTAAAAAGTAAGCTCTTCCCCATTGTGGGGCTTGAACATATGGCCCTGAGATCAAGAGTCACAGGCTCTACCAACTGAGCCCTCCAGGTGCCCCCCAAATATAATCTTTTTTTTTTTTTTAAGATTTTATTTATTTATTTGACAGAGATCACAAGTAGGCAGAAGGCAGGCAGAGAGAGGAGGAAGCAGGCTCCCTGCTGAGCGGAGAGCCCGATGCGGGGTTCAATCCCAGGACCCTGGGATCATGACCTGAGCTGAAGGCAGAGGCTTTAACCCACTGAGCCACCCAACAATTTGTGTCTTATCACGGTTCTCAGTTTCTCCTTCTAAATTTTACTTCCTGGGGAACAGAGGCATGGCTCTTTTGTCATGCCTACAACAGGACAATTCAGTAGGCATGAGTCCCTCTGCCCCTCCCCCTGCTTGTGCTCTGTCTCTCTCTTTTTGTCTGACGAATAAATAAAATCTTTAAAAAAAAAAAAAGAAAAGCTGAGTCTTCTGCAGGGTCACGTGGCTGGGAGCTGGGGTGAAGGAGGCAGAGGGGACCTTGGTGGCCGCCTCTGTGGTGGCATATGGAAAAGAATAAGGCTGTGCGCCTGGAGCGGGGTGGGGGGAGGGGGCAGGGCACTGGCCGCAGGCTTCCACGTGCCACGGGATTGCCAGGCCTGGTCCTAGTCGTCCGCAGAATCTCCCTTGATGTCCTCTGCTTCACTCTTGTTGACCAGAGAGGCCTCTTGAACTTGAGAGAATCTGGGCACATAGAAGACCCAGGCCTTCAGCCAAGGCAGATGGGAGCAGGGCCTCTAGGTCTGAGGAAGAGCAGGAGAACGTGTGGCCAGAAACGCTTTCAGTAATGCCCTAACTTGCTTCTGTGGGGTCTTTGTGAACAGGATTATCTAACACCAAAGAAGCTACAACCGCCAGAACAAAGACAACCGCCGGAACAAAGACAACCGCCGGAACAACGACAGCAGCTGGAACAGCGACAGCCGCTGGAACAGCCACAACCGCAGCTCAGCCCCTTGTAGCACCGGCAGCCGGTATCGAAGGGGAGACTCAGGTGAACGATCCTGGATCAGGCACAGCCGCAGCAACCACTGCGCAAGCGACGAAGGCCGCCGCCACCAGCGGACGATCCCTAACAGCACCCAGCGGCTCAGGGACGACCACAGCCACAACGCCAACCTCCGCGGACAAGGATGCGAAGGCCTCCAGCAACCCCACTGTAGCTAGTGATGGCTCAGAGGATGGCCAAGGTTTAGACAAGACGACAGTCTCCTCAATCACTCACCCCGTGAAGCCCGAAGCCACCGGCAGCCCGGCAGCCGGAGCGGGAGCCGGGGAGGCCCACGGTGGTCCCGCCAGCAGCACGACCCCTGGGGGCGGGAAACCGGCTGCTGCTACGCCTGCAGACGCGCCCAGCACCTCCAGCCCCGCTTCTTCTCTTCCTGCCAGCGCCGCCCCAACAAGCCCTCACCAAGCAAGTACAAGCCCTGGTCCTTCGAAGCCTCCGGTGAGCCCTTCCGACAAAATTCCCACGGCAGCTCCCAGTAGTTCAGGCACGAAGGTGGGCCCCAGCTCCACATCTCGGGGGACACTTCCCACAGCAAGTAAGTCATGCCTTTTTCTTTCTTTCTTCTTTTTTTTTTTTAAGATAAGTAGGCTCCACACCCAACCTGGAGCTTGAACCCTTCACCCTGAGAGCAAGAGTCACGTGCTTCTCTGAGCCAACTAGGCATCCCAAGTATGCTCCCCCCCCCCACCCAAGCAAGAACCTTCTGAATGCTTATGTTCTATCCAGTTGCTAAGCTGGAAGACGGAATTCATGCTGAGGGTTAAATTCTGTGAATACAGCACCTTCACTCCGGGCCAGGTTCCCCCGTCCGTGACAGGCGCTGGCCAACACTGCTGGGTTCTTCTGAGGAGGGGCCAGTGTTCTGGCCTGCCCAGTTGAACACAAACAACCCAGCAGTCTATTCATGGGTAAGACTTGGGTGGTCGCCGTTGGTGGGGCAGTAGTACTCCAGAACAGTGTTTCTCAAATTAGCAATCACCAGCAGGAAATATATTTTATGTAGTTTTATACCATGATCCAGGAATACAAACGAAGAACACACACGTAACAACACGTGTAACTGATAATAATAGTTTCACTGACCAGGGTTGATTCTTCCTGTATGTGATGGGCCCTAATACTTCCTACTCCATCCCATGTCCCTTAAAAGTGCTGATCTTTTTTTTTTTTTTTTTTTTTAATTTATTTATTTGACAGACAGAGACCAGAAGTGGACAGAGAGGCAGGCAGGGAGAGAGGAGGAAGCAGGCTCCCTGCCGAGCAGAGAGCCAGATGCGGGGCTCAATTTCAAGACCCTGAGATCATGACCTGAGCCGAAGGCAGAGGCTTTAACCCACTGAGCCACGCAGGCGCCCCTAAAAGTGCTGATCTTAACCCACTAAATAAATTTTAAAACCCACGGGTGGATCATGGACCGATGGCAGATCTATGGAATCAGAATTTCTCTGTGTGGACCTGAGTCGGGGACCCCGGAGGTGGTTGGAATGTGTACTGGTGCTCAGTGCACCTGCTTCTCCTGCAGGTGGTCTCATCCTGCAGTCAGAGCAGGGGCTCTGAGCTGGATACACCTGGATTCAAGTCCCTGATGGGCCGCTTCTTCACATGTGACCTTGGGCAAATCATCCGGCCCCTCTGAGTCCGGTTTCCTGATTTATAAACGAGGCTTATTTATGGTACCTTCTTCATCAGGGTGTTGTAAGGATTAACTAAGAAAGTAAGCGTGGGGGTGCTGAGGACAGACCCCTAGATGGAGTGCCCGTTGAGTGTTAGCTGTTGCTGCTGCGTCACTGGCATCGGGGCTCACACTGGCTTGCACAGTCTGACCCACCCTGGAATACGGCACAGGAAATGACTTCATCTGTTTGCTTCTTCTAGCTTGTGGGCTCGGTGGGGGGTAAGGCCAAAGAAGCCCCAGGAACTAAGAACAAGAACAAGGGAGACTGCTATCTGCTTTTTTTTTTTTTTTAATTTTTATTTATTTATTTGACAGAGAGAGATCACCAGTAGGCAGAGGGGCAGGCTGAGAGAAGAGAAAGCAGGCTCCCTGCTGAGCAGAGAGCCAGATGATGGATCCCAGGACCCTGGGATCATGACGAGCAGAAGGCAGAGGATTTAACCCACTGAGCCACCCAGGTGCCCCAAGACTGCCTTCTGCTCTTAAAGGTACCACTCATCTTTTCTCAGAGCCTTTGCTTTCCTAATTACAGCATCACTGGGTCCCTTACAAGGAGATCTGCAGAAATCCAGCGTGATGCCAGCTGTCACTGGGACCTCTTCGTCCATCACTGGGACCTCTTCCTCCACCACTGGGATCCCTTCTTTGGAGACTTCGCATCCTGCAGGCCCTTCATCAGGACCTGTGGCCACGTCTCCTGTCGAAGGATCCAGAAGCCCCAGCACCCAGTTGACTTCAGTTGCCCCCCGAGTCCCCAGCGTGCCTCCTTCCTCGGCTCATGTGGATGACAGGGTACTTCCAGCAGGGGTGGGACAGATATGAGAGCCCAGCCTCAGATGGAAGGGGCTCTAAAAAGTGTTTCTACCCGCCCTTCCAGCCCAGAGCCCCTGGCAAGGGCTGCTGGGAACTGTCCCCCATTCACCCCCTCTCCCTGACTTTGCCAGATTCTGGCTTAGACAACTGGCCAGCCAGCAACACACCTGGCTATAAAACTCTGTGCAGTCACACCCCCCAGCTTCTTAGGAGCTCCTTCCTTTGTGTCTCCCACCCAGGGGGGTAAAAGGGAGGGGTCAGGGATGGGACCCTGCCAGGCTCAGCCTGAAGCTGAATCCCAGTGCCTGCTTCTTGTAGATAAAGTGCGAATCTCCCGGAGGGCTAACTGACAAGATGCTCATCCTGAACTTGACGAAAAGGAGCCTCTGTGTGAGTATCCTGTCAGTCTAGGCTCCACCCTAATCGACACCCCCAAACTGTGGTTTAGCAGCAGGGGTAGGGAAGGTAGGAGGGCATGGAGTGTTCCTTCTGAAAACGGACTGAGGAATGTGTTCACTCTCCTGCCCCTGCTCTTTCTGTGGGAAGTGGCCCCTTCCAACTGCCAGACAAAGTGAAGTTCAGACTGCCCTAAGTCAAGTCCCACAGGGCTGCTGCGGGGCCAGAAGGCCCCAGCCCAGGTCTCCTGGGCTTGCACTGTGTGAGGATTCACATGTTCTCCGAGTCTGGAGACCTCCTTCCTAGTTCAGGCTGTGGTTTAAGCTAAGTTGATCTCTTTGGCCTTCAGAGGCCCTGGTTGAAAACAAGAGGCTCAGTTAGCCAAACTAAGGTTCCCTGTTCTGATAATCTGGGGTTGTGTGTCCGCGGGTCCATGGACTCCTCTGACAGTCTCAGTGGAAGAATAGCGTGGACATGATCTCTCTCCAGCCTGTGGAGTCCGAGCTCCTGAGCATCGGGGCAGCCATTGCTCCTACTCGGGGTGTGTGTGTGTGTGTGCTGGGGTGGGAGTGTCTGCTTGTGCACCCGGACATTTGGTTGGGAGGGAGCGCTGTGTTGGCGGGGCGGTGGGGGGGCATCAGTTGCTGTTGCCACTCTCTAGTCTTTGAGGATTATGGGTGGCTCATGGCTGCCCTCTCCTGGTCAGTGACTACTTTTGAAAACACCCCCTAGGAAATAGAACTGAACTATAGGGTTTCTTTCTTTCTTTTTTTTTTTTTTTTTTAAGATTTTATTTATTTGACAGAGAGATCACAAGTAGACAGAGAGAGGAGGAAGCAGGCTTCCCGCTGAGCAGAGAGCCCAATGCAGGGCTCATGGGATCATGACCTGAGCCGAAGGCAGAGGCTCAACGCACTGAGCCACTCAGGCGCCCCACAATAGGGTTTCTAAAGGATGGAGAACTTGGCTTTATAGCATTTTAATGCCACCTGTATTTTTTTTTTTTTACAGTTCTTTTCTTCTGGGTGCCCATTTTGCTAGAATTTTCCAAAAGCATACATTTAGACTGTATTTTTCAAGGGAACAATGTTGCCCTGGGGCTGGGCTTATTGGACAAGGCAGGAATCACACTGATGCATTCCCAGCCATCCTCACACTCTCTTTTTGGGCTAAAACGTGCCAGGTTGTGAGACTGGGTGGGAGAAGCATTTTTTCTGTGTGCCGTAAAAGCAAGGTTGGAAGCCCTGGAGCCCTGTCAGTGTGAGGCAGAGGAAATAGTAAGCTTAGGAAATCCCAGAGAGAAAACTCCTGAGGTGAGCCATGCCAAGTCCTTTCCTTCACCTCTGTACCCTATTCCAAAATCAGGTTAGAGAAACACAGCCTGGGGCACCTCTAGATGACATGGGAGGACCAGGTAAAAGCTGTCTACACTTTGCTTCCTTACCCTCAGCCTTAAGGCCATGTCGGCCACGCTCCGTCTGGTGGGAAGTATAGAAGATTCCCCTCCTAGATGGTCCCGTGTGCATCTTCAAGATTCTCCCATATTCCCTTGTTCAGTGATGGCCTTTCCTGGCTTCATGGCTAGAGTCTTAGTCTAGGGAAGGGCACGCCTGCTGCAACTTTGGGAAAGATAACCCTTGGCTGAGAGCTGGGGCTTCCCCTCCTGAGGTCTTCAAACTGGGCATCAGAACATGGCAAGTGTCAGACTGCTGGGCAGTGCCCCCTCAGTCCCTCCTAGGGAGACGAGAAGGGCATTAGGACATGACCCCTGAAGAGCTCTGAGAGAGGGTGGGGCACTCAGGTGAGAGGTACTGTTCAGCCACAGACGAGACAAACAGGGTAAGGGGACCAGGGGGAAGAGATTTGCAGGAGTCAGAGAAGGCAGGGACCAGCCCAGCACAGCACATAACCCGTGACTCCTGCCAGGCCCGGGAATGGCCCCACTTGAAGGAAGAGAGAAATAAGTTCACACCAGGCAATAACATCCTCCTGACCTTGGCTCCGAAGGGCAGCCCCACAAGCCGAGGCTGCTGTCCTGATGCCTGAGGACTCACTTGTGGTCTCCCCACAATAGGCGGGGAACAGCAGTTCGGATGACAAACTGGTCACACTTCTGTGCCGAGCAGCAAAAGCCACCTTCAACCCAGCTCAAGACACGTGTCATATACTGCTGGTACCTGTTCAAGACTCCCAGGCAGTGGCGATCAAAGAAATCACGGTGCAGAGTGAGTTGAGGGTGGGGGGTGCTGGGGTCTAAGTGGGGAGGGAATGGGCCAGGGGTTGACCACTTGGGAGCCATGAAGATGGGTCAGGGCTGGTGCTTCTTGCGAAGGGTCAGGGCAGGGCGCCCCGAGAGAGCCAGCACGCAGGAGACTGAGGTACGGCACGTCCTCCTCTTGGGGCCCAGTCTCCGTCCCCTACACTTCCCTCTGAGCCCGACCGCCAGCAGCGTCTCTCCCCTCCACAGCCAACCTCCTGCCCGGAGACGTGTATGAATCGCTGAAAGACAAATGGGATGAGCTGAAAGAGGTAAGCGCTTCTCGGGGGTCGGCAGCTCCTCTGCTGTGCAGCCTCTCTCCTGGTGGAAGAGTGCCCCCTGCGAGCAGCCGGAGTGCGGGGGGTTAGAGAGGGGACAGCAGGGTGATGGGCTTGGCCCCCATTCTGTATTTTGCCACATAACGTCCTCTTTCCTGGCAGGTGGGAGTCAGTAACATGAAGCTTGGGGACCAAGGGCCCCCCGAAGAGACCGAGGACCGGTTCAGCATGCCTCTCATCATCACCATTGTCTGCATGGCGTCCTTCCTGCTCCTGGTCGCCGCCCTCTATGGCTGCTGCCACCAGCGCCTCTCCCAGAGGAAGGACCAGGTGAGCAAACAGACCAGTTCGCCAGATGACTTCCGCCCGTGACCCCTATTAGAGGAAAGGGAGTGGGCCATGGGCCCTTTTAGACAGGCAGAGACCATCCCTTATAGGAGGGAACTGCACCGTTACAGGGCAGACGGAAGAGGCGTGTGGGGGAAGGGAAGGGAAGGTCGTGGCCTTTGGAGTCCAGAAGACCGGGGATAAAGCCCTCGCTCTGCCTCCGATTGTCTGTGTGACCTTGAGCACCACCTGTCATCTTTGAGCTTCTCCGCATGTGGGGATAATACTCACCTTGCAGAGTTGCTGTGAGGATTCCCTGAAAGAAATGGGTAGGGGCATCCCTGGCTGACCGGAAGTTCTTTACCCGCCTTCCCCGAATTCCCACCACATGCAGTCCTCAGCCCGGGCTGTGCACCGCGGGGACGGTTAGGAAAAGTCCCACGCCTGCCTCCTCACACACCGACTGAAACAGAATCTCTGGGTCTGAGTATTAGCTAAAGGCTTCCCGGGTGACGTGACTGTGACCCAGGTTGTAGTTCAGATAAAGACCAGAGAAAGCACTGCCTCCAGGTGGCTCCTCTCTATGACAGAGACGGCACAGGTCCGGCTGTACCCATCTTACTTAGGCTTAAGAGAGGTCCTGACCTGATGAATGTCATTTTCTTATAGTCCTTCCTGATTCAGGACAGTGGGGTGAGGCAGGTGCCTGGAGAGTAAGTTTGGGGAGGGGGAGAAATGGAGGAAAGAGCCGGGAGGCTTCTGGAAAACAGAAGTCCATTTTTGCTGACTTCATGGATCTGCCAACAGGGTAAAGGTCAAGCGAGCTGGGAATTCTAGGATGCCGGGCCAGCAGCCACGATGGCCTCCAAGAGCATTTATTGTGCACTCTACCCAAACTGGGGTTCCTCGATTGTAGGGGTACTTGTCTAATATTAAGCCCATGAGCCCTCAAAAATTACCCTTTCTTGGGTCGTCTTCCCTATCCTAGCAACGGCTAACAGAGGAGCTGCAGACAGTGGAGAATGGTTACCATGACAATCCTACGCTGGAAGTGATGGAGACCTCATCCGAGATGCAGGAGAAAAAGGTGGTCAACCTTAATGGCGAGCTGGGGGACAGCTGGATCGTCCCTCTGGACAACCTGGCCAAGGATGACCTTGACGAGGAGGAAGACACGCACCTCTAGTCAGGTCCGCGGGCAGCCTCCAACAGGACCACAGCGCTCCAGAATGAACCACCTCAAGTGCCATTTGGACAGGGGAGGAACATCCTTCCCAGCTGAGGGAAAGGTGGGGGAGGGAAGCAGACTCGGAGGGCCCCTCCTCCCAATCCCCACGGGGCCTTAATTTTCCCTTTTCAAACTGAACCAATCACATTCTGTCTAGATTCCTCTTGTAAAATAACCCACTAGTGCCTGAGCTCAGTGCTGCTGGAAGACGAGAGGGAGGCGCACCCACGTGGTCATCCGGTAGAATCCCTTCAGCTCACATCCGAGGGGACAGAGGCCTGATGGAAACACAGATCCCCGATTCGGTGTGGCGGCTTTCCCGCCACGCCCCACCGCTGCCGTCGCTCGCGCCTCCCCTCAGAGCTGCTCCCAGTGGGGTGAAGCTCGCCGTTGATGTGACAATGGATGGGACGGAAGGGACAACAGGGCCAGATCCTGTCTCCGGGGCATCTGATTCCTTCCAAGTACAGGCCCCCAGCCTCGCCTGCCAGTGTGTCCGTCCCCTTTGTGCTTGCCCCGCCCCCCACACAGTTTGTAGCCCCGCTCTGTCCTAGGGCCTCTGGGACTCACACCGTCGCTTCGTGGCTTCAAAGCCCTTGCTCCAGATTCTGGCTTCCTTGCATTTGCTTAGGGACCTTGAGACTTAACCCACACAAGACTCCAGTGTGAACGAGGTCTGCTTCAGGGATCCTTCTGCAGGTGAAGAGAAAAGAGGAGGCCCTTCACCCCCAGGATGGGTCCTGGCCCATCACCAGGGCAGGAACTCCGTTGGCCTCCCACTCCCACCGGGGACTGGAATCTGCAGCAGCTATGAAGAAGTGTTTCTGTCGTTCATTGCTCGGTCGGTGGGGTGAGGCCCAAGTTCGGAGATCCCCCTGAGATCCAGCAAGAGAGAACCACAGCTGTAGGGCAGACGTTCCCAGGGCCCAGTCCACAGAGTGGTGTTTCACCGGACAATCGATCGACACGGTTAGGAAGGATAGGCTTTACTCTCTGTTCCAGAGGAAACTCAGGGACTTTTCAAGTTGCTGAGAGTTTTGTTGTATTTGTTTGTTTTTTGTCCAGCCCTCTACTGCCACAAGCCAAAGCTCCAACTGCTGGGAGACCTTTCAGTTAACTAATCTTATTGACTCCTGGTTCTCCTGTGCTGTAGGGCTAGAAAGGCCTAGAAAGTGCGATGCATTTTAAGGTGCTCAGGAGCAGCCTGGGGGTGCCTGTGGGGTTCCCAGTGACCTCTCACTGTTGGGGCATGCAGCTGGGCCTTGCCGTGTCCCCTCCTCTGTGTTCTTAGCAGCCTGCCTGCTTCTGCAGTTTCTGGTGGCATCTCAGGGAAACAGTACCGGGAAGGGGTTTTGAGGGAGCTTAGCCATTAGTTCCCAAGCGAAGGCACCTGAGGACTGGACAGAGTGGGGTTCAATCCAATTTTCTGGGAAGCCCAAATCCCAGATTTTGTGCAACATTGCCCACGGTCTCTCTTGCCCCTGGGTGTAAATCTCCTGGCATGAATGAGGAGGATGGGCAGAACTGCTGTCCCTCCCTGGCTGCCTTGATTCCTTATTCATTCATGGCCGTTGCCCTTTGATATCCTAGGGTTCTGGAGCGCAGAGCCTCCAGTGAGTTTCCCAAGAGCTAGAGAGATGGTGGACTTACAAGGATCCACAAGTCCTTGCCCTGATTCTCTAGCGTCTGGAGGTTGGCAGGGTAGAGAACAATGCTAGCTTGGGAGGGAAAAAAGGAAATCTTGTTATACTGGAAGAGCTCTGTTTGCTTCCTTCCTGCCCAGCATTTGATTCTTTCCACCCTGTGGGTTTCTGTGGAAGAGGCCAGACTGGATTACCACTCCTTTGCTGATTCTGGGTCACATTTTATCAGCCAGGCCTTCGGACAGAGGCAGCAAGTACACCCCCATAAACTGATCGAAGGCTCAAGCCCCACAGCCTCTTGGGCAGAGAGATGATGACCGGCAAGGACTAGCGTAAAATCACACTTGGTCAAGAGGAATGACTGTGGTGGCTCCGTCCAAGGAGAACCTTGGGAAGCTTTGGGCTGGTTCAGATGCTCCTTCTGGTGCATCCAAGCTGGGTGGCTCCAGCCTTTGAGGGCAACTTCAGAATCCAGTACCTTGCCTTGGCTTGCTCTTGCCACTAGACATCTGTGTCAAGGACATACAGCCAAGCATCTGCAGAGGTCACCTTCATCCCACGACTGCACTGGGATCAGTGCTGTCTGGTAAGTCAGAGTTTGGGGCTGAGAAGAAAGAAGAGGAACACCAGGAACTCGGCAGGACTTCCAACAAGTTGTGCCAAAGAGAGATTATCAACTTGGGATCAGGGGCAGACTGGCTTCCCTAAGCTGCATAAAAGGCCAGAAATCAGGAGTCTGATGACTGGATGGAAACCCAGTGGGAAAGCACGCTGTTCTGTGAATGGGGAGGGCAGCAGTAGTGCTTATGAAGGAGGTACAGAATAGGCTTTGCATCGTAGGACAGAATACGGGTTTAATCTAGTCTAGATGCCAGATTCTCTTTTTCCCTTGTTATAAGGAAAGCTAGCAGGAAGTTTATTTAAACCACTTCTTGAGCTTTAACCTTTTTTTGACAATATACTGAAGAAACTTTGGAAAACAAGTCCAAGCTGATACATACATACATAGTTCTTAATAATGTAAATACCACAGCCACATGGTAATCTACCCAGCACTGCTTTAAGCGAATATACACTGTAAAAACATTTGCTAGTTGAGGTGGCTTTTTTTTTTCTCTGAACAGGAATGTAAATGTAAATGTCTATTTCACTAGAAATGACAAGTTTTTGTTTGTTTTTCTCCTACGAAAAGTGAAATATAAGACAAGCTGATGACAGAGTATTTGTCTTAGAGATCAGGCATTTTTATTTTTAAATGCGATCCTCAATCCCCCTCCCCAGCTAAGTCCTAGCCTATTACAGGAAGGCTTGGAGACACTCTAGTCCTAGGGAGAGGCTTTTAGAGACCTAGTCCAATCTTTGTTTTGTTCTTATAGAAAAAGAAACTGAAGCCCAGAAAGACAGAAGTGGCTTGGCCAAAATCACATGGTTAGTGAGAGAGAGGATTAAAACACCAGTGCTGTGGGCCTCAGAATGAATCCGTAAATTAAGAACAGGCACCAGGACGACACAAAGGACAGAATTCCCTTCTCAAATCATGTCCTGCTGCAAGGCTAGGGAGAGCCCGAGGACCACAATAGGAACCATACCGGTCTACGCTTGCTCGGAGTTATTCAGGTCTAAGACTTACATGACTGATATTTTACTGTCAAGAAACAGTTTTGAATGAGCTTTTACATACAGATCTTCTCCTAGCAGGGCTGTGGATCAAAGGAAACAAGCTCCAGGAAGGCAGAGGGGGCAAGAGTAAAGCAATGACTTCTCTTTTATCACTGTCACAAGCTGATCGGCTCAGGTTTGGTGAAAACCCAGCACTGAGTGGAAGGGAGGGGAGGACGATTTGATGTGTGTCTTTTTTGTTAGTAGTGAATGTTAGTTTGCCCAGGCGACTGCAGGAGCGTGTGTCTTCGCGGACAGGGGTCTGAAGTACACTGGAATTCACTGGGAAACTTGTTTGTAAAGACTATACTTAATTATTGCCATTTTCTTACAAAACTATATTTTGGAGAACTGTATACTGTCAATTAAAGTGCTTTTGTGTAAGCTGGCTCAAGCCCCGTTGAACTTGACTGACTGGCTCATGTTCTTCACGTGTGTGCGAGCTCGTGGCCGACGCTCTAGCGAGGGCAGCGTCCTCTGCTCTTAGGCGGCGCTGCCCAATTAGGGGGTGCAGAGAGTGAAAGAGAAAGGGAGAAGCTGAAAGGAAGGAAGAGGGGGATCCTGGTGACCTTGGGCTGTTGTAGTGATCCCAGCTGAATCTTTTCTCACATGTGTATCAGTGTTCTTCCTCCTTCATTTCTTCCACGTCTGCCTCAGATACAATTATGAGTCACCTCCCACTAAAGATGCTGGAGCCCCGGTCAGGTGTGAAAACACTGGTATAGGGACAAAACAAATAAAGATATAAAAAAACCAAGGAGGTTCCGTTCTGTCCCTGTTACTGCTCACAAAAGACTCTGTTTACTCGTCCTAAGAAGTGTCTACCCGTGTCTTGTCTGGAGAGGAGTGAAGATGGAGGAGGTTCAGGGAAGCATGCACTCAAATGATTCTGCTTCTCTTCCTTTTCCAGGGGCGGTATTAGTTCCGTGTCTCCCTCACTAGGAGGGGAAAACTATCGCTCTCAACTTGCAGAACTGCAGAAGGGAAACTGTCTGATGAAGCTGGGCCATGTTCAAGCTGCTCCACATCAATCTCTTCCGCCGGCCTGGTACCTTTCAGTTCACAAAACACGTAATCTTGTGTAGGAATGGGCACTTCTCTAGCAGCAGGGATATTAGGTACAGAGAGGAAGGGTTATTTCAGTGGCAGCGTGAGGCACAGAAGCTGTATCGTTTCTCTTCAGTCTTACATTCTCTTCTCAAGACCACATTAATGCGAGAGTTCCAACAACAAAGTACATTTCTAGAATGTGACCGCTGTTACAATAGAAACCCCCCCCCCCCCAACCATAGGATCTTCGTTTTATATGGGAGTTCTAAAAGATCGTCAACACCCTTAATGGTGGGCCAGAGTTGGGTCAGGGGTGTTTTGAGGTTAACTTCAAGAGTGTGCCAAGAATACAGAAAAGAGTACAAGCACCAGGAACTTGGGCAAGCCTCTTGGCCATGCCTGAGGCACACTGTTCTAAGAAGAGAATGGCTCACAGTTATCGCTGGCCACCAATTAGACCTGAGGCTCCATTCTTTTCCTGAATAGGTCATTGACCCTGTTCCATGCCCTGCCAACCAAGAAGCACTCAGTGGTCCTTTCCAATTTGTTAGGCCTCTGTCACTCACAATTCCCGAATCCTGCAAGCTCAGTCCCAAACCAGGCATTTCTTCTGTAGCCCAAGGGAAAAAAGTAAAAAAGAGGCCTGGCTATTATAATTAACACAAGTTATAAATACTGAGATAGAATTTTTCAAACAGCTTGGCATTTTACAGATTAAAAAAAAAAAAAAAAAAGCACAATCCTAGCAAACAGGATCTGCTGCCAACGTATTTGTCAGAAGGAGAAAGTGAGGCTGCCCAGTGCTACACAGAAGTCCCTGGTAGATATGGAAATAACCCTAGGGTTCCTGCCTTTGCCCTGGGCCACCCATCCTCTGGCCCAGGTTCAGACGGCGGCTGTAACAATGTGTGCTGTACATGTCGCCCAGTGTCCTAATCTCCTTGCTTGGGGTTTGCCAACTATTAAAATTTCCTTGCACGGCAGTGGACAGGCTGCCTCAACGTAGAGCTTTCCTCTCTCCCCTGTGATAAGAACATTTCTGGGAAGGATATAACTGCCTTTGCTTTTCAAAGGTGAGCGTCCGGGGGCGGGCAGAGTCCCCTATGAACACGAGAGAAGTTTCAGAGTGAGAATGATAGGATGTTTCCGGCATCACGTTCTAGTGTCTCACCTTCCCTATACAACAAAAAGCAAAATCTCTCTTCCTTTTCTTCTGCCAAGACCCTCAACAGCAAAAGAAGATGTGGCATTTGTGGTGCTAAGGGAAAGAAGGAACGTAACCAACTCGTATTTACGTCTGAGCCAGGACTCACATAGGCTTCAGGATGGCCATCAGTTTGCCTTTCCACTCACAGTGGTTAACAAAAAAATACTGCCTTCATTAACAGGAAAAATTTGTTTTTCAATTTCCTCTGACTTCATGGTTGACTTTTCTAAGTATAGCAGTATGGGCAATCACAGCCATCTCCCTGTCGGAGCTGGATTCCCTCCTTGGGTAAGAGGCTCTGAAGGCAGCACTTCAACCCCTGAAGGTCTCCATACTCACTCGGCATGTGAGGAGCTGTCATCTCAGCTGTTCAACACAAAGCCCTCTTTGGTTATTTGCTGTCTTCCTGTCAGAAGACAAAATGTATCAAGAGAGAAGAGGTGGTGTCCCACATTTTGATCAGTTTGAATTAATTCTCTGGAAGATTAACCAAGGAAAGGCCAATTTCTTACCTTATCACTGCACATCATGTTTTCCTGTTTTGAAAACAAAAATGTTACTTATGAGCCATGCTCAAAGCACACTCTAGAAATGAAAGCTACACAGTAAGAGGATTATTTGATTTATAAATTGAGAAAACATAATCCCCATTTTGAATAAAATCAGTTGACAAACTGTGGAATGCAGGACCACAAAGCTATTAAGCATGTAAACAAGGCCAGGAGATGAAAAGGGTCAAGAGGAGGTCCTGTCCAGCCTGTCTGACGAAAACTCCCAGCACTCCCCCCTAACAACTCATGATCTGTGCTTGGCATATCTGAGTTTCTTTTTTCAAAGGTTCAGTCCTGAAAGCTTCTTTCCCTTTATTAGGCACAAGGATCCAGAATTTTTCAAAACTTTGCAACAGCTCCAACTCTTTTTTTTTTTTTTAAAGATTTTATTTATTTATTTGACAGACGGAGATCACAAGTAGGCAGAGAAGCAGGCAGAGAGAGAGGAGGAAGCAGGCTCCTCGGGGCTTGATCCCAGAACCCTGGGGTTATGACCTGAGCCGAAGGCAGAGGCTTTAACCCACTGAGCCACCCAGGCGCCCCGAGCTCCAACTCTCTTTACTATCTTTTGTACAATTAATTTTCTTCTAGTTCCTAACTGACACAGGTATGTCCCCCCTTAAAGAAAACCTGGGAAACATCTGCCCAAATTTACAAAACAGATCAGATATGGCTGGATGTCAGTGGTAGATAAAAGACACCATCTTATGAAATAATTTACCAGTGTTCTTTAAAAAGGGAAACTTGTCCAGGAAACTTTGTGAGATCCATCAGAACTTCTTTATTTTGGCCTTGTCTCAAAGGAAAACACCAAAGGGCCCTTCTGCAGCACATATCATTTTCTGCCTTTGGAAGCCTGAATAAAACTCACCTTTTTGAGGGAAAAATACGTGCTCGCTTCGGCAGCACATATACTAAAATTGAGGGAAAAATACAACAAATGCAAAGTATAAAGTATATAAACATTTTAAAAGTTGTCTTCAAAAGTAGTTTCAGCAAACATAAGAGACATCATTTAGTGTCCATATATAACTTTTTATTAAGAAAATGAACAAAATAACATTCTTTCTCCATATGTACATTACATACAACATAATTCTACAATTGCAATCGTTCAGCAGATCACTCGTTTATTTATTCACAAAGCAGTGTTAACACATTCACCAAACCTGGGATCAGAAAATTACGTGTACTAGGAAGAAAGAAAGAAAGGAAGAAAGAAAAGAAAGGAAAGAAAGAAAAGGAAAAACCTAAAAAGTCCATACAGACTGGACAAAAATAAGATAAATGAGAGAGATCATGAGAGGAACGGGGAAAATTGCAGAACACACCTAACACAGTCCAACAATGACCTAGAACACCAATGATGTGAGAAGAGGGCTGATGCCCCCAAAGCATTTCTGCTTAAAAGCTCCCAACTAGCTCACGCCTGCTACTCCAGAGTTCCCTCATGGTTTCCATTTCTGATATAGGGCCTTTAGGATACAACCCTAAGCCATGTTGGCACAGAAGAGGAGGGTAAGGAAAGAGTAGAACCTCAAAAGTTGCAGTTTTCTGCTTCACACACGAAGAAAAGGAGTTTCATATGAAATATAAAACTGAATCTTAGCTGGTGAGCAGAGAATTACATTTTTTGGGGAGACATTTGTTCAAGCATAGTAAGGGAACTTGTTTCCAGGATTCCTTATTTACATTTATGTTCATCTGTTTTGTTTTTGCTTTATTTTTTCTCTGCTTTTCCTCTGGCCTTTGAAAAGTACCTAATTCTTTTTGGGCATGGGTTTACTTATGGTCACATTAAAAAGTCCACCTAAACAGAAAGCTCTTCATGGGTATGAAAATGCTTCAAACATCATAAAAAGCTACTTTAATAAATGGCGCATAAAGGGCTTAAACATTCAAATGAGTTTAAGAGATGGTATTTCCAGGAAGTTGAACAAGGCAGCTCCCTATAGCTTCTGGGGAATACTTATATTCATAGTTGAGGCTTAAAAGATACAGATCAAGAAAATTATTTTCAAACTCTCGGTTTGCGAAAGGGCAGTGCTTAAAAGGATCTAAGTAAGGGCAGGGACACACACTTGCACCCCTTGCTTTCACTCACGTGTAGTAAAACATAATGAGAATGGCTGCATTCCCTCCCCGCCCCGCCCCCCTTTTTTAGCTTTTTCTGGGTTTTATGATGTGGGGTAAAAGAAGAAAGTCAGGAAAAACCAAGTAAGTCTCATCAGTTAATTAACAGTGGTTTTCCTTCTTTAACCTTAGTAATTTCCTAAATTTCTATGATAAACTTTTTTTTTTATATCACAAACATCAGTAAGTGTTATTATTTAAAAGTCCCATAAAAGAAATTTAACACTCTCCAACTTTCAAATGAGCCAGCAGTGGCTTCCGTTTCACAAAGAGAAGAAGCTGTCCATAGTGTTAAGAAGCAAATCTGGGAAGATAAGACTCCTGGGTACGGACGGAACTGTATCTTTATTTCCAATCTAATTTCCAGCTGAACTTCAGTTTTGAGGATCTCTCTCTAATTTGAAGGGATCTTAATTTCTGGTCACTGAATAGTACTTTATAACAGAAGTAAAAGAGCTGACTTTAAAAAAAAATGGTAACATCTTTCCCAAGCTGCTTATGTATGAATGTACCATTTTGGAAACATGGAATAATGTTTGTTACCAAGACAAGACAAGGAGGTCCTCGCCTTAGCTGTCCTTCACTCTTCTGAGGGTGCAGACTCAGCTGTACATAGAGTCTGAAGTGGTGACAGGGAAGGAATCTCTTTTTTTTAAAAGATTTTATTTATTTATTTGACAGATAGAGATCACAAGTAGGCAAAGAGGCAGGCAGAGAGATAGAGAGGGAAGCAGGGCCCTGCTGAGCAGAGAGCCCGATGCGAGGCTCGATCCCAAGACCCTGAGACCATGACCTGAGCCGAAGGCAGAGGCTTAACCCACTGAGCCACCCAGGTGCCCGGAAGGAATCTCTTTTAAAACAGGTTATTGGAGATACGGATAAAGGAAAATTTAATACTATACCACATAATATATTAATTTCAAAAGACATTCTGCACAAGTCAAAAGCACAAAGTGGCTTAAAGAATAAAAGAATTACAGCATCTCTTGACCAGGCTGAATGTAGCGCTTAAGAAAGGAAGTCAACTTTAATTTCTCTAAATGGGTGGTTTACAACTGAAGGAGAAAACAACTTACCACTGGTCAGTCACCAAAATAATTTTGTCTGGGAGAGGAAAAAAAAAATCTCAAAAAGGAGACCAAGTGTATAGAAGTTTTAAAATGTGTATCTTCCCCACAGAAGACTATTCATATTTAAATTTTGGAGTTTGATATCCTACTAACAGATCTGAGATCAGGCAGACAATTACTTTAGTACATATTTAGTTTATATTTGGTGCTCTCAAAAGTATAGCTAGTGTGTATATGTAAGCTTAAACTAAGCCTTTACAAAGGTGGGGTATCCTAGGACTTCCAAAGTAGGCAACTGAGAAAAGGTAACGCCATGCATCTGTCTTCAGCTTCCTTTCATCTCAAGAAGGTGAATACAACAACTACAAGGCAAGATGCTAAAACGGTCACTCCCAGACATCTGATGGCACGGCCCTGATGGTGTAAGAGCCTGTCTTTGTTGCAAAAGGAATTTATAAAGCTATGCCAGCTGCAATGGAAGTGGACTTATTCTAGATACCTTCTCTAATTAATCACTTTCCAGACATGGGAGGGACCTAAAGAATAAACCAAATTTATTAAAAACTTTAAAAAAAAAGATTTTATTTATCTGTCAGAGAGAGAGAGAGAGAGCACGCAAGCAGGGGGTGCAGCAGGCAGAGGGAGAAGCAGACTCCCTACTGAGCAAGAGGCCCAATGCAGGACTCAATCTCAGAACCCTGTGATCATGACCTCAGTCGAAAGCAGAGGTTTTAACCAACTGAGCCTATATATATATATCTCCCATATATATATATCTATAGATATATAGATATATCTCCCATATATATATATTCAAAGTAGGCTCCAGGCCCAGATGGAGCCCAGTGTGGGGCTTGAACTCAAAATCCCAAGATCAAGACCTGAGCTGAGATCGAGTTGGATGCTCAACTGACTGGGCCACCCAGGTGCCTCCAAAATTACTAAATACTTCTAATGCCAGAACTCATGGATTTCTTGGCAAAGTAGATAAACAGTAACTCATGGGATTGTGCATAATTAATTTTAAAGTACAGAAACAACTGATGTAAGTGAAATTCTGTATGGATTATAAGTTAAACATGAAATAATTTTCTTCCTATTTTAAAAGGCTAGAAAATAAACACCAACAAAATGACACTGGCTAAACCGTAACAAAGGCTTTCTTTCTTGAGATTGGTTAACAAGAAATAAAGCTCAAAACTGGCTACTTGAGCAACTCCTTAATCATGCACACAGGCCTCTTCAGTACATCACACAGTGCTTTTCTTTCCTGCCAATTAATCTGGCAGTCATTAAGCACGGAGTGAAACTGAGGAACGATGATCTCTTCAGGCTGGTACCGGTGTGGCAGACAGCTCAGAGAGCTACACTAACTGCTTGAATGCTAGCATCCCAGATGGTACAGAGCTGTGCTGCAGCAAGAGCTTAAACTTGACAAAAAAGTCCTATGGGAGCCCCCAAACCGCATGTTAGAATGTTGTAGTGCTGGCTTTCCCACTGGATCCTTATCAAGAAACTGGCTGAACATAAGAAACTGCTCAGCTAGTTTAAAATCTCAAGCCCGTCACGATGGGTTTTCCGTTCCAAGACCTCTAGCAGCTCTTTGGGAGAAGAGGAGGAAAGAAATTAACTGGGGATGCTGCTTTCCAAAGACTACACAGAATAACTGAGCTGTGATTCCTTTTGACAGTCCTCTTTTCCCAGCACTGCATGAGCAAAATGAATTTAGGGTTAGAAGTGGAGAGCTTTCTTTTTCGTTTAGATTTGTGGACCTTTGCATCTATGAGCAAAAAGCTCTTATTTTCCTTTCTCTAACATATCTGCATTCTCCTCTCCAGCCCTGTTCCTGGGGTTCAATACCTCCAACTGTAAATGCCTCGTGGACAGGCCAATAGGATGCTGCGCACAAATATGTTTCATTGCAACTGTGTGAGCGGCAGATAAAAAGGAAGGTGAATTATTTCATAACTATCAGTGATAATTTAAAAATGAACAAATGCCAATCATTTCATAGGAATCAAAGCTATTCCTAAGATACAATTCCATCAGAAACCGAAAGTCAATTCTTTTTTTTTTTTTTTAAGATTTTATTTATTTATTTGACAGACAGAGATCACAAGTAGGCAGAGAAGCAGGCAGAGAGAGAGAGAGAGAGAGAGAGAGAGAGAATAGGAAGCAGGCTCCCTGCTGTGCAGAGAGCCCAATGCGGGGCTTGATCCCAGAACCCTGGAATCATGACCTGAGCCAAAGGCAGAGGCTTTAACCCACTGAGCCACCCAGGCGCCCCTGAAAGTCAATTCTTAACACAAATTCCAACATCAGCAGAACATCACTGCTACTCAGAGGTAGTAGGAATAGAGGGGAAAAGGCTAAAAAATTGTAAGGAAAAGACAACAGGCAAATGGAAATCTGGTGAGACGCTGAATTCCATAAGCTCTGCTATGAAACTTATACCTGATCATCGGTTTTATGACTAGGCTTCCTAATGCCAAGAAAAGAAGCCAACAGTGGCTCCTCCACTCAAGCTGCCAGAGCCATGTTACTGTTCTCCACATGAAAATGACTCAAGGATTTTGACAGCAATATCTGAACATTATTAATTCTTTAATAACGGACAATTTTGAATTTCATTGTTTTGTTGTCATAAACAAGAATAAAAGAACATGTTTGCCTCAAAATGATATTGGCCTTTCTTCTTAAATGGTACAACACTCATAAGGAATGCCACAGAAAACCTAGGAAATCTAGGGCTGAAAAAGCCACGAGTAAAGTCAGGTTAGCTAAGGAAATAATGGATGTGCATTTCACACTATTTGGTCAGCAGGAGGAAATCAAGGTAAAGAAATTATGTAAAATAAAATACTAACATAGCATTTTTTTTTCCAGAAAAAAAAAAAAAAAAAAAAAGAGCAACTGGTGAAGAAATCAATAAATTGTAATGAGTCCTCCTGCCAAAACAAACAATGGCAACATCATTCAGCTGATCTAGTCGGCTCCTAATGAATCATTTCAACAAATATGGGAAATGTCCACCTTCAACCGAAATACGTCTATGCTAGAAATTTTGGGTAGTCAAATTATTTCGGCATTGATACAAATCACAGGGAGATACAGGCTATGGTAAAAAATCATAGAAGAATGATGTTACTTGACTACTAAGAAATACAAAAACACCTTTGAGTGAAAGAGCCCAGAGATCTAATCTACAAGTATTGTGATAGGCAGACCCTTGGGACATTCTCCAATTACTATAAACTTTTTCTGAGGAAGCATGCAATCCCAGATCAAGGACAACTTTAAGAATTTGAAACTTGGTAAAAACTCAGGCCAGAATTTACACAAAAGGATGAAACTGCAGATGACTGTGGATTTTATAAGAAGGGTTATGAAGACTATGTTTTTTATAGCTAGATGACCTTGTTTAGAGTACGCATGGTCATGCCCCCCTCCCATATAAATCACTTCAAACCATAATTCTCAACAGCCAGGTAACATTCAACCAGCTAAAAAGTTAATACAACATTCACTCAGGAAATAAGTAAATGACCCATAATTACCGAATGAATTCCATATGGTGTTAAGAATAATTATGACTTTGTGTTATAACCATGAAACGGCTATAATTCAAAGAGTAAAACCAGTGCTTTTTGATCCACTGAACATCATCATAATGTAGTTTTTGTTTGTAGGTTATATTTTTCAACTTTTTTATTACATGACATTCTGTCAATGTACCTCTAAAATAGAACTATTTTTCTTTTTTAAGATTTCTATTAATTTACTTGACAGAGAAGCAGTGAGAGAGGGAACACAAGCAGGGGGATTGGGAGAGGGAGAAGCAGGCTTTCTGTTGAGGAGGGAGCTTGATGTAGGACTCAATTCCAGGACCGTGGGATCATAACCTGAGCGGAAGGCAGCCGCTTAACGACTGAGCCACCCAGGTGCCCGTCTAAATAGCACTTTTAAGGCAGATGTGAAGAGATCCACTAGAAGGATAAGCTGGAAACCATTTATATTCAAAATACATACTTCACCCAAGAATGCAGTTTTATAATCTTAAATCACTGTGCTTGAAACCTAACAAACCTTTCTGTGATAAATCACCAAATTAACTATCAGTCTCTACTTATTAGACATGGACAGGTCAGTTTTAGCATCACTGAAAACCAGGTCTAAAAAGATAATCTTGTGAAAAGCTAAGACTGTCAGTTTGAGCAGTCAGGCACCCAAATCTGGATTCCTTTGCTTGAATGAGATTGAGATATTTGAACTAATAAAATCGGCCACATGAGGTCTCTGTTATTTCACAGAATACAAATGCATTTTAGAAGTATCTTTCAAATCAGATAATTTCTCATCAAGTGCAAGCACTGAAAATAATGTCAGAGATCTAGTTTACTTTTTGGAATAATATATTCCTCCAGGAAAGAGAGAAATGGGAATGAAGTTGAAGCTGGAGATAATGAAACTGAGTAAGTTGTATCCTACTAACGAATGCATCTAAGCATCAGCCAGGTGTTTCAACTGAGACTCAGGAAGCTAGAATGAAAGCATTTCAAGGAATCAAGCCCAGATAACTTGGCCTACCTAAACACTATCTAAATACCAAATTAGATTAAATTATAATACACTGCTGGAATTCTTGGAAATATATGTAAGCTCTTCACTGAATATATAAACAAGTTTCAAATCAGGTTCTGGTGTGAAATGTGAGCAGAGTGTCATCTTGGTCACAGGTACTGTGGAGGCCTGTGGTCTCCTGCGAGCTTTGCCAGCAATGCTCTTTCAGAGCCCCATGGCACAAACTCTACCTAATCAACAAGCTCCTCAATGGTGTAAATGCTCACTATGATTCAGCCCCATTTAAATATGTAAGTGAAAAAAAATTCAGAAATGAAGAAAAGGGTAAAAGTTCCACCTAAATAAAGTGAGGAAAGATAAAATGAAAACAAACTTGTGTTAAAAACCAACTAGTAGAGAGTCAGGGAAAAACAAAATCACTGAGGTCAAGAACTGAGTTTCTCCCATATAAGGAAATTACGGAACTCATGAAAACAGCGACAAAGAAAGCATTGTAGAAACAGAAGGTGGAGGCAGCAGAACTTCATTTGGTTACTATGTTTAAAGTGCCAGAATTTAAACGAGAACTTGTAAATTTAGAAACTCTATCAAGTTCTTCCTATCAACTCTCTGATTTGTACCTGTTTCCACAAAACAAGATTCAATAGCCTACAATATTAGTGATAATATTTAATTTCTTGACTGTCGGGGGACTGGCATTTTATGAAGCTGTATGAGAATGCAGGTAGATTCTATTTGCTCACCTATAAAGTCACTTGGTTATTCTGCAGCTGCGCGATTTGGTACTTCGTGAAATTACATACTATAGCTTTCACAAGGTAAGATACAAATCTGTTTAATAAATCATTACGGACAGCTTTGGGATGCTTAGAAAGCTAAGGAGCCCAAAATTCAAGTCTAGAACTAGGAAAATAGATTACTGATCCTTCCCCAAAGCAGTGAAACCAAACAATAAAGACGGAGTGAAGAGGGAGCTCAGTCTCATTCCTATACATGAGACTTTTCAAAAGTGCAACTCAAAAAGTCTTCTCTTTCTTTGGTGAGGCCTAATCCTGCTACTCAGGGACATACTCAATTCCACAAAGTCCTTCACTTTTCAGAGCTACTGGACTGATGGACATCGACTATACTGAGGCTGCTTTAGGCATGGTGCGTGCAGTTTTTGAGCAAATGCAAGCACTGGCTCGGTGTGGGATTCCTGCACTGCACCCTGCAGCACCTCATGGAATGATACATACCTCCATTCCCCCACTGAAACGTGAACAGTGGGAAAGCCAATCTGCCTTTCTTTTAATGAAAAAATACTCGCACCGTTATTTTTTTTCTCCACTTAAAAGCCTATGTGTGCTCTGTGAAATGCCTGTCAGCTGTATTCCATCAGGCAACCTCAAGCCATTATTCTTTAAGATATCAGTACACAGGAGCAGATGCAGGGAGCTAATGTATATGGAAGTAAACAAGAGTATAGCTCTGAAAAACCCACCCTCCCAAGTGAAAATGCTACAAAGAGCACAGAGGAGAAATGGAATCACAGCTCTACCAGAGGCAAGAGTCATTTTCTTCCAAAATTTGCTATAAAGACATCAATAAACATATTAATCACTGCTGGAATCTTCTTGCTGGTCATTTTTATATTGGCTCTTAAAGGTTCTGCACTATATTCTCCTCAGTTTAAGGTTTCTGTGACTCAAAGCTATTGGAATATCCACTATAAAATATATTATTATAGAAATACTATATACCGATCTCAGATAAGTACCTGGATCAATCTTGGGTTTCATTTCTTAGTTCTATGACAAGGAGCATAAATTCGAGCCCTCTGTTCCTCCTATTGTTTAATGTAATACAAGACTCTAGTCAACAGACACACACATACCACTTTAACATACATCATTTGCCCTACAGAACTATATACTTTTAAGAATGAAGAGGTAAACAACTGACACCACCTACAAGCAGTTGTGTGATGCGAGGCAAAGTGAAGTGGGAAAGGAGGAGAAAGAAGGGAGGCCAAACCAGGCGACAACAACAAAACCCCATTCTTCGAGTACTGAGTCTGTTAATAGTACTTATTTGCCCCAATTTTATAAAAATGAAATAAAAATCAGAAAAGGGTAAACTGCCTGATTATTTCTTCTTTTATATTCATTCGTTCTTAAAAGTTAAAGTAAGAAAAAAATATATATATATTTAAATGGAAAGTATACCAATTTCACTTTATTAACCTAATTCGGGATGGGATAAGGAGAAAGGGGCTGAGGTTGGGTATGAAGGACGAGGGTTAAAACTTGTGACAGTAAAGATCCCTTCAAAATTCTGGTGCAGTCCTTGATCACTGCAGCCTAATTGTCGGTCAACAGAGTTGAACTCCACAATACTGAAAGCAGACTCCTGTTCTCCATTGCTGTCCAGTGACTCTTCAGTTACAGTGTGATGAGGTCTACCAGGTTGCCTTTAGGAGGAGTCATGCTGTCAGGAAAGAAATTTACTAAGGTGTCAAAGAGCTGAGTTCTTTGAGCATACGTGTGATCCACATCGGAAAAGCCTGGTAAGGGAGAGATACAAAGAAACTCATCCATTGTGTCTAAAACATGTTAACAGAGAAGCTAGTTGAGAAAAACAGCAATGTATAAGGGGAAAACCAAAAACTCATCTGATTTTAAAAGCAGATAGACATGGGCTATGAACCCAGTTTTACTACCTGGCAGTGGTGTGATCTTAGGTAAGTTAATCAGACTTTCTGCAACTGTTTCCACAGCGGTAAATTTGTGTTAATCTTATTTACTTCATGGTGATACTGTGCATAGTAAATGCAATTATGTGAGAAGCCCCTGTTCTAATGATTGGCTAACTAATCATTAGTAACTAACTTATAATGATTTCTCTTCTTTCCTTGACAAACATTTTTCTCTTCTAGTCCACTGAGGCAGTTTCACCTTTTTCTGACTTTATAATGCTTCTGAGCCACTAAAATTTTTTTGATAATAAAAATACAATAAAATCAGGGGCACCTGGGTGGCTCAGTCATTTAAATGTCTATCTCTTGGTCTTGGCTCGGGTCCTGGGGTCAAGCTCTGCGTTGAGCTCAGAGCTCAGCGCAGAGTCAGCTTGTCCCTCTACCTCTGCCTCTCTCCCAGCTCTCACTCATAAATAAAGAAAAAATATATATATATATATTTTAAGATTTTATTTATTTATTTGACAGACAGAGATCACAAGTAGGCAGAGAGGCAGGCAGAGAGAGAGGAAGGGAAGCAGGCTCCCTGCTGAGCAGAGAGCCTGAGGCGGGGCTTGATCCTAGGACCCTGAGATCATGACCTGAGCCGGAGGCAGAGGCTTTAACCCACTGAGCCACCCAGGCACCCTGAAAATCTTTTTTAAAAAAAAGATTTTATTTATTTATTTGACAGAGATCACAAGTAGGCATAGAGGCAGGCAGAGAAGGGGGGGGCAGGCTCCCTGCTGAGCAGAGAGCCCAATGCGGGACTTGACCCCAGGACCCTGGGCTCATCACCCAAGCCAAAGGCAGAGGCTTTAACCCACTAAACCACCCAGGTGCCCCAATAAATTAAGTCCTTAAAAAGTAGAATAAAATCAAAATGAAAAACATACTAAAATCACTTTCTTTAGAAGGTGGTCTAAAATCATTAAGGTCCTGAGAGCTGGAAGTAGGGTCAAAGAACTGAAAGAATTACCTGTACAGTAACGTAGAACATCCCTGGCACATAGGAAATGACATGCATTTATGGTACTAAGCACCAGGCTCTCTGCCAGGCACATATCATGTGAGAAACAGAACAATGACCTACTTTTTATCCAGATAAACATTAGAAAGTGGATGACATTCTTAAAAGGTGGACACCATGAACTAAAGGATTTTTCCCCTCCTTTAACCTCTATTAAACATTTAATTTTCAAGTTTATTCCGGCCAAAGGAATATTCAGTGAGATGCTTCCTTCCTTTAGTCAGCTGGTATATATTGATTTAAGCTGCTTTAAATTTCTTATGTACATATGAGGTAGGAAAGTAATAAAATAAACAAAGTAGTCTTTTGATTTCCCTGTTCATGAAATGGCTGAGACATGAGAGCCCTACTGAGTACCTTAAGACACAGATATAGTGCCAGAAAGTTATATATGCCTTGATACCCAATGAAAATTATTTCAAACTGGACCAATGTTCACTCAACTTACAATATAGTTTTAGGTACATTCTGTTTTTTTACTCTTGTAAAGAACATGAACAGAACAAAACATTGCCAAGGATACCAGTTTCCTGGAAGGAAAATAAACAATGTTTCAAGAAAGGAACATTCCTTTTAATTAAAAAAAAAATTCTTTTACTATTATTTTAAGTTTGAGGGCAAATGTTTACATCTTTGGAGCTTTAAGATTTAACAAAGAGGGGCACCTGGGTGGCTCAGATGGTTAAGTGTCTGCCTTCAGCTCAGGTCATGGTCTGGGGTCATGGGATTAAGCCCCACATTGGGCTCTCTGCTCACTGGTGAGTCTGCTTCTCCCTCTTCCTCTATGATCTCTCTCACAAAAAATAACTAAAACCTTAAAAAAAAAAAAAAAAAAAGAAACTGTATATTAAAAAAAAAAAAAGATTTAACAAAGAAATATCATGAAAATGAATGGAAGGAAATACTCCAAAATGTAAACAAATGTTATCTCTGAATGATGAGATTATTTTTTTCTATTTTATGCTTTCAGAGTTTTCTAAAATTTTGAAAAATTTCAAACTCCTAGAAGCATTTCAAGAATAGTACAACGAAGACTCATACACCCTTACCTAGATTACTCAAGCTGTTGAACATTTTGTCACGTGTTCTCATTCTCTCTCTTTGTATGTTTGTACCCCACACATACTTTTCTTGTAGAATGATTTGGGAGTAAATTGTACACATTTTCACCCCTAAATACTTGAGTTCATTTCACCTAAGAACATCACTTAAATAACCACTATATATTAAATTTAGGAAAGTTAACATTTTTGTCACAATCATCTTTTTTATAGTTATTTTCCCTATTCATCTAAAACTCAACCCAGTATTTAGTTTTCTTTGGCCTGGAATAGTCCCTCAGCCTCTGTTTTTTATGATACTGATACCCTTAACAAGTACAGAGCAATTATTTAGTTGTAGAATGTGTTGAATTTGGGTTGTCTGACTGCTTCCTCGAATCAGATTAAATTTATGCAGTTCTGGCAAAAATACTATCAAAGAGATACCGTGTCCTTCCCACTGCATCATGTCAGGAGGCACAGGCTCTCAGTTTATCCCAATGTTAACTGTGAACTCCTGATCAAACTGGTATCCGCCAGATTTCGCTGGTGTGAAGGTGTTGTTTTCTACCACGGCAATTAGTAAAATACTTTCTTAAAAAAATTTTTTTAAAGTAGGCTCCTTATCCACCATGTGGCTCTACCTCACAACCCTGAGATTAAGACCTGTGATCAAGAGAGTCAGACGCTCCATGGACTGAGTCACCCAGGCGACCCCAGCAATTAGTAAAATATTGATAAGAATAGCCTGAAACTATGTGAATTTCCCAACAATATTTGCCTTCACTGATGATTCTTGCTAAAACAATTATATGTTGCTAAAACAAAACAAAACAAAACACTGATAGTGTTTTCCTAACTCTACAATTCCTTCTGCATTTGTTGACTGACACTAAAGAGCTTTTCTTTTTTCCTCCATTTTATTTGTTTGCACGACTATGTACTCAGATCCTTTCCTTGTTCAATATATCATATTTATTACCATCATTATTCATTTTAATACTCACACTGTCCCAGTTTTGGCGAGCAAGAGCTCTTTTGAGCTTGTTTCTGTGTCTTTTTTAATGCTCCCATTAATTTTTGAGCACTTCCTTATTTCCTGGCAGAGCAAGATATCCAAGCTCATCTTTACACAGCTCTGGAATCAGCCATTTTTTTTAAGGAGCCCTAATTCCTTTTAGTGGTGAGTGACATTTAGGACTAAGATCAGTTGAGTTAATTGCCAAAGGTGGTGGTGTTTCTAGGCCTGTACATATATGTGCACACATATTATACACAACTTTTTTAAAAGCAGATTATGAATTCGTGATTTCACTGATGATTCCCGTGTTTTTTAGAACTCGACAGGATTCTTCCTCTCCTTAATCCCATTCCCTATTTATAGTATCTCCTTTCTCCCACTAGGAAAATTAATCTCTACACCATCATATTTACTTATTTGTTCAACGTAAAATACACAAAACATGTTCCAGAATTACTATACCCATACCATGACCAACAAAAAAATTATACACATTTCTTTACTTTTATTGTCTTTGAATATATCCAAAAGTATAGTCTAAGCATTATAGTATTGTACTGAAAAGGTTACTCTCTTTTTCCCCCTACGGTGTGGTAATATAACCAACTGTAGTCAACTTTAGGGGTTTCCCCCTTGTTTTACTTTCTATATTTGTAAAATTGTCATAATAGGTTTTATTTTTAAGAGAAGATATTGATTTTGATGTATTACTCTAATGAAGTAATACCTATGTATTACTAATATGCTACTAATAAAGTACCTATGTATCCTAATGAAGTAACATCGAACAAAATTAATGTATTTTTATGAGATTAAATAATTTAAGAGGGAGGGAAGCACTGAGTTCCTACTCTATCCCAGGTACTTTATATATGATATTTCATTTTTTTTTTTTTTAAAGATTTTTTCTTTATTTATCTGACAGAGATCACAAGTAGGCAGAGAGGCAGGCAGAGAGAGAGGAGGAAGCAGGCTCCCTTGCAGAGCAGAGAGCCCGATGTGGGGCTCGATCCCAGGACCCTGGGATCATGACCTGAGCCGAAGGCAGAGGCTTAACCCACTGAGCCACCCAGGTGCCCCTCATTCTTTTTTTTTAAGATTTATTTATTTGTCAGAGAGAGTGAGTGAGCACAGAAGCAGGGGGGAGTGGCAGGCACAGGAAGAAGAAGGCTCCTGGCTGAGCAAAGAGGCCAATGTGGGACTTGATCCCAGGATCCTGGGATCATGACCCCAGCTGAAGGCAGATACTTAACCGACTGAACCACCCAGGTGTCCCTGACCGCATTTCATTCTAATGAAGAAGTTATCATAAAGTTATCATAAACTCTCCTTTCAGATGAGACAACTTAGGGATATTCAGTCTTTGTAAGACCTCACAGTTAGGGCAGGAAGAGAATAGATTGTGAACCTGTGTCTATCTGACTCCAAAACCCATTTATTTATTTTTATTAACTAATATTCACTAAGGGCTTAAATTGTAGGCAGTGTGCCAAGTTCACTTACTCCTTAAGAGAACATGTTTAATTAATTTATTTTTTTACTTAATTTTTTTTCTCTTATTGGAGTATATATAATTGACATACAGTGTTATATTACTTTCAGTTATATAACATATTGATTTTGACTTGAGAAATCTGTACATAACTCAATGCTTCCCATGATTAAGTGTGGTTACCTCTGAATATGTTTTACTTTTATTTACCATTTACCAATGAGAAAATTGAAATTCACACTATTATTAGATGAATGTTTAAATTGTGGCAGATCTTATTATGGAATACCATGTATTACTTATTAAGAATACAATAGATCTAGTATAGTTTCTTGCAAACATCTCCAAGCCACATCATTAATTTTAAAATGTTATGTTGTAGAAAACGTATTTTACACTGTGTAATAAATAAAACCAGAACACACAAAAGTATAGGTCTGTGTGTGTCTGTGTGTAGGTACAGTCCATCTTTATTACGCAGATTCCTTATCTGTGCATTTGCCTGCCCACTAAAACGTACCTGTAACCCCCAAATCAGTACTTGTGGCAGTATGTGGTCATTCACGGACATGTGGAGAGCAGCACACATTTGAATGAGCACAGGCAGATGCTGTCAGCTCAGGGCAAACTGGGTCATGCTCTGTGTTCTTTTACCACCTCTCACACTATAAACAAGTGTCCTTTTCAAATCTACCGGCTTTTTATTTTTTACGTTTTTGTGCTTTTTGTTGTTACTTCACTGCTTTACTATAAAGGTGCCCAAGCATAGTGCTGAAGTGTTATCTAGTGTGCCTAAGGCCATGATGTGCCTTATGGAGAAAATGCGTGTGTTTGATAAGCGTTGTGCAACATTAATCAATTATATAAAGAACCTAACTCTGTGTCCCATAGGAGAAATGGTTTAGTATTCACTAATTCAGTAATTCTTATGACTTTGCAGAATATAACTACTGTAAGTAAAGAGAATCACTGTATTTGCAGGTCTGTGTATGTAGCTGTGTGTGTATGGAAAGATCTGCCAGATACGAACGATTACACTTGAGAAGAGAAAGAGATTGAAGAAAGCTGTTCAAGGAGAACTTTAAGCTGGATCTGTACTTAAAAGTTAAAAAAAAAATACATTAAAAAGAGGTAGGCAGTAAGAAACCCATCAACAGTAACATGACTAATTAAATGGCAGAGCTAGGACAAAAAACGGTAATGTAGATTCTAAATCTCATACTCCTCCATCAGTGTTTCTCTCACTTCATTTTCATCATAAAATGGAATGAGGAACTAATCACTCAGAGTAGCAGACACTGGTTAAAGCTCAGTGAGAAGTAGTATAGTTGGTTTAGAGTGTGAGCTCTGAAGCCATAGGATTATAGTCTGTATCCTAGTCTCGCCATTCATTAGTATTATTCCTGGGCAAGTTACCTAAGCTTCTCTGTGTCCCTGTTTCTTCCTATATAAAGGGGATCATAATACTAACTACTTCATAGGATTATTACAGAGATTAGATGAGTTAAGACCTGTACAGTGCTTAAAATAGTACCTGGTCCCCTAGTTAAGTGCTCAGTAAATACCAGCTATCGCTTTATCACTACTACCACAACCAGAAATGATAACTCTAAAAAGAAAAGTGACCTATTAGGAACACACACACACATTTTAATATTTTATTTATTAGAGAGAGGGAGAGCACGAGAGAGAGCAGAGAGCATGAGTTGGGGGGGAGCAGCAGAGGAAGAGGGAAAAGCAGACTCTCCACTGAGCAGGGAGCCCAACGTGGGGCTCTATCCCAGGATCCCCAGACACCGACTGAGCCACCCAGGCGCTCCTTCTTTTATTTATTTATTTATTTCCTCCAAGATTTATTTATTTGAGAGAGAGAGAGAGAGAATAAGGAGAGGCAGAGGAAGAGGGAGAGAGCATCTACAGCAGACCCCACGCTGAGCAAGAAGCCTGACACCGGGCTCAATCTCACCCTAAGATCAGCACCTGAGGCAAAACCAAGAGTAGTAGATACTCAACCGACTGTACACCCAGGTGCCCCTAGGAATATACTTTTAACTTAACATCTTATACAGACTAGGTAAAGTTTCCTACTTACAGTTAAGAAGAAATAGCAAGAATTCTCATTTTTCTCCTGGATACAAGTTTGTTGATCTTTCTATAGCTAATAATAAACTTTCTGTTATACAAAAAGTACCTATAAACAAACATATGGGCTACAGACAAGAGTCCAAAGGAAGTGGATATAAAGTATAAAGGCTAAAAGGACATAGCAAATGCTGCAAAATTCTTAGGGCTCCTCATTCACAAATGTCAACACAATGATAAAAAGCACTATTTTAGGCATCAAATGTTTTAAACGTCTCTCTGAATTTGCATTTTGCACATCATATTTGGACTCTAAAAGTTTTAAAAAGAGGTGTGAAGATCAAAAAAGGCAATATGTTCTATAGACTAGATTTTTCCTACCTGTCACATACTTTGCTGAAAATATGCTTAAATCGCTCCAGTGTATACTTTCTGGAAATAAGACACAACTCTATAAACTGGCAAAATGTCTGAGTTCAAGTTTAAAAGTTTAAAACCCAGAGCCACCAGAAGTTTTAAATTCAAGATCCCCAGAGGCTGCTTTTCTCTGAAGTCAGTCATTTTTCAAAACTAAGATAATGTCAGCTATTTGTAAAATGCTTTCCATCTTTTTAATTCTTTTTTAAAAAAAGATTTTATTTATTTATTTAACACAGAGAGAAAGAACACAAGCAGTGGGGGGCAGCAGGCAGAGGGAGAGGGAGAAGCAGGATCCCCACTAAGCAAGGAGCCCCAAATGGAGGTCAATGCCAGGATCCCAGGAACATGACCTGAACTAAAGGCAGTCACCTAACCGACTGAGCCACCCAGGTGCCCCTAATTCTTTAAATTACATAGGACATTAATAAATACTTTCATTTAATTCTCAATAATAAGTTAAGATAAACAATTCTGGAGGAAGTCAGTCATAAAGTTTGGTGGAGGCAAATATTTTTGGTGAATTTAGAAAAAATGAAATATTTAGTTTATCTGCACATGAAAAATATATACATTTAGGGACACTTGGCTGGCTCGGTCAGTAGAGCATGTGACTCTCAATCTTGGGGTTGTAAGTTCAAGCCCCACACTGGGTGTAGAGATTACTTAAAAATGAAAGTCTTTAGGGGCACTTGGGTGGCTCAGTCATTAAGCAACTGCCTTCGGCTCAGGTCATGACCCCAGAGTCCTGGGATCAAGCCTCACATTGGGCTCCTTGCCTAGCAGGGAGCCTGCTTCTCCCCATGCTTGTGTGCCCTCTCTCTCTGTCTCTTTGTCAAATAAATAAAATCTTGAAAAAAAAAAAAAAAGATAAAAACATCTTTAAAAAATGTATACATATATACATGAAATGACCCATTTGGTTTCAGTTTTTAAAAAAAGATTTGTTTTATTTATTTCAGAGAGAGAGCGAGCATGTGAGCATGCACATGCATTAGCGGGGTGTGGGGGAGGAGGGGGAGGGGCAGATGTAGAGGGAGAGAAGCAGATTCCCTGGTGAGTACAGAGTCCCATGTGGGGCTCAAGCTCATGACCTGAGATCATGACCTGAGCCAAAATGAAGAATTGGACACTTAACTGACTGAGCCACCCAGGTGCCCCAAGGTTACATTTTTAAGGGAGATAATAATAGTACTGTGAATGGAACGCTGTTTTATCGTGCTAAGTGTTTTCCGTAATTATTTCATTTAATTCTTTCAACAACTTGAGGTAAGTATTCTTATTATCTCCATCTTATAGATGGAGAAATTAATTATTAGAAAGGTGACTTGCTCAAGTCACTTTTGAAATTAGCAAGCGGCAGAGCTGATACCCACATAGATTCTGATTCTTAACTGCTCTCCTACACTCTCATCTCTTAACTATGAAAGATACTGCCTCCCTTCAGACAAGGTAGAAAATAAAACCCTGTAGGAATTTTCTTTTTGTATTTTTTCCTATTGTTTGTATTGTTCTCTGAGGTTTGCTTGGAATCCAAGAAAAACAAACTGTTCCTGATAAAATATATTAGCTGGCAGTGAACAGGACAGAGACCAAAGAAAAGAGTTAAGTTAAAGGTAAAATATTTGCTGACACCAGCCTAACATATTTAAATAACTGCCAAGAAATTCTTATTCTGAAGGCTAAATATAAGTCAGCCAGAGAGATTTTAGTGCTGCCCACCAAAAAAATAAAGATAATGGCTCTGGGCTTTGGTATCTACACATAACAAGGCACGTGCTTATTCAAACAGAATATCTATGTGCCAGGGACCTAATTCATGTATCACTAAATCTGTTTCAAATGATGAGATTCACAAGGGTAAGGACTTTCTAAAGTAATGCTTACTTATATGTAGGTTCTCCATCATAAGGTTAAGATCTTTATTAGCCTCAAAACATCTTCGTGTATGGAATGGTGGTAAATGATTATCTGAATTCTCAGAGAACCTATGTTTTACAGCAGCCTGCTCAGTCCTGCCCTGTGGAATCCTAAGTATTCTGGAATTAGGACTAAAGTTGCCTAGATCAGTGGAGAAGCCTTAATTATTGGTTATGGAGCAAGAAAGAGCAAAACCCCAAGGAGAATTCCTATTCTTTCCCATCCCACTGAAAAACATCAGAATTATATATGCTATTTTTTTTTCCTTTGAGGTAGGGTTCACCTTTAGGAGACGAAAGGACAAACAATGAAAAAATTAAATCGATATTCCAAAATGTTATTTTATTCCAGAGATAAAGAATAGTATCTATATTACATATACTGGAAAATTTCGATATTACTGCCCACTTCTAAGGCAAACAATAATAGCAGTGGCATCAATGGAATTAATAAGCATTCACTGTGGGACTGTATTTTATGATGACAAGGGGAAAGCTGGGAATTCCCATACTTCAAAAGCCTACAATCTTGTTGAAAAAGTAAAGCTATCATAATGACTTATCCTAATGAAAAGATTCTTAAAAATTGACCTGAATAAAGCTCTGGATTGTGGAACTTCTACAGATTCCCCACTTCACTACAGTCTAGCTTACTTTATTAATAACTCTCATTAATAACAAATGAGAATACTCCTAAATGAAGACTGATGCCCCTATCTGGGGTGTCTAAGAAACACTGGAGTTTCAAGTAGAACATTTATTAAACAATTAAGATAACAACACTCATAAATTCCCATTTTCAGTAAAGAGGTAATGTATTTTCTTAGATCTCAAAACAATATTTTCACTGCCTACCCCATCAACAATCTGTTGATCTCATACAATTCCACAAAGGACAAACTGAGAGGAAAAGTCATTCAACCAAGAAGTGTTATCTCATAGTGAGTGTATCAGTAATATACAGCTTATATTCCAAAATAATGCTATTCAAGTTTATTTAATTGGATCATGCTTCTACTGCCTTCCGTTTGCATAATAACCCAGCAACTGGTGTAACAGGAACTGCAAACTAACCCATGAACTGGTGACTGATGCATGGAAAGTAACTTTGTAGCAGGTCATTAGAAAATCTGCTTGCTACCTTGAAACTTGTACCATTTGCTAGGGAACATCTCACCTGATGTTTCATTTAAAAGCAACTCAAACCCAATTCCCCAAATGCAAGGGCATCTAAACTGGATAAACTATGCTGGAATACTTACCTAGAGCTGTAAAGTCTGAACCAGATTTGAACAGAGCTGAAGCTAGGAGCTGGAACTGTGGAAGAAAAATAGAAGCAAATTAGCTGGCTAAGCACATTAGAGAAAAATAACACCATTTACTAGCCACTGTATGTCTCTGCACATATGCTACCCCAATCTATTCACCAAAGAGTAGCAAGAAGAACACTACATTTAGATTAAAGAATATGCTGATTTTTCTACTGGACTGCTTTCCAAATACTGGACCAAATCTTGGAATTATTTTATTTTTGAAATGTATTAATGTACTGTGAACAAACAACAGATCAACTGAAATTGAGAGTATTTAGAACTATGGTACTTAATTTGGAGAACTATTTATCTTTATCTTGAATGAGGATGCTGCAAAACAGGTAAATTAAAGGAAGAGAGTAGACCAATGAGTAGAATCTCAATGGAATTACTTAGTGCTCTGTAAGACCTAAGTGTTGATACCACTGATTCCTCAAGATGTATTTTATACCTGTGCTTCCAGCCTTTAAAATTTCAGGTTATCAATCACATTAATATTTGTTTTTGTTTTTAATTTAAAGATTTTATTGTTTTATTTGCCAGAGAGAGAGCCCAAGCGGGGGGGTGGGGGAGGCAGCAGGCAGAGGGAGAAGCAGGCTCCCTGCTGAGCAAGGAGCCTGATGCAGGACCTGATCCCAGGACCCTGGGATCAGGACCTGAGCCAAAGGCAGGCACTTAACCAGTTGGGCCACCCAGGTGCCCCAGGTTAGTATTTGTTAAGCCTTGGTGAATGGTCTTCTGTCAGAAACTGGACAAATATCCTAAAGGAATTATCTGAGCAAGAGTTAGGAAAAGAGGGAGCCTCAGCAGGGAGCCTGCTTCCCCCTCCCTCTCTGCCTGCCTCTCTGCCTACTTGTGATCTCTGTCAAATAAATAAAATCTTAAAAAAAAAAAAAAAGTTAGGAAAAGAGGGAACAAAAGAAGAATGTAAAATCCATGGGTTTCTGGTTGTTGTTTTTTAAATATTCTGGGTATTAGTCCTCTGTCATATATATTTACTGCAAGTATTATTTTAGTCTGTGGCTTGTCCATTTTTCAAAGGTCTTTTATGAAATTTTACTTCTGTTGAAATCTGAACTTATCAAGATCTTTTTTTTTTTTTTTAAAGATTTATTTATTTATTTTAGAGATATTGCATGTGTCAGGGTAAGAGGCAGGAGGAAAAGGGAAGAGAGACAAAGAGAGAGAATCCCTAGCAGGCTCCATGCCCAGTGCAGAGCCAAACCCAGGGATCAATCTCACAACCCTCAGATCACGACATGAGCTCAAATCATGAGTAAGACACATCACTGACTTCTGACCCAGGCACCATGTATTTTTTTTCTTTTATGGTTACTGCCTTTGTGTCATGTCCAAGAAATCTCTATCCCAAGGTTATACTTCTTGAAGTTTTACTGTTTTACATTTTATATTTAGGCCATCTTAAATTAGTTTTTGTGTAAAGAGTAAGATAGGGGTTGAGATAACAGCACCATTTGTTAAAAAGACTACCAAGTCCCCAATAGACTTGGCATCCTGGCCAAAACAAACAAACAAACTAACAAACAAACCTGACCACATCCATGTGGTTCTACTTCTGAACTCTGTTCTGTTCTACTGATCTGTCTAGCCTTAAGCCAGTACCACAATGTCTTGATAATTGTGGCTTATACAGAATTCTGAAATCAAGTAGTATGAAACTTCTAACTTTGTTTTTCTGTTTTCAGGAGTGTTTTGACTAGTCTAGGGCCTCTGCTTTTCTATATAAATTTTATAATCAGTTTGCCTGTTTTTTTCAACAACAACAAAGAAATCCAAACTTGCCTTAATATTGATAAGGACTGCATTAAAGTAAAAACCAATCTGGGGGGAGCGCCTGGGTGGCTCAGTGGGTTAAGCCTCTGCCTTCAGCGTGGGTCATGATCTCAGGGTTCTGGGACTGAGCCCCGCATCAGGTTCTCTGCTCAGCAGGCCTGCTTCACCTCCCCTTCTCTGCCTGCCTCTCTGCCTACTTGTGATTTCTGTCAAATAAATAAATAAATAAATTTTTAGAAAGATTATTTATTTATTTATTTGACACAGAGAGAGAGAGATCATACCAAGTAGGCAGAGAGACAGGCAGAGAGAGAAGGGGAAGCAGGCTCCCTGCTGAGCAGAGGGCCTGATATGGGACCCCATCCCAGGACCCTGAGACTACCACCTGAGCCAAAGGCAGAGGCTTAACCCACTGAGCCACCCACGTGTCCCAATAAATAAAACCTTTAAAAAAAAAAAAATCTGGAGAGGATGGGCATTTAATAATCCTTAATCTTTCAATCCATAAATGTGATCCCTCTCCATTTATTTAGGTCTTCTTTAATTTCTTACACTAGACTTATTACTACATATTTATTCTGGCATTAATATAAACAGGTTTAAAATTTTCATTTTCAAATTGTTCACTGCTAATATAATTTTTTTTTCTACTGACCTTGTATTCTGTAATCTTGCTTACTTCACTTATCTTAGTATTATTGTTTTGTAGATTGCATGGGGTTTTCCATGGACACAATAATGTGATCTACACACAATTCTCCTTTCTCCTTTCCATTCCATATACTATTTCTTTCTTTTTTTTTTATTGCATTAGCTACAACTTCTAGCACAATGCTGAAGAGAGGGTGTCTACTGACACTCTTTGTCATAATCTTTAGGGAAAATGTTTCACAATTAAGTATAGTACTAGTTATGTTTTTCATAGATGCCCTTTATGACATTTAAGAAGTTTCTTTCTAGTTTGCTAAGATTTTTTTTTTTTAATCATAAATGGGTTTTGAATTATGCCAAATGCTTATTCTTCACTTACTGAGATGATCTGTGGTTTTCCTCCTCCATTCTGTCAGGGTGGTGAATGACTGATTTTCAAATGTTAAACCAACCTTATATTCCTAGAATAAACCCTTACTTGGTCATTGTGCATTAACCTTTTTATATATTGCTGAATTCAATTAGCTAAAATTTTATTAAGAATTTTGCATCTTCATTCACAAGAAGTCTATAATCTCTGCTTGTAATGTTTTTATTGGGTTTTTAATATCAGAGTCAATCTGCTTCATAACAGAATTGAGAAAGTGTTCTATCTTCCTTTGGTTTCTCAGAATCTATGAAGAGTTGTTATTTTTACTTTCTTAAATATTGACTGAATTTACTGAGAAAGCCATTTAGAACTACAGTTTCCTTTGTGACAAAATTTTTTCTTTTTCTTTTTCTTTTTTTTTTTAAAGATTTTATTTGACAGAGATCACAAGTAGGCAGAGAGGCAGGCAAACAGAGGAAGGGAAGCAGGATCCCCGCTGAGCAGAGAGCCCGATTCGAGGCTCAATCCCAGGACCCTGAGATCATGACCTGAGCTGAAGGCAGAGGCTTTAACCCACTGAGCCACCCAGGCACCCCGTGACAAAGTTTTCAATTATAAATTCAATCTATGTCTGTAATTGATATGGAGTTCCTTAAGATTTTCTGATTCTTCCTGTGTCTGTTTTGTTGTGTCTTCTAAGAAATTGGTCCATTTCATCAAGTTGCTGAATTTGTTGACAGCTGTTCATAATAGCTTATTCCCTTTTTATGTATATAGGGTCCATAATGATGCTGACTATTTTCACTATTTTTTTTCCTTTGTAAGACTTGCTATTTTATTCACCTTTTCAAAGAACCAACTTCTCACTTTTTAAATGTTTTTCTACTGTTTCCTATTTCACTAATTTCCTATCTTCTACTTATTTGAGGGTTAATTTATTCCTGCTTTCGGACTTTTTTTTTTTTTTTAATACTGCGTTTATTTATCTGAAACAGAGAGAGAATGAGATAGAGAAGTACGAGAGGGGGGAGGGTCAGAGGGAGAAGCAGATGCCCCGCTGAGTGGGGATCCCAGTGTGGGACTTGATCCTAGGACTCCAGGATTATGACCTGAGCTGACTTGAGCAGTTGCTTAACCAACTGGGCCACCCAGATGCCCCTTCTTTTCTGACCTCTAAGGTGAAAGATAAACCTATTGGTTCTACATAAAAAGGATAGGCCAAAAACTATTATTTTAATGATCTTATTAAGCAGAACTGTTATGTAATGGCCTAGGATTTTTTAAAATTAATTAATTCTTTTTAATAAACATATATTTTTTATCCCCAGGGGTACAGGTCTGTGAATCACCAGGTTTACACACTTCACAGCACTCACCATAGCACATACCCTCCCCATTGTCCATAACCTCACCCCTACTCCAACCCCCCTCCCCCCAACAACCCTCAGTTTGTTTTGTGAGATTAAGAGTCACTTATGGTTTGTCTTCCTCTTGATCCCATCTTGTTTCATTTATTCTTCTCCTACCCCCTTAACCCCCCATGTTGCATCTCCACTTCCTCATATCAGGGAGATCATATGATAGTTGTCTTTCTCCGACTGACTTATTTCGCTAAGCATGATACCCTCTAGTTCCAACCACGTCGTCACAAATGGCAAGATTTCATTTCTTTTGATGGCTGCATAGTATTCCATTGTGTATGTATACCACATCTTCTTTATCCATTCATCTGTTGATGGACATCTAGGTTCTTTCCATAGTTTAGCTACTGTAGACATTGCTGCTATAAACATTTGGGTGCATGTGCCCCTCTGGATCACTACGTTTGTATCTTTAGGGTAAATACCCAGTAGTGCAATTGCTGGGTCATTCGGTAGTTCTATTTTCAACATTTTGAGGAACCTCCATGCTGTTTTCCAGAGTGGTTGCACTAGCTTGCATTCCCACCAACAGCATAGGAGGGTTCCCCTTTCTCTGACAGGCCTAGGATTTTAATAGGTACTAAGTGATATTACACAATCTGAATAAAGTCAGATATGAATAACCAACTATCACCTCAACGTGTAAAATGCTGGCTGTTCCAAGGCACCTCAAACTGGAGATAGCAGCCAACATTATACTCCTGATCCCGATCAGGAGCCCTGGGTCTACCCAGAGGCTTCTCTTTTCAGTTGATATTAACTCCATTTACTAATGCTAGTAACTCTGGAGTCCTTTCTTTCAAACCCTACATCTAACTGATCGTAAAATTCCATTGGTTTTACTTTTTTAAGTTTTAATTTAAATTCCAGTTAGTCAACACACGGTATAATATTAGTTTCAGATGTACAATATAGTAATTCCACATTCCCATACACCACCCAGTACTCATCACAAGTGCATTCCTTCATTCCCATTACCTATTTAACCCCTCTCCCCCCAACCTCGTGATAACCATCCGTTTGTTCTCTATAGCTAAGTCTGCTGGGGCACCTGCTGGCTCAGTGGGTAGAGTGTGTGACTCTGGAGCTGGGGCTGCAGGTTTGAGACCCACGTTAGGTGTAGAGAATACTTTCAAAAGTCTGTTTCTTGGTTTGCCTCTTATTTTCCCCCTTTTTGCTCATTTGTTTTGTTTCTTAAATTCCACACATGAGTGAAAACATATGGTATTTGTCTTTCTCTGACTTATTTCATTTAGCATAATGCTCTCTGGCTCCATCATACCATAGCAAATGACAAGATTTCATTCTTTTTTAATGGCTAAGTAATATTCAATTGTGTGTGTGTGTGTGAGTGAACTGATGGCTACTTGGACTATTTCCATAATTTGGCTATTGTAGATAATGCTGCTATAAACATCAAAATACACCTATCCTTTTGAATTGGTGTTTTTGGATTCTTTGGGTAAACATCTAGTAGTTCCATTGCTGGATTGTGTGGTAGTTCTATTTTTAACTTTTTTTTTAACTTTTTTTTTTTTTTAAAGATTTTATTTATTTATTTGACAGAGAGAGATTACAAGTAGGCAGAGAGGCAGGCAGAGAGAGAGGAGGAAGCAGACTCCCCGCTGAGCAGAGAGCCCAATGAGGGACTTGATCCCAGGACCCTGAGATCATGACCTGAGCCGGAGGCAGCGGCTTAACCCACTGAGCCACCCAGGCGCCCCTATTTTTAACTTTTTGAAGAACCTCCCTACTGTTTTCTGTAGGGGCTGCACCAGTTTGCATTCCCACTGTTGGTTCCACCTTTAATATATATTGAGAATATGGTTTACTTTGCCTCTATTTCTACTGCTGATACGTTATTGAGAATATGGTCTACTTTGCCTCTATTTCTACTGCTGATACGTTGGTGTGCACTACAATAATCCCTTGCTTCAATTTCTACCATCTCCCTTAGAGGTCTGTCTCCATTCTTATTCTCCTCTAGTCTGTTCTCAATACAGTAGTCAGAGTGATCTTAGATCTTAGTGATCTTAAGTCAGGTAAGACAGAAAGCAGATCACATCACTCCTCTGCACAATACCCCACCCTGGCTCCTTATTCATTCAGAGTGAAAACCAAAGTCCTAACACTGACTTATTAAGTCATTCACAATCTGATCTCCCGATCCTTGCTCTTAACTCTCTGACCTCATCTGTGACTAGTGCCATCATTCTTACCTCTACTCCAGCTACCGTGGCCTCTTTGCTGTTCTTCTACACAAAGCCAGGATGCTCCCACCCTCAGGTCTTTGTTCTAACCCTCCCTTTGCCAGGAAATATCTTCCCCAAATTATCTGCTTACCTCACTTCCTCACACCCTTCAAGTCTCTGTGTACATCTCATTTCTAAATGAACCTACTAAGAGCATCCTATTTAATAATGCAACTCTCCAGTTCTCACCCCTTCTAATTCTGGTCTTCCTTTACCCTTTTTATCTCTAATTTTTCCTTAATACCTATCATTACTAATGTACTTTATAATTTGCTTATTTATTAAGTTTATCATCTCTCACCACTAGTAGTTAAGTACCACCCAGGTAGGTATTTTGCTTGGTTCACCAATATATTTCCTGTGCCTAGAAGAATGCCTGGCATACTGTAGGGACTCAATACACATCTGTTAAATGAATGACACCAGTACTTTGGAAGCTCAGCAGAAATGTAATTAATACAAAATGTGCAATACTGGCTCAAAACTTGTTTTTCTCATTCCTTCTCTATTATAGAATCTTCTTTGAAAACAGCAGAATTAAGTTAGGCAACCTTCTCTCAGGCCTTTTCTAGAAAAAAATACCATTTTCATAAGGTTTATCAGCAGCTCACTGCCAATTTAGAATCCATGTTCTGAAGACTGAAGGAAAGAAAAGAATCATTATTTGGTATAAAGCTGGTAGTCCACCATCATTTTTCCCAATAACAGGCATAATGATGATCGTCATCAGCCTCCCAAAAAAGAGAAAAATCTAAAAACTACTTCTAGTTGCTGATACAATCACTAACATAATAAAAAAATTTGTAAAAATATACAGAGAGAACAAAAACAAGCTTCCACAAAAAACTTGGAATGATATAAGGAAAGTGAAGCTCTATATGCCTTACTACTGAGAAATATGCTAAGTATGTATCCTAGAACTGTCACCAAAGGATTTCTTTTCTCAAAACAAAATCCATTTACACATTTTTAAACAAAATAATACTCTTATGAAGCAGTAATCCTCAATGTCAGGAGTGAGGATTCTGTTCCATAAGAGCAGACAGGAGAATCTGGGGGCAAGGGTATTGTCCTCAGAAAGTCTCTGAAGCAATTCCGACAATGACACACACGCACAGCACCACTGTAGCTAACTTCTGTTAGGGTTAAACAGCTCTTAACAGATAAAGCTTTTATTTTTTTATTATTTTTTTATTTTTTTTTTTAAAAGATTTTATTTATTTATTTGACAGACAGGGATCACAACTAGGCAGAGAGGCAGGCAGAGAGAGAAAGAGAGGAGGAAGCAGGCTCCCCGCAGAGCAGAGAGCCCGATGCGGGGCTCGATCTGAGGACTCTGGGATCATGATCTGAGCCAAAGGCAGAGGCTTTAACCCACCGAGCCACCCAGGAGCCCCAACAGATAAAGCTTTTAAAAAGCTTTCCACTTTTAAAAAACGTTAAGTCTGTGGCATACAAAATCACAATTTCAAACTACCGAGGAAAGGAGAAAAGGGAGAAACCCGCTACCAAAATTTTAAAAATGGCTCCTTTGAACTTGAGATACCTCCCTGGCCTGGTTTTTCCCATTAGCTTAGCTTTAAGAACAAACTGTCTGTTTTCTTTGGCCTACTTGCAGTTCACACAGCTGAATTTATTTACTTTGCAATATTTTGTTTTGTTTTAGTTTTAAAAAATAAGAGAAAAATGAATGTTCCCAGGTGACAGCCATTTTAGATAGACTATGGAGAAAACACAAGGAAATCTATTTATAACTTTCAAATGCATGGTCATTTATAGACTCTTCACAATTATGTTTTAGTTATAAGCCGTAACAGCTGAAACCAAACATATTCTGCTACTTGGCTGAACTCTGATAATTCCCCCATTTCGGAGAGTATCATGAACTGACTGAAGACTCAAGGAGAGACAATGAACTGCCCCCTTCAGGGGGGTTCTAGAGCATGTTCTGATTCTTCGCCTAGAGAAGGGTTTTAACTAATACTGACAAAGAGTAATCAAACTTATTTTCACAGTAGGCAACTATGAAAGAGAATCTCTTTGTTTTGGGGCCAAGGGCATGCAGGCTCTACTGCTTGAAAGTATAATGAACCTGGTACCTGAAAATGATCTAACATTAAATCTGAAACCTGTGTCACTGCTGAACAAGAAAAAAGCACTGCTTGATGTTGCTATTGAAAAGCCAAAGCAAAGCAACTGAGAACAGGGAAAAAGATGGTATCATCAGCACCAGTTCTGTGAGTGGAAGGTAAAATGGATTGCAGTTCCAGATGTTGCTAAATGAACTATGAACAAGGATGTCTGGCGAAAGTTAAAAGTGACAGAAGGAAATCTCAGCGGTGACTAGGAAGACCAGCTGTAAGACCATGAAACACTGCACGTGTGTTCACACACACACTGCAGATAACCAGGTACGCCCTAAAACATGACATCTCCTTAAAACCCTTAAAAGTAATGATCTGCTACTCATTTCTCAAGATTAGGGACACGCGATAAAAGAAGTCAGTAGCCTGTAGTTGAACTACCCTGCTACAACAATCATATAATATCAAGGCAGCAGGGATTCTACTCTCACTAACCTCTCTTCACTTTCTTCTTACAAAAGAGGAGAGTTTTCTTTTTTCTCTTACAGGATTTTGAAGTATCAACAGGAAAGTTTATATCGAGCCATTATGCAATCTTTAAGAGAGAGAAGCATGGGACTATGGAAGTAAAAATTTCTATTTCCTTCCCAATACACAAAAGTAATGTCTAAGTTAAAACCTTAAACCTGAGAATCCTTTTCTTAATGGATTAAGGGCTTTAGTAAGCCTACTCAATTTTTATTTCAACTGCTCTGTGCTACTTTAAAAATTATTAGTGTCATATTTTCTTCATCATCCTTTAAACATCTAAGAGAAAAATCAGCAAGTTAGAAAGACTTTTTTTTTTTAACGCGCACTTTCTGAAGTTTATTACCACCTTTACCTCTTTTGTCTCTTCTGGGTCTGAATGATCCACGGTTATATAAAGATCGTTTTGTAAATACTTCAAAGCACTAAGGGGATCCATTTGGGCCTTTTCTTCAAACCTAGAAAATGCAAACAAGAATAATAATTGTCTGGAGTTATGGGAAAACACAGAAATGTCACTTAGACCTGGAATGGAATACTCTGTGTCTGAGGAGTCACATGGATATCTAACAAGAGCCCATGTCTGGGACTCCAGAAGGACAAACACTGCCATGGAGACGGTGTAGCTGCGGAGTCCCCGGGGATATACTTGGTAATGCCAGGTGGGCACAGGCAGTCACGGTGCTAGGGACCGGGGAGGAGCACTTCCTACCCTTCTCTTAGAACTACAAAATAAGATTAAAACTACTATGAAACATAGTGAACATGTCAAATATTTTACATAACAAAACTGCAAAAGAGCCAAATGTGTTTCATAAAAAACAAGTAGAGCTAAAATAAAAACACCTGGTTTGATCTGTGCACTATACAATCCACCAGAGGTGCCTAACAGGGTACTCAGAAACAGAAATGAGTATAGTTTCTTTTCTGGAGTATCACTAACAGTGATTGAAAATATATGTATTTTAAAATGATTAAATATTTTTAATAATATTATTTCCTGTCTCAGTCAAGAATAACAACTGCAGCAACCACTTATCAAGCATGTCTTGTGGTAGACACTGCATTGAGTATTTTACATATATCACTTCATTTACCCCCACTCTGATGACAGTAAGTTTTATCATCACTTAAAAAAAAAAAAAACAGATGAGAAACGGAGGCTCAGACAATGAACTTGGCCAAGATAAGAGCTAAAAAGTGGCAGTAGTAGAATCAAATGCAGATCCATCTGATTCCAAAGCTGAAAAGGAAACAATGAATTAGTTCCCTATCAGGAAAAAAGTCTGTTTGAGACTATTTATCTATTTAAATCTTTTGTTATGGCATAATTATACACGGATTTATTTGTAATAAGCTGGTATGCTTTTCAAAATATTGTACAGAGAGACAGAAAAGAGGACATTTAGTTTCATTTGGGAAAGGAAAATAATGAACCTTCTTCCACAATGGTGTTCAGGCTGATGGCATCAATAATTTCCTGTCTTTAGAGCTAATCTCAGAGATAGAGTACCTGTATTTTCAGCATGGCAAAGACTAGCAAAACATTACAGTTCTATTGTATCAAATAGTACCGTGATTGTCAGCTAGTCTTCAAGCCCTCAGATGAGAGAACTCCTTAGGCAGAGGTCATGTTACTCTACCACCTTGTCCAAAATGGGTTAGGTACCTGAGACAAAAGCAATCCTCTTGAGCTTGATCAGCAGTTTATAAAGTAGCCTGGCAGAATTATTCCCAATAGGGATACTCTTCCCAGGGAGCCCTCTCTAAGAAGATACTCTCTTAGAGAATCTGAATGTGAGATACACAAGGACATAAAAGGCACACAAAACACAGAAGTCAGTAAACAGAGACATGAGATAGTAGGTAGATTCCTTCTCTTCCTATCCCTCTTTTCTTTGCTTTCTTCCTATTTATCTACCTACTCATTTACAGAGCCATATGTACCTATCTATCTGTCTGTCTATCCTTGGAAGCTATGAGGTTGAGGGAAAGCAGAATTTGTAATAATGAGTAGAATAGGAGAAACGGGTAAAAAGAAGAAAGACAGAGGCTCAGTTACAAGGAAAGCTACTACAGTGATTCCTTGCTAGTAGAATTGTTCCAAGACCCTAAACAATTCTTCATTAGGCCTCACTGTTCAAAGGTTGAGGCAATGTCTGGATATTCTCATAACTTTTCTTTTAGTGATATATCCTAAGAATGTCTTTATCCTTTAGTCCCTGAAATAACTTAACAAACACACCTACCATCCTTTTAAATCCAGTCTAGAGATCCATTTTCCTAGAAGGTTTGTTTTCTCTCTTCTTTTTTTCTAAGCTTTCTTTGGCCTGCAAAAACTCATCACTGCATTTATGTCTGTAGTCTAGAATTCTGTTTCAGCCAACAACTGTGTCCTGTACCTAAAATAAGAGGAATTAATCCTAATAAAAAGTTTTTCTTTTGTCTCTTTCTACCCTAAATTATTGGTAAGTGCATAAATTTGAATGTTATAGGGAAAAATAATAGTGGCACTTTATTTACTGTACTGTGTGGTACCATTAAGAACAAAGACTTGTTTCTTGGCATATAGTGTATTTCTATCTCTACAAATTTATATTTTAACTAAATAGAATATATAACTGTTTTCCATAAGAACAATAATGAAAATAAACAAGCCAACCCAGCAGCATAGGGTAGGGTCCCACAGAATGAAATACCAGGTGTCTAATTTAATGTGAAATTTAAATAAGAAAGGTAATTTTCATGCTCTATTCAACTGATATAAACCAACTTCTATCTATTCTGCCTGCAATGCAGAAATGTTCCTTAAACTCTTGAATTCATCTGAAGATTGGTAGGAAAAAAGGTCTGTGTCTTTTCAAATATCTACAGTGGGCCGGGGTACCTGGCTGGCTCAGTCAGTAGAGCATGTGACTCTTTGATCTTGGAGTTTTGAGTTTGAGCCCATACTGAGGGGTAGAGATTACTTAAGAATAAAATCTTCAGGGGTGCCTGGGTGGCTCAGTGGGTTAAAGCCTCTGCCTTCAGCTCAGGTCATGATCCTAGGGTCCTCTCTGCTTGGCAGGGAGCCTGCTTCCTCCTCCCTCTCTCTCTGCCTGCCTCTCTATTTATGATCTCTGTCTGTCAAATAAATAATAACATAAAATCTTAAAAAAAAATCTTTAAAAATAAATAAAAATAAAAATATATAAAATAAATAAATAAAATGGGCCTTTTGCTATCAGTTCAAATTAGTTGTAGACAGGAGTCTCAAGATGCTCTGACTGCTCTCCTCTCATACCCATATCCATCAAGAAATTCTGTTGGTGCAATCTTCAAAGTTTACCCAGAACCTTACTGGGCTTTCTTGGTCTCTTTCATGGAGTATCTCTTCTTCTGCCTTCCCTCAAATGGTGGTGGTCATCAAATAATGCCAACATCTCTCTATTCTTCTCATTCTAACCAAGCTCCTTTTCTTTACTGATCACTCACAAAAGTAATAATAACTGGCCCATGCCTTTCCTTCAAATATTAACACGTGGTCTCTAAAACCTGAAGTATATCAAACTGAGTTCATCCTTCTAACACACAAACCTGTTGTTTCTGAAGAATTTCCCATCTGAGTGAACACAGCCACAACCTCAAATTTACTCAGTTATTTTGGGAAAGCTGAGTGTGTTATTCCTCAATGTAAAAATGTAAAATTCCTCAATGTAAAAACTTTTAATGCTCTCCTTTTACTCAGAGTAAAGCCAGAGACCCTTCACCAACTGTCCCCTTCTTAGCTCTCTGACCTCATTTCCTACCACAATTACCTCACTTACTCTGCTTCTACCACACTGTTCTCCTCAATTGACTCCTCAAATAATCCAGGCATATTTTTAACCTCAGAGCCTTGTCTATTACCTACCTGGAACACTTTTCCTCTCAAATTTCTACATGATTCATTCCCTCATATTCTTTATTTTTTTAAAAAAACATTTATGTATTTATTTCAGAGAGGAAGCGAGAGGGCAAACATAAGAGGAAGTTGGGGGAAGGGCAGAGGGAGAGGGAGAATCTCAAGCTGACTGCACTGAGCATGGAGCCTGATGTGATCTCACGACCTTGATCTCACAACCCTGACATCATGACCTGAGTCGGTTACTTAACTGACTGAGCCACCGAGGTAACCCTCCTCCCTTGGGTTCTTTAGGTCACTACTCAGTTGTCACCTTTGCAGTGAGGTCTATCCTAATATTCTTGTTTAAAAAACACATACCCAGCTCCCTCACTTGCACAAAAATAGTTCTAAACCTCTTTTAGTTCTTTTTCATAGTACTTATTAACATATAAATTCCTTATTATGTTTACTGCTAGTCTTCCTTCAGAAGACAGAAACTCAAGAGATAGGAATTTTTGCTTATTTTCTTCTTTGACATATCCACAGAGCCTAGGATAATATTTAGTAACTACTCAGTAGGTGCTCAATAAATATTTCTTAAATGAATGAAGTTTCATTGCTGTTTATAAAAACCCGCAGGCAATTGCTCTGACCATTTTACACACGAGCACAGTGATCTCCAGAAAGATTAAGTTACAAGGCTTGAAGATCAATCCAAGGTGCAGGTCTGATACTTCTTCCAATATAAGACATTAGCTCTAAGAACTTAAGTCAAAAAGTAATCACAATTAGAAAAGAAGAATACTGTGTTCCATATTTTTATTCTACTGTTACTACTCTAATTGAAAATTCTCTATATAAATGGATAGGGTCTTTAACTATTCTTAAATTCTCCTTTCAAGGCTTTTCTGGTTTCAGTTCTGAGATGAGCTAGCCTATACTTCTTTTCCCATGGTAGAAAATTTCAAAAGCTACTTCTTTGCCCCATCATACACACTTGTTGCCTCTCAGCTTTGGTCACTGTTTTATGAACCATTCTCACCCCCACAAAATTTGCTAGAATCTTTCATCATATATTTAAAGATTTAAATGATTTGTTACTGACTACTGTCTTTTATTCTTTATCCACTGACATTCCTTACTTTATGCCTTTTACCAGCACAAGCCACTAACAATGTTTGTATTTAAAACTTAAAACATGCCATAATATATATTTCAGATTCTCACAAACTGTCATTTCACCTGCCCACTGATAAATTTTCAAAAGAGAAAAACTGTCAAAGGTAAAAAAAAAATTAATACTTCTCAGAATGGCATGATTATGAGAAAATGAATAATCCTACTTACTTCTGGAAGGAATGAAAGTCAACTTTCTGTAAGGCAAATGATAATTAACCAATTCTATCAATATCCTACAGAATTTTGATAGGGGTACATATGGAAGCATATAATAATATCACATTACTATTAATTTATAATAGAAAATACGCTGGAAATAAGCTATATATTTTACAAAAGTAAACGGGTAAATTACATAAAACAGAACACTATGCAGACATTAGAATTATAATTTGTATTTGTTAACATGGTAATAAGATGTTTGCAATATACCATTCATTGAAAGAAATAAAATTCAAAGCATTATGATCCCCATTTTTCAGTTAAGCAAAAATATATGTGTGCACATATAAAGGATATATACCAAAACAGGAAGCTGTTATTTCTCAATGACAGGATGATGAATGAGTCAATTATTTTGCAGGCTGAGAGGACTTATTATTTTATTTTTTTATTAACCACCCATTACTTTTTAAAATTAAAATCCAGAGGAAAGTGTTTATAAGTGAATTCAAATTCTTACATATAGCGCTAAAAAATCTCTAATCTCCAACGGGCTTTTGGTCAGGAAATTTTTCAAAAGAGGTCAATTTAATATCCAACTACCAGCTGCTGTATCTGAAGTAGAAAAAGAATAGTTTAATTTCCCTAAATTTGTTTCATCCTTTGAAAAACTAACTTTAACATTAAGTAAAATACAAAGGAATAAAATTTTATCAGTGTAAACCTTAGTTGAAGGTGCCTGAAGCTTAAATCTTATTAATAAAACAGAATTTATCTTTTGTCATCCAGTCAACAAGAGGATTCAGACCCTTTCTCCCGAATACAGAGATAGGAAATACACTAGTCACCGTAATGCCAAAGTAACAGAAATAACTAGCTTCCGTTATTATCTCTCAAGCACAACTTGTGAGAGTGGAGATATGAACAATAAGTAAACGGGGTATGATAAAGGAAAACAGTTTAATAATTTATACCACACAGAGGTTTTTATGTATTTATATTATATATAAAATATAATACATAAATATATACGACACATATAAACATGTATGTGTAAACACACAGACATCCACGAGCGCATGTGTAGTGATGATGGCGGTGGTGAAGTGATGAATGCTGGGGTCAAAATACTCAGGACCGTATCCTGGCTGTGTCGCTAATGGCTGAGTGACTCTAGGTGAATTATGTAACCCATTTAAAAATACCTCATTTCTTCTTTTATAAAATAGTGATAAGAACAGCACTTACTCAATTGCCTTACTGTAGAAATAATATGCAAGATCTAGCACAAAAATTGCAAAATAAATGGTAACTATTATCATCATTAAAGGCTAACCTTCTCCTTTCAAACCATAAATTTTTCTTAATGCCAAACATTACCAATAACTGAAAGGACAGATACGCTTTCCTATATTTTTCAGTAGCTCATCACCTGCTAGGGCTCAAAAGCAAACATGATCCAGGAAATATATATGAAAATGTTTGATTACATGATTTTGCAACTAAATGGCAAAGGTAATGATGTAAAACCAAAATCATATTTGAAGTTTTATTCTGAAACACCAGATTAGAAAGATATTTAGTCAACTATATCATCTCATTCACTGTTAAGAATGTTACCAACTGGCTAGGCATATGGCAATAATATAGAACTGATCTGCTTTGTACTCAGTAGGTCTTGTTACTGGAAGATAGGCTCATCACCTTCATATAAATTTCTTCCACTAACAGTCACAAAATTTTCTTGTTCTATATCTAGAAAATTTTAGCATCAGTGTGTATTTTCACTTTGCAGCTTCCTTTGAAACAGGAAAGCAAAAATAAGGAAAGTAACAGGGCATTTACAAGAGTCACGATCTTCATAGTATTTATACTGTTGTTTTAGTAAATTTCCAAAGACAAAGCCCCATCTCCAAAGTCGAGCTAACACCAACCAACAGCTAATAATGTTAAATAAAAGTTTTCAGTGAAGTATTTTTATACCTGTGTTTTCTTATCAGGTACTTGCAGTGCCTCAGTAAGTAATCTTTTGAAGGCCTACATAACTTCAGTGACCAGAAGTCATCTAATCTCATCTTTGGGGAGCAAGATTTTCCTGGATTCCCACCAAATAAATAATGAACCTAAAATAAACAAAACAAGCCACATTTTAAGATGCACACATACTGAGGAAACCGCACAAGTGAAAGTAAAATTTCTTCATTTTTTTTTAAATTTCTTCATTTTGACAGGAATGTGTAACAGTAATAATTAAAACATTATTGCATTTCTACCAAAGGCTTCTTTTGATGTTTCTCACTTCCATTTTACTTTAAAGTACTGTGGATACTTCCTTAAGCTGCATTTTAGATTAAAATGAGTTGTATTACCACAATTATACTGACAATGTAAGACATGAAACAAAAGCAATGATAGTAAGAAGCTAATCCACGATGCAGAGTTTACTTTAGGGAAACAAACAATGGGGATTATTAAGTAAACCAAGTGTTGGTCATAATAACAAACAAGATCTTTAATAAAACTCTGACACACATGTTGAATCACTGAAGGTCAACAGTAACTAGAAACTTTTTAAATTTTAGCATCTTAATTCTGCCTTAGGCTTACTGCCAAATATTAAGTGGTACATATAATTTGTGGCATAGCTTTTTATTTTTTTATTTTTTTTTAAACTTTTTTTTTTTTTTTAAGATTTTATTTATTTATTTGACAGGCAGAGATCACAATTAGGCCAAGAGGCAGGCAGAGAGAGAGAAGGAGGAAGCAGGCTCTCCGCTGAGCAGAGAGCCCGATGCGGGGCTCGATCCCAGAACCCTGGGATCATGACCTGAGCCGAAGGCAGAGGCTTTAACCCACTGAGCCACCCAGGTGCCCCGCATAGCTTTTTAAATATTACATAATACCCCAAAAAAGAAAAGAAAAAGGAATGCAATAATGATTTAATTGGTTTAATTTTAGTGATATTCTGCACTTAAACTGTTTTTGAAAACATGTATGTTCAAGACCATTAAACAATGGTGATATTTTTATCCTATAGATCAAAACTCATTTACCATTTAATCTGGGAGACTCTAAGAGAAATGACTTTTATTCAGTTCTATGGTATTGTTTACCTAAAGGTCTGAAATGATATGGAATTTAAATGATCACCTATCGCCTACACAGAAATACAAGCTTTGTCAGTAAGTTATTATATAATCTGAGCCCAATCACTAACCTATATGAAAAGTTTAAGGGAGACATAGTTTAAAGAAACCACCTTGAACATTTAGCGACACTAAAACTTGAGAATGCAGGACTGTTTTTGTGAGGCCAATGGAAAAGACACATCAATCATAGATAGGAAAAATAAAGATAAAAGACTTCTTACACAATAGGAAAAGCTAAAATCAGAAGTTACATATACTTTTTCCTATCACGAGACAAGGTATCCTAGTGATAAAAACTGTACATTTTTTAGTTGGATACTGATATTATAGAAACAACAGGTCATGCTACATAGGGAGAAAGGATATTCAATGTCTGCTACATATTCTATGAGTGTCTGCTATATCATAACTTTTTATTCAAATGTACTTAAAAATATGCAGAAACATGTATTTTGGGATTCTATCAGATTATAGGTCTTGGAAAGTTTACAAACTGATGTAGTGATGGTACCTTGTGTAACTCATCATATACAAGCTGATGGGCAAATCTTGGACATGGTTCTTCCTCCTGAAGACTTTTACTTGGATTATCCTTTGCAGCTTGATCATTCTTATAGACGCAAGACCTGCAAGACATGGCTTTTTAAGGCATTCTACCCTAAAAAATTAGCAGCATACATAATGTTAATACAACTTTAGCAAGCCAATTATGTCTATTTCCAACAAAAATTTTACAAATTTGGGGACGCCTGGGTGGCTCAGTTGGTTGAGCAGCTGCCTTCAGCTCGGGTCATCATCCCAGCATCATGGGATAGAGTCCCACATCGGGCTCCTTGCTCCGCAGGGAGCCTGCTTCTCCCTCTGACTCTGCCTGCCACTCTGCCTGTGCTCGCTCTCTCTCTGACAAGTAAATAAATAAAATCTTTAAAAAAAAATTTTTTTACAAATTTGTTCATATCAAATCTGAAAAGTCCTGGTCAAGCTCACACAATAGTATGAATCTGTTAAGAATGAAGGTTTTTTTGTTTGTTTGTTTGCTTTTTAATACTATTCATTTATTTGACAGACAGAGAGAGTAAACACAAGCAAGGGAGCAGCAGGCAGAGGGAGGAACAGGCTTTCCACTGAGCAAAAGGAGCCCAAAGTGGCACTCGATCCCAAGACCCTGGGACAATGACCTCAGTGGAAAGCAGACATCCAACCAACAGAGCCACCCAGGTGTCCCTAGAACGAATTTCTTACATTCTTTTAATGTCCATCCCAAACCTCACTTAAGAAGCTATTTTATGTTATGAAACATAACAGCACATGAGAAAGCTCAAACCAAAGTCTAAAAGACAAGATAATCTCATCTATTTATTCACAATACAAAAACTCACAGATTTCTTTCAGTTTTACTGCTTAAAATAGATGTCCTACTTAGGAAATAATAAATTCCTTAGTTGCTGCATGGAGGAAGTTCTCTCTGAAGCGCCTATTTTGTAAAATATCCACTTATGCAGTAATCACGGAAATGTCAGAGCTGGATTCTCTGGGCCATTGTTTTCCAAAGCAAAATGTGCAGTACTAGTTCTGTGAGATGCTCTGTGACAAAAAGGTCCTGGTTTGAAAACACTAAATAATGCCTGCCACCCTGCTCTACTGAAATCAGTTCATTTATCCAAACTAAGTCCACCTGGAGGGGAAGGGAAGGAAAAACAAAAGATAAAAACAGAGAGGGAAGCAAACCATAAGAGACTCTTAAATATAGAGAACAAACTGAGCCTTACTGGAGGAGAGGTGGGTTGGGGGGGATGAGCTAAATGGATGATGGGCATTAGGAGGGCACTTGTTAGGATGAGCACTAGGTATTATATGGAAGTGATGAATCACTAAATTCTACTCCTGAAGCCAATACTACACATATGTTAACTAATTTGAATTTAAATTAAACAAAACAAAATTAAGACTACCTGGGAACATTAAAAAAAAACATTGTTCTCAATTTTACACTCTGACTTGGTGGCAAAATCTAGACTACAATACAATTCTCTTGACTTCCAGATCAGGAATCATCCATTAACTGAAGAAATCAGAGGTAAAATCCATTCACAGAACATCACTGTATACATAGGCACCAAAATTGACTTTTCCCAACACAGGCATAGCTCTCAGATGTTGTGGGTTCAGTTCCAGACCACCACACTAAAGCAAATACTGTAATTAAGTCAGTCAAAGGAATTCTATTGTTTCCCAATGCATACAAAAGTTATGTTTATACAATAGTCTATTAAGTATGCAACAGCATTATGTTAAAAAAATGCATATAGCTTATTTAAAAAATAATTTATTGTTAAAAAATGCTAACCAACCTGATTTTTCAGCAAGTCACAGTCTTTTTGGTGGTGGAGGGGTTTACCTCAATGTTGATGGCTATTCACTCATCAGAGTGGTGGTTGCTGAAGGGTGGGGGAGCTGTGGCAATTTCTTAAACAGCTGACCATTGAACAACATGGGTTTGAACTACAGGGATCCACTATAATGCAGATTTTTTTACAGTATGGTGTGGTAAATGTATTTTCTCTCTCCTCATGATTTTCTTAACATTCTTTCCTCTATCTTACCTTATTGTAAGATTACAGTACATAATACATATAACATACAAAATACATATTAGTCAACTGTTTATGTTATTCACAAGGCTTCTGATCAACAGTAGGCTATTAGAAGTTGCGTGTTTTTTTTTTAAGATTTTATTTATTTATTTGACAGAGAGAGATCACAAGTAGACGGAGAGGCAGGCAGAGAGAGAGAGAGAGAGAGAGAGAGAAGCAGGCTCCTTGCTGAGCAGAGAGCCAGATGTGGAACTTGATCCCAGGACCCTGAGATCATGACCTGAGCTGAAGGCAGCGGCTTAACTCACTGAGCCACCCAGGCGCCCCAAGAAGTTGGGTTTTTAGGGAGTCAAATTATGCATGGATTTCCAACTGTATGATAGTTGGCACCTCTGAGTCCCGTGTTGTTCAAAGGTCAAGTGTAATGAAATTAGCTGCATCAACTGACTCCCTTTCATGAACTACTTCTCTCTAGCATAGGATGCTGTTTGACAACATTTTACCCATGAGTAAACTTCTTTCAAAATTGGAGTAAATCCTCTCAAACCCTGCCACTGCTTTATTCATTTTTTTAAATTTTCCTTTTCAGTGTTCCAAAATTCATTGTTTATGCACCACACCCAGTGCTCCATGCAATACATGCCCTCCATAATAACCACCAGGCTCACCCAACCCCCACCTTCCTCCCCTCTAAAACCCTCAGTTTGTTTCTCAGAGTCCACAGTCTATCATGGTTTGTCTCCCCCTCCGATTTCCCCCAACTCACTTCTCCTCTCCATCTCTCAATATCTTGTTATTCCTTATACTCCACAAGTAAGTGAAACCATATGATAACTGACTCTCTCTGCTGGACTTACTTCACTCAGCATAATCTCTTCCAGTCCCGGCTGCCACTGCTTTATTAACTAAGCTTATGCAATATTCTAAATCCCTTGTTGTCATTTCTACACTCTTCAGTCTCCACCAGGAGTGGCATCCTATTTCCATCCTATTTCCATCTCAAGAAACCATTTTATCAATGAGAGATTGCAGCAATGCAGTCACGACTTAAAGCTCCACTTCTAATTCTTATTCTCTTGCTTTCCATCACATCTGCAGTTACTTCTTCCACTGAAGTCTTGAACCTCTCAAAGTCATTGATGAGTGCTGGAATCAGCTTCTTCCAAATTCCTGTTCATGCTGGTATTTTTTACGTCTTCCCACAAATCTGAATGCTCTTCATGGCATCTAGAATGGTGAATCCTTTCCAGAAGATTTTCATTTTTCTTTGCCCAGATCCATCAGAGGAATTCATAATCTATGTTAGCCATAATCTTATGAAATGTATTTCTTAAATAAGAAGACTTCAAAGTTGAAACAACTCATTGATCCATAGGCTACAGAACGAATGCTGTGTTAGCAGGCATGAAAACAACATTAATCCCATTCTACATCTCCATTAGAGCTCTTGAACAACCAGGTGCATCCTCAATGAGCAGTAATACTTTGAAATAAATCTCTTTTTTTGAGAAGTGGGTCTCAACAGCAGGCTTAAAATATTCAGTAAACCATACTATAAACAGATGTGCTTTCTTCTAGGCTTTGTTGTTCCATTTACAGAGCACAGGCACCGTAGATTTATCATAATTTTTAAGGGTCCTAGTATTTTCAAAATGATAACTGAGCACTGTCTTCAACTTAAAGTTACCAACTGCATTAGCCCCTAACAAGATTGTTAGCCTGTCCCCTGAAGCCTTGAAGCACTGACTTGGCACTGACTTCTCCTCTCTAGCTATGGAAGTCCTCAATGGCATCCTATTCCAATAGGAGGCTATTTCATCTACAATGAAAATTTGATGTTTATCGTAGTCACCTTCATTAATAATCATAGTTAGATCTAATTTAACTTGTAGCTTCTACATCAGCACTTAGATGTTATCAAGATAGCTTCTTTCTTTAAACCTTAGGAACCAACCTCTGCTAGCTTCAAACTTCCCTTTTGCAGTTTCCTCACCCCTCTCAATCTTCACAAAATAGAAGAGTAAGGGCCTTGCTCTGGTGCAGGCTTTGGCTTAAGGGAATGTTGTGGCTGGTTTGATCTATCCAAAACACTAAAACTTTCTTCATATCAGCAATAAGGATGTTTTGCTTTAACATTCATGTGTTCACTGAAACAGCACTTCTAATTTCCCTCAAGAACTTTTCCCTTGCATTCACAACTTGGCACAAAAGGACTAGCTTTCTCCCTTTACTTGAACACTTAGAGGCCTTTGTAGGGTTATTAATTGGCCTAATTTCAATATGGTTATGTCTCAGGGAATAAGGAGGTCTAGGGAGAGGGAGAGAGATGAGGGAACAGCTGGCTGGTAGAATGGTCAGAACGCATATAATATTTATAAATTAAGCTCACCATGTCATATGGGCCCAGTTCATGATGCTCCCAAAACAATTACAACAATACCATCAAAGATCACTGATCACCATAATAAATATAATAACAATGAAAAGACTTTAAATACTTTGAGAATTATCAAAATGTGACATACTGACATAAAGTGAGCAAATTCTGCTGGAAAAATGGTGCTGACAGACACGCTCAACACAAAGTTGCTATAAACCTTCAACTTGTAAAAACTGAAACATGTACAAAGTGCAATAGAGCAAAGCACAATGAGGTATGCCTGTACTGACATTCAAATGTGTGACATCCCAAATTAACACAAGTCTTTCTATTTGTCTTTTGAAGAAACTAACATCCTCAAATAAATGTTACATTGGGATTGAGACACGGACCAAAGCTCCTTACCAACTATTCCTCACAATGTCATAAATCCAGAATGAATTTCTGACATTCTCCTCCCTCTTTTCCTTGTCTTTGCTGAGTCCAGATAAGACATGTATTTCATTCAGTTCTGGATCAATGGTTGCTCTCTGTGTGAATCCTGTCATTGGAACTATAAATTGAGAGAGAAAATAAGATGACAACATTCATGTTAAATAACAGAGTGGAACCACTATATAAAAGATATATCCAACAGACTACATAACTTTTGTATTACACAACAAATAATGGTTTATTATGTTCTCCCTGCTCTAGAATGTAAACTGTACAAGGGCAGAGGTAGTTTGGTTCACTATGTAGTTCCTGATGCCTGGCAAGTAGTTACTCAACTATTTGTTGAAAGAATAAATGAATGCTAACTACCAGAAGAGAGCTATAATGCAGGAAAGAGGTATGCAATGTAATCATTTTTATTGAGGGAACAAAGGTCAATGCTTTATTAACTGATTTTTTATCTCAGCTCTAACGTTAATAGCAGAGGTAAAACATTCAAATGTTGACTTGGAAAAATACAAATTTGACAGAAAATGAAACACATCTTTAATAAGGCTAGAGTCATTTAAAATATCCCTTTATGACACACAATGAAATGACATAATTTCCAAGTAAAAATAAGAATATTTTGGTGTATAATATGCCTTTTTGTTTTCCTGAATAGTTCAAACTGCCTAGAGATAATAATATTTTATTTTTCTAAGAAATCCACTAAATCCCCTAAATGAGTGATTGTCATTCTGCATTATCCAGTGATTTGCGAAACACTGACACAACAAATGTAAATTTTTCTCACCACTGTTATATGGAAATATTAGTTGAAATGTAATTTTGTGGATCATGATATAATTGCCATGAATCTAATACAATGTCATTGTTTCAACACTATATTTCTTTTATACATGAACAATCATCATATGCTCAAAATGCTAAATAATTATCAGACAAAGTAAAATATTTCAATCAATCCAGAATATTATGGCAGGAGATGCTAGCCACATTGATCTTCATTTGTCTTTATCTACTTTAGCAGGGTCAAATAATCCAGCATTTATTTTTTCCTAGTTTACCTAAATTAATGTGCCCTTTCACATTCCTATTCAATACATTTGTGGACTATTTTATTTTTTTATTATCTATTTTAAATTTCTTTTTTTAAGATTTTATTTATAATTTGAGAGAGGGAGAGGAAGGCTCCTTCTGGACCAGAGAGCCCAATGTTGGCCCAATTCCAAAACCCTGGGATCATGACCTGGGCTGAAAGCAGACACTCAACCAACTGAGCCACCCCGGTGCCCGTGTTGGTGGAGTGATTTATAGACTATCCAATGCATTCCACAATAAACATGCTAAAAATAATGCACACACATATAACACAAATATGTTTGTATTTATACACATATATGCACATCGATCTAATCTTAGTAATGATCTCAGCCCTCATGCCATGGTCTTTAGTGGTTATGTAAAGTCTGGTATTTTCCTAATGATGCTTTCTAAAGTTCCAAGGTTCTGCCCTCTGTTCCTCAGATAACCTTGGAAGAAAGATAAAACAGTAAAGAAATGAAATCACTTTTGTTAGTGGTAGAAGTAGAGGACATACATAACTGTACTGTATTTAAAATTTATTACATTTAAATTTTTCATTCCATTGCATCTTAATACTGAGCCTTTAAATTAAGAATTCTCGGGACGCCTGGGTGGCTCAGTCAGTTAAGTGGCTGCCTTTGGCTCAGGCCATGATCCCTTTGGCTCAGGTCCTGGGATGGAGTCCTGCATCCTTTCTCGGCAGGCAGCCTGCTTCTCCTTCTGCCTCTGCCTGCCACTCTGCTTGCCTGTGCTCTCTCCCTCTCTGACAAATAAATAAATAAAATCTTAAAAAAAAAAAAAAAAAAAAAGGAATTTCCTAAGACTAGTTGGCAAACTCTGTTTTGATCTGGCCTACCTAGGGTCAAAGCAGGCCTCCTCATATAATCATTTACATTTTCTCTGTGGCTGTTTTCAATCCTACGAAAGCAAGGTAACACTTGCAATACTGTATGTATGGCTCACAAAACTGAAAATATTTACACACATATAAAAAGTGTGCTGATCCCTGTTCTATAATCTTTTAAAAGTATCAGAAATGTATGACTTACTATAAACTAATGCAACAAGCCACTTAGCCTAAGTAAGGACTCACTACAGAAATGGAAATTTTGGAAACCAGCAGAGAGGGAAAGAAATTTTGAATTCTATAAAATGGAAGTGGAGTCATCAAAGAGAGGGATGCAAAGGAGTACTGGCCAGGGGGTGGTGGTGGTGGTGGAAGCATGTGAGAATGTGGAAGAATGCCAAAACCCAATTTTACATGCTTCTCTTTCTGGACTGTCACATTTTGTCCAGAAGCAGCTTGGGGGCAGTAGAGAAAAATGAGAAGGATTACTTCTCAAAAATAGAAGCAGTGGCAGGTTTACAATACTCAGGGACATCATGCTTATAAAATCTATACCATAAGGTATTATAAAACATTACTTTGATTACAAAGCATACTAGGAACCACATATTTCCCATTTCTTTGATCTTCCGTATCTCATGCACTTCTTACTCTGCATAATGTTGATTTTACTTTCCAGTTATACGTTCAAGTCTATTAGTGACTTTTAAACAGCTTTACACAGAGATAATTCATATGCCATACAATTCACCCATTTATAGTGTACAGCTTGGTATTTTTTTGGTATATTCACTATAGAATCATCCTCACAATGTAATTTTTGATCATTTACAATACAGAAATGAGATGCGTGTCCCAAAAGTTTTTGAAAGCCAACCTAGGAACTTAAATACCAGTAAGTATTCGAAACAAAATAGAAGTAGAAAAATCTTTTAGATCTTCTCAATTAACTATGTGATTTCATGAAAGAAACTTTTTACTTTTTTAAAAGGATATTTTATTTATTTGAGAGAGCGAGCGAGCGGACGACAGAGCACAGAGGGAAAGGGAGAAGACTGCCAGCTCAGCAGGGAGCCTGCTGCAGGGCTTTATTCCAGGACCCTGAGATCATGACCTGAGTCGAAGGCAGATGCTAAACGGAGCCACCCAGGTGCCCCTACTCTATTTTTTCAAGTTTTTGTCTATTTGTTTGTTTGTTTTTAGTAATCTCTACACAGAATATGGGGCTTGAACTCATGAACCCCAGATTAAGAGTCACATGCTCTTCTGACTGAGCTGGCCAGGTACCACTTTGCAAGAAACATTTTTAGACTCTAAAGTTTTCTTATCCAAAAATTGAAAGTAGGGCTATATACCAGGTCTCTTCAAAGCTGAAATTTCTGTTAAGATCCTGCAGGGTGAGAGCAGTGTGGACAGGCAAAGAGAGAATCCTGAGATACAGACAGCATTTAGGAGGCTGTTATGATGGTAACAAGTAAGGAAATATCAATAAAGAAGCATTATTTCCACAAAATGGATGTTATCAGCAGGAGGAGGATAGGTATTATGTCCTAAGCACAAAAATCCACTAGACGGACACCATAGGGACCAAGCTTGAAGCAGCATAAATGTGTGAAGAAAAGAGTAAAAATGTTTCACTGATTTTTTGGGGAAGCATCCAATATTTTACTCTAAGAATACTCAAAGGAAAAATTTCTCAGGGCAAGGAAAGATTTCTATTAATCTTTAAGTTCACATACTCTAACAAATATAATCTTTATTATGTACTACAGACAAGGAAAAATGTTTACATATAAAATGTTTGTATGTAATTAGAAAAATATGGAAGAACATACATCAAACCATAACCAATAATCATGTGTGGGGCAGTTAGGACACTTTTACTTTTGTTCTATAATATGCATTTTTCCAGTATATATTGTTTTTATAATTAATTATAAGGAAAAGAAAAATCCAAACCAAAATACAAAAAATATCTATCAGGGCATATATACCAGGGACTTTTGGTAGTAAGTGAAAAGCTCTCACACATCCTTCCATATTTGTCAGGAAAAAAATTTTACATTAATATTTGGAATCTTATTATTTAGATGGAAAGGGAATTCAGGTTTCAAAAGACAGTTTTATTGGCACTAAAATGAATATTTTTAAGCCATTTTGCTGGTATGAAGTTACAAAACTAAAACTAGGCATCACTTTATTTGAATTAAAGTATTTTTTATTTTTTCTCTAAAAAATAAAAATGAAAACTTGTATCTGAGGAGTTCCTAACAATTAGGGAGTTAATTCAAATTTACACTGAATATATCTATGTTAATGGCCTCTTGCCTAATTTTTACAAAGTGCACTTAAGCTTAATTCCTACTTCCACTCTATGCCACATGAGTAACAATTCAAAAACATTAACAAAAAAATTTGTAAGTTTTCCAAATCCACCTTCAAAGGCACTCTAGTTTTCTCTAGGAAGCTATTAAAAATCTCAATTTCTATAATACTCTAAATCTCATTTGTTACCTCTTTGGAAATAGAAGAAAAAAACTTATTTTCATTTTAAATGCAGAGATTAAATGTTCTTATTAAATAAAAAGTAAAAAATTTGGTATGTATATATACATACATACATATAAGAATTATCGCTTAGCACTCACTAATAAGCCTTTTAGACTTTTGGATTTTTACTAGCAGAAGCTGCTTATGAAATCTAAACTTTGGGCCTCTTGGTTTCAGATAGCAAACTGAACACAAACTACATTATTTCTCTTTCCCAACATCCCACAACACTCGCAGGAAAGATGTTCTGGCAAAAAGAAAGAGAAACCGTAGGAGGAAGAAGAAAGTACGTTACCAAGAGGTAAGAAATTTTGAGGCTCTAACAGTCAAGAAAAAGAGAGCCCACTCACCAGGGTAAAAGATAAAAAATTTCCAAGTAAGTTATCAAATACAAAAAGCAGGAGTACACTGTGAGGAGGGCTCCTGTGGAGAGAGCTTCTACTAAGGATGCAGGAGCCTGAATGAGAAGGAGAGCCGAGTTTCAAGTCACTGCAAAACTTCACACCGATATTAGGGAAGACAGCCTGGTGGACGAGATGTGCCATGCATCTATACACCATCGCTGGTCAGTGTCTTATGTAAGGGAGAAGCCGGCTGGGAAAGATGCCTACCCTATGGCACAGAAGTTACTGTCGTTTACCAGTCCTTTTTTTTAAAACTGAGATTTATGCATTTATTTATTTATTTGAGAAAGAGAGAGAGGGAACACGAGCTGGAGGAGTGCGAGAGGGAGAAGGCCACCCACTGAGCAGGGAGCCCAAAGCAGGGCTCCATTCCAGGACCCCGGGATCATGACAAGAGCCAATGGCAGCTGCTTAATGACTGAGTCACCAGGGGCCCCTTGTTTACCATTCTTAACTGATGTAGTCCTTTATTCATAGATTTTAATGTTTAGATAGAAATCACAAGACATATGAGAAAAATTTCAACCACTTTATAAGAAAAAATTATCTATAAAGATAAAAATAAATCACAGAAAGAAATAGAACTTAAAAAAAAAAAACCCCAAACTCATTATCTTTGTAAAAAATAAAAAGAATATTATACATATAAAACAAGAACAGGCGTCCATAAAAAGGAATAGAAAATAAGATTTTTTTTTAAAGATTTTATTTATTTATTTGACAAGAGAAAGATCACAAGTAGACAGAGAGGCAGGCAGAGAGAGAGAGGGAAGCAGGCTCCCTGCTGAGCAGAGAGCCTGATGCGGGACTCGATTCCAGGACCCTGAGATCATGACCTGAGCCAAAGGCAGCAGCTTAACCCACTGAGCCACCCAGGCACCCTAGAAAATAAGATATTAAGGAGTAAATCTAGGACCAAAAAAATCAGATGACAAAATGAAAAAATAGTTAGAAAGACAGTCAGTGGCTATAGGCTAAAAATGGTATTACCAGTATAGCAAAAGATAGAGAAATGATTGACAGAAAAGTTACAGGACAGAGGATAAAACCACTGAAGTAAGAAATATGTCTGAGAAGAACACTCAGGAGAGGGGAAACAACGTAGGGGTAAAAAATAATGAAAGAAAATCTACCTGAATGATAGAAACAAGCAGGGGTCCTGTTTGAAAGAGCCCTGCGTGCTAAGCATGTTTTACAAACAACAACAAAAACCACAAAACTTTATATACAGGTGTTCCTCCCTTTTTGAAAGTTTTCATGACACACTTTGCTTCTATGAAGGATCTACATTAGTACTTGTTTTAGCTAACTGAAAGAAATGAGGATGAATTTTCACCTTTACAAAAAAAAGGTGAAGAGCAAAAACAGCATGTGTTTGTTTCACAGTGAGCCCTTAGAGAGGCAGATCGCACCCTCCCCAGGAACTACAACCAGCCTCTCCGCACCAAGCTGCCCCAGTTGTGAACTGTGTCTGTGCTTTATCTCAATTTATTTTGTGCATCACTTAGCAAGATGTGTCCTAAGGTATCAGAAAAGTCTGAGAGAGAGGTTGTTTTTTGGGTCTGGGAAGAGTCAAATTTTTTCCTTATAAATAAAGTGGTAATTGCTTCTTTGCTTTATGCCAGTTTGGCTTACAGAAGTTTTCACAGAAACACTATTTTTGAATAGAGGGAGAAACAGAAAAGAGAGAGAGAGAGAGATAAAGATCTCCTAATGAAACTTTAAAACTCTAGGAATAAAAAGAAAAATTTTTAAAGCTTCTACAGAGGGGAAAAAGCAGTTTATTACACACAGAATAGTAAGTGTCAAACTTACTAGACCTTTTATCTGTAACAATGAATGTTAGAATACAATGGAATAATAACTGTAAAATTCTGAGGAATATAAAAAGATAAGGAATTAAAAGTCTATTTCCAACAAGGAGGGCAAAATAAATGAATTTTTGGATTAGTGGAAATATGAAAAGTTATGTCAATGACTGCATATGAAACAATTCTTTGAGGAGCTATTTCAACAAAACTAAAAAGGAATCCAAGAAAAGGAATGATATGGGATGTAAGAAACAGTGGCAGTCATAGATGACACAGGAAAGCAAAAGGAAGCTTCAAAGAAAATAAAGATCCATTAGATTTTGAGCCTTTATAAGACATTTGGAATGAAAAAGTTTTAATAGTATTTTCGCACCTGTAAGTCCAATCACAATACCTGAATTATATATGGTACCCCACTACCCCTTTCATTGTTTAGAATTTTGGCCCTGATGTTTTTCTTCTGGCAACAATCAATTTTCTTAAGATAACTTGATCACCACTTAACACATACTTCTAACATATCCTAAATTTGTGAGTCTTGTTTGCAAATGGGTTTCCAATATAAGTCTTCATATAGCAAACCCTCCTAGGCATATATACCAATGAATATTTCATTTCACACTAACATATGAAAGGAGAATACAAATTTCTTGGTTTAAGGTCATTTTCCTTGATCACTTTTTTAAAAAAGATTTTATTTATTTATTTGACAGAGACAATGAGAGAGGGAACACAAGCAGGAGGAGTGGGAGAGGGAGAAGCAGGCTTCCCTCTGAGCAGGGAGCCTAATGTGGGGCTCAATCCCAGGACCCTGGGATCATGACCTGAGCCGAAGGCAGATGCTTAACAACTGAACCACCCAGCAGCCCCTCCTTGATCACTTTTTAACTGTACTGTTTTCTTCCATCCACTACTGCTGTTGAGCTATCTGATGTCCATCCATCCATCCATCCACTCATCCATCTTTCCTTTTGCATGTCATCTTTCTCTCTGAAATCTTTCATAATCTTCCCTATGTCTTTGATATTCTTAAGCAAACTTTAATATATCTAGGTAGGTGTCCCTTTATTCTTCCTGTCAGGTATACTATAAGCCCTTTCACCAATCTGAGGCCTTTTGCTTCCGAATTCTAGCAAATGTACCTCCCTTATTTTTTCAATTATTCTGCCCTCTTAAAATTTTATTTTTCTTTATTTACTGCTGTTAGGATGTTCACACTTGTACAATTCCTTTCCATATCCTCTAGTTTCTTTTATATATATATATATATATATATATATATATATATTTTTTTTTTTTTAATTTTATTTATTTGAGAGAGAACTAGCTTGAGTGAGGGGAGGGGTATAAGGAGAAGCAGACTTTCCAATGAGCAGGGAACCAGACACAGGACTTGATCTCAGGACCCCAAGATCATGACCTGAGCTGAAGGCAGGTGCTTAACTAACTGAGATACCCTGGTGCCCCTCTTTTGTATTTTCTATCTCTTTATCTTTTTTCTTTCCTATTTTTTCCCTAAAGAATATTCATTCTCATTTTTCAACTAATTAATTCATTCACAGCCATTCTATTTATAATATTTGTTGCAGTTTTCATTTCAAATATATTTTTCATATCTAGTATTTCCATTTGGTTCTGTTTTTACCATTTTTAGACTTTATTTCATATTACTAGTACATCCCTTTGTATCTTTATATTAATTATGCTTGTTTTGAACTCCTGGTTCAACAACTGTAATAATTCTGCTTTAGATCATATATGTTGTCAGTTTATTGATTTCTTTTGAGACATCTGTAGTCCTCAGCTGTCTAGTTATATCTCTGTGAGGTAGTATTTTCAACATACCAGCTATTCTTTCTTTTAAGATATATCAGGGAGGACCAAAGGTCAGGCCTTAAGTAGCATCAGCACCAGTGAATTTAAGGAAAATGGAGGGGAAGAGCCATTAAGTAGTGAAGCCTATTCACAAAGAACCAGTTAATTACTCTACTTACTATCATCCCCCTATGTAAGGATTTCACGGCTTTAGACCCTTTGGGGTAAGTAGAAGGCAATTTTCCTGGACTTAAAGGATGAAAGAGAAATGGATTACTGAGAGTAGATGGTCAGGCCACATCTAATTTCACCAATTCTCAACACAAGTAGGGTTCATGCACTGCCATAATGTTGTTCTTTGGATTCTGCACTAGTTGTACAAGCTAGTTTCTATAGTGAAGGAACAAGAATTAACTCAAGGTAATTCAGGGGACAGACAGCATTCTATCTCATTTAAAAGAGTTTCTGGAAGCTAGTTGCCTCTCATTTTATTTTTCTAGGGCTTATTTCTGGGGTTTGGGTCTGGGAAGAGTCAAAATTTTTCCTTATAAATAAGTTCCCTTAGGAAGGGAACTATGTTAGTTTGCAACTCTGGCAGAAATAATTTTCATTCTATATTGTTTGAATTCTGCTTTATGAATTATGCACACTGCATTACTTCTATAGTAATTTTATTGAAATAAAAACTGGTTGAACAAAAACAGCATTATCGAAAACTAAAAAGTTCTAAAGGTCAAAACCAAGGAAGAAGTTTTCATTCTAATATGTTAGAACTATTAACAGTCTTCTGTATTAATTTTCTTCCCAAGAAGAAAAAAAGGCTATTTTTACAAATTTAATGGTTTCTAATGGGTAGTTGTGAGGTGAGGGGAAAAGAATAGGAGAGTTGTAACATACAATATTTTATTTTATTTATTTATTTATTTATTTTTTAAAAGATTTTTAAATTTATTTGTTAGAGAGATACAGAGTGCAAGCACAGGCAGACAGAGAGGCAGGCAGAGGCAGAGGGAGAAGCAGGCTCCTTGCCGAGCAAGGAGCCCGATATGGGACTCGATCCCAGGACGCTGGGATCATGACCTGAGCCGAAGGCAGCCGCTTAACCAACTGAGCCACCCAGGCATCCCCATACAATATTTTAAAAGCTTTCAGATTCAACTGGCAAAAAGCTCAACTGAATGGCATAAATCTTTACTAGTCTTTATAAACTGACTCACAAAGAAAAATTAAACAGATCAGTAAACAAGATCATTTGTTAATCACGAATACATTTTGAAAGAACACTTGTCTGAGGAATCAGAAGATAAGAACAACACAACAACTATTATACCCAACTTGTTTTTAGTTTTTACAGGAAATTACATTGATCATTCTTCAACTCTCCTATTTTTTAACACTTTTATTTTTTAAATTTTTATTTTTTTAAAAGTCTTTATTTGACAGAGAGATCACAAGTAGGCACAGAAGCAGGCAGAGAGAGAGAGAGGGGGGAAAGCAGGCTCCCCAGCAAGTTGAGATCCTAATGTGGGGCTCAATCCCAGGACCCGGAGATCATGACCTGAGCCGAAGGCAGAGGCATAACCCACTGAGCCACCCAGGCACCCCTCTTTAAACTTTTTTAAAACTTGAAATAGGGCAGCTAAAAAATGATTTTATCTGACAGTCTAAATCACATTTTTCTTTTCCTCTTCTTTCGTTGACCCAATAGGGGAAGATTACCAGAATTTGTAACATAAGGAAAGCCTACAGGGAAGCTAAAAAGACAACAGAGATATTTTTGAAGTTATTTCAATTCCTGAGGAAGATACATCATTGCATTAATTCATGAACTAATCTCAACTCTATTTTTGCTTCATAATCCAATGCACATATTATTAGTTACTTTAGTTAAGACACAGGAAAAAAAATACAATTTCAGAACTGTTACAGAAATATAAGTTTAATAAAAACAATTTTCTAAAATTTCTCTATTTGTTAGGGTATTTTCAGCTTCAAGTAACAGAAAACCTGAATAACAGTTGATTAATGAGCTCATATATCAAAATTTTCCAAGTGGGCAGCTCCAGGATTGTTTCATCAATTTAACCAAATCATGGTGCTACACTTCTCTTGACCTTGCTTTCTTTTTGAAAGTTGACAGTACCAGCTTTAAGCATTACATCCTTTTATATTATCTGTTCAGTTCCATTCCATTAGTCTGTACAAAACTGTACCTTTATAAATATCTGGTAGTGTTAATACTACATTACTTTTCATTTTCAAAACTATCTTACTGTTGTTGCATGTTTGTTTTTGCTGGTGAACTTTAATTCATATTTACTATCAAATGACCTAAATTTTATATTAAAAATACACAACACTTATACAAGCTTGTAACTAAGTAAAAACACCCCTGGGAGAGTAGAAGGGGAAAAATTATGTAAAATTATTATTAACAATAATGATGAGAGGGAAAAAAGTACAGAATACCATTTTATCAGAATAATGGCACAACAGATATTAAAGATGCTAACTGGAAAGCAACGAAGCCCAGTTACACGGAAAATAAACACTACCATTTCCTAGCTTAGTAACTAATCTACGCTAATGACAGCAAATCATTAGCTTCAGAATCTTCTCTAAACTGCTGAATTGGCCTGATTTAGTTAATTGTTAGAAGTCTAAAAGGGTCCAATTCACAAGGACTTATTCTATATAATTACATACAGACAAACACACACTTATTTATTAAAAAACAATGTCAATAATATCAATGTTTGACCAATTCCGTTAGTTGAACTAAAAATCTTTTAAGACTTTGCTTTTAAGGTTTTCACAAAAATGTTTATAGATAAATTAGGACTTGCAGACTCTACTAACATAGCCCTCATGCTACTTTCACAGCCTGATAGCAGAAGGGAATGAAATTTAACTGTCAAAATTTTGGAGCTACATGAGGCCCTAAGATCAACTGGTCCAACCTCATTTTCGGATGAATAATCAGGCTCAGAAAAGTTATGTATACAATTTTGCCAAAGTTGCAGAGGGATGAGTGGCAGATCCAGATGAAGAGAGACCAAGTCTTCTGATTCTCAATTCACTATTCTTTCAATTATACCAATCTGCCACTATGGTTAGAACAGAATGGAATAAACAGTGACAGATGTGGGAAAATACAGTCAACAGATGTTAAGGAACAAAACAAGTAAACACATAACTACTATAGAACAGGAACTAGGTTGAAAGAGCTCTGTATCACCAATGTTTGACTGAGCATCTGCCAAATGGTGAAGACTCATATATGTTTGCTACCTTTAATAATACACATATGAGAAAGTATTCCTATTACAATAAACTGAGTTTCTATAGCAAACTATAAAGCTCTGGTGGTGTGACAGACTATCTTCTAAACATAATTTTCAATTAGTGTTAAATACAGAGCTTACATATGGGGAGTCTGCTAAACCCCCTGTGCTTGCCAAAAGTTATTCAGAAATAAACCCAAATTTTAGATGTGCTGAATTTTGATGTAATTATGTATGTGTTAGACACAATACTAATAAATCCCTTCTTTCTAAGCAGCTGCCAATCCACTGATTTAAATTGTAATTTCTTTCTGAGGGGAGCATAACATTGTTACACTCTAGTTAAAAAGTAAGAGTTGAAGTTTCTTCAAATCTTGAGATGTTAAATCTAAGATAATACATTTAAATAATTATAAAGAGCAACCATTTAAGATGTTATAGTATCTAACACAATAAAAAATTATAAAAAGCAGCAGCAATTTTACAATTAGATATGCCATTTCTTTCTTTCTTTAAAAGATTTTATTTATTTGAGAGAGAGAGAGAGAGAAAGAAAATGAGCAGGGAGCCCAGCTCGGGGGCTCGATCGATTTCAGGACCCAGGGATCATGACTTCAGCCGAAGGCACTCAACACACTGAGCCACCCAGATATGCCATTTCTAATTGATGATCTTAATAATTCAAATTTCTTCTATGATTTCAAACAATGCATTTGAAATTCCCATCATAAATGAAGTTTTAATCAAATAACCCACATTACTGAATCACAGATAAACATAGTAATTATATGTTAAGTCCATCTCAAATAACAGTAATTAACTGTAGTAGAAAAGCTTTAGAACAGTTAATAAACAGAATGTTTAAATAAGCTACAGAGCATCCATGTAATGAATAAAATTGCTATTTTCTTTTTTTTTTTTTAAGATTTTATTTATTTCCAAGAGAGAGAGAGAAAGAGAGCATGCACGTGTGAGTGGGAGGAGCAGAAGGAAAGGGACGCTGGGCACAGAGCCTGATTCGCAGCTCAATCCCACCACCCTGAGATCATGACCCGAGCTGAGATCAAGGGTCACAGCCCAACCAATTGAGCCATCCAGGTGTCCCCCAAATCGGTATTTTCTAGTATTTAATAATGTGGGAATTTAAATAGTATTTTCCCTTGTCCTTAGAAGGGCTTTTCATGGCTTATAAATAATAACATAGTAAGATAAAATAAAATTAAATGGACTTTAAAAAATCAGGTGAAAGTAATCCCATGGGAAGACAATTGAATATACCACAGTTCTGACATGAGGTTTTCGGTTTGGTCTAACTTAATTCAGTGAAAGATTTTTTAGGAGATCTAGAGTACTGAAAAGACAGTGTTTTTTTAAGAAATCCTGTATTTCAGCTAAGCTTTACAAAGATTCTGAAAAGCAGAGTCAAGATTATACTAGATGAGTATCTAGAATTGTGGTACCAATGAAGATTAGAACCATATACTTTAATTACTAATCTGGGCTTGAGGAGTTAGAGAATTTCAGGAGACAATGACCTGTAAACTAAGATCTGAAAAGATGTGCAAAAGTTAGTTACACTTTGAGGTCAGACAGAAGAGTGATTCAGGTAGGGAGAACAGCACGGATAAAAACCCAAAGGCAAGAAAAAGTGTATCTATAAAGAATTAATATTCAGTGGTCATGAAACAAAGAACTGGTAGCAAGGTGAAGTTGGATACTAAAGATGGGGCTGGAAAGCTAATTCAGGTGAGGCATATAAAGGAAACTAGGAGTCGGGGAGTTTAGATTTAATCTACAGGGCAAAGGGACACAACAAAAAAATTTTAATCAAGGAAGGTCTATCATGTTTACATTTTATATTTTTTAATTTTTTTATTTTTAAAGATTTTATTTATTTATTTGACAGATAGAGATCATAAGTAGGCAGAGAGGCAAGAAGGGTGGGGGGGACAGGCTCCCCGCTGAGCAGAGAGCCCAATGTGGGGCTTGATCCCTGGACCCTGAGATCATGACCTGAGCCAAAGGCAGCACTGAGCCACCCAGGTGCCCCTATTTTATTATTTTAAAAAATACTTATTTACTCGAGAGAAAGAGAGGGAAAGCTGTGAGTAGGGGAGCAGAGAGAAAGAGGGAGAGAGAAAATTAAGCAGACTCTGCACTGAGTACAGAGCCAGACATGGGGCTTGATCCCACAAGAGTTAAGATCATAACCTGAGCAGAAACCAAGAGTCAGAGGCTTAACTGACTGTGCCACCCAGGTACCCAGAGTTTATATTTTAAAATTACTTTATCTTATTAGCATGAATCCAAAAGTAAGGTTGTTAATCTACTTCTTTGTTTTCCCCATGCACAACTGTAAGCTCTAGAAGATAGAGCCCTAATTCACAATTTTATCTCTAGCACTTAGCTTATTATCTGGAACATAGTAGGTGACCAAAAAGTATCTATTGAATAAATATCCAAGCACACATTTTTGCACTTCACTGGTAACACAAAACTGCTGTATTCTGCTTGCAGTACAGAGTATGAGATGGGGGGAGAGGTGGCATACACAAGAAGAAGAAGACCAATTATTATAGCCAAGCATAATCACATAAATATTTCCCAACTGTATTCCCAGCACAAAATGACTACTGTAAACGTAAGAACTTGAAAAGCCCTTTGGGAAAAAAATGACCTTTTTTTTTTCAGGCATTTTTCAGAGTAAACAAGGTATGTTTTGAGAGCACCTGACTGGCTCAGTGAGTGGACCTCGTGGCTCTTGATCTCAGGGTTGTGAGTTTAAGTCCCAAGCTGGATGCAGGGACCACTTAAAAAAAAAAAAAAAAAGAAAATCTTTTAAAAATAAATACGGATGGCTGGGTCAGTTAAGCGTCTGACTCTTGATTTCAGCTCAGGTCATGATCTCAAGAGTCATGAGGTCAAGCTCAACGTCAGGCTCTGCACTGAGCATGGAGCCTGCTTGAGATCCTCTCTTTTCCTCTTCCCCTCCCTGGTCACTCGCACTTACTCGCTCTCTCTCAACAAACAAATAAGAAGAGGAAGAAGATTAGGAACAAAGGCCAAATAGGTGCTGATAGCTCAAACTAGTGAAGTAGTGATGGAAATAGAAGATGGAGGTAAAACTGGTATTAGTTAATTACTAACTAGATCAGTGAACTTGCAGATAGCGTTAGCATACTCATGGGAAAACTAAGTAACACTAGCCAAAACCAGAGGGTCAATCCATCTCTACTCTTAGAACAGCCACAAGCAGGGACACGATATAATTTTGGTCACTTACAGACACACAAGCTAAGACTGAGAAATTAAGTTAACTTGATCAAGGTTACTTGACTAAGGACTGAGATACGCTCTGGAGCTGAAAGAGTGGTTCTCAACTGTGTCCACATGGGTATCAGAAACCTCTGGGGTCCGGGCGAGACAGACAAAGAGAGAGACAACGGCACATGGCTGGGGGTAGAAAAGAAGAGATGAATAGGAAGGAAGAGAGAAAGAGGGAAAGGAGGAGAGGGAGAAGGGCAAGAAGGAGGAAGAAGAAGGAAGAAAGGATGGAGGGAGATGGAGGGGAAAAAAGACAGAAAAATGAAAGTGATTTTAGTTTCACTCTACTGTGCCAACAGAACCACTGAGGTTCCACAATTCCAAGTAAAACCACAACAGTTTTAGACAGGAAAACGTTCCAAGTATGCAGTCTAACCAGACGTTCAACTCTGCCATAAAAAACCTCAATTAAAGCACCATATAGTCTCTGGACACTGTAACTTGTAGGCATACTGTCAAAATCAAGCACTTAGAAAATGTGAAATTTTCAAAAGAGTGAAATTTTCAAAATTTCAATTCATCAGATCAAGCCTCTGGCAATACACCTTTTAAGAACTACAATTTTATTTAGGAAAAAAAAATCCAAACCTCTTGCATTTGTACAAGGCACTGAACAATCAAGAGTTCGGACCATTTTTCTACTCTCATTTTATACCAACTTCCCCACCCTCAACTCTTTCTGGAACACACTATGTTCTTTCCTGCTTTGGGACTTTTATACTTGCTCTTCTCTCACTTAACATGGTTCTTCTTAGTTCTCTACTTCTCATCTGACATCTTGAAGATGATCATCCCTGCAGAGATGGTTTTCCAACCTGCTCTATCTATAAGGGACCTCCCGTGTGACTTAATCTCATGGCAGCCAATGTTTTTTCTTCACAGTATTTAATGGCCACTGCAAGTATCCCCACTAGCATGTGAGCCCTCTGAGAGGACGGATTTTATTCTAGGCCTACAGCTATCTCTCAAGCACTTCAAATATACATGGCACATAGATGGTACTGAAATATGTTGGGAGAGAGGAAGGGAGAGGGTCAAGCTTAGGTGCTAGCAGATGTCTGACAAATATTATTAAGTTAATGAATAAACTTGTTTGCATGGAATAATTCACCATAAATCAATTGAAAATTAAAAAACACATAGCAAAATTGGTGATTCTGATTTTATAAGAGTTGACTATAGCAGTATTAGGAAATGAATCCACACCTGTCACTTCTCCTAATACCTGTACTCCATGGTAGTAAAACTATAATGGTGAAAAAAATTACCACAATTTAATATGTATTTAAAACAGAAGATAAAATTGTGTTAAATTTTATACAAGAAAAACTTTTTTTGAGAGAATCATAGGGGAGGAGCAGAGGGAGAGAGAGAATCCCAAGGAGGCTCCATGGCCAGTGTGGAAACTGATGTGGGGCTCCCATGACCCTGAGAATCATGATTTGAGTTGAAATCAAGAGTTGGATACTCAAACCACTGAGCCACCCAGGTGCCCCTACAATAAATAAATTTTAAAAACTAGAGGGAAATACATCAAAATGATAATAGATACATCTGGATGGTTTAATAATTTTTTTTTTAAAGATTTTATTTATTTATTTGACAGAGATACAAGTAGGCAGAGAGGCAGGCAGAGAGAGAGAGAGAGAGGGGGAAGCAGGCTCCCTGTTGAGCAGAGAGCCCCATGTGGGGCTCAATCCCAGGACCCTGGGATCATGACCTGAGCTGAAGACAGAGGCTTTAACCCAATGAACCACCCAGGCGCCCTGACAATTTCTTTTTTACATCTTTCTATATTTTCCAAATGCTTTAAAATGAGCATATTATTACTTTGATAATCAAATTACCACACTTTACTGGTGCTAAAGCTAGCCATGACCATTAACAAAGCATTGTATTGATCAATTTTGCGAATTACTCTATAATAATAACTCATTTTTTAAAATCTTCAAATGATAGTCATTAAAGCTTACCCAAAGTGAATTGTTGTACTGAGTCTTTGTTACTATCACTCTTTGCCACTTTTTTTTTTTTTTTTTAATTCTGGGAAGTAGTTTAAGCATGGTAGAAAAAACACCTCTGTACTTATTTCCCCCTGAAAATAAAGCTCTAGCCTTTGCCTAGTAGGAAGTATGGGAGAAGTGTCCTGAGGGTCCCTTCATGTGCACTTTTTAATTACGATACTATCGTCTGTTAAAATGTTTTTTAAAGTTTTTTTTCTCATAAATATGAACTATTTTAATAAAAAGATTCATTTTTATAGTAGCTAAAAGAAAAAGCATACTAATCTAATTTCTCAAATTAGGCATTTTAAACCACTGAATCTTAAACAAATACCATTTATCTAGGGATAATAATCACAGGCAAAGTGACTACTATGCAGGGTAACTATGTAAATTATTATCTAAAATAAGATACTTGAGAGTGAATCAGGGGTACTACTAATAACTATGCCAGGGCAATATACATAACACTGAGACCAACTCGGGCAAACCTGTCACCCTATTACGAGAAAAATAACTTGGATGCTGAGCTTGTAAACTTAAAAGTCGTTACCAGTTACATGAAGTCCTCTCTTAGAACAAAGACAACCTCTACCATGTTAGTGCCTAATACATGTCACTACAATGAAAGCATAAGGTGGAAAGGAACAGCAAACATAGAATAAGACAGTTTTTAAGATATTAATTCTTACAAAACCCCCCACCAAGCAAACACACACATAAATAATGCCTTTGGAAATTTATATATAGTCTTTCTGCTCAAATAATGTAGTAACTTGTATGTTTTAAACACATAAAACTGGATAATACAGTTGGTAAATTTTTCTTCCTCTTACTCAGAATTACTTCAATTAAAGACATGGGGAAAGGGTGAAGAATGGTTACAAAGAAAAGAAAATGGACTATATATACTCTTCTACTTAAAGTAGTTAAGACAGGAGAGAAGAATCACTAAATGTCTTTACCCATTCCAGAGTCTTTCTTGGTGCCATCTGATATTATGTCTACATGATCAGAGTCCACATCATAACTAAAGAAATCATTCAAATAGGTCTTCGATCGCTGGCCACCAAATACATATAGGCAACGATTTTTCTGAAAAATAAGGAAAAAGGGCGAAGAAGGGAGAAAGTAATCACTTCCATGAAGTATTCAAAATCATCCTTCTAAAATTTCAACCTCTATAAAAGCAATTTTATGACAGATCCCATGCAATGGAGTACTATATTGGTATAAAGAGGAATGATGACACTCTATGTACTAAGAGGTGATCTCTAGGATACCTTATCAAAGTAAAAAAGCAAGGTATAGAATAATGAATTCAGGGCACTGCCTTCGCATAAGAAAGGAAAAAAAGGAATGTGTGTAGTTTTTTTCTTTCTTTCTGAAAGAAGCTTATTAAAGACCTTTTTGGGAAGGGACAGAGCAAGGAAGATAGATAGAAACCAGATCTCTCCAAAAGTACACTAACTTTCTATTTTGCCTTTGGAACTATCCATATTGCTTTTACTTAATTAACGCAAAAGAAAAAAAGCAATCCCTGAAATTCGAAAAACAATGAAATAAACCTACCTCTAATAAACATATCTATAAAGATATGACCACAAAGAGACATGCTCAAAAAATAGCATGTCATTAATATTTTTTACCACCCATCCCTAGCTATATCCTAAACAGAAAAATAATACGAAAGGAACCTGAAACATTCAGTAATTTTTCTTAGTTCTGTGATTCTGTAAGTATTATAGAAAGACATAAGGAGTAATATAATACTGTCATTAGGAAGTAGGATTTTAACCTTATGATACATAAATACAAAATCAAAAGGATATATTTAAAAACTCAATAATTCTTAATTTGAATCGGATGTCAGTATGAACTAATGATTTAATTTTTCTTACTAAAAAAGATACATGTATTTATATAATATACATATGTGTGTATATAGCTATATGAATGAGTATACTGAGAAGGGGGCACATCTACTCGACATAGAAAAATTTGGGCATCAAAAAGAATAATGACACACTGGATTAAAAACATCAAATATATATAAAAGTCTACAAGTTCATTATAATGCGTAAAAAATATATTGGTTAATTTTGGAGCTTCAACTCATTAATATGAAAAGTAATACAGAAAAAAACCAAACATTTAAATTACCTATCCTGCGTGGTGTGCGTATTAGGGTAGCCAAACAGTTAATGAGGATATGTTTTTAATAAAATAATCAGTTAATAAATACAGAATAAATAACATAATTAGAAAAATCACTGTTTTACAAACCCTACACAATGATTATCAATGACTGCAAAAGCCATTTGGTAAAATGTGGACAAGAACCTTTACTACTGATCAATCAGGCTGCTAACACCCAAACCCATAAAATAATTTTCAAATCACCAAAAGTATGGTAACTACACATTAAATGTCTCTTGATATTTTGTAATCAGATCATCTTTGATGAAGTATTCTTGCACTTCTCCTTTTGTATTTACCACCCTTCTTAAAAAAAAAAGAGAGAAAATCTAAAATCAAGCCTCTGGATCTAACTACCAGCTTACAGGAAATATGGAGACTAAATGATCACAATGCCACAAGGATAAAATCAAGAATATGGGAAATTTGAGAGTACATATGATTCAGTCTCTTTAACAAGTAAATAAATGGAATACGAGGGTGTAAGAAATAGGAGCAGGGAGTACTGTCACACTTAAAAGAAATTTAAAAGACAAAACAACTAAATATAATACACAGATCCGTTTCAGAGTCTGACTCGAATAAACCAACCATATTGATAATGCTCTGGGTGTATATTACAGTGGTATCATTATTATGTTTATTAAAAAATCCTTATCTGTTAGTGATATACCACAGTGTTTATAGGTGTAATGACACGCTGGGAGTTGCCCAGCAAAATAAAATTTCAGAATAAACTTGAAAATTGGAAAAACACTGAAGAAATGAAATTTAAGTGGAACAGATATATGGAAAGTGAACAGCAGTATACTGATAACTGTCGAAACAGATAAAGTACACAGGAATTTATTACATTCTTTTCTCTACTTTGATAGATGTTCAAAATAGTCCACAATATGTTTTTAAGGTTATGTTAACAGAAAGAAGCCCAACTTTTCACTATAACATCTGAAGAGGTTAAAAAAATGGTTCCATATCGGTTTTGCGGATATATTTAAATTCTAATCCTATAAAGTCAATTCTTAATTCTTCATACTTAATGAAGAGTGGCAGAGAGGAAAGTAAAATAAAATAATTGATCTTCTAGTTGCTAAGAGAAACCAGTAAGTAGAAAGGTATAGAAAGGGAAACAGCTACGATATCTGTAGTAGATAAGTAGTTAGTCATAAAAGTGTCTAGATTAGCATTCAAGTAATAACTATTTAGGAATTACTACGTTAATGAAAGACTCTCATACTTAGCAACTAGTTCACTGCTGAGGAAATTTTACTTTTGTCTATCATTGCTAACACTAATCATTTATTTTTTGAAAAGTTTTGATCGCTCTCTGAAGATCTGGATTTTACTACTTCTTTTCCTATTGAGAATATACACGACAAAATAACAATACAATGTATAGAATATTCTTACTGAGTGGAATAGCATGCAGTGTCCTATCCGAGACTGGATGTCCTCAGGCCCAGCATTACAGGAGTCCTCTCGAAGAAGTTTCCAAGTTTGACATTGGCAGTTGAAAGCAAACAACCCACTGAACTGTGGTTCACTGGCTCTGCTGTCGTCTACGCTGCCATTACATGTCAAAATTCTACCACCAAAGGTGTAGATCATATGTTTTTCTGAGTCCATACACATCTATCAGAACAAGGCAACAGATTGAATAGTTACAGATTGTTCCTGTCATTTGGGCTAAAATGAAACCAATGTGTGCAGTTTTAGATTCTTGAGAAACTAAACTTTGTCTTAATAGCACTAAATACCACCCCTGTTTATCATGTGCACTTACTACAATATGCTCACCACCTGGCAAAGACTCAGGATGCACTTCTACATACTTTTTTGGGTTTTCATTTTTCCCAGAAGAGCAAAATACACTGATGACCTTTATGTTTTCTTGAAACTTTATTTTTACCACATCAATCAATAATATATGAGGTGCTGATTTATACCAAAGAGTGAATGCTAATCATACTCTATGGGTAAATAGAGTATGATTTACCTCCTCATCCTTCTTAGAAAAATTCCCTTCTTTCTATTCTAAGCAAGCATCCATCCTATTAATCTTATTACCCTTTAATCAGAGGGCAGCTATGTCAGTAAGAGTGATATAACTAAATTTATCTTTCTGCATTTATTTCGCAAAGCTCTTCCAATTGTGTTGTTACAATACAGAAAAACAAAGAAATGTTTGCAGCCATCTCCAGACTGACTTCTCTAATAATGAATCTGCCTTCTTTAACATAATACTATAAATTTAATTTTCTTTGAGGTATGTTATACAATTTATGTTCAAAAGCCAAACTTGATTCTTTCATTCTTTCCAGTCAGGGAGATCATGGCTTTTCATAAAAATATCTCTGATAAAAAAAGCCATCTGTCACAAGACAGTAAAAATCAAATTCTATTTCAAAGAATATGTAAGTCCTAGCTGGGAATTAGATGTTGAACACAAGTGGCATTGATATTTAAAGAATAAACTGCATATACAAAACATTTATTTTTTGGTTAAAGCACAAATACTAGCCATTATATGTTCAATTTTCTCCTCGCATCAAATTGTGCTATTTATCTATTTTCGTACTGTTTTCAGGAAAAAGCTATTTTCATAATTGTAAATTTTGGCTTTTTAATTAATATTGAAAAGATTATAGCATCTCCCAATTTCCCCCTAACCACTAAAAGATCCAGTCACTTCCCATTTCCCAAGTTTCTGACAACCTTCCATAAATTAAGATGAAAATCTACTATTTTTTTTTTAATTTTTTTTTAAAATTTTTTATTTTTTATAAACATATATTTTTTATATACATATATTTTTATCCCCAGGTCTGTGAATCACCAGGTTTACACACTTCACAGCACTCACCAAATCACATACCCTCCCCAATGTCCATAATCCCACCCCCTTCTCCCCAACCCCCTCCCCCCGGCAACCCTCAGTTTGTTTTGTGAGATTAAGAGTCATTTATGGTTTGTCTCCCTCCCAATCCCATCTTGTTTCATTTATTCTTCTACCCACTTAAGCCTCCATGTTGCATCACCACTTCCTCATATCAGGGAGATCATATGATAGTTGTCTTTCTCTGCTTGACTTATTTCGCTAAGCATGATACGCTCTAGTTCCATCCACGTTGTTGCAAATGGCAAGATTTCATTTCTTTTGATGGCTGCATAGTATTCCATTGTGTATATATACCACATCTTCTTGATCCATTCATCTGTTGATGGACATCTAGGTTCTTTCCATAGTTTGGCTATTGTGGACATTGCTGCTATAAACATTCGGGTGCATGTGTCCCTTTGGATCACTACATTTGTATCTTTAGGGTAAATACCCAATAGTGCAATTGCTGGGTCATAGGGCAGTTCTATTTTCAACATGAAAATCTACTATTACTCAAGGGTGAAATCTAGTGAATATGGTTGAAAGTATTCCCACTCTTTAACCTTAAATGATCATATTATTAAATGTGATCCATAAGTTGCTGAAGACGATTCAGTATAACCTCATTCATCTACTACATCACCGTCTGAGGTTTCACTGAACCTGAGTCACTTTACCCTGTCCTAAGGACCAAAGGCCCAGATCTCTCCAAACACTTCAGGATCATGCTGAAAAAGGAGGGAATCCATATTATGGGAGCCTATTTAAATATTTACAAATTTACAGATTCATACTAATTTTGGCTAATATCCATTTCCAATGGTTCTACTTCAAAAGGAGTTTCTATTTCTTTCTGGGGATATTTAACTTTAATTTTGATGTGGCTATTCTCATTTGTTATTAGTGGTGAAGCATAAACATTTTTATCTTGGTAGCTTTTTCCATTATACCAGACCAAACCAACACAAAAAAAGAGTGAGAAACTATAGTACTTTCATGTATTCTTTCCCATACCTTAGAACAAACAGGACATAAAACAGATATAATTAATTTTATTCCTTTATCTTGGTTCTTCCCTGGATAAGATAAGCAGTTTCAATGAGGGTCAATTGTCAAACAAGAAGTGTTACTCACTCTAGGCAACTTTATGTTGTTCAGCAGTTTAGGATTTCCTTTTCATTTTTAATCTCTGAAAGAAATTTCTGAAAAGCTTGTAACTTATTAAAGTCTATATGCTAATATTAACATCTTTTCTCTTGAAGACTTCAAGAGATCATTTAAGTCATATCTTGAAGACCACTCACTCATCTACTCTATTGTGTTAGATATTTAGTTCCTAAAATCAAACAAAGAGTGGATAGCCACTTATTTCCCACCCCAATGTTTTAAAATCCAAAAGTCTTTATTTTGCTCTGTCACATGAATGCAGATTGTTTAGGATTAGGCTGGGTTCAGAACAATTTTTCTCCTCACAAACTCTGAAGCTTTCTAACTAGTGTTGCTCAACACATCAACCTCCAAAAAAATGATTCATATCAATCTGGCCCTTGCTTACTTACAGTAACCAGATTCCTCTCTGTGGCTTTCAGGATTTTTTTCTTAATCCATAGTTCTAAAATTTCATTAAGAAAGTATCTAGAAACAGCGCAGAGGACCATAGGTTAAGGGAGGGAAAACTGGAGGGGAAGTCATCAGAGAGGGAGAAAAACCATGAGAGACTCTTTACTATATAGAAACTATAGTTTCTATAGTAAACTCAGTTTATACAAACTGAGGGTTGCTGGAGGGGAGGTGGGTTGGGGGATGGGGTCATTGGGTGATAGGCATTAAGTAGGTAGGGTATGTGATGTGTTGAGCACTGGGTGTTACAGGCAACTGGTAAACTACTGAACACTACATCTGAAACTAATGATGTACTCTAAGTTGGTTAACTGAATTTAAATAAAAAATGAAAAAAAAAAAAAAAAGAAACTAACTAGGTAAGGTTATTCTTTAACATTCATCCTAATCTGCCCCTGGCGTTCCTTTAATCCTAAAACCTATCTTCAGTTCTGGGACCCTTCTTCCTTTTTAACCTTAAGGCATGTTGTTCTCAGTTTGCGTCCATTCTCTTTTTCTAGAACTCCTATTAGATGGATATTAGAACTTCAGGATCTTTTCTCTGTTCCTTAACTTTTCTCTCATAATTTCAGCTCACTAATTTAGTAATATTTAGAGATGTGAGCTTTTTAATCAATTGACTGAAACTTTTAGTTTGGCTATCAAATCTTTAACTTATAGTTTTTCGAGATATTTCTTTTTCATGAATGAACAGCCTCCTGAATTGCTCTAAAAATACCACTTAAACGTAAAGGCTTCTTCAGTCTATATAACTAGCTGTTTTTCTTTGTTAATTCTTAATCTGTTGAGTTCACTACCCCTGTCTCATGGTATTCATTATTTTCAAATATTTGATTCTTTTGGGTGGGGGGAATTGTTGTTCTAATCCTCTGTCTGCGAATTCCTGTTCACCTGCCTCTTCATATACAGCAGCCTGCTTCAAGGGACTGGAAGGGAGAGATGAGATATGATGCTGTCAAGGTTCTCCACAGCTGCTCTCCAGTGCCTCTTGGGAGCACTGCCCTATCCATCCAGCCCGTGTCCACACTCAACACCTGACCTGTGAACAATTACCTCAGCCAAGTGTTGCTCAAACTGGAGAATGCCCAGCTGTCCAGTCACCAACTGATCACCTGTTTGCCCCAGCTACATAAACGTTGAGACTCGACTCTTTTTTTGGTGTGAACAATTGAAGTTTTATTTATTTATTTATTTTTAATTTTCCCAAAAGATTTATTTATTTATTTTAGGATTTTATTTATTTATTTGACAGAGAGAGAGATCACAGTAGAGACTCTATTTTTAAAAAATTTTTAAAAGATTTTATTTATTGGGGCGCCTGGGTGGCTCAGTGGGTTAAGCTGCTGCCTTCGGCTCAGGTCATGATCTCGGGGCCCCGGGATCGAGTCCCGCATCGGGCTCTCTGCTCAGCAGGGAGCCTGCTTCCTCCTCTCTCTCTCTGCCTCTCTGCCTACTTGTGATCTCTGTCTGTCAAATAAATAAATAAAACCTTAAAAAAAAAAAAAAGATTTTATTTATTTATGACAGAGCGAGTGAGAGAGGGAACACAAGCAGGGTCAGCTGGAGAGGGAAGAAGCAGGCTCTCTGCTGAGTAGGGAGCCCGATATGGGGCTGGAACCCAGAACATGACCTGAGCCAAAGGCAGCTGCTTAACAACTGAGCCACCCTGGTGCCCCTATTTTTTTTTTTTTTTTTTTTTTTTAATAAACTTTGACTCTAGTTGCTGCAATCTTAAGGACTCAGTTTCTTTTGTTTGGATATGAACCTATTTGCTGTCTACCTTACAGGAATTCTCCCCAAGGACATTCTTTCTTGTTTTCAACATTACTATTAATGTATTCTTCTGCATTTCATAGTCTATGGGGTAAGAAGACAGGGAGAACGTCAATGAGCTGAGATCTCCAATTCTTTGACTGAAGTTTCTCCAGTCACTTCTTGGCTATCTTGTATTCTATTTTCTAGTAATTTCCTCAAAAAGTGTTTCTACTTGAAGGATAATTCAGGTAGATATAAAGCTCTTGGCTCACATGTCTTGTCTTGAATACTTTCTAGATGTTGCTCTATTGTCTCTCTTAGCGTTGAATGCAACTGTAGAGGAATCTGAAACCAGACTCATTTTATTTCTCTTATAGGTGATTTGATAATTTTGCCTAGATGCCCAAGAATGCATCTTTATCTTTGAAGTTCAGTATTAGTTACTATTATATGTCCCTGCTTGGTCGATTTTCCCTTAATATAGCATGCCCCCCCTTTTTTAAATAGCATGCCCTTTTGATACATAAATAGTCTTGAATTTTATTTATAAATATTTGTTCTGCTCCACTGTTTTGGTTTTCTTCTTTAATGTCTCCAATTATGTGTACGTTGGTTCTCTTCTGACTGTATTTGCTATAATTTTCTGGCTAAACCTTTCTACATCTTTATTTCTGTTCTCTTCGTCTACTCTTCTTATTTCCATGCTACATGACCCTTACCTACTCTTTATACTCCTTTTAGATTATCCTTCATTTCTGAAAGTGGTAATATGTTTTTCTTTAGTTCCGTTCCTGAATTTCATCAGGTCCAGTTTTACCTATACCTGTTACTTAGCCATCTCATCTGCATTCTTGAATTTATGCTTTCAAGCTTCATTAAGCCATTTAATTCATGTTAGAATACTGGAATATAATTTCTCACCTGCTACTGGATGAAGAAAAGGTTTGCTTTTCTTTTTCTTTTTACTGTTTTTCTTTAGAGTAAGTCTCTAAAGATTTGGTGTTTATCACTTTCTAGTTTTTCATATTTAAATGAGTTTAATCTCCCTGGACCAGATAACAGAAGGTTCCTATACAAGGGTGATGCTCTTGCTCAAGGATGTCTCCTGTTGCTACTCAATTAAATGGCTTCTTCAAAATATGGTACTTCTGTGAAGTCATGTCTTCTCTAACTATGAACTTCACCTGGTTTAGGGGGCTTCTATTTCATGCCTTGAGTTCTGCCCTATTAAACTGTGTGGGCTTCAAAACTAGCTCTGGGTATTTCAGTTGTTTCTGGGTAAACTTAAAAGGAATTGGGAATTGTGGGTTTCTGGTTTTACTGAATATGTGACTTATGGGGGTGTTTTTCTTTAATCTTTTTGTTTGGTTCTCCTTGTCAAAGAACATCATACAAAGCAACATGGAAAACTTCAGAACTATCTTAATAAATCTAAAAGTCTTTAATTTTTTTAGTATGTTAACATTTTAAATGGCAAAATAACTTCTAAACACATCTTCATGCCTCTAGCTTTCTCAACATTCTTCTCAAATTTGAATGGTAATTGTCAAGTCTTAATGTGTCATGAATGACCCTAAGTAATTTTTGGAGTAGCTTTATTTATATGAACTAGAAGAGAAAATGGGGACTTATAAAGATTATATTAATTGTCGATATCCTGGTTTCTTCACCCCCACTGTTCTTCTATTACATCTAATCAGATGAAAATCAAGCATCATGTAACAGAACCTAGCTTCCAAGGAACATTCTATTTTATCAAAGTCAAAACAAACAAGGGTCACAGACAAGAACCATAAATGTGCTATACTCAAGCTACCCCTAAGGTATTCTTTTTTCAATCTGTAAAAATAAAGACATAAGCATCTTTTGTAAAAGAAATTTGTAACCAGGTGGAAGAAAATAAATGGTTTCCCTAACAGTGTTATCTGCTGACGTTCTTTTAAAAAAAAAAAAAAAAAAAAGATCAGAACCAGCCTAACATTTTTTTGAAGTTATTATTTTCCATATGAACAACAATGAGGATGTCAGCAGGGAAGTGCAAAGCTCAGTTATGGAGAGCCAGAAGGAGTTCTAATTCAATCTGAGGAATACTTTGAAGACTAATGTTTTTGATTTTCCATCTACTACTCACTTCATAGGCATAAAACTCAATCCTCTTTTCCTTATCATTTTCCTATAACAACTACTTGTTAATATAAATATGTCAGTAGTATAGTTTAAAAGCAAAGAATTAACAAAAATCTCCAAAGAAACAATAAATTTTTTAAAAGACCAGTGTTTTAATTCCTAGGCCCAAGCTAGATTCTGTAATTATCTTAGTATTACTTACCATTTCTCAAGTACTAGATAATGAAAGCTAGGTTCATCAATACAGTGTTACAAATTTTTTTTTTTTTTAAGTCTTTTTTTCTCCCCCATACTACAAAAACAACTTCTGGATACAGGCTGAGCCAAATAAAACTGCCTGCAGAATTCAGTGGTTACTGTTTTGTGTATGACCTATACTAAACTGATGTGGACTAAACATTCAAAGACTCATAACAATGATAATGACATCTATGGGGATGATGAGAACTAGATGTGCATTAATATTAAAATGGCATATAAATTGCTATGTGTAGTCTTCTTGTCTATAGCACCATTATGTGATTTCTCTTGGTGTTCAGTTCAAACTTAACTTCACCTAGTGTATGTCACATTCCTATCTGCTTTATATAACAAATTTATGATTATACACAAAAGTAAAAATATTTCACTCAAATTGGAAACTCTAGATTTCAAATTCTCAAACTCATTATAGAATAATTTTAAATTTCTCCCAGGAATGTAGAGTAAAATGTTTTAAGAGTGTAAGTTGTTACTGTTGAGTTATGACCATTTATCATAAAATAGTTTTTCCTAATATGTACTCTCCATCTACTCTCTATAAATTTTTATAAATTAATGCTTGTTGTTCTAAGATCTTGGTGTTTTACAATGCACCAAATACGAGAAAAAAAAAAATTAAAGCTAACTTTATACCTACTGAAGTAAGACTTATTTTTATTGTCTGTACTAGGTATTTGTAGGAAGTTACCAATAGACAATGCAGCATAACACGTAAAATAGACTCTAAGAACAAGAGTTACTGAGCACTAATTAATTCCACCATAAATTTATCTGTGCACCCAACCTGATGATCAAACACCAATTTCGGCCCTCCATCAGCAGCAGTGTCCTCACTGAGTAACATCCATGTGTTTGTGTCAATGTCATAACGATAGAAGTCACTTTTCAGAGATTTGCTGTTCCTCACGGAGGAATCCAAATAACGCCCCAATGTGTAGATTTGCCTTCGTTGAATGTCAATGCACATTTTATGACATGATCTGGCACTAGGACCATTCTGTGGAGAACAAAGAACAAAAAAATTCAAAGAATAACAGGAAAATAAAATTAAATTCCTTTTTCAACTTTCATTAAAAGGTTTGCAATAGAAGTCTAACACAGGGTTTAAATCTTACCACAGAAATGCTTAAAATCTACCAGAAAAGAAGAGATGAACTACTGTGTACCTTATGGCACTCTGTTTAGAACACTTACATGGCTTCTATTATGTACCCACTGCATTGTAGTCGTTCGTACACAGAGCTTGATTCTCTAGTACATGTCAAGCTAAAGACACCATTGGTCTTTAAAAATATTTCTCATTAGGATTTCTCATCAGAATCTAGCACAAAAGATACTCCAAAAATATACAGAACTGCCGCATTTCATAACTGAAAGGAACCTTAAAAAAATCTCTAGTTCAATTATCTCCTTTTAAAGATGAGGAAATATAACCCAAAGAGGGGAAGTACCCTCCTGAAAGCTAGTAAACTAGTGACAGCACCAGAATAAAAATGCCAAATTTGATTTTTTCGTCTACCCTTTACTTACATAAAACTGACACTCCTGAGTAAACAAATAATACAATGAAGGAATAATATAAAGAACACTATATTATCAACAACAATTAATTATTTGAGATCACTTACATCCCTGGACTGAATAAAAGGTTAAAAAAAAATACTGTAGTTAAGCATAAACTAAAAATAGAGTTCATGAGGGGAAAAAAAGAACTTTAGTTGGGAAGGATCTGATTAGCTGAAATGTGGAAAAGAGAGTATTTGTTAAGTATCTCCTAAATTCTATCCATATTATTACACTGTATGCATATGTATATTTCATTCAATCCACATAACATATGGAAATATTACCATTTTAGAGTCTAAGTAATCTGTCCACAGTAACAAAACTAGGAAGACAGAAAATCTAAGCCCCAGGGTAACTAGAACCAAAAACTATGTTCTTTCCACTATTCCAGACTGTTTTTTTCACAAGATAAGTGAAACAAAAGCAAAAATGGACTTAATCCGATGGCGGTTATGACGGAAATGAAGATTTCCTACTGCAGAAAGTTGAGTAAGGCAAAAAGAGAAACCTGGTCAATGACTGACAGAGGAGACTGGGTATAATCTTGCAGGCAATAAAGAGCTATCATGGGTTTCTAGAGCAGAACAGAACATTAAAAAGGCAGTATTATGAAAAGTGTACTCTAGCACTGTTATTTAGATTAAATGAATAAATATGTTAGACAGGATGAATAATTTCACATTAGTGAATAATTTCACATTAGTGTTATCAATCCAGATGTTAAACTGATTTGTATCTGTACTTTAGTATTCATACTAACTACAATTTTAAGACTTATTTTTCAAGATTTTGTCAAGGAAATTTTCCAGCAGATAAGATAGAAATACTATTTTTTGAAAGAATGTCCTCCACAATTAATCTCAAAAACAAAGATAGGATAATATATAATAAATCTATGCCATATATCCTAAAATGTTAAATTTGAAAGTTAACAGGGGAGGTAACAGAACTTCTTGCTTTAGCTGAATTTAGCAGAAGTGCTATTAAAATGATGATGAGCAAATTATACCCTAAGAAGAAAAAAGGAAATGAAGACAAGAAACCAAGAGAATAGAAAACAGAGAAAAAAAATCAAGACAATTAACAAAGCTGGTTTTATGAAAAATTAATAGAATTGTAAACCATTAGCAAGACTGATTTTTTAAAAAGGAAGAGAAAATACAAATTGCTAAATATGAGAAATGAAAGCAGGAACATCACTTAGAGGCTCACTAGAAATTAAAAAGAAAAAAGGACTATTGTGAAAAACACAGGTAAAACCTGTCAATGTGGAGTCCTTGAAAAATTATAAATTTACTAAAACTGACACAAGGCGAGAGAGAAAATTCTGAAGTCACTCTATTGAAAAATTGAATTAATAATTTAAAATTTTCTTCCCACAAAGAAAATTCCATTCCTAGATAAATGGTAAATTTTATCAAGATACAAAAGGAAGAAATAATATTCCTAACTTACTTTATGAAGACAATAGAACACTGAAGCCAATTTATAAGCAATCAGCAACCAGTATACTTCATGAAAAGACACAGAACTAATCTTTAACAAAATATTATTAAATAAAATGCAATATATATAAAAAGGGTATTTATTAATGAAAGGGGGTTTATCTCAGGAATACAAAGTTAATTTTATTTTTGAAATAAAATAAAATTTTTGATCAAGGTAATTTACCACATTAAAAGAAAGGAAAAAAATACAATCTTATTTTTTTTTTTAAAGATTTTATTTATTTATTTGAGAGAGTGAGAGAGAGAGAGAGAGAGCATGAGCAGGGCAAGTGGAAGAAAGAGAAGCAGACTCCCTGCTGAGCAGGGAGCCCGATGTGGGGCTTGATCCCAGGACTCTGGGACTATGGCCTGAGCCTAAGGCAGATGCCCAACCGACTGAGCCATGTAGGCACCCCCAAAAAATACAATCTTATTTATATAGAAAAAGCATGGGATAAAATTCAACACATATTCATGAGGAAACTCACAATAAAGGAGGAATAGAAAGGAATGTCCTCAATGTAGTTAAGAATGTATAAAAATCCTAAATCTAAATTTTCATTTATGGTGAAATATCCAATGCTTTCTTGCTAGGATCTGTAACAAGATAAGATGTGTATTTTCACTTTTTGTTATTAAAAAAATTAATTTATTTGATGAAGAGCATGCAAATGCACAAGCACAAATGGGGGGAGGGGCAGAGGGAGAGAGAGAATCTCAAGGGGACTCCCCTCTGAGCACGGAGCCTAACTCAGGGCTCAATCTCACAACCCTGAGGTCATGACCTGAGATGAAATCAAGAGTTGGAAGCTTAACTGACTGAACCACCCAGGCACCCCCACGACTTCTAATTAACACTATACTAGAAGTCCAAGTCAGCACAATAAGGCATTAAAAATTAAAATAAAAGCTTATAACAGAAAAAAAGAAGGAAGGAAGACATAAAATTTTCTCTATTTACAGAAGACATGACTATTTGTTGAAAATATCCTCAGAAATCAACAAAGAAATAACTATAAATAGTATGTAAATTTAGAAAAGTGCCATGACATGAAAGCAGTATTAAAAACCCAATTTATAAAAAAAAAATTTTTTTAAACCCCAATTTACTTCTCTATATTAGTAATAAGTAAAGAGAAGATAATTTTTTTGGGTGGGGTAGGGGGCGAGAGAATCTTAAGCAGGCACCAGGCCTAGCACAGAGCCTGATGCAGGACTTGATCTCATGACTCTGAAATTTTGACCTGAGCCCAAATCAAGAGTTTAATACTTAACTGAATGAGCCATTCAGGCACCCATTTTTTTTTTAAAGATTTTATTTATTTATTTGACAGAGAGAAATCACAAGTAGATGGAGAGGCAGGCAGAGAGAGAGAGAGAGGGAAGCAGACTCCCTGCTGAGCAGAGAGCCCGATGCGGGACTCGATCCCAGGACCCTGAGATCATGACCTGAGCCGAAGGCAGCGGCTTAACCCACTGAACCACCCAGGCGCCCCCATTTTTTTTTTTAAGACTTTATTTATTTACTTGACAGACAGAGATCACAAGTAGGCAGAGAGGCAGGCAGAGAGAGAAAAGGGGAAGCAGGCTACCTACTGAGCAGAGAGCCCGATGCGGGCCTCAATCCCAGGACCCTGGGATCATGACCTGATCTGAAGGTAGAGGCTTAACCCACTGAGCCACCCTGGTGCCCCACAGGCACCCCATTTTTTAAGTCCCACTTAAAATAGCATGGAAAAAAACCCCAAAATATACTAGGACTAATTTAATAAAAATATCTAAAACCTTCTATCTAAAAACTCCAAGACTACTGACAAGGAATGAAGACTGAAATAAATGGAGATTTAACCATGTTCATGGATTAGAAGACAGTATTATTAAGACATCAAATCTCTCCAAACTGATTTATAGATTTAAGACATTCCCAATCATAATCCCAACAGTTTTATAAATTGACAGTATGATTCTAAAATTTATAATTTTTAAAAAGAAATCACAATAAGTAGAAGAAAGAATGCATTTTTGGGAAGAAGAATAAAGAGGTCTCACATTACCCGACCTCAAGGAATGTCACAGTGATATATGAACAGACCAAAAGATAATGGAGCAGGATAGGGTATTCCAAAAGAGACATGACTTATATGATCAGTTGGTTTTTAACAAAGGTGCCAAAACAATTGAACAGGGAATAAGACAGGGAGCAAAAAACTCTCATAAATTTCTAGTAGGAATATTAAATGATACAATCACTCTGGGAAAAGCTATAGTAGTTTTATCAATGGATGATCAAGGGTGAAAGTTTGATGAGTAATAGCATACCTCAAAACGTCCTCCCACAAACTATATATCAATTATAGAGGGAAAAATTTGGAGGGCACTCTCCTTAACCATGTGATCAAAGGTAACACAGACAAACTGATATAATGTGCCTCCTAATACGATATTTTAAGGAGGACCCAATGTCATTCACATGGCATTTGTGCTAAAAATGCTCAACCTAAATCCAATCCTAGGGAAACAAAAAATAAATCCAAGTGAGTGATAGTCTACAAAATAACTACTCTGTGTTCTTCAAAAATGTCAAGATCAAGAAGGATAAGGAAAGAGTGAGAACAATTCCAGACTAAAGGGGACTAAAGACACATGACATTGAAATGCAATGCATGATCATGAACTGAGTCCTGGTCAGGGATTGAGGTTGGGAATGACAGTGGGACACCTATAAAGGACATTACTGAGGTATTACATGGTTAAGTGTCTATAGCCGAAAAGGGTCTGTGGATTAAATTAAAGTAGCAGTTCTCAGGGGGAGTCTGGGATTTCCAAGACACTTTGGAGAGTCCACAGAATCAGGTTTTTAAAAAAAATACCACTAAAAATTTGTCTCTCCATTCTTACTCTCTTATGAGTGTACACGAAATTTTCCAGAGGTAACATGACTTTTGATATAATTACAGATTGGATACAGAAGCAGATATAAATCCAGCTGCCTTCTATTAAGCCAAACATTAAAAAGATTTAGAAAACTTTATATAAAACAGTGCTACTTGATGTATGGTGGTTATTTCAAGGAAATGCACCTATGTGACTGAGTTACATGCTGACCTAGCTGCTTTTTCCATGGAACACGATATTTATGTGAAAGAAAACTAACAATCCAAGTATAGTTATTCAGACATAATGGTTATGACAGACATTCTCTGAAAAATGAATGAAGTTAGTATGTCATTTTGAAGGAAAACAACTGACAAAATTTGTTGCCAATGATAAAAGCAAATTTTAAAATTTAAAACTTGTTTTTAAGCAAAAATTAGAATTTTTAAAACTGCGACCTGCTATTGTGATTCTGACGAAGACTCTTCTAATGAAACTGATAGTAATATTAACAAATATAGGGTTTTTGATAGTGTATATAAAATGTCAACAACTGGAAGATATGCAGAACTCAGGAAACCAGTAGTTTTCAAGTGACCAACACATGGGTTAAAAAAAAACCATGCATGGGTAAAAGACCCATTCAAAAACCAAGATCAACAATGGATTTGAATGTAACAATATAAAACATTAGCCAATATGGTTTCAGAGTCTATAATGCAATCACCTTTAAGAAAGAACCACTTGTCAATTTGGGATATGAGATCAAAATAGACCATGTGCAAATATCTGAAAAGGGTATTAAATACTCTCCTTTCCAAAAAAACGTAACCATGTGAGGTCCAATTTTCTTCATATATTTCACAGAAAGCAACGTGTTACAAGAAATTAAACACAGAAGCAGAGAGGAGAATCTAGCTGTCCTCTACAAAATCTGACATTAAAGAAATTTATAAAAATGCAAACTAAAGAAAAATATATTTGTTTAAAACATTTATAAAAACTTACTTGCATGTGTATATATATATATATATATATATATATATATATATATATTTAAAGTAATTATTCTCTTTAAGAGCTGAGTCATTCTATTACCTATCTATCTCCTAAATGTGCTTTTAGATACATATTTAAATAAATTAAAGTGAATTAAACTAATACTGCTTCTTAATTTTGTATCATGGTTTTGAAACACAGGCCCTGGGGTATCATCAAACAGTAACTTATACTCACTAGTATAGAAAATAAAACGAGATATATGAAATATTAACTGTCAATTTTGGAAGGAATGAATATTTATGCCAGAGCCATACACTATTACCATATATTTCATAGAAAGATCAACAAAAGGTTTTTAGGCATCTATAGGAAGAAAGCAGTAATAAGCCATAATGAATCTGAACTCCAGTACTGAGTCACCACGAACTTCAAAATAACAGAAACAAAGTCTTCTCATCAAAGTAATTTCTACATTTTTCCAGTACTACTTTAAAATAATTATTTATTTTTTAAAAATATTTTATTTATTTATTTGACAGAGAGAGATCACAAGTAGGCAGAGAGGCAGGCAGAGAGAGAGAGAGGAGGAAGCAGGCTCCCTGCTGAGCAGAGAGCACGATGCGGGGTTCGATCCTAGGACCCTGAGATCATGACCTGAGCTGAAGGTAGAGGCTTCATCCACTGAGCCACCCAGGCACCCCAACTTTAAAATAATTATTAATTGCATTCCAAACATTACTTAAATGTAACATGTAAGTGATATAAAAATAAACCCACGCCACATTTCATAAGTAGAACATTAATATGACCTTAGAGTTCCCCTGTAAACTACCCTTCTCTCTTGCCAAAATAACTACTCTCCTGATTTTGTATTTATCTTCCCATGCTTTTCTCCAGCATTAACTTTTCATTTAATTTAGCTCACCTATTTGCTCACTAACAAATAAACATAATTCATGCTCAGAGTCTAAGTCAGGGAACAGAAATGTGAACTAATCATTTTAGTTACCCACTGAAAGGTAAGTGGTGTGAAGGCACACCAAAGGAAGCTTCTGATTCTATGTGGAAAAGTCAAGAAAGGTTTCCCCAAGAAAGTCTGAACTGAGCTTTAAGAATAAGTGTTTCTAAGAGCTGGGTGCATGGGAAGAGGAGCCCTCTTTTAATTTCAAACAGAAAAATACATTATTGCCAAGGGACCATCAGGTGAGAAAGCTGAATTCCAGCAACTAAAGGTGTGGCCGGCACATAAACTCAGGAGATGAGGCAAGACAGGTAAACGGGGACTAAATTATGATGAGAAATTTGAAATTTATAATCTAAGCCAAAGGAACTAAGGTTGATAAATTGCCTTATCATTATGATTACTGCTGCTAGTATATACTTTCTGAAAGTATATACTTTCCTGTATATATGCCCTTTGATAGTGCCCCTCACCATACAGTGACTCTAGTCTTGCCCATATGACTTCCTTTGGCCTATGAGACAATACCAAATTTAGTGGAGTGCTCATGTCTACCTTTTCTCCTTGCAGGCCTGGACCCTGACATGAGAACAAGCCCCAGCTCGCCAACAGGAAGGTGAGCAACTATGTAGAACAGAGCCAAGTAATCCCCGCTTGAAGCTATCCTAGGCTAGCTGACAGCCAGCTGACTCTGCGACACATGAACGAGTCAAGCCAAAACCAAAAGAATGGCGCACCAATCTGTAGACTCCTCAACAAAATAAACACCGCCTGCTATATGCTACTGAGGTTTGGGGGGTGCTTGGAATAGATGGAATGTAAGAGTAAGTGAAACAGGGACCGAAGCTAACCATAGGTTTAAGCAAGTGTCTCATGGCCAGATATGTTTTTTTTTTTTTTAAGATTTTATTTATTTATCAGAGAGAGAGAGGGAGAGCGAGCGAGCACAGGCAGACAGAATGGCAGGCAGAGGCAGAGGGAGAAGCAGGCTCCCCGCCGAGCAAAGAGCCCGATGTGGGACTTGATCCCAGGATGCTGGGATCATGACCTGAGCCAAAAGCAGCTGCTCAACCAACTGAGCCACCCAGGCGTCCCCAGATATGTTTTTTAATGAACAGAAAATAGAGAGCAGATTAACAGTGGAGGCAAAAGTTTACGAAAGAAACCACAGTGTTGGAATTGGTGCCAAAAGGAGTAGAGCAGAAAAGAATCTGAAATGCAATACTGGGTGCTAGAACTGTTGGAACTTATGCGCTAATTAGACATATTCAATGAAGGAGGATGATTTCAGGTTAAATCCTAGACTTACTGCAAGAATAATTATAGATGCAATCAACTTAGATTTATAATAGTTTAAAAGAAATAAGTTAGGAATTTTTTTAGATCTCTGTTTTTGTTGAAGATACCAATAATCACTTCAGAAAATAGTACTTTAATACTGAAAGACAAAGGGCATTTTTACATATTTTCACAGGGATAACAAATAGAATTTAAGATACCTTTGAAAAGATAAAAACTACCCAAATTAATCATGGGAACATGCTGACTAAGCAGAATCCAATTTCCTACAATTAAAGACAGCACTGATCTTTCTGAAATGGTCATTCTACATTAAAAGCAGTGGGTTTTCAATTAGGTCTTTTCCCTTACTTTTCATTTTCAGCTCCCCATCATTTTGTTAAATTTATTTTTCATCTTGTAATCTGAAACAGCTTAGATGGAAGGTACAACAAAAAATTCTATAAAGATTTAGAAAAAATAAATGTATTAACATTTGCTTTATAGTAGTGTATAATTGTGCACTTACATAATCCAAAGCCATAAATCCAAGCCACCTTATTCACTAAGGAAATGCTTTATGTTTGTATTGACAGACACACATGTGAATACAATTTTAGTCAAAAATAAAATATGTATCATTTGTGAAAACTGATATATAGTCAAATAGTAAGGAACCAAAATAGTGAAAAGGTAAGGCCATTAAAAGCACATTTTCTCCCAGAGGAAATCAAAATAAGATGATCACTCGGAATAAAAGTAGAGGTAACAGGAACATGAGAAAAAAAGATCATTACACAGTTGCATTTCCAGACTAAAGTAGTTAAAAACTACCGTTATATTTGTTACCCATTTCTATTTTCTCTATGAAATAGATTCCTTCATGCACCAGTAGTTGAAGAACCAGTTATAGAAGCGAGAAATTCAAGAATACTTAAACCAAACTTGTTTACCACAAATTCTTCTGCCTCTACTATGGATACAGAAAAGAATACAAATCATCCAGAAAAAGAAGGGTACACCCATACCCCTATCGTCATACAGATGGATGAAAAGTCTGAGAACTTGCCTCTTTCTCAGTGTCTCTAGAGATACATGTCCACTGGTTCTCCTTCACACTGTACGCCCAGAAGTCAGCAAGATCTTGTGTTCCATCCCAGCCACCAAACAAATAAACGGTCTCTATGAAAATTAGAAAAATATGTATAAAAAACCCCTTAAGGATAAAATTTAAATATAGGCACCCAGACGTAGCCATTGTTTTTAAGATCACTTAAGGCACATCTAAATAAGGTTAAAAATGAAATTTGTAAATGGGTAATATTTGAAAATATATACTAGGCTAGTATCTCCTATACACGGGTATATGAAAGGCTGCTGCAGGACTACTATTTTGAGAGATTTATAAAAATACAAGTAACATAGAGACATTCCCCGAGATTCTTTCATAGGTCTTGAGTGGGTAAAAAGAGTCTGCATTTTTTCAAGTGTCCAGAGTGAACTGCATGTGCTGCCAGTTTAGGAGTTTCTGTGCTAGGCCACAAAAAATTTACATACAGCAGCTTCTTAGCAATGCAGCTTCAGATGGTTAAGAAAGGACGAAAGAAAGAGAAAGAGAGAGAGAAAGAAAAATTCCAAAAGACAATAAGGTCTACAATAGAACATAAAGACATCTAGCTATTTCTGAAAAAAACTTCACATTAAAACTGTTTTCCCTCTATTGAAATATCAAAAACAATGGTTAACACTAGCTTTGAGTTAAAGCTAGACACCTGAAGAATAAGGTGATGTACAGCCTTGGCATTCCCATGGAAAACTGGGGAAATCTTTTCCAAATACACTATGGTAGGCTTAACCCCTCAGAAGTCAACATTTAAGTCATCCTAGGTATCTTGAAAATTTGGTTTCTTCTAACTCTGAAATGTCTATTATATCCATGGACTGCTTCACTGCAACAAAACTGATTTCTTGCCCCATGAATAGTGGGGTAATAACGCGGTTATCATCCACCTCCTTCTTTATAATAGTGCCTTTCCTTTCTTCAAATATTTCCCCCCACTGAAATATCTTATGTCTACTAGTTACACAAGCCCACCAATTATTTTTTAAAAGTTACAACATTCCCTTTTTTTTTTTTTAAGATTTTATTTATTTGAGAAAGAGAGAGAGCACAAGCAGTGGGGAGGAGCAGAGGGAGAAGCAGACTTCCTGCTGAGCAGGGAGCCCACTGTGGGGTTCGATCTCAAGACCCTAAGATCTTGACCTGAGCTGAGGACAGATGCTTAACCAACTGAGCCACCCAGTGCCCCTCTTTCTTTCCTTTTTTAAAAGTAAATTCTGTACCCAACATGGGGTTTAAAGTCATGACTACAAGATCAAGAGTCATATGCTCTAACAATTGAGTCAGCCATGTGCCCCTCTTTAAAAAAAGGTTAAGTAGACATACAGGAACATTGTAAAGCTATGTAAAGCTACACACTAATCAGCATGACCTAGGCCTATTTATGTGGAGACTGTCATCTAAGTTAGGTCCTACCATGAACAGCAACAATTCAAAGTGCACCTAGAAATACTGTAACATCATTAAGAAAATTATTGCCATTCATAGAGCTTTTTGTCATATTTTCATAGAATTTCAAACTCTAAGTGAATTTTCTAAGTGAAATGTGTTTTTTTTTTTTAAAAAGATTTTATTTATTTATTATACACAGAAAAGGAGACAGTGAGAGAGGGAGGAACACAAGCAGGGGGAATGGGAGAGGGAGAAGCAGGCTTCCCACTGAGCAGTGAGCCTGATGAGGGGCTTGGTCCCAGGACCTAAGGATCATGACCTGAGCCGAAGGCAGACACTTAGCAACTGAACCACCCAGGCCCCCCGAAATGTGCTATTCTATGCCCAGAAGCTATGGAAATCAAAACAATGCCTCTGGGTAAGAACATACCATTGGAACAGGATTGAGTTCTAGTGTTAACTGGGTAATTAAATCAAATACATGCCACATAAGCCCCCTGGGTCTTAGTTTTTTCACTTACAAAACTCAGTGTGGTGGTGTTCTTCAGATGTAAGTTACATTAAGACATTCTGAAGGCTATCAGACAGCATTTCTATCTCTAAAACATGCACAAAAATAAAAAAAATACTCTGTAGTTACTAAGGGCCACAGACTCAACAAAAACAAAATTATTGTATCCAATTCTATGACTAACTCAGTACCTAGAACTTTCTGGGCTCTGTACATAGGTAAAATAATGGCAATTATTTGAAACTGTTAAAAAACTATCATATCTCAGAACTATGATATAATCCATTACCATTAGTTAAGTAACATTCTGTCTCCCAAATGGCATGCAGTAGTACCAGATACTTCAAGTTTTACAGGAAAAAAAAAAAAATTGAAGAATTTTCATCTGGCTTAAAAATTATTTGCCAAGGCCTCACTATAATGGCAATTAACCCAGTAGAGGGAGGGTATATAACTAAAATAGCAATAGCAATTGACCTTTTGTTTTATAGTGTTTCTGGGTACCCTCTGGATAAGGTTACCCTGGTTCATTAACTTTAATAACCCTTCCTCTTGGGCTCTGGGTTCTCAATGTTCTTTCTGAAAAGCAGGTCTCTTTGTACGCATAAATTCTCACAGCAAAGAAAACCCACATTTCCACAACAGCCTCATTGATAGCTGAGCAAAATAAAATCTGGCAGAGAGCAAGCATCCCAATGGAATTAATCCAAGATGTCATTCTTGTCTTTGAATGCTTTGTAGTTGCAGTTGAAGTTTAATAGTAAAATTGAATGAATCGGATGGAAACAGGACCTTTTGACATACCTGAATAAAATGCATGACAAAATTTTAATTAAATCATCTAATCATTTAAGTTAAATCATTCAGAGATGAAATATTATCTAGAAATAAACATAAGCGAAAGTATAATTTAATGCATAAAGGATATCAAAAACTTTTAAAGATTACAGAAATAACTGGAGAGAACTGTAGTAAGAAAAAAGTAAGGAAAAGAGAAAAAAGAAAACATTATTTGCAACAGGGTCCATTCTCATGCTTATCGGTTATGTAACAATTCACGTACATCCCTGGGCAGTACAGTCCTCTTCAAGCAGCAGCCCTTTCTCCGTATTTTTTTTCTTAAAGGCACATAGGCTGTTGTGGCTCTCCATTTCCCCCAGCACTCAGAGGAATGTTCAGTCAATGTTTTCCCAGGACTAGTCTGAACTGACAAGGTATTATACAGAAAAGAAAGCAGACAGTCCCTATCTTCAAGGAGCTTACAATCTAATCAAGAATGTAACACAAGTACATAAATCACCACAAGGCAGGGCAGATTAAATGCTGTAAGAAAGGTAAAAAGCACCATCTGAGTTCAATAGAGGGAAGAGAGTATACCTACCGGGATTCAAGAAAGGAGGGATCTGACCTATGTATGCATCAGAAGGTGGCTCTGGGGGCACCTGGGGTGGGGGTTCAGTTGGTTAAGTGTCAGGCTCTTGATTTTGGCTCAGGTCATGATCTCAGGGTCAGGAGATGGGAGTCTCCGGAAGGGCTCCATGCTCAGTGGGGAGTCTGCTTGAGATCCTCTCCCTCTGCCCCTCCCCCCACTCACATGTATGTTCTTTATCTCTCTAATAAATCAATCTTTAAAAAAGAGAGAGAGAGAGAGAGAAGGTGGTTCTGTTGCCAGAAAGAGAGAGAGAGAGAGAGAGAGAGAAGGTGGTTCTGTTGCCAGAAAGGGAGACAGAACATTTCAAGCATGGTAAAAAGTATAACAAAGGCACAGAGACAGAAAAACATATGAGAAATGTTTTATTTTTAATTTTTTTAAAAGATTTTATTTGAGAGAGACTGAGCATGAGTGAGAGAGAGAACCGGAGCAGAGGGGTAGAGGGAGAGGGAGAAGCAGGCTTCTTGCTGAGCAAGGAGCTGACACGGAGCTCGATGCCAGTACTCTGGAATCATGATGGAGCTGAAGGCAGTCGCTTCACCAGCTGAGCCACCCAGGCACCCCACATGAAAAATGCTGTAAAACACATGGTCTCTAAAGTCAGGCAGATCTTGACAAAACTGTAGTTCTACCACCATGGCTGCATAACCACCACTGCTTTCCTTAACCCCTGGTTTCCTCATGTCCAAAATGGCACACCACAGCACCTAGCTCATAAAGCTACTCTGAGAATTAAATTACATAATGCATGCAAAGCGGTTAAAACTCTGTGATGAGTAAATGCACTGTTCAATTTAAAAGAACACAGAAAGTACCAGGTAGTAATGAGGTTAAAAAGACAGGTAGTGGCCAGACTGTGGAAGGGGTTAAATGACAATATAAAGGCTTTGAAATCAACTCTACAGACATGGAATAGCTTCAGAAGATCCCAAGCAGAAAGTTGTAACAAGGCCAGCTCTGAACCTGCAGCATCATAGGACTTGCCCGAGAAGGAGAAGCCAGCAAAATAGAGGGACTGGAAATGAAGTGACCAGTTAATAGCCTATGTTCAAAATGTCAAAACAATTTCATTCTGAGACTAATGAATCAATCATCAACCAGTGAGTCAATCTGTCATTTCTGAGGCCACAAAAACTAAACTTCAATCACATTCTTTAGTACAAGTCTTTTGGGTACCAGCAATACACATCTCATATATACTAAGAATAAGGTAGAAATATTAACACATCAGTGTCTTTACACCATTCAGCACAAAAAAGTAGGCTTTTTATTTTATGAGTCCAACTGTAAGATTTATCCTTCTACTCTGACTCTTATGGGTAAATCAGACTGTGCTGACTGAATAATCCTCCACAAGATGGCACACTATTTTCATAATTAAATCCATGTTTCCACCTCCAAACAGTATAGAATACAAATACTATACACTCATACAGCATGGACCCAATGTTAAACAAAATTTATGTGTCAAAAAGAAGAGGTAGGAGAAGAGTTAAAAGGATACTGAAGGAGGTTAACTTAATTCTTAGTTTAATACACACACCTAGATAAAAACAAATGAAATGGAAAAAAAGTTTTAAGAGACACAAATTTATATTCAAGATAAAAATGAAACCCTGTCAGGACATTTGATATTCAAGAGTTTAGTCCTTCTGAAAATACATTTGGTAAGACCTTAAACTGACATGAGAATTTTGAAGAGAGGAATGAAAAAAGCTATTTTACATGTTCTTTAGCCTTACCTTCTTCAGCCGTTCCCCTAACTCTTATGACCCAGCAGGTTATCAACTACATTCATCTGTCTCCCTTTTTAAACAGAACTACAGGGGCGCCTGGGTGGCTTGGATTATGATCTCAGGGTCCTGGGATTGAGTCTCGCATCGGGCTCTCAGCACAGCGGGGAGCCTGCTCCCCCCCCCTCCACCTGCCTCTCTGCCTACTTGGGATCTCTGTCGAATAAATAAAGAAAAATCTTAAAAAAAATAAATAAACAGAACTGTATTTTTACATAAAGCTATGATTATAAATCTAGAGACTGATCCTTTGGTTGAATTCAATATACATCATATATCATACATATGTCTTTTTTTTTCAATATACTTTGTATTTTTTTAAAAGATTTTATTTATTTCACAGACAGATCACAAACAAGCAGAGAGGCACGTGGGATTTGATCCCAGGACCCTGAGATCATGACCTGAGCCAAAGGCAGAGGCTTAACCCACTGAGCCACCCAGGTGCCCCTATTCTTTGTATTCTTAATTAAGGCTGTATTTCTAGAATTCCTTTCTGATAACTATATGGAAGAAAAAAGATTCAATAACTGGTAGCTAAAGAAACAGCCAAATGCATATGTTTGTAATTAACAACTAAAATCCATATTCACCTATTTCCTTCAAAAGTTTAAGGAATTTAAGGAAAACCTATATATGGCACTGTGGGGGGAAAAAAAAGGAAGAAAGGAAGAAAGAAGCAAGAAAGCAAGCACTTTCATATAATGAGTACAGAACAGTCAAAGGTTCAGATTTTCATAGAAGGGCTCTACCAAGTGACAAGCAACACTCCTTTAATTTCTTTTGTAGATACCAAATACTGGGATTTTCCCTGAGTCTTACTACCTTTCCTGAGAGAGGAAAAAAGCTGGCACTACAGATTCTCAAAATTCAATGAGAGTTACCACCCAACTTAAAGAATTGCCTGGTAAATTTTCATCTAAACAGACTTCCACACTGAAATAGAATAGACATACCTTTTCTTTCTTTCTATCTGCCTTATTTTACCCAGAGTTGAAGAACTGAAGTGGAGAGGTGCCAGGTATAGGGATTATACTCAATAAAACTGACCAACACATGAATAGGACAAAATACTACATTTCTTCTCTAACATGGTATAAATGATAGAATTCACTTAGGATGACAAAAAGCTCTGAAATTAAATAGTAAAATTTATACCATCAAGTATTTTTCCAAATTGTTACTCTACCTTTAGAGCTGTAGCAAAATGGAAAAAACTATAAAGGCGGGGGGGAGAATTCAGCTACCATTATATTTTTAAGAAAACAAGATACACGAAATACCGAGAAGCAGTAATTGCTTTGAAATATAAGCCACTTCAAAGATGAAATGAAGTTTTACACTAGTGAAGTTCTTCTTAACTTTTTGAGTTAAGATTCCTTTTGATTATCTGAATTCATAGATTCTCTTCCTAGGAAAATGTACACACAAACAAAATTTTGTATATAACTTTACCAGATTAAGAGCCCTTGCTCTAGAAATCCTTAAAACGAATACTTAAAATAATGACTGGGTCTTTCTATTATGTTTCACTACTCTGGCATCAGCTTTATAAAGATAAAACTTCTAGGTTCTTCAAACTCTACGCGGGGAAAGTCATTCTTTACTACTAACTCCACCTAATCCTTATCAGCAAAATTCTAAATTTTTTTTCCCCCACGAATCTTACAAATATATTTATGGTTTCCCTTCCTCTCTAAAATATCAGTGAGGACAACACAGATAAAAGATGAGGCAAATATATTAAAATAACACTGGTTAGTTAAAATGTGGGATTATGGGTCAGTTATTTTTTCCCCTCAACACTACTTTTCAAGTTGTTTTAAATTATTTCCACTGTGAAAGTCTGTCAAAAACAGAAACCAAGGATTAAAAAGGTCTCTAGACTTACATAAAACTCCCTCAACAAAGCCCATCAGTATATACAGTATAGTAATACTGCACATAAAAATACAATTACATAAATAATATACACATTATATACAAAATACATTATTTAACTCTCCCAATAACTTATTCTTCCCATTTTTTATCATCATAATAACTCATTCATGATCAAAAAGTGAGTGGTAAAGTCAGGATTCAAACCCAGGTATGTCTAACACATACACCCCCTTCTCACAAACTAAACCCTCAACCATTATATTTGATTGCTATGTCAGTAGGACTGGACTAGAAAAAGTTCTCTCAAAGATTTACAATGAATATGATCTCTCTGAAGATGACCAAGATCAACCTCATGATAGCAGTTATAATAGGGTTCTGGTATAGACATGATAAAGTATATGAAAAAACCTTGGTAACTGATGCTATTAATGGTTTTATAATAGAAATAGAAAGATTTGTAAAGAACAAATCCGAAGATACTCCAAATTCTGCTCTGCATGCAAATTAAACTCGGAAAGCATCAAATGTTGCCTAAAAGAATGCAAAACTCCTTATAACATTTAACTTTTCTATCTTGATCCCAAGGTAATGACAACTATGGCCTTAAAGAAACACAGTCTATATACCAGAAAAGAATAAGTGGAATCATCAAAAATTTTTAAATATATTAGAATACATCCAACAACATGGAGCGTCTGGGTGGCTTAGTTAAGCGTCTGCCTTCGGCTCAGGACATGATCTCAGGGTCCTAAGAGCCAACCCCATGTTGGGCTCTCTATTCAGAGGGGAGTCAGCTTCTTCCTCTCCCTCTGCTCCTCCCCTGCTTGAGCTCACTTTCGCTCTCTCTCAAATAAATAAAATCTTTAAAAAAAAAAAGAATTAACGCCTATGTGTATTTATTGGACTCTCAGAAGAAAGGATGCCCCCCCCCCCAAAAAAAAAGAAGAAGAAGAAGAAGAAAGGATGCCTATGGTTGAACCTGTATTTGTGGGAGGGAAAGGATTTGGGAAAATAGACCAACATTAATTAGGGGAGCAAGTTCAGATACCCTAAATGAGTCTCTTCTACAAAGAAACAAGTAATACTCCTAAACCAGCTCACAGGTTACTATAAAATTTTAGCAGTTAATTTTCAGAGAGATATCATGACTTCTCTCCTTGTTACTTACAAAACATTTGTGAAAATATATTAATGCCCAGAAGATTATTATCGGCATTGTGATTAATTTTTATTCTTATTTCATGATGTGAGTCAACAAAAATTACTCCTGAGGCACTATAAGTCAGCATTAACACAGTAACAGAAAAAAGTAAAAGTAAAATATTACTTGAATGGATATTGGTACTCCCTGAAATAAAGTATTCTAAAACCAAATAATAAAGTAAAATTATACTGAATTCTTATTATTCACTTTTCCAGATAGTAACTTAAAGCCTACTATAATTTTAGCAGTAACCTCTAAATACAATGGTACCTAAGCTGTCTGAGGCTGTAGAAACCTAAGTAAAATTTTTTGTACCAAGATACAGAATAAAGTCTAAAAGGCGAAAAGAAGTAGATATAACAAATTATTTATAAGTTTGTGAACAGTCTTAAGCAATTAGTGAAATTATCAACAATTAAGCTACTTAATTTGATATTCGCTCTTGAAAAATATCTTAATTCTCTTGCAGTAATTCCCATATTATGGCATGAAGATAGAAGTGCACTGAAAAATCCAGAGGTACTCTACAGTTTACTAAAAGATTCGAACATATATAAACCCACACACACTCACAAAGAGAAAGGGCCGCACATTTCTTTGAGGTTACCTAGTTTCAATTGTGCAGCAGCCTCCCTTCCCTCATGTGTTATTACCTTGTTTATGTTAAACCTGTGACTAATCTTCTATTTTCTTTGCTACTTGGCTATATGTCTGATAACATTTCACCTCTGCAATGAATGGAAGAAGTATCTTTGTGCTTAGCTGATATTTTAGAATGCATAACTTTTAAAAGTATTGGTTTCCACAGCAAATATTCCTTACCTGTTTGAACATCAATAACCATCTGATGGCCCCCTCTCATTCCTGGTCGGTTATCCTCTCCATCACCTGAAGAAGAAACAAATATGTTCTTTAAAAAGAGTAACACAGAATAACTGGAAATCCAGAGTAACAGCATTCATAGTAAAACTAACAAATATTTATTCTTTCAACATTAAAAGCAAATAAAAAGACTCAAAAGAAATAATATAACTGTGTTTATAATAATTACCCTTTTTTCCAATGCTTTCAGGCTATTAATGCAACAGGGAGCTATTTTTAATATATTTATGACCAGTGCCATATCAGCAAGAAGGTAGGATATTCCACAAAAACATTAGACAAAAAACAAATGGCATGACAAAGTGAAGGTGGAAAGCAGTTACAGAATTAGATCTCAGGTCTATATTCCAAGCATACCTAATTATACCTAGTATAATGAGCAGTTTTAAAGTTCATACAACTGGGACGCCTGGGTGATTCAGTTGGTTAAGCATCTGCTTTTGGCTCAGGTCATGATCCCAGGGTCCTGGGATCAAATCCCACATTGGGCTCCTTGCTCAGGAGGGAACCTGCTTCCCCCACCCTCTCTGCTTGCCTCTCTGCCTACTTCTGATCTCTCTTTCTGTCAAATAAATAAAGATCTTGAAAAACAAAACAAAAAGACTAAAAAAAAGTTCATACAACTAAGCTACCGAAAACCAACATGTTATCAAGTTTTGTATTAATTTATATTATCACATAACTTACCAACTATTTTGAGTACAGCACATTTTTGAGCAAGAAGTTTAAGATTTACTTCCTTTTGATTCCTATTTCCATGGTGGAGCTTAACAGGCAGTTTGAAATATGATCAGGGAAACTTTTAAACTTCTGTAGAACTGCTGTTTAACTTGTATTTAATCTTACCTTATACCAAATCTTAATATAAACAAAGATACAACTTCATTTCAATGATTCAACAAATTGCAGGATTCTAATGTCTGTCCTGATATAAAACAGAAAACCTAAGGTTTTCTTTATTATTCCCCTATTAACTGAAATACATTTCTTTGGCTAATAATTTTCCATGTCTCAGCTTTCTCCTAGGTAAAACAGGGACCATCCAAGTTTTTACTAATTTCACTGGAGTACTATGAAAAATACTGAAATGTCAGTTCTCTCTCTCTCTTTTAAAGATAGATTTATTTATTTATTTATTTATTTATTTGACAGACAGAGATCACAAGTATGCAGAGAGGCAGGCAGAGAGAGGGGGAAGAAGGCTCCCCGCTGAGCAGAGAGCCCGATGCAGGGCTCGATCCCAGTACCCTGGGATCATGACCTGAGCCTAAGGCAGAGGCTTTAACCCACTGAGCCACCAAGGTGCCCCTGAAATGTCAGTTCTTATATAGAGAAAATATCATGCCAAACTGAAACACTCAACCCATTACTACTGTATTCAAAGACTTCTCATTCAGAAGTTCTCCGTAAATTCTTTCTACGTTCCAATATAGTTAAGATTTCACTGCTCGTTATCACTGAAGTTTTATCTTTGTCTTCCTTCTTCCCCCACATTGCCACTTTCAAGAACAGAATAAGAAACTAAAATAAATTTACTGTCAAGAAGTTTACATTTTATATATTTAACCCATTAGTTTTCAAATACACAATTATAATCTGTCTGCTACAGCATGTGCTTCTCTGACAAAAATAATCTCAAAAATGACTGAGAAAGCAGGAGAAATGATGTCTGAATAACAGAAATGATGGAGGTTCATAAGCAATTTTCTCTAGAATATTAATGTTTAACAATATCAGGGAAGACCTTTCTCCCAATTTAAGAGAAGTGCTTAGCAATTTATGAAGACTGTCAGAAAAAAGCTAAACATCCACAGAATTGCCTTCCCTTAATGCAAGTAATTGCTCTAAACAATCGCTACACTTTCCACTACATTAACATCTGGCAAAGCAATGAGTCAAGATCAAGAAGGGACAAAAGGGGTGCCTGGGTGGCTCAGTGGATTAAGACACTGCCTTCAGCTCAGGTCATGATCCTAGGGTCCTGAGATTGAGCCCCACATCGGGCTCTCTGCTCAGAGGGAAGCCTGCTTCCCCCGCGCTGCCTGCATCTCTGCCTACTTGTGATCTCACTGTCAAATAAATAAATAAAATCTTAAAAAAAAAAAAAAAAGAAGTGACAAATACTTTCCTCTGTATAAAAAAATGGATCAATGGAGAAGACTATGCGCTAGATCAGATTTTAAGTTTTGATCAATACCCTCTAAGGTCGACAGCTCAAAGAAGGAAGCATGAGTCCCAGCGTTTAAGGCTCCAAACTCACTGTGGTACTCAATGTAAATCCCTCAGAGAGTTACCTGTATCAGTATTTATTTTTATCAGGGTTATTACACTAGTTTTCATTCGTATCTGCATAAAAAGTTCCACAGATTTAGAATAGTATGCTCCATTTCTACTTTCCTCATAAGCCCTGTTCACTTCAGAGAGCAATTCTGCAAAACTGAGGGTTTATCAGACACATCTGGCATTACAGCACTAAGCCTGTAAATTTATAGTACCTCTATAAAAGCAGTTTATGAGGGTATTCTGTGTAAAAAACTGTCCAAAACCAAAAAGGTTTCAAAGAAAAGTTTAATATAGTAAACTAATTCTGCCATCTAGTTAAGGAACCTATGTCTTATGTTAAAGACTCGTGTTTCCCAAACAAAGTATTGTAAAACTTGTGCTACCCTGGGAAAAATGATACTAAGCCATTAAGCAAAACCACTCACAATCCAGAGAACAACACTTACCTTTGGTGCTTTTGGGAATGATTTGACTCCATCGTGGCTTATATTCCTGTTGGCTGATGTACTGATTGAACAAACCATCTGCAAATATCAAATGAGGGACAATTATTTATACCTTAACTGGCTTTCACCTTTTGTTATAGCAAAAAAGACAAAAAAGCCTGTATTAACAAGGGAAATTATTAATATGTCACTAATACACTAATAACAGCACATTTTCAGAAAATATATCACCTCAGTTTTCACACTATCTCAAATACATAAAGTATTAGTTGACAAAATCATGTAAACAAATTGTTTTAGTAGCAGCTCATACTAAATTTACTATGTTTTCCCCATTTTTGTCACGACAAATACAAGAAAACTAGAGAAGAAAATGAGTGCCTCCTACTGGGTATTTAAAGATACAAATGTAGTGATCTGAAGGGGTGGGTGCACTTGATGTTTATAGCAGCAATGTCCATAATAGCCAAACTCTGGAAAGAACCTAGATGTCCATCAACAGATGAATAAAGAAGATGTGGTGTGTGTACACATGTACACATGTGCGCGCGCGCGCACACACACGGAATACTATGCAGCCATAAAAAATGGAATTGTGCCATTTGCAACAACATGAGTAGAACTAGAGGGTATTATGCTAAGTGAAATAAGTCAACCAGAGAAAGATAATTATCATATAATCTCTCTGATATGAGGAATTGAGAGGCAGGGAGGGGGTTCGTGGGGGGTAGGGAAGGAAAAAATGAAACCAGATGGGATCAGGAGGGAGACAAACCCTAAGAGACTCTTAATCTCCTGAAACAAACTGAGGGTTGCTGAGGGGTGGGGGGAGGGTAGGGATAAGGTGGCTGAGTTATGCACATTGGGGAGGGTATGTGCTATGGTGAGTGCTGTGAGTGTGTAAGCCTGATGATTCACAGACCTGTACCCCTGGGGCAAATAATACATTATATGATAATAAAAAATTCAAAAAAAAGGAAAAAAGAAAACAAGTGCCTCAACAACTTTGATCTTTGGTCTAGGCCCTTATATCTTCAGGAAAAACAAAACTAATTGTTTAAAGTGAAAATTACATTTTGACAAAATTTTGAGTACAAAACCACAGAGATTAAATTAGCAGTACCAGTATAATAACATATTTACTGAAAACTTACGAAATGTTAAAATTCACTCTTAGTTAAGACAAACTAAATATGACTTAATTAAAAAAAAAACAACTTTATGAACTAGGTATTACAGATGGGGAAATGCGTGTTTAGGGATATTAGAGAACTTAACCAAAATCAAGCAGCTCTTAAGTGGTAGGCAGGGACTCATGTTTCACTCTGATTTACTTCTGAAATTATTTCATCAATAAATTCTTAGTTTACTTCTTAAGAGGAGTTGTTACCCTAGCTGCCATAGTGGTTACAGAGACTGAACTCCCCATATAATACCCATTTCATCCCAAATAATTATCAAGCCCTAATCCCATGCCCCTCAACAAAGATTAATTTAGAATGGTGTGGACCCCAATTCTGGCTAATGTAGCCAATATTTCTCTTGCTTCTAAAGAAACATGCCAGGGCGCCTGGGTGGCTCAGTGGGTTAGGCCGCTGCCTTCGGCTCAGGTCATGATCTCAGGGTCCTGGGATCGAGGCCCGCATCGGGCTCTCTGCTCAGCAGGGAGCCTGCTTCCTCCTCTCTCTCTGCCTGCCTCTCTGCCTGCTTGTGATTTCTCTCTGTCAAATAAATAAATAAAATCTTTAAAAAAAAAAAAAAATAAAGAAACATGCCAAGAAGACAAATCTACTTTTATTCTTCTGGAAATCTTCCTATCTGTATGCAATGTACATAAGTGCTACAGCCAGTCTGTACAAGTATGAGGATGAAGTCAATTCAACAATGACGACAAAGCAGACACAGGAGAAACTGGAACACTGAAGTGACCAACCATGAAATCTACCTCTGGACTTGTTATGTTATTTAATAACATATTCTTACTTTTTTCACAAGGGTTTCCTTTTACAGGAATCCATATAGATTATAATCTATAAAGACGAATTTACTATCAAGTCTATCATCTGACTCTGATCTCAATCTGAAAAAAAGGGTTTCCCTTCTTCTTCATTTAGTCCCTGAACGTCAATACTTTTCCAAAGAATTTGTAAGTAAAACTGTCTGTTCACCAGGACTTACACACTTTCCACAGACTGTGTAACGTACAGACATCTCCCTAATGTTTCTCTTTTCTGGGTAATTATGAAGCTCAGCTGCAATCATAACCGTTAGCTTTCAAGTCTTTTCAGATGGCTTTAACTGAAAACTTCCATCCCATCTACTCCTCTAGTCCTCCTTCAGGACTTCAAAATTTTTGCAATAAGAAAGTTCTAATATTCTTCTTTCCTTCTGAAGTCAGCACTCAGACAGCAGCATTTGTATTTTAATTGTTATAGTAAGGAGAACAAGTAGATTTGCAACTTATTTTATTAAGAGTGTTTCATAATCTACTCCCCTGTGGGCTTTTCTGATAATTCTTGCTCATCCAGCTTACTCCGACCAATACTCTCCCATTACAAGAACTGGAAAACTTCTTCTCAGATAAAATTAACAGGGGTTCCTGTTAATAATGATGATAATAAAATATGAATCATAAGTTTAGAATTCTATAGATATAAAACGTAACTGAATTTTATTCAGTTTTAAGACAGACACATAAAAGTTAAATAATCCTCTTAAAAAAAACAAAACAGAAGATACAATTATTTGATAAAGACAATGATTTTAAAATATGCATTAATTCTACATAATGGCTACCTGAAGAGAAAGAATAAAGTAAAAGACATGAATATACGGAGACAAGTACAAAACTAAGAAAGACAAGGAAACTGCAGACATGAAAAATAGAAAGCAAAAATACAGAAAATTAGAAAAGTCATACATTTTGTATTTCTTTAACAGTAACCAATTGCCATATTACCTAAGTCCCTGATTCTAGTTATAATTAGCAATACAACTTTGATAAGTTCCTTATCTGTAAAACTTGTGTTTAAGAGTTGGATAGGGCCAGGGGTTCCTTCCAAATTCTGGCACACTAAGATTCTACCACTGTTATAATCAATATATTTACTGGAATTATGTACTTTATGTATATATATATATATATATAGGCCTTCATCTCCTCTTTCCCCTTAAGCCTTACAGCACCATTCGGAAAGAGAACTCATAATCCACTGGGGAAAATTCTTTTAAGAGTGATCACATCAATAGTTCTATTCAAATGAAGGACCCCATCCTTGATCTTTCAAGTCCTTCTGAATATTGCAAATAAAATTAAAATCTCTGATTGTTTCCTCAACCAATCATTCTCTTTTTTTAACCAATCCCACTCTTACTAACCTAAAAAGCTTACAAATACTCTACCCATCAAAACTTCACATTATTTTTCCTTTATCAAACACAACTGTCCTAAGAATATATAGTGTCAGTAATTTTCAAAGTAAAAAGAACAAACTCCCCAACATTACATAATTTCTGTAAAATAATTTGTAAATGCACACACAGACACACAAGTGGAAAAAAGTAAGACACTGCCATGTGTCAAAAAGTTAAGTGATTTCCTTTGGTTCCCAGGATTAGGATGATTTTTTTATTGGGGTTTATTTCTTTGAACTTCATTGTTTTCCTAATTCTTTTTTTTTTTTTTTTGCATTGAGTACTATAATTATGAGAAGCCACAAAACAACTAATATACGAATTATTTTCAAACCTCAAAAGATACTTTGTAACATAGTTATTGTAACATACTGTGACATAAGCCATTTTCATAGACTTTGTTACCCCTGAGTCCATTCTTCACAACCCACTAGACACATCCACATTTCTACAATCAGTGCTTTATACGTTAGCATTAGCTTGTTTTTAACAAGGACAAAGAGAGCCAAATATGTCCAAAGTTTATTTACAGTCAGGCTTGCAGAGGATATTACTCATAATATTTAAAATATCAGCTACTCCAAATTTAAAATATTAGAAATTATGATAGTCTTATTCTAGGTAGATAAAATTAATCTTCTCCTGAATAATGGACAGTCAATAGCACAACATCAGATATGCTCAGTATAAAATAAAAGCTTAGAGTAGGGGGGGAAAAAAGGCAGGGAACAGGGGAACTTTCCTAGTCACGTGATTGACAGTTCCTCAGAGTCACCTTAATGTTAGTAAGTATCTTACATTAAAACAAACTGCACATAAAACTTCTACTTCCAATAAAGCATATTCCTAGTATATAATGATCCCCTAACAAGGCCCACCATTTTGTAGCCAAGCAAACATTTGAAAAAAATTAGGGAACTTTAAGATTTGTATCCCTCTCTCCCTAATGAATTCCTTTAGTCTTCACAATTCTAAAAGACAACAGTTCTCTTTGATGTCTCCTCCCCTTCTGCAGAGACTTTAAGAAACACGAAGAAAATTATTCAGATATAGCATTATCAAATCTGGAAATAACCTTTCAAAAAAGATCTTACCATAGAAAAAAGAACTGACTTTTATTGAGTACCAACTATGAGCAAGGCACCACAAAGGTTAAACTAATTTACTCCTTAAAATAAACCTATACAATGGTGATTATTAATTACTGCAAAGGTTAAAAAATTAAGGTTCAAAGAAGTTAAGTAACATGCCCAAGGACTCCCAACAAAAAGGTATAAAGCTCAATTTCAAAGTCTCAAATCTTTTCAACTCTCCAGACTAAATACAAAGATAGCTTATATATATTTATAATGGATTAACACACATTTAATAGATTAATTTTTTTTTTTTTAAATCTAAGATAAAACACTGTGACAGACCTGGAAAAATTTACCTAATCAACAATACATGGAAAAAAACCAAGAATTTGTTTGGAAAAGCAAACGTGCCATACCAGATCATTCTACTACATATTAAACAAATCCAATATTAAAAGATTAAAACAAAAAGAGTTGAAGAAAATTATTTATGTTTCAAGGGAAGCAATGTAATCTCCTCTTAAATGAAGACCTACTGCTCCTGTGGCTAAAGTTTACTTTTTATGTTTCATTTCTTTTCTGGAATGCTGGTTTTACCACCACTCTAGATTATTTACTTACTGAAGCATTTCTGTTGGTTGGAAGTGGTGCAAAAAAGCAATGGTTTTTTTGAGAAGCTAGCTATTCTACCAAAAAAACAAAACAAACAAACAAACCAAACCAAACTGAACACCTCTTCTTTTGAAAGAAATTATGGCTTAACATAAGACAAAAGCTGGAAATCTATAAATTTCAGCCCTCTCACATCCCTTCTACACTCCCAACTATCCAACTCTATTATTAGCTTATTGACACTGATTCATGTTATAATATTAAGTCATCTAACACTCCAAACAAAAAAATTACAATGACTTAAAAAATACGTATCTGCATTTTACAGAGAAACATGATAAATTAAAGACAACTCTCATTTAATCTATTCTATTATGCATTATTGTTTCTTGACAGGGAAAGTGGGTTATCAATAAACAGTCCAGATGGATCTGGAATAGGTTAGATGGCATGGCTATATAATAACTTTCAATGAAATGACATGCTTTAAGAATCTTCTTTATGTCTGTAAAAAGAAAATACAAATAATGCAAATGCTTTTTAAGGCTTTGGTAAATAGTAATAGTCCATGCTACAGAAACTTTATTTTTTTAATAGATTTTATTTATTTTATTTTAGAGGAGAGAGTGTGTGTGTGTGAGTGGCTAGGGGAGGAGCAGAAGGAGCAGGAGAGAATCTCAAGCAGACTCTGTGCTGAGTGTGAAGCCCGACACAGGGCTTGATCCCATGACTGTGAGAGCAAGACCTGAGCTGAAACCAAGAGTCGGCTGCTGAACCAACTGAGCCACCCAGGTATCCTGAAACTTCATTTTTAAACAGAACAGGTTTAATTTCTAGAAATAAAACAGTCATAAACTTGAAACCCCTAGAAACAATCAATAAAAATGGTACAAAGATTAAAGAAGGATAAGGATTTTTTTCAAAATACACTGCTTTCAGTATCTTGTTTTAATTTAAAGAATTCCCTTTTAAGATCTAAAAATAAATGAAAGTTGACACCTCTGCATCCCAAACTTTCACCATGTTCCCTATATTTCTAATTCTTGAAAGATCTTGCTACTAATAATAAGCCTTTTGTTTTGGTATTCCTACTTGTAGATATTTTACATGATTCAGCAAAAAAATTTAGGCTCTCTGTTGAAATAATGACATTCTCATCTACAAAAATATGACAACACCCATTCTACTGTTTTGAAAATCTCAAAAACAAATAAAAAGTGAGGCATTTAAACATTCCTGTGAACTAAGTATAAAAATTACTTCCATGCTTTAAGAGGAAGTCAGGCAGTTGCTAGTATTTCTTTCTGACAAACATCTACAGCAGGAAATCAGAAGGATCTGATAAAAGTAAAACTATACAAAAGAAATGAAAGTATCACTTAGGAGAAAGCATGCTAAGACTGATTTGCTAACAATTTTCAAACTATTTAAAGTCTCCAGGCCCAACACCACCTCATTTTTCCCCCTATGATTAAGACTATAATAAACACATTTCATACAGTCCTAACTAGGTACAAGCTGTTCTTGTCTCCAATAGTGAATACCCACTTAAAAAGTACATTAGAAAAAAAAAAAAATGAAACTTACGAAGTTTTTACCAAGAGAGAAAAAAAAATGTTCAAACCTCATCCAAGGTTAAAAAAAAAAAGCATATACAATAGTACTTCAACCCATACCCAAAGTTCTCACTTCTTTCTTCCCCCCCCCCCCCCACCAAAGATTTCATTTATTTATTTGACAGAGAGACAGCAAGAGAGGGTACACAAGCAGGGGGAGTGGGAGAGGGAGAAGCAAGCTTTCCGCCAAGCAGGAAGCCCGATGTGGGACTCTTGATCCTAGGACCCTGGGATCATGACCCATGCCAAAGGCAGATGCCTAATGACTGAGCTAGCCAGGCACCCTCTATCACACATTTCTCATCAACAAATTGATGACAGGGGTGCCTGGGTGGCTCAATTAAGTGTCCAACTCTTGATTTTTGCTCCAGTTATGATCTCAGGGTAGTGAGACAGAGCACCCCTCCCAGGCTCTTGGAGCCTGCTTAACATTCTCTCTCTCCCCCCACCCTGCTCCCATGCATACTCACTCTTTCTCTTTCTCTCTTTAAAAAGGGAGGAGGAGGAGAAATCCTAAAGTATATATGCTTAAGGCAGAAGAAAAATGATCCTAGATACAAGATCGGGGCACCTGGGTGGCTCAGTCAGTTAAGTGTCTGCCTTCTGCTCAGGTCATGATCTCAGAGTCCTGGGATTAAGTCTCATGGCAGGCTCCCTGCTCAGCAGGAAGTCTGCCTGTGCCTCTGCCCCTTCCCCCACCTCATACTCACAAATACAGAGTCTTAAAAAAAAAAAAGATACAAGATCAATGATTCAAATATTACTGAAGAACAAAAAGATCAGTACATATTTGGGTAAAATTACCGAACACTGACTGAATACAGTAATAATAAGACTAGTAATATTTTATAGGGTCTTTGAATGTGGTATCAAAATAAAGAACAATAACTTATGAGTTGGAAAATGATCAGATGGGAGTTGAAAAATCTACTATGTCCTAATACGGGAAAAGTGGAAAAGCACTGATTAATTTTGTTAAATATGCATACTTGCTGTAATTTCTTGACTAATATAGTCTAGATAAACAAAGTATGTTCCTTCCAAACAAAAAGAAAAAACTAAGAAGATTAAAAAGTTTTAAGAGTTAGCAACCAAAAAAAGGGACATGACAAAGTATATACAATAAAATGGTAATGGGGCGCCTGGGTGGCTCAGTGGATTAAAGCCGCTGCCTTCGGCTCAGGTCATGATCTCAGTGTCCTGGGATCGAGCCCTGCATCGGGCCCTCTGCTCAGCGGGGAGCCTGCTTCCCCCTCTGTTTCTGCCTGCCTCTCTACCTACTTGTGATCTCTCTCTGTCAAATAAATAAATAAAATCTTAAATAAATAAATAAAATGGTAATTATTAAATCTATTTATTTACCACCAATTCAATCATGTAAATGAAATAAATGCTCAAATCAAAAGAAGGCAAATTTTTTTGAACTAAATTTATAGGAGACACTTCTTTAAAAAAAAAAAAAGGATACAGAATGGTTGAAAATAAAAGGTAAAAAAAGAAACATTATGCAAATACTTACCAAATGAAAGCTTAATGTAAAACAATTTATACCATGAAGCAAAAACACTACTAAACTCAGCCACAGCAACTTCTTGCTAGACACGTCTCCAAGGGCAGGGGAAACAAAGGCAAAAATGAACTATTGGGACTTCATCAAGATAAAAGGCTTTTGCACAGCAAAGGAAACAGTTGACAAAACCGGAAGACAACTGATAGAATGGAAGAAGATATTTGCAAATGTCTTATCAGATAAAGGGCTAGTATCCAAAATCTACAAACTCAACACACCAAAAAAGATAATCCAATAAAAAAATGGGCAGAAGACATGAACAGACATTCCTCCAAGGAGTACAAATGCCCAACAGACACATGAAAAACAGCTCAGTATCACTCAGCACAATGAGATACCACCTCACACCAGTCAGAATGGCTAAAATTAACAAGTCAGGAAACCAAAAATGTTGGCAAGGATGCAGAGAAAGGGGAACCCTCTTATACTGTTGGTAGGAATGCAAGCTGGTTAAAATGCGAGCCACTCTGAAAAACAGTATGGAGGTTCCTTAAAAAGTTGAAAATAGAGCTACCCTACAACCCAGCAGTTGCACTACTGGGTATTTACTCCAAAGATTTAAAATGTAGTGATCCAAAGGGGCACCTTCACCCCAATGTTTATAGCAGCAATGCCCACAATAGGACAATAGCCAAAGTATGGAAAGAGCCCAACAGATAAGAAGATGTAGTGTGTATGTGTGTGTGTGGATACTACTCAGCCATCAAAAAATTTGAAAACTTGCCATTTGCAACGACAGGAATGAAACTAGAGGATATTATGCAAGTTAAATAAGTTACTCAGAGGGGTGCCTGGGTGGCTCAGTGCGTTAGGGCCTCTGCCTTTGGCTTAGGTCATGATCCCAGGGTCCTGGGATCGAGCTCCACATCAGGCTCTCTGCTCCGCAGGGAGCCTGCTTCCTCCTCTCTCTCTGCCTAGTTGTGATTTCTCTCTGTCAAATAAATAAAATATTAAAAAAAAAATAACTCACTCAGAGAAAGATAATCATCATATGATCTCACTTATATGTGGAATTTAAGAAACAAAACAGAGGATCCTAGGGGAAGAGAGGAAAAAATACAACAAGATGAAATCACAGAGAAAGACAAACCACAAGAGTCTCTTAACTCTAGGAAACAAACTGAGGGTTGTTGGAGGGGAGGGGGCTAACGGGCTGATGGACATTAAGGTGGGCACGTGATATAATGAGCACTGGGTATTATATAAAACACTGACCTCTATTTTTGAAACTAATGTTAATTAATTAAATTTAAAACAAAAAAATTAAAAAACACTACCAGAGATAAAACACATTTCATAAATGAGAAACAAAATTAAAGAATTTAAATTGTGTAAATATCTAGACACATGGCTTCAAAATATATAAAGCAAAATTGCACAAACCCCTAAGAGATGGGCAATTCCAAAATCACAGTGGAAAGAGTTAACATATTTTTCTTAGTACCTGAGAGAATCTGACAGAAAATATCACTATTGGTAAAGAAAACTTGTGGAACATGGTTGGCAAACTGAACCAATTAGGCATATACAGAAAACCACCCCAATAAATAAAGAATTCATACTCTGTCCAAGTATGTATGATATGTTTATAGAAATTAAACAAACTAGACTGTACAGTAAGTCTCATCAAATTTCAAAGAACTAGAATTCTATTGAATATGTAATCTGACCACCATGCATTCATGCTAGAAATAAGTTAACAACAATTAAAAAAAAAAAGAAAAGAAATCTGGAATTTGGATATTTAATTTGGAAATTAAAAACAAAACTACAAAAGAGCCATATTATTTCATAATGAAATTGTTGAACTGGATAAAATGAAAATACTTCATAGCACAACTAGAAAATAAGTAGAGGGGAATTTATATCCTTAAATGTATATATGGGAAAATAACAAGTCTGGAAATTAATATGCCAAGCATCCATCTTAGTTAGTTACAAAAAGACGGCAACTTCCAAAGACAGAAAGAAGACAACTAGAGTAACAAAGACATTACAAATAAAAGAATCAACAAACCAGAAATTAGTTTCCTCAAAAGACCAATAAACTTAATAAATTTCTGGTGACAATGATAGTGATGGGGGTGGGGGGAGAATTCATAAATGAGAAATAGAAGGAGTGAAAAGAGATATTTTAAGAAATCCTGAAAACATTAAACAAGGGGATATTAGGTATATTTTCATGCCCACAAGGTTGAAATTTTAAGTGAAACTGACAAATTGCTCAAAAAAAGGATCTTGTTAAAGACTGAACCAACCAAACAACCCTGAATAGTCTTACAACATTTAAATCAATTGAACTGATAGACAAAAATACTTTCCCCAAGCAATTTCCAAGCACAGATAGCATAATAACAAATTCTACCAAGCATATGAGAAAGAATTCAAATCTTACACATACAGATTATAGAAAGAAAAGGCTAGCTCTTCAACACATCATGTGGGATTAGTGTAAGAAGGATACTAAACCTGAAGACAAAGGTAAGATAAAGAAAAATTACAAGGCCTATCTTATTAATGAAAATACAGTTGGGAGAATTCTAACAAAATGTTAAGTCCACCTAAATCCAAAACAGACAAAAAAAAAAAAAAAAAAAAGAGAGAGAGAAAGATAGATTCATCTGAGAAATGCAAAGTTAAGTATATCTGAATTAGATTCATCTGAGAAATGCAAAGTTAAGTATATCTGAATTTTAACATTAGAAAATCAATCACTATGATTTCACATATTAATAGAATTTAGGAGGAAAAAATGGTATCACAAGAGATAAGAGAAAAAGTGGTAAAATTCAATGCCCATTTATAACATAAACTCTTAGCAAGAGTTTATGTTATAGGTTAGTCGTATAGGTTACTATTAGGTTACTCGTAACCTAATACAGGATCTCCAAAATCCCAGATCAAACAACATACTTCACAATGAAATGCTGAAAGCATCTGTTTTGAGATCATGAACTATATAGGGATATCCACTATCATTATGTCATCTCACCCTTGTACTAAATATCCTGGCCAAAAGATTAAGCACAAAAGAAAATAAGGCATAGGGCTGGTCATTATGCATGTGTATGGTAAACTGAACAGAAATGAAAAACACAGCACAATTTGTGCTACACAGCTAGCAGTGTTTAAGTCACCAACTAGACCTAACACTTACTGCCCACCTGCTTGTACTCCCTAAACTTTGTCTTATATTTTTCCGTAAGCTATTCTTTTCTGTTTAGCTCTTAATTGAGGTAAATGAAACCGGAAAGCACCCTTGAGGTGATGGAGACTGCCCTGACAAGATCTCCCGCAGGCCCAGACCACCCAAACCTCTTGAGCTAAACCCTGAACCTACACCTGCACAGGAGCATGGAGTGACATCTGGTATGAACAACAACTACCTTTACCTCATTATAATACTAAAATCTCCAACCAAGGAGGAGCCTCAGCTTCATTCACATACATACAATGTATGTGTAGGCATGTTTCCCTAAGGCATGTGTGTGATCTTATGCTAGCATCTACATATGACAAGGAATCCCAACCTAAATATTCATCCTAACCCTAAACAAAAGGAACCCATTCACTCTCTCTCAGGGAGTCACAGCTCTGAAAGCCATTTCCTGTGATCTCCTTTGCTGCAAATAAAAGTTTTCTTTGTGTAACAACTCAACCTGGTGCAGTTTCTGACTCACCAAGGAGTGAACTCATGTTGGCTCAGTTACAGTTCAAGGGTAACTCTTTAGCACCAAAAGCTTTGTTAGTTAAGAAGGATCTCAAATTAATGGCCTCAGCTTTCATTTTTAAGAAACTAGAAAAAGAAGAGCATATTAAAACTGAATTATGTAGAAAAAAGGAAATAATAAAGGTAGAAATCAATGAAATGGGAGAAAAAGAAACAGAAAGACAAAGAAACCATCACCAATTTCAAGAATAAGATACGACATAAAGATGTCATAAAGATATAAACAACTTTATGCCAATAAATTCACCAATTTCGATGAAATGGGAATATTCCTTACAAGACACAAACTACCAATGCTCAATCAGAAGATATACAGAATATGAACAGCCCTGTTGCCATTAACAATATTAAATATGCAGTTAAAAACATTGCCACAAAGATAACTCCAACAAGACTTGAGATCTCACTTAAAAAACGAAGAATGTTGAGAGGGAAACAGGCCTGCCACATAACTAACCACCACCTCGTAAGCCATGGAGTGAGAAGAAATTTTAAAAGAGATGAAAGAGAGAAAGGGAGAGAGGAGGAGGGAAAGTGAGAAGGAGATAAAGACCTCCAGTTGAAACTTTAGGACCACTTTATTAAACTTTATCCCTTCTTTATCTCACAAAAGCAAACTGTAATTTAACGAGGAAATAAGATAAACATTGCATAGGAAAGCTAGGTTCTCTTTGACTATTTCCTGTTCCTAGGTGATTACTTCTGTCCATCATCATTGGATTCTACTTCTTCCTCAGGAACTGTTAGGGAGAAAGTAGCAATAATTGGTCCAGGGGTACTGGACCTGCAATGAAATTAACTATAAATGTAGGGGATTTTCTAACAAATAGTAAGTCTATTAGAAACACTTTCTCTCAAATATCTCAAATACTCATATTTAAAGAACATACTAAGATACACTAAACGTAAGCTCTTGTTTCCTCCATTTTAAGATGCTTTTGATTCCCTAGGCTTTGCTATTTAGCAAACAGGAACTTCTTGCCCTTCTCTGCTATGTTTTTAGTGGAGCAGAAGCCAAAAAACTCTGCAGTGTTTACTTCCTTATTTGTCCAACAAATCATCATCAGTGAAGTCAGCAGCAAACTGAACAACCCTGGAAGGAATGTTTATTAACTAAACACTGTTCCAAGCCATTTGAGGAGTACAAAAAAATATGTCTTAGTTCTAACTCAGGAAGAATAACTACCAATTTTCCCTCAAACTTGAGCCCTTCCTAGAGCTAGAAAGTTAAGCCCCTATGGTATCAAAGCTGCACACAATCTTAACAGTTTCTCTTAAAATGAGTATATTGATAAAGACACAGTTTTTAAATTTAACTGTTTCCAGCTTAGTGAGAGCATAGAGCTGCCAGAGGTTTTTGTTGTTCTCACTGAGATCTACCTTAACAAAATATTACACGCCTTAGGATAAAGATTTGAAGCAAAACTAACAAATACTTGTGACTTCTTCATCTTTAGGTGAAAAAAATATAGCATTCATTCTTAGAAATGGCATACATAGATTTATACTTTCATTGGTGGTATTTTAATGGCTTGGGAAGATATTAATAATCATATATATTGTATTTATTTATACTCCAAAGTCTACTCTATTTCAAACATAATAATCATTTATTTGCAAGTATCATTACCAATTAAATAAGCAGTAACAATGTACAAGGCTGAGAAGCAGGTTTGTTATTACAAAGCAATGGAGCCAGAAGCAATTCGTTTTAAGTTAACTTAAAATTTATAAACTCAAGGAAGGGAGCACTGGTTCCATTTTCTTCAGTTGTAAAATATCCAACCCATCTGATAAATGAGCACATAATAATAATGGATGATAACAGAGATAAGATTAAAATACATGAAAGCAGAGATTGGAGAAAGTCTATTGTCCTTTCTTCCTAGTAAAAAAAAAAAAAATGATCAAACTCCATTCCACAAGTTTTATACTGAGCGCTAAGCTGTTTTCACTCACAACGCTTCTAATACCAAATGTGTGGGGTTTTTTTCTCACACCAGCTATTTTTCCAATTTTCTGACACCAACTGGGATCCAACAATTCAATTCTGACACTATCTACCTGAAGTTACCGTCAGATCCCTGTAAATTAAAGGGTTCAATCCCACGAGACAATCCTCACTTCACATGCCAACCCCGACTCCCAGGCCTATACTTCTTATTTATTACCTACAAATCTGGGGTTCCCACAGCTCCCCCTCAGGTTTAGCAACTCATCAGAGTGAGTGGGGTGGTGGTGTGTGTATGTGTGTGGGTGTGTTTTCTACCTCTTTAGGCACCTCAATGTTTAGGGCCTTTTTCTTTTCTCTTTTGAGTCTCTATTACCTAGGCATAACTGATTAAAACACTGGTCACCGGTGATCGGACTCAATCTCTGACCCCTCTCCCTTCCCTGGTTGGGTGGTGGAGCTGAAAGTTTCAGCCCTCTACACACAGGGTTTGATCTTTCTGGAAATCTGAAGCGATCTAGGGCTCTCAGCCACCTCTCATCTCAGCATACAAAAAAACACTCTTGTCCCTCCACCAAATTCCAAGAGTTTTAAGAGACAAAGACCAAGTATTTATTCAAGAACAATTTTTTGAAGATTTTTATTCATTTTTTTAGAGAGAGGGAGAAAGAGCAAGCACACATGAGCAAGGGTTCCCCACTGAGCAGGGAGCCCAAAGTGGGACTTGATCCCAGGATCCTGGGATCCTGACCTAAGGCAAAGGCAGACACTTAACCAACTGAGCCACCCAGCCACCCTATTAAAAAAGATTTTTTAAATTTATTTTTAATTTTTATTTTATTTTTTTTAAGATTTATTCATTTATTTATTTATTTGACAGAGAGAGAGATCACAAGTAGGCAGAGAGGCAGGCAGAGAGAGAGGGGGAAGCAGGCTCCCTGCTGAGCAGAGAGCCCGATGCAGGGCTTGATCTCAGAACCCTGAGATCATGACCTGAGCCGAAGGCAGCGCCTTAACCCACCCACCCAGGTGCCCCTAAAAAAGATTTTTTAAAGGATTTGAGAGAGTACACACCCACACACATACCCATACACCATGTGACTGGGGCAAGGGGCAGAAAGAGAGGAAGAGAATCTTAAGCAAATTCCCTGCTGAGCAGGGAGTCCAAAGCCAGACTCAATCTCAAGACCCTGAAATCATGACCTGAGCTGAAACCAAGAGCTAGATGCTTAACTGGCTGAGCCACCCACGTGCCCCTATATATTTTTTTCTATTATACCACAGCACCTATTCTGTTGTTTGTCACTGGCAGAGATTATTTTTTTTAAAGAATACCATTCTATAAAATAAGAACAGACACTTTAAAAATAACAAAACATACCAGACCATACCAGACCTTAAATATTCAAATAGATGTCATCCTCCAAAATAATTATCTTTGGAGATTATATCATGTTCTAATATTTACATTTTTTTCAAAACCAGATTATAAACCATTCAAGAAAATTAGCAATTATGTAGCATCCATATCGCACAGATGTTTCCAGTACAAATACCCTCATTCATTATAACTTTCTATTAATAACATTTTTAACATATCCAACTACCCATTATGCCAAATTATGCCCTTAAAAATGGTAATTTTCTATCAATAAAAATACATAAAGGAATAGGCCTCCAAAATGGAAGGCAACATTTAAAGCCTTTTTGTAACATTGCTTAGTGCTAGTCAATGTTAGCGTTCATAGATGCAAATGCGTGCTTCCGTGGTTTCCCAAGATGGTAATTTAGATTTAGATATGTGAGTTCAAATATGTTTCTTTTTTTTAAAGTATCATTATGGACCTATCTTACATAAAAGAAGCACATAATTCAACAAGCTAACAATCTTTATAGAGTAAAAATGGGGAAAAAGTAAACTAATAATTGGCATAAGATTATATTATTTTCAAAAAACTGTTTCTGTATACATTTGAAATCACCTTAAAAAAACAAAGTTTACATGTTTATAACATACCATTTACAGCTTTTTCAATCAATTCTTCACAAGCATCAAAATCACCCTTTAACACCAGCTTATCATGTAGATCTGTTAACATGGGATGTTCTAGGGCAATCTTCGTTTTTTTTTGTAGCGATTCAAAAGCCTCTGTATAGTTGTGTTGTCTGAAGTGTTTTAGACAAAGGCGAATAGCTTCCTGTTCACGGTACTACTGGAACACAAGAGAAAGTATGAAAAGAAGAGATTTGCTTAGTTATTACTGTAGGCAACAGGAGACAACTAACCTAAAGTGAGCATTTACTATGTACTAAGCATTATACTATTCATTATTATTATTATTCATTATACTATTCATTATACTATTTGTTATTATTTCCACTTTGAAAGGCAAAGATGAAGCTTAGTCAACTCTAATTACTTGCCAAAAGTCACGAAAGTATATAGCAGAAAGATATAAAAGACATGAAGATATACAGATATACATATCTATATACCCAGAGGAATTAGTTCATGAAGATGGAAGATATAAAAAGATGAAACCAAACCTAATTCTAGAGCCTGAACTTAAAAAAAAAAAAAGGGGCAGAGTAACTTTATCAAAGACCACTTAACATTGCAAAGATTGTAACTTCCATGGCATTTACTCATCAGATTACAATGTTGGTACTGAATGCACAGAAACCATTAAATAACATACATAAGTTATATTATGCTTTTTATTCTTGGTTCTTAGTTGAAGTTACTATATGAAAAGCAAATATTATCAAGTGTTTTATGTATTTCAAAAACCACAGAGTTTATGCCTCAAAATGATCAGAAGACAACTACCTAAATTTTGTATTTTTTTCTAAGCCTGGGCTACCTCATCTCTTATATGGCTATAAAGCAAAAATCTCAATTAACTAAAATCCAAAAAGAAGAATGTTCAATGTACTAACTCTCCCCTATTAGGATGAATGCCAAAAATGCGAGCTTAGATAAAAACTTAAGTTTTCTATCAGGTTGCATATAGATATACAATAGGAGAAAATTTATGAAATAATAGTATTTCAACACTTTGAAAAAAAGATTGAAACTCAAAGAGGTGAAGACTTTAATTGCTAGAGGTTCATAATAAATGCAGTGAACTTAAAAAGTGAGTAAGACTGAACAATTTTATGTTCTCAAATATAATCTCTCCACACTGTTGCAACTTCCTACAATATCAAGAGATTGGTGTGAGTATAGTAAAATACACACACACACATATCATAGGCTAAAGGGAAAACTGTACTCAAGTATCAGAGAAATTTAATCATTATTTTTTAAAAGAACCAACAGAATTTAGAAGATGCTAAGTATATACAACTATGTGCATAACACTGTAAAGGTAATTTTTAACATGTAAAAATATCATCTCTACCCTGAAAGATCTTACAGTATTACAGGAAATCCAAGAATATATGAAAAATACAGAAAATACTAAAATTCAGCCTCTATTTTAAGTTGAATATAATCAAATGCCAAAAACAAATTAGTCAGAGTTCCTCAATTAAACTAACCAGAAAAGAGCTGAAATTCCATATGAAAAACCTTAGAATTTACAGTGTTTCCCAATCTCCTATGAGTAGATCAGTTCACCCCTACTCACAAATAAAAGTAACAGGAAGTAGTGAAGAGAGTGAAGCTTTATCTCCTTGACAAGAAAGAGTGAGCCCCCCATTTAAAAAAAAAAAAAAAAAAAGCTATGAGAGTCACAAGCAAAAAACAAAGCACAAAAGGTATGCAAAAACCCCACAAGACCTACTTCTCAATAACTTAAACTGACATTTTCCAAGCTGTATCTACAGTATAAAATGATCTATGAACAAAATTGTTAAATATAATTTTTATACTTCCTATAAGCATAAGATCATAATACTTACAGAAGCTATTTCAAATTATTTAAAGGAAAAGCAAATATTCCTATTTTACTCAACAAACACAATCGAGTAATGTGTTATAAAAGCAGTCCCCACTAAAAACTATGTTTAAAAATTTCTATCAATATAGGTTGAAAACAAAATTCAGGATCAGAAAGGTTTAATAATATATATAAATGGCAGACTCTGGAACTAGACTGCCTGAGTTTATATGCTAGCTTAGGCACTTTACAATTAATTGTGAACTGTGGGGACTTGAGCAAGATACTCAAACTCTCCATGCTCTATTTCATCATCTATAAAAGAGGGATAATAATTGTACCTATCTCACAGAATGGTAATGATTAAATAAGTTATAAAGACTGCTTAGCAGCTGGCAGAATATAAATAATAAATATTAGTTGATTAATCATTATAGTTATTATTATTCTCAGTATTTTAAATTTTTCTAAATGAAGACAAAGCTTGACACATTTCTCCCCTTATAGACATCAGAAACATAAAATCAGGATTTTAAAATACAGTCCTACCTTGCTATACCAGTTGAGACAGGGTTGTACTACGTCGGGATCATCAATGCCACTAAGTTCAACATACCAGATGCTAAAGTTAAAGCTGGGTCCCCAGGATAAGAGTGGAACTTTGTGAAGAAAGAGAGAGAGAGAGAGAGAAAGAAAGAAAGAAAGAGGAAAAAATTAACATAGTTCAAATAAAACCTTAGCAGATTAAAATCACTACTCATGCCCATTTAAATTCATTCAACAAATTTTCAGAACATTTTTCTTTTAAAGGCTAACACTGTATTATTAGGTGCTGGGGCTACAGTAAAAAAAGAAAATATGATCCATGCCATCAAGCGGTTTAATTTAATTAATTAATTTATTTATTAAAAAAGATTTTACTTATTTGACAGAGAGAGACACAGTAAGAGAGGGAACATAGGCAGGCAGAGTGGGAGAGGGAGAAGCAGGCCTCCTGACCAGCAGGGAGCCTTAGGCTCAATCCCAGGACCCTGGGATCATGTCCTGAGCCAAAGGCAGATGCTTAACAATTGAGCCACAGGGTTTACTTTACAAAAACACTACAAAATAAATTCAAAGCGCTCATTTACCTACCCCTCTTAAAACAGGACCAGAGCTAGATTATTTAGCAGTCAAACTTTATCAAACCCACAAGAAACAAATTATTACTATATAAATTAAACTGTATCAGAGCACAAAAGATTAAAGTTCAATTCTTAACAAGTGGCATAACCCCGAAAACAAAATCAGAAGAAAAATAATTTAAGGCTGATCTCAGTTATAAGTATATATTCAAAAAATTTTTTTAACTTGCAAAAAAATTCTACAAGGTTTTTACTATAATCAAATATAGAGTCCATTCCAGGAATGGAAGGATGATTCAATAATAGAAGCCATATTAGTGTAATTCACCATGTTAACCAAGTAAAAGAAAATGTGTCTGATAACCTCAACTTGTGTTTACAATAAATTAATAAAATTTATTTTCTACTCATTAGAAAAAAAAAAAACCCTCTTGGGGTGCCTGGGTGGTTCAGTGGGTTAAGCCTCTGACTTCGGCTGGAATCATGATCTCAGGGTCCTGGGATCAAGTCCTGAGTCGGGCTCTCTGCTCTACAGGGAGCCTGCTTCCCCCCTCTGTCTGCTTGCCTCTCTGCCTACTTGTGATATCTCTCTGCCAAATAAATAAATAAAATCTTAAAAAAAAAAAAAAAAAAGAAAGAAATAGAAGACAAAAGAAAACTACCTTACCTAAAATTTTTGTTAAATATCAAAGACCTCAAAAATTAAACCTAATCAAGAAACAGTAAGTATTGCAGCTCAAGTCCGTAACAGGACAAAGAATCCCAATTATCTCTTTTATTCAACACTATATGGAAGATCTTAGCCAATGCAATATGAAGGAAATAAAAAACCAAATTAAGAAAAAACAGTGAACATGATATAGCTATCTTCATAAGAAATTCAAGAGATTCAACTGAAAAACTTAAGATTGTATTCAAGGTAAACATGAAAATCAGTCTTCCCTTTTCTTGTAACAACCAACTAGAAAATTTAATGAAAAGTCCCCTTTAAAATGGTCACAAGAGGACGCGAAGTGGCTTGGTTGGTTAAGCGACTGTCTGCCGCTCAGGGCTCAAGTCCTGATTGGGGATAGTGCAATCAAGTTCCGCATCGGCTCTCCCTGCTCTGTGTAGAGTCTGCTTCTCCCTCTCCCTCTGCCTGTCACTCCCCCTGCTTGGGCTCTCTTTCTTTCTCTGTCAAATAAATAAATAAAATCTTTAAAATAAAATAAAATGGCCCTCTCCCTCTGTCCCTGCTTGTATTCCCTCTCTCACTGTCTCTCTGTCAAATAAATAAAATAAAATCTTTAAAAAAATAAAATAGTCACAAGAGCTTACAACATCTCAGAATAAACTTTAATACAAGCAGAATCTATTGAAGATAACAGAAAATGTTACTTAAGAACTGAATAAATGAAAGGCCTTACAATATTCTTAAATGGGAAAACTCAATGTTGTAAACATGCCAGTTCTCCTCAAATTAATTGTAAATTTAATGGAATCTCAATAAAAGTCTCAGTGGTATATATCCAATTTTTTCTTTTTTATAAAAAGCAATGGTGAGTAAAACTTCTAGCATCTTAGTAGTACCATGAAAATGTATCAGTATTTCTTTTTTTTTCTTAAGACTTTATTTGTTTTTTTTTGACAGAGAGCGTAAATAGGCAGAGCGGCAGACAGAAGGAGACGGAGAACCAGACTCCCCACCTAGCAGGGAGCCTGATGCAGGACTTGATCCCAGGACCCTGGGATCATGACCTGAGCTGAAGGCAGCTGCTTCATCTACTGAGCCACCCAGGCACCCTAGTATTTCTTAATACAGTAAAGATTAAGTTGTATTCCTTGCCATCATATACTTGGAGTTTTAAAAAGGGGGGGGGGCAATTCATTTAAGAATGTCCTTAATGATGCAATAAAAATTTTAATAAATCCTAATCATTAGGTACACATCTTTTTAACATTCTGTGTGACACAGTGGGAAGTACACATAAAGTACTTTTGCTACATACCAAAGCATAATGGTTATCTCAAGGAAAAGAATCTACATAGCTGTTCGAGCTAAAATAGCTATTTGTCTTCCCCTGTGCAAGACTCCTAACAGGATACAACTTCCTTTTAAAAGAAAAATTGACAGATCACTTATGATTATTTAATGTGGAGTATAGGCCAGATATTTACCTGTCATTTCAAAGAAAACAACAGACAGTATTTGTTGCCAAAAATAAAATTCAAGGGGCACCTGGGTGGCTCAGTGGGTTAAAGCCTCTGCCTCCAACTCAGGTCGTGATCCTGGGGTCCTGGGATCAAGCACCACATTGGGCTCTCTGCTCAGTGGGGAGCCTGCTTCCTCCCTCTCTCTCTGCCTGCCTCTCTGCCTACTTGTGATCTCTGTCAAATAAATAAATAAACAAACCTTTAAAAAAAAAAAGAAAAGAATAAAATTCAAGCTTTCAAGGAAAAATCACGATTTTGGAGAATTGGGACACCTGGATGGCTCAGTCAGTTCAGCATCTGACTCTTGATTTCAGCTCTGGTCACGATTTCGTGGTCTTGGGACTGAGACCCCTGTTGGGCTCTGTGTTCTACAGGGGGTCTGCTTGAGATTCTCTCTCTCCTTTTTCCTCTGCCCCTCCCCACCCTCTCATTAAAAATAAATAAATAAAACCTTTAAAAAATATACCCCCCCCCCCGAAAACTGGTATCCAAGGTTGCAAATTTAACTATTTCCAGGCAATTAAGACTTTGCTGTAAGACTGGTACTGATCTATTAATGAGTATGTTTTCAAAAAATATTACATAATAAAATGTTTCAACATCTGGAAGATCTGCATAACTCAGTGAGCCATATTCTTAAATGAATAATGAATGATGTCAGAAAACCACACATGGATAAAAGTGCAAGACAAGCCAAAGAATTTTTTTTTTAATTTATTTATTTTAGGGACTGAGCACAAGCAAGAGTGGGAGGGACAGAGGGAGAAGGAGAGAGAATCTCAAGCAGACTCTGTGCTGAGTGCAGACCCCAACGTAGGCTCAATTCTACCATCCTGAGATCATTACCTGATCTAAAACCAAGAGTTGGACACTCAACCAATTGTGCCACACAGGCGCCCCGCCAATGGATTTTAGTATAACGCTAATATGGTTCAGAACGAACACTATAATTACATTTTAAAAACTGACACTTGTCAAGTTTTAAGTATCAAAGTAGAATAGCCACCATACCTGATATCAGACCTGATTTCCAAGTCTGCTGTTCTCTTTTAGCATATCATATTCATGAGGAGCAAAAGTGTTACTATGTCAAATGATTTTCTATCTGTGTGAGTGAAGACACACACAGGCAGTAGCAACCAGGCATTAGTATATATGACAGACTTCCAGGATGTATAAATACGGCTCTTAGTTTACATGTACAAACAATAAAATTTTCAGAAAGTTTTATGGATGAATACCAAATTATCTTAAAAAAATTTTTTTTTATTTATTCGAGAGAGAGTGATTGAGAAAGCAGAAGCTGGGATGGGGCCCCTGGCGGGGTGAGGTGGGAAAGAGGCAGAGGGAGAAACAGACTCGGGGTTGAGCAGGGAGCCTGATGCAGGGCTCCATCTCAGAACCCTGGGATCATGACTTGAGCCAAAGGCAGATGCTTAACTGACTGAGCCACCCAATCAACCCTAACATAGGATTTTAAACCCAAGGCCAAAAGAACATAGTCTCTAAGTATAACCAGACATTAGTTAGGAATTTCAAGTTCCAGGTCCATGTTCAATAAGATTAGGAGAAAAAACTCCTCCTATTATATCTTATTCAAGTCCCAGTAAAATGTTCACTTTTTTAAAAAAGACTTCATTTGGGGTTCCTGGGTGGCTCAGTGGGTTAAGCCTCTGCCTTCAGCTCAGGTCATGATCTCAGGGTCCTGGGTTCGAGTTCCATATTGGGCTCTCCACTCAGCGGGGAGCCTGCTTCCCCCTCTCTCTCTGCCTGCCTCTCTGCCTACTTGTGATCTCTCTTTCTCTGTCAAATAAATAAATGAAATCCTTTTTTTTTTTTTTTTAAGATTTCATTTATTTATTTGACAGAGAGAAAAAGAGCACAAGCAGGGGGAGTGGCAGGTAGAGGTAGAGGGAGAAGCAGGCTCCTCGCAGAGCAGGGGGAGCCCCACCTGGGACTCAATCCCAGGACACTGGGATCATGACCTGAGCTGAAGGCAGTTGCTTAACCAGCTGAGCCACCCAGGCACTCAAAAATGTTCATTAAAAACTATTTTAGCAACTGTGTTTTTAGAAAGATTCTGCCTACATACTGGATGGCCCAACAGAAATATTTCTAAAATAATATTAATTGTAATTCTTAAAGCCTTTCAAAGAACAATGTTGAGAGGGAGGTTAATTAGGAAGTCATCTCACAAGAATACCATATATTAAAGATGAATGAAATGCACAATTAATTTTTAGCAGATTGAAGGGATATATACAGAATAAGCAGAGTGATGTACACCCACTTCAAATTTTACAAATGATCTCTGTGACATTAATAACTTCAATAATGCAAATAGACATACTATGCATTATATGTCAAATCTAAATGTGAACTGCAGCTCCAGGCACATGTTCTTTGCTTCCTGATGAAAGAGATCTTTGTTCCCACCTCAAATAAAGATTAAAAATTCTTAATACAAATCCTAAAGCTAAGAGTTTGTATCCTACATTCAACTGCCAATTTTCCTCATTGGACAATCAGACACAAGTATGATCAGGATCAGTGCCTCTCTTTCTTTTTCGTAATGACATGTGTAGAAAGTAGTAATATTTTTTTAAAAGATTTTATTTATTTATTTGACAGACAGAGATCACAAGTAGGCAGAGGCAGGCAGAGAGAGGAAATGAAGCAGGCTCCCTGCTGAGCAGAGAGCCCAACAAGGGGCTTGATCCCAGGACCCTAAGATCATGACCTGAGCTGAAGGCAGAGGCTTTAACCCACTAAGCCACCCAGGCACTCCAAAAGTGGTAATATTTTTATGGCAAATATGGGTATGAGGCTTCAGGCTCCTGATACTCTAGGATCAAAGCGGGGTCAACATCTCAACACAACAAAAATGCCTCTGTGGCATATTCAGTGTTCTTTGGCAGTATCACTTAGAAAACTCCCATCCTAAATGGTTGAAACAGGTATTAGAAGATGCTAGGAATTTCAAAGTTCTGAAAGATCCTAAAAATTCAAGACTAAGCACTCCGAAAGGATACATCTATTTTACTACAGAATTAGTGAGTACACAAAACATTTAGCACAGTATCTGGTACATAGTAAGTGATCAATAAATATTAGCTATTATTATGAGTTATTACTACTATATTAATTTTTCTCTTCTTGGTATATTTTTTAAAATATCAACTTTCCATCTGTCTGCATAAAGGGCCACCATTACGGCACTCCTCCCAGACTTAGTACTCATTCTAGACTTCAAAATACTTCTGAGGATCCAGAATGCACGCCAAATCCAGCCAGAGCTGAAGTTTCTCCCTAAAGCCCCCACAACCATCCAGTCTGCAAAAATCAAAAAAAATCCACAGAAATTTAAGTCATTCTAGGGACGCCTGGGTGGCTCAGTTGGTTGAGCAGCTGCCTTTGGCTCATGTCATGATCCCAGCATCCTGGGATCGAGTCCCACATCGGGCTCCTTGCTCAGCAGGGAGCCTGCTTCTCCCTCTGCCTCTGCCTGCCATTCTGTCTGCCTGTGCTCACTCCCCCCCGCCCCACCCGATAAATAAATAAATAAATAAATAATCTAAAAAATAAAAATAAAAAAAAGAAATCTAAGTCATTCTAACAATTTATCCCAAGAAGGTAAACATATATCTGCTAAATCACCAATAAGAGAGAGCTACACATCACTCAAGTACTTTTTCAGAATGATTGTTTTTTTAAGAAAACATGGTGATAAACTAAAAATACTAACCTAACATAAAGGCTTTGAGTTTCACATTTTCACATTATATTATTTTCAAAGAAAATGTATCAAAAAAATGTTAAGAAGACTAGAAAGCAAGCACACAGCAGACCACTATTAGTATCTTTTAACAGAGAAGAAATATGAAGTTATCTAAATATTAATATCCTAGATATAAAATGAGTTAGTAAGTGTCTACAATTATTTGAAAAGCTCCAATTAACATTTTGCCTGAAAACCATAAAACTAACCCAGGGTTAAGTAAAAGACATCATTATGCTCTGTAATTGAAGGCTGACAGAAAGGCTGGAAAGAGGTCCAATTTCTTATCTTTAGGCAGCTGAATGTCTAACTTTTCCAGAAGAGATAATTTTTTAATTTTATAATTTTTTAAGGGAAGAAACCACACAACTTCCCTAAACAGACATCTACTCACACTTATAATGAATAATACTAGAAGACTGAGAACTACAGAAGCAGTAGCAGTAGGTAGTTTCCTTCAAAGTAAACCAATGACTGTAGGTACTGCGCAAAAAAGCAAAAAAGCACAATAAAATAAATAGAATAAAAGATTCTGAACATAAAAAGAGAAAGAGAATTTTCACTTTGTGTGATGAAGCAAAACAGGTTGAATAAGTACTTTAAAATTTAATAGAACCTAAATTTATTACAGAAAAATATAAGACATCTCACTGCTTCTAGATCTGAAATATGCAAATGCACAACTACTAAAGCTACGCTAGGGTCTGTAGGAACTGGGTGGTCTGCATACTGAGGAAAGAAGTACTCAGTACAAAAAAAAAGCAACCAAGAGTTAAACTTAGTAAAAAAATTTGCTTGTTCATAAATTCTCATAGGAAAACAGCAAACAGGTTTTTATTTACAATTATTTATTGTAACAATAGAAACCATAGCCTAAAAAAAGTAACACAATGGATAGCCCAACTATTATCAAAGTAGTTTTTCTTTTATAGTAGTCCTTAGTAAGACCTTAGATATTCTTTTTACCCAACAGAACTATTTGAGTCAATGAAATGAACAGGCCACCTCTTGATACATTGGCAAAAAATGAGTACGAAGTACACTGCTCGTTCCAAAAGAGGACTTTTTCTCCCAAATCAAAACATGGTATTCTGGCTTTTATTAATATTCTTTGAAGGATCTGATTCACTTTAATTTTAACATAATACTTTGAGCTATGCAACATAGATGCAGACTGCAAATTGAGTCTTCAACTTTTCTACCTTAAAGAAAAAATCCTGAAGAAAAGCAAAATAACCCTAAAAATACTAATGCTGAGGAGGCATTACAATACTGTCTTAAGCTAAAACACTTGCTAAATAAATACACGCCTTAGGTAGTATTTTTCAAATCTTCCATTGTACCATATTAGTGGGCCACAAAATTAGTTTAATGGGTTTGCCCAACATTTCACTAAAAAAAAAAAAAAGAAAAGAAAAAGAAAAAACAGAATTGGGGGGAGGGTTAAAAAAAGGAAAACAGAAAATAACATAATATACTTCCTCAAGGAATTCATCACTATTTAGTTTAGAATATTAAGCTCTATAATAACTTGTTAAACTTTCCATAAAACAATCAAAGCTGAACTAAGTCACTTATCTCATTAAACCTTCTAAGATAACCTTCAAATGAAAAAATATCTGGAAAAGGTTCCACTTGAAGTAACTGTCACTTACAGATTTATAAAGCACACAACAGAAAACTTCTGCTGCAAAGGGCCAAACAGTAAACATTTTGTCTCTTGCAACTCGTTTGTACAGCAAATGTAAGACAGACATTACAACCAGTGAATAACGAGTGTGGCAGTGTTCCCATAAAATCCTATTATAAAAAACAGGAGTTCCAAAGGATTCAGACCACAGGCTATAATTTGCTGACTGATGGTATAAAGAATTTATTTCTATTTCAGAATGCTAAAAACCTTACCTATTTTAATGAATCGACAAGGGAACATCTGTTCATCAATTTTATGCTTCAAGGTGAATGTTTCTTTGTTATAATCATTCTTTAAGCCACTGTGGGGAAAAAAAATAGGCTATCAAATTTGACTTCATAATTTAGTAAACACACTAAAACATAAATCATACTCAGATCTTAAGGTTAAACAAAATACATGATCAAGAAAATGTAAAGGAGTCATCGAAAGGACGCCTGGGAGGCTCAGTTGGTTAAGCATCTGACTTCAGCTCAGGTCATGATCCCAAGGTCCTGGGACTGAGTCCTGCATCCGGCCCCTTGCTCAGCGGGCAGCCTGCTTCTCCCTCTGCCTGCCATTCCCCCTGCTTGTGCTCTCTCTGACAAATAAATAATCTTAAAAAAAGGGGGGGTAGTCAAACATCAGAATAATGAGAATATAGGTCAAAACTTGCACATTCACATCAACTGCATTATAACTGTGTTCTAACTATATGAGGGCTAATGAAAAATGTTCAGCGTTAATTACAGGATGTGGCCACAGTGCATGGAAATGTGCAATAGAAACTAGTGTCTTTAGTGTATAACTGAATATAACATCAAATATATAAGCAGTAAGAAAAAAATTAAAAAATAATTCACGTTCAATTCTGACAACTTAGAGCCAAGTATTAGAGCCTGTGAAACAATTAAGTTTTTAAAAATTCCAATTAAGATGTTAATAATGTTCTTTTACTCCATTAGTTTAATAGCACCCACTTCATTCTAAATAAAAATAAACCCTTACCACCTCTCTGCGTAAACAGCTAGGATTGAAACACAAGTATTTACAGGAATATCAGTTACCTTCAGATTGCCTTATGTCCTAACATACTTTCATGACTTAAATGCAGTATCGATGTAATATTTACTTTTATCAAACACTATGCTAATGGCACATATTATATCATAAAGATATTCTAAAACACTATGGCTTTACTTGTCCATGTTACTGACTGTCTGATTTTTCATTATCTAGGGAGCAAATTAATTAACACTTTCATTCCTCATGGTCTAAGTCTTTAAAACTCAAATTTACTAAGCTCCTTCCAAGTGGCAGGTACTGTGGTAGATAGAGTCACATACTTTTTCTCTTTTTAGTCTCCAATTTATACTATATTCTCAAAATATTGTTTCTGGATTAGGGCAATCGATCTTAATATTTTGGACAGAGTCTAGACATATGTTTTTTAAGATTTTATTTATTTAATTGTCAGAGAGAGAGAGCAAAAACCAGGGAAGTGGCAGGCAGAGGGAGAAGAGGCCTCTGATGCGGAACTTAATCCCAGGACCTTGGGATCATGACCTGAGCAGAAGGCAGATGCTTAACTGACTGAGCCACCCAGGCCTCCCTAGAGTCTATATTTTTATAGTAAAGATTTTTATTAAAGCTGAAAATATTTCTGAGGTCACTTACAGTTCAAAAATAAGACTGAGAAATTAGTAGGGAAAAAAACACCCAAGTTTTATTTTCTTCTTTAGTAACAATATTAAATTGTGGCTGATGGTTAAAAAAAGGTTAACTCAAGCCACAATATTAAAATAAGGCACTAGGGTGCCTGGGTGGCTCAGTGGGTTAAGCCGCTGCCTTCGGCTGACTGATGGTATCGAGTACCGCATTGGGCTCTCTGCTCAGCAGGGAGCCTGCTTCCTCCTCTCTCTCTCTGCCTGCCTCTCTGCCTACTTGTAATCTCTCTCTGTCAAATAAATAAATAAATCTTTGAAAAAAAAAAAAAATAAGGCACTAGAAACACCATAGTAGAAATATTCGTTTCTCCCTTGAAAGAAAGATCAAACCATGCAGATTTAGTCATGAAGAGATAAAATAAGACTGTAGCTTGTTTAGAAGACAACTTTCTCCTCCCCATAATCATAACTCACCTGGACAATAGCTCTGTCATATTTTCTTCATTCATTCCACCAAAGACTTTAAATTTCTTCAAATTGCAGACATGAGTTTTCTCATATTTTCCAAATGTGATGTTCTGGACTATAGCAGGCCTTTCAAGTTTCAGAATCAGGTACTAAAAAAAGAAACAACCAAATTATATCCTCCTTTGTTTAGAACAAACAACTTTAAAAGTTAAAACTTAGAAGAGTTAGCTGAAGAATGCATAAGATCCATCCTATCCATCCTACACTGGAAGACTATGTTTTTAATGCTAAAGAACAGTATGACACAGCCCTTCGTAGGCTGCCATACCACCACCACTTTTCCCCAGCAAACTACATCATCCTGAACTTCAGATGAAGGGGGAGAAAAGGACTAATCAGATAACTTCTAATGAAGGTATGCCATTCAATAAAAGATATAAACAGACTATGAATTACCAAATAAAACAAGATTAGATTATAAAAGCAGCAATCACATATTCTCATCAACTATACTTTTTTTTTTTTTTTTAAGATTGTATTTATTTATTTGAGAGAGAGCAAGAGAGAGAGACAGAGTGAGAGCACATGAGAGGGGACGTCAGAAGGAGAAGCAGACGTCCCATGGAGCTGGGAGCCCAATGTGGGACTCGATCCCAGGACTCCAGGATCATGACCTGTGCCGAAGGCAGTCGCTCAACCAACTGAGCCACCCAGGGACCCGCAACTACACTCTTGATAGCAAATTCAGTGTTCAAAATTAGTGATAAAATTTTAAACTTAAAAACAAACTTAGAGATTTACTAACCAACCCTGTCAAGTTTAAAATAAAAAAAACCTGACGGTGCCTGGGTGGCTCAATCGTTAAGTGTCTGCCTTGCCTTGGCTGGGGTCATGATCCTCGGGTCCTATAATCCACTATGTGTCAGGCTCTCTGCTCAGAAGCCTGCTTTCCCTCTCCCACTTCCCTTGCTTGTGTTCCTGCTCCCTGTCTTTCTCTCTGTCAAATAAACAAAAAAGATCTTAAAAAAACAAAACAAAACAAAACCTGGACCTACAATACGTATGTCTAATGTAGCTCAAGATTTCCTGTTACACACTGGATAAAATGATTGTTAATTAGGGCACACATTTTACATTATGTAGACTGTTTCAATTATAAAAATAAAAAAGGAAATTTCTACTGGTTGAGTATATGGAGAAAAAGCTATTCAGAAAAATGATTCAGAAGTTTTGTTGCAGTGGCTTCACGCTAATAATGGGGAATACAGATGAAAAAGGTAGGATAAAAATAAAATTGGTAGTTGGTCCTACCTCATAACATGCAAAGAAAATTAACTGAAGGTGGACGAAAACTGATCCAAAATCAATCCTTTAGGACCAAAGACCCACATGTAAGAGCTAAAACTCTAAAACTCTTAGATGAAAATAGGGGTAAATACGAGACTCTGGATTTGGCAGTGATTTCCTAGATATGACTCCAAAAATTAAAATAAGTTACACTTCGGAAAAATTAAAAATTTTGTGCATCAAACGTTACTATCAAGAAAGTGAAAATATTACCCACTGAATGGGAGAAAATATTTGCAAATAATAAACTTAACAAGGGGTTAGTATCCAGAAAATACAAAAAATTCTTACAACTCAACAACAAAAAAAGACAAGCTAATTTAAAACCAGCAAAGGACCTCAATAGTCCCCTCTCCAAGAAAGATAAACAAATGGTTAACAGGCACATGAAAAGATGTATCACTTATCATCAGGGAAATCAAATAAAAATCACAATAAAATATAACTTCACACCCACACTAGGACAGCTATAATGAAAAACAAACAAAATATCAAGTGTTGACAAGGATATAGAGAAACTGGAACCCCCTTAGATATTGCTGATGTTTGGCAGTTCCTCAAGGAGTTAAAGATAAAGTTCTACTCCTACATATATACTCACAAGAAGTAAAAAAAATGAAAAAGAAAAAAAAAGGTGGTCAATAAACACTTGTAAACAAATGTTCAGAGCAGGGCTACTCACAACAGCCAAAAGGCAGAAACAACCCAAAAGCCCATCAACTAATAAATGGAAGAACAAAATGAAGTAATTCTATAAAACGGAATACTATTCAGCCATAAAAAGGAATGGAGCACTGATACATGATATGACATGGACAAACCCAAAAATATGCTTGGTGAAAAAAATCAGACTAAAAGATCCTGTATTGTATGATTCCACTTATACAGAACATCCAGAACAGGTAAATCCATAGAGGTCGAAAGCAGATTAGTAATTGCCAAAAGCTGTGTTAAGGGGAAATGGAGAGACTACTTCATGGGTACCACAGGTTCTTATGGAGTGACTAAAGACATTTTGGAACTAGGTAAGATAGTTGCACAACACCGTGAATGTATCAAATGCCACTGACGTGCACATTTTAAATGGTTAATTTTATGTTATGTGACTTTTACCTCAATAAGAGGATGAAGCTGATGTTGACATGAAAGATTATGAAGATGATGATGATGATGAAATCAGACTTAATATTTTGTGAGCACTAACTCCCTTGTCTGACACATTGCCTGGATTTTTATATTCATTCTCTCATTTTATTAGAAGTCAGAAATAGGAGTAGTATATTAATAATAATTATCCTCTTTATCCTGACTATACAGATGACAGAATTTTGACTTAGAAAGGCTAATTAATTTGACCACTGTTACAATGCGAATCAATGGCCTACGTGACATTAAAAATCAGTCTGTCTGCTATTGTTGGTTAGCTGACCCAACCACCATTTCCAACCGAGTCCTTCCTAGCCACCTTCCATCCAAAGGACAAAATGCTGAGATGTAAGCAGAGGTAAGCTCTGCTTTCCAAAAAAAATGCTACCTCTTTGCTATTTGAACAGTAGCAACTGCCACAACCACTGTGTAACCATGAAGAAAAAAATTAAGGGAAGCTCAGAGATAGCCAATGAAAAGCCACTCGGCTTTCAGCAGAAGTTGCCTAATTAGTTTTCTTGGGGAGGAAGAAGGAAGCAGGAGAGACCCAATTTGTTTAACCCACTGTCATAGGACCTTCTGTTATTTGAAGTTAAAAGCATCTCTATTGACTCACTGATGCCAGACCAAGGCTTTAATCACTACACCACAGCAACTGTTCAGGCTTATATACATCTTAAGCAGTGATTAAAATTTCTTTATTATCAAAACTTCCATAGAAAACTAAGATTGCTATTCTTTACATCATTGATCCTTTTTATCCATATCAAAGTAATAGGTATGGCAATATGATTTTTGAGGAATTCAGAGTTTCTTAGGAATACAACTGTATGTTAGAGAACAGACTATACAAGTAAGCAAGGGAGTACTGACAGCTCTGTCTTCCTCATTAACCCACACTCCTTCCTTTTTCCTCCTTTCTCCAGTTATCTTTTGAAGTCTCAGTTTAGAAGTCAGCCTCACCTGACAACTGGTTAGGTACAGTGTTGTAACTAATAAAAATGGATTTTTATACGATCTGTTGTGCACCATCCATCACTCTATATACAATACCCTAAATCCAACAGGAAGTATTTTTTGTATATATATAATTTTATAACCAAATAGACGTTTTGTTATTAAAAAGTTATATAGGAAGGCACCTGGGTGGCTTTGTCAGTTCAGCATCTAACTCTTACTTTAACTCAGGTCATGATCTCGGGGGTTGGGAGACCGAACCCTGTGGTGGGCTCCTGACTGAGTGTGGAGTCTGCTTAAGATTCTCTCTCTCCCTCTGCCTCTCCCCTCCCTTTCATGTGCATTCTCTCTGTTTAAAAAAAATATATATATACAAATAAAATGTAAACTCTCTAGTGTGAAACAAAACACAATGGTCTGATACAAACACACCTCAGGGAAAAATTTTAATGTTCAGGACACCTGGCTGGCTCAACTGGTAAGCAGGTGACTCTTAATCTCAGGGTCATGAGTTGTAAGTCCCAAACCGGGTGTGGAGCCTACTTTAAAAAAAAAAAAAATTGAAACAACCTAAAGGTTCTGGTAAACCAGTCTGGTATACTCGTGCAATAAAAGGTTTAAAAATTTTTAATGTTTAATCACATTTTAACTTTATTCATAAATTTTATCATTTCCATTTTTCCAACTCTTGAGCATAAATGCTGGGTACTGCTATTATTAAAGAGTGTTGTCCCATAATTAAATGGGTTTTCTTTATTTTTTAATTTAGAGAAATAACTTCTGTAGGTACAGCAATAAAAGCTTAAAAAATAATAATAATAAAGTTCATTAGAACCAACATTCTAGAAAACCCATTTTAGAACGTATCATAGGGGGTCAAGGGCAGGCTGCCCTGGGACAGGTCACTTTGGCATAAGATTACTTTAAGTTAAAAGTAATCAAAACCCAGCAGACGCAGGAAAAACTCAGCCTCCCCCTCAACTGCTAAGCTGGTAATAAGAGCCTGAACCAGGAAAAGAGCTATTAACAGAGGCTCCCCTTTACCTAAGGAACTTAATTGTAGAACTCTGAAACCTTGTTTTTCGAAACATCTCCTTTCAGCTTCTTGCTATTGAACTTTCTCCCCTTCGTATCCTTAGAACCTACCTTTTATCTTAGCTCACTGTTGCCTCACTGTCTTTGGAATTTCATGTCTGCATGGACTCCCCATAGGTACACCGATTAAATTTGATTCTTCTCCTGTTAATCTGTCTCACGGCAATTTGATCCTAAGTCCAGCTAGAAGGAACACCGTGCGAGGAAGGTCTTCCTCCATGACACTATATATCAACCTTTGAATTTTAAATATATAAGTATCAATATATTAATTTAAAAATAAAACATAATGCATCACAATCTCTTTTCAAAAACGGGAGGCACACACAGGAAATCAAAGAACTATCTCAATGGTTTGTAATTCAGCCACAGAATTAAGCAAACAATAAAAAACTTTACTATTCAAAACTTGTTCCCAATTTCAGTCTTGAGATATTTTTTCAATGTGAGAAAGGTGATTTTTAAAATCCTTTTTAATCATATAAACAATTACAACTTACAAGGAATAGGGTGATATAAAGGAAGAAAATGGGATAGGGGAGCTAGTGGTAGTAGGACTTACTTTACAGCTTTAGATAGGTTTAGCAATGAAAGTGCTTCATGGATGCTTAAAGGATGAAACAGAGGGTGTTGTAAGTTTCCTCAAACTGCCATAACAAATTACCACAAATGGTGGTTTAAAAAACAACAGAAACTTATTCTCTCACAGTTCTGGAACCCAGAAGTCTGAAATCAAGGTGCTGGCAGGACCATTTCCCTCTGAAAGCTCTAGGAGAGGATCCTTCTTTTCCTCTTCCAGTATCTAGGGGCTCCTGGTGTTCTTGGCTTGTGGCTATCTGCCTCCATGTTCACATGGCCTTCTTCCTGGCATCTTTCTGTGTTGAACAAAGATGCTCCTCATTGGATTTAGGGCCTTATTTGATCCAGGATGATCTCACCTTGAGATCTTTAATTACATCTGCTAAGATCTTAAGATCATATTTTGGGATTCCATATATTTTTCCAAGAGGATCATTACTCAACCTACTACACAGAACCAGCGAGGTCAAATGGTATGTGTTGGGACTGAAGAAGTAGGCAGTCACCAGGGCATTCTATGCCATTATAAGGAGTTTGAATTATAAACACAGTGGGATCTATTAAATATAATGGGAAGCCAAGATCTCATTAATGTTACACACACACACACACACACACACACACACACAGAGTGCTTTGTGGAGAATAAATCAGAGGAGCTGACAGACCAGTTAGATGTTGTTACAATAATTCAAGCAAGAGATGAGATGAAGATTTGGCCTAGAAAGGTATGGAGATGAAGAGGATTAGACAGCTGAGATGTATTTTGGAGACAGAATAAATGGAATTTAACGATAGTTGGGTGTAGGAAGGGGAGGCAGGCATCAAGGATGATTTAACTTCTAATTTGAGTAATTGGGAATATCATTTACTCTCATTGAAAGGACTGGCAAAGAAACAGGTAAGATGGAAATAAGAACTACAGAAGTCCAGATCCATATCTATGTATGTCTTGGGCTGTGTCTGAAAACAACAGTGACTTACGAGGTTTTAAGATTCTATGAGTTCAATGGACAGTTCTTCCAATGGTAGCACCAGGACTCAGTCATATGGCAGGCAGACTGGCTGCAGAAGTGAACTTGTATGAGATGGAACTGAGGAAGCTGAACCCTGTTGGGATAATTGAGCCTCTCCACACAGGACTGTATTCTCAAGGAGGTCAGGTGGGCTTTCTTCAGGGCATTGTGCTCTCGGTGTTCTAAGAGACAGCAGAGCGATAAGGCCTCTTGAGGCCTTGCTCAGAAATTGCAATAACATTTTCATAGAATTTCCTGGTAGTCAAAGCCAAGTCACAAGGCCAGTCAGGATTTATAGGTGAGGGGAACAGACAGCCCATCTTGCTGGAAAAGAGCTGTAATATCTGACAATATTATGAAATCTGTACTCTACTCCAGGTGGAGTAGAGAAACACAAAAGGGTTTTAAGGTGTGGAGCAACAACAACAAAATCAATTCCCATTCAGGATTAGAAACCCTCAGAAAACTATATATAAAAGGCAACTTTCTCAATGGACAGAGGACATCTATAAAATATCCATGGGCAGCATCATACTTAATAAAGATTCCCCCCAATAACAGGAGAGAAAGAAAGTAGGAGCTGTGGGGAGGTGGTATTATAGAAGATGAGAAAATATTTGCAAATCAGGGGCGCCTGGGTGGCTCAGTGGGCTAAAGCCTCTGCCTTCAGCTCAGGTCATGGTCTCAGGGTACCTAGGATCGAGCCCCGCATCAGGCTCTCTGCTCAGCGGGGAGCCTGCTTCCTCCTCTCTCTCTCTCTTTCTCTCTCTCTCTGCCTGCCTCTCTGACTACTTGTAATCTCTATCAAATAAATAAATAAAATCTTCAAAAAAAATTTGCAAATCAAATAATTATGTATAATTATTTTATACATAAAACTTTAAAAAAACTCAAGATTCAATAATAAGAAAACAACCAAATTTTAAAATGCACAAACTTTTGAATATCCACTTCACCAAAGAACATTTAAGCAAGGCAAAACAGGCATACAAGAAGATAGTCAATATCACTAATCATTTTTAAGATGCAAATTAGAGCCATAAATACTTGTATATTACTTTTACCGCATTTTTATTTGTAACAAAAACTAGAAACAATCTAATGTCCATCAACAGGTAATAGGAGAAACAAACTGATGTGTAATTAAAAGAGAATTCAGCTAAGGAACAAAAATGGATGAATTACTGACACAAACAATACAGATGAATTTCAAGATATCTTTGAGTAAAATCAGACAAAAGAAATACATACTAATGTTTCTCCATTTAAATAAAATCCTAGAAAATGTAAATCAATTAATAATGAAAGAATACAGATCGGTGGTTGCCTAGAGATGGAGACGGAGGTAGGCGAGATAAATTAAAAGGAGATATAAGAAACTTCTGGGGTAGTAGATATGTCTAATATTTTAAGTGTAGTGATATTTTTTAGGGTATATGGATTAAAAGTTTTCAAATTGTACCCCAAAAATGTGAAGTTTATTGTACATTAATTATACCTTAATAGCTATTTTAAAAATTATAAAAGTTAATATTAAGAAAATGAATAAGGGGTGCCTGGGTGGCTCAGTTGGTCAAATGTCCAACTCCACGTTAAGACTCAAGTCATGGGGCGCCTGGGTGGCTCAGTGGGTTAAGCCGCTGCCTTCGGCTCGGGTCATGATCTTGGGGTCCTGGGATCGAGTCCCGCATCGGGCTCTCTGCTCAGCAGAGAGTCTGCTTCCCTCTCTCTCTCTCTCTGCCTGCCTCTCCATCTACTTGTGATTTCTCTCTGTCAAAAAAAAAAAAAAAGAAAAAGACTCAAGTCATGATCTCCTGTGTCCTGAAAATCAAGCACCAGTTGTTGGGCTCCATGCTCAGCAGGAGTCTGCTTGGATATTATTCTCCCTCCCTCAGCCCCTCCCCTCACTTGGCACTTCTGTGCACATGTGTTCGTTCTCTCTCTCTCTCAAATACATAAATAAATAAATCCTTTAAAAAATGAACAATCAAGCCACAGACTTAGAGAAAATATGTGCAATACATAACTAAGAATTTATATCCAGAAAAAATGTGAGAAATTCCTACAACTCAGTGATAAGAAAATCAAACAGAAACGATTCACAAAAAGATAAATGAGAAGCAAATAAGCAAATGGAAAAAGTTCTTAAATCATTAGTCATCAAAGAATTATAAATTAAAACCACTTCACACTAACAATAATCACTAAAATTAAAATGTTTGTCAATGCCAAATGTTGGTGAGGCTGTGAAGCAACTGGGAGTCTGATGATTTCATAGAAAGTAATATACCCCTACCTTACAATGCAACAGTTCTATCTCTAGATATAAACCCAAAAGAATAAAAAAAATCCTTATTAGTTGTACAGTCTTCAAAAAGAATGCATACAAAGTCTTTATTTATAATTACCAAAAACTGAAACAACGCAAATGTTCATAAACAGGATGGGTAAACAAATTATGGTGCCTGGGTGGCTTAGTCAGTGGAGCATCTGACTTTCGGTTTCAACTTAGGTCATGATTTCATGGTTCATTAGATACAGCCCAACATTGGGCTCCGTGTTCAGCAGGAGTCTGCTTGGATATTCTCTCTCCCTCCGTCCCCTTTCCCACTCTCGCTCTCTCTCTAATAAATAAATAAATCTTAAAACAAAACAAAACAAAACAAAAAAGCCCCAGAGTATGGTATATCCATAGAAGAGAATGGTATTCTGTAATGAAAAGAATATAATATTGACACACGCCAACAACATGGATAAACATGAAAAATACTCTGCACATAAAAAGCCACGTATAAATATACTCTATAACTCAGTTTATATTAAATTTTAGAATTGGTAAAAACTAATCTATGCCAGAAGAATCCAGACGGTGCTTTTCGATGGAGGGTGGGAGAGACAGGGATTCACTGTTAAGAGACAGAAAGGATCTTTCTGAGGGGACAGAAACATTTTATATCTTGATGGAGGTATGAATTACATTTATGTGTGCATTTTTCAAAATGAATACTGTATGCTTAAGGACCAAGTAAATTATATTTACATTTAATAATACATTGATTAAAAATGTATTACGCCCGGGCGCCTGGGTGGCTCAGTGGGTTAAGCTGCTGCCTTCAGCTCAGGTCATGATCTCGGGGTCCTGGGATCGAGTCCCGCATCGGGCTTGATAAATTTACTGGTATCCTAGAAATTATACTGAAATGCATATATTTTCTTGTATTTCCTTGTATATGCCAGGTATTAATCAAAAAGATTCAAAAAGATTTCCTGATAGTATCCTTGTTAGGTTTCAACAGAGAAAGAAAAACCTAAATATACTACAAAAATGAAAGCATACACCTACCCACCCACCACACACACCCCAACTGTATTAAATAATCACTAAAGTTTCTCTGATCTATTTAGATTATAGAAAAAAAAGAATACTTGTTGTTTGTTAAATATTTTAACTGCCTTCTCTGGCCCCAGAAAGCAAAGGCTATTACCTAAAATCATACTTTTACTCAAACTACCACAGAAGAAGCTTATAATTTTAGAAGAGTTATAATCTGATCTTTCTTAAAGGAATTATCAAGACATATGTTGCTAAACATACATTTTAACCAATGCCAGGATATTTGCCAGTGACACTGAAAAAACAGGTTTCCCATGGCAGGGTTAGTAACTCTGATAAAACATTCTGATGAGGGGGTGCCTGGGTGGCTCAGTGGGTTAAGCCCCTGCCTTCGGCTCAGGTCATGATCTCAGGGATCCTGGGATTGAGTCCCGCATCAGGCTCTCTGCTCGGCAGGGAGCCTACTTCCCTCTCTCTCTCTCTCTCTCTCTGCCTGCCTCTCTGCCTACTTGTGATTTCTCTCTCTCTCTCTCTCTGTCAAATAAATAAATAAATAAATAAAATTAAAACAACAACAACAAAACATTCTGATGAGGGAGTGAGGGAGAAGGGTGCAATTACTATCTTAAAGTATTTAGGGGGTTTTCATTCATGCTATAATTACTTCCTACCAGCACAGATGATTCCAAATTAAAAGCAGTGTTTTCTCATTAGGTCTCAAAATATGTGTGCCCAATCACAATGAAAATGGCTTTAATTTAAACTTAAAAACAGATTTTAAAAGTGTAAGAATGAAATTTAAAAGAAATTAAAAATCCACTATCCTGATATAACCACCACCACCATTTTGGTACTAATTCAGTTTAAGACTCTATGCACAAACTCACACAGACACATTCTTTACATAAGTGGAATATCATATATGCTATTTTTAATGAGCATAACGATTTAAGTAATTGATTTTGTTTTCTCTTTTTCTTTCCTCATCTCTTACTCTCACCAATGCTAACAATCAGATATGTGTCCTTTCCTATCTTTATCTGGGCTCACTGCATCAAATACAATTATACATATATAGCCACATGTAGACCTACCTAGCTACATACATACATACTGGTGAGAGAGAGTTGTTATTCAGGTAACAACAATAGGATCTTATTGTAGATGTTTCTCTGTATTATGCTTTTCCCACTTTACAGTAGAAATCCCTCCAAGTTAACTAGTAGATCATTTTATTTAAATGCTTAACAATATCCCACGAAAAATGCATTCTAGCCTTCCCCTACAGATAGGTATTCTTTTTCTCCCCAGAACTACATTATGCAAGAATTGCTGTATTAAATAATTATGTACATTTAACATACTTATCCTCTTATTTCTAAGAGGCAGAGTCCTGGGAAGGACTGAGTAGGACAAAGGTACTCTCAATATCAATGGCCCTTGCCAGGTATTAATCAAAAAGATTGTAATAATTCTAATTTTTAATTTCAGATTTCAGAATGTATAGGTACCCTTCTTCCCAAATCCCTGCAGCAATGAGTGTTATTGTTTGTTGAAGTATCTCTAGAAGTTAGACATTTTAAACAATCTCTTGGCTGAAAAAGAAAAAAAATAAAACCTTGAGATGGTGGTTTTTTAAAAGATTTTATTTATTTGACACAGAGAGATCACAAGTAGGTAGAGAGGCAAGCAGAGAGAGAGAGAGAGAGAGAGAGGAGGAAGCAGGCTCCCTGCCGAGCAGAGAGCCCGATGCGGGACTCAATCCCAGGATCCCTGAGATCATGACCTGAGCTGAAGGCAAAGGCCTAACCCACTGAGCCACCCAGGTACCCCAAACCTTGGTATGATTTTTTAAAAAAGGAAATATCTGAAGATACAGAATACCTGAGTGCACAGAGGCAAACTCTGGTGGGAAGTACATGCTCACAGAAAGAAGGGGAGCCAAAACTCTGTGAAGCAGGTCCTCACTCCAAAGCTTTTAATATGGCGCTAAGTGCACTAGCAGAGTAGACACACCAGAAGCAGCAGGAAAGTAAAAGTTGGGAAACCATGGAAGTGGAAGACAGTTGGTATATTAAAATACTCCAGAGAAACAGAACAGAAATAGGATATATAGAAAGATATATAAGATAGATATATAAGAGATTTATTGTGGAAATTGGCTCACATAATTATGGAGGCTGAGAAACCCCACCATATGCAATCTACAAGCTGGAGAACCAGGAAAGTGAATGCCTCCCAGGCAAGCCTTGAGATAAGTGCAGTCTGGCCAACACCTTGACTGCGACCTCAAGGACACCCTGAGCTAGAACCACCGGGCTAAGCCGCTTGTCAGATCCCTGACCCTCAGTAACAGAATGAAATAATAAATGTTTGTTTTTTACTGCTAAGTTTGGGGTAATTTATCACACATCAACAGATAATACAGCATCCAAGGCCAAAATAAATATTAACAGTTCCATTTATTAAGTAGTTAGGTCTAAAAACCTTAGTAAGTATTTATGTACTGACAACTTAGTAGCCATTTGAAAAAAACAATAGACATAAATTAAAAGAAAAATACTTGTATTTCATTCCTAGATAAATATAATTACTTACTAATGTGATATGTGTGCCTGCCTGCTAGGACACTGCATAACAATTCAAACATCTAAATTAGACTCAAATCTAATTCCTAACCACACTGATTTTCTAAATTAATACTTCTTTTTCTTTTTCTTTTTTTTTTAATCATAGCAAACACAAAATTCCCAGCTTTGTTATGACACCACTGAAAGGGAAATACGGAAATTAGTAAAACAGAATGCTACTTTTTCAAGGATCTTACAATCTAATGAGAAAAACATACACTAACAACGAACCATAACACAAAGTAGAATGAAAGGAGTCCTATGACTCTATGATAGATACAAAACAAGTATTTCTGCTATCAAAAAAAAAAAAAGATTTGATGTTAATTAGTAATAGAGTAATATTTCCCTTTACCCAGCACCTTCAGAAAAAAACTTCCACATAATACAAAATTTAGAAATCCAGAAATAAAACACTTAAGGAGTACACTATAACCTTAAAGCCTTATTTTTACGAATGAAGAAACACAATTCTAGGAGGTGAACTCTCTGACCCTAGTTTCCATAGAGTCCATGGCAGACGATTTACAACAGTATGTGACAGAGACAGAAGGCATATGAAACGTTAAGAGAAAATATAAAAGCAAAACTCTCCTACCTTTTCTTCCTTGTCAAATACCCAGTCAGAAGAGAAAAGAGAGGCAACATTCATCTTTTGTATTTGCTTACGTATTAGCAAAAGGCTTAAAAATGTATAATATGATCTCACGTTCTTCAAAGTGCCTTTACAGTCAGCTTTCCTCACCTGGGCAACCACCACCTAGTCAAAAGCTTCAGGATTATTGCCAGGATTACTGCAATAGCACTTTTCACCTCTTAACACATTATTTATTTTGCATATTGTCTCTCTCCTCAAAAAATAAGCTCTATGAGGCCAGAAATATGATTGTGTCCTACTTATATCTCACTGATTTTCCTTAGTCGAATACCTAGAAGAGAGTCCGAGATACAGCAGCCATTAAATTTGTACATAATGAACTGAATGAATGAAAGTTACAGACAAAAAGGTGAGAAGGTACTGCAGGCATAATTTCTGGTCCCTTGTGTACCAAACCTTCTCTCAGACAGTCGAACACTAATCCAGGGACTGCAATGAAGGAATTATGATAGATATGATTAACATTCCAGTCAGTTCATTTTTTTTTAAGATTTTATTTATTTATTTGACAGAGAATAGGCAAAGGCAGGCAGAGAGAGAGGGAAGCAGGCTCCCTGCTGAGCAGAGAGCCTGATGTGTGGCTCCATCCCAGGACCCTGAGACCATGACCTGAGCCAAAGGCAAAGGCCTAAACCACTGAGCCACCCAGGTGCCCCAATCTTTTATTTCTTTAAATACAGTTATGTTAATTCTTAATTCTGGTATTTTTTAGTACTTTTAATTCCTATACCTAACATTTTTGCAGGTTTCTGCTATACTTCCTTCCTACTTCTTACTAAAGGTACCTTGTACGTTTGCTTATCTTTGTGTTTGTGAGTAATGATTTATGGAGACTACCTGAAGCCTCAGGAAAAGGTAACTATCTCCAGATAGGATCTGCACCTGCTTCTATTGAGAAGATTAAAAGAGTGCTATACATCCAGAACCACCTAAAACTAAAATCACACAGTAAGGTCTCCTGAATAGCCAAGTATTAAGAATCTGATTACCAAATATAAATAAGCAACAATACACGGCTGAAACCTCTCAAGAATGGGTTTTCTTCCCTTTCTCCTTTAGTAATTTGCCAATGCAACTCTTCCCACAGTAACCCCAGAGGTAGGGATTCATTCTGTTTTATAATTATGCTGAGAATGAATCAATTTCAGGTCTAGCTTTCATAAATTTTTGTGGGCATCTTTTAAAAATTCAGCCCTTTTAGTAATTTTCAGAATATGTTTCGGAAGAAAAGAAAGGAGGAGGGCTGGAATTAGTATTATAGACCTAGCTCACATTCACTAGGAGAACAAGAGTACTTGCTACATATCTACATATTAAAACTATACCCATTCCATCTCATATGGCAGTTTCTCACAAAACTAAGTAAACCAGAATCTTCTTTTTTTTTTTTTTAAGATTTTATTTATTTATTTGACAGACAGAGATCACAAGTAGGCAGAGAGGCAGGCAGAGAGAGAGGAGGAAGCAGGCTCCCTGCTGAGCAGAGAGCCCGATGCGGGACTCGATCCCAGGACCCTGAGATCATGACCTGAGCCGAAGGCAGCGGCTCAACCCACTGAGCCACCCAGGCGCCCTCACAAAACTAAGTAAAAACTGAAATTACTCTTATATTTTTCTAGCAAGACTGTTGTTCTTTGAGACTGGCTACACGGAACTCCAGTTACATATGACTTATAATTACAGTGAAGAAAAACAGATTCATGTTACCTAATTCCATGAAACTTAGTCTCTTTTAAATCATAAAAACTTCAAGTAACTTCTACTCTTGCACTTACCACACTGCATATTAATTGGTTTAAGGTATTTCTTGGCTCATTAAGAGGAAAGACAATAGTTCACTGCTACAACGTTTGGTACCTCATGGATGCTTACTAAGTAAGTTTTGAATGAATAAGCAAATAAATACGTAAAAACACATTAAATACTACTGCCTTCAAAATACTGTTCCACAACAAATAAAGATAACGTCACAGTAAAGAGGTTACCACAGTTTCACTAATAATAAAAAAGCTATATAAAATTCATTGGCAAAACATAAAAACAACTGAGTAAAAACAAACACACACCAAATTTGAGGGCTCAATTTAAGTAAAATGAAAATGTGAATAAGAAAAGCATGATTAAAAACACAATGCATTCAACCTCAGGGTACAGTGGGTGGGAGTCAGGCACCAAAAACATACACAATGTAAGCCCACCATCATATGCAAAAAGGCTTGAATATAAACAGGAAGATGCAAATAAAAAGCATAGTGAGTTATAATCAAAGATCTAACAGACTGGTAAAACCTAAAAATGAGCCATAGAAGTGAAGGGGAGAATGCAATGCACAGTAACTTTCATAAGCTGTCAGTGAGAGTAAATCATATAGCCATTTTGTAAAAAAGTTTTGCATTATCTGAACATACATATATCCTATGATCTAACAACTGTGCTCCAAGGCATATATCCTAAAGAAAATCTTGTACATGTGTACCAGGAGACAACAACATACAGAATTGTTCATAGCAGCCTAGTCATAATGGCAAAAAAGGATAAAAAACTGAAAAGCCTGTATCAACTACAAAATGGATAAACACATTTTGGCATGCTAATATACTGGAATACTATACAGTAGTGAAAATTAAGAAGGTACAATTATATGTAAAGCAAAAAAAAGCACATCAAGATTTAAAATGAGTGATTCAATTTAGGTTTACATAAAGTCAAAGCTTAAATCTTAAATAAAACCTAAATCAGAACACATGTACAAACATACATATATAATACAGTAAGAAAATGCTTAACAAAGCATGAAATTATAGTTACTGGGGAGGAGTCAGAGGACAAATATAAGATGGAGCTTACAAGAGGTTTCAAAAGGTCATGGATGTCTTATATTTCTAAAGAAAGTTAATGAATAAATAGATATTATTCCTTATACATACATAAAAATATGAATATATATTCTTTGGATGTATACTTTACACTAGAACATTTACTTGTTTAAAGATTTTATTTATTTCTTTGAGAGAGAGTGAGCAAGCACGTGTACACACGCACATGTGCTGTGGGAGAAGAAGGGAAGAGAGAGAGAGAGGCAGACTCCCTGCTTAGCATAGAGCCCGACTCAGGGCTTGATCTCAAGATCCTGACTGAGATCATGACCTGAACCAAAACCAAGAGTCAGACACTTAACTGACTGAGCCACCCAGGTGCCCCTGCAATAGAACATTTAAATACCACGTGATCCAAAAAAGGAATGCATATATACATATTTATATATGCATTTATATATGTAAAAGGAAAAATAAGTATAGAGGTTAGGCTTCCAAAAATTACACTAGAATAAAAAAGTAGGTTTTACTTACCCATCTGCTTTACCTATCAGAGCACTCATTTCCTCAAAGAGATGGACATAATAAGTTTCAATGCTTAAAGTATATAACTGAAAGAATGACTATTTTTAAATTGAAATGACCTCAGACACTACTTGTCAAGGAAAGTTACTTAGTTCATGGTCTTGACATCACCTAAATATACCACTTTAATAAAATAACAAACTATATCAAGTTTATTTTCCCTAAAAGGCAGTCATTGAGTTACTGAGTCAAAGTTCAACTTACTAACATTTCCTTAAACATTTACAAAATGACTGGAGTCTAAATACAATAGAAGTCATTACCTCTGCTCATACTGGCACTCAGATCAGTTACTGCTCAAAACAGCAATGGCACCATAACCAGTTCTTTCCATTAACATTTTCCTCAAAAGGTATCAAGAAACTTAATGTTGCATCATTAGTAATGTGGAAAAAATACGTATTACATTTTAAAGCTCCAGCAGAAAGGGGAACCTGGGTGGTTCAGTCAGTTAAGCACCCAGTTCTTAAATCATCTCACGTCAGGATCTCAGGATTGTGAAACTGAGCCCTGCAAGGCACTTTGTGTTTAGCACAGAATCTGCTTGAGATTCTCTCTCTCTCTCTCTCTCCCTCTGCTCACGAGCTCTCTCTCTCTCTCCCTCTGCTCACGAGCCCTCTCTCTCTAAAATAAATAAAATCTTTAAAAATAAAGAAATGTTCCAGCAGACAGAAGTAAAAAGTCTGTATTTCATCAAATTCCACACTGCATTTGACTACGAAATAAAAACTCTTCCAACACTTAAATAAACAAAAAAAAAAGGAAATAATAATCTATCTCACAATTTCAAAGACTGAATAAGTTATTAATGAATTCCACATAACTGATGTCAATTAAGTGCCTATTCTAAATAGTATCAGGAGCTACCTTCTTACCTGGGGAGGATAGTTGCTCTCTGAAGACCACCTTGAAGATTGGTCATTTGGTTTATCCACTAAAATGTTTCTGAAATAAAGAAAAGAAAATTATACAAATAATTAAAATTATAAGTGAATATGAATATGCAAAAAGAGGAATAATCTACCAGATGCTGAAATTATCAAAAAGTTATATAATGTCTGGAACTTGAACAAAAAGAGACAATTAAACAGAATAAGAAACAGAAAAATTCTAGTATATCTAAGATCTAAAAAATATGATAAAGGCAGCATTTCAAACAATGGAGAAAAGCAAGAAAAGATATACTTCTACTTAATACCCAAGTGCCAAAGTGAACAGGTGTGTTTAGAAATTTAAGGTAAGAAAATAAAATAAAATACCTAAGAATAAATAAATTCCACTTATACTTATTAGATATATTATTATATTGCACACAATGATATTGTTATATACTACATATAGGTATGTTATATTATGTATTATATGCAACATCATGTATGTATATGTATATGCATACAATCAATCTTTGGATCAAGAAGCTTTTTTAAAAAAAAAAAAGATTTATTTATTTGGGAGAAAGAAAGAGCATGGGTGAGAGCAGGGACAGAGAGAGAGAGAGTGAAACTTTAGCAGACTCCACACTGAGCATGGAGCCTGACACAGGGCTTAATCTCACAACACTAAGAGATCATGACCTGAGCCTAAACCAAGAGTCAGATGCTTAACAGACTGTCACCCAGGAGCCCCTAGATTAAGAAGTCTTTAAAGCACAAGGTCAAAAGCAGAACTGTGGGTGAAAAAAGGAAGTGATATAAGTAACTTTGGAAGATGGTGCTTTCACCAGAAATCATAAGGCTAAAGAAAAATGGAACCACATATAAAAACTGTACTGTATTTTGGTAAAGTTGTTTTTCACAGAAATACTGGTTAATTCTCAATCAGTTCACATGTATACTGGGGTTTAACAAATAAATAGATGGCAGATAGTGGAATTAAGCTTCTCACTTCAGTGTGGAAAGTTATAGAAAAGCAAAGGGAGTAAGGTTAGAATGAGCCCTGTGGACTGGACATCACTTGAACTAATGTTTAGTTTAATATGGACACAGATAAAAAGATATGAAAATAATTACAGATATGTATGTGCATGCATGCACAAACAACACACAAATAGTATTTGTTAGTTCTGTTCACTAAGTGGGACTAGAAGTGGTGACACCCCAGCAGCAGTGAACACACCCAGCACCCAGGTCTTGGTTTCTACCCAGCATCCCCTAAGAAAAGAAAACAGGGATTCTAGGGGAAATTGCTGGTTCTAGGACTGGAGCAGGTAATTCAAAAGATAAGCCTGGAGCACAGATTAAGAAATGAGAGAGATAAATTCATTTGCCTAAATATACATACACCTAAGAAGTGCTTAAACTATTATTATCTTCAACATACAGATTAAGAAATGAGAGAGAGAAATTAACTTGCCTAAATATACATACACCTTAGAAGTGAGGATTTTACTCTGAGGCAGTCTGACTCCAAAGCCAATGCTCTTAATTACTACACTATACAGCCTGAGAATTATTTCCACTTCTTGGAACTTAACCTAAAAAATAATCCAGGGCATGTAAATCATCCACATTCATCACAGCACAGTTTGTAGTAACAAATTGCAAGCAACCATATTCTGTCACTGTCAGGAATTAATTAGACAAATTATTAGATACCTGTCTTACAGAATACCCTGTACTCATGTTCTATAATCTAACTTTAAATGTAATTGAAAATTGTTCACTACACAGTAACTGAAGAGAAAAAAGTAGTTTAGAGTATATTTATGATGAATCATTGTTGTAAGTAATAATATTCATGCATGGAGAGAAAGACAAAGAGCATATACTAAATTGTCAATGCCACTTTCAATGAGATAATTTTTTGCCCTTTTGTACATTTCTAGCTTTCTAAAATTAACACATTTTAAAATTAACAAATTTTCATAATCAGTAGAAAAGGCGGATTTCGCAAAGATTTTATTTATTTATTTATTTGTTTATGTATATAGCAGGGGAAGGGGGAGAGGGAGAGAAAATCTCAAGTAGACGCCGTGCTGAGCAACAGAACCCAACACAGGGCTCAATCTCACAATCCTGAGATCATGACGTGAGCTGAAAACAAAAGCTGGACGGTCGACCAACTGAGCCACCCAGGTGCCTCAAAGAAGTGTTTTAAGAATGAATTACAGGGGAGGTGCCTGGGTGGCTCCTGGGTTTAAAGCCTCTGCCTTCCGCTCAGGTCCTGATCCCAGCCTCCAGGGATCCTCTCTCTTTATCTGCCTCTCTGCCTACTTGTGATCTCTGTCAAATAATAAATAAGGGCGCCTGGGTGGCTCAGTTGGTTAAGCAACTGCCTTCTGCTCAGGTCATGATCCTGGTCGGGATCGAGTCCCACATGTGGCTCCCAGCTCCATTGGGAGTCTGCTTCTCCCTTTGACCTTCTCCCCTCTCATGCTCTCTCTCACTGTCCCTCTCTCAAATAAATAAATAAAATCTTAAAAAAAAAAAAAAAAAAGAATGAATTACAGGGCACGTGGGTGGCTCAGTGAGTTAAGCCTATGCCTTTGGCTCAGGTCATGATCTCAGGGTCCTGGGATTGAGTCCCACATCGGGCACTATGCTTGGTGGGGAGCGTGCTTCCTCCTCTCTCTCTCTGCCTGCCTCTCTGCCTACTTGTGATCTCTGTCAAATAAATGAATAAAATCTTTAAAAAAAATTACAAAACACAAAATGAAGACAACCCTACATGAAAATACCATAATTAAAAGCTAAAGCTAAAAAGCTAGGATTTTTAAAAAATCACTTTGACATGAATGTTATAAAGCATGAAAGAAAATCTCACAAATTTAAACTATGATACAGTGGGACCACAAAAATCATTCATGTTAACAAATGACATGAGGGAGCTAACCAGTCATAATGTGAAAAGTGAGCAGATGGACCACTACATGCAAAGTCAAGGGGGCAAACAGTTGCAATATGTTGTGGTCTTGTGAATTTTGACATCCTTATTAAACAGCCTTCTGGAGATTCAACAGTTGGGTATCTGAAGCTAAAATTCAGGGAAATGCCAGAACCAAAAAACATGTATCTTTAGGGATACCAGTACAACATAGCTAAAATATTTAAAAAGTCATGACACTGATTGGGATGACCTAAGGAATGAAATGGAGCTAGTAAGCTCTTGGGGGGAGGGGGGTGTCTCAATCATTTTGGGGGTCTATATAAGAAAAGTTGAGAAAAGGAGACTAAAAAGGGACAAAGATGAAGAAAACAGAAACCCAGGAAGTATGTATGCCAAGTGAAAATACTTTAAGGAAAGAAGTGAAAGACCATGTAAAATGTTTCTGAGAAAACAGGGACTGGGGGGTATTCATTCTCATATGCCTAACTCCAAGGCTAAATGCTGCTACACACAAAATGCTTAATAAATATTTAATAATGATATAAACAAACAGGTAGCACTACAAAGAAAAAAATTAAAGTAGATACATCAAAGCATAAGATATATTACTTGTACTTATTACCTATAACTTAAAGCTTATACTAAACTGAAATAAAAATAAATGAGAAACTAGGCACCTGGCTGGCTCAGTCAGTAGAGCGTGCAACTTGATCTTGGGGTTGTGAGTTTAAGCCCTATGTTGATTAGAGAGATTACTTTAAAAAAGTATTTTTTAAATAAACAAATGAGAACTAAAATATAAACCAGAAAAAAAGTGAGGTTAGCCTGAGGGGATCTGGATAGATGGATGCTTGAAGATATTCCTGATAACCTCCAGTCCCAGCACTAGGTCAACTATTAGGTACCTCTCCTGAGCTCAGCAGGTGAAAGACACCAGAATCAGAAGTTTTAGAACCACGACAAAAGCTTGGCCATAGGAAAACCAAGAGATCCACAGACAGTTCTCTCCCATAAACAAAGGTATCAACAGCATGAGCATTTCTGGGACAATCTGCAAGTCTCCCTGGCCTACAAAGAGCTTTAGAAAGAGCTAACCTGGTAGACTTGGTTCCCTTTACCACTGAAGCTGAGACTGTACTTGCCCTCTTAGCTGAGGATATCCAGATACTGAGAGGATCTCCTGGTAACCCACAGAGAACCAACAACATAGAAAAAGACCTCCAGCCTACCCACTATCTGAGGTATGGCAAGTTTTACCCAAAGAGTACACAATATACAATAGTTTGTATAGGAGTATAAATGCACCAAAAAAGCCAAGAAAACATAAAAAAGAAGAGCGAGAAAAATCACGTTATCGGTTTTTATAAACCCTTCAAGTCCCTATAATTAAAAACAGTACGGAATGGCATAGGTACAGACCTAGCTCAGAGGGAAAAAAAAAACCCTAGAAATTGAGCCCAGTATAGACTAGAACTTACTATTTGATTAAGGGGATATTTTATTTCAGTGGGAAATAATAGTTATTAGTTAAATGATGTTTATACAACTGAATTATCTGTTGGGAGAAAACAAGTTAACTCTTATATGAAATTAATCCCAGCTGGGGCGCTTGGGGGCTCGGTGGGTTAAGCCTCTGCCTTTGGCCCAGGCTCCTGGGATGGAGCCCCGAGTCGGGCTCTCTGCTCGGCAGGGAGCCTGCCCCCCCAACCCTGCCTGCCTCTCTGCCTACTTGTGGTCTCTCTCTCTCTCAAATAAATATATATATATATAATTTAAAAAATAAAAAAAAAGAAATTAATCCCAGTTAATAATTTAAATATACATATATATATATAAATATTAGGAAAAGTATTTAGGGGCTAATAGAGACAACCAAAAGTGTTGGAAAGATCTTTTTGCCAAGAAATACAGAAGATGTAAAAGATAGCTATTAGATTATAAAAAACTTTTGAATTATGTGAAACACCTTAAAGAAAAACCAGAAACAATAGAAAAAAAATGCTTACAACTATTGTTTCACATTGAAAATAAGCCAAATACAATGAAAAGTAAGCAGAATGCATGTTATTGAAATCATTAAGATAGCCAGTAAACAGTTACAAAAATTTCTCTAAATCCCTGTATTTTGTTTGCAGGGAAAAAAATTAAGAATAAGATTTTCACCCATCAAATTGGTTAAATTAGATCCCTACAATCAGGAAATCAGGTAGAAAAGATGGACATGGAAAGTCAATGTGCAGCATCTATTAGACTTTTAATGTACAGGGGCGCCTGGGTGGCTCAGTTGGTTGGGTGTCCAACTCCTGGTTTTCGCTCAGGTCATGCTCTTGGGGTTGTGAGACTGAACCCTAAATGAGCTCCATGCCTGATGCGGAGTCAGCTTGGGATCTCATTCTCCCTCTCCCTTAGCCCCTTCCCCCGCTCTCTTTCTCTCTCTCTCTCTCTCTCTCAGGGGGGAAAAAAAAAAAACCTTCTAAAAACCCACAAACTTTCAGGATGCCTGGGTGGCTCAATGGGTTAAAGCCTCTGCCTTCAGCTCAGGTCATGATCCCAGGGTCCTGGGATGGAGCCCCACATCGGGCTCTCTGCTCAGTGGGGAGCCTGCTTCCTGCCCCCCCCACCTGCCTCTCTGCCTCCTTGTGATCTGTCTAATAAATAAATGAAATCTTTAAAAAAAAAAATGAAAAACTTTAAAAACCCCACAAATTTTCAATGTACATATTCTTTTGTTTAGCACTCTCATGTCAGAATCCATCCCATAAAAATGAAATTATCAGAGGCGCCTGGGTGGCTCAGTGGGTTAAAGCCTCTGCCTTAGGCTTAGGTCATGATCTCAGGGTCCTGGGATGGAGCCCCACGTCGGGCTCTCTGCTCAGCAGGGAGCCTGCTTCTCTTCCTTTCTCTCTGCCTGCCTCTCTGCCTACTTGTGATCTCTGTCTGTCAAATGAATAAATATTTGTATTTATTTTTATATATTTTTAAAGATATTTATAAATATCTTTTTAAAAAAATGAAATCATCACTACATAAGGAAATACATAGAAAGACTAGTATATATAAGTCTGTTTAATGCATTTTTTATAGCGCTAGAGAAAAGATTAAATAAATTATAGAACATATAAACCATGGAACATCATACTGCTATTAAAGAATATTTCAGTTCTATGTCAGCTAACTTGGAGAAATTTCTGCAAGTTATTTCTGTAACATACAAAGAAGCACGTACGATTCTATTGTTATTTAAAAGACCTATTATTTATATCTCTATATATAATTTATAAGCATGTATAGTATGATCCAATTCATATCAAATAATATAAAGCAAGCACAAATATAATAACCCTAAGATGAAGCATAAGTATTTTTCAGGGATTTTACTAATTTTCTATTTGTCATATTGTTCAGATTTTTGTAATAAAATTATTTATATAAACAGTAAAAATAATTATCATAAAAATATTACAGTTGAGATGGTGACAAACATTCCTTATTTGTGGCAAACTGACTACATTAAGATCAGATGATCAAAATCAGGCTCAACTTTTCTTTCTTTTTAGAGACAAAGGAGATGCAGAAGCAAACAGTAAGAGCTTATTGGCTCTTAAAAAAATTTTTTTAAGATTTTATTTATTTATTTGACAGAGAGAGAGTGATCACAAGTAGGCAGAGAGGCAGGCAGAGAGAGAGGGGGAAGCAGGCGCTCCGCTGAGCAGAGAGCCTACTGTGGGGCTCGATCCCAGGACCCTGAGATCATGACCTGAGCTGAAGGCAGAGGCTTAACCAACTGAACCACCCAGGTGCCCCTGGCTCTTAAAATTTTTAAGAAAGAGATCATCTCCCAAAGCTTTAAGTTGATTGTAGATTGTTTCTAATTCTCCCTCCCAGATGTTCCTTTAAGGCAGATGAGAAACTAGTTCAGGGCAGTGACTATTAATTAATAAGAGCCCTTCACCTACAATAACAGAGCCACTATGGACGAATTCTATAAAACATGTTCTTTTTCACTATCTTTCCTGGTGTACTTTCCAAAGACCTTATAAAACCCATCACCACTACTGATATAATAATAGTCTTCCTTCTTCGAATTCTCAGGACTAAGCAAGAGACATTAACCTCTCAGAGTACACACGTCAGGCACAATACCAGTTCTCTATCTCTGGTTTCTAAAAGGGGAACTATCCCATCTACAGCCTCTGCTGAAAAGATAGTGATGTTTTACACCTGTGACTTTCCCTAACAACTATTAAAGACAGCTAATCTAGACTGGCTAGTGATCAATGATAGGAAATGGCGATGGGCCAGTAAGAAAAGTTTAAGATAAAAAAAAAAAAAAAAGAAGTATAGGTAAACAGAACCACTGAAGCAGCAAAAAGATATACAGAGTAAGAATGAGAGGGAGAAGAGAAAGAATAACCTAGTTAGTAGTAAGATAAGAACGTAGCAGACATAAAAAAGAAATGACTCCAGGTAGCAACAACATGGCTTAAGTTCCAGTTACCAGGAGGCTCTGTTTCTACCAACCAAAGAAATGCATGACCCAACACCCTTCTAGATATTTAATGACCAGTTTTCACATTCTGACTATTGTCCAAAAAAATAAACGACAAGCAAAGAAAAAAAGTTACAGAAGACCCAATTCAGTATAGAAACTATACGACTCAAATAATAAAATTAATCTACTAAGGGAAGGTACCCGCCATTCTAAAATATATTTAAAATATAAAATGCAAATAATAACTGAGAACTGGTCAAGAGGAGCTGTTAAGGAAGATAGGTTGAGGACTAAAATGATTTCCCATTTTGACCAGTTTTTCTAAAATGTGCATTTTAATTTTAAAATACACATTTTCATTCCTACCAATGCAGGATGAAAACAAAAGACAATAAAAATGAACCACATTGGGTGCCTGGGTGGCTCAGTGGGTTAAGCCGCTGCCTTCGGCTCAGGTCATGATCTCAGGGTCCTGGGATGGAGTCCCACATCGGGCTCTCTGCTCAGCAGGGAGCCTGCTTCCTCTTCTTTCTCTGCCTGCCTCTCTGCCTACTTGTGTTCTCTGTCAAATAAATAAATAAAATCTTTAAAAAAAAAAATGAACCACATTAAGCTTCTTAGACACAGGATACAAAGACAAAGCTGTAACTGAATTCTTCACTTAGGACTATAGAAATTTACAGTGAAACACATGGACAAATGAAATATGAAATACAATGTTAGCTTTTCCAAGTTATGTCTCTATTTTGCCTATTTTTAAATGTACTAAATATATACTGCCAAATAACATCAGAAACAATCTATTAAAATTCATCATGAGAAGATAATTTACCAGACATTTTGAGTTCAAGTAAGCAAATTAAAAATCTTTTTTTGATTAAATATGCTCAAACCCTAAGCCTACTTGGCAATACCTTTTAAATCATTGCTCTTAAGAACACTTAAAATAAATATAAAAAGCAGCACTTGGGCAAAAAAATGGAACATTTAACATTTTTTTTCTGCTAATGGATGCTCAGGATACTTATCAGTAAGTCCAGTCGAATTTAAATTGAGTTTTAGATACTCAAAAGCTACCTCTAATTTTGATGTGAAAAGGTCAGTCAAGCAGAGTATTTAGGAATTCAAGTCTGGAATATTTTCCTTTTTGTAGTTAAAAAAACACCATACTAAAACCTGTGCCTCCTTTTGTTAAATGATGTGATAAAATGGAGCTAAAGATTAAAACTTTGACTAGGAATCACAAGATTATGGAGGTTGGCCACTAACTGGTTGGGTTAAACTTGTCACATAATCTCTCGGGGTTTTAATTCCTTCATCTTCAGTGCAAAGGGAAAGGTTAAATTCCTTGGTCTCAAGTTTCTTCTGGCTCTAATCAGAGCAGATGCATTGCACAATTCTGGAAACCACCACTCATGAGACCATGCTAACACTCTACAATCCTAAGAAAAGCCTTTTACATCCTTTATTCAAGGTATCATGCATAATCCTCTTCCTACATACCAGTAACAACACACAGCCCACTGACTGTAACAGAGCTTCCATTATGTGTGAACACTACTGGGGTACCACCATAATGGTATAAGAATGGGTACCTGGGGCCAAAAACATTAAGTTCTATTTTTTAATAAACAATAAATGGAGGTAGCATAAAACTTAAGAGACAAAAAATTATTCAATAAAAAAGTAATTCAAATGCAAAAATAGAAATCAACTAAAATCAATTTTGAATATCCACAGCTATAGAGCTAAAGAGCATACAATAAAAATTATAGCTTCTCCAAAAACCACTTATATCTGTACATACTGTAGAGGTTTTACCCCTTCCCAAATACTTCCCAGTTTTCACACAGAAACGTAGTAGAGAGGGGGCCTGCTATAAACTGAAGTTACTTAATTCAACAAACATTTACTGAGTTCTATATGCCAAACATATGCTAGGAATACAGTGAGGTAAGATAAGACAGGATCCCCAATTGTGATGCTAATGTTCAAATAAGAAGCACCTGAGGGGCGCCTGGGTGGCTCAGTGGGTTAAGCTGCTGCCTTCGGCTCAGGTCATGATCTCGGGATCCTGGGATCGAGTCCCGTATCAGGCTCTCTGCTCAGCAGGGAGCCTGCTTCCCTTCCTCTCTCTCTGCCTGCCTCTCCGTCTACTTGTGATTTCTCTCTGTCAAGTAAATAAATAAAGTCTTTTAAAAAAAAAAAAAGAAGTGCCTGAAAATAAACAGAGTTGTAAACAAGATGATTATAAACTATAAAAAGCATTATAAAAAAAACAAACAAGGAACTGACATAGAGCAGGGGAGTTCTTTAACTTGGGGTGGTTAAAAAAAAAAAAACTCTGAAAAAGTGCTAACTATTCTAATTTAAAGGTCTACGCACCTCATGTGCACTTGCTCCCTCTTGCCCTCTCTTCTCTCAAAAATAAATAAGCAAATTTTTCAAAAAAAAAAAAAAAAAAAAGAGGAACCAACAAGTTTAAAATTCTAGCAAGAGAAAATAATCTGACCAAAGAAATCTGAGAACTGGATGAAGTCAGATAATGTTCTCATAGGCTCCAAGATGAGATAAATGCAAAAAAAAAAAAAAGGCAGGCAATCTGTAAGGGGCTGAAAAACATTAAAAAAAAAATGGTGATTCTAGATTATAAGAGGATTTCAGAACTATCCCACAAACATTCTCTCACTTCTAGAAGAACAGAGACTGACTCTGAAATGAAACTACAGAGAAGAGAGAACTAATTAATAAGCAAAGCATAAAAATTGTCAACCCCAGGAGAGAGAAGATTCAGATTCTTCGTGGGCAGAGATCTAAGTCACATAGACCTCAAAAGTACAACAGAAAATACATTTAAAGGTGACTCTTCAAGAATTCATAGTTTCCAGGCTCTTGGAAAACACAGTTATAAAAGCAAAAAGTTCCAAAGCCCAAATTTCTTTAAAGAGTTCACAAAGCTCAAAAACCACATCCCTTCTGCCTATAGAAGTTCTTCCTTCTAAAACTACCGGAAAACCAAACCTGTTTAAACACTAGGAATTAAAATAAAAGCCTACAATAATATATTTTAGGAAAAATATCAAATGCGAAACAAATAATACTCTAACAGATAATAAAAATGTGAGAAAAATGTAACCACAAAAAAGACTATTATTTCAACATAACCTAACAGAAATTTTAAAAATAGTTGAAGTTTAATAAGGAACAATAAGTCAAAATTACAACAGCTCAGAAATATTATGACTAGAAAATAGGAAGCACTATTATGACTTTCCAATGAAAACCCAAAATCAGAAGAAAGAAATGATAAAGATTAGAGGAGGAACAAACAAAACAAACCAAAAGAAAAAACAACAACAATAAAAAAGGTCAATGAAACTAGGAGCTGGTTCTTTGAAAAAGTCAACAAAATTTATAAACCTTTAGCCAGACTCATCAGACAAAAAGAGGACACAAATAAAATCAGAAATAAAAGAGGAAAAATAACTGACACATGAGAAATACAAAGGACTGTAAGAGAGCATTATGAAAATTATATGCTAACAAACTGGACAACCCAGAAGAAATAGATAAATTCTTACAAACGTATAATCTCATGAACAAATTATCAGCAATGAAATTGAATCAGTAATCAAAAAATTCCCAATAGGGCACCTGGGTGGCACAGTCAGTTGAGCAGCCAACTCTTGATTTTGGCTCCAGTCATGATCTCAGGGTTGTGAGACTGAGCCCTGGGTGGGTGCATAGGGTTCTGAGCTCATCACTGAGTGTCCTTGTCACTCTCCCTCCTCCTCTGTCCCTTCCCGGATCTCCACAGCTCAGGCCAGCACTTTCTCTCCCTCCCTCTCAAATAAATAAATAAAGTCTTAAAAATACACCCACACAATAAAATAGACTCCCTCTCCCCTCCCCGCTTAAAAAAAAAAAAAAAAGCCTAATAAAGAAAAAACAGATTAGAAAGTGAGTAAACATAATGAAACAGATACAAAAGGAAGGAACAGTAAGTAGGTGATTCAATCAGTATATAATTGGAACCAGACAGGTATTTCAAACTGTGCTGCAAGCAAATCTTCCTAAAATAAGACCTGAATCTACACACTGAAAGAAAGCGCTATATTAGGGAAATTCAACCCAGTATATTTCTAATACAAATTACTAGACTTAAAATTTTTTTTTCTTAAGTTATTTACACATCCAGGTAAAAAGACCAAGTTACTTAAAAGAAAAAGAAGACTGTAGTATTGGGGCACCTGGATGACTCAGTTGGATAAGCATCTGATTTCAGCTTGGGTCGTGCATGATCTCGGGGTCCTGGGATGGAGGCCAACACCCAGGCTCCCCACTCAGCAAAGAGTCTGCTTCTCCCTCTCCCTCTGCTCCTCCCTCTGCTGGTGCGCTCGTGCAGAATAAAATTATACTGTCAAGAAACTTCACAACAGCTGTTTTATACTCAGATAAAATGAAACAAAAATTTTAAGACATCAAAGCACAAATGTGTGTTGTAACTAGAACTGTCCTTTAAGTTTAAAGGCACAGATTAGCTAACATGTAAAAAAGTTCCTTGAATCCTTCCTAAGAAACCTACTAAAGATCAAACTAGATGTATCCAAGAGATAACTCGAAAATCTTCAGGATAGACTGGTCATTTGAACTAAAGACACTTTACTATACAACTAAAATCAACCGGGAAGAGAAGACTGACATAACAGTATGTAAAAATGTTCTCTAACAAAGTAAAAAGGATAGCTCTGTCCAAAAATGGGAGAAAAATAAAAAAGATCATCACTTAAAATTAGATGCTGGGAGAGAGAGAAGAGGAGGTCCCCAGCTAAACTTCCTCAAGGAGTTTTAAGAAAATTATATTAGAGGCACCTGGGTGGCTCAGTTGGTTAAGCAGTTAGGCATCTGACTTCAGCTCAGGTCCTGATCTCAGGGTCCTAGGATCAAGCCCCATGCCAGGTTCCTCACTTAGCAAGGAGTCTGCTTCTCCCCCTCTGTTTCCCTGTGTCTCTCCACCTGCTCAACCTCTCTCCTCAAATAAATAAAATCTTAAAACAACAACAACAACCAAGAAACAGAACAAGAATGATACATTAAAGAGACTGAATTGAAGGGAACAAAAAAACAACAAAAACAAGAACAAAAACAAAACAATAAAAAAGGACAACCATCCTAAATGCCAAATCAAACTTATTTTAATAAAAGACCAAAGAAAAAAGCTGGCCTTTTTTGTGTGTACACATGTACAGATTTTGGGTATACATATGTGTATGCATAAAATATGCCACAAAACCTTAGGGTAGAACTGAGATCAAACACCTATGAACACTGACCCCAGTAGACACAGAAAGTCAAGAGAGAAATTTCCATGCAAGAAAGCTAAGAATGCAACCATCAAAAAACAATTAAGTATAGATGGCTTTAGAAGGAAATCTATCAAAACACTGAAAAAGAACAGACCCAATATAACCTATTCAAGAACACAGTAAAGAGATAAAAGCATGTCTTAATGAAGCTAGCATAAAGACTGACATCAAACCTGATAACGACCACTAACAGAAACATACAGTAAATTATGAACTTCAGTTATAATGATATAAAAAATCTCTTATGAAAATCCTATAAAAAGTGCTAGAAAATAAAAAACTACAGCATTAAAAATCAAAACCTAGTATGCATTATTCCAAAAATGTAAGGGTGCTTCATTATTAGGTCCCCCATAATATAATATCATAATAATAAATCTAAAAAAAGATTATATTATCATTTCCACAGATGCCTCAAAAAAGTATTTGATAAAATTCAACACTCAATTATGATAAAAGCACTCAATCTTACAAAAATTACATATATACCTTTAACTTGATTTTATGTATATATAAAACATAGAAACAAAAGCTAGCACTTTTTAAACATTTACATACTAGAAACATTTCTGCCAACATCAAGGACAAAGGCGCCCTTTATCACAACTATTAACCTTATAATGAAGGTATCTGCCAATGTAATTTTAATAGGGAAAGCAAAGGGACTTCCAGATTCAGCCCCAAAATACAAAACCTGTAAAAACTGTTTATCACTTCCAACTAGACAAGACAAAAGCGGTGAACTAAAAATAGAAAAGGCCTTTTCTTAGATCCTTCAAAGAGCTGAAGTTACTGAGGAAACCACAACCATGTAATCTGGAGAGAGAGGTAAAGACAGAATCACAGGTAAAATCAGTTTACCCAGAGCAGAAGCCACTGGAGACAATAACTGATAGGAATAATTAAAATGTCACTTGGACAAATCTTGGGAGACTAAATGTGGACTACCTTAAGAGTTAGAACCTACTGGAGGCACGGTCTTAGGGTTTAAGCAGGGAAAAAGCAAAATCTTTTAAAAATATTCCCAGGATTTTCTTCATAACAGAAGCCAGGCTTCTTTTTTTTTTTTCTTTTAAAGATTTTATTTATTTATTTGACAGACAGAGATCACAAGGAGGCAGAGAGACAGGCAGAGAGAGAGGAGGAAGCAGGCTCCCTGCTGAGCAGAGAGCCCGATGCGGGGCTCGATCCCAGGACCCTGGGATCATGACCTGAGCCGAAGGCAGAGGCTTTAACCCACTGAGCCACCCAGGCACCCCAGAAGCCAGGCTTCTAAATGCAACTACTTTACCAAACACTTACCCTATCTAGGCAATTAGATAACCATAGCTCTCTCCAGTCTTCCTTTCTCATATAAGGGGAAGGGGGGAAAGGCTAAGAAACATCTTGAAAATAAGAGTCTAGGGACTCAGTCCCAGTTAAAACTGGGATTTAATAGTAAGATTAGAGAACTGTTCCCCAACCTCACTTAATCATCACAACAGGAGCAATGTATAGCAGCATAAGTTACAACTGAGAGAGATACAGGACACTACTCCATTAAAGTATTTTTTGGGAACTCAAACAAAAGCAAAAACAAAACAAAAAACTAAAACAAAACAAAAAAAAAGGTGGGGAGGGAAACAACACTAAATGAAAATGATGCTTCTGGCACTCAGAGTTACAATAAACATAAGAGAGCGCAAATTCTAATCTGAAGAACACAAAATCTCAAACTAGAAAGCCTAATTATCACAGTTTCCATTACACAATATATTCTAGCTGGCTTCGAACAAAAAACTGAAAAGCATGGCAATGGGCAAGAAAAGTCTTTCTTTTTTAATTTTTTAAAAAGATTTTATTTATTTATTTTAGGGAGATTAGGGGGAGGGGCACACAGGGAGAGGGAGAGAATCTCAAGCAGGCTCTGCACTGATTGTGGAGCCTGACTTGGGGACTGATCTTATGAGATCACGACCTGAGCAAAAATCAAGAAGCAGACACTTAACCAATTAAACCACCCAGACATGCCAACTTGCTTTCTCTCTCTCTCTCTTTTTGAATCTATTTGTCAGAGAGAAAGCAAGAGCACTAGCAGGGGGAGTGCCAGGCCGAGGGAGAAGCAGACTCCCCACTGATCAAGGAGCCTGACATGGGACTTGATCCCAGGACCATGGGATCATGACCTGAGCCAAAAGCAGACATTTAATTGACCTGGGTGGCTCAGATGGTTAATCTTCTGACTCCTAATTTTGGCTCAGATCATAATCTCAGAGTTATGAGACTGATTCCCCAAGTCAGGGTCCTCACTGGGGGCAGAGCCTGCTTAAAATGCTCTCTTTCTCTCTCTCTGCCCCTCTCCCCTCTCTAATACAAATTAGTTAATTAAGTTTTTAAAAAAGAAAGACAAACAAAGCATCAGAATCAGGTTCAAACATGACACAAATTTTGGAATTACTGAACAGAGAACTTTAAAATAACCACAATTAATATCTTAAGGAAAAAACAGACAACATGCAAGGTAGATGCATAATGTACTAAGAAAAGAATAAGTGAGCTTAAAGATATGTCAGCAGAAAGTTCCCAAACTGAAAAAGGAAATAAAAATTTAAAGGAAAAGAATATCAAAGAACTGTGAGAAAATTACAAAAGCTACAACATTTGCTTAATAGCAATAACAGGAAAAGAGAACAAAGAGTAGAAGAAATATCTGAAGTAAGTAAGAATGACTGGAAAATTTCCAAAACTAATGACAGACACCAAACCACGTATACAGGAAGCAGAGAGAAAACCAAGTAGGATACATAAAACAAACAAGCCAAAAAACAAACAAAAACCAAAAACCTACATGGATGAATTATTGTAGTCAAACTGCCATAAACCAAAGAAAAAAAGAAAATCACCTTGAATGAAACCTGTGGGGAAAACTCCTTACCTATTCAAGAACAAGGATAATTAGTTTGAGCTTCAGAAAAGAGTAGAATGAAATACATCTAAGCAATGAAAGAATAAAACCAAAAACCCCAAATTCTATCCCCAGAAAAACTATCCTTTAAAAGTGAAGGAAAAATAAATACTTCCTGAAACAAAACCTGAGGAAATCTGTCACCAGTAGGTCTGCCTTGCATAAAACTGAAAAGAAGTTCTTTGAAGTAAAATGATATGTGTCAGAAACTTTCATCTAAATAAAAAGGGTCAGAGGATGATTAAATGAGGATAAAATAAAAAACTGTACTTCTTATTCTTAACTGAATAAACTGTTTAAAGTAATAATGACAACAATGTATCTGGTGATTATAGCGTATGAAAAAGAGAAATGAATGAGAACAATGTTATAAGGGATGGAAGGGAAGAATTAGAAATACTTTGGTATAAAGTACCTAAACTACCTGTGAAACACTATACTGTCATTTAAAACTAGATTTGATTAGCTGCAAATGTGTACTGCAAACTCTGGGACAACCACTTAAAATATATTTAAAAGAAGTATAATAGATACACTAAGAGAAAAGAAAAAGAAATCACACTGACCAATCATTTCAAACAGAGACGGCAGGAAAACAGGAGGAATTAAGAAAAGAACCAAAGAAAATGTGGAATAAGTATAAAATAGACACAAATATAGTAGATATCAATCAAGCTGTATCAATAACTGATTTAAATATAAATGGTCTAAATAAACCAACTATAAGACACAGAGTTTAAAAAAAAAAAAAAAAGAAGACCCAAATACACTGTCTACAAAAAAGCCACCATAAATCAAAGGACACCATAGATGAAATAGATGAACAGTAAAGACACAGAGAAAGCTGTAACATGCTTTCAAAAAAAAAAAAAAAAAGCTAGAGTCACTATATTAATGCTTGAAAAAAGAATAAGAAAAATTCTCACACATAAGGAAGGGTATAAAATAATGAAAAAAGTTTCAATTTTCCAAGAAGATAGAACAATCTTTAATGTGTCAGAACCCCAAAAAAGAGTGTCAAAATACTTGAGGGAAACACTGACAAAATGGCAAAAAAGAAACAGACAAATCCACTATTATAATTAAGAAATCAACATCCCCCTATCAGTAACTAACAAATCCAGGAGGCAGAAACTCAGTAGATACAGTTGAATTGAACAGTACATTCAGTCAACTGGATCTAATAAACATTCACTGAACATTTTATACAATCCAACAGAATACACATTTTCCAGTCACCAAGATAAACATAAAACACATATTAACAGATGTACAATAGAAAATCATACAAAGAATGCTCTCAGACCACAATGGGATTAAATCAGAAATCCGTGACCAAAGAAAGGTGGGAAGTCCTAAAATATTTGGAGTAAACAACACACTTCTAAAATAATATGTGGGTCAAGTATCAATATAAATTTTTAAATATAATGAACTAAATAAAAATAAAAACAAATCATCAAAGTTTGTGTGATGAAGCCAAAGCAAAACTTAGGATAGTTATGGCACTGAAGGCACCTATTAGAGAAAGATGTAAAATCCAGCACCCAAGCTTCCACCCTTGGCAACCACAGAAAGAAGAGCAATTTATGGGTAAAGCAAGCAGAGAAGGTAAATAATAATAAAAGGCAAAAAAAGGTACATAAGCCAGCCTGAAAAAAATGCAAAGGCATACCATGTCCCTACATACACTCATCATCATTAAGATTAGATTCTCTACATTAATTTATAAAGTTAGTTACACTCAAAAATAAGAACAAGTATTTTCTTGAAACTAGACACTAAAGGTGATATAATTCACATAGGTAATAAAATTTCCATAAAAAACTAAACCAGCTCAAAAACACCAAAAAAAAAAAAAAAAAAAAGCAAGAGAGCAATAAGGGAGAACTAGACTCTACCAGTTGTTAAAGTAAACTATGAAGTCTCTATGATTAACACAGTGGGGGATTTATAAATGAACAGAGATTTGGAAACAAAATAGAAATTACTGAAATAAGAATTTATAAAACTTAATAAATGATCAAGGTAGCATCACAAAACAGTACAGGAAAACATGAAATTTATCATAAATGATGTTGCAACAATGGCATAGCTATTTAGAAACAACATTAATTACATTTGTACCTCACACTCTTTACCACGTTAAATCCCAAGTGGATTAGAAAACTAAATATAAAAACATATTAAGTACTAGAGGAAAACATATAAAAATGCTTTACATCTAAACAATGAGAATACACTCTTTAAATATAATTCAAAATCCAGAGGAAAAAAGGAAAACCCAACACCTTTAACTAAATAAAACTTCCAAAAACAAAAAATGAAAGTTTCCATTTGCAGACAGCATAATTTGACGACATAGAAACCACTCTTCCCACCCCGCAAAAAGCCTCCTAGAACTAGTGAAGAGTTCAGCTGTGTTGCAGGATACAATATCAACACACAACAGTCACTCACACTACTATATACAATGAATGAGTAGAAGCCAAAATTAAAAACACAAAACCAGTTATAAGTGGCTCAAAAGAAATGAAATAAATATAAACATAACGAAACATGTACAAGAAGATTGCTATCTTAAAAATTACACACACACAAAAAAACCCACAAAAAAACAAAGACAACCTAAATAAGTGGAAAGACATATCATGTTCATAGATTTAAAGACAGTAGAGATGGCCTAAGGAAAAAAATAATAGAATCACAAAATCATAAAAGTTAAAATCCCATAAATAAAATTTGAACTGGAAATAGCAGTATGAACTAGAGATATTTTTTCTTAAAAAAAAAAAAAAATTCCTAGCTGTGTACCCTAAAAGGGTCTAAAAGAAATGACAATCCAGTAGCAATAGGCATTCCTAGTTTCCAACTGTGAACAATAAACATGATTCCTTCACCAAGTCATGACAGATAAAGGACATCTTGCTGTGCCAAAAAAGCAAGAAAATAAAGACTATTGAGGTCACGTCAAGGGAACACAAAAGGCAAGCTTGAAGGGGTTTCCACTTGCCAAAGATGGAAAAATCTGGCATCAAAAAGAACTACTGACATTTTTAAAAAACAATGAATGCATAAAAAGCCTAAAATTTAAAAATGCTTTTCTTGCTTTTCTTTTTAAAAATGAAAAAATTAGATACCTAGAGGTATATATCAACTCATTACTCTGAAAGTTGGTCATTAAAAGAAAATAAGTAAGCATTTATCTTGCGTTTCCAAGAAAACTATATTTCAGAGTAACCGAAAAGCTATAATGGATGACAGAGAATTCTATACAAAATATTCCAGCTAATAAATGTGAAAGGAATGACAGAATCTTAAAAATTCCAATTTTGGGGATGCCTGGGTGGCTCAGTCAGTTAAGCGTCTGCCTCCGACTCAGGTCATGATCCCAGGGTCTGGGTATCGAGTCCCGCATAGGGCTCCCTGCTCAGTGGGGAGTCTGCTTCTCCCTCTTCTGCTCCCCCTCCCTCTGCCCTCAACCCCAACTTGTGCTCTCTTTCTCTCTCAAATACATAAATAAAAAATCCTTTAAAAAAATTCCAATTTTGACATATTTAATGAAATATCTTATTCTAACAGTGGCTATCTTCAGATAGTGAAACCATTAATGAAAGGTGGTAGGAAATTTTAGGTGGATAGGAAATTAAGGAATCAGGGTGGTACGCCCAGACTTTGTGTCTCCCAAAGTGATACAATACAAAGTACATGGCACCACGTAGGGAGTAGTCTTTAAAAAAAAATTGATCCCAAATCTACAGAAGTCCATCTAATTCTCTATCTATGATAGGAATCAGTCAAATGCCATTACAAAAAAGTAAATGGACATACTCAGAATATGGTAGCCTCCTCAGGGCAATGACCTAGGTTATTCAAAAAAACCGTGGATGAAAGAAAAATGGCAGGAGGATGGAAGGAAAAAAAAACGAAAAACTATCTCTTTTTGCAGACAGTAAGATTACATATGTAGGAAACACCAAAGATCTGGTGGAAAAAAATACTACAAAGAGAATTTGAAATAATTTTTTTTAAGATTTTATTTATTTACTTACTTGAGAGAGAGAGAGAACAAGCAGAGGATGCTGCAGAGGGAGAAGCAGCAGCAAGCTCCCCACTGAGCAGGGAGCCTGATACAGGGCTCCATTCCAGGACCCCAGGTTCATGACCTGAGTCAAAGGCAGATGCTTAACACATGGAGCCACCCAGGTGCCCCTGGAAGACTATTCTTGATAAAAAGAATTTTAAAGAAACACAACAAATACAATGAGTTTTTAGATCCTTATTCAAACAAACAATAGAAGACTTTTTTTTTTAAGATTTTATTTATTTGACAGAAAGAGAGATCACAAAAGACATCACAGAAAGGCAAGGCAGGCGTGGGGGGTGGGGAAGCAGGCTCCCCGCTGAGCAGAGAGCGGGGTGCAGGGCTCAATCCCAGGACCCTGAGATCATGACCTGAGTGGAAGGCAGAGGCTTAACCCACTGAGCCACCCCCAGGTGCACCATATAGAAGACATTTTAAACAAACAGAAAATGGAATATGGACTAGGTATGAGATATTACTAAGGAATTACCACTAAATTTACTAGGTAAAATAATGACATTGTAGTTATAGTCTCTGGCAGGGAAATTCAAAAGATGGTCTTGAGGAACCTGCGTGGCTGAGTCAACTCTTAAGTGTTTAACTCTTGATTTTGGCTCAGGTCATCATTCTCACAGTTTTGAGATCAAGCCCTGCTATGGGTTCTGCATTCAGTGAGGAGTCAGCTTGAGATTCCCTCTCCCTCAAATTAAAAAAAAAAAAAAATCTTTGGAAAAAAAAAAAAAAAAAAGATGGTCTCAAATAATCCCAATGATCTAGTTAGTAATCCCTAGTAACTTGCTTTTACCTAACTTAATCTGGTAAAGGTAACTGGATGTAATTTCTGGAACTAGGCTACATAAAATTACAAAGAACTGTGACTTCTACCTGCTAGCATATTCTCTCCCTACTCTCTCCCTTGCTGGCTATGATATTGTGATTTATAAGAAATATACATTTGGTCATTCAGATGATGAAAATATATTCCCAAATGTTATGTGGTCTTCATTTAGAGCTCCCAACACTCAGAATTTTCAGTGATCAGAGCGAAAAGTGCCTTTTGCTATTTTAATGAAGGTGACTCTGGGACCCCACCGAAAGGCTGTGGCTGGTTGCCAGGAGCACCAACCACAGGACTGTGTGGTTGAACATCCAATGCTACCACACCCCTACTCATCCAGGGAAGGTAGGGGGGTGGGTAGAATCAGCCAATGGCCAATGACTTAATCCACCCTGACTATAAAATGAAGCCTCTGTGAAAAACCAAAAGGACTTAGTTCACAGAGCTTCCAGGCTGGCAAACGCCTGGAGACTGGGGAGAATGGCTCATCTGAATGGGACATGGGAGCTTCCTGCCCTTTCCCTACACTTTGCCTGATTTATCTCTTCATCTGGCTGTTGATTCACATCCTTTATCATATCCTTTTTTTTTAAATTTATTTATTTAATTGACAGAAAGAAAGATCACAAGTAGGCAGAGGCAGGCAGAGACGAGGGGAGGGGGGAACAGGCCCCCCACACTGAGCAGAAAACCCAGGACCCTGGGATCTTGACCTGAGCCAAAGGCAGAGGATTTAACCCACTGAGCCATCCAGGCGCCCCTACCTTATCTTTTAATAAACTGGTAAAAATTAAGTGTTTCCCTGAGTTACATGATCCACTCTAAAGCAAATGAACCTAAGGAGGAAGTCACTGGGACCTCTCTCTGCAGCTGATTGGTAACAAAACACAACCTGGAGCTTCTGACTGGCCTCTCAAGTTAGAGGCGGGGGGTAGAGGGCAGTTTTGTAGGTCTGAATCATTAACCTGTGGAAACTGATACTACATTCAGACAGTGTGACAATTGACTTTAAATATTTTGGTTGTTTTTTTTAACTTTTAGGTTTGTTTTGGTTTTTTAAAGTGATTTGTTTTGTTTTGTTTTGTTTTGTTTTTTGAGTTAAATTTTTGGACACCCTGCTTATCTTTGAGAACTGTCTGGTGTTGAGGAGTAGGGGGTGGGGAAGACACAGACTCCCTCCTCCAAACACTGAAATTGGGAACACCAACTTGAAAAGACTAGCTTTGATGAAGCAAAAACACCATGATAGAGAGGCCCATGTAGCAATGAACTGAGGGCAACCTTAGCCAACAGCTTTCACAAAACTAAATCCTACCAACAAACACACAAGCTTGGAAGCAGATTTTTCTCCAAGATATACTACACGTGAAACCCCAGCCCTGGCCAACACACCTTGAATTGTAAGAAACCTGAAGCAGAGACTATATCTAAGCTATTTCTAAAATCTTGACCCTCATAAATTGTGAAATAATAAAAGTGTATTGTCTGAAGCTGCTAATCTGTGGTAATTTGATATGGAACAATCAATAACACAATATCCTCTTCTTCATGCAAACTGAAATATTTAAGAATGAAATGACATAACTTGTATTTACCATAAAATACACTGGAAGAAAAAAAGGTGGATGCAAACAGACTGAAGGAAAAAAAAAGTCTGGCAAAATGTTGATAGTTGTTGAAGGTGGGAACATTTCTATTCATTTTACTCTACCGCTGCGTATGCTTGGAAAATGTTCACTATAAGGTTTTTTTAAAGAATAAATGAGTGTGACAGCAAATACACAAAACTCTTTTCGAGAAGTAGATAATGTGAGATGTAAAAGGCAAAGTTTTGTTTTGTTTTGTTTTTGTTTTTGTTTTTGTTTTTAAGAGAGAGTATGAGTGCAGAGGGTGTGGTACAGAGGGAAAGAGAATCCGAAGCAGGTTCCATTCCCCGCTGAGCAGGGAGCCCGATGAGGGGCCAGATCCCAAGATCATGACCTGAACTGAAGGCAGACACTCAACCCACTGAGCCATCCAGGTGTCCCTAAAAGGCAAAGGTTTTAAACCCTAGTGCAAGTGGGTCTTACGGGCTCTGAATGGTGGAGAGAAGTAGGAACGAAGCAGTTGATAATGTAGGAAAGAAAAGGTAACTGAATGAACAAAATCAGAACAGGATCCAAAGTATAAGTGAAAGAACAAATTTAAAATAATCTCTCCCATTTTAAGTGACAAAAAGAAAAATGAAATGCAGATAAATATCATAATGCCTAAGTGTAACATATACAATATATCACCTCATTAACAAAAAAATTTATATTAAGTCTATTTATATTAAATCTATATTAAGTCTAAAATTTTTTTTTAAAGATTTTATTTATTTATTTGACAGAGAGAAATCACAAGTAGATGGAGAGGCAGGCAGAGAGAGAGAGAGAGGGAAGCAGGCTCCCTGCTGAGCAGAGAGCCCAACGCGGGACTTGATCCCAGGACCCTGAGATCATGACCTGAGCCGAAGGCAGCGGCTTAACCCACTGAGCCACCCAGGCGCCCTTAAGTCAAGTACATTGTTAATATACTCTAGTCATGCAGAAAATATGACTGGATTTATTAAGATGTAGATTCTAAACTCAGTTCCAATGCCAACTTCATAAAAGACCTTAAGCTATTATACTTTTATTTGCTTCGTTTTTGCATTTGTAAACTAATACCTACACTTCAAAGAGTTATTGTTTGGATTTACAGGATGTCAATGGCCCAGCAAACAGGCCATCTGCTTACCATTACCCAGAGCAAAATTCAAGTTAGCTTATTATTACCAAGCACTTCAAAATGTTTGAGCCTGTAGCAATTATTTTTAAGGACTCAAAGCACTTTGGGAACACATACCTACTCACACACTCCACACAAATGAAGCACAGCAACCACTTGGGAAACAGAATGACAACAAAATAAATAAACATTCTCATATAGAAGAGTGGCAGAACAGGAAACTCACTAGCCAAAAATCAAACTGGAAAGCTAGTGGTTTAGTATCTCCAAAAACCCAGAAAAATCTACTAAAAATTCACACAAAAAAATAGTCCTCATTCGCTCAGCATCTCAGAATGCTTGAATCATCAATCTTTTCCAAAATTAAACAACTGGCTCTTCAGAATATATTTGAAAATTAAGAACTGCCCCTTCTACCTAAAGCAAAGACCATTAAAATTAGACATGAATTTTCTATGCTGCTGCTTAATTATGTACATTCTTCAAAACTTAGACAAAGAAACAATATATCCACAGAAAGGAAAGATTTAGGATATCAAACTGTTTCCAAGCACCCTCAAAGGCTTCATTTACATGAAAATAATTCTACAGGAACAATCACTATCATCTTCTGATTAAATCAAGTTCTCAAAATATCTTGCTGGGCAACGATTTAGCTCACTTTGAGTTACTGAAAGCGTGATGGGGGGCACTTACTTAAGAACTATTTTGTAATATCAACTCTTTCCTAGCCTGGGCCAAAAAGACCTTAAGCATTTAATACTCTCATTTAGTACAAAAATAAATAAAAGGCTAGAGAAATGACCAATACAAAATTCCCAATTAATTGGTGGCAAAACTGGAATAAGAGCCCAAGTCTTCTGTCCTTCTTCAGTATTCCCTCTACATCATACTGTTTTGATTTCTTCATGTTTTCCTTTGTAGCAGCTCTTTTTCCTAGCTTAATACTGTAATTCCAACTGTACTAATGGTGAGCGATCAAACCAATGTTAATTAATCCACATCTGTTCACTTTATGAGACCTTTTCCCCTTCCCATAAAAGGTATCTTAGACCAAGACATAGTATTTTTCAAATTCTATCCCTCACACATACTCCGGAGGATCTACAAACATTACAAATATGTGTTTAGCTATTATTAAAACTAAAAAATTCAAAAGTACTATAGACCAAATATTACCACAATGGGTATCACCCTTCGTAAAATCTTATCTTGTTTTTGTGCCACATTTGGAGTAAAATGTCTCCCAACATCTCAATACCTGTATGAACTTTGTTCAAAGTATGTCAATGACTGGAACTATATGCTGTTTTTTAAAAAATTCAGTTCTACCGAAAAAAAAAAATAATTCAGTTTTACCTATGCCTGTTCATGTAAAATCAAAAATAAATTCACAACTAATAACATAATTAGTAGTTAGACAAGGCTTTAACACTCTCCTCAAAGATTAAGATATGTCCTATGGCAAGTTACATTATAGATCATTATGGTACAAAATTTTAATTTGAAGTGCTTTTCTGACTTTTTAATTATTACATTCTATGGAATGTAAGCAGCTTAATGATACAACTTTGAAAACAAGTTTATCACAGATAACCAACTTTTCCTCGTTCAACTTTTCGGACAACTCACACTAACGTAGCCTATACACTTTGAGTTCTCAGCCTTTCCTTTATCAAATTCAGAACAGTCATCAGCAGATAAACCAGCAGTTCAAGCTATTGCGCCAGCCAACATGCCATATTCTAACTAGCCCCACATGCCAGCCAACTTTCATTTCCCAAGCTCTGCCATCTTTATAGCTCAGTGCCCATTTCTATAATTTTTAAGACATTTTATTGTATTTCCTATTGTTTTATAAGGATGAATTGAAAATGAAAATACTAAAGCCTACTAGTAACATTAATTCCACTAAATAAAAATGAGCATCAGCAAGAATAAAACTTCAAATATTAAGTGGGCCTAACCAGCTTAAACATAAATGAAATGCTGGTAAAACAGTTAAAAGATCACATCAAGTGCTAAAGTATAGTGTGCCAATTATGGATTTATTCACTCCCGAATTTATTTATTTATGAGAGAGAGAGAGAGCGCACACACGCACTCGTGCACAAGTAGCGGAAGCAGCCAGCAGAGGGAGGAGAGGGAGAAGTGGGCTCCCCGCTGGGCAGGGAGCCTGATGCAGGGCTCAACCCCAGAACCCTGGAATCACGAACTAAGCTGACACAGCTGCTTAATGACTGAACCACCGAGGCGCCTCGCACTCCCACCTTTAAATTCACCCTTTTTGCCTACTCTCTGAAAATAAATTTGGGCCCTTTAAGTATTTTTCCTCTGCCAGCAGGCACAATGTTAAGCTTCGTCAGGAGAGGAGGCAGGAGAGTCATCATCTGAGGAAGTAAAGTGGTGTTTTTACTTCCTCTTCAGGAAGTAAGGGGTGTTTTGTTTCCTCATTCAAGTATGATTGCCAGAAGTCTCCCAAAGCACAGAGAACTTCTCCAGCTCTGAGATCTTGCAGTACAGATGCTTCTCCAGCATTCTGCTCCCACAGCACACATGGCTTCTCCAAAGCCTAGCTCATGAGTGAGCTGAACAACTTCTCTAGCATAAAGCTCCTCCCTCAGAATGGATACTGCTAGTGGGTGTTTTTTTGTCTTGACATTTAGCAGCCCTTTTCAAACTAATGACTTGAATCTTACTTCAGCTCAAATAAAATTTCCTCCTTTTTAAATATGTCTTCCTTCACTACTTTTTCTGACACCTTTCTATATCTACCATCAGGGAGAAGGTACAGGAGTGTTATGTAATGTTGCACTGGTTGTACTTCGCATGAGAAAATCCCACTGAGGAATAAAAGCTGAAATCCAGCCTGTGTCCCACTTACCAAATACTGCATCCTGGTCAAAAAGCATCATTTGCTCATGAAGCCATGTGACATGAAAACGAGAAAGTGGACCTTCTGAATCAAGAGTACCTTTCACATCTCAACTTTTCACTAGTATTATCCTTATCTTTTTGTTCTAGATTTCAGATCTTTTAAATATATATTTATGTAACTATAGAAAACATAGATGTACATGGGCATAAGCTACAGAAAAACTATCATTTCTGTGGGAGCTTCATAGTAAGTCTGGTATTTTGGACGTAGGCCCAAAAGAGTAGATTTTATGACCAGGAGGCATCAGATTTTTAAAAGCTCACCAAAAAACTTGAATGTGCAAACAAGACAGAGCTCTACTGCTGTAAGTTAACAGTGCTGAAGCATTTTTGCTCAAATACTCCCTAAAATAATTGTGACAATCTATTCATATCCTCACCATTTTTTAATTGGCAAGCAAAATTCTTTGTAACTAATAATGAATGCATAAGTTGTAATTCTAATGTACCTAAATATGGTTATTTTTAATAAAGCTGTTATATGTGTTTTTAAAAATATCAACAGAATAAAAATACCATCATCTATTTTTTAAAATGTCTGGACTCTTCTTACATAGTCTAAAATTTGTATTATTCTGTTTCTCCTTTAACTTCCCCCACAGAATTTTAACTAAGGGAGTATTCTTTTAGGCTTAGGGTCTTTATGACTTCGGTGGGAAGAGAGGATGTAAATTAAAATTAAGCTTTTTTGGTTTTGAACATGAGATTCTAAGTAATTTTAAAAACTCTCCTCCAGGGGCGCCTAGGTGGCTCAGTCATTAATTATTTATCTTCCCTTAGGTCATGATCCCAGGGCCTGGGATCCAGCCCCACACAGGACTCCCTGGTCAGCAGGGAGCCTGCTTCTCCCTCTCCCACTCGCCCTGCCTATGTTCCACCTCTTGCTGTCTCTCTGTCAAATAAATAAATAAAATCTATTTTTAAAAAATTTCTCCTGGGGGCACCTGGGTGGCTCAGTGGATTAAAGCCTCTGCCTTCGGCTCAGGTCATGATCCCAGGGTCCTGGGATCAAGCCCCAAATTGGGCTCCTTACTCACTGGGGAGCCTGCTTCTCCCTTTCTCCCCAGCTCATACTCTCTCACTTGTGCTCTCTCACTCTCAAATAAGTAAAATCTTTAAAAAAAAAAAAAAATCCTACCCTGGTTACATAAATAAACACACGAGAACAGAAGGAATTTATGCTAGTACTGTTAGTTAGTTTTTTGACCACCTTCTAAGTTTTATGCCAAAATTCACATAATGAGCTATCACTAAAATACCACTTTTTATGATCTACAAACAGATTAGGTCCTCTTTTTATTTATTTTATTTATTTTTTAAAAGATTTTATTTATTTATTTGTCAGAGAGAGAGAGGGAGAGCGAGCACAGGCAGACAGAATGGCAGGCAGAGGCAGAGGGAGAAGCAGGCTCCCTGCCGAGCAAGGAGCCCGATGTGGGTGGGACTCGATCCCAGGATGCTGGGATCATGACTGAGCTGAAGGCAGTTGCTTAACCAACTGTGCCACCCAGGTGGCTGGGTCCTGAGTGTTAAAAATTTTTAAATTATACTTAAAATAAAATAAAAATTTAAAAATATTTAAATTTTAAATTATAAACCATAGACTTTATTCACATCACTTTTCCACTTAAATTCTTTTGGTGGCTCCTAACTTTCCAAAAAATAAATTTCAACACACTAACATGGGATATGGGATCCTCTGTAACTTGTGTTTATAATAAAACAAGTCATACATACAAACAACCTCTATTTTTTCTTGTTTAAATGTAATATATATTTGCTAAAATTAAATAAAAATGTAAAACTCTGGACAATGCCCAAAGAAAAAACATTAAAAAAATAAAAACCAACCCAATTACTACAATCCAGAGATAATCACTATTAAGACTGGCAAATAGGGGTGCCAGGGTGGCTCAGTGGGTTAAAGCCTCTGCCTTCGGCTCAGGTCATGATCCCAGGATCCTGGGATCGAGCCCCGCATCGGGCTCTCCACTCGGCAGGGAGTCTGCTTCCTCCTCTCTCTCTGCCTGCTTCTCTGCCTACTGGTGATCTATGTCTGTCAAATAAATAAATAAAATCTTAAAAAAAAAAAAAGACTGGCAAATATCCTTTCAGATAAGATAAAGATATAAAGATAAGATAAAACTTATTCTGTGTGTGTGTGTGTGTGTGTGTGTGTGTGTGCGCGTGCATATTTTTAAAGATAAATTGAATTAACCCATTAATCAGGAGGGTTTTTTGTCCTGGGTTTTTTAAATGTCATTATATCTGAAGCATTTTTTTCTATAGCATTAAAAAATATTCTAAGACATACTTTACTGGCATCCTAAGAGCTCATCATAATTCAAAGACACCTCAAAAAACTGTGCTATTAAAGCCAGTACACCTCAGGGCAACACATCGCTATCAATATCATTAGATATTTGTTAGAGGATTAATTTGCAATCCATGCATTATATTTTAATAAATATAAAAATAAGCGCTGGCCTAAATGCCCTGGGAAAGCAGTTGAGAGTACCATAAAAAATTCAAACTATCTTACTATCCTTAAAAGAATGAAATAGTATTCAGAGTTTTGTTTTCATTACACTAAATTTTTTTGCATCATCTCCTAAATGCATCTGTAATAAGTGCATGCTTATGGGACATGTGATTGGCTCAGCCAGTTAAGCATCTGCCTTCTGCTCAGGTCATAATTCCAGGGTCCTGGGAATGAGTCCTGCATTGGGCTCCTTGCTCAGCAGGGAACCTGCTTCTCCCTCTGTCTGCCACTCCCCCTGCTTGTGCTCTCTCTGACAAATAAATAAAATCTTTTTTTAAACTTGTATGCTTATATCTAATACACAGAATCATATAGGAAGTATAAATAAATAAAGGGCAGTTCACTGACAAATATAGATAAAATGATAACTATGAAGAGAGGAAGATGGCAAATGAATTCAGAGCACTATTAGCCAAGCTGCCTTCAGTAAATAGACTCTTGTAATACTGTAACTATGAAATTAATCTGAACAAAAATTTAAAAGGCTTAATGCATTAAAAGATGGTGGCTTTGGACAGAAATACGGGCAAGGACAGCAGTCCACATATGTAATGTCTAAGGAAGAAGTACTTGACCAATGACCGGCCAGTATCAAGGACACCCTGTATAGCACAAATATGGAAAAAAGCACTTCCCTCATTCTGATACACTACAGTAACCAAATTCTAAATGTTAACTCAATTTCCCAAATACAAGCTCTTAAATATGCAGAGGAGTAAGGATAACTTGCTGCATTCAAGAAACTTGAAGGATAATAAACTAAATTATATCTTTACATAAAGGCAGGCATAGCTTATTAACCTCTTCTAAAATGTCTCTCCTCAAGCCTTGACCAAAGTAACAGCTTCACTTCCTATTTCTGTCACATTCACTTTTATCACACATCTAAGCTTTGCTTTTGTTCCCTTCAATATGTATCTCTTAAACTATTATATGTATAGATAGTTCACCACCAGAGACTCTCTTATACCTTCCAGTAGGTCTGGCTATTACCAGAAGGTTAACAGGCACCCAATAATTCATTTATGGTAAAGACAGACAAAAATGTGAAAAGTTCTAATAGCAACTTGAATACCATGATGTAGCAAAAAATATGTAAATAAAAACCAAAGTTTTTCTTTACCTCATCATTTACGGTAGCATTTTTGGTTGTAGAAAATGGAGAAAGATGTCACAGCTTAAACCTGCAGACCTTAACCTAGACCTAGATGTATGAATTTTCCAATCACCTGAAATTCCCTCTATGTTCTGGAAGGAACTGTTCTGTCAATAAAAGTTATTTTCAGCTCTTTTAAAATCTATGCCTCCACTTGTTTAAAGGAAAATTTCATTTAAAAAGTTTCGTAAGTATCTCCCATTCAATATTTCACACGTAAGCAAACTATATAAATTTCAGGAAAAAAATACCAACCTTCAACTCATATCCCTGCCACTAAGTACTCAGCATATAAGTATGTGCGCTTCTGACAGGTAGATTTCTTAAGACATCAAGACATGGAGCCAATCCATAACATATATTATGAACAGTAATAAAGGAAGATAATCCATGGAAAAGAAGATAAAGTCCAGAAATAAACCCACAATCATACAGTCAATCTTCAACATAGAGGCATGAAATGCAATGGGAAAAAAAGTCCCTCCAGCAAATAGTAGTGGGAAAACAGACAACTACATATAAAAGAATGAAACTGGACCACTTTCTTACACCACACACAAAAATAAACTCAAGGGGTGCTGGGTGGCTCAGATCCTCTGTCTTCAACTCAGGTCAGGATCCCAAGGTCCTGGGATCAAGCTCAGCATTGGACTCTCTGCTTGGCGGGGAGCCTGCTTCCCCCAATCTCTCTCTGCCTGCCTCTCTGGCTACCTGTGATCTCTCTCTGTGTCAAATAAATAAATAAAATCTTTAAAAAAAAAAGATTAAAAATAAACTCAAAATGGATTAAAGGCCTAAAAATAAACTCAAAATGGATTAAAGACCTGAAAACATAAAAATCCTAGTAGAGAATACAGGAAGTTATTTCTCTGACATCGGCTGCAGCAACATTTTTCTAGGTATGTCTATCCTGCAGCAAGGGAAACAAAAGCAAAATAACTACAATCCAGTAATCAAAATACTGGGTATTCACCCAAAATATATGAAAACACTAACTGAAAGGGATATTTGTACCCCTACGTTTACTGCAGCATTATTTACAATAGCCAAATTATGGAAGCAGCTCAAGTGTCTATCAACAGATGAATGGATAAAGAAGATGTGGTATATGTATGCAATGGAATATACTGTTCAGCCGTAAAAAGAATGAAACCTTGCCACTTTTAACAACATGGATGGATCTAGAAAGTACAATGCTAAGTAAGTCAATCAAAAACAAATACCATATGATTTCACCCATATATGGAATTTAAGAAACAAAACTAATGAACAAAGAGTGGGGGAGAGACAAACCAAAACAACAACAACAAAAACCAGACTCTTAACTGTACAGAACAAACTGATGGTTACCAGAGGGGAGGTTGATGGGGGTGAAACAAGTTAAGGGGATTAAGAGTCAACCTATCTTGAGCACTGATATATGGAATATATCAACATTCAATATATGGAATTGTTTAATCATTATACTGCAATGATTAAACCTGAAACAAATATAACACTGTATGTTAATTACACTAGAATCGAAATTTTAAAAATAAAATCAAATAAATTAGGGAAGATAAAGGACTAGCTAAACTGTCACAGAAAGTTCTCAGAGCAATAAACTTGAAGTCAAGCAATTTGCTGAGTCCAGATGGTCATATTCCTTACAGGAATTCAATTCATATGCATTAATGAGTTTCTTAATACTATCTTACAGGAAAAAAAGAATCGCCAACAGCTGGTAGTTCTTCAGTTAAACATAGTTACCATATAACCCAGAAATTCCATTCTTAGGCATCTATCCAAGAGAAATAAAAACATCCTACACAAAAACTTATAAACAAAGGTTTATAGCATTACTCATAATAGCTAAAAAGTGAACACAACCCTAATGTCCATCTACTAATGAATGGGTAAACAAAATGTGGTGTATAAAAAGAACAGAGTATTATCAGCCATAAAAAGGATGTAGTACTGATACATGCTACAAAATGGATGAGCCTTCAAAACTGTATGCTAAGTAAAAAAAGCCAATCACAAAAGACTATATATGATTTCGTTTATATGAAATGCCTGTAATAGGCAAATCTATAGAGACAAAAATTAGATTAGTGCCTAGAAATAGCAGAGTAAGCAGATAATGGCTAACAGGTAGTTTTCTTTTTGGGACTACAGAAATGTTCTAAAATTGAATGCAGCAATGGTCATAACTGTGAACACTGTAAAAACCATTAAATCATACACTTTTTTTTTTGAAGATTTTATTTCTTTATTTGTCAGAGAGAGAGAGATCTGAGCCTAAGGCAGTGCTTAACCAACTGAGCCACCCAGGTGTCCCTAAATTATACAACTTAAAGAGTCAAACTGTATGGTATGTGAACTACCAAACCAAAAACATAGTTATATAAAAAGGTCAACTAACAAATCCTTACATTCAAGAAATTTAAGGAAATGACTCCATCCTAAAACTTATCAAAATATTGGTAATGTGCTCTAACGCTATTAACAACTATTAGGTTGTGGCGCCTGGGTGGCTCAGTCAGTTAAGCATCTGCTTTCAGCTCAGGTCATGATCCCGGGGCCCTGGGATCACGCCCTATGTGAGGACTCCCGGCTCAGCAGGAAGCCTGCTTCTCCCTCTCCTCTGCCTGCTGCTCCCCCTGCTTGTGCGCACTCTCTGTCACATAAGTAAATAAAATCTTTAAAAATAAATACATATGTACATGAATAAATTAGGTAAATCAAATTTTGTAATAAACTAAGCTTTAAAGTTCTCAAGGTCTCATTAGAAATACTGACTGACTGTAAGAGTTACAACTAACAAGGCGCCTGGGTGGTTCAGTAGGTTAGGCATCTGCCTTTGGTTCAGGTCATAACCAGAGTCCTGGGATCAAGCCCGCATCAGTCTCCCTGCCCAATGGGGAGTGTGCTTCTTCCTCTGCCCTCACCCTGCTCATGCTCTCTCTCTCTCTCAAAGTCTCTAAAAAAAATTTATAAATAACTTCATAACAAAAATTCTAAAACCCCAAGATAGATAAGTTTTCTATTGTTGAAGTCCTTCCAAAGGTAACCAATTTCACTTATTCTCAGAAATTATTGAAAACTATGAAAATTTACAGCATAGATTTAGTTATTACTAATTATTTGGTATTCTGAACATGGCCAGAATATGACTCTAGCTCCAGATCAAAATTGCATTAAAGAGAGAAAATAGCCAAAATACCTAGTTAATCCAGCCATTTATTCATTTAAAAAACATTATCCCAGGGATGCCTGCGTGGTTTGGTCAGTTGAGTGGCTGACTCTTGATTTTGCCTCAGGTCATGATCTCCAAGTCCCACTGCCAGGCTACCAGCTCAGTGGGGAGAGACTTGTGCTCTCTCTACCTCAAATGAAAAAATATTTAAAAAGATAAACATTATGTCTATATAATACAATGATGAGGGAGGAAAAATTCCATAGTTCCTATGAAGCTTGTGGTCTACTTGGGGGAATAGCTATTAATAAAGAAATCATACAAATAGGGATGCCTGGGTGGCTCAAACAATTGTCTTCGGCTAAGGTCATGATCCCAGGGTCCTGGGATGGAGTCCCACAACTCGCGGGGAGCCTATTACTCTCTCTGCCTGACATTCCCCTGCTTGTGCTCTCACTCTCTTGCTCGCTCGCTCTCTGACAAATAAATAAATTTTTTAAATCTTCAAAAAAAAAAAAAAAAGAGAAAGAGAAAGAAATCATACAAATAAGCCCATAGTTGTCAACTGTACAAAGTGATTTTTAAGAAAGGTACACATTTGTATAAAAGCATTTAACTACTGGGGCAGAAGAAGGGGTACCAGACTTATTGGTGGGAACAGAGTTAAGACACGTGACATTTTAGCTGACAGCTGCAGAGTAAGTAGGAGTTAGGTTTTATGGCCCTTCTGCTCACACTATTTAAATCACAAGGGAAAGGGGAAAGGGGACATTATCCAATGATGCCTAAAATAAGTCAGCATCTCTTTTCACACAAAAATCATGCCTTAACAAATACATAGCTGATAACAACAATAAATAACAGTCATACTAAAGTAACACAGAGATATTTTAAAAGTATTATATACTAACAATATTTACAAACCAAAAAATTTACATTAGACCATAGTACCTTCTCTCTAAACAATGTCTTCATATAAACATAACATTCCCATAAACTTTTTCTTTTTTTTTAAAGATTTTCTTTATTTATCTGACAGAGAGAGAAAGCACGAGCAGGGAAAGCAGCAGAGGGAGAGTGTGAAGCCGACTCCCCACTGAGCAGGGAGCTCAATGTGGGGCTGGAGCCCAATGTGGGGCTCCGTGCCAGGGTCCCAGGATCATAAGCTGAGCCGAAGGAAGATCCTTAACTAACTGAGCCACCCATTTGCCACCCCCACCATGAAAGTTTTAATAAAAAGGTAGATAATATAAAAAGCACATTAAAGAAAGGAAAGTAACTATATACTTATGACAAAGATTAAACCCTCAATTTCTGGACTTCATAAACAAGTCTCAAAAGAAACTTCTAAATCACCAACAAAACCAAGAATAAAATCTCATTTTAACTCTTAGTAAGTATTTTAACAACTGCTAAAGAATAATATTATTTATATTTCATAATTTTTCCTATCAAGGATTAGGAATAAGCAGTTACGATGTTAAAAGGCAAAATGAAAGAAAATTCTCAGGAAAAAAATCTTGAGCTCAAAGGTTAGTTAATACTTTAATATAATCATGAGGAATTCATAAACCTACCAGATACAATAATCTAATCCATAAGAACTACACAATGATTTTTGCTTCTGAATGTAACATAATAGCCTGTAGCAGAAAAACATTCCCTATTAAAACTAAAAAAGCTCTATAAAATAGAAAAAACAAAAGTTCTTAAGGTATCACCGACTTTCTGAGGCAGCTAGGACTTGAGATCCTAAAGAATTCATTAAAGGGAGCCCCACATTCTACACAGGACAGTCCATCTATTTCTTTAATGGCACAGGGAAAGAGACTGGGAAAGGACAGTCACTAAAAGCCAGAAAAATCAGCAGAACTTTTGGCAGTTATCATGTGGCGAGGAGGACAAAACTTGGTAGTTGGGTCTTGCCATGATACCCAGGACTTAAGGGGTCAAGATCCCATAGTGAAAGGAGGCACGTTAGAACAAATCTGACACTGTGTATTTTCCCCTTAAGGCATCTGTAAGTCTTAAACTACACAGAGCAGAGGCTAAAAAGTCTGCAGAAAGCAACTGAAAAGCAAACAGGAGTTTTAAAGACTCTCATGCTGCTGGAGAGACAAAAGCAGGAGACCCTAGAAATAACCAAGTCTCTCAGCCAGGTTCCCAGAGGGCTACCAAAGGTGGGCAAACTACAGCTTTACAAACTGCAAACCCAGCTTCAAGTCAGTTCAATTCTTGACTGAAGATCTATTTCATCTGCCTGCCAGAAGATAGTATAATTTGTACTTGTATCTAAAATTCTGCATATGATGTCTGGCATTTAACCAAGAATTATCCCCCAAAATGGTTGCAATGGTGGTGACAGTAGTAGCAGTAGTAATAACAATTATCATTATATAACATACAACTATATATAATCATATATAATTATCATTTTATTACCAGACACACCAGGATACTTCAGGAAAAAGACAACAGAAATGATATACAGGTAATCCAGATAATAGTTTTCAGACACAGACTTTAAAGTTACTTGACTGATATGTTCAAGAAAATGAATGACAGGGACATCTGGGGGGCTCAGTGCATTAAATGACCAACTCTTGATTTTTAGTTCAGGTCGTGGTCCCAGGGTTGTGAGATGGAGCCCTGCCTCAGGATAGGGTCTGCTTGGGCTTCTCTCCCTCTCCCTCTACCCACATCAACCCCAGCTTGTGCACATGCTCTCTCTCTAAAAATAAGTAAATCTTTTTTAAAAAAAGAAAGAAAAGAAATGGGTAACAATATGGATATTTTCACCAAAAAAGAAAAAAATTGCATCTATTTTAAAGAAAGAGTCAAATAAAAATTCTAGCACTAAAAAATTGCTATAGCTGAAATCAAGGGAAAAAAGAAACAAACAAACAAAACAGGGGCACCTGTGTGGCTCAGTGGGTTAAAGCCTCTGCCTTCAGCTCAGGTCATGATCCCAGGGTCCTGGGATCCAGCCCCGCATCAGGCTCTCTGCTCAGCAGGGAGCCTGCCCCTCCCCTTTTCTCTCTGCCTGCCTCTCTGCCTACTTGTGATCTCTGTCTGTCGGACAGATTTGCCTCTCTGTCTGTCAAATAAATAAATAAGAACCTTTAAAAAGAAAAAAAAAAAAAAAACAGATGGGGTTAAAAGCAAACTGGACATAGCTGAATAGAGAATTGGTAAACTGGAACACAAGTAAGTAAAACCTACCCAGAATGGAATAAGGGGAGAAAAAAAAAAAATGACAGAAGACACAAAAAAGCACAAGGGACATAGGGGGGTATGACAAAAGCTATAAAATAGATTTAGTTGAACTTACAGAGAGAAGGAGAAAAAGAATGGGGCAGTAACAGTATTTGAAGAATATAAATTTTTTTTTTCCAGAACTGATGAAAAGAGTCATGGTACATGGGATGCCTGGGTTGCTCAGTCAGTTAAGTGGCTGCCTTCAACATAGGTCATGATCCTAGTGTCCTGGGATCGAGTCCCACATAGGGCTCCTTTCTTGACAGGGAGCCTGCTTCTGCCTCTGCCTGCCTGTGCGCGCGCGGGCTATCTCTCTCTCTCTCTCTGACAAATAAATAAAATAAAATAAAATAAAATAAAATAAAATAAAATAAAATAAAATAAAAAGAAGAGTCATGGTACAGATTCCCAAAGGGTCAGAAACCAGAGTAAATACAAAGAAAGCCATTCTTAGGTGTTAATATCTACATCTCTAAAATGAAAATCTAGAAATCCCTCATATTTCTGAAGATGATTTTTGAAAAACTGAAATACAGCAGTCAGGCTGCCACAAACAGCTGATATGTATCTTATCTATATGTAAAACATCACAAAGTCACTGTATCAGGCTCCAAATCATTTATTCAAAACCTACTATATTTACCTAGAAATTAATGCAAATGATAGAGCCATATGACTATCTGGAAAAAAAAATAACAGAATATAAAACCTCCTAGAATTTGATCAAAGATAAAAACTATTTCTACATAAAAGGAAACTGATGATGCTCAGAGGAAAAATCATAACTTGCTAAAAGTCATATAAAGATCCAATTCTAGAAGTTAGCTCTGCATAAGGCCTCCATCTACTTCATATTCCTCTCATCTATCCTGGGTATCTTCATTTTTCTAAAGTTCTAAGATTATCAGACTGAAAATATCAGAACTTTCAGTGGCCAGTAAAGCTCCTAAGCCATGCCAGTATAACTTCAATTGAGGGCAAGAGGAGGACAGGAGAGTAAGGAAGAACATGATAGTCCCCAGTCCAAAGGAGTGGAATACCTCCAAACTAGTGATTCAAATTCATGGGTTTGCAGGAGTCTATGGGATTATAACAAATTCTCAAATTCATATGCACAATGATTCTGTCTATGGACCAAATAAATAATAAACCTCACAAATGTGTTCTATTTTTCAAATTTGTGATTAATAAAATAAAAATTCATTTAAAGACCAAAACTGAAGGGAGAGGGAGGAATGAAAAGGAATTATTAGGAGCAATGTTATTTTCGATTTATATAAGCATTGTTCAGACATCTCTAAGGACCTATCTCATCAAAACCCCATTCCTAATCCTAAATTGCTAAGAATAATGCCAAAATAAACCCCGGATAGATTGAGTTTCCTACAAAAACAGCAGAAAAACAGATGGGCACTTCAAACACAACGATTCAACATCCAGGAACTCATCATAAATAAGTTCAAAATTTGTTTCTCTAAGGCAGTCTCGCTCAAAATGGCCAAAGAACAACAAAACAACAACAAAACAAAGCCCAGAAACCCTAAATGTTCAGTAATAGGAGACCAATTAAATAAAATACCATAAAATCATTACCAAGATTATAATGCATCACTAAACAAATGATACAGAGGAATATTTAATATAATAATGTGGGAAAAGAACACATAACAGCAAACAGAGGACAAAATCAAAATAAAAAATATAGTTACAACAAAATATCTGGAATGATATATGTCAAAACATGATAGGTTATCTTTGGATAGTGGTATTAAGGATAATTTATATTTTGTTCCAGCCTATTATTTTGCAAATACTCCAAAACAGACTTAGGAGACTTTTTTTGCAAACAGAAATAAATATGTATTCATTTTTAAATGTGAAATTTTAAAATAGTTGAAACAGGTTCATCTCCTATCCTGGTTGTCAAATTTTATCACTTTTACTGTGAACTATGAATCACATGTTAACACAGATACAATTTTAATGGTTTGATTTTAAGTAATAAAGAAGACTAAGAAAAAAGATAAACACACTTTAAAATGTACCAAATTGTACAATCTAAAGTATTTAAGTCTTTCGGGACGCCTGGGTGGCTCAGTTGGTTGGACGACTGCCTTCGACTCAGGTCATGATCCCAGAGTCCTGGGATCGAGTCTCACATAGGGCTCCCAGCTCCATGGGGAGTCTACTTCTCCCTCTGACCTTCTCCTCACTCATGCTCTCTCTCACTGTCTCTCTCTCAAATAAATAAATAAAATCTTAAAAAATAAAAATAAAAAAAATAAAATATTTAAGTCTTTCAGTAACATGTAAACTACAATCATGCCATATCAGTGAAATTACCTAATGTGTACAAAATTTTCAAAGGTCCTCCCAGTTTTTATATTAATACATTAAAATCTCAAATGTCAAGACAAAATATATCTAAATATTGTTCTCTTTCTCTTAAACCTAAAGCACTTCTTATCCATAGTCACAATTAGGCACATACTATAGACATGTAAAATATTGAATCAACTGTGATAACATTTAAGTCAGAAAGCCCAAATATCAGAATACAATCTCCTACCCTTTCAACTCTTGGACCTGGACAGATTAATTTCTCTCTCTGAACTTCAGTTTCCCTAGCTGTAAAACAGAGTAATACTTACTGTCAAGTGTTTGTGAAGACTAAATTAAAAAACAAAAAACAAAAAATACATGCTAAGTGCTAAGCATAGTGCCCAAAGAACAGAAGGTTCTTAATAAATGGTAGTTGCTACTAGAGGCACGTGCAATAGCTTTTAAGTCACAGAACTTGCCAAGCCATTTGAAAACTACATGACTAGTTACTTAACCTTTATAGACCTCAGTTTCCTCATCTGCAAAAACAAAAAACAAAAACTCATCTTGCTGGTTTGTTCTAAGGATTAAGTAAAACTATACAGAAAAATCATCCTGCTTGTAATAGGTGCTCAATAAAGTATAGTTGGTATCACTATTAGTTACATCAAGAAACACTGGAGTATAGAGATTAGCAGGCTATAAAATATTTTTACGTATAAACTCCCATGTAATTTTAACAATTAATCATTATTTAAATGTACTTCTCTGGAATGTCCGGGTGGCTCAGGTCATGATCCCAGAGTCCCTGGAATCAAGTCCCCCAGGACTTGACTTAGCAGGGCTCCTTGCTAAGCAGGGAGTCTGCTTCTCCCTCTGCCTGCTTGTGCTCTGTCTCTCTCTCTCTCTCTCTGACAAACAGATAAAATCTTTCAAAAAAATATTTTTTTCTTAATTTCCAAATTAAGTTGTAAAAAAATCATAATACGGCAAACTTTTTAAGCACACAGCAAAACAAAAGACCACTTTGTTAGTTTCAAAATAAAAATGTGCTATCTATAACTAGATCTGCTTTAATATTAAGGTCCAAATAAATCTAAAAGGACTAGAAGGAAAAAAATTCTAGTCCTTGGGAAGAAAAGACATATCTGAATTTTACCATTTTTTCCATGACTTCACATGTTTATACACAACTAAAATTTAAGTGCCTTTAATATGAGTACTCTTTTCCAATCTCTGAACTCCTGTCTGTGCCTTCATGCAGAAGCAGAACAGCACCTTTAACACTATGGAATGTGAAGCGAGACAGCCTAGGTTCAAATCCTAACTTCATCTAAAGCTGTGTGACCTGAGGCATGTTTTAATCCCGCCATGCCCAGTTCCTCATCTGAAAAAAAGAAATTCTTCACACAACTGTTAGGATTAAATGAGTTAATACACTTAAAGTGTTCATAAAAGTGCCCACCATATGGAAGGCAGGTAAGTATTTCCTATTATTATTGCTTTATTATTCCCCCCTTGAAATGTCTTGATCTGTGACTCTTGAAACCAATAAATACTAGCTACCCGGTAAACAATTCCAGCAAACGGCTTTACTTAAAATGAGACCTACTTAGGAAGTAACTAACACATCTGTCACAGCAGTAAAGATACAGCAACCACTATTAAAGAGGATTTTAGGGCAAAATCAAGGAAAGTCAATTCCCTTTCTTACACTTCCTATTGTACAAAGCTGTAACATCCTTACTTGCTAATAGAAGTTCAGTACCAAAAGAGTTTTACAATTTAGGTATAGCATACACTAATCCAGCAGACAAAAAATTCTCAAACTCAAGCTCCACTATACTCAATTATATTCCTTCAAAGAACAAAGTTCCAATTACTCTTCTATTTTAATAGTTTAGTACTTCAAAATAAAAACTTTTCTGCAGGGTGCCTGGATGGCTCAGTGGGTTGAGCCGCTGCCTTCAGCTCAGGTCATGATCTCAGAGTCCTGGGATCGAGTCCCGCATCGGGCTCTCTGCTCAGCAGAGAGCCTGCTTCCCTCTCTCTCTCTGCCTGCCTCTCCATCTACTTGTGATTTCTCTCTGTCAAATAAATAAATAAAATCTTAAAAAAAAAAAAAAAACTTTTCTGCATAGGACAGTAGAATATCATAAGGATTAAATACGACATTGTAAATAAAAGTGTCTGAAAGTTAAATATGCACTAAATACTAATTTATGAACATAATTGAGAAAATTATAACAACAGATTTCTCCAATTTCAAACAACTGCCTTCTAACCAGAACTAGTGCTCTGTCCACTTCAAATCTTGGGCCAGGATGAGACGTAAGTCAGAGTAAAGCTGCCATCCCACTAAATGATTTCCTGCTTGAAATGCACTCTTTCCTTTTTATTCATAACTGAGATGGGACTTCTAATATCAAAGTCCTGCCCCTACACCAGAAGTTTTAGGAGTGAAATCCTGGAAGCCCAACTTAAGACCAGAAAAACTTCTGTTATTATAAAACTTCTTTGAAGCTATTAGATCAAAGGATGCCACCCCAATTCCCTACTGCCTTGTGATCCTAACCCGAGTACAGAAAAATGCTAATTGTCTCCAGATTCAAGAATTTGTTAGCTTCAAAAATCAGAAGTACCTGGGCCACATTTCAACTCCAGCTGAGGGCTGGAATGTTTACCTGGCTCACTCTCAAATGAAAAGTTGTAGTCCAACATCAACCGGGACAGTCATGCAGTAGCCATCAATAAGCCACACAGGCCAGGTGGACCACAAGTCACTTGGCAGCCTTCACTGAAGCAAACCGTACTGAAGGCCTGACCGCCAACCCTTCCCTGGTGAACAGGACAATGGGCTAGCAGTCAAGAAAGTTATAGATTCTTCTAGTCACAGATCCTTTTTCAGATTCTTGACTGATTTAACTGAAGAAATCAAATTTGAAAAAATGTAAAGACTTTTTGAAATACAAATGAAAAATGCTGAGTATGCCTCACAGATCTAGTTACTTCATTTGTTGAAAAACATAAAATATATATTATTTGCAATTTGTTTTGTTTACAAAATCATTCCTGGCCTTGTGAAATGATGGGGGGCAGGGGACAACTAGCACTTTTCTTGAGGGTCTGCACAGATCTTTAAACTTCACTAAGCCAGTTTCTCTATCTGGATATAACACTGGGAGTTACGTGCTCTTCCCTCAAAGATAAGCTAAAGATAAATAAATACTGGATGGAAGTACTTTCAGCATTTCAGAAGGAATTCGTTTAAAAATAAATCAATAAATGAATGCAATGGAACCGGTTTTAACCCCAGATCAAGAATTCAGACCAAAGCAGTGCTGGGAGTCAAATTCATTCAAGTCGGACTTTTCTGTCTGTATTTGAGTTTCTGGGTTGGGAAACTGGTCTGTATTTCTATAAATCCCTGTTCTGAGCCATAATATAAGGGAACTCTTCTGTAATGTCCCAGCCCGCTCCCTATCTTTTCCAGAACTACCAGCCGGAAAAGACAACCCTCCGCAAATCCTACAAATCCTCCCCACCTGCAAAGATTCAGATGGATCCCACAACTTTTCAGCCCTTCGTGACTTGTTACCACTCCTTTGGAGGTAATCACTTCTAATGTCCCCACTCAGGGACAATCACTCCTCTGCTCAGCTTGACACTCTGGGCTGAGCCGTCCCCCGTCTCCCGACAGCTCCGACGACCTTAGACGTCTTCACCAGTTCGCCAGACATCGGGACCTCAAAAGCTCCTGTTCCTGCCCCACCTCCCCGAGCCAGCCGCTCCCCAGGCTCTCTTCAACCCCCGGATCCCCGGCACAGCATCACGGGACTCCCGGTTGTTCTACGCGCTCGGGATCCGCCGCACACCTCACCCCTTCCCCCCGCCCGACCCGCTCTCCCGGCCCTAACCCTCCCCCACCCCCCCTTGAGACCGGGGGTGGGGAAGGCAAAGCTCTCCGCGACTGGACTGAGACTCGAGAGGCCAGGCGTCCCCCTACCAGGCCCTGCCTGGGCCTCTCGGCTCGACTGCCCTCCACTGCCCCCCTGGCCCAGCCGTGCTTATGCCGAAGAGTAGGGCAGCACGAGCTCAGGGCCCAGCACTTACTCGGGAAGGTAAGTGGAGGAGAAGGAGCTCCACTTGTGTAGCGCGTAGGGGAGAAGCCGGCACTCGGGCGCCGCAGCGACAGCCCCGCCAGCCGCCATCTTGTCAGCACCGAGGCGGCCGCCACCGACCGCCAGCCGCGCGGGGAGGAGGGGAGGGGTGTGGCCTGCTCTTAAAGGGGCCGCGGCCTGACGGGCTGAGCGCTCTCCGGTTCGCGGGTCTCGCCCGCTTCCTGGACTGCTGAGGCGCGCGCGGGTCCTCGGTTCTCTCCTAGAGTTTCCATCGCCTAATGCTCCTTAGTAGACTGACACAAACTGGGACTGGACTGTGAGCACCTGAGGGCTGTCCTGGGCTTGGAGGGGAGTGGCGCAAAGGACTTTTCTTACAAGCTGAGGTAAGGAGAAACCAAGAGTGTTAGAAAAAGAAACAAACTGTAGTTGGGAGCCCGGACGGGAAACTGAGAGACCGTCCTGGGAGCAGGGACGTCTTTGCGACTTTGGAAACCGCTGCCCTCTCCCGCGTTATCCGTCCTTTGAGGCCGCGGCACCGAAAGGGAGCTGGCGTGGAAGACCTAGCATCCTTTCCCGCCGCGGTGCTGGTTTTAAATGTCTCGCCCCGCGTTCCCGAGTCACATGGAGACAGGAAAAGGAAATGCTCGGGTGTCCTCTCACCCTGTTCTGTTTGCGGTTTGTGAGGTGCCCTTCCTTGTCAACATTTGTGGCGTGCCCTCTCACACCAATCCGTGCGCTCGGCTTGCTCAGTCCTGGTATTCACCTACAGACCAGGAAAAACAGAACAAAAAAACCTTAAGGAGCTGAGGAAGCCGCGTGTCATCGTTTTTTTTTTTTTTTTTTTTTCCAGCTGTTAAATCTGCCCGCTTTTAGCTCGCACAGAAATTTCGTCCAAAAGTTGAGACAGAACAGAGTTGTTAAAAAAAAAAAAAAAAAAAAAAGAGAGAGAGAGAGACAGAGAGAGACCAGAGAAGGAATAACAGCCCAGGTGCTCTGAATGCCATATGGGCATCACGTGAGCTTCTTATCAAAAAAGGAACATTTGCTCCAAATATCTGGCAGCTTTAGATAATGCTCCCCCTCAGGTACCCGTTTGTCAAGGTTACGCACGCTTAGTTCTTGGCTTAGCCACTGCAGTTAGTCACTCCCTAAAGAAAAGTTTCCAGCCGGAAAAGCCGTGACAGTGTCTTCCTCTCCACCTGACCCACAGAAGAACTGCAAGGAGTTTTCTCAGTGAACGACCAACTGAGTTGAAACACTTCAACAGTATTCTCTTCCCAACCAATCATTAAGCTGCCCAAAGCTCCTCAGATCTTTTCCTGACCTCCCCTTACTGTAGGGGAAAACTTAGCAGTGGCCTTTGCTGGAATATCAGATCAAGAATGTCAAAAAAGGGGCGCCTGGCTGGCTCAGTCAGTAGAATATTCCACTCTTGATCTTGGGGTTGTGAGTTCGAGCCCTGCATTGGGCATAGAGATTACCTTAAAAAAAAAAAAAAAAAAAGTTAAAATTTTGGAAAGAAAGAATGCCCCAAAGAAGGCCACAGTATGTTAGCTTCTAAAAGCACATGCGCTTTGGGTGTTGCAGCATGTTGGAAAAGTGTTTGTTCCTTGAGGGAATGCTGTGATCTCAGTGACTCAAGTTGGGAGTCTAGAGATGGGGGAGAGGCCAGAGAAGGTTGGTCCCAAAGATGCTTAGTGGTTAACTTTAGGAGAAAGAGATACTTTGAAGGGAAAAATTTTAAGATGGTGACTCAGTTTAGTTAGTTAAGGGCTCTGAAGTCGCTAACCTCACCTCTTACCCTAATGTAAGTAGTCTTTGTTCTTTTCCAGACATAGAGTTACAGTTTCTGAGTGATCCTTTTATTTTTTTTTTTAAATTGAGTCTATTTGTTTATTTATTTGACAGAGAGAGTGGGGGGTGAGGGGCAGAAGGAGAGGGAGAGAGACATTCTCAAGCAGACTCCATGCTGAATGCATAGCTGGTCATGGGGCTCGATCTCATGATCCCAACATCATGATCTGAGCCTAATCAAGAGTCGGATGTTCAGCCAATTGAGCCACCCAGGTGCCCCCAGTGATCCTTTTTAAAAAACAGATACAAGCCAGTTCTTCTTGAGATGACTTTCTGTGACTTTCTATTCCATTTAAGTAATACGGAAATCCCTGAGCAGAGGCCTTTCATATCCTGCCTTGATTACCTCTCCAGCCTTTTCTCTTCTTTCTCCCTTACAAGCTTTACTCCTGCCAAACTAAACTAACACACTGAATTGGCTCCTGTAAGTTCTGTGCTCTCTCTGGCCTCCAGGGCTTAGTTGAAGCCAAACCAGGAGTACTCTCCACCATTCTTTACCTGGCTAACTCCTGCTCATTTTTCAGATCATTTCATGCTGGAAAATCGTTCCTGATCACCTATTTTGAGGTTAGGTGCCATTTTCTATATTTCCCTCCTTATCTTAGCAAATATCACAATATATTTTAATTTCCTCTTTTTTCTATTCTCTCTTCCTAGACTGTAACTCCCATATAGGTAGGAGTTATGCATATCCTGTTCACAGTTGTATCCTCAGTTCTATGAGAATGTCTAGTACATAGTAAGTGCTCAGTAAATATTTATTGAAGAATGAATAAATTACACTTAAAGGGAATTTGGGTTGCAAAGGAAAGAGAATGCCAGAACTTCTTAGGCAGCAAACATGTATCTCCTGAGGTGTGATTGCCATGAAGAATGTAAAGACCCAGGATAGTGTGGCTTTCCTGCCGCAAAGACTTTACAAATGGTACAATAAGTTCAAGTATTCATATGATAACAAAATATAGACATGGTGCTATCCTGAACTCAAATTTTATGTAAATGTAAAGATAAAATAGAAGACTAAAAGATTTCAAAATCTGTGAGAATCTACTAGTAGCTCAGGTGAAACTTAGTATCTTCCTCTGCCTTTGGGGCATTGCCTTATGTGACAGGGTTCATTGTAAGGATACATGGGGAAGGCCTGGAAACTGTCAGCAGCTATTTAATTCCTCTAGGTTCCCCACACTTCAAAGATTGGGACAAACCGGTAGCCTCATGGAGAACTGGATAATAGATGATTATTTTTCCGAGATCAACAGCTCCAGTGACCCAGTCATCTTGTCACCCCTTGAAAGCAATCATCTTTTACTCTCTGATGCCTTCTCGGTATGCTTCTCATAGTACATACTTACCAGAAAAAGTAACTGATTGTATTTGTTTTGTCACCATTCACTATCTTTTCCTATTTAAAAAAAAAAGTGGGGGGGGGGGGATTTATTAAGAGGCTTTGATGTTCCAGGCTTTGTCTAGATGCTAGTAAGACAGAGATAAACGAGTCAGACAAGGGCCCATACCATTCTGTTATGGTAACATATAATAAATAAGTCAACCAGATCATTTTAGTCTGTGCATTTGAGTACTAAGAAAAGACTACACTGAAGTAATATTTAGATAGAAAATTCTCTAAGAAGGTAATAGTTAAATTAAGCAAATAACCTATACGGTAAGAAAGTGCAAAGGCTGGATGTGAACATTCTAGGCAGAGAGAATAAACGAGTGCAATCAGCCTGAGACAAGAAAGGAGTTGGTATATTCAAAGAATAGAAAGTGTGGCTGGAGCATAGTGATGGGGAGAGTGAAGTCAGAAAAATGGGTATGGTAAGGAGCCATGATGTGGAACTATGATGGAGAGACCTGCTGCAGGGACTCAAGGCAAGGAGCAGCATTATCCATTTTAGATTTTATAAAGTTCACTCAGAAAATGGGATGGAGAGAGGTAAGAGTTGAAGTGAGAAGACTTGACAGGAGGTTATTATAGTAGCCAGGCAAGAAATGATGGTGGCTTGGACTAACAGAGGAGATGGAGAACAGAGGTTGAATTGGGACATATTTTAGAAGTAAATCCAGCTAGACTTGCTGGTGGGGGGTGGGGGGAAGGCAGGCAGAAAAGGAAAAAATCAAGGATAATCCCTGGGTTTGGTGTTTGCATCACTAGGTAGATAGTGATGCTCTTATTGAAAGGGGAAGATTTAGAGTTAGAATAGTTTCAAGGTAGAAAAAATCAAGAATTTTGAGTTCAGACATTCAAATGGCCAAGGGACACATGAAAAGATACTCAACACCACTAGTCATCAGATAAATGTAAATCAAAACCATAATGAGATATCCCTGCATACCAGTTAGTATTACTAGTATCAAAAAGACAAGTAATAACACGTGTTGGCAAAGATGTGGAGGAAAGGAAAGCCTCGTACATGGTTGGTAGGAATGTAAATCAGTACAACCATTGTAGGAAACAGTATGGATGTTCCTCAGAAAATTAAAAATAGAAATAGCATATGATCCAGTAATTTCACTATTGGGTATATGCCCAAAGAAAATGAAAACACTGATTTGAAAAGATACATGGGGTGCATAGCTGGCTTAGTCGGTAAAGCATGTGACTCTTGATCTCAGGGTCACGAGTTCAAGCCCCAAACTGGGTATAGAGCTTACTTTAAAAAAAAAAAAAAAAATGAAAAGATATAGGCACCCCTATGTTTATTGCAACATTATTTACATAGCCAAGAAATGGAAGCAGCCCAAGTGTCCATTGCTACATGGAGGAATAAAGAAATATGGTATATACAGGGGCACCTGGGTGGCTCAGTGGGTTAAAGCCTCCACCTTCGGCTCAGGTCATGAACCCAGCCTCCTGGGATTGAACCCCAGCTCTCTGCTTGGCAGGGTGCCTGCTTTCCTTCCTCTCGCTCTGTCTGCCTCTCTGCCTACTTGTGATCTCTGTCAAATAAATAAATAAAATCTTTTTTAAAAAATGGTATATACATATACAAAAGAATGAAATCTTGTCATTTGCAACAACATGAATGGACCTAGAGGGTATTATACTAAGTGAAATAAGTCAGAGAAAGACAAATACCGTATGATTTCACTTATATGTGAAATCCAAAATACAAAACAAATGAACAAACAAGCCAACAAAAAAACAAACACTCTTAAATACAGAAAACAAACTGACCAGAGGGAAGGTTGGTAAGGGGGTGGGTGAAATGGGTGAAGGGATTAAGAGGTACAAAAGAAAAAAAAAAAGGGAAGTCTGGTATCAGTGTTATACAGGGGATGTCTAATAGATATCCAAGTGGAATTGCTAAGGGTGTAATATGGAGAGTCTATATTGGTCAGAGTCTTACATCTAGTCACCTTATAGGCATTTGGCCTTCTTTTTATCTAACCCTATAGTGGTTGCTTATTTTGCCTCAGGCACTGATTCCTGAGTCAGTAAAATTTTCTCTGCGTAGCAGAATCATTGTAGCTCCAAGTATAGAGGCCTAGATAGAAGAAACCATCGGTGGCAGCCTTCTGCAGAAGAGGATGTACGGGCTCAGAGAATGTCTATGGAAAGAAACTTAAGAGTATGTTTTGAAAATCTTAGTTTTGTTCCTGGGCCTGGTACATTTCTAGCCATGCAAACTTGGGAAAGTCACATAACTTATAGTGGTGGAAAATTGAAACCCCTATAATATTTTCTACCCTTATAAAATGAATTTAATCAAATCTATCCTGTCTACTTCACAAAGGAGTTTTGAAGATCAAGTGAAGGAAGAGAACAATTATTGAGTACCTAGCTTGCCTACTATGAGATAATGTAAGTTCTCATTTAATCCTCAGAGAAACTGTGAGATATAAGAGATATAAACTCTTTTTTGAAAGCACAACTTTTTTTTTTTTTAAGATTTTATTTCTTTATTTGACAGACAGAGATCATAAGTAGGCAGAAAGGTGGGCAGAGAGAGAGAGGAGGAAGCAGACTCCCTGTGGAGCAGAGAGCCCGATGTAGGGCTTGATCCTAGGACTCTGGGATCATGACCCAAGCCGAAGGCAGAGGCTTTAACCCACTGAGCCACCCAGGCGCCCTGAGATATAAATATTTTTATCACACTTTCACAATCAGAAAAATAAGGCTCAGAAAAGTTAAATACTTGTCTTGGGTTTGCTTCTTCACATGTGTGGGACAGAAGAGAGGGAGGTGGGGGTATTCCTTCCCCTGACTTCCTTCCTGTAAGGTCACTTTGGACTGACTGGCCCTTTTGACCAGAAGTCACAAGTCCTCTTCCTAAGTGGTCTCTCCACACAGCTCTCTGGTTCTGGGTTCCAGTAACCACTCCCACCCCTTGCTTCCTGCTGTTTCCTGGTATGTTCTTGCACTTTTATAAAGAGTCCCTTTATTAAACCTCTTACATTGCCCAACTTGAGAATGCCATCTGTTTCTAGCTGGGACATTCACTGATATAGTAACTTATCCAAGGAGGTTTAGCTAGTGAGTGATAGAGCCAGAATCTCTTTGGTTCAAAAGCTGGTCCTGTTCGATTACATCCCATTCGTCTCAAGTGGAAAGAGACAGAGTAAACTATAAAGTACTATTCAGATATAAGATGTTGTCAAATAAAAAAAGACCACCGAGAGTTAGAAGGCAAAACAAATTTGGCTGATTTATTTATTTCTAGGCAAAGGAACACATCAGGCTAAGGGGGAAAAAGAAGGTGTTCTTAGTTTTTTATTTTTATTTTTTTAAAGATTTTATTTATTTTATTTATTTGACAGAGACATAGCGAGAGAGAGAACCCAAGCAGGGGGAGTGAAAGAGGTGAGAAGCAGGCTTCCTGGGCAGGCAGGGAGCCTGAAGTGGGGCTCGATCCCAGCACCCGGGATCATGACCCAAGCCGAAGTCAGACGCTTATCGACTGAACCACCCAGGCGCTCCCCAGAAGGTGTTTTTAATTATAAGGAAGGGTTTTCATGATTGTTATGTTCACTAAAGATTAAAATATACCCTCTAAATGAGCTGGAATAAATCAACAGCTCTGTACATGATTAGTTAAAACAAGCCTTATACTTCAGTAGCCAGGAAAAAATAAATCTTCAGAAAAGTCCTGTAAGGGTCTTATTTTAGCTGACACGGGGTTGTGTAAAGTTTATGGTTTTTTTAAACAGTTTTAGGTGTTGAGGAAAGTAGAAGCACAATACAGCATTCAGTGTGCCATCTCCTCGGCAAGCTCTGCTGTAAATGGAAGAATTCCCTTTTACAATATTTGGCCACAGATGAAGAAACTAATACTCAAATATGCTAGATGTGCTAAGGTCATTTACACAACTGGTCTTTTGCAGATCTGACTCCATAACCTAAGTACCTGATTCTCAGTGCCTTTGTTCCTCACATAATTTTTTAAAAATTTTTTTATAAATACATAATGTATTATTAGCCCCAAGGGTACTGGTCTATGAATTGCCAGGTTTACACACTTCACAGCACTCACCATAGCACATACCCTCCCCAATGTCCATAACCCAACCACCCTCTCCCTAACCACCCCCCCCACCCCCGGCAACCCTCAGTTTGTTTTGTGACATTAGAGTCTCTTACAGTTTGTCTCCCTCCGGATCCCATCTTGTTTCATTTATTCTTTTCCTACACCCCAAAGCCCCCACGTTGCAGCTCCACTTCCTCATATCAGGGATATCTTATGATAGTTGTCTTTCTCTGATTGACTTATTTTGCTAAGCATAATACCCTGTTCCTCATTAATTAATGGGAACTTTTTAGGACTACTCCTACATTATTCTTTATATCCTCCTTAACTAGCACATAGTAGATACTCAGCTATCGCCTGAACTGTATGTCTTAGTTCCTCCTGAGTTTCTTCTCACCAATTGTCTTAGACAGTTAAGTCTGCTATAACAAAAACAGCATAAACTTTGTGGCTTAAATGACAAATACTTATTTTTCGCAGCTCTGGAGGCTTGGAAGTTCAAAATCAAGGTGCTTGTAGATTCAGGATCTGATGAAAGCCCTCCTCCTGATTTGCAGACATCCACCTTCTGCCTCTGGCCCCCTAAAATGCATGTCCTTCTTACATGCAAAATACATTTATTTCATCCCAATAGCCCCAAAAGTCTTAGCTCATTCCAGGATAATGTCTAAAGTCCAAAGTTTTTTCCAAATATCATCGCAATCAGATATGGATGAGGCTCTTCTGGAGGCAGAACTCCTCTCCAGCTATGAATCAGTGAAACTAGGTAGGGTGTTGCTTCCACAATACAGCGGTAGGAGAGGCAAAAAGATAGACATTCCTGTTCCAAAAGGAAGAAATGAGAAAGAGGCAAGGAGGGATGAGTTACCAGGCAAACTCAGTGAGATCTTAAAGCCTGAGAATAATCCCTGTTGGCTCCTTGCTCTGCTTTTAGTACTGCCTCTTTGGCTCCCTGGGACGGTGATCCTGCCTGCCACTGCTATTCCGCCATTCCAGAAACCTCCCTGCTGCTGGTCACACCCCCAGGGCTCTGGGTAGCCCAGCCCCAGGGCTGTGAGTGCAAGTCTGTTTAACAGAGCTGATAGCCTCCTCCTTTGAAAACCTGATGGCACCCCTGATCTCTGAATTGTTTTCAGGGTCATTCTTTCCCTGTCTTGAAGAATAGCTTATGTTCCAACCACATAGCTCTGTGGTCCTGGTCCTGTAAAATCCAAGACATCCAACAGGCTTTCTTCATTTCATCTGTGTCCATCCCCTTCAGTTCACACTGGGGTATCCTTGCTGAAGTGGCTGATTAGGTCTGTGGTTCACATCCGCACTAATCTCCTTATCAAATGGTCAGCCAGCCATACCGTCAGTGTTCTCTTCAAACCTGCTTTCTCGTTTCTTGTAATGTGGACAGGCTTAGAATTTTCCAAATCTTTAAATTCTCATTCCTTTTTGCATAACATTTCCGTCATCAGTTCTATAAGCAGTGAGGAGTAACCAAGCCACTCCTTCAATACTTTGTTTAGAAATCTCAGCTAGATAACCAATTTCATCACTTGCAAGTTGTACCTTCACAGAACACAAGAACAAGAACACAAATTCTTTACCACTTTAGACAAAGATCACCTTTCCTCCAGTCTCTGGTAACATGTTCCTCATTTCTGTCTGAAACCAGAATGGCCTTTCCTGTCCATATCTCTAGCAACATTCTATTTGTGTATTCTCCTAAAGAATGGAAAGCATTCTCTCCAGCTCTCTTCCCTCTGAGCTCTTGCCAGAATCACCTTTGGTAACCCCTCACAGCAATAATGAGTTTTTCAAACATGTACCCCCCAAACTCCAGCCTCTACTCATTACCCACTTCCAAAGCTGCTTCCACACTTTTAGGTATTTTTTGCAGCAGCATGCCCACTTCTGTGTACCATTTTTTTCTTCGTTAGCTTAGGCTACTGTAACAGCAATGCAATAGACTACGTGGCTTAAATAGTTATTAACCTTAATAATTAAGTTATTTTGTCAGCAAAAATGTATTCAGAAATAGCAGAAAATTACGGTTCAGGACAGGCAAGCTACAGCGAAACCATAGACAAGTCCAGCAGGCAAAGGAGAGGGATGTTATTTGGTTGAAAAAGAAGAAGTTGGAAGGGTTGTTTTGAATGAAAGTCCATCGGAGAAAACAAAGAGTTCAGGGTGATGACTTCTCATTAGCTGATTTGCAGAGGAAGTCAATGTCTTGTAGGAGATGCAATGTACAGCTTTTCCCTCTTGGGGCCTATAACTGATGGTTCTTTCCTGGTGATGATTCTTCTGTTGGAGTGTAATTGACACTTCTGGTGAGAGAGTATAACTGATAGTTCTTCCTATAACTGACATTGGGTGGTGTATCTATCCTCTGTCTACTTTAGTAAGGTTTTCCTTCACTAATTTTCACACAACAAACATTTATTTCTCACACTTCGGCTGGAAGTCCAAAATCAAGGTACTGGTAGATTGGTGTCTACACCCTTATTCCGGGTTTGCAGATGGATGCCTTCTTGCTGTGTGGCTGAGAGAAAAAAGAGTTCTGGTCTCATTCCCTTGTAAGGACCCTAATCCCATCAGAAGGCTCCGCCTTCATGACTTCCTCAAAATATAATCAGCTTCTAAAGGCCCCACCTCCTAAAACCATCACATCAAGGGGTAGGGGCTTCAACCTATGATTTTGAAGAAAACGCAAACCTTCAGTCCATAGCACTAATTTATGATTATAGTTTAAAAAATCAAAGGAGCTTGTTTAGGGATCATTTATAGATCAGAAGACTAGAAAGAATTAAAGACATGGGGGTTATCCATCCATTTTTTGGTTAGTAAATGAAGAAAATCATCATGGGGATTGGAATTTGCCCCCAAATAATTCCCATTCAGAATTTCTTGCATACCAGGAATATGCATGCATTATCTCCATGAACCCTCATGGCAGCCCTGCAAGTAAACTCTCTTGGAGGTCAAGATTTGCCAAACTCACATGTGCCCTGTTACATAATTCTCAGATGTATACATTCAGGATTCAGAAGGCCAAGAGAAATATGTGATGTTGAAAGACCCCTCCCCTAGAAGATAGATAGGATAACTAACCGCTTGTTTGCTTTTCTGTGAACCGCTGGCTTTTAGGCATAGATTAGGTTATTAATTGGGTTATTAATTGCTTATTAATTGCTCTTTTGCCTTTCTGTAACTGCTTGGCTTATAGAAATAATAGAGACGCCATGATGGCATTCCTACCTTCCCCCTTCTTGTTCCCCTTTCCCGCCTCTCTCCTCCCCGCGCGGGCCCTCAGAACCAATCAGCTTGTTCCCCCTTCCCGCCTCTCCCTTCACCGGGCGCGGGTCCTCAGAACCAATCAGCAAACTCCAAGTATGCCTTTTTCAAAGTTCAAATTGTCAACCAATCAGTTGCGCCCCACCCAAAACTTGTTTGTACCTTCCTATATAAGACCCTGCTTCTCTCCGGTCGGGGTGCTCGGTTAGCTGGAGCTACCGACCACCCGCCGGTACCTGCGTGACAATAAAGAACCTCTTGCTGATTGCATCCAGTGGCAGTGTTGGATTCTTGGGTAAGGGGATCCGCGGGTCTTTCATTTGGAGGTCCCACCGAGACCATCGGACTCCTGCCCAGGGATCCAACTGACTCCCACCGGGAGGTAAGCTGGCCAGTACAAAACTGTCTCTTCGTTTTCTCGTCTTCTGTTCTGTCTATGTCTATATTTGTTCTGCCTATACGCCTGGCGTGTAGGACTGTACGACAGCACGCGTTGTTGCTCTGTATTCTGTAGGCAGCTTGAGAAGGAGTTGACGAACTCGGACTTCTCCCCTGCCACCCTGGGGGATGCCCCAGGGATCAGAGGGGCCCGCTTTTTTGGGGCCCCACAGGTATCCGAGGGATATATCCGTCTGTCCGTTCCAGAGGGCCCCTCGGCCTCTGGACGGAATCTGTCCACCGCAGGGAGATCTCGAGGCTCCTCTGGGCCGGTGGAAACTGTACTTTCGGTGGTATACCGAAACCGCGCAGCGACCTTTTTGTTAATTGTTTTGTGTGTTCTACTCGTTGTCCTTGGTGTTTTCTTTGATTCTAAAATGGGTCAAACACTAACGACCCCTTTAAGCCTCACTCTAGGTCACTGGAGAGATGTTCAGATCCGAGCCAACAACTTATCGGTGGAAATCAAAAGAAGAAAATGGCAGACTCTCTGCACCTCTGAATGGCCCACCCTCAAGGTTGAATGGCCTGCAGAGGGAACCTTTAACATCAATGTTATCTTGCAGGTCAAGGAACGAATCTTCAATCAGGGACCTCAAGGTCATCCGGACCAAGCACCTTACATCGTGGTCTGGGAAAGCCTGGTCAAAGAGCCCCCTCCGTGGGTCTCTCCTTTTGTTCCCCCTTGCCCTCCCTTAAACCCTACCCCTCACCCAGTTCCCTCCGCTCCACCGGCGCCAGCTCCACACCCCACACCAACTCCTACTGACCCCTCAAAACCCCCCACCTCTTCCAACCTATATCCTGTAGTCCCTATTGACCCTCCCTCTTCTAACAACGCCTCCTCTCTGCGACGCCCCAGGCAATTACAGGTCCTCCCTCCTGAGGAATCTCCTTTGATAGACCTCCTGACCGAGGACCCCCCACCTTATCATCCTCCTAGATCGGCACCAAACCCCATGGGGGAACCAGATCATCTTGGAAGAAATGACCCTTCACCATCTCCAATCGCAGGCAGAGTTAGAGGCCGACAAAGACCAGAACAGAAGGAAACTTCCAGACTCTTACCCTTGCGTCAAGGGAGGGAACCAGGGAGCCTCCAATACTGGCCCTTCTCTGCATCCGATTTATATAATTGGAAGTCTCATAACCCTTCCTTTTCACAGGACCCCGTGGCCCTAACCGCCTTAATTGAATCCATTTTAGTTACACATCAGCCTACCTGGGACGATTGCCAGCAGCTCTTGCAGGCTCTCCTCACCACAGAAGAGAGACAAAAGGTCTTTCTAGAGGCCAGAAAGAATGTCTTAGGAGACGACGGAAGGCCCACACAACTTCCTAACGTGATACATGCAACTTTCCCTCTGACTCGCCCTGACTGGGACTTCAATACAGCTGCAGGTAGGACCCACCTACGTCTTTACCGCCAGTTACTCATAGCAGGCCTCCATAATGCGGGGCGCCGCCCCACTAATTTGGCCCAGGTAAGACAGGTGACTCAAGGTAAGGAGGAATCTCCAACCGCCTTCCTAGAAAGGCTTAAGGAAGCTTACCGCAGGTATACACCTTTTGACCCAGATAGTAACGAACAGAGAGGAAATGTCTCCATGGCATTCATTTGGCAGTCGGCTCCAGATATTAGAACTAAGCTACAGCGTTTGGAGAATCTACAAGATTTTACTTTGCAGGATTTATTAAAAGAGGCAGAAAAGATTTTTAATAAAAGAGAAACTCAGGAAGAGAAAGAGGAACGACTTAGGAAGTTGCAGGAGGAAAAAGAGGAAAAACTAAAGAAGGAAGCTGAGGAAAAGGAAGAAAAGCGAGAGCGTAAACGAAACAAGGAACTTAGTAAAATCTTGGCCGCCGTAGTGCAAGGCAGTCAGAGCTTAGAGATAGGGAAGTCAGACAGGGAGGGAGACATAAGGAGGCTCCGGATAGACTGGGACCAATGTGCCTATTGCAAGGAGAGAGGACATTGGGCCAAAAACTGCCCGAAAAGGCCTAAGGGAAATGCTAACAAGAACCACAAGGGGCCACCGTAACCGGCCCCAATGGGACTCCTCTACATGTCCTTACCTTACAATTGGAAGAAGAATATAGACTACATGAGGAGCCCCCCCAACCTCAGAGGGACATAAAATCCTGGCTTGATGCCTGAGGTGCTAGGGTCCGACAACGGGCCTGCCTTTGTCTCCCAGGTAAGTCAGTCGGTGGCCAAGCTACTGGGGATCGATTGGAAACTACATTCTGCTTACAGACCCCAGAGTTCAGGGCAGGTAGAAAGAATGAATAGAACTATTAAGGAGGCTTTAACTAAATTACTGCTTGAAACTGGCTCTAAAGATTGGGTATCGCTCCTACCTCTAGCACTCTATCGGGCTAGAAACACCCCAGGACCTCATGGCCTAACTCCCTTTGAGATTCTCTATGGTGCTCCACCCCCCGCTGTCACATTCTTTGCCCCCGATATCTCTGCTCATGCCCCTTCCCCCTCTATACAGGCCCATCTGCAAGCTCTGCAGCTGGTGCAGCAGGAAATCTGGAAACCCCTGGCAGCCGCCTACAAGGAGAAACTTGACGTCCCACTGCGGCCACATCCCTACAGAATAGGGGACACCGTCTGGGTTCGCAGACATCGGGCCACAAACCTTGAACCCCGTTGGAAGGGACCCTACACAGTGCTCCTGACGACACCCACAGCACTGAAAGTTGACGGGATTGCAGCCTGGATCCACGCCTCCCACGTGAAAGCCGGGCACCCAGAAGAACAGATCGAACCCCTTCGGGACTCAGAATGGACCATCCGGCGATCTTCAAATCCGCTAAAGAGAAGACTCATGCGCCGCTAATCCTTCTCCTTGTTTACACCTTCCTTTCCTTTGGGGGTCCCAGTCCACATTTCCCCAAACAATTAACTTGGCAGGTCTCCTCTCAGACGGGAGAAGTTGTCTGGTCCATAACGGGCCTACATACGCCTGGTAATTGGTGGCCTAATCTCACCCCTGATTTTTGTCAGCTGGCGGCAGGGCTAGAAACTTGGGATATCCCATCCCATGATCATCAAAATCTTCAATCCTACATGGGGGCCAGAGCCCAACAAATGACTGCCCATGGTTGTAGTAGCCCCACTGCCAGATGCAGGCTAGCTCAATCTGATTTCTATGTATGCCCCAAGGATAATAGAAATAGGGAGACAGGCTACAGGTGTGGAGGGTATCAAGTATACTTTTGTTATGAATGGGGTTGCGAGACCACTGGAGCTGCCTATTGGCACCCAACGTCTTCCTGGGACTCAATTACCGTTAGCAGGAATTATACCAAGGCCCATCCCGACGGGCGGACCTGCTACCATCCACGAGGGGGAGACGGGTCTGGAAATAGTCGCTGGAAACCAGCCTTGTCACTACCACTGAAAATCAGCTTCACAGACAAGGGCAAAAACCGACCACTCACAGAGTGGCAACAGGGGTATACATGGGGCCTTAGATGGTATCTTCCAGGAGAAGATAAAGGCGTCATCTTCAAAATCCATCTTAAAATAGAAAATCCCCAAACTTACCCCGTAGGGCCAAATTTTGTTCTGCCAGACCAAAAACCCTCTAAAACCCCAGCGCCGTCCAGCTCCGCCAGGTCCCGCCCGCCAACCTCCCATACATCCCCATCCAACTCCCGCCTCGAAGCATAAAATAGGCACTTCTAAAGGGACTTCCAAACCCCCTGCTGCTAGCCCAAGCCAAAAACCTCTAAAATCAGAAACTCCGCTTGTCGGAACTGGGGACCGGCTTTTCAATTTAATTTTAGGAACATATACGGCCCTCAATTATTCCAATCCTGAATTTACTGAAGACTGTTGGCTCTGTTTGGTTTCAAGCCCCCCCTACTATGAGGGGATAGCCATTGTCGCCAATTATACCAACCACACAAATCCCCAAATCGCTTGCAACTCCCAGGGATATAAACTCACCCTTTCTGAAGTATCTGGCCAGGGACTATGCTTAGGCCCCGTGCCCACTTCCCATCAGGCACTATGTAACACCACCATCCGGAATATCCCTCCTGGTAATTATTATCTAGCAGCACCCAACGGGACATATTGGGCTTGTAGCACCGGCTTGACCCCTTGTGTTGCTGCCCAAACTTTAGATGTTACTGCAGACTATTGCATATTAGTTCAACTTTGGCCCAAGGTAACTTACCACAGTTCGAGATTTGTCCTTGACTTCTTCGAGCAAAAGCAAAGGTCTCGATACCGGAGGGAGCCCATAACTCTGACTATAGCTTTGCTGTTGGGCATCGGGGGAATAACAGCAGGTATTGGAACAGGAGCTTCCGCTTTAATCCAAGGTAATCAGCTCAGGCAGTTACAAGTTGCTATGAATGCTGACCTTGAGGCCATAGAGAAATCAATCACAGCCCTAGAAAAATCCTTGACTTCCTTATCAGAGGTTGTACTACAGAACAGGAGAGGACTAGACCTTTTATTTTTAAAAGAAGGAGGGTTATGTGCAGCTTTAAAAGAAGAATGCTGTTTTTATGCCGACCATACCGGGGTGGTCAGAGAAACAATGGACAAGCTAAGAGAGATTAGCCCAGAGAAAAAGAGATTTTGAATCCCAACAGGGCTGGTTTGAAAATTGGTTCACCCGTTCCCCTTGGTTCACAACCTTAATATCCACCCTCATGGGGCCCCTTATCATCTTATTACTGATTCTGCCAATTGGCCCTTGCATCATAAATAGGCTTGTCCAATTCACTAAAGACCGCTTGTCCGTAATTCAGACAATGGTACTAACACAACAATATCAACTTTTCTTAAGATTTTATTTATTTATTTATTTGACAGAGAGAGAGATCACAAGTAGGCGGAGAGTCAGGCAGAGAGAGAGAGAGAGAGAAGCAGGCTCCCGCCGAGCAAAGAGCCCGATGCGGGGCTCGATCCCAGGACCCCGAGATCACGACCCGAGCCGAAGGCAGCGGCTCAATCCACTGAGCCACCCAGGCGCCCCAACAATATCAACTTTTAAAACAATCAGAGTCCCGGACAAGCTTAGAGCAGGAACAAGACGAATGGATATAAGATTCTATCCATGATAAAGAAAAAGGGGGGAATGAAAGACCCCTCCCCTAGAAGATAGATAGGATAACTAACCGCTTGTTTGCTTTTCTGTGAACCGCTGGCTTTTAGGCATAGATTAGGTTATTAATTGGGTTATTAATTGCTTATTAATTGCTCTTTTGCCTTTCTGTAACTGCTTGGCTTATAGAAATAATAGAGACGCCATGATGGCATTCCTACTTTTCCCCTTCTTGTTCCCCTTTCCCGCCTCTCTCCTCCCGCGCGGGGGCCCTCAGAACCAATCAGCTTGTTCCCCCTTCCCGCCTCTCCCTTCGCGCGCGGGTCCTCAGAACCAATCAGCAAACTCCAAGTATGCCTTTTTCAAAGTTCAAATTGTCAACCAATCAGTTGCGCCCCACCCAAAACTTGTTTGTACCTTCCTATATAAGACCCTGCTTCTCTCCGGTCGGGGTGCTCGGTTAGCTGGAGCTACCGACCACCCGCCGGTACCTGCGTGACAATAAAGAACCTCTTGCTGATTGCATCCAGTGGCAGTGTTGGATTCTTGGGTAAGGGGATCCACGGGTCTTTCAATGTATTCCTAAGACTACTGGTTCTGCCTTCATCTTAACTTTCCTCACGGTTGCTGTGTTAACTCATTTCAACTTTGCTGTTGTTTGGAATCCTTTCTTTGAGCACAAAGCTGCCAGAAGGAGTGGATGAAAAGCAAATGCCAGCAGTTTGTAAGTAAGGGGATATCCCCTTTATTTTTTAGGACAAAGGAACTTCAGCCAGGCCCAGTGGGGCCTCTGTGCCTTCCCAGGTGAACGCTGAGACTGGCTTCAGGTGTGAAGCTCAGGTCTTTCTGCTCCCAGGAGATGGCAGCAGCAGCCACCACAGCTTCAGCCTGCGGGAGATAACAGAATTCCTCCTTTTGCCTATTGGCATCCAAGCCTAGAAATTCCCGGTATTAGAGACCGCTTTATCCCCGGTTTGCTGAGCTTGGTTGGAGCTGAGACACAGGCCGTGGAGGAACTGGCAATGATTCGTCATCTCTTAAGTGCCTGGTTTTTGGTAAACACTTTAGTCCAAACTGTGACCTTGAAGCGTGTGTGAAGGAGGACCAGGAAGTCTCTGGCCAGGGAAAAGAGCTTCAGAAAGAAACAAATAGAGTTGAAACTGGAAGCCGGGTTAGGGGCACCAACTTCCCTCCTCACCCTTGTGCAGTCAAAAATCCACGTATAACTGGACTCCCTAAAAAACTAAAATACATATATCCCACTGTTGACTGGAAGCCTTACTGATAACATAAACAGTGAATTAACCCATATTTTGTATGTGTATTATATACTGTATTATGCTAAAGTAAGCTAGAAAAAGAAAACATTATTAAAACCATAAGGAAGAGAAAAATACCTTTACAGGACTGTACTGTATTTCTTTTTTTTTTTTTTTTTTTTAGGATTTTATTTATTTGACAGAGATGACAAGTAGGCAGAGAGAGTCAGGCAGAGATGGGGGGTGGGGAAAGCAGGCTCCCCGCTGAGCAGAGAGCCTGAGGATCCCATGACCCCGAGATCATGACCTGAGCTGAAGGCAGAGGCTTAATTCACCCAGCCACCCAGGTGCCCCAGGACTGTACTATATTTCTTTAAAAAAAAAAAAATCCACATAGAAGTGGACCCATACAGTTAAAAGCCACGTTGTTCCAGGGTCAACTTAAACACTTCCATCCACACAGGCATAAATGCAGAGGACCCCAGCTCACAGTTTGGTGCCACACCGAAAACACAGATTCTCCACCCAGCTTCCCAGCTACCAATCAGCTGACCTTGTTCCGGAATCTCTCAGAGCTGCAATTTCCTCCTCGACCTAGTGTGGACTCCGATGTAAAGTGCCTGCTAATTCTTAAATTATGAGTTACCGTACTTTTATTTTCAGGATTAAGTAAAGTTGGGCCTTCGCCCTTTCAGAATTTTGAAAAATCCCAGACACAACCAGTGCTACGGGATCCAAGTTAATCCCAGGTGAGCACATAGGTGAGCACATAGCCTGGTTCAGCAAAAACTGCCAGCTTCCTGGAAGGTGGGCAGGAATCCCAGGAGACGTCTGAACACCACACAGCTAGGGATGAACTGTCAACTGCTGGGATTTGCTTTGCAAATGACCACATCTAAATGAGGCTGACAAAACAATATTCCTAAAAGCAATTAACACTGACTCCTAGTATATTTGGAAGCCAGAAGTCCTTTTGGGAAAAGTGAAATTGGCTCAGAAAAAATGATTCCACCCCTCTGGGTAGAAATGTTTAGGGTTTAGGGGATTTTTTTTTTTTTAAGATTTTATTTTATTTATTGGACGGACAGAGATCACAAGTAGGCAGAGAGGCAGGCAGAGATAGAGGGTGGGGGGGAAGCAAGCTCCCCGCCAAGCAGAGAGCCCAATGCGGGGCTTGATCCCAGGACCCCGAGATCATGACCTAAGCTGAAGGCAGAGGCTTTAACCCACTGAGCCACCCAGGCGCCCCATGGGTTTAGGGAGTTCTTAAGTCAGGACCTGTCAGTGCTTCTGTCCCACTGTCACATTCAGGGGCTCAACCTGGATTTTGTGAAGGAGAAAATGGAACGAGCTCCTCTCATTTCCTCCCTGCTTCATCCTGCTGGCTCTCACCATCATTGCCTGAATGACTGCAATGTTCATCCATTCATTCAGTAAATATTTACTGATCACTTACCATGTGCTACATACTGGGAATATAGCTAGCTATTAAGGAGTTCACAGTCACCTAGTTGGGTATTAAATGTGTTAAATATACTAAGTAGCCAGAAAGGATTAGCATATAAATATAAAATATGAAGTAACAATAGTGGCTATAGTGGTAGCAGAAGCATTGGTTCCATAAGGAGCCAATATCTCCACAGGCCAAAGATCTTTTCTATCTTTAATAGATAATATCTTTAAAGCTATACCCAGAATATAGTAGAATCATCTAGACTAGGCCTGCAGGTATTGGCCCCTGCCGTCTGACAAGGCAACCCTTCTTTCCTATTTCACATGAAAGTCGTCATAGGTGAATCCCTTCCTGGAGTAGGAAATGTACACTCCAGAAAGCCACTTTAAATGGAAATATGTATATATTAATTGACCTGAAAGGATCACTGACTGGGGACAGCTTCTCCCTCTATGTTTCCTGCATTAGAATATGGGGGTGGTCAGGTTAAGTAAGGTTCAGTGTCAACTGAAACAGAGGGAACTGAAAGACAATGACAGAAGACATAGTGATGGCAAATTCTGGACGGCTCTGCACTAGAAAAAAGAACCAGATCCAGCATGCAGAGCAGGTCAGAGAGTAAGGCAACAGAGATGTCATGGGACAGGGGACTCAGCTATCTAGTACAACAAACAAACAGAGGAAGCAAACCAGTTCTCCTGGTTCCCCAACATCTCAAATCAATCTGAGGAGGTCAACTGAAGTTTGTCTTCAAAGAGACACCAGTTATCCTCATACTGTTGGAATTGGGCCAAATAATGTCTCAAATGCAAATTTTTATAAAAACCTTTCTTATATTGATCATTTTATTTTCTTCCTGTATATTTCTTTTTTTTTTTTTAATATTGTATTTATTTATCTGACAGAGAGAGAGAGAGAGAGATCACAAGTAGGCAGAGAGGCAGGCAGAGAGGGCGAAGCAAACTGCCTGCTGAGCAGAGAGCCCTACGTGGGGCTTGATTCCAGGACCCCAAGATCAGGACACTAGTCGAAGGCAGAGGCTCAACCCACTGAGCCACCCAGGTGCCCCAATCTTCCTGTATATTTCTATATAAGCTCAAAATTATCTCCTTTACCCCCACCTCTACAACCAATTTCCAGCAATGTCAGTTACTAAACATATAGCACAAAGTGTGAGAACCTCTGGCCTTTGGTCTAATTTTATGCAATTTAATGCTCAGGTCACTGCTCTCAGAGCCCCCAAAATAACCAGCATTATACTGGGATTCTCTCGTGAGCACATTCAGAAAAGTGCCTCTAAGCAGTGGCTCTCATTCTTGGCTGCCTATTGGAATCCCATGGGAAACTTGTAAAAATCCCCATATCACATCCCAAAACAGTTACATATTAGGGGTGGGACCTAAGCATTGATATATTAATTTTGAATTTCTCGAAAGGGTTCTTTTATTTTCCCCTTTCCCTTAAAATCATGGATGCGGGTTTATTTACCAAAGGTGCTGACCTGGGACTGGTTCCATCAGCCAGGACTTTAGTTCCTCAAAAGATTTTATATGTGCCACCGAGGTTGGGAAGTTTTCCCCCTTATGTCTTAGCAAGAAGCTGTTGCTACCTGACAGCTAAGCTCTCCTCTGTTTGGAATTTCTCCTGAGAAGTAATCATTAAGAAACCAGATGCTGCGATGGCTGCTAGCTTGGACATCCACTTAATTGCAAGATTTCCATTTTGACTCTCCCACTTTGTCAGTTAAAATGACTTGGGTACTTAAAGTTGTGAACAACAGTTAATCGGTATTTTAAAGAGAATTGGTAACAGGTGATGCTGGTGTAAATGCCACACTCTAGAGACCCCACATTCATCCTAATGCTTCTTTAAATCCCCCACATTGTGGGGGTGTCTGGGGGGCTCAGTCAGTTGAGTGTCCACTTGGTTTTGGCTCGGGTCATGATCTCAGGGTTGTGGGATTGAGCCCCACATTGGGTTCCATGCTCAGTGTGTTGGGGGGGGTGTCTATTTGAGATATTCTCTCTCTCTCTCTCTCCCTCTTTCTGCCCCTCCCCCATGCTCTCTTTCTCAAATAAATAATTTTTTTAAAGACTTTATTTATTTATTTGACAGAGATCACAAGTAGGCAGAGAGGCAGGCAGAGAGAGAAGAAGGGAAGCAGGCTCCCCGCAGAGCAAAGAGCCCGATGTGGGGCTCGATCCCACGACCCTGAGATCATGACCTGAGCAGAAGGCAGAGGCTTTAACCCACTGAGCCACCCAGGTGCTCCTCAAATAAATATTTTTTTTAAGAAAGAGAAATCCCCTGCACTATGTCCTTTTCCTCTCCTTGTTTACCCATTTTTCTCTCTCCCTCTCTTCCTTTCTCCTTCAGCTGTTTTCCCACACTATCAGTCTTCTGCCCTGTTCCTCTTTCCCCTTGTTCCTCTCTCATTCCCCTTTGCATCTCCCTATTCCTTCTGCATCTGACTTGACTTCTTTCACTCTATCATCTCCCTCTAACCCACAACACATGGTCTCCTCTCCTTCATCTTTCCCACTTGGCTTTTCCTTAATGAACTATACCATAGAACAAAAACATTGTCAGATATTTTTAATTATGAAATAGAGTATTTGTTGTTAACTTTAAAAGCAGTTAAGTTCTGGGGTGCTGGCTGGCATGAGTTCAAGCCCCACGTTAGGCTGTTGGGCATAGAGATTACTTTAAATAAATAAATATAAAAGCAATGAAGTTCTGAAAATCCTGTATTTTCAAAGAACAAATTTTCAAGAACAAATCCTCTATTTGTCTATCCGAAGGGGGATGGGTGTGGGAACTTGCTTGTAGTTAGCTTTCTTTAAATACTACTATAAGGGACCTGGGTGGCTCAGTTGGTTAAGCCACTGCCTTCAGCTCAGGTCATGATCCTGGACTTCCGGGATAGAGTACCGCATCGGGCTCCCAGCTCTTTGGGGAGTCTGCTTCTCCCTCTGACCTTCTCCTCTCTCATGCTCTCTCTCACTCATTCTCTCTCAAATAAATAAATAAAATCTTTTTTAAAAAATCGTTTAAAAAATAAATTAATACTACTATAAGATTTATTTTTCTTATAACTTCCTTTATTGGCCTTAGGTTACTTTATTCATGTAGTTCGATGACCCTCAACCCAAAAATGGTTGTTTGTTCTTCAGTAACCCCAACAACAGTAGCTGTCATCCCTATAAAAAGAGAAACAAGCTAAAAACAGTAGAGTGTATACACCCTGAATTGCATATTCAGTTGCAAAATCATCATTATCATTATTATTGTAATTGCAGAGAGGAGGCATTTAAATAATTGTTCAAAGTATCTTCTTGAGGAAATAAGGAAATCAGGGCCAGCTGTCACAAACCAACCTACAATAATAATCCCGTATGTGCATTTTCAGTATGCATAGCAATGCTACAGTAACAAATTTGTGCATTCATCTAATTTCCTTAAGCAACCTAAAAAATAATAAACCTTGATCAAATCCATTGTCTCACTTGGTAACTGACCCGTGTTTTTATTTTTATTTTTTTTATTTTTTAAAAAGATTTTATTTATTTATTTGGCAGAGATCACAAGTAGGCAGAGAGAGATGGGGGAAGCAGGCTCCCCACCGAGCAGAGAGCCAGATGTGGGGCTTGATCCCAGGACCCAGAGATCACGACCTGAGCTGAAGACAGAGGCTTAACCCGCTGAGCCATGCAGGCACCCCTGACTTGTGTTTTTGTTTGTTTGTTTGTTTTGTTTTAAGATTTTATTTATTTATTTGACAGAGAGATAACAACTAGGCAGAGAGGCAGGCAGAGAGAGAGGGGGAAGCAGACTCCCTGCCGAGCAGAGAGCCCCATGCGGGGCTCGATTCCAGGACCCTGAGATTACGACCTGAGCTGAAGGCAGAGGCTTAACCCACTGAGCCACCCAGGCGCCCCCTGATTTGTGTTTTTAAGCAGTGTCCCTGAGTAATCTTAGACTCAGAAGCCAACAAACACAAAATTGCACCATCAATTCAATGACGGGTGGTGGGCCAGTATTCCCATGTTATGTTATGGACACAAATCTAGTTACTCAAGTAGAGTAGAAACAGGGTAGATAGATCAGCAGACAACTAAAACGTATAGAAGAAATACCACAAAAATAGACACGTTATACTGACTTGAAATTTGTAAACAAACAGAAACTATGAGAAAAGGGGGGAAGGTCTTGTTTTTACATTAGTGAAATCAGCCAAAAGTATTTGAGATTTTCTCTTCCCAAGATACAGCTGTGAAATGACTAATAGGAATTAAGTGAGCCTGCACCAAGAACTGAATGTGCCACTTCACTGGGAACAGAAAATGTTCCCCTGATAGAGGCTGTCCTCTCAGACGAGTACCTTGGGTGTTTTAAAGAGGAGCTGCCAGACGCAGATATGGTGCATTTACAAAGAACAAGAATTATCCATGCATCTTTGCAACTTTTCTCGTATCTTGGTACTTTTGGATCAGATGTATGTCTTCAATTCCACGTCCCTGAAGAAACTCCAGAGAGAGGGAAGAAGGAAGGAGGAGAAAAAAAAAGCTTCCTGTCACATTGTGTTTTCCTTGCTGGGCTACTGTTGCGTTCCAGTGGGAGTCTTGCTGAACACTTGGCCTGAGCAATTTAAGAAGGGTGAGTGACCAATACTTAAGAAGGTTAGTAACTGCTCTGATTCAGCCTTCCCAGGTTCTAAAAATCATACAACTAGTTGTAATGGATCAATATTATTTGAATAGTTGCATCCCCAGCTAAAATCGAGTTTCCCACACACAGCCTTATCCTGTTTCAATAATTAAAATATTTTTTTCTACTAAATTATCAGAAGGGATACTGACTGACATTTTGAAAGATGTTTCAAGGCAAAATCTTTGTACTTCATTTCATTGTAAAACACCACAGCAATATAAGAATAAATTCAAACGTCAGAACTTCAAAAAAGTTAACTATTATAATTTCTATGAACTATTTATGTATTCTTTCCCCATAAGCATATATATATATATACACACCATTTTTACACAAAGCAGACCATATAATAGTGCCCTGTTATGAGATAATAGGGAAAAAAATTAATATATATATATATATATATATATATATATATAGGGGGTGCCTGGTTGACTCAGTTGGTTAAGCATCCAACTCTTGATTTTGGCTCAGGTCATGGTCTCCGAGTTTTGAGATTGAGCTCTGCGTCAGGCTCTGTGCTGGGCATGGAGACTGCTTAAGACTCTCTCTCCCTCTCCCCTGCTGCTCCCACTCTCTAAAAAAAAAAAGAAAAAGGGGTGCCTGGGTTGCTCAGTGGGTTAAAGCCTCTCTGCCTTTAGCTCAGGTCATGATACCAGAGTCCTGGGATGAAGGCCCACATCGGGCTCTCTGCTCAGCAGGGAGCCTGCTTCCCTTCCTCTCCTTTTGTCTGTCTCTCTGCCTACTTGTGATCTCTGTCTTTCAAATAAATAAATAAAATCTTTAAAAAAAAAAAAAAAAGAAAGAAAAAAAATATATATTGGTTTCTAACCCCCAATTCCTGGCACAGAGCTCCCAAAGCCCTCAGTTAAATTTTTAAGTGATGAGAGCACTAGGAGCATCTTTTGTCCTAATATTTGGTCTTTGATCCCACTTCCTGACACAAGTTCTTAAATCCCTTTGAATTTCCCAGCAGTGTCCTTTGTTCTACTGAGGTGGGGTCCTGGATGGCTCCTGAATAGGGGCTGGTGCCCAGAAAGACCAAGCCATGATTATAAGCTTGGAATTTTCAGCCCCATCCCTCATTTGCCAAAGAGAGGAGAAGGGCTGGAAATGGAGTTAATAATTGATGATGCCCATGTGATGAACCCTCCATAAAAATCCCAATAGTATGGGGTTCAGAGAGCTTCCAGATTGGTGAACACATCCAGCTAACGGAAGGGTGGCACCCAATTTATTAGGGACAGAAGATTCTGCACTTGGACCCCCCCCCCCCGCCCCAGACCTTGCCCTGTATATCTCTTCATCTGGCTGTTCATCTATATCCTTTACATTATCCCTTATTACGTAATAAACTGGTAAGCATAATTGTTTCCCTGAATTCTATGAGCTGTTTTAGCAAATAATTGAATCTAAAGGCCAGTAGGAAGTCATGGGAACCTCTGATTTGTAGCCAAGTCAGACAGAAGTTGTGGATAATTTAGGAACCTATTACTTGAGATTGGCTACAGTTGCCACTTTAATGCACCAGGGTTTGATTTGAATTCCACTATGTCATACAGTACAGGTTAAACAATTGGGTTTTACTATGAAAAGAGGAAACTGATAAAGTCAGAGTCCTTAAAAGAAGGGAGGATTCTCTTATTGTCCCTGGCTGAACTGCTGGTCCCACAGCATGGTTTGTGTTCCAGGGAAGGTAACTCTGTCTCTCTTTTGATTTTTTTTTTCTTTTTTTTTTTTTTTAAATATAGAGCAAGTCAGTGTGAGAGTAAGCCTTATCAGTGAGGGGAATAATCAGACTGTCTTGGCATCAGGCAGCCTGGACTTTAGTGCCAACTACTTACCAGCATGAGCTTGTAAACACATCTAGACTTTTGGGCCCCTGGGATGTTACACAAGTGAAGCCAGCAGTCCCAAGGGAAGTGGAGCTTGGGGACAGTTCCTAAGGCTGGGAGAAGCCCCCTTAGCCTCAAATCCCCCACACCTGGTCTGAGCTAGCTCATTGTCCAAGCAATGAAGAATGAGCACCCAGATTCATTTAGAACAAGCCTACTCTTTGTATCCCATTAAATTAATTAAGAAGTCGGGAAATGGAGATGAGGTTAACTCTTTTTTTACTCCCAACTCTTTATTTTGAACACTTTCAAATCCACAAAGGTCAAAAGAACGATACAATGAATGCCCTTACATGCTTCACCTAGATTCATCAGTTGTTAGCATTTTATCATCTCTGCTCTATCTCTTTCTATAAATACACATTTTTATGCATTGAAGCATTTGAAAGTAAGTTGAATACTTTATGATCCTCACTAAAATAATTTAGCATACATCTCCTAAGAATAAAGGCATTCTCCTACATAACTGCAATGCCATGTTCAGACCTAGGAAAATTAATGATTTGATATCTTTAATTCCACATTTAAATTTCTCTAATTGTCCTCAGTGTCTTTTATGGCCATCTTTTTTTGTTGGATCTAAGGTCTTAACAAGGTTCATACATTGCATTTGATTTTGTCCCTAGTCCAGGGCCCCAGGGTGAACATTCAGCTTTTCATTGTCATGACTGAGGTGTAGTGGTTAGAGACCACGGATGCCTGCTAAGTGTCCCACAATACATAGACAACCCCCCACAACAAAGAATTAGCTAACCCAATGTGTCAATTAGTGTTGAGATCGAAAAACCTTGTTCTAGTCTATCTGGAACAGTCTCCTTACTTTTTTGTTGTTGTTTTTCATGACACGGACTTGTAATGCCCAAGCTGGTTGTAATATAGAATGTTCCACACTCCAGGATTTTCTGATTTTTTTCATGATTAGTTTCATTTGAACATATTTGGCAAGAATAGTACACAGATGATTGTAATGATAAGCTATTACTCCATACCAACTCACCCCCCCAAATTCAGAGGCATTCTACCATTGACGAGGTAGGTTCTGCTGATCTGAGCTGGGCTCAGCTGATTTTGGCTGGATTCATTAATGGATCTGTAGTCATGTGGCAGGTTGGCTGGGGGCAGGCTGGTCTAGGATCCCAGGTCAACTGGGGTAATTGGGCTCAGCTTCATTCATCTCTCACACTTAGCAGGCTAGCCCAGGCCTATTCTCATGGGAGAGGTAGAGTCCAAAAGAAAGTGGAAGTATGTAACATCTGTCAAGGCCTAGGCTTGAACTGGCACTCTTTCACTTTAACTGCATTATATTGGCAGATAAAGATAACAAAGCCAGCCTATATTCAAGTGATAGAGAAATGAACTCTACCTCTTAATGGGAGACACATTGCAAGGAATGTGCATAAGGAGGGAAAGAATCTGGGCCTATTGCAATCAGTCTATCAAAGTGATATCATGTACCTCTTACAGCATCATATCAGAAGGAATACAATGTCAGGTTGTCCCACTATTAGTGATGTTAAGTTGCGATACCTTGATGAAGTATCCATGCTTTGGATATGTGGGATGATGCTTTGGTGCACTGCCACCCTGTGTGCCATTGTTTTAGTTTCCTAGGGATGTCATACCAAAGTACCCACAAACTGAGTGGCTAAAACAACAGAAATGTATTGTCTCATAGTTCTGAAGATGAGAAGTATAAAAACAATGTGTTGGCAGAGCTCTCTCTGAAACTTTTAGGATAGAATTCTCCCTTGCCCCTTCTAGCTTCTGGCAGCCCCAGACATTCCTTGGCTTGCAACTGTAGCATTTCAATTCAGCCTCCGTATTCACATGGCATCCTCCCTGTTTCTCTCTGTCTTCACATGACCATCTTCTTGGAAGGGCACCAGTCATACTGGATTAGAGTTCCATCCTATTCCAGGATGACCTCATCTCTTAACAAATTACATCTGCAATGACCCTATTTCCAAATAAGATCACATTCTAGGGTCCTGGGGTAGCACTTCAACACACCTTTCTTGGGAAACACAATTCAACCCACAATACTCATCAACCCTTCACCCAGAGGTTTTATCCATCCACATATAGTCTGTGACTGAATGAGTTTATTACATTGGGGGTTGCATAGCAGTGTTTTTCTTAAACCTCACCATTTTTTCAGCATTTATTAGCTGGCATTCTTCTGAAAAGAAGAAAGTTTTGTTTTCCTATTTCGTACCCCATCTCTTCTCTCCTCCCCTCTTTTTAGTCACTTTGAATGTGTGGCTTTTTCTTTATATACAACCATCACTTTCATACAACCGTACAAACAAAATTGAGGTGATCAGATTGTCTCAAATTTGACTAGCAAGAGTCCCTAAAGTCAACTCTTACTGAAAAATGTACCATAAGTATTTAAGCTTTCATTGAATTTAAAATTCTTCTTATTAATATGTAACATGACTACTCCCACTAATCTATCCCATAGGACCTACTTCTGCTGTTCCCATAAGTCAGGGCTTAAATTTTCTCTTGGGGAGGTCATGTGATTGTTCCCCAGGGGAAAAGTCTCATCATCGTTCCTAAAGTACAGCCATTAAAAAAAGTAATAATAATAATAATAATAATAATAATAAACCACTCTGTCATTTATTGAGTATACTGTTTTACATATGTTATTTGAAATGTCATAATAAGTCTGTGCCTAAGTGATGTTACTATATATTACAAATGAGAAATCAGAGGTTTAAAGTGAGATACTGGAAAGAGTATGGATTTTGTAAACTGGTGGTTTGAATCTTGGCTTGTATCACCTATCAGGTATGTGATCTAGAGTCTCTGTAGGCATAGGTTTGTTTATCTGTACAATACGGATGAGGATACTTGCCTAACAGGTCTGAGCCCCGCTGCTTACCTGATCTAGAGAGAGTGTCCATTAGTTCTCCCTTTCCATATCCTGCTAACTTCTGGGTCATGCTGGATAAGTGACAGTGCCACAGAGTCCACTAGCAATTAATTAGGCATTGATCAATTTCATTAATTCAGAGTATGCTCCCTAGGAATTAGAGATAGCTCAACCCAAGTGTTAGCTAAAATTTACCTTTAAGTATCTTTGGGGAAAAAAAAGTTTCCTAATCCATTTCTTACACCATATCGTGAGAAGGAAGTCATATCTATTCAACTTAAGAGAAAAACTTTTGGGGAGATCTTTTGCATTTTCCATGCATATTAAGAAGGGAATTTACAAATCAAACTTTAAAATAGACTCAATTTGTTCATCTGAAAACAGTGTAGTCATTCATCCCACAAATGGTATTGAGCACCTACTATGTCCCATGTAATGTTCTGGGCACTCAGGATACATCAAAGAATAATACAAATATTCCTGGGGCCCCTGGGTGGCTCAGTCACTTAAGGATCCAGCTCTTGATTTTAACTCGGGTTATGAAATCAAGCCCCACATCGGGCTCTGTCCTGGGCATGGAGCCTGCTTAAGATTTCCTCTCTTGGGGCACCTGGGTGTCTCAGTGGGTTAAAGCCTCTGCCTTCGGCTCGGGTCATGATCCGAGGGTCCTGGGATCGAGCCCCACATCGGGCTCTCTGCTTGGCAGGGAGCCTGCTTTCCTCTCTCTCTCTCTCTGCCTGCTTCTCTGCCTACTTGTGATCTCTGTCTGTCAAATAAATGAATAAAATCTTAAAAAAAAAAAAAAAGATTTCCTCTCTTTCTGCACTCCTCCCCCACCCCGTTCATCCTTGCTCTCTCTTGCTCTCAAGAAACAAAAAATAAACAAACAAAAAATCCCAATAGCCTTACCTTTATTTACCTTTTTGTTGGGGGAGATAGGTGAAAAACAGATAAATCTGCAAATTTTATTTAGCATTAGAAGTAGATACATGCTAATGAGAAAAAGAAAGAAAGTAGGGGTGTACAGGAGGGGACTTCAGTTTGAAAAGGGCTTATCATCATTCAAAAGGTGATACTTCTGAAGGAAGACTTAAAGGAGGTGAGGAAAGTGGTCAGGTGGCCGTCTGAGAGAAGAGCAAATACAAAGGCCCTTGGGCAGGAGTGCGCTTTGCCTGCTGGAGGCCCAGCAGGGAGGTCAGTGTAGCTGAGTGCATGAAGGAGGGGAAGTGTGCTATTTATCTAACAAACACTTAACTAGTCCTTGCTAGTAGCAGTATTTTAAAGCACTTAAAAATATTAACTAATCCTCCCAACAACTATGTGAAGTGGATATTGTTTTCTTTTCCCAGATGATAAAACCGAAGCACAAGGTTAACCACCCCCAAATAATGTAACCATTGGTAGGGCTCAGTAGTCCATCTCTAGAGGTTTTGGGGGCTTTGCAGCACCAAAGGGTGCCATCCTGCCTCCTAGCAGTAAGAGATGAGGTCCTGTAACAGGGAAAGGGTTCCCATAGTTCATCAGAAGCCATTGATAAGGATTTGGGATTTTGTACTGAGCGATAGGAATTTTGAACAGAACAGTGATATGTGTTTGTTTCTGTTGTTGTTCCAGAAATTTCCAAATCATTTACATACTTTAAGTATTTAAAGTATCTGACATTTCCTATGCTGATGCAAATGCAAAAGAATTTCAACTTCTGGGAAAAAAGAAAACTTGAGGGGCACCTGGGTGGCTCAGTGGTTAAAGCCTCTGCCTTCGGCTCAGGTCATGATCCCAGGGTCCTGGGATCGAGCCCCGAATCGGGCTCTCCACTCAGCAGGAAGCCTGCTTCCCTTCCTCTCTCTCTGCTTGCTTTTCTGCCGACTTGTGATCTCTGTCTGTTGAATAAATAAATAAAATCTTTAAAAAGGAAGAAAGAAAGATAGAAAGAAAGAAAGGAGGAAAGAAAGAAAACTTGATATGTGGAATCCAGAGATGATAGCCCATCAAATACCATTTGTGTAAAGAGGAATGTCTTCTTCTTTTTTTTTTTTAAAGATTTTTTTTTTTTTCGGCATAACAGTATTCATTATTTTTTCACCACACCCAGTGCTCAATGCAATCCGTGCCCTCTAAAATACCCACCACCTGGTACCCCAACCGCCCCCACCCGTCAATTCAAACCCCTCAGATTGTTTTTCAGAGTCCATAGTCTCTCATGGTTCACCTCCCCCTCCAACTTCCCCCAACTCCCTTCTCCTCTCTAACTCCCCATGTCCTCTGTGCCATTTGTTATACTCCACAAATAAGTGAAACCATATGATAATTGACTCTCTCTGCTTGACTGATTTCACTCAGCATAATCTCTTCCAGTCTGGTCCATGTTGCTACAAAAGTTGGGTATTCGTCCTTTCTGATGGAGGCATAATACTCCATAGTGTATATGGACCACATCTTCCTTATCCATTCGTCTGTTGAAGGGCATCTTGTTTCTTTCCACAGTTTGGCGACCGTGGCCATTGCTGCTATAATCATTGGGGTACATATGGCCCTTCTTTTCACGACATCTGTATCTTTGGGGTAAATACCCAGGAGTGCAATTGCAGGGTCATAGGGAAGTTCTATTTTTAATTTCTTGAGGAATCTCCACACTGTTCTCCAAAGAGCCTGCACCAACTTGCATTCCCACCAACAGTGTAAGAGGGTTCCCCTTTCTCCACATCCCCTCCAACACATGTTGTTTCCTGTCTTGTTAATTTTGGCCATTCTAACTGGTGTAAGGTGATATCTCAATGTGGTTTTAATTTGAATCTCCCTGATGGCTAGTGATGATGAACATTTTTTCATGTGTCTGATAGCCATTTGTATGTCTTGATTGGAGAAGTATCTGTTCATATCCTCTGCCCATTTTTTGATATGCTTGTCTGTTTTGTGTGTGTTGAGTTTGAGGAGTTCATTATAGATCCTGGATATCAACCTTTTGTCTGTACTGTCATTTGCAAATATCTTCTCCCATTCCGTGGGTTGCCTCTTTGTTTTTTTGACTGTTTCCTTTGCTGTGCAGAAGCTTTTGATTTTGATGAAGTCCCAAAAGTTTATTTTCGCTTTTGTTTCCTTTGCCTTTGGAGACATACCTTGAAAGAAGTTGCTGTGGCTGATATCAAAGAGATTACTACCTATGTTCTCCTCTAGGATTCTGATGGATTCCTGTCTCACGTTGAGGTCTTTTATCCATTTTGAGTTTATGAGGAATGTCTTCTGTTCTAAAGCTTTACGATAACTCTTTACTGTAAACACCTAGCAACACCTATGTATTTGGCTGTGCTTTCTTGGGGGGTACCAGGGCAAAGTTTTGACCAAAAAACTTTGTTTTCCTACTTCAAAGGGAGAAAAAAAGTGTATAGAAGCAAATGGGCTCTTTAAGATATGTCCTATTTCTTACAAAAAATGATGGGTTAGTGGTGCTGCTTTCTTGGGGCTTAATATTTTAGCACCCTGTAAGGGGCCACCCACCTTCCCTGGGGCTCCATGACTTCAAGAGTTGCAGTGTCTTTGAGAGGAATTAAAGGACTGAGGCATGAGTCACCAACACTACTCTAGGAGCACCTAGGATCAGTGCTGACAGAGTCAGTCTGGAGAAGAGAAACCTGGGAAGGTTACAGTCACCCAGGAATGATATTAATGATCATAATTGCTAGTTTATCTAGCATTTACTGTATGCCTAGCACTGTGCCAACTGCTTCAGAAGCATGAACTGTAAAGTATCATCATCCCCATGTTATGGATAAAGAAACTAAGGCTTTAAAAGATGAAGTTAAATTGCCCAATATTAGGGTGCCTGGGTGGCTTAGTCAAGTAAGCATCTGCTTTTAGCTTAGGTCATGATCTCAAGGTCCTAGGATCAAGCCACTTGTTGGGCTCTGGGCTCAGTGGGGAGTCTGCTTCTCCCTCCCTCTCCCTCTGCTCCTTTCCCCCACTTTTGCTCTCTCTCTCTCAAATAAATAAATAATTTTTTTTAAAAAAATTTGCCCGAGATCATACACAGCTACAATTTAAGCACAGCTCTGCCTATTTCCTCTTCCTTTATTCTATGCTCTCTGGGAATATAATTCTCTATGGTTATTCCTTCTGTAACTCTCAAAACATGGTCTTTCTGGGGGTAGTCCAGTTCTCAATTTCCAACTGCCTTTTGGACATACCTGCAAGTTTCAGCCATATCCTTCCTTGTAACGTTGAGTCTATCAGATACATCTTATGTGCCTCATCAGATTCTCTTGTCATCATTTCCTTGCTTACTCTGCCTCTGCCTCTGCTGCAACTGACCTGCTTTCCTTGGGCCCATGTAGGCCCCAAACCTAAAGCTGGACTTATCTGCCACTTTCCCAGCCTCATCCTCACCTTGACTGCCACCGAGTGACCAGCCTCACCAGTGTCACACCACGAATTTCTGGTTTCCCTCTCTACTCCCCAACCAGGATTAAAGGCCATACTAGAGAGCATGTGGCTTGCTGAGAGACCAACAGTGGGATTATATTATATAACCTAAAAGTGTGAGGAACGTAACTCCTGGTGTGGTGAATCTTGATCAGTGGTTAAATGGGAGGGAACCACAAAGATGGACTCCTTTTCCTTTCTCCCTCCCAAGAACCTACCTGAGCATGGTTTCACCACATAGCATCTGGAGGGATTCTGCACAGACACCCAGGTCCTAGTTTAGATATTTCAGACATCATCTTGCAGTGCTTCCTGTCTTTCTCTGTCTCCCTTCCCTTTTTCTCTCACTCTTACTGCCCTGGTATTGCATCTCCTAAATAAAACATGAGTGTTAATTCTGGGTTTGAGTTCTATCTTCTGTAAAACAGAGGCTAAGGTTTTCAGGCTCCATTTCTCCAAGTGGAACCACCACTTCCTAAATTCTCCTGGCTCAAAGCCAGGAGTCCAAGAGTCCAAGAGTGTATTCTAGAAGATAATCATAGCTGATAATAAATTTCAGTCTTATCACTGTAACTGATAGAATTTGTGTATTACCTCCAAAAAGGTGCAGTTTATCTGAAAGAAAATAAAAATATTTAAAAGGATCCTTGGTCATAAAAAGACTCTGAACAAATAACTCAAAACTAGCCTTCATCCTACACTGGAAAACAGAATTTCCTCTGGATTTTGATAACTGCCTAAAAGCATCCGAATACCTGCCCCATCTAGAACCCCCTTGGGGTGTCTAATAGGAAACCAAATTATTTATCAACTTACTCTGCCATTCCAAACAAACCCACTGGTTCCAGGAGCAGGTATCCAACCTAGGGCAATAAGCCTATGCTGATGTGGTGGCTTGCCAAGAAAGGTTCTGCCCAACAGTCTGTACTTGGTGGTGAGCCGCCAACCCAGTCAGGTCCTTTGGGGGAGTTGAATATGAAATATGGGGAGGGAGTCAGCAGTTAGCGATGGGCAGAAGCTAAAAGATCCACAGAGGAAAGGAAGAAAACTGAAGTCACATGGCCTCAGAAACCATGATGCAATCGGAGCTGGGAGATAGAGAAAAGAATAGAAAGTACTTAGCAGCAAGGGCAGCAGAAGCAGAGTCCCAGTCATAAATAATTAGAGTGCAGAGCAACAGATATTTACTGCGGAAGAGCCCGCAAGATAGCCCAGCTGCAATGGCCGTGTTGTGTGCTGAATCACCTTCCAGTTCCCACTGGTCATTACTTAAACTTAGATTGAAGCACCCTGAGTCTGTCTGTTCTGGAAATTAAATTGTTGCCTCTCCATATCTGTGTCCGGCAAGGTCGTGGCAGGAAACTGAAGGTACACTCAGCTGGAGTTTTGAAAATAATTTGATGAAGACACTACTTACAGGGATGTAGGTGGGGTTGGGGGCATTTAGGAGGACTATTGAGGCACCTAAGGACAGCAAGATTGGAACCTCAGGCCTAAATAATGTTATAGGAGTCCAAAAGAGGTTACAGCTCTGAAGGGGCCATAGCTGTCAGACCATGGTGCTAAAGCAGGGAGGAAAGGAGAAGAAATACCTCAACCGCTTTTCCTCCCTGCCCTCTGGTACTTGCTAATGCCTTCCATTGGCCAAACCCAACATCAAGCCACCATGATGCGGAGTCCAGATCATATCACCATAACAGTCTCATGGGGGCGCAGAGTAGGACAGAGAAGGATGGGGGCTGTCAGGGGCTGACTAGTGGCCCCTTCAAAAAATACATTCACATGCTGATCCCAGACCCCGAGAATATTATATTATATGGCACAAGATGTTACTAAATTTAGGATCCTGAGAGGAGGAGCTTATCCTGAATTACTTGCATGGGCCCTAAATGCAATCATGGATGACCTAATAAAAGAAAAGTTGCGGGAGTTTTGAGAAAGAAGAGGTGGTAGCAATGTGACCACGGGATCAGAAATTGGTGTGATGTGGCCACAAGCCAAGGAAAGTCTGGAGCCCTCAGAAGCTAGAGGAGTTGAAGGACAGACTCTGCCCTGGAGCCCAGGGAGGGAGCGGAGCCTTGCCAAAACCTTGGTTTTTGTCTTCTAGCCTCCAGAACTGCGAGAAACGAAAATTCTGTTGTTTTAAGCCACCCAGTCTGTGGTGGTCTGTTATGGCAGTCACAGCGACTATTAGAGAGTAAATGGAGAATAACCAGCACAAAAATGTATTCATCTCAAATACTGGGTGACCACAATGATATCCCTGATGACCTTGGCTGGAAATTATTTTGCCTCCCTCTCTCTATTCCCTTTGATATTTCTTTTTGGACCACTCATATTATTTAAATTAAATGTTCCCAAGTTTATTGTTACTCTTGCATACTAATAGATTTTCATCCTAACTAGATTATGACCTCCTTTAGAACAAAAACTGTGTCTTGTACATGTTTGTATCCCATGAAAATCCTAGCACAGTACTTTTGAACAGACATTCTGTAATTGGTAAATGAGAAAGAAAGCCTCCATTTGTCCATCTGTAAATGGAAAATAAAAATTTCCACTGACTTGCCTTTCAGAGATAATAATGGCAGTGTTTCCCAGAAACAATTTCTGCACCTGTAACTGAATGATGTATCTGAAACACCCTTTCCTGCTGGAGCAATTCTTCAGGCAAAAAAAAAAAAAAAAAAAGAAAAGAAAAATTACATCTAGTTTTAGGATGCCCTCCATTCTATGTGGAGCTGAAACTTACACAGTTTTACCCTAAGGAGGAAAAGACAAAGGATAATTAAGAAAATATAAGAGCTTGGTATTAGTGTTTTCTCAGAAACTTTGGTTCATCCAGTCAATATTTATCAAAGTTCTGTTACGTTAAAGTAGGGTCCATAAATGCTGGGAAAACACACACACATACACAAAGAATAAGGCATGATCTCAAGTGAGTAATTATCACACAATTTGATGAATTTTTTTTAAAGATTTTATTTATTTGACAGATCACAAGTAGGCAGAAAGGCAGGCCGAGACAAGACAGAGAGAGGGGGAAGCAGGCTCCCGTCTGAGAAGAGAGACCAATGTGGGGCTGGATCCCAGGACCCTGGGATCACAACCTGAGCCGAAGGCAGAGGCTTTAACCCACTGAGCCACCCAGCCGCCCCTGATGAATGTTTTTTTATAAGAAGTAAATGCTGTGGAACCAGAAAGAAGGGAATGATGAAATTCTATTGATGGGAGTTTCACCAAAAAAAAAAGTCACAGCCAAGCTGGTCTTTTAGGACTTCATCAGGCAGAGGCAAAGTCAGGCGCATTCAGGGACCAGGAGAAAAATAACTTTGCCTGAGCTGTTGCCAAGCAAACCACACCCTCAGCTCTGCCCTATTGTATTCACAAAGACCTATTTTTATTCATTATCCCCATAGCTACTTTTTAAGAAAGGAAGAGAAAGCGGAGTACTTCCCTATTTTGCATCTAGGTACTTTGTATGACAAAGAAAGGAGATGATCCAGAGGGAAAGCAGAGGTTCACTGCAGACAAGTCCAATAATGATTAGTCCAAATAGCCGTCCCTTGAACTTATCAAACTCTCTTACCTTTCCTCAGCTTCTACTTCACCTCTGAGAACCAAGGCAGGCTATCCTTTGAGTGTGTGGTTCCAGCACATGAAGCTCTCAAAAGAAAGTAGGCAAGGAATGAGAGCATCCCCTGGTCTCATTGCCCAACATGAGGAGGCACTTCTTTGAATGGGAAATATGGCGGAAGCCCTTTTCCTTCCCCTAGGGTGGTGACCTTCACATCACTTCTTGAGGAATAGCTGAGTCTGGGGCACCGCCCAACGTCCCTCCCAGGCCAGCCTTGCTAGGCCTCTGAGACCAAAGTTGGCTGCTTCAACTCAGGGAAAGCAGCCAAGAAACAGGGAAAGACCAGCCTAAACCCACCAAGGGACAGAGGATTTCCCGTCCTCCCCCTGCAGCTCCCACTGGAAAGTAGGGAAGCTGGGGAACCAGATTCTAGCCTCAAAGGGTACATCCCTTTGTCTTTGTTTTCTCAAAAAGCCTCTACCTTCCAGACTTTGCCAGGACGCTGGTGGCATTTTCACGAAGCAGTAATAACAAGGACAGAGCGTTCTAGCTGCTGGAGCCTACTGACTGGTCACTCTTTCCACTGCCTTTTGTTTTCATGCATCATTCCCTCACTTGCTTCTCAGATTCCTCAGGGCTTTGAAAAAGCCACAAATGATCCTCACAGTGACACCACCCAGCGAGCTGGCAGACATTGCTGACACGCACCCGGCCCGAAGCAATGGCACAAGTCCATGCCTTGACAGCTGACGCGCAGCCGTACACCTAGGGAGAGGCAGAACAACGTCTATGAAGCAACCCCCACCGCCACCATAAGCCACTCCAGCAGAGGTGGGACTTTAGATTAAATACTACCCCATGGACTGCTAAATAACATAACCGGATTTGATTCAAAATGTAAAGTATGCTGGAGAGCGGTACTTCTCTACTCTCTCCTCAAGGATCTAAATGTAGCAGGACGGGTGTTACCAACACAACAGTAAGTGCTCTCACTGTGCCAATTCACTTACCAGTATATTACACTGTGCATACAGACATACATACATGGATCAGAGGGTCTCACTGATACTTATGGCTTGGTGTCATCTGTGGCCCGTTTCAAACTATGCTGCAGAGCTATCCTGCCAGAATCGGAAAATATGGGCCAGATATGTGTCTTTTTTAAAGGCTTGACAAGGTTGGTTAGCACAGGGGAAAGAGAAATTCTTGCATATCCCTGATGAGAATAAAAATTAGTTCAGCCACTGTGGAGAGTAATCTTGAGAGCAGTCTGGTGAAATTGACAATGTGCATATTCTATTCTCTAGTAATTTCCATTCTAGATATATTCCCTAGAAGAATTCTCACATGTGAACCCAAGGAAGCATATGCAAAGACATTAATTCCATCATGATTTGAAATAGCAAAACACTCGACAAATATTCATTCATAATAGATCCTAAAATATGTCTACAACAGGACTATATCGCAGTACTATACGGTATAATATTGCTATATTATAAAGAATGGACTGGCTCTACAAGAATCACATGGATAAATCTCAAAAACATGATGTTGGGAAAACAAGTTTCAGAAAATAATATGTTATATGTTAATAAAATAATTTTTTAAAAGTTTCAGAAAAATATGTACATTATTTATATACGTGTCTAAATACCCAAAACTTATATGTTGTGTACTAAAAATATAAAAACACTGGAGGATTCCCACAACCTTCTAGAGATTGGTTACATCTGGAAAGAGATGGGATGTAAGGGTATTCTTTTGCAACTACTTTTTCTTTCTTTTAGAAACAATCTTAAGCAAGGGGCACCTAGGTGGTTCAGTTGGGTAAGTGTCCAACTTTGGCTCAGATCATGATCTCAGGGTCCTGGGATAGAGCCCAAGTCAGGCTCCCCACTCATCAAGGAGTCTGCTTCTCCCTCTCCCTCTGCCAGTTCTTGGGAGTTCACATGCATGTGCTTGTTCTCTCTCTCTTTCTCTATCTCAAGTACATAAATAAAATCTTTTTTTTAATCTTAAGCAAATATGGCAAGCTGTTATAATTTATTAAATCTGGATAGTGAATGTAGATCCCACGGGTGACTCTGAGGTCATCCATAGCAGAAGGATCTTTTGAGATTTTTAGGATTCTCAAATACTGAAAATAAAAGTTTGTTTATGGGAATGAGCCATCCCCGTAAATATGTATGAAACTACTGAATCCTCTTAGTAATATATGCACCTTGAGATGTTTCTCATTAATGGAGGAGTTGTTCCATAGATTCCTACACACTCTCTTACTCAGGTAAGTGACTCCCTGGATTTGTGAACATCTTCGACAGAAGTGCAACAGCATGAATTGGGTCATTCTACACATGTAGATATCATTATTTTAATCTTAACTAGAGATTCTCAAACTTAGCTGAAAATCAGACTCATGCGATTATATATTTTTTTAAGATTTTATTTATTTATTTATTTATTCATTTTAGAGAGAGAGAGCAAGTGAGTGAGCCCGAGGAGGAGCAGAGGGGGAAAGACAAGCAGATTCCATGCTGAGCATGGTGCCCAATGTGGGGCTCAGTCCCATGACCCTGAGATCATGACCTGAGCCAAAATCAAGAGTTGGATACTTAACCCATTGAGCCATCCAGGGGGCCCCTCCTGACAAAATTTTTAATGCAGTTTTCCATACGATGTGATGCAGTAATTCCGAGGTGAGACCCTGGAATCTCTGTTTTTAGTAGGGGTGTCAAGAGGTTCTTATGATCACCCAGGTTTGAGAAACGATGATAACTAATCATAGTCACCTTCTATTAATGTTTTTAAAGAAGCTGAGGAGGGAGAGAGATGGGATTTTTAAAAAGCAAGAAAATTAAAGGAGGAAGGGGAGAAAGGAGGGAGGAAGAGAGGCACTGAGTAAGCCTCCAAGTCTCTCCTACTCTCTTTTTTCCAGGTCTCTCCAGCCTTGAATTATTTCTCCATCCCTTGAACTTTGCTAGAGCTCTAATTATCTGTAGTGTTCCTTTAGCAGTTCTGTACTTCCCTTTACATTGCTGTAATGGGCTATTATTTACTCAATAGGATTATGTCTTTACTTCCTGAATTAGGCTATAAATTCTTCAGGATAGAGACCATATCTTGTTTATCTTTGTATTTTCTATGGTCACAGTGCCTTGAACAGAATAAGCAATTAAAGCTTCATGATTAAGAATATAAGAATATAAGATAAAATGAGGGGCACCTGGGTGGCTCAGTGGGTTAAGCCTCTGCCTTCAGCCGCTGCGTGCCTCTCTGCCTACTTGTGATCTCTGTCAAAAAAATAAATAAAATCTTAAAAATAAAAAGATAAAATGAGTTTTGAAGTGTGGCAAGATACAAGATCAATGTATGAAAATCAGTTGTGTTTCTATGCACTAGTAGTAAACAACCGGACAATGAATTGCAATGCAATCCCTATCCAAATTCCAGCTTTTTTTCTTTTTTCTTTTTCTTTTTTTTTTTTTTGGAAGAGTTTGACAAGCTGATCCTACAATTCATATGGAAATGCCACCTGAAGAGCCAAAACATTCCTGAAGAGGAAGAAAAAGAACAAAGTTGAAAGATGCTAATTTCTTTTTTTTTTTTTTAAGATTTTATTTATTTATTTGAGAGAGAGAGCACAAGCAGAGGAAAGGGCAGAAGAAGAGGGAGAAGCAGACTCCCTGCTGAGCAGGGAGGCTGACCAACCTATGAGTTTAATCCCAGGACCATGACCTGAGCAGAGGTCAGACACTTAATGGACTGAGCAGCCCAGGTGCCCTGAAAGGTGCTCATTTCCTAATTTCAAAATCTCAACAAAACTATAATAATCAAGCTCTAAGGCAAAAAGATAAACATAGAGATCAATGAAATAGAACTGAGTGTCCAGAAATAAACCCTCATGTTTATGGTCAATTGATTTTTTGATAAGGGTGCCAAAACAATTCAATATGGAAAGAAAAAAAATTTTTTAATAAATGGTGCTAGGATAACTGGATATCCACATGCAAAAGAACGAAATAGGATTATACTTCACAGCATATAAATAAATTAACTCAAAATGCTTCATAGAGTTAAAACTTAGTTAAATCTTAGAGTTAAAACTATAAAACTCATAAAGGAAAACATACAAGTAAATCTTTATGACCTTAGATTTGACAATGGTTTCTGAGCTATGTCACCAAAAGCAGAAGTAACAATAGATAAATTAGACTTTAAAATGAAAAACCTCAGTGTTTCACAGAGCACCATCAAGAAAGTAAAGACAATCCACAGAAACAGAGGAAACCTTTGAAAATCATATATTTAAGAAGTCACTTGTTTCTAGAATGTATAAAAACATATTGTTACTCTGTAATAAAATAACAAATACCCAGTTAAAACATGGACAAGGAATTTGAATAAATATTCCTCCAAAAAGTATCTACAAATTGACAATATGTACAAGAAATTATATTCAACATCATTAATCATTAGGGGAATATACAAGTCAAAACCAACAATGAGATACGTCTTCACACCAACAAGGATGGCTTTCATAAAAACGACAATAACAAGTGTTGGTGAGGCTATAGAGAAATTGGTTACACATTGCTTGCATATTGCTAGTAGGCATGTAAAATGATGTAGCCACTTTGAAACACAGTGCAGCAGTTTCTCAAAATGCTAACCATTGAGTCATCAGGTTACTTAGCAATTTTATTCCTAGGCATATACTCAAGAGAAATGGAAATAGCTCCACACAGGAAGTTATCCATGAATGTTTATAGCAGCCATATTTGTAAATGGCTAAGAAGTATAGACAACCTATGTCCATAAACCAGTGAATGGATACACAAAATGTGGCATGTCCATTCAATGGACTACTTTCGGTCATTAAAAAGAGCAAGACGCTGATACATGCTACAACATGAATGAACATTGAAAACATGCTAAGTGAAAGAAGCTGTTCACAAAAGAACACATTTAGTAAAAAGGTCTTTAAAGAGGTAAGTAAATTAAAATGAGGTCTTTAGGGTGGGCCCTAATCCAATACAACTGGTGGTCTTATAAGGGGAAATTTGGATGCACACAGAGATGCCAGAGCTGGGTGGGCATACATAGAGAAAAGACCATGTGAGGACATAACAAGAAGACAGCCATGTGCAAACTAAGGAGAGAGGACTCAGGAGAAGCCAGACAACTTGACCTTGGACTTCTAGCCTCCAACACTTGAGAAAACAAATCTCTCTTGTTTAAGGCACTTAGCCTGTGGTGTTCTGTTATGCCAGCCACGGCAAACTAAGTGGTCCTTTGAGTATGTACCAATGATGTGGTATATAAAAAAGGTCTAGGGGTGCCTGGGTGGCTCGGTGGGTTAAAGCCTCTGCCTTTGGCTCAGGTCATGATTCCAAGGGTGCTGGGATCGAGTCCCACGTCGGGCTCTCTGCTCGGCAGGGAGCCTGCTTCCTTCTCTCTCTCTCTCTCTCTCTCTCTCTCTCTCTGCCTCTCTGCCTGCTTGTGATCTCTGTCAAATAAATAAATAAAAATCTTAAAAAAAAAAAGTCTATGCGTGGCACCTTCTGATCACTCGTGTCATCAACTATTAGAAATATAAAAACTTTCCCATTTGCAACAACATGGATAGATCTAGAGAGTATTATGCTAAGTGAAATAAGTCAGTTAGAAAAAGACAAATACAATTTGATTTTGCTTATATGTGGAATTTAAAAAACAAAACAAGCAAAGAGAAAAAGAAAAGAGAGAGAGAGAGAGAGGCAAACCGAGAAACAGACTCTTCAGTATAGAGAACAAACTGATGGTTATCAAAGGGAGATAGGTAGTTTGGGGGGCTGTTAAATAGGTAATGGGATTAAGGAATGCGCTTGTGATGAGCACCAGGTATTGTATGGAAACTAATATTATACTGTTAACTAACTTGAATTTAAATAAAAAACTTAAATATTTGTGAACTTCCTGGAAGATCAAGTACTATGCAATAGTTATCATTCACAAGCCTTGTAGGGCCCTGGCCTTTGAGGATGCTGTGTTCACCAACCCAAAAGGTAAATACTTAGAGAAGAAGATCTCTTTAGACCCTTGGGATTTTCATAAATTGGTAGAGATTGATCCAGATGTGCTTAAAACCAGAGAAAATGTCATTTAAAATGATGTTTAATTACTGAGAACTTTTAATAACATGGGAAATGATTATAATACTCAGTAAAAAATTCAGCATGCAAATTTAACATGTAGAGATAGAATCATATTTGTGTAATGATATGCAAAGGAGAATGACTGAATAGAAATACAGTCAGAGTTAACATTAATTTTTCATTGTGGAGAGATTATGGGTTTTTTTTTCTTTATACCTATGTATTTCTGAATTTTACGTAGTGAGCAAGTGTTAGTTTCATGATCACAAATAATATTTATATTTTAAAGAAAAATACTAGGCCAGAGGGTATATACTAGGATCATACTAGGATCAAGAGTCGTCTCCAGGAGACATAGTTCCTTGACTCAGAGGTCAGATCTGAGCGCTGTTGTAACTCTAGATTCCCTCCTATCCTCTTGGGATTTGGCCATAGGATGTTGCCCTATGCCTAGAAATACTGATTAGGATCCTGTAGTGCCCTCCTGTCTAGAACAAGTCTCTGAACACTGATCCTCCCTTCAGACCTCTAACCCCTGACTCTGAATTTAGGATTCTCTTTCTGGATTCAGGTGCCTACCCTCCTTCTCTACCAATGAGACTCTACCCAACTTCTCCTTCCCTTTCTCACAACTTTCTCACAACATTTTGTGTTCTGAGGCTGCCCACGATGACGTGCTGACAACTGAGCAAAGTGGCTGAAAAGTAACAAGCACAAAATGGGGGGGGGGGCGGTCCAGAGGAAAGAAATATTGGGGAGCAGGAGGCAGGGTATGCTTCAGAGGTTTCCTTCCCTGTGGAGGTTTGACACTCCTGGTCTCTGTCTGCTCCTTCTCTTGTCCCTCCTCCTTAGGGGAGGAGCTTAGTCTAGTGAAATACAGGGCAAGCTCAATTAGCTGCTTTTTTCTTTTTCTTAGGTGTCTGCCTACTCTCAATGAGGATATCACCGTGCTCTGCTCCTCTGGGGGCAGGGTCCCTTCCCCTTCCTACCATCCTTTCCACCCTCAGCATGAGAACTCCTGTCCTGATCAAATGTTCCTTGTGACTAGGTGAATAAGTCTACCTAATTCTGAATCTCACTTAGTATTCCATTATTGCTCACAAGAAACAGCATTTACCAGCAATGAAGGTGATATTTTGGTCTCCCTCTGCTCACTCTTTTGTCTCATTTCTCATCTTGACCAGAACCCAGGATGGGGATTGGGGAAAAGAATGCTATTAATGGGAAGTTCTCAGAAAACTGAAAAGAAAATAATACTTGTTATGAGCCAACTCTGGGCTCAGCATGAAGAGAGGAGTTTTACCTATGTTAGTGTATTTGATTCCTACAACTACCCCCAATAGTTTACATTATTTTCCCTTTCCACATAATAAGGAAACTAAGGCTCAGAAAAGTTAAGAAACTTGCCCAAGATCTCACAGCTAATGAGTGTGAGTGGCAGTTGTCTCTCGGACTTCAAAGCCCAAGCACTTTCCACTGTCTTTGGGTGCTACCAAGAGACTCTTCAGGGACTGAGGCAGCAATCTCATCTTCATTAATGCTTCATCCTAACCAACCGAGCTAGCAATTAAGCAACATGCAGGGGAGGCAAGACAATACTACCAAAGGACAAGGAACAAGGTGGTCGCAAAACTCTAGATGGAAAAACATCAAGATATTTGTTTTTTCCAAAATTTCTTGGAGACTCTTGGACTTGTGCCCCAACTTGTGCTCTGACTTCCCTCATTGTAAAATAATTCAGTAATACCTGGTCTTCCTTAAGTCAGACCACATGTCATGCTTCTCTGAGACTGGCATCAACACAGTTGTCGCTTTGTTTGTACTTGCTGTTAAAAAAACAAATGTATATCACATTGCCTTGGATAGAGTAAAAATAATCATAATGAATAATGAATCTGTGAATAGTATATGAAAACAGAGGTCGTAAACTTATGAACCGAAAATGACATTTAAATGCCAGCCATAGGGGCCGGCCCTTTAAACAGACAAGCTAAAATTGTTGTGATCTGACTGTGAAGGATAGTCAGCTGGCGGGCTGAACCACAGTCACTAAGAGGGCCAACAACTCCCCAGATGCCAAGGAACCAAGCAGCATTTCCAGGAGCTAAAACTCCACTACTAGTTTCTTCTCATCTTCCCAAGAAAAGCTCAGAAAGTACAAGGGCACCCCACAGGCCACTAAGCACATTCTCGGTCATCCTCCAGGGAAATCTGATGCTGAAAAATTGACCTTTTCCAAAATAGTGGTTCAAACCAGATGAGGAATTACAGAGAAGACAGCCTTCCATGGAAAATACCCTGCCTCCAAATCCCCAATGTCTTCATTAGGGAAATGAAAACACAGGCACACCAGCTGGTCTCAGCTGCTTTGAAGCACCATGGTACGGTGGAAAGAGCTGGCTGGCAACAAGAGAGACTAGCCTTCTAGTCCCCAACTTGCCCACGTTTTAGCTAGGTGACCTTGGCAAAAGTATTTAACTTATCTGAGCCTCACACCCCTCATTTGCTAAATGAGGTTTGACTAGAAGATGATGCCTTCTGATTCTGAAATCCTATCTTTCATCTTTGGATTAGCATCTTACATCTAAAGAAAATTAAAGTAGGTTCTTGGGTGTTGTGTTTCTCAAAGATCTTGTTATCCCAGTGATCTCACCTTTTCAGTATTCTTCATTGGCTTTCCTTCTTCCATAAGAATAAACCTTAATTCTTCAGCGTGGCATTCAAGGCCTTTTGTGATCAGCCCATGCCTATCAGTGCAACCTTCCTTCACTCCCACCAATTGTGTATTTTATACTGTGGCAGTATTGGACTATTTCTATTCCTCCATAACACTCTTACTGCAATACCAAATATTTATTGAGCATGTACCCTGCTAGACACTCACCTTGGTAATCCTTTGTACATACTGTTCATTTTGCTTGGACTGCCTTGTATTAATTAAGGTACAGCTTGCTCCTCTAACAAGCTATATGATATAGTATTAGTATCAGTAGATTAACACAACAGTCATGTAACAGTTCAGTGTGGCAAGCAGCCTTCCACCCAGGGGGCTTCTGCTTTGTTATCTCTGCCATCCTCTATACTTGAGAGTCCTTTACTTCCAGAGTTAACAGCTAGGAAAGAGAATGAAGAAAAGTCACACTTATTTCTTACCCTAATTCAGAAATGGTGCAGATCACTTCTGCTCACACCCCGTTAATGAGAACTGGTTACTTGGCCCCACTTAGATGTATGGGGGACTGGCAATTAGTTGGGCTGCTTGCCAGAAAAATTTCATACTGTGAAGAAGAACATAAGTCTTTGGTGGCCAACCAGCCATCTTATCCCCTTCTTTGATTAGTCTACTTAGCAAAGGCTTGTTCACCATTTAAACCTCATTTCAAGTGCTACCTTCTTTGTGATGTCTTCCTTGACTTAGGGAGGCAGATGTAGGTCCTCCTTTTCCAGTGCCTCACCACACTTTGCATATTTCTCCATGATGACAGTTATCATAGTTAACTGGATGGTTTGCATGCCAATCTACCCAACTGGAGTGTGACTCTTAAGGGCAGGAATCTTGTCTTTTCATTTTTGTATTTGGAAATTTTAGCATAGTGCCTGGTAAATAGTAGTTTTACAAGGATATTTAATGAATTAATATTATCAGTGAATTGATGAATGAATGAATGGTTACCCTAAAGAAAAACATTGTTTTGTTTTTTTAAATTGTTTTAAGTAGGCTGCATGCCCAAAGTGGGGTTCAAACGCATGACCTTGAGATTAAGAATCTCAGGCTTGGCAGCTCTTTTTGCCTGCAAATCCTGTCCCTGTGCTTCTATAAAACCACCTTTTTGTACTGGGGGGAAAAAGAAAAGGAATTTCATACTCTACCCGAGCAGCTGGCTTTTACAGAGGAACAAAGACCTCAGTTAAAAATGAAACAAAGCACAGTAGCTATTAATGACTCAGGTTTATCCAAACACTAAAAACAAAGTAAACTTCCAATACAAATATTACAATTAAATTAATATTTTACATTGTTATTTATTTAGGATCTGTTTTTCACAGAGCTTACAATAAACAAACAAATATTCTAAGGGGCACCTAACTGGCTCAATAAATTGAGTGTGCAACTCCTGACCTCGGGGTCATGAGTTCAAGCCCCACGTTGGGTATAAAGCATACTTAACACATACATACAATACATGCATACGTACACTCTGTTTCTCACATAAATTCCATGAGGGTAAGAACCTTCTATGTTTGTTCTTTGCTCTGACTCTAGCACCTAGCACACTCTCTGGAACATAGCAGGTACTCAGTAAGTATTTCAGAATGAATGAATGAATAGATAAATAAGTGAATAAATACATGAATGATGACTGATCCTTTAATCCCATGAGCTATATAATAAATGCATGGCTTGGTTTGTAAGAGGAAAGTGTAGATGGGCAGTGAAGACTTACCACCACAATTAGAAAAACAGAGCAGTGTGCACATCAGGACCTTACCTTCATTAGCTTGTCCAGTCCGTGTCATCATCCTCTTTACACAAGAAGATGAAGGAACATCATGGCAGGAAACTAAAATCTCAATGGGAGTAATAGACTGTGAGTAAATGAGGACAAATGGATGTTTCTAAGATGCTTGCAGTATGAAACAGCCTTCGTAAATTGGTTAATGAGAGAAGTAGGAAGGAAACTGCAGACAGTTACAGAGTTCTGACTGCTGAAAAATACATTGACTGAGGAGAGGCAAAAACATGTTTTTCATAGTTTTTGAAGATGTATGAGATAGTTCTTTAGATGTTTATAACACATTTGTTTTCTTCTCGCAGGTGCCATGGCACAAAGTGTGGTTTAGATATTACATATGGTTTCTGGTGCTCTACTTGCTTGCTTTGTCATGGGCACCATCTCACAAGAAGAACAAAGTACAAGTTGCATGGGCAGCTTCCAGAACAGAGCCTCTGCAAGGCTTGGTCCAGGTGTCTTGAAACTTTGGAAAGTCCTAAATACAAACAAGTAAGTTCACAGTACGGACTGATTTGTGGTGGTAATGAGGTTGATGCTGATGTTGATCGATGGACTTTTTCCAGAAACTGACCAAGACATTAATACAAGGTCTAGTCAGTAAGCGACCTGAAAATAGGGCAGTACATTTATTTTGCATACCTTTGAGGATACACAAGAACAGAACAATCAGCCTGCGTCAAGGAGCTATCTGTCTCCCCTTGTGGCAGAAACTGCTGTGAGCTGGGTATAACCGCTCCATTTCTTAGCCTCTCTTGAAATTGGGCTGAACCCGGTGACTAATTTTTGGCTAGCTGAAATTGGGTTGAAATAATGGGTGCCATTTCCAGGTCTGGGCCGTAAAAAGCCTCATGTGCAGTGATGGAAGGTTCTTCTCCCACCCACTGGCTGAATGGAAAGAATTCTGAGAACCTAAGGAAGAAAGAGCCATAAGCTGGAAGAAGCCTAAATCCCTGAATTACTGCACAGGGGACTGTCCGCAACATTTCACACACTTCTACCCTGCCGTTTCATATTGGACTGTGATGAGAACTATATATATATATATATATATATATATATATATATATATATATATAAAATATATATGAAATTATATTATATTATATATTTATATTTTATAGGTAAAATATAAATATATAAAATAAATATATAAAAATAAATAAAAATTAAAAATATATAAATAAACTCTTTATATTTATATTTATATATTATATAAATTAATAAATAATAAATCAATAAAGAAGAAATAAATAAAATCTTCAAATATATATTTTAAAAGATTTTATTTAGTTATTTGACAGAGAGAGAGATCACGAGTAGGCAGAGTGGCAGGCAGAGAGAGAGAAGGGGAAGCAGGCTCCCTGCTGAGCAGAGAGCCTGATGAGGGACTCGATCCCAGGACCCTGAGACCATGACCTGAGCTGAAAGCAGAGGCTTAAGCCCCTGAGCCACCCAGGCACCCCAAGAACAATATATTTTAATTTGGTCGAGCCATTGAGATTTTGAACTCATTTGTAATAGTCTATCTTGATTAATACAAGCCTATTTCCCAACATTTCCCCTGGTTGCAAGTAGTAAGAGATACTAGCATAAATTTCTGGAGTGTCAGAGGATTGAGATAAAAGAAGGTATCAAAGGCCACGCTCAACATCAGAGAATATTGCACTGAAGGGGATTCCAGAGTTAATTTTAAAGGCTTAGAAATCCCCACAGAGCTGAAGCCATGCATGGTAACCTCTGCTTATCTGACCAGTCCCCTCAAGACACTTTCATTCTCTTGGGAGAACAGTGAATAACTGTCTCCAAACCAGTTCATATGAACCCTAAAAACAGGCTATTCAATTTAAAGTACATAGGGTCTAGTCAGATAATACCACATTAAGACTCGTCTTGCTTCTGCTTTTGTGTTTTGCTGAACGTAGTGATTAAGGAGAAGAAAACTAAGTTGGTAAGGAACTTTGTGTTTGGAGGTATATTTTTAAAATGATTATACAAGGTTGGGTTGAGCATAGTACTAATGGACAATTATCAGGGAGCCAAATGCCGTGGCAAAAATGAGGTCTCTGGGTGCTTGCCTGAAGAAGTTATTGGGAAACTTTTGTTTACTTAGCAGACTCTGAAGGCTAAACCCTTTTTCAAGTAGCCTCTGGGTGTTAAGGACAATAAATAAAGATGTGCTGATTGAAAACATTTAGAAAACAACTTGTTACAGCCTTTAAAATAACAAGGTATTAATTCAGCTTAAAACAGAATATTCTGTGCCCATTTGGCCCGCTCAGCAGAAATACCAAGCTTAAAAGCTGGATCCTGTAGGTCATCTCTGTAAAGACGCTCCACCAAATGAAATTTAGCAGGGACTTGGGACAAGGCCTCTCAAAAATGTTAGATAGCTTCTGGCTGGTAGTTGAGGACTTGATCTTATTAATGGAAAGGGGGCAACTGATGTCTCTATCTTGGGGGCGCCTAGAGAAAAGGATGAGCTGGGAAACAGCCAGGGCCTACTGGGAGGAAGAAATAAGAGAGTTAGGAGAAAGTCTCATTGTTTAGAAGAGTCCCTGTGAAGTTGAGATGGAAGAAGCAGGCTTGAGACAGTATTTTTCAGAAATAAATTCTACTGCCCCATTTTCAAGGGGTGCAATCTAAGCTTTGATGGTCCTTGGACTTTCCTCATCTCTTCTACAAACTTCATCTTTTGTTTCCTTTCCCAAGACACTTCATTCCTTTTTCCTCACATCCAAAATCCCAAGTCTCCATAAACAATTAGATAGCCAGGAGCAGACCTGGTACTTCTTGAAGCTCATCACCAGAGCTATGTCAAAATCACATAGGAATCCACAGAGGAACAAGTGAGCTTAAGGAAATGTTGCTAAGGTATAATTAGGGAACTGAGTATTCCCCCCACTGAGGACCCATTCATCAACACAGAGGATGTGCCACCTCCTTGTATATCCCCTAGCTAGAGCCCTTAAGACCTGACATGAGCGGGGTGCTTGAGTGGCTCAGTCAATTAAGCGTCTAACTCTTTTTCGTTCAGGTGGTGATCTTAGGGTTGTAAGGTCAAGCCATCAGGCTCTGTGCTGAGTGTGGAGTCTGCTTAAGATTCTCTCTCTCTCCTTGTCCCTCTGCCCTCTCCCCATGCCCTCTCTTTAAAACAAAAAAACAAAAACACACACAAAAAAACTTGGCATGAGTTCTTAAGGGGTGATTTATATAACTGTGTAGAGCTATGTTATATGAGTTCTTCCCAATCTCTTTTCTCAATGATCAGATTCATTTTTTTCCTAAGAGCCATCTGCTTTGAAAGATTTTTATCTACCAAATAAATCACATTTATAAAGAAACCAGATTAAGTATTTACTAGGTACTAGGTATTGTATTAATGAGTGCTCTATACCCGTTATCTAAAATCCTTGATTTTACAGATAAGTAAACTGAGGTTCAGAGATCTTAAGAACATAGCCCAAGTCTTATTGCTAGAAATTAAATTCTGACCTCACCTCTATACCTACATTCTTTCCAGTATATACTCTGTCTACTCTATAGACAGCACATGCAGTCAACCAAAACTTCTTAATATGAAGATACATTCTTTTTTTTTTTTAAAGATTTTATTTATTTATTTGACAGAGATCACAAGTAGGCAGAGAGGCAGGCAGAGAGAGAGGAGGAGGCAGGCTCCTCGCTGAGCAGAGAGCACGATTTGGGGCTTGATCACAGGGCCCTGAGATCATGACCTGAGCTGAAGAGAGAGGCTTTAACCCCCTGAGCCACCCAGGCGCCCCTGAAGATACATTCTTTATAGTGAGTTAGTGTGGCATAATTCCCCCATCTTCCACTCTCCACGCCAAAGGAAAGAAACTTTCCATTATTTAGTCAACGTGTTCAAGCTTTACTGAGAGTAAATATACAATGTCTTTTGGACTTTTTTTGAAGAACTGGACATGGTTCAAGTAATTCCATTACTATCCTTGTAGAATTGTGAGATCCTGCAGAACCCAGACTGGAAACTGGAACTTACAGTTCAAACAAATGGAAACTGGACAGAAGGAGTTCAGAACACAGATCCAGGCACAGACCTCCTTCTCTAGGATTCTCTTTACCTAGGATTCTCCCACTCCTTCGATTCTATCAAGTATTCGGTGATGTACCATAAGCTGATGTGAGGTAGGAAATCCTTCGGATCCCACAAAAGTTGGTGGAAATAGGGGGAGTCATTGACGCCTACCAGCCTAGGATAATGAGTGGTAAGAGAAGGGGAGGAAAAGAATGAGCTAGGAGTGAAAGGGACAAAGAGAGAGGCAGAAGAAGGAAGAAAACCAAGAAAAAAGGTGGGTATATATAAAGAGGGAAAAAATAGGAGAGAAAAGGAAAAGGATGGATGATCCTTTACACTGTTTGGTCTTGTAAACTTGGTGTGATCTTCGTTACCAAGTGTAGTAACCCCAGTGGAGGCTATCTGCACGTGTTGCTAGGTTCACTGGGAAAGCTACTGTTGAAGAACTATTTCTGCAAAGGAAACTTTGCCACTTCCCTTCCCCACGTGGTAACTCTGAAGCCGGAATCTTAAAAAATTACAGAATAAATGGAGAGAAAGAATATTGTTAATTCCAGTTGTAAAAGGAAAATTGTTAGTCCAGTACCTTCAGGTTAAGTTCTGTCTTGCGATGCAGAAAGTTCACAACAGTTTAATCTTTGTGCTGGCCAAAAAAGAAAAAAAAAAAAAACAACAACAACAAACACAAAAGACAAATGAGCAATAACGAGCAAATTACCTCCTCTGGGTATCCAGAAATGCACAGCAACCCTGAGCACAGTTTAACTGACTTGGTATTTAATTGCCATAAAAATAAAAGTGTTGATTTTAAAAATAAAAATAACTCATTATCCTTAGAAACCCAAAGTCTTAGTTTTAATCATGAAATCCTTTCATACAGTTGCTTATATTCTCGGTGGATCAGTTATTTAGTTTATAGTAGCTAAAAGACAAGAGGTAAACATCAAACAAAGATAACAGATGCCTAACGGTACTCAAGAAACATCTAAAGATCTGTCTATTCTGCATCCAAAGAAAAATGCTCTTCCTTAATTTTTTATTCTTGAGTCTAAAGTGGCTTTGGGGGGTTGGGGAGGAGTGGCTGGAGGAGGAGGAGTTATTTTAAAGTGCCAAAAAAGATTCTTCTGGGGAAAAAAAAAAGATTCTTCTGTATTTGAATTCCCAATGTTTAGATTCTCTTTAATGTTAGCAAAAGTATCTATTTGTTGATGGTTAGATTCTGGCTAATGAACAATTTCAGAGTAACTTCTGGGCCCAGAGAAAACGTAGTCTTTGTTAGACTTCATATTCCAGAAATTTCTGCTCTGATTGACCACCCTCAGAGATAAACTTGAACTCCTGTGTCTACTCCATAAAGAGGATAAAGCCTCAGTCTTAATCCTCTTATCCTTTACACAGGATAAAGGCTGTCTCCTAGGTGCTGGGCAACAACTCAGAGCCCCTTTATCTGAACCTCCAAAGTAGGGATAATCATTTTAAAACAGTGTAAGTGGTCAAGTCCCATTTTTAAAAACCCATTTTTTAGTAAGGTGTCATCACTTTGACCTAGTGATCAGTATCAGGGTTAACAATAGTGGGACACCCAGACATTATGTACAACCTAATAGTGCTGTAGAAGGAAGTACTCAGCATTACCCAAGATGAATTCTTACCAAAATGTTTAACCTGAATCTTATCAAACCTTTAGATTCAACTCTGAGCTTACAAAAAACAAAAACAAAAACAAAACAAAACAACAACAACCAAAAACCAACAACCAACAACCAAAACCCCCCCAAAACCCAAAAAAACAGAGAACAGAAGCACAAGTTTAACAACACCATGAGAAAACAATCAGACAAATCCAGAAGATGGAACATTCTGTAGAATAATTAATGCAAAGTTGTTAAGAAGTCGATGTCTTGAAAATAAAATGTGTGTGGGTGGGTTGCAAAGAGCCAGCTCTAGAATTCAGATCTGTAAGAAACATAACAACCAAATGAAATATGTGGATCCTGTTTGAATTCATCATCTTTAAGAGACATTTGGGGGAGGGAGAAACAGGGAGTTGTTCTTAAGGGCGTAGTATCTGTTTATGATAATGAAAAAGCTCTGGAAGTAGTGGTGGCGGTAGTACAACATTGTGAATGTACTTAATGCCACTGAATTGTGCACTTAAAAATGGTAAATTTCAGTGCTGTGAAATGTGTAAACCTGGCGATTCACAGACCTGTACCCCTGGGGATAAAAATATATTATATGTTTATTAAAAAAAATAAATAAATAGGGCACCCAGGTGGCTCAGTGGGTTAAGCCTCTGTCTTTGGCTCAGGTCATGATCTCAGGGTCCTGGGATCAAGCCCCGCATCAGGCTCTCTGTTCAGCTGGGAGCCTGCTTCCCCCTCTCTCTCTGCCTGCCTCTCTACCTACTTGTGCTCTCTTTCTCTGTGTCAAATAAATTAAAAAACAAAACAAAACTTTAAAAATAAATAAATAAATAATTTTTTAAAAAAATGGTGAATTTCAAATTATGTACATTTTCCCACACATTTTTTAAAAAGATATTTAGGGGACAGGTAGGGAGTATGAGTATTCACTGCTATTGAAAAATTATCTGAATCTTATTAAGTGTGGTAATAGAATTGAGTTTACCAAGCAAAGTTGTGCTTATTATTTAAAGATGAATGTTGAAGTATTTAAGGGTGAAATACATATTTCTATAGCTTGTTTTGAATTACTTCAGAAAAAAAAGGCAAGAGGAAAATGAAGAATATATGACACAATTCTAGCAACTGTTTGATCTAGGTTATAGATAATGCATGTTCATTATACTGTTCTGATTCCTTTTCTGTATGTACTAGAATTTGCAAAAGAGAAGGGGATCATGAACAAATCACTTCTCTGTACAACAAAACAAACTCTGATTGTAGTTCTGAATTAGAAATGTGAGTTACCCAGAGGTGATGCTCTCTGGAAGCCCACACTTTCTGGAGGTAAGAAGATGGGTGGGGGTGCCTGGGTGGCTTAGCAGGTTAAAGCCTCCACCTTTGGCTCAGGTCATGATCCCAGGGTCCTGGGATCGAGTCCCACATCGGGCTCTCTGCTCACCAGGGAGCCTGCTTCCTCCTCTCTCTCTCTGCCTGCCTCTCTGCCTACTTGTGATCTCTGTCTGTCAAATAAATAAATAAAATCCTTGGGGCGCCTGGGTGGCTCAGTGGATTAAGCCGCTGCCTTCGGCTCAGGTCATGATCTCAGGGTCCTGGGATCGAGTCCCGCATCGGGCTCTCTGCTCAGTGGGGAGCCTGCTTCCTCCTCTCTCTGTCTGCCTCTCTGCCTACTTGTGATCTCTCTCTGTCAAATAAATAAATAAAATCTTTAAAAAAAAAAAATCCTTTAATAAATAAATAAATAAATAAACAAAGTTGCCTTCTTAAAAAAAAAAAAAGGGACTGACATACAGCCTTAAAAAAAAAAAAAAAGAAGATGGGTGAGCCAGGATGAGAGTTGGTGGTCATAATCATGTAAGTTTAGCAGAGATGCCAAGTATAAGAAAGTGTCAGAAAGAAAGTTTGAAGGGATGAAGAGAACGTGCCAACCCCAAACCAGAGTGCAAGAAATCTGCATAGAGAATCATTGCCTCAGCCATAACTGCTCCCCAACTACTGCCTATATCCTCTCTTGGGGGTTTGGGCTGCTTAATTGCACTGAAAGGCAGACTGGTTCATTTCTGGGAGCTACAGAAAGGGAAAGGACTGTTTTCATCAAAGGCACCCCATAGTTCATTTCCCTTTTACAAATCGATGCACCAGAAAACATGTCACTTGGTTGTGTTTCTTCCAGATTATCATGAAGTTCATTGCCATCCTTATTCTTCTTTATGAATAGAACTTAGTGTACCTTAACTAGAAGTGCATGAAGAAGAGAAGGGAAGGCTTGGGAAAAAACAAAATAAAACAAAACAAAACAAAAAAACCGCAAAGCACTAATAAAGTAAAGCCCTAGGAATGTAAATGGATGGCTTCCTCTGCACAGAATATCTGATAACATCTGCAAAACACTTCATTTATACCAACAATTGTAACCTTGCTATAAAACACAAATTGCTTTAATAATTCCGCAATTTCCTTCCGGGTTAAAATTTACCCGGAAATCTTGACATGAGCAGCTTCCTCTAATGGGTCTTTGGTTTGCAAGGAAAGGTGAGGCATTGTTATTCACCAAGGCATTCTGCTCAGATATGCTTTGACCCTGTCTTCTCCACTAGTTGCATCTCTCTGTATCTCTGCTAGAAATCTTCCCACTAAAGATCATCTTGAAGAGGAACATCCATTCACATTTTCTCATCCTTTCCTTCCTGTTCTACAAAAGGAGACCGTCAGTACTCTGTAGGCATAGAGCGGCATTTACAAGTGAGTAGAGTCACTAGATGTCTCCTTCCCTATCCCCTCCCCTCCCTGCCTTTTCCCTCCTCTCCCCTCCCTCTTCCCTTCCCTCTCTTTTCTTCTGTTCCTTCTTTGAGGGGGCCTCAGTATTAGGAGGGCATTTCCCTTTCATGCACTGAAGTTCAGGCAGCTGCTTCTTTTGGATTTTCCCAGATGCTTTGATTGCTCTCTTATCATCACACCCACCACAGGGAGATAAAATTGCAAGATTCAAGTTTGGGCTTAGGGTAAGGAAAAAATGCACCTTAAATCTTCTATCTTGGCTCTGTTTACTAGAGAGCTCTGCCTTAGCATTTTAGGCACAACCTGATTAATGAAATGTTATATTACAATTGATTCTATACCCTGAGGGATTAGGGTGGTACTTGGGCTAAACTGGGTTTAGATGTCCATAGATCCCTTGGCTTAATGGAGTTCTCTCTCTCTCTCTCTCTCTACACACACACACACACACACACACACACACACACACACACTATAAAACAGCTTTATTGAGCTTTACATCACATACCATGCAATTCACCCATTTAAACTATATAGCTCACTGTTTTTTTAGTATATTCAGAGTTGTGCAAACATAACCACAGCCAATTTTAGAATATTTTATCACTCCAATAGAGAATACTTGTACCCATTAGCCATCAGAACCTATTTCCTCCTAACTTCTTCCTTCAAACTTCAGTAATTAGACAATCACTACTCTATTTTCTTTCTCTATAGATTTGCTTTTCTGGACATTTCATATAAATGGAATTAGTCTTTTGTGACTGGCTTCTTTTAAGAGGCATAGTGTTTTTCAAGGTTTATCCCCATTGTAGTTCTTTACTCCTTTTTATTGATAAATAATATCCATTGTATGGATATACCATATTTTATTCAACCATTCATTTGTTAATAGACATTTTTGTTGTTTCTAACGATTTTTTTAAAGTTTTTTGTCCATCCATCCATCCATCCATTCATTCATTTAAGGATCTCTACCCTCAATGTGGGGCTATAACTAATGATCCCAAGATTAAGATTTGCATGCTCTTCAGACTGAGCTGGTCAGGCACACCTGGGTTGTTTCTATTTTTGACTACCATGAGTAATGCCACTATGACCATTCATTCATGTACCATTTCGTGGAGACCTATGTTTTCATTCCTCTTTGTTGTATATCTAGTAGAATTGCTGGTTTATATGGTAACTTTACGTTTAATCCTTTGAGGAACTTGCAGACAGATTTCCAAAGTGGTATACCATTTTGCATTCCCACTAGCAATGCATGAAGATTCCAACTTCTTCAAGTATCTCCAATCTTTATTATTATCTATCTCTTTGATTATAGCCCTTCTAAGAGATTTCACGGAGTATCTCATTTTGGTTTTGATGTGCATTTCTCTCATGGCTAAAGACGCTAAGTGTCTTCTCATAGGTTTATTGGCCTTTTGTATATCTCCCTCAAAGGAATGTCTATACAAGTTCTTTGTCTATGGGAAAGTGTTTCCCTTAAAAACTAAAAATTAGAAAATGGAGACCAAACTAAAGGAATTATAGGTACTTAATGTAGACAGTATTTTTTCTACCAACATTGTCTTAAAAATGGAACACATTATTTTAAGATGATATACAGACAGTACAAAAGAACAGACTAGCTAATCTAGATAATCGTATTCGCTTTGGCAGCACATATGCTAGCTAATCTAGATAATTATCATTTTAGGATGATACATATCATATATTTGGGGGAGAGAAATGGGCGAGGTACTCTTCCCAAATAGTGTAATTATGCGCAAGAGAAGCACATCATTGGGCACATTTAGATTATTAGATATATTTGCCATATAGTACAATATTAAAATAAAAATGAGAATGAAATTAATATGCTAATAAAATCCACGTAGAATTGGTTAGATGCTGAGGTTCCAGGTAGACTACAAACCTGAAGAATGTACTTCTGGGATGTAGAAGTATGATGGTGTTAGAAATGCAAAGTAACATTAGTAATAAATATATTGAGTCTACAGAAAATATTCTCCCCACCTGTTTCTATGAATACATTTTCTATTTTAAAGCAGGAAATTTAAAAAAAAAAAAAAAACAACTTTTGTGTATCCTCCCAAAACTCTTTGTCCATTTTTAAATTGGATTAAAATTTTAAATTGACTCATAAGTATTATTTATATATTCTGAAGACAAGTTTCTTCTCAGGTATAGGATTTGCAAATATTTTTCCCTATTCGATAAGTTGTCTTTTCGCTTTCTTAGTGATATCCTTTAAAACATGCAAGTTTATTATTTTTTTTAAAGATTTTATTTATTTATTTGACAGAGAGAGATCACAAGTAGGCAGAGAGGCAGGCAGGGGTGGGGAGAAGCAGGCTTCCCACTGAGCAGAGAGCCTGATGCAGGGCTCCATCCCAGGACCCTGGGATCATGACCTGAGCCAAAGGCAGAGGTTTTAACCCATTGAGCCACCCAGGCTCCCCACAAGTTTAAATTTTGATAAATTTTCATAACTTTACCTCATATTAAGTCAGGTCCATCTTGAATTAATTTTTGTTAACTCATTGTTTTGCATGTGGATATCCACTTGACCCAAGCATCATTTGTTGAAAAGACAATTCTTGCCCCACTGAATTGCCTTGACACCCTTGTCCAAAAATCAATTGACCATAAATGTGAGGGCTATTCCTGAACTCCTTATTCCCTTCCACTAATCTATATGTGTATCCTTATGCGGTACTACACTATGTTAATTACTGTCCTCCAGTTTTGTTCTTTTTTCAATTTTTTTTTTTTTTGGCTATTTTGGGTGCATTTCCATATGAATTTTAAGATAAGCTTGTCAATTTCTGGGAAAAAATTTAGCTTGGATTTTGATAGGAGTTGGGGTGAATTTGTAAATCAATTTTGCTGGTATTGCCGTGTTAACAATATTAAATATTCTGATCCATGAATGGGGACAGTCTTACCATTTCCTTAGGTCTTCTTTAATTTCTTTCAACAACACTTTGTAGTTTTCATTGTAGAAGTTTTACACTTCTTTTATTAAATTTATTCCTAAGTATTTTATTCTCTTTGATGCTATTGTAAATGAAATTGTTTTCTTGATTTTGGGAGGAGATTGTTCATAGCTAGTGAATAGAAATAAAATTGATTTTTATATATTGATCTTATACCCTGAAACTGTGCTGAGCTTTTTTATTAGTCATAAGAGTTTTTCAGTGGATTCTTTGGGATTTTACATATACAGGATCATGTCATCTATAAGTGGATACTTTTACTTCTTCCTTTCCAATCCAGATGCCTTTTATTTCAATTTCCTGCTTAAATAACCTGGGTAAAACTTCTAGTACAACGTTAAATAAAAGTAGCAAGAGCAGTTTTCTCTTGTTCTTGATTTTAATGGGAAAGCGTATAGTTTTTCACTGTTAAGTATATTAGCTACAGGTATCTTATAGATACCCTTTATCAGGCTAGGAAATTTCCCTTCTATTCTAGTTTTGTTGATTTTTTATCATTAATGGATACTGATTTTGTCAGATGCTTTTTTCCTGCATTTATTGAAATAATCATGTGGTTTTTGTTTTTTACAAAAAAACAAAATGGTATGTTACATTAATTGACTTTAGGATGTAAAGCCAACTTTGCATTTCTGGGACAATTCCCATCTGATCATTGTGCAAAGACTTTTTTCTTCAATTTTTAAAAATATTGTAGTAAAATACACATAACATAAAATTTACTATCTTAAACAATTTTTGGTACACAGTTCAGTGATATTAAATTTATGCATAATGTTGTGCAACCACCACCACCACCCAGCACCTTAACTCTACTCATCTTGCAAAACTGAAACTCTCTATCTATTAAACAATACCTCCTCATTTTTTTTTTTCCCATCCCCAGGCAACCACCATCCTACCTTGTCTCTATAATTCTCACCACTTTAGGAACCTCATATAAGTGAAATCAGCATGTGCCTTCTTGTAACTGGTTTATTTCACTTAGCATAATATCTTCAAGGTTTATCCCTGTTGTAGTATATTGCATAATTTCCTTCTTTTTTAAAGCCAAATATTCAATTGTATGTGGATACCACATTTTGCTTATCCATTCGTCCATTGATGAACACTAGAGTTGCTTTCATGTTTTAGCTACTGTGAATAATGACAGTGTGAATATGGGTATACAAATATCTCTTTGAGACTCTGTTTTCAATTCTTTGGGGTCTATATTGCTGGATCAGACGAGATCGGGCGCGTTCAGGGTGGTATGGCCGTAGACTTGCTGGATCATATGGTAGTTCTATTCTTAATTTTTTTAGGTACTGCCATACTGTTTTCCATAGCATCTGTACCATTTTACATTCCCATTAACAGTGCAGAAAAGTTTCAGTTTCTCTACATTCTCATCAACAATTGTTTTCTGTTTTTTTTTCTGAGACTAGCCAGCCTCATGGGTATGACATGGTATCCCATTATAGTTTGGATTTGCATTTTCCTAATGACTAGAGATGTTGAGCATCTTGTCATGTGCTTATTGGTTATCCATGTATCTTCTTTAGAGAAACATCTATTCAAGTCTTTCACCCATTTTTAAATTGGTTTTGTTTTTGTTTTGTTTTGTTTTGTTTTGGCTTTTTTGTTACTGAGTTTTAGGAATTCTCTATATATTCTGGATTGTAATCCCTTATCAGATATGTGTTTGCAAATATTTTCTCCCATTTTGTATGTTTTTCTTGTTACTCTGTTGAATATGCCATTTCACTGTCTTCTGCCTTCCATTGTTTCAGGTAAGAAGTCAGCTGTTATTCTTATTTGTGTTCTGTATATGACGAGTTGTTTTTTCTTTGCTGATTTCAAGATTTTCTCTTTCTTTCTCTTTCAGCATTTTTACTATGCTGTATCTGGATGTGGATCTCTGTGTTTATTCTACTTAGGGTTAGTTGAGTTTCTTGGATATGTAGATTACTGTTTTTTGAATCAGATTTCAGAATTTTTACCCATTATTTCTTCAAATATTTTTTTCTGCTCTGTTTTCTCTCTCCTCTCCTTCTGGTTAGTCCCATTATGTATATGTTGATATGATAAATGGTATCCCATTTAGTTCTGAAGTTCTGTTTATTTTTCTTTCTTTTTATTCTTGTATGCATGTATATATCTATCTTCAAATTTGCTGATTCTTTCTTCTGCCAGTGCAAATGTACTATTGAGCCTCTACTGGATTTTTCTTTTCTATTCTTACACTTTTCAAGTTTATAAAATCTACTAGGTTCTTTTTTTAAAAAAATTATATTTCTTTATTGATTATCTTATGAGACATTGTCATACCGTCTTTTGCTTTCTTAACCATGGTTTCCTTTAGTTCTTTGAATATACTTGTAATAGCTGCTATGAAGTCTTTGCTAAGTTGGATATCTGGGCCCTCTGGGAGTTTCTATTGATTGTTATTTTTCTCCTGTGTATGGGTCACATCATACTTTCCTGTTTCATTGCATGTCTCATAATTTTTTTTGGTTGTTGAAAACTGGACATTTTATTTTATTTTATGTAAGCACTAGGCCTAAAGTAGGGCTCATGATCATGAGATCAAGAGTTTTATGCTTTACCAACTCAGCCAGCCAAATATCCTGAAAAATGGACATTTTGTTTTTAAAGATTTACTTGTTTATTTTAGAGAGAAGGAGACCACAAGTGTGCATAAGCAGGCAGAGGGGTGGAAGAAGAGGGAGAAAGAGAATGAATTCTCTGGCAGACTCTCCACTGAGCACTGAGCCTGCTGCAGGGGTTGATCCCATGACCCTGAGACCATGAACTGAGCTGAAACCAAGAGCTGGCTGCTCAACTGACTGAGTCACCAGATAACCCCCAAAATGGACATTTTAGATAATATATTACAACAACTCTGGATACTGATCCCTTCAACTTTGTTTATTCTTGACCTTATGAGCTTATCATTGTAGTTTGCTTTTTTATTTCTTTGGTGACTTACCTAGATTATTTTAGTGAAGTCTATTTCTCTGCAATGCAGAAACTCTGCTGTTGCTCCTCAGAAAGTACAAGCTTGGACATACATATGCATTGTCATCCTGGGATGATAGTGATTTTTTAAAAACGATTTTATTTATTTATTTGACAGAGAGAGACAGTGAGAGAGAGTACACAAACATGGGGAGTGGGAGAGGGAGAAGCAGACTTTGTGCCAAGCAGGGAGCCCAATGCAGGGCTCGATTCCAGGGTCCTGGGATCATGATCTGAGCTGAAGGCCCAGCCACCCAACAGTGATTTTTAACTCAGGTCTCTTTAACTGTCTTTATCCCTGATCTCTCTGTTGTCTGTCACTGTTGGTATAATCCCTAGCTGGTAGGCTCCATTAGTTGCTAGCTAATAATTCTATTGTTTTCAGTATGCCCTGAGGCACAAATTGCTCCATAGTCTGATCCAATTAAATTTAAGCCTGCAGAGGTAGTTTTTGAGGCCAGTCTTTGAGATTTGTTCTGACCCCAGGAGAACTCTTCTTAGCCATCTTTTTCCCTGTTTCTGTCTGGTAAGCTAGATAGGCCTATGATCTAGCTTTTGTTGCTCTTAGAGTTACTGGGTACCCTTTCATTGCTTCTCACCAAATCTCCATTGTTTTCCAGAACTCCTTCCAACTTAAGGTTCCCCAAACTCTAAACAAAATCAATTCACCTGTGGATAGTTTCAGAGCCTTCTCTTCTTATTACCTACAATTTCTCCTGAGAAAAATCTCAAGAGACTCTATTCTTGAGGTGGGAGCAGGAACAGTGAGTGACCTGCTTCTCTTGGAGTGATACCTCTGTTTATAAGCAAGGTAGGGGCAGTAGCCTCTGGTCTTCTTGTCTCTCATCTCCCTTTGTAGAACAACAACTTTACCATTATTATTTTTTTAAGATTTTATTATTTTTTAAAAAGAATTTATTTATTTATTTGACAGACATAGATCACAAGTAGGCAGAGAGGCAGGCATAGAGGGGAGGGAAAGCAGGCTCCCTGCTGAGCAGAGAGCCTGACATGGGGCTTGATCCCAGGACCCTGGGATCATGACCTGAGTCGAAGGCAGAGGCTTTAACCCACTGAATCACTCAGGTACCCCAAGATTTTATTTTTTAAGTAGTCTCTATACCCAGTGTGGGGCCTGAATTCATGACCCTGAGATCAAGAGTCACATTTCCTACTGACTAAACCAGTTAGGCACCCCTAGATGTTTATTAAATGGTTGTTTTAATAAAGATTAATTTTTTTCCATATGGTTGTTTTGTTCAGGAGTGGGTCTGTGGATCTCCTCATACCATCATTTTAGAGATTGTCCCCTGACAGGATCTTAATAGCAGTAAACCTTTTCTTGACTGCCAACAACACCTTTCTGAACTCCTGCTCAGGATTTGAGTTCTAAGGAAAAGTAAGTAGACTATTAGAAGACTAAACTGGAGGTGAATTTGGAGATAAAGTTACTGTTAGGTCACCCTGAAACAATGAAAAATTTATAGAGAGGCTCTATAAAGAGAACCATCACCCTTGTGCATTCTAAGCATAGAATACCAGCAGACACATTTCATAAAAATGAACCACTAAATCAGGTATCAGGAAACAAAGATTCTAATTCTTAGCTCTTTTCTGGCTTTTCCAGGTGATCCTGGGTCACCTAGTCCACCTCCTCTGAGCTGTGGTTTCCATGAATAGTATATTATTTTAAAGGATTTGTCTCACGGCTGGTCCCCCAAATAGGACATGTGGTTTAGATCCGTTAATGGTGAAGTGACTTTCACTAAATCTTTCCTACTCCTTTTCCCTGTCTCTTGTGATTGACATCAAGCATGTGGGAAGTATCTGTCTGGGCTTTGGAAATTATCACTGGCTTGGATCTGTGAACCCTCCACTGAGCTTTGGTCTATAAGCAACCTTGTTCTAAACACCTTGAACTTCTTGTATGAGGAAGAAAAGTGACAAAGGTTTATCGTTTGCCTTCACTGAATATTTTGATTTATAAAAGAAAAGGAAGTAGGACATCTTGAATTTCCAGCTCTGATTGCCTGGTTATGGTCTCCCATTCCAAGCCAGAATTACATCTCATCCTCCATAGGGACTAGTGTTTCTGGTTATTTAAATTGAAGTTGATTCCTAGACAATTTGTCTCACAATTATGCCCAACTATCTTTGGAACAAAGTTGGTCTCCAGTACAATATTTACAAAGCCCAAGGCCCTGACTTAATTTTTACTGACTTCTTATAAAGCACTACCACAAAGTATTTGAATACCTTGGAGATCAAGATTAACATGTCCCCTCAGCCATTAAGTTGGTTAAAATCAGTCTCCCTCCAGAGATTACATTTAACAAGATTACCCACAGGATGGGAACGGTGGCCAAAAACCCTAGGTCTGAGTTAAGAGCAAATAACCCAACCAAGATCAGCCTAGTTGTCTTACTTGTGACAGCACAACCATTATCCCGACCGGCAGGCAGAGTTTTTGCAGTACATAAAGTTGTTTTAAAAATTTAGGGCCTGGAGTGCCTAGGTGGCTCAGTCTGTTAAAGTGTCTGGCTCTTGGTTTCGGCTCAGGTCATGATCTCATGGGTCATAAGACTGAGCCCTTTGTCAAGCTCCTTGCTCAGTGGGGAGTCTGCTTGAAGATTCTCTCCTTTTGCCTACCCCACCCCCACTAATGCACTCGAACTCTCTCTGTCTCTCTTTCTAATAAGTAAATAAATCTTTAAAAAAAAATGGGGGCCCAATAGAGAATTATTGCTTAATGGTTTGAAAAGAGATAGTCATGATGATTATATAAGATTATGAATGTATTTAATGCCACTGAACTGTACATTTAGAAATGGTCAAGTTGATAAAATTCATGTTATGATATTTTACCACCAAAAAAAAAAAAAAAAAAAAAAAGCCACCTGGAGCCCAAGTGTTGCTGGCTCCCTGTCCAAAATGTTCCTCGAATTGTTTAATAATAACATTGAATCTGAGGCTTTGCCGGCACCTGAATTTCCTGAAGATCTCCAAAGGTTGCTTAAATATTACAGCCATCAGCATGCCAAACGGAAAAAAATTTTTAGGTTCCCATATCTTGTGCCTATGTCTCCAGAAACTTGGAAATAATATGAAGCTACTTAGAACCCAGGGATACAGAAGGGCTTAGGATGGGTGTATGTACATTTGGCATTAGCCTGAGTTGGCATCCACTTCCCTGTGTCCTCATTAAATGGTACCTGAAATAACTACTAGGATCATTAAGTGGCTTACCCTAATCCTCTAAATTGTTAGAGTTAATCTAGAATTATGACGATACAACTCCAATTAACTGTCAATAGTTTTTGAACATCCTTTTCTATTGACGATGTCTTTTTCCTGTTTATCTGTTAGCCTGCCACAGCCTTGTGACCCAAGGCTTGGAATGGATCAGCCTTCCTACTCACTCCCTCCTGCGCACACCACGTCTCCATGGTAACAGCTTGTCAGGCCCTGCTTGGTGCAAGTTCTGAAGACCTCTCATCTGCAGCCTCAGTCCTGCACAGATCTAGTCTTAATAAGCCAGGCTTCTAAGTAGGACCTTGTGTTAGGAGCTTCATCTCTCTAGCTGGCAGGGTTTGAAACTGTCCTTAAGCCTCCTTTAGGGTACACCTGAGGAGGCCCTAGTGTCACTGTGTTGTCCTGACCTTCCTCCATTGCTGTTCAGGGGAGTGGTAGGGTTTCTGTCTGGGATTCCTGCTTCTACCTAACTCATCATCTCCTTCCAGCAAGGTCTCCTCCTATCATCTTCCTCCATCCATAAAGCTGAGAGCCATTCTGAATATTTCAGACCCTATCTATGGCTGATCATCAAGGTTTGTTGGTACAACTGCTTTGTATCTCTCAAACTCATCTTTCTCTACATCACTATTGCTTTTGCTGTGGTTCAGGCCCACGTAGTTTCCTTCTTCAGTTACTGCAAGATCCTGAACCTGGTCCTCCTACTTCCATGTTTGCTTTCCTTGCATCCAATCTCTACATTACAACCAGTGAGTAAACTTCTTAAAAAAGTAGAACTGACATGACAGTCAGCATTTCCCATTATCCTCAGGGTGGATTTCAGACCCACTTGCACAGAACACAAGATTACACCTTTGTAATCTGACCCCTACTTACCTCTCCAGGATCATCTCTTGCCCCCTCCCTTGCATCTTCTTACTTTAGCCACACCAAAACTCTTTACTTCTCTGATGAGCCCTTGCCCCTCCCCAAATTCTCCTGGGAAACATAACAAATTGTATCTATTCCTGAGAATATCTGCTATTTTCTCCTCTTGCCATGCATGATTCCTTGTCTCTCTTGCCTTTGTGATGAACTGCTGCCTCCTCCACCTGGAGTGTCCCTCCTCCCTTCTGTATAAGCCTTTCACATATAATCTTGGGGAAGTTTTCCCAACTCTTGAATCTTAAGTGCCTCTTCTAAGTTCTCCTTGAGCTCCTGTATTTACTCCCTTTCTGCCTTTCTGCTGAACTCTCAACTCCACAAGGGGATAGAGAGAGATAGAGAGACCTCTGTCTCAGCACCTAGCATGTTCACTCAGATGTCTGTTGAGTGAGTGAAAGAATGGAGAATGAAGCCTCTGGAATAAAAACATCACCACATGCTGATTATAAGTACATCCTCTTCCAGAGTCTTTTGCTAATGGGTACCATTCATGCTCCAGATAGGATCAGCTAGAAATTTGATACACTGCCAGCACATTGCAGTTTGGACTGCTGACCACTGTCCTTGGGGATGCTTCTACAAATGGGTCAGTTGCCTCAGCTCAGCTCTGGCTACTCCTGGTTGCTCCTTTTTTGTCGGTCACACGGAGGTCCCTGTTGGGCTCGTGGCTGAACCCGTGTGGCTCCCATCAGCAGCTGGAGAGCCATTCCTAAGAGCTGAGATAGTGAGTCAGTCCTCCTTTTATTGCCCAGGGAAGATTCCTTTCTCCCTGGTTATGCAATGTCATCTAGGCTGTGTTTTCCTTAGTGGAATCCAAGACATGGAATCGTGGTAAGAGGAGAAAATAGCAGATATTCTCAAGAATAGATACAATTTGTTATGTTTCCCAGGAGAATTCAGGGGGGCGGGCAGGGCAGGATGAGGAAATTAGTAAAGGACCTGTGTTCATAGATAAAGAAATAAAGCAGAGGAGGAGCTGAATGTGTATGGATACCTTCCCCTCAGAGATTTCAATGGCTTATCTGAGAAAGAAGCCAGAAAAAGAGAGACTTCTCACCAGAGGTGGATGCCCACCGATGTCGGTACTTGATGTTAAAGAGCATTCAGCCCTCAGCTCTGTTCCATTCACTTATTCCTAAACCAACACATCTCATCCTCAAGAAATCAGAAACACAACCAACTTTTTGATGTGGATCTAGAAAAGATGAAGAAAAGAATGGATTTTGCCTAAACTGAGTTCCCTTGTTACCAGTAAAGGCTTACATGGACAGGGAGGAGGAGGAAGGACTCTTAACTAGAGGAGGTAGCAAAGCAAAGGCATAATCTCGTTTTCTCCCCTGCAGTAAGAATGCAAAAGAGCCATTAGATGAGAAAATGTATGTGAAAACACTTAGCACAGTGCTTGGCAAATAGATGGGATTCAATAATATTGACTGTTTGTTGTTGTTGTTGTTGTTGTTGTTGTTTTATCTATGCTCAGTGTAGGGACCCATAAGATAGTTTAGTGTGTAGGAAGACTAACTGGGGAGCCAGTGGGAGTAAGGAAGTGGATTTGTACTTGGATTTTAGTGAAAAATTTGCCATTAGAGTTTCTTTCCTTTGACTCTATTTAAAAGCAAACACCACTTAGAGATAAAACACATTATCTGGAAAGCTATATATAGATAGATAAACATTATACACACACACACACACACACACACACACACTTTACATATTTTCTTATAGTCAGTAGTAGAAAGAACATAAACATCATAGATGGGGGTAAGGACAAATTTTCTATTTCTCAAAGCTAGACAAAAACCTGTCAGTCTGAATTGGAGTACTAATACTCTCATAACTTCTACCATTTAGAGAAATAATTTTAACATGTATACGGTTCTTGTAGAGATGAGGCAGTAAGGTAGAAACCAAGGGACAGCTGGGTCATTTGCCTCAATACTGAGGCACTTTCTTAATCAGACTTGTAAGGAGTGGTAGAAGATCTTGTCTGTTGGCAGCTTAGAAGGTGATAGTTGAGGCCAAAGGAAAACAGAAATCGCCAGCACTTTTATGCATTTAAATTCTCTTTTATGTATGTTAATACTTCTAATTCTGTTTTATGTATGTTAATACTACCAAAATCTAGACCAGCACTCATAGTACTTGTAAGCGCTCGGTAAATGTTTGTTTAATCCAAACCAAACTAAAAACCAAAATAAACCCAAACTAAACTGGTACATGTTAACACCTGCCAGCTATGTCCCACACTAGGTTCAGTAAAACTCTTAGGTTAATATAAGCTTTAAAAACAAAGTACCCACATTCTAGATTTGTGCTGGACTATCCCACATGTACTCTCATAGTTCCCTGAGATACGTAGTCTTTACTGCTTCCATTCACAGGCAGAGGAACTATGTCACAACAGGTGAAGGAGCATACTCAGAGTAGCAAGAAAATTAATATTAGCCTAGAGTCTAAGATTCCTAACTCCAAAATTAATAGACAAAAGTAAAAGACTAAACAACAACAACAACAACAACAACTTTTGGGAAGGGTAGGAAAAGAGATTCCCCTTAATATTTTAATAAAGAATGATTATAACCAATAATTAAAAGACTAAGATCCCAATGGAAAAATGGGCAAAGGATACAAACTAACAAATCATAAGAGGAGATCTCTGTAACAATCAAAGAAAGAGTCTGTCTAAAATTTGAGTTTGGAGTTCTCTGCTAAGTGGCCCAGACCAGACCTCATAGCCAAGATAGAAGATAAATGGGCCTTTTTCCTTGCCCGAATCCCAAACCTGAGTCTTGCAATTTTAACATCTTCCACCAGGAGTGAAGACATTGGAAAGCCAAGAGCACTGCCAAGAATGGGTGAGCATTTTCTGGGCTTTATGGATAAATACAGCCAAGGAGGGGGAAAGCCTGGGGCAGCCTCACAGAGCCTGTAGACCCCCCTGATATTCCTTGGAGAGGGAATCAAGCTTGGTCTGGTTCTGTGCAGAGCCCTTAGGGTCTAGGTACTCAAAGTATGGTCCATGAGCATCTCCAGGAAGCTCACAGAAATGTAGAACCTGTAGTGGCCACTCCAGGCTTCTTGGTCCAGAATCTGCATTTTAGCAAGCTTCCCAGGTGATGTTGATGTGCATGCACAGTGGCGCATGAGAAACATGGCCCTGGGGCCTGGTGCAGGGTTTATTGTAGGTCCTCCATAAGTGTCTGTGGATTGAATAAAAGACTGGACAGGGTATCACTGGGATCCCTTTCTAGAGTAAATCCTCTGACTTACCAAAAGCTAGCGACTATCCATGCTAAGTAAAGCACTGACCATCTTACCAAGGGCCTTAATAAGATTAATGAATTAATAACAGCATTCTCGTGGTGGTGTTTTCTACAGTGAATTTAGAGTTTCTTATTAATATCATTTTACTAGGCTTCTTTATATGCCCAGGAGGCACCAACAAGGCACAAATCCTTCTTTATTGCCCTTTCTGGAAAGCACTGAGAATGTAAAATCAAATGAGTAAACATTAAGAATAACAAAAAATGCTGGGGGAAAGGGTTGTGTAGTGTAGGATGCAGCTCTTTTACCTAACTTTCACAGCACGCAGTGTGTACACTTTCCCCCTGTACCGTATGGGCTTTTGTATGTGGAGGTGGTGATGGTGAAGAGGGAAGGAAGAGAAAAAAAGAAACCAAGGATTAAGGACCTCTGTGCTGTCCTATGAGCCCATAGGCAGTCGCTAAATCTGGCATTCGGGGGCTTCTGAAGCAAGAAACTGCACCACCATTATTATAATCATTGTCCTCACCATCCCTTTTAGTCTATCCGCTTGCTGTCTGCCAACCTTTTTACTGAGCCGACCATCTTAGTCCTGACCCAAACCTTAACTTCAGGGCTGGCCACAGACCTTGGGCTGCCAGGAAACCAGTTAAAAGCAGGGAGACAAAAGGGATCCAGAGAATGGAGAAGCATTCTGAGTTGCGCTAATGAGTGAGGTGACTCACGGCTGACTCAGACTAGCGAAGACGAGCCTGGGAGATGGGGGGTGGCGCAGGGCAGACCTCAAAGGAGCTCTGCCGAAACGTTCAAATGGGACCTGGGAGACCAGGGACGCGGTGTTATTTAGAGAACTGCCTGCAGCTCTGGTGTTGGAGGGAGGAGCCGATCCTGAAAACAGAGAGAGAAAATTGCACTTGAGGCCAGAAACTGAGTTGTGAATCCGTAGCCTTCTGTGCTTTGACAAATGTGTAAATTCTCTAGTGACATTGACCTGCTCTTTGGCAAATCTTGGGACATGAACTCAATAGGAATTCATTGACATCAGATCGCTGGGGAATAGAGGTAAACCATGAACCACCCTTGATTTTTCTAATGCCCACAATTAGAAAAATAAGCCTTTTTTTTTTTTTTTTTTTTTAACTTTCTTTAGTGTTTTACATTTGGAGAACATTGTGATCCAACCTGTGCTTATAGATAGATTTTTTTTTAATTTGTGTATATGAGTAAAGCATCTTCTCTCTTATTAATGGCTAACTGAGTCTCTGAGTTTGAAAATGTTAAGGCCACATGTTGTTATGAAGTTTGGTAGCTGTATTGTCCTATACAGACTGTACCGAAATCATACGGACTGAAATGACACACCGTATCCAGGTCCTCTGGAGAGCACGCATTTGTGAGACGGCTGGCTCTAGGTGTGAACTACTTGGCTGACAAAGCTTGTCTCCCTGTGGCTAAGTGACCCACACAGATATTAACCCTACAACCTCAGCCTCATTAAGAGAGTGCAAACCAACTAAGCTGTCTAAAAATAATTTTGGTCAATTACACATTTTTATGTGATTCGATGACTACAGTCACAAATGTACTTCCCCAGAATGGCGCAGTGGCAGTGGAAAAGACAGGGGTTCTTTGACAGTTAGCCTACCTGTGAACTTTTACTGAGATGAAAAATGAGTTGCTCTAAAAGCAAAAGTGTTTCTCTGTATTTTTTTTAATCATGCTTTTTTATTTGACATTGGGTTGTAGAATTTTCCTTTAGCTTTTAGCTAATTCTTTAACATGGTTCCTGTGGTAGCTTGATATTCCATTTCCTTGCTGTATCATTGATTCATCCTTCGTTGAACTCATAAGAATGGTGATATTCCTATCATTTGGTGTAGATTGTTATGTTTTTCTGAGTATTTCAATAGGATATACAAGCAGAATGAAGTTATTAGGTCATAATGTTATGAGCATCTTTGGAGTTTTCATATATTTCTAAATTTTCCTTCAGAAAGGTTTTGCCATCTGATAACTCTTCCAGAAATTTATCAATGTTCCTATTTCCATATACCTTTGAGAGCACTAATACTATTTTTCTTTTGCCTCCAGTCATTTTGAGGATATTTAAAAATGTTTATTTGTTACTAAGATTACTTTCTATGATTTTTAATGCATGTCTTTTCCAATTTTTCTATTGAAATATTTGCCTTTTAATTATTGATTTATAATAGCTCTTTGTGTATTAAGGAAGCATCCTTCTTCTCTCAATTTTTTATTAGACTTTTAACTTTATTTACAGTGACCATCTTTGTTTTTCATTTCTAAAGATAACATCAGTCACAATTTACGCAGTTAATGGATAAACCAAATATGAAATTATTTGTGAAAATGCTGTAGAACATAAAAGATTTTTATCACATACTGCCAGTGTTGATGCTACCCAAAAATCAAGGTCATTGGCCTACGAGTCTAACAGGAATTTATAGGCAATTCAACTTTTTTTCATGCCTCTGATGGTACCTTATGAAACAAGAAATTAATTTAAATCTTTTGTATCGTAGCTACTAGGAATGCTATAAAAATAAACAATGATGTCAGATTTAAAGATTTATTTATTTATTTATTTGACAGAGATCACAAGTAGGCAGAGAGGCAGGCAGAGAGAGAAGGGAAGCAGGCTCCCCGCTGAGCAGAGAGCCTGATGTGGGGCTCAATCCCAGGACCCCAGGATCATGACCTGAGCCAAAGGCAGAGGTGCCACCCAGGTGCCCCATGATGTCAGATTTAAAGTACTCTGAGAGTTTTAGATGATTCCACATAAAACAGGTCTATTATTTCTTTTTTTTTTTTAACTTTCATTTGAAAAATCGAATTAATCCAATACAGATGCATTATAACAGGAACGGCATCATATTCATCACTATTGTTACTTCTGGCTCATAAGTTATGCCAGGCTCACCTGCCCAGATAGTCTTTTTCTCAAGCTTTTCTTTACTTGAAAACAAAAAGAGATTCATGCATGAAAAACTCTTCTCCAACAGAAAGAAATGGTTTTTTTTTTAATTACATAGTTTAATAATTAATTAATTAATTGATTTAAGTAGTTAAACAATACTTAAAGGCATACATGAACAAGTCTTGCTTGCAGGGATATGTCCTTCCTCCATCTGCCTCCACAATACTCCCTATGGTTTCTTTGTATTCTTCCAGTGCTGCTTCATATATTTGTAAGCAGATACAAATAAATACTATCATTATCATTCTTCTTCTCACTCACAAGAGTAGCATACTATATACATTATTCTGTACTCTGCTTTTTTAAACTAAACAATATATCTTCCAACAGGAGACCTTCAGTAGGAAGACATGTAATGTAGACAAGAGACATGATGACATTGGCATTAAACAAGAAAGTTTTAAAATTCCTGTGTCAGTTCTGTCACCATAATTATAGAAACCTAGAGTTGAATCGTGTGATAAAACCTTTGCTGGTCAGTCATCAAATCTGTTCCTCTTTTTCCTGTGCCCAGGACTGCATTTTAAGCCTCCCTTGCAATTGAGTGTGGCCATGGGACTGAATTCCACTGAATAGAAAGAATGTGAGCTGAGCTTCTGTGTACCACTTCTGGGTCTAGTCTATAAAAATCTCCCCACACAATCTTCCCTGTTTTTTCCCTGTCTGTCAGCAGGATGTTAATGCTGACAGCAATCTCATAAGCCACATGTTGAAGGTGGCAGAATTACAAGATGGAAGGGCCTGTTCTTGAACGACCGCTTGGAAGAGAGCCACACACCATGAACACCCATTTTGGATGTTTTATGAGTGAGGAATAAATTTCTTATCATGTCTCAGGTTTGATATACAGATTTAATACTACAGCTAGTATTGCCTTAATTAACATAGACCACAGCCTCAAAGTCCCTCTAGTTCAATGACTGGCATATGGCAGGGTCCTCAATAAATGTGTTTGGATAAATAAGTGAATACTTGAACACTTCTGGAGATAAAGAATTAATCCATTGCCCTATCAGTTTAATACATTTCAGTCAGCTGTAATTATTGGAAAATTACTTATATGGAGCTAAAATCCATTATCTTTAACTTGTACTCGTTCGTGACTGCACTTCCTCGTCACTCAAAATAAGTCTGAACCCTCTTCAATGCAGCCCTCCAATTATTTAATAATACTTCTTCTCATTCCTTCCATGACAAACCTCTGGTCTCCTAGCTAAATAGTCCAATGTTTTTCATGGTTCTTATTATGTTATAGTTATTAAATCTCCTATCACCATCTTTCCCCTCCTCTGGGAATTTTGGTTAGGCTTGTCATTATTCCCCATTCAGTGGGTACTCAGAACAGAACATCATACTCTTGGTAACATTGACCAGCCAACTGCCCCTCCCAGTCAGGACTTCATACTTCAATTAATACAGCTTAATATTTTAACAGTCTTAGAGGAGGTCATATCACCTTGTTGACTCATTTTGAGCTTGTGGCCCAGCTTCTTATCTCTTCTCTCTCCTCTCCTCTGCCTCCCACTAGACCATGATTTATTATATGACCTTAGACAAATCACTTCACCTCTCGAGGGCTAATTTTCATGTGAAAAATGAAGTGGTTGGACCAGATCATTTCTGAGTTGTTTCCCCCTGCCCCATTCTAATATTCTTTGAGTTAAAATAGGAAGTTCTAATAAGGCTCACATTGTACTATTACTTAGAATCCTTCACCCGTAGCAGTACGAGAGTATAAATTGCCTGGAAACATTAAGCTCATCGAACAACATGAAACTGGGCAGGTAATTTTTCTCAGTTTACATTCATAGATATGTCTATAGTGTGTTAAATTGTATATATACACAAAGGCCAATTGACTATGTTAAAATGTAGTAGTCGAGGAGGGAAAAAGTCAGGCAAAAAATAAAAATGATAAAATTAAAAAACAGTGAGGTCATGGGGGGAATCAGGGTGTGGTTTCTTTGAAGGACCACTCCATCACTTTTTAACCCAAGGGAGAATAGCTATGAAAAAGAGAATATACATTTCACTTAGCAGAAAGCCTGATTTGATATGTTGTCAATTTCCTCATCTGATTTCACACACCATCCAAATGTGCCAAAAAAAGAAAAATAGAAAGAAAAGAAAATGAACAAAAACCCCCCCACACTCAACCAATGGGCAAATAAATGCATTTGCTGTGAGGGGAAATCAAACCCCGTCTTGATAACCCTTGCCCTTGGTCAATTTCTTATAAAGACAGACATATTCCGTGATTTTAGCTGATTAATTTCTCCTGGTATTTCTGCATGACTGTCCTCCATCCATGCCTAAGAGGCTGTGTCCACTTGCCAACCCAGACTGAGATTCTACGCATTATTATTTGACCTCGTTTGAAAAACTCATTCCCAGCTTTATAACCCGATCTCGGCACACCCCCCATTGGGGCCTGCATTTCCTGTGGATGATGCGTTGGTTTCCTAGGTGACAGTGGAAGGAATAGACCTGTTAGCTTGTGGCTTCTGACTCACTCTCTGCAATGGACGTCACAGAATCGTGGCTGAACAAGTGGATGCTGATAAAAACATGTGCTTCGGAGAGCAGCAGGGCACTAATGTTTAAGACCCCCCCATTGTACCAGCTCTCCCTCCCACTCAGCAAGCCAACAGACACACAGAAATACCAGATCTGGGGAAAAAAAAAAAGACAAAAAACAAAAAAACAAAACGAAAAACAAGCAACAGATTTGAAACCCTCTCTGAACTCCCAGTCATATAGAAGTGTACAGTGGAGTCCTATGTGCCACCCCATTATTTTATTCCTTTCCCTGTTTAGAATTTCCTTTTTTCTTTTTTTCTTTTTTCCCCTGGAATGTGGAAGTACCAGGATTCTTAATGAAATGTCAGAAGGAGGCTGAAGAGCGGGAGGTGGAGACAAATCAAAAACTCACCATCAAGCCTGTTTACTGAGGTCACAGCTCTTTTTGATCTTTCACATTTGTTCCCTGAGAGGGGACAGGAAACTCACAGTGGACTAACCAATTATCAAAGCCCAGGATGAAAAATACATTCTGTTGTGAAATTAATCTTCAGAAACGCTGGGTTTCGTGCGCCTGGGTGGCTCAGTCAATTCAGCATCTGCCTTTGGCTCAGGTCATGGGACGGAGCCCGTCATCAGACTCCCTGCTCAATGGGGAGTCTGCTTCTCTCTCTCCCCTGGCTCCTGCACTCTTCTCTCTCTCTCTCTCACTTGCTCACTCTCTCTTTCTCTCTCTCAAATAAATAAATAAAATCTTAAACAAACAAACAAACAATCCTGGGTTTCATGAAGTCTTGAGGGGATGGGGACACACGCACGCACACACATTGGGGATGGAGAGAGAGTGTGTGAGAGAGAGAGATTAACTTTCTAGCTACCTCTTTTTCTTTGAGCTGAACCCAGAGACATACAAGTCAGGGAAAGACTGCCTGGAATTTAAAAAAAAAAAAAAAAAAAAAATGGAAGAGTTCCTTTGCTCCTTACATCAGAACTACTAAGACTGAATGGATTCTTTAGATTCTTGAATTCCTTAAATGACCAACAAACCTAAAGGTTCTCTACTGGAGATAATGCATCTTGTTTTCCACAGAGCCTTAAGGGATGCTTTAAATAGCATCAGCAAGCATCCGAATGAATTAGACAGCAAATGTAGGTTAGCTTTATTTAGACAGATAAAGACAAGCAGAGAAAGTTGTCTGGTTCAAGGGCAGTGCAGCCTGACACAAAGCATTTCTCAGAGGAGGGGAAATTGCTTTGGGAGAGAGAGGTATTTTGGGCAAAGAGAAAAAAGTTCCTTGGATCACCCAGGGAAGAAGCAATGCTAAGTTCATCGGTACAGAGGGGCAGGAATTAAGAGTGGCCTGCCACTTGTTAAAGGAAAGATCTACAGATTTAAAATGTAAAACAGAACTCAGCATCCCTAAGTTCACCCGTGCACCCTCTTTTCTCTCTCCCATCCCGTGGGAACACCATCAGAAAGGACAGGCTTCCCAGGACAGGAGCTGAGGTAGGGGTTTATTAGATTCCTCTGGATTGGAACTCAGCATCCCCACCAAGCGCTAAGTCAGGAACTATGTCCAGATGGAGGGTCTCTGGAGATGGGGGAGCCCAGAGAGCAGGGAAACTGGCAAAAATGGGGACATCCACTTATCAGGCAAAAAGGTCGGCACTTGGAAAAAAGTTACAGTCCATTCATTTGGTTTACTTTTTCTCCCTCTCCCCGAAACACTTAAATTACCTTCTGAAAAACAAATTCCTTATAAAAAGCAGTGGGTCTAGGGAAAAGAAAAATACAACTTTCTAGTTTCATTTGCTTTTACTATGATGTTTATGGTATCTTTTCTTTCTAACTTTTTGCTGTTTTCTCCTCAGTTGGCCAAAGCCAAATGACATTTGATGTCAGCGTATAGCCCCATCAGTAATTTGTTTTAAAAATAAAAAAACAATTTCAATCCTTTATAAGGTTCTTAATGTAACACTGAATTTAGACTTTTAAAAATATCTTCAGAAAAATCTAAATATTTAAATTTGCATAGATTTCCATTTCCTCCAAATCTAATTTTTATATGTTTCCTTTTTTAAGGGTCTCACAACTTCTGAAAATTATACATCTTTTTAAGTTGCCAAGGCAGGTATAGTATAGGGGAATATTGTTATAATGCTGTCATGAAGGAAAATTTAAACTTCATTTTGAATTAGGCATTTATGCCACATTCTTTGTCCTTACCATTCATCAATTCATTTCTTTCCTTTCTTCCTTTTCTCCTTCCTTCCACAATTATTTACTGAAAACCCAGCATAAGCAAACAGGGCACATCAGACTTGCTCTCTTTCTCTGCTCCCTAATTATTTCCTCTCCTTTCTGTCTACTCCAAACCCATTCACTGCTTACCTGGTAAACTAGCATATGGACTAGTAATCCATTCAGTTGGGAGCTACCATTTTGCACTTTAACTAAAGCGCACAAAACTTCTCTAATTCACTTCTCCAAACTCAGTATACATTTAGCTATTTGTAAAACGGGTAAATTGGTTAATCATTTCAATTCTAAGAAGGGGATGGAAAGCCAATTCCTGTGACTATATTTGTAAAGTAATAGTCAAAAGCCTCATACAAGTCTTGATACCATGCTTACCCCAGGGTTATATTAACTTTTTATAAAACCCCCTCACCTAAAGTCGATCCCATAAAGTTTTCATTTTTGTGATTACAAGAATGTAATCAAAAGGAAGACTCCTCTTTTATTCCTTTTTGGTAAAGACACTAACATTTATATGTGAACAGAAATGAAAAACTTGATATCCCTGGAGGGGAGGGGGGACATCTGGATGGCTGATTTGGAAGAGCATGTGACTCTTGGTCTCCGGGTTGTGAGTTTGAGCCTCACGTTGGGGGCCGTTGGGGGCAGAGATTACTTAAAAATAAACAAGTAAAAAAACTTTAAAAAAAAAAAAGAAAGAAAGAAACACAGCATCCTTGGGATCTATATTTATTGTTCTGACCTCTTCAATCACTTCATTATCATTAGAGTATTTTATTAAAATTTCCCAATTTGTACTAATAATGAGACCTTTTAAGTGTTCTTCAGTAAGTCCATCTCAGAACTTGTTTTTAATATATATATATATTTTTTAAAGATTTTATTTATTTATTTGACAGACAGAGATCACAAGTAGGCAGAGAGGCAGGCAGAGAGAGAGAGAGAGAGAGAGAGAGAGAAGCAGGCTTCCTGCGGAGCAGAGAGCCCGATGCGGGACTCGATCCCAGGACCCTGAGATCATGACCCGAGCCAAAGGCAGCAGCCCAAACCACTGAGCCACCCAGGAGCTCCTAATATATATTTTTTTAAGTACTGGAGAAGAGAAACTTGTATATGGAGGTAAAAGACAAAATTATAATCCCTCACTAACCCAAATAAAGTATGATGTATGTAACATTAAAAAAAATCAATTTTTTGTTTGTGTTTTTCTGTGTTCTCCCTGTTTGCTACACTCATTTCAGTAATTTTCAGTGATTTTAATAATGCTCTGAGGAAGAAAATATGTTAATTGTATTTGACTAGATAAAACAAGAGTCCCACGTTTTATTTTTGTTTTGTGACATTTGTGGCTCTTCAACATGACATTGGCATTCTTCCTCTTCTGATGCAACTTCCTTCTCTGTTTCATTCTGTTTTGGTTGAGGTTATTTCCACCTCCCCCTTCTCGGAGCTGTCTTTTGGCTTGTCCATGAGATCCTGAGCTGTCACTTCATTTTCTGAATATCCAATTCTGTTTTCTGTGGCAACACCTGCAGATCAGCATTTAGCCCGTCACCCAGATGAACAACCCCCGCCCCCCCCACACACGCACTCTACCCACGGACCCAGGTATGGATGCACATGCATGTTCAGCTCCTCCATCCTCCCCCAGGGAGCTCAAACAACTCCAGCTGTTTTCTGGTCCTGGCAGCAGAAGCAGCAGCAGAGCCTCTCATGTCAGTTCTCTGACTGGAACCAGCACTAACAATGCTGCTGCTGCCAAGGAAGGACTTGAGTGGCTTGGGCTGCAGAGAAGACCATAACAGGGGAGAGAAGGTAGAGCCTGATGCTTCAGGCTCCATGAAGCCACCAGAGGGGAAGGAGCTGGACTTGGAGTTTCTCCACCTGAAGTGTTTTGCTGCCATTGTTGACAGCCACATACTGATATTTCAAGACTCAGTTCACATATAACCCCTTCCGGAAGCTGTTCCTGACAGGCTGACCATCTCATCTGTCCCTGTACAATCCTGGTCTCATTTAATTGCTTATCTGCCTGCTATCCCAAACTCATTAGATTCAGACTTCTAAAGGCACAGACCTTAGCTGATTCATCTTTTATCTTAGTATCTTGGCACATGATAGGCATTCAATAAATGTTGGATAGATGAATGGAATTCACTGCTCCCCTCCCATGGGAGAAAGTAGCAACTGACTTTTGGTGGAGGGGGAAAAGAACAGTGTCCTAATCGGTGTGTCTTTTTCTCTTTAAAGCTAACCTGGGACATGAAGAGATCAGTGTGATGTGAGGATGACACTCCACATGTGAAAATAACAGAAAACAGAGCTCTGCTCATCATCTTCCCATTAGTGAGATTTCTTCAGGTGACCAATAGGTAAGTCTGACTCTATTTATAATATAAACCTTTGAAAAACTCATGAGTGTGAGAGGAAATTGTTGTATCTAGGAAGGTTGTACTACTAGCAGGAAGATGTGGCACATATCTATAAACGGATTAATACAATTCATGTTCCAGAGTAAAATGTTTCAACATTTAAAATGTTTTGACATCGGGGGGCCAGGTGGCTCACAATTTGAACATCCCACTCTTGATCTCAGCTCAGGTCTTGATCTCAGGCTTATGGGATCGAGATCTGCATTGCTCCATGCCCAGCATGGAGCCTACTTAAAAAAAAATAATAAAAATTTAAAATATTAAAAATTAAAAAAATTAAAAATATAAAAAAAATGTTTTAACATCAAGGGATGGTAAAGACAAGATAGAACTGTGTTAGGTTCATTACTTGCATGATCTCATCTTAATTCTCATAAAAATTCATAAAGGAAATCTGATTATCTTCATTTTACCAACAAAGACGACGAGGCTTGGAAAGGAAGCCGTCCAGGTACTAATACTCAACAGAGCTTAGATTTGAACTCAGATCTGTCTGGCTCCAAAGTCCTTTCTTCACTCCTCTTGGATCCTCTCAAGAGCTCTTTTGAAAATATTGGCATCAAGTTTTCGGAGACGTTTAAAAATAAAGGAATATTTTTGATCACTGACGATGGGCCACGTATGAGGCAGGGCTGTTTGGTGGATGAATGAACTGTCTTCCATTCAAGGAGCAAGTAGCTAGTGTAGGAAGCTGACCCATGACACAGGCTGGCCAACAAACAGCGAAATAAGGGCTGCTGGGACGGCGACAGTCATGGGCTGCTGGAGAACCGAGGGCAGGAGTGGTTGGTTGGATGGCACCGGGAGAACAGGGCAAGTTCACAGAACACAGGAAGATAGCATCTGGGGAAGACTCTGAGGAGGTGGGGGGAGGGGTCAGCAGGCGTTGGGACACTGCAGAGTGAGGGAATGTGTTCCAGGACCGGGTGGAAAGTTCGGTGAGGTCAGCGCATGGCTGGACTAGTGGAAGGTGAAAGCGGGTTGGAGCCAGTCCATGGAAGGCTCCGAACAAGAGCCGGAAATTGCAACGGGACAATTACTGAAGGTTTTTGAGTAAGAGAAGGCAAAGGTCCAATCAAATCCTTGACTAAAACATCCAGAATTATTGCTGAATTCATCCTGACACCAGATCACAAGCACACGAAGTACACAAAATAGAAAAATATAGAAAATCAATATTTTTAATCAAGACTCAAAACAATGTCCTGCTTACTTTGGAGGAAACACAGCAAATGAGGGGATTATGCCTGAATCACTAGCTCAAACCCGAGCCGCTCTTCTTCCTTCCACATTGGCTGAGAACGATCCCATTCTCACGATTCGTAAGAAAGCCTCATCAACCCAAAAACCCGGGGCAACAAATACAATCCTCTCTGCCCCCCACAAAAAAATTCCGTCCAGGAAATGACAATTCCTTTCACTTCCTTCCTTTCTTCAGAGGCTGGCTCGTGAAGATTGCTTAACTGTTCTCTCTCTGATACCCCAGACGAACATCCTAGAGTGGGAATTGGATCCTGATGGCTTAATTGAGTTAAAAAGAAAAGTGTAGATTATCTAAAAGCCTCTCGATGGTTTCAGAGTGGCTCTCGCGTCTCTGAAAGCCCAGTGGCGGCTCTCAGTTCCTTGGGTAGGGAGGAGCTGAATGAATTTCCTAGCACAGAATTCAAAAGCACTGGAAGTCAGCAGTTCTGCAAGACTGCAGAAAGGGCTTGTTTACATTCTTCTCTTGGGCTGAAACCCATCTATTTAAACTTTAACCAGAGACAATTATAAAACCATGGTTAGCCAGGGATGGCAGGCTGCACAAGATGGGAGACAGATGCCAACCTTCTGGCCTTAGAGGAGGAAAGATTGAGTCAAAGAAGAGCACAAAGGAGGTTTTGGAAGCAGAAGGTGTCACCTAGGCCCGTCTTCGTGAGAACAAGGAGGGAGGAAGGGATCGTGGAGGGGAAGTGGGAGGTGACAGGCCGGGTGGACACGGAAGGAAGACCGAAGCTTCTGATGGTGTAGGTGGAACAGGGTCCGTCACCATCCTGGCAGTTCAAAAATCCCACCCAGGCAGCTCCACAGTTTACACCATTTTTCCCCTCTTGGGTCAAAAGTGCATTAGCCCAGGGAGTCAGCACCTCTGAGAGATGCCTGGGACAAACACACCCAGCCCACCAGGACACAGGCTCTCTTCCCCGAAGGCCCAGCCTCCTCTCCAGTTCAGGTTTTCCTGGCAAAGACCCATTTTGGAGCTGACGAGCAATTCAGTGATGTCAGAGGAAATACCCCACTTGACAAAGGACTATGCTCCAAATTGCCAGTAAACGGAACTCTTTAGCCTGCCCTATTGTGGGTCCTAGGATTTGGTGAGTCCTAAGAACACACTCAAAGAGAGACAGCTGTTGCTGCAAAGTGAAGTTTTTGTTTTGGATTTGAGGATGTCTGTGGACCCGACATTGACTTGATGGCCAGTCTAGGTGCATATACAAATGTGGGGAGACCTACAGAACATCGGCTCCCAGATCTCTGTGTAAAGGAGCCTGACACTTCATCCTGAGATACTCAGTCTTTTATTTTTTTTAACTTTTTGGTTTTGAATATTCCTATTAAGATGCAAATGTATTATACAGAGGAGAGCCCATGACTCAGATGTTGTCAGCTAATTTCTTAACAGGAATTCACTGTCTCCCAGGGCCAGCCAGATTAGAACTAGGGCTCAATAGGAGGCAGATCCAGAACACATATTTGGAGATGGAGAATGGGCAGAGGCCTTGGATTTATGAGCAGGAAGCTGGCAGAGGTCATGAAGAGTCCAGAGACAAATCTCTCTCTGTCCAATGAGGAGACCCAGTCCTTCAACATAGGTCAGAGTTCGTGTGGACAGCAGAAAGCCAAACGCATCCTAACTTCCTGTGAAGCTTTTTTCTCTGCTAACCCAGCTTTTACCAAGGAAAGCCATTTGGGGCACAGCCAGAGGGAGATAGGGAAGGTCAGAGGATCTGCAGATACGCAGGGCCGTGGCATAATCTTCCAGGGCAAAGAGGCCGAAGTCACGGGCTCCTCTCCAGACCCGTTTGCTACTCTCACCGGAAGATCTGTCCTATAGCTCTGAACTGCGCTCCCAAGTCCAGCCAACCATCTAAAAAATTCATGATGCTGTTCCCAAGGGTCTGGGTGGAGAAGTTGGGGACTGCTCCCTACCGACTCGCCCTGACTGGGGGAAGATCCCAGGGTAACATCATTGCTCATGGGGGTGAGGGACAGCACTTCATACAAGGTGTGGCATAATGTGACATTTTATTTTTATCAAATGTATGCTAAAATTTTATTTCTTAAAGTTTGTATGAGTAGAAATTGTTCTCTGGTACCCTGATCTCCAGAGAGAGAGAAGGCCTGGTTCTTATGTCTTCTGCAGGACGGAGCTTGTGAACACATGATTGCTGGCAGGTACCCCAAGAGCCACCCAGAAATTTCAGAGGGATACACACATCGCCCTGCTCCTATCAGAGGGTGTGATATCTGGGAGAAGATATCTGATAAAATAAGGTCTGAGATCTCCAAACGAGATCCTGGGAGACCACATATGCCAGAGAGGCAGCGTCGTGTTGGTGTCCCCCACTATATGGAAGTAGAGCACGCCTACAAACCCTTCCATAAGTTGAAATGGCCTGAAGCAGAGAAGCTATTACCATCAATTTACTAAAAAAAAAAGCAAACAAAAAAACACCTCTCTGAGGCTGATAACTCGAACACCTCTTGCTAACGGATGCTAACGGTCGAGATCAAACACAGATGCTCACAGACACAGTTCGAAGATCTGGGTATTTGGCGCAAAGATGCTTGGTGTTGTTCTCAGAGAAGGAGCTTGGCAGGGCCACTCTTGCGGCTCAGGGTGCCCCCCGCCCCGGTCTCTGCACATGTGGGCTCTGTGCACAGCAAACGCTGAACATGTTGCTTTTGCTTTTCGCCTTTTTTTTTTTTTTTTTTTTTTTTTTGGTAAAAGCAAAAATCCTCTTCGGATTTCTTTTGGTTAAGAAAACCAAGTACTAACGTAGGTTTCTTGTAAAAGTGAAGGGGTGTCATGTATACTTTCAAAAAGCGAGGGTGTGATACCCATAAGTTGGTTAAAAGTATGGATTCAGGAGCCAGTCTCTCTGGGTTCAGATCGCTTAGGGACCTTGAGCAATCACTTAACCTCTCTGGGTCTCAGTTTCCTCCTCCGCAAAATCCAGGCAATATTCCTGGATTGTTGGAAGGGTTGTTGTAAGGCTTAAGTGAATGAATATTTAAAGGGTTACATGAGTTGCTAATGAAAAGCACTCCAGGGGACCCCCGGGTGGCCCAGTTGTTAAGCATCTGCCTTTGGCTCAGGTCATGATCCCAGGGTCCTGGAGTCGAGTCCCAAATCAGGCTCCTTGCTCAGTGGGAAGCCTGCTTCTCCTTCTCCCTCTCCCATTCCCCCTGCTTATATTCCCTCTCTGGCTGTGTCTCCTCTCTCTGTCAAATAAATCAATAAAATCTAAAAAAAAAAAAAAAAAAAAAAAAAAAGGGACACTTCGAATAGTGTCTGTCACAGCAAGAACTATGTAAATATTACATTTTAAAAGGAACATGATCGGGGCGCCTGGGTGGCTCAGTGGGTTAAGCCTCTGCCTTCGGTTCAGGTCATGATCTCAGGGTCCTGGAATCAAGCCCCACATCTGGCTTTCTGCTTGGCAGGGAGCCTGCTTCCTCCTCTCTCTCTGCCTACTTGTGATCTCTCTCTCTGTCAAATAAATAAATAAAATCTTAAAAAAAAAAAAAAAAAAAAAAGGAATATGATCAAATCTCCAGGCCTGGAAACCTTGCTTGGTTCTATGGTTGACCGTGTTTCCAAGAAGGCCTGGGTTGGCTCTGGTCTGCACATAGCCTCCCAGCAGACCAGCTTGAGGAGAAAGAAGGATACCCTGATGCCTTTCTCCTCCAGACTTTGGCAACTTTAGGCAATGCACTTCTGTGCTACTCTGAAGCCTAGCAACAAGCATGCCCAGGGCCAGGATGTAGTCAGAACCAACGATAGGGAGCACTGTCCAGTGCCTGGGCCAGAAACAGGAAATTCCTCAGTGCTAATCCTTCAGGCCCTTGGCAGGTTCCATGTCTGTGCTGTAACTAAATGCCAAACTTACCTGCCCTTCATGGATACCAGGCACAAAGCCAGATGTATAGAACACAAGGAAAAGCCCTAATTGGAAAAGGTAGGAAAAGCAGAGAAATGAGCAGGTGGCAGGAAGAAGGATCATGGCAAATGAGAAAACAAAGACATGAGGAAAAAAGTAAAAAAGCTGAAATAAGTACAAGGAAACTTTTTTTTTTTTTTTGGTCTTTCTATTTTTGACCAGAGGGGAAAAAAACAAACAAAAGAATAAACTAAGCAACTGGAATCAGACTGAGCCAGTGAAGGGAGGGAACAGGCAGTCGAACTGCAAATATATGCTAATGACTTCATCCTTCCTCCTGCGCCCCACAAACATGGCTCCAGAGCCCCCTTTTTTTTTTTTTAAAGATTTTCTTTATTTATTTGACAGACAGATGTCACAAGTAGGCAGAGAGGCAGGCAGAGAGAGAGGAAGGGAAGCAGGCTCCCCACTGATCAGAGAGCAGATGTGGGGCTCGATCCCAGGACCCTGGGATCATGACCTGGGCCGAAGGCAGAGGCTTTAACCCACTGAGCCACCCAGGTGCCCCTCCAGAGCCCATTTGTACACTGGCCTTATAATGATTTCACCTCACAGTCTTCCTTCCACTTTTTTTTTTTTTTTTTTCCTTAACAAAGTCCATCACAACTCTGTTCTGGGAAGTAGAAACAGTATCTATCTTTAGGAAATTTAAATGCCAAAAAAAGCTCAGATAAGCCTAATTGAGAAGTAAAGAATAGTTGGTGTGACCAGGATAAAAATTAAATCACAAATATTTGAAATTCTTCCCCTTCTAGGTCCTAAGGGTAGAAGTGCTGTTTGCTGAATTGGCTCACAGAGGACCTGGCCTTTGTTGTGTTGCGTAGGATGTTGGATGGGGAGGAGAAGCCAGAGGAAGGTCAAATATTTGCCAAGGGCCTACTATGCACCAAGCATTCTGTTAGATGGTAGAAACTTAAGCATGAACGGAACAGGCCCCTCCCCTCATGAAACTGACACTTTTTTTTTTTTGACTCTTAAAAAAACTATAGTAAATTGCACATAACATAATATTTACCACCTTAACAATTTTAAGGGCATAGTTTAATAGTGTTAAGTATGTTTACACTGTTGTGCATCCATTCTCTAGAACTTTATCATCTGACCAAACCATAACTCTATGCTCATTAAAGAAACCTCTCCCAGGGCGCCTGGGTGGCTCAGTGGGTTAAAGCCTCTGCCTTCGGCTCGGGTCATGACCCCAGGGTCCTGGGATAGAGCCCTACGTCGGGCTCTCTGCTCAGCGGGGAGCCTGCTTCCCTTCCTCTCTCTGTCTGCCTCTCTGTCTACTTGTAATCTCTGTCTGTCAAATAAATAAACAAAATCTTTAAAAAAAAAAAAAAGAAAAGAAAAAAGAAACCTCTCCTTACTCCCCCCATCCTCCCAAGGCCTGGGCAACCACCATTTTACTTTCTGTTTTTATGAACTTGATTATTCTAGGTATCTTGTGTAAGTAGAATCATATAGTATTTGTGGGTTGTTGTTTTTTAAAAAGAGTTTATTTATTTACTTGAGAGAATGAGAGACGGAGAGGGAGAATAAGCCGGGGGAGCCGCAGCGGAAAGAGGGAGAATCAGGCTCCCTGCTGAACATGGAGCCCAATGCCGGGCTCAATCCTAGGACCCTGGGATCATGCCCTGAGCCTAAGACAGATGCTTAACCAACTGAGCCACCCAGGTGCCCCTAGTATTTGTGTTTTTGTTACTGGCTTATTACACTCAGTATATCCTCAGAGCTCATCCATGTTACACCCTGTGTCAGGATTTTATTGCTTTTTCAGGCCAAATAATATTCCACTATAAACATACACCACATTTGGTTTATCTCTTCATCTGTTGATGGACACTTGGGTTGCTTCTACCTCTTGGCTACTGTGAATAATGCTACTGTGGACATGACTATACCAACAGCTCTTTGAACTGACACTCTTAAGAAGCTTAACCCATCATATTTGGATTATTTATTTGCCCATTACTTGGCCTAACTAGATGGTTAGCTGCATGAGGACCTGTGTTATTTACCTTTGTATTCCAACTTCCTATCCAATGCTGGCACATAGTAGGAACTCAATAAATATTTGTTGGCAAAATAATTTATTTTTATACTTCTTAATCTCTACCGCTGCAGCTGGCTGTTTTACATATTTTAATAAATAAGTTTTGCAATTTTAATGAATGCTATTTTGATTATATTTACATACTAAGCTAGTTTATATAAGGGGATTAGTATAAAAATCTAAATCTCAATCAAAATCACTTTCTAGATGAAATGCCATTGACAATAGCTTCTTATTCACTTTGCTTAAAATCAGCTCTTGCTGCTCTTATTCTTCTCCTTCCGTTCCTTCCTTTTCAAGTCATACCATTGCCTAGATATTAAGGACCTTCTTGGAGGTCTCCTCAATTCATGAGATATTTGGTTGAATAAAGCTAACATGGGCCCGGGATTTAGTTTGCTCAGCTCAAAAACTTTCATTGGAGGGTCATTTTGTATGAGTTCCAGGATGGACAAGGCACAGCCATACTCTGGAGGAACTCACAATCTTGTAATTCTATCTAGTTATTCTTGATCACAATTAAACAAGAAGCCCCTATTTTCTCAGGTGTTGAAAATAATGTTTACCTCTGTTTCCCACACTCAGTTGACAAACACAGACATTATAGCATTCATTAAGTATGAAGAGCCAAAGAACATAGTGAAAATTCTAAGTATAATTGCATTTGATGATAATTACTATGTGTGGTATCAGCAGGGGCAGAAGCTAGTTGTGTAACTTCTTACAAAATAGACATTCGGAATTGTGATTTCTGGTCAAGGAAACGTTGTTGTACATGAACCTTTGAGGGACTTGATCAGTTCCAAACACAAACCAATGGTCTTCAAAATATAAAAGAGAAGGATGAGAAGAAACGGTTGGACCAAATTGTGAACTCTTCTAGGAACCAGGAATGCAAAGCAAGAGACTGAAGACATGGGCCTGCTGGGGTCCAGGTCTGAGGCAGAGGATCCTGGAACGGGGCTTCTGCAGTGTTAGGGAGACTGAAAGTAAGGGAAGTAGGTGGGAACCAGAACCAGGTTCACTGTTTGAAACTAGTAGTTTCAAAACAGGGGCTAGACTGAGAACCTCCACCCTCCCACACACAAAGCAACTTGTTAAAAAGGCTAAAATAACGCTCACCACTGCCTGAAGATGGGCCTTACATTAGGGAATGATCAGGCAGGAAGGCAAGGAAGGGCACATGACAGGAAATTGGGTCACAGTCTTCCATGATTGACTCTATGGCATCTCTATTATCACAGTAAGGGAAAAGAAAAGAAAATCTCTCTTTAATTGGGTAATATGATTGTCTGTAAAGAAAATCAAACACACTATACTGAAAAAATATTAGAAAAAATATTAGAACTAAAAAGACAACTCAGCAAGGCAGCAGGGTATAAGATCAACAAACAAGATTCAGTTGTAATCCTATATCTCAGTATTTATCATGTACAATACTTAATAGCAACAAAAGACACCATTTTTAACAGCTATAAGTGATGAATTGGCTAGGAATAAATATAACACAAAAGTGAACTTTTAGCTATAAATAAAATGTTGATTTTCATGTATAAAATATTTTTGTGGAGCAAAGTAAGATTGAGTAAGTGGAGACATAGACCATATTCATGAATTGGAATATTCATTAAAATGAATAAAGATGTCATTTCTTCTAAAGTCAATGTTTAATTTCAATGCAAACCCAATTTTAAAAATCCCAACCTGGGGCGCCTGGGTGGCTCAGTGGGTTAAAGCCTCTGCCTTCGACTCAGGTCATGATCCCAGGGTCCTGGGATCAAGCCCCACGTCAGGCTCTCTGCTTGATGGGGAGCCTGCTTCCCCCTCTCTCTCTTTGCCTGCCTCTCTGCCTACTTGTGATCTCTGTCTGTCAAATAAATAAATAAAATCTTTTTTAAAATAAATAAATAAAAAATAAAAATCCCAACTTGACTACATAAAATGGAACAATGATCACTTAATTCATGCAGAACAGTAAAAGGTTGAAACTAACTGTAGTAGGTGGGGATGTTTTTGGCTGCAAGTGAAAGAATATACAACTTAACGTGGCTTAAATAATAACAGGTTTATTATTTCACATCATGGGATGTCCAGTGGTAGGTCACTTCAAGATTGGCTAATTCAGCAGCACAATGACATCACTGAGATCTGGGACCTTTTCATCTGTTTGCCTTGCCATTCTCAGTGTGCTAGGCTCCAGCTTGTCCTCTCAAAATGGAAAGATGGTTGTTATTGTCTCAACCATCATGTTTTCTTTTAGCTCTGTGCAAAGAGAGGAAGGACAAGTCTCCTTTTGTATCTTTTTAAAGGAGAAGAAAACTTCCCTATTCTATCCCATCTCCACTCTAACACAGTTCCATGTAGGTTTCATTGGCAAGAGATGCAACACATGCCTATGGTCAAACCAGTCCCAATGGAATGTTAATTACTATAATGGGCTTAAACTAAGCACCCCGTGGGGTAGGGTTCATGTACACCTGAAAACAATTTATGTTCAGGTAGAAAGGAGAAAGAGACAATACCCTTTGGACAAATAATCAACCATAACACCCAAGGCAATTTTAAAAAGAATAAGTCACGGGTTTTGCCCTACCAAAAAAAAAAAAATCAAAATTCAAAGATTTTATTTATCTATTTGACAGAGAGAAATCACAAGTAGGCAGAGAGGCAGGCAGAGAGAGAAAGGAGGAAGCAGGCTCCCTGCTGAGCAGAGAGCCCGATGCGGGACTCCATCCCAGGACCCTGAGATCATGACCTGAGCCGAAGGCAGCGGCTTAACCCACTGAGCCACCCAGGTGCCCCAAAATAAAAATTTAAAACCAGAGGTAGTGGGGTGCCTGGGTCACTCACTGGGTTAAGCCTCTGCCTTCGGCTCAGGTCATGATCTCAGGGTCCTGGGACTGGGCCCTACATCAGGCTCTCTGCTCAGCAGGAAGCCTACTTCCCCCTGTCTCTCTGCCTACTTGTGATCTCTCTCTCTCTGCCAAATAAATAAGTAAAATCTTTAAAAAAAAAAAAAAGATATAACTAGAAGGAAAAGCTGACAAAGGATATGAACAGGCAATTTACAGAATAGAAACCCTAATGGCCAATAGAAGTACAATCTCACTAGAAATGAAGGGAAGACAAAATAAAATAATAAAAAAATTACCATTTCATAACTATAAATAGGCAAACATTTTAAAATTTGAAAATGCCAAAAATTGAGGACGCCTGGGTGGCTCAGTTGGTTGAGCCGCTGCCTTCGGCTCGGGTCATGATCCCGGCGTCCTGGGATTGAGTCCCACATCGGGCTCCTTGCTCAGCGGGAGCCTGCTTCTCCATCTGCCTCTGCCTGCCACTCTGTCTGCCTGTGCTCATCCTGACAAATAAATAAATAAAATCTTAAAAAAAAAAAAAAGGAAAAGGAGAAACAGGACTCTTAGAAAGCAAGATGGTGATATATACTTATATAAATTCTAAGACCCACCAGTTGTTCTCTTGCCTGGATTAGTGGTTTTCAACCAAAGGTGATTTTGCCCCCCAGAAAATATTTGGCAATGTTTGAAGACATTTCTGGTTGTCACACTGTGTATTGGGGGTGTTACTGGTCCCTTCAGTTTAGAGGTGAGGGAGGCGGATAAATATCAGCCCATAACAAAGAGTTATGTAGTCCAAAATGTCAATAATACCAAGGTTAAGAACTTCTGGCCTAGAAGAACTCTCATTTGGTGTGCACCAGGAGACAGGTATTTAAATGCTAATTGCAGTGTTATTTAAATAGCAAACAATCCCAAACTCAAAGCAACCCACACATCCATAATGCAGGAAAATGGATAAGTAACTTGGTATTTCAAACAAGGGAATAATATATAACAGGTGTAATTAATGAATTAGTTCTCCAGGTTGCAACATGAATAAACCTAAAAAAGTCATGATGACTAAAAAGTGTACTGCAGAAAGTTATGGACAGAGTGATATACTATTCCTTTACAGTTTACAAACACAAAGCAATGCTATATATGGTTTATGAATATGTACATATAATATAAAAGTATAAAAACATGCACAGTAATGATTTATAGGAACTTCAAGATAGTGATTATTTTTGGGAAATGAGGAAAGGAGGAAAAATAGAGAAATGAATGAGATCGGGATTAAACAATAGGTTTCAACTCTACTTGTAAGACTTTTTTTTTTAAACAAAAACAAACAAAAAACCCTAAAAGCAAATAAATCAGATATTAAGATGTGTTGAGTATGCTCATTAACCTATTTTCTATATTTTTCGGTCTGTTTGAAATATTTATGGTTAAAGTATTTTAAAATATTTTAAGAGCTGCATCTGCTAGAATGAGTATTCTGTTTGTGTTTCAGGAGCATGGAGGCGATGGAGGGCACCAGTGTTTCCAGAAGAAACTGTGCCACACCACAGGGACACTAGAAAAGGAGAAAATGACCCCCACATAAAGGAGAGTTGTGTTTTGTTTTTTTTTTTGTTTTTTTTAAAGACCCCTCTTCCTGGGATTCTTGGCAGGAAGAGTTTGCCTTCCTGCTGCACCAGTGATTGGTAGGCTATACCTCTGTCCATGGTCCTATTCCTCTGTTTCAAACTACCGTAGAAGAATTCAGAGGAAGGTTCAAATCTGCAATGTAGAAAGACATTGAAGTGGTATATTTAGGGCTACGAAGCTGAGAGAAGGCAAAATATTGTGGGTATAGCAGATCTTTTGAATATTCGAAAAGAAATTCTGACTGTCTGCAGCAGATCCCGCCAGCAGAAGGGGGTCCTGCAGGACAGCCATTCTTTGTGATATTGATGAATAGCGTCTCTTGACGGCGTGCGCTCCGCTTGAGCTTAAGCCTGCTTGGTAGGAGCGACACTATCATCTCCCTAACATTTCATACTTTTAATGAAAAGCCTTCTCATTCCTAGCACTTTTCATCATTTTCCCCCAACACTGCTCTGAGACCAGTTGATGTTCGCCTCTCCTTTTACAGTGATGAAGAGAGACTAACAGAACTTTCCAAAGACTCAGGTTCTTTCTATTAACCAATATTTTTACCTAAGCTACTGGGGATATATAAACAGGAAGAGTAACTCCACTGAGAAAGATATTTTTTGAGCATCCCATAGTAATCGCCTAAGAAACAAAGTTTTTCTTTTCTTTCTTTCTTTCTTTTTTTTTTTTTTTTTTTGAGCTCCCAGGAGGTGTCTGGCACTTTGCGATGTGGTATGAGCATGAGAGTGCAGAACATAATGTTTGGGAACATAATGTTCCTCCAGGGACTTAAAAATTAATGCAGATCCAAAACTGTTAGAAAAATGTTGGTTGTAATAAATTATGGGAAAACAAAGTGAAAGGTGTGGGGGCAAAAAATCCTGAGCATAGTGACGAACCAGGGGACATGAATACAGAATATGATGAGCCAATTAACCTCAGGAGGACATGGACTTCACAGGATGTACAGAATGCAAGATACTTACCCTGAGAAGTCAATTTTGCAGACTCAGTTACTTGTCCACACACACACAATCAATAGCTGTTTGTGATGGGGCACTGGCAAAAAAAATTTACTGTTCTTTCTGTAGATGGTGTCTAAACCATCCAGCGTACGATGAAGGGCTTAAGGGAAAAAAAAATATGTGGGTTGGCAAACTTTTAATCTACAAAAGTGGTGATCCAGTTTTGGGTGATAGCTCTAATGGAAATAGGTGCAGTTGCGTTCGTAGATGCTGATTTTTATCAGCAACCAGAAACTGTGCTAAAAGCTCAATTTGGCCTACTTTAGGTTCCCTGGGTAAGTTAGTGGGGGAGTTTTCATTAGGTTATCTGTTATATGTCAGAAGAGGAAATAAAGAAATACACAAACACTGTGATATGTAGGTGAGAAGCTATCTTAATAGAAATAGTTCTTTAGTCTAGGATGTTTCCCTACCAAGGTGATGGAAAGTACTTGGAAGTGCAGGGAACTAACTTGTCTTCAGACTAAGCTCCCTTCATTGTTCCAGCCTTCCCGTTTTAACTACTTCAACCTTGCTAACCTGCCAATACTAGGGGAGTTGATTTTATTTATATACTGATAATCAGCTTCTGATTTGGGCCATTGTACCTTCATTCACTTGTGGTCATTGCACCTTCATTCACTTTTATACTTTTCCCCCCCATATTTTCTTGTATTATAGTAATATTAAAAGATAAAAATATCTAGAAATGTTTTTTCCATTGTGGAAGTGAATAATTTAGACTGTTACTTCCACATGGATATCTAATAGACGTTTCAAACTGAATACAACCAAAAGAGAATGTTTTATTCTTTCCTTTAACCTTCTTGTATCAAACAACATCAAGAGGCTTAAATAGAGTTTTACTTTTCTCATAAACAAGATGTCTGTCAGTAGATTATTTCTGGTGTTGGTTCAGCCGCTCAACTATACATACCATCAAGGGCCCTTTGATGGTATTCCCCTCTTTTTTTATGTTACCATCCATAACACGTTGGCTTTTAATTATGGTGTTTTTTGTTTGGTAGTCATAAAATGGCTGCTATAACTCCAGGCATTGTAATGGTGCTCAAGATAGCCATATCTATCCAAAGAAGGCTTTCACTTAGGTCTCATTAGCCAGAAATGAATCATTCTTGGCTGCAAAGGAGATGGGGATATAGAGTAGCAAAAGAGAATGGGATTATTATGATTGAATTTATAGCAATCATAATTCATCACTTAGAGTGGACATACTGTCACCCTCAACCAAGTCGGGGCTCTTTTAGCAAGGAGGAAGAGAAGAACAGCTGTTGGAAAGGGAATTGACACAGTCTGCTGTACTTCTTATTCCCAGCCTACCTGTCCCACTAAATAGCATCACTGTCTGCCCAGTGCCTAAGCCAACAATAGAGGAGAGAACTTTGGGCTCTTTACTTCTCTTATGTCTGCCATAATAGATGACCAGAAAGTTCTGTTGACTCTACTTCCCACATATACCCTTTTCTAAATTTTTTTAATTTTTAAAAAGATTTTATTTATTTCTTTGACAGAGAGAGATCACAAGTAGTCAGAGAGGCAGGCAGAGAGAGAGAGAGAGGAGGAAGCGGGCTTCCTGCTGAGCAGAGAGGCTGATGCAAGGCTCCATCCCAGGACCCTGGGATCACTACCTGAGCCGAAGGCAGAGGCTTTAACCCACTGAGCCACCAGGGCGCTCCCCCACCCCACACACATATACCCTTAATTCACTCTATTCTCCCTGTCTTCACCATTGCTATCCTCATTCAAGTCACCATTGTTCACCTGAATTACTAAAATTGCCTCCTAAAGAGACAGGAAAAAATCACTTCCTCGCTTAAGACCTCCTATTGTTTTTCCACCTCACGTAAAATCTAAATTCCTAACTTTGACCTTCCATGCCTAAAAGATCTAGGTTCTTTCCAACTTTATCCTGTTTCACTTTCTTGTTTGCTCCAGACTTCCAGCCCTGCCAGCTTCTTTCTTGTCCTCAGACTCTAATTGTTACCACCTTGGGGTCCTTCAAACCACCTGTTTTCTCCATTTAAAGTGCTATGCATTCTGATCTTTTTTTTTTTTTTTAAAGATTTTATTTATTTGTCAGAGAGAGCGAGTGAGAGCGAGCACAGGCAGACAGAGTGGAAGGCAGAGTCAGACGGAGACGCAGGCTCCCTGCGGAGCAAGGAGCCCGATATGGGACTCGATCCCGGGACGCCGGGATCATGACCTGAGCCGAAGGCAGCTGCTTAACCAACTGAGCCACCCAGGCGTCCCGCATTCTGATCTTTTCATGACCAGCTCCTCCTTGTTGTTTAGATCACTGTTCAGATGTCATCTCTTCAGAGAGGTCTTTGCTGGCCACCCAGTCCAAAATGGCAACTTGTTCAGTCATCCAACACTTCAATTTATTTCTCTGCATTGCACCTATCACTGGGTCACATTATCTTGTTTATCTCTTTATGTATCATGTTCTGAAATGTAACTATTTATTTTCTAACTCCTCCACACTAGAATATAAACTCCTTGACAGCAGAGACCTTGTACCTTGTGTTCATTGCTGTTTTCCTAGCACCTAGATCAAGGCATGTGGCAGGTTCTCATCAAATATTTCTGAGGGAATGAGTACATGAGAGGAAAGATTTTAAGCGGAAACTTTGGCAATAAAAGAACATCTGTAACCTATTGTCAGCATCCTTAGTGTTATCCTTCATCGAGCAAAATAACTTTGTTAGTTAAAGGATATAAAATGTGTTATGCTTTAAAGACATCACAATTAATAAGCAATACTAATTTCTTCCACACAGCCTCTTTCCTCCTGTGTCCTACTTTCCAAAGCTAAACATACCACATGCACTCTTAGTCTTAGTGCTCTATCAGTGTAATTAGTGATTGCCTTCTCTCCTTTAGCCCTCATGATATGTTTACATTTTCTCACCATTTTCTGAAGTTCTGGGACAATTTAAAAGAAACATTTGGGCAATGTCCTCCTTTCCTCCATTTTTTGGGGGGGGGGGTGGGGAGGTCCAGGATTTCACGAAGGGGAAAACCAAAAATGTCCTTGGAAAAATAGAGAAATACTTAGCATCTGAAATTTTCTGCCTTTTGGTGAGGTTTTCACATTTTCTGTGTATGTTCTTCCTAAAGGCTAAAACCATTGGCACTCCCTTCCCCAGAAAACCAGACTTTTCATCAGGCTGTCCTTCAGGTAAAATGTTAAAATTGGCGAATATTCAGCCTTCATTCATCTCTTTCTATGAGTCGTAAAGTCCTTCCCATACCTTCTCAGTCCCAGGGCGACCCTCTGAAGGACCAGCTTCTGGATCAGCAGCTGGCCAGCCCACGGGTTCAGCCTGCATCGTAGACATCCCGTGCATCTGGCAGGCATTGGCACGTTGAAATTGTGCAACAGAAGCTTTGAGAAGTTCATCTCCACACTGGGGACACAGTATTCTGGTGATGGTGACCCAGCATACTCCCATATGTCCTTATGTTTAGAAACGTCCCCAAATACTGCTCATAAATTACATGCAAAGAATCCCTGGACTTGCCCATAGAAAATGGCAAAAGGATTCCCACCCTCAGAGGTCTTCCGTGAATATATTCTAAGCAAGAAAAACTGTTCCTCTGCACTTAACACGATCTCAGCCTCTCACGTGTCTTCACCTGTCATCACCCTCCGCCCCCGTGAACTGGTGTCTAGCTTCCCGCCTACACCTTATCTCTTGGACATTCATAGGCCCCTGAAACACAACATTTCCCAAAATAGCCGAGGGCATCATTACTGATCACATATCCATAAACAAATGTGGGTATGGATACCCCCAAAATACATATATTAAAAAAATAAGCCATATACCAATATTTCTTTAGAAACAAAAAACAGGAATAATATAAATAAATTATTTGATTCAATACTGTTGGGAGTCTATTTCCAGATTATATCTCAAGTTAACTGGGTAGTTTTCTTTCCTTATGGTTATCAGGATTCTTTTTTTTTTTTTTTTTTAAGATTTTATTTATTTATTTGAGAGAGAGCAAGCACAGAGGGAGAGTGAGAAAGACAAACAGATTTTCACTGAGCAGGGAGCCTGATGGGGGACTCCATCCCAGGACCCTGAGATCATGACCTGAGCCAAAGGCAGATGCTCAACTGATTGAGCCACCAGGCACCCCTGGTTATCAGGATTCTAAACCTAGCTCCCTAAGAATCCTATCTCCTGAATTTCAGTCAAATACTAATCTAGGTGCTGCTTCAGTCACTAATCTAAATACTGTGGTGAAGGGATTTTGCTGATGCAATTGAAGTCCCAAATGAGTTTACTTTAGGATACAGGGAGTATCCAGATTGGCCTGAGTCAATCAGATGAGATCTTTCAAAGAATAGATTCCTCAGTTGGTTACAGAAGAGGAAGTCAAAGAGATTCTGAATCCGAGAAAGATTTGAGGGTGATGGCTGGCTTTGAAGATACAGAAGACCACGTGAGATGGAATATTTGTGGCCTCTAGGAACAGAAAATGGTTCTCGGCTGACAGCCAGAAAGAGAAGAGGCACTTCAGTGCTCAGGTCACAAGGAACTAGGTTCTGCCAGCAATCTGAATGAGCTTGGAACCAGATTCTTCCCCAGAGCTTCCAGATAAGAGTCAGCCTGACTAATACCTTGATTTCTGCCTTGTGGCATCCTACGCAGAGAACCCAGCCAAACCCACCCAGACCTCTGAACTATAGAAGTGTCAGCTAATAAATGAGATGTAGTTCTAACCCCCTACGTTGGTGGTAATTTGCTGCCCAGCAGGAGAAAACTAATACATCACTTTGGTTTTCACATCTCTAAGTAAAGGTAATAATGTCTGGCTATGTCTTAGAACCACTCAGAAAACAAATATTAGTAAGATTTAATTGGTATGATTTAAGTTCAATCAGAAAAGAAATATGTTAAATTATTTTCAAGATGCTATTATTTTTAAAATTAATTATAACATGCATTGAGTTTCAAGCCAGGTAATTAGACTTAATCCTAGTTAGGTCTGTTTCTCATATTCATTGCAGTGGCAGGACAGGGCTAACTTTAGAAGCCATCTCCGATGAGTTTAGAGTGTGGAATTTTTGCTTCAGGGAGCCATGATTTAATCTGCAGTTTCCTCATTTCACAAAACAATGTTGTCATTTTATATATATTTTACTGGATACCACATCTACAGGTCAACTAGGGGAATTTTTTTTTTTCTTAGCTGTATTTCCCTCTCTGAAAAACTTGACCTTTACCTCGGCAAATTTGTTGAAATTCATCAAGCTGTATTCTGACATTGAGAAAATTATGAGAGAAAAAGCATAAGACGATCGTACCTGTTTTAATAAAATGGATCATTGAGATAAGAGAAAACCAAAAAGTGGGGCAAGAACATTCTGACCACATAATAATTCCCTGGGTAAACAGATATGAATGGTGCTAAGCCTGCTAACCCAGATTTCTCCTCTCCAGAATGATGGGTAACCATGGAGCTCTCTGTTGAGCACAAGCCCAAGACCAGATGTGGTTTCAACAGAGTGACCTGGGGACGATGGGAGGAAGGAAGTAAAGTAAGTGGGAGGTTGTACACAAGGTGAGAACATTCCAGTTTAGGGAGTAGAGTTTAAATACAGAATGAGAGATAGAACTTGGTAGTTAAAAGCTATACGATTGTAGGCAAACTACTTAAATTTCCTGAGCCTCAGTTTCCCCATGTCTAAGTAAAGATAGTTTTTCAATGTTCTTAGCACAGGACCTAGGACATGGAGTCCTCCATAAACAATGGCCGCATCAGGATCATGCAATGTCATCCTTCCGTCCTTGTCCAAGAATCCTGGATAATCATCACTATTCTAATGGATGCTAATAGCCCCGCTGGCTGGTCCAGGGCATCATATTCAAAGCAAAAGGCCCCATGTCCAGGCCAGAAGTCTAGCGCAAATACTCCCTTAGGGGAGGGAGGGACAGAGAGAGTGGATCTGGCTATGGAAAGCTTGTTCCTCAGGCAAGGGCTGGGTACTTAATAGATCTACTGAAGGAAGGACCTGTAGGCAAATATTCACAAATAAAAATCTCTTTCTAAAACAATCCAATTTTCTGGCCCAATCAGTTGACAATAACTTGGCCATTGAAAATCATATTTTTCCAACATGGTCCATTTCCTTGGCTTTCCTAAGTCATTAATTATGACCCTGTTTTCCCAAATGTGGAAATTCCCCTTGTGCAGATGCGTCTGCTGGCCAACCCTCCTTTCCTGAGAAGCCTCCACAGCACAAAAATATTTTTGTTTTCCCCAATTGCCCACAGGGAAAATCTCCTCACTCTTTATTTCCCTCCTCCTTTAGAGCCCTCTGGCAATTTCCAGGAATCCCAGTAAACCAGAATCTCTGAGATCACTGGAGAGCCTTTTGGAGGTTCTCCTTCTAACACCGCAAAAGAGAATCCCAAACTTTAAATTTAACATGATTAAACCAACCATAAGAGTTCCTTTTAGTGACCAAAGGCAATGCCACTGACATCAAAATGCCTCCCACTCCTGCCTGAGAATAGGAGTCTGGGATTTGGGAGCTTAAATTATAACCAGAAGTGGCCAAAGTGATTATCCCTGTACCTAGATAAAATGCCATTATGTAAAATGCGCTTCAGACACATTAAAGCCCTATACGAATGTAGGCCTTTGGCCAAGGGGGATATACGATCCGAATAGGGAGTGATTATTCAAATCATAAAAATTTGTTAGAATTTACTCTGGTTAACTGACTCATCGTTGGGGTTTACAAAATGCTCTATGTGGGGCTGACAGCGGTATAGGTACTTACTCCAGAGATATTTTGTTCTTTCCAGAACATTCATCAAGAAGCATTCCTGGGCCAGAAACTAAATTTAGCCGGTGGGGAGGGGTCGATACAGTGATGGATCAGATTGGGTCTCTTCCTTCAAAGTCTTTACACTCTAGTAAAGAAGGTGTGTTATACACACTCTCAGAGGTTCTCAGATAGGGGCAATTTTCCCTCCACCACCCTCACCTCAGGGAGTTTTGGCAATACCTGGAGACATTTCTGGTGATCAGAGCTAGAAGTAGTGGTGCTACTGGCATCTGAGGAAAAGAGGCAAATGATTCTCAACATTCTACAATGCACAGGGCAGCCCCCCACAACAAAGAATTACCTGGTCTGAAATGTCATTAGTCCCAAGGTTGAGAAACCCTTAACTAGTGACAGTGCCTAGAACAAAGGGCTTGTTGGTTGATGGATTAATTGGTGTTGGTGCACCTGGTAAATGGCCTTCATGCCAGTCATTTTAAAATTGCATCTGTGCCTACCCCATTATAACTGTTAGAAATCTTTTGAATAAATGAGTACATTTAGACAGGTATTAAACAAAGCACGAGACAAAGTGTCAGTAGGCAAAATGAGTGATAATTTAGAGTGAATTGTTAACTCAAGAGGACAAAAATTTTCTAGCATGATGCCACCATATAGTAACTGCTCGGTGAATGTGAACTGAACATATTTAGATAACCTTGCCACACTCATTTGCTTAAAGCTTAAGGTGCACAATATTGAAGGATCTTATCTTTAAAGCAGTTTTGGCAGTAGCCTTTCTTCCTGGAAATACTTCACTATAGAGTACTTGAGTGGCATATTGTACCATAAAGGGATAAAACTATGAATTTTTAATACTATTATAGCATTCAAAATTGTCACTAATTCAAATTGGTCCTTTCTCTAATGCACCTAATTAGTGAATGTTAAGGAAGTGTGACATGTCAAACATCAAATAACTGAGGTGGTCACTTACTGAATGTAGGGAAGGAGGAAGTATTTTGTAAGAGACAAAACATTGATATGATCTAAAGAGAAACGAGAGTATGGAAGAAGTATTTTGAAGTGTGGCCTTAACTTTACATAGAATGTGGGTTCTGCTGCTTATATATAATAAAAGTAAAAACAAGTAGCAGAGGCATGGACTTTGCAACTGTTGCTTGATATGCATAAAACGCCTACAATAAGGGAATGGATAAGTGCCTCTCTTAGTGAAGGATCAAGAAAAATGAAGCTGTATCTTTAAATTAGAATATGTCCATAGAAATATAAGATTTATTTTCTAAGTTTGTTTATACTTCCCCCCTCACAGAAAAATGATCAGGTGGTCTCATGTTCTAGTGTTTATAAGATAAACAGAGCTATTATTGCACGGAAAATCTGTACTTTTGATTAACTAATTATCTTCAATTGTGATTATGTGGGTTACCAAGGAAATATTGGCTTTCTTCTTCCACCTATTCGACCTGTATCTTCTCAATGTAAATTGGTGAGTAAGTCAGGAAATGGCATCTAATTTTGTTTTAACGTTAGTCAAATGTAAGTAGGAGGAAAGAGCTATCATTAAAATTTTAAATAGACATAACTGGGATAATCTGCCATTTGGATAATCAGTATCAATGTTCCCTGACTTTAACAGAGATAATGGAGGCCACTATGTCTTCGATTTTTGCAACATAAAAGGAGCGAAATTTCCTTCAAGTTTGAAAATTCCCAGTTAAATCTTTTTCCCAAAGTGGCTTTAATGAGGTATGTTTAGGAGTGAGGGAGGGGGAATTTAACTCAACTTTGCATAAAGAAACAAAAATTATTTCACCTCTGCAGGAGAAGGAATCTTATGGGGGTAAATTAACTAATGGATGAATAAAATTAAAAGTGACATATTTTTTTAAAAGCATCAAATGCTAGAAAATTTAAAGAATAAATTTTGGCTCAGGGGAATATTTAGTATTCTCAGAAAAAGGCATCACCAGTGAAAACAGATCTTGATGTGACATGTAACAACCCACCTAGCCCTGGCACTGGCCAATCAAAATAGATGTCCAATTAAGCAGAATGGACAGTTGGTCAAAAACGACTGGAATGGCCAAACTAGTATGTACCAGCTAAATGTCAACCCTGTGTATTTTATATGGCCATGAAACTCAGTAGAACGTTGATTAAATACCTGCTAATTTCTATTGAACTCATCTTCTTAAAATTGCTTATGGACTGAGAAGTCTTATTCCCTTCACTTCTTTTCATCACTATAAAAAATTAGGTTTGGGGTCTCTTTAACCATCATCAGTAAGACCACCCTTCATTGCCTGAGTGCAAATCTCTTTAAAATTCTAAAATATCTCGGGGCACCTGGGTGGCTCAGGTCATGATCCCACCTGGGATCGAATCCCGCATCGGGCTCTCTGCTGAGCGGGGAGCCTCAGTCTTCCTCTCTCTCTCTGCCTGCCTCTCTGCCTACCTGTGATCTCTGTCTGTCAAATAAACAAATAAATTCTAAAAAAAAAAAAATCTAAAATATCTCTTATTTCCATGTCTGGAATGATATTCCCATAAAATCTGTGATGGTTATTTTTAGATGGTGAATGGGTGATAGTTGGGTCGATGGAACCCAGATTACACGACGATGAAAAAGTGATTCCTAATCTGCTACCCTTTACAAAATCAACTATTTTTTAATCTCTGTTACTCATCCAGGATCCCCTACTCTCAAACAAACAGAACCCTTTAGCATCTGCGAGAAATGTGGGGAGAGTATTTTTTTCTTTTCTTCCTTGCCTTCTTTTGTGTTGCTTAAATTTTTTTCAATGATTTTTTAAATAATTGAATAAATAAAAATAACCAATTTTAAGTCTCTCTATTCTATTTATTTAGCCAAAATTATAGTTTGGAGTCTTCTATTCTATTAGCTAATTGATTTTCTGAATTTGCTTCCCCAAACTCAACACGATTTTCACTTTTTTAGGACCAAATTTTTAATGGATTTATTTTAATTCTGGCTGGTTAACATATAGTGTTGTATTAGTTCAGGTGTACAATAGAGTGATTCAACACATCCACACATCACCTGGTGCTCATCATGACAAGTGCCCCTCTTAATCCCAGCACCTATTTCATCCAACCCTTCACTTCTGGTAGCCTTTAGTATATTCTCTATAGTTAGGAGTCTGTTTCTTGATTTCTCTCTCCCTCTCTCTCCTTTTCCTTTGCTCATTTGTTTTGTTTCTTAAATTCCATACATGAATGAAATCACATGGTATTTGTTTTCTTCTGACTTATTGTACTTAATTAACATAATATCCTCTAACTACATCCATGTTGTTACAAATAGCAAGATTTCATTCTTTTTATGGCTGAATAATATTCCATTGTGTATGTGTATGTATATATATGCCACATCTTCTTTATCTATTCATCAGTTGGACAGTGGACTGCTTCCATATCTTGGCTATTGTAAATAATGATGCTATAAACAGGTGGCACGGAGGGCATGTATCCCTTTGAATTATTTGGGTAAATACCACTTTCATAACCTCCCATAGAGCCAATGTGAAAAGGCAGGATATCAAACTGTTTCCAGAGGACACACTATCTTTGAGAGATTTTCTTTTGTCATTTTTGTTCTTTGTGTTGTCACATTTAGTTGTTTCATAATACTGCTAAACTCTTCAATTTCCTTTGAAAGGAGTATTGCCATATGTATAATTTAGGTAACTTGGGAACACATTGCTCAGTGGAGATGGTATTTGTAAGTGTTGGAAAGATCCCCGGATAAAATAATCTCAGAAATTTTCCTTTGTTGTACGTGTCAGAGTGTCACGTGTCACGTGTCAGAGTGACAAAGGGGGATGGATTCGGGAGAGACTTGGGAACTACTGTGAAATCGAGGCTTACAAATTCTTTATACAATTTTCCTTTTTAGAGTCTGATTCTCATGGTGTGATGGGACACCATGGACTAATAAAAATTCCAAAATGTCTTTAAGCCAAACGGTTCAGCCTCTTCATATTTCTCATGGATTTTAAAGGGTTATTTTTATTTGAGACTGGGGGGTCCTGGATCAGTAACAGAAATTCGAAAATCGTTGGATTTTTTAAAGGGTAGCAGATGAAGAATAACTTTTTAAATTTTGCATTGTGGTGTAATGTTTGTGCTCTATCTATCCATCGATCAGTACAGAAGTGTAAAAAAGTCAGACATTTTTGTCACTGCAAAGTTTCAAGGTCAGACTGGATGACTATCAGGTATGCTTTAGAAAAGACATTAAAAGAAAACTTGACTCATGTGACCTCTCAATTCCTTTCATCTTTAACTACTGTGCTCTGAAGTTTACCTTCTGATCTTATGGTGATGATCTTATAGTGATCTGATCTTGTGGTGATGCTTCATATCAAGGACATATGTGTTTTCTGACTACCTTCCTCACTTTGCCTTCAACCAAAGCTTCTTCAAGGAAAGGAAGTGGGTGGGAGAGCAGTCCTAGGAGAGCTGGAGCTGTCCAGCAGTGGAAGGCATTGCCCACACTCTAGGTACCAAGCAATGAGACTTACGGCAGGTTGGAGCAGGGCTTCGGCGAGGCCACTTTTGACCACGAAAGGGACATGCATGCATGCCTGTAGCAGAAGTATTGCATATGCTTATTCATCCTCATCGCAAGGAGATCTTTCCTGTTTTCTCTATTGCTTTTGATTTAAAATAAGGTCAACAGTCTTTTGAATTGTGTAGGGAAGAAAGTACAAGGGGTAGGTCGAAGATTTGAAGAGGACAGAAGGCAAACATAGGACTATTACATTGTACCAGCAGGCTTTCAGTTTGTTAATTTTGAACTATTTAGCCAAACACACACACACACACACACACACACACACACACACAGTAAACATGCTCTATCAGTAGATGGGGTCAGATCTATAGCAGCTTCATTATTTATATTTTGCAATCAGTAATACAGTTACTGTAGCGCACCATTTGAAAAAAAAAAATTTGTGGTGAGTATTACCTTGTAAAGGCTTTCCAGAATATACAGCTAAGAAACTTAGAATTTATATAGAATCTATAGCTAAGAAAATTCAAAATTAAAGTTAATCCCTCCTTAAAACGCTGCTCAGTCTTTCTCTAAGTAGCAGATGAATTCACTTTGATGTGTGTCCACTTGATTGAGGTGATGATGAATGATGTAAAAATATTTAAGCATGTATATAATTGTTTTTAATAAGTGGCTGGATACCTAGCCCTTATTTCCTTATATTTTCTTCTAAAAGGAAGGATCAATGTTTCCACAGATATCCTAGATTTGAGAAGAAAGAACTTTGAGGAAACATCTCCTCCAGCTCCCTTATACTGGGTAATTAAATCATAACCCAATTTTATAAGTGAAACAACTGAACGTGTTGAATTGCTCTGAGTTTTTTTAAAACAATTTTTAACTTTATACAATAACACATATTCACTGTAGAAAATTTGAGAATTAAAAATACACACACAGATAAAATAAAAATCATCCTGGGGTAACTATTGTTTACATAAGTATACATATATGATACATAAGTATCATCATATATGTATTTCATGTTCAATATTCTTTGAGAAAAAAAGAGAAGGCAAAGTGGAAGAGCTGTTGGTCCATCTGACCAAAGCCCGGAATCAGTGTCTAGGTATTTTTAACCATCTTCTTTAACATGTCCCTACCCTTGGATCTAATCTGACAATAGATTATAAACAAGGTGCCAAGTTCCCTATTTAGAAAATAACACTAGGGCTGTAGGCAATTCCTTACCTTTATTTTCCTGAATAGAGACCCAAGACATTGTAAGGGAAATATGATACTGCAAACATGGCTTTATTTTTGTGAGGTAACACTGGAGGTCCCCATGTTGGCAGCTGCAAAGGCAGTCACATGCTCAACAGAGCAAAGAGTCCTACAAAGGAAGAAGTTAACTTTAGCTTTGAAAATCCTTTTATCCTCCATGATTTTGATGGCTTTAAATTTGTCACCTGAAGGCGATATTAACATAATCGTCTGCATTTCAGCTAATGAATGCACCTGCTTCTAAGACTTTATTTTAGCAGTTTTAATGAGCTCTTCAAAAGAGTTTGCTTGGACTTACTGCACGGCTAGAGAAATAGCAGCTGTAAGCAACTAACAACACATTCAGTATTTGAATCAAGCTCTGTGAAGTTGTTAAACTTGAGAAGGAGCCTCTATCCATCTGTCTGTGATAAGGAGAATGAAGCTGAGATGTGGCTGTGATATTTGGTGAAAGCACTAGCATATCTGGGGCTGGCCAGAGGACGTCTTTCCCTGCTTGGCCATAAAATATGGATCCCAGGCAGTTCACTGAAGCTCTCTATATCCCAGTTTCTCATGTTTATAATAATGGCACCTATCCTATAAGCTTGTTGTAAAGGTGAAATGCCTCACCTGTTGAAAGCACTCAATTATGCTTAATTTTATTATAAGTATTATGTTTATTACTAAATAGATGTGACTGTAAGTCAATCAATCAAATTCTATTTGGTTGGCGATAGGTTGTAAGATGGTTCTTCGGTGAATAATTGCTCATTAAAACATAGGGGGGAAAAAAAAACCCAAACCGATCTCTTATGTTTAAGGAATCAGGAAGTTTATTTCAATGCCAAATCATGCCTAAACCCCACAGTGAAGATTTTTGAAACAGAAGATGTCAACCAACCTTTAGAAGTCTAAGTTCCTAAATAATCCAAATGTAAGCTATTTCTAAATATTATGCAGATGCTAGGGTACTAGAATAATTATATTTATTTTTAATATATATTTTAATACTTATATTACCAAATTCATTCCACTCTTATACTTATTTCAACATCACATTTTCATGCTGGGAATCTCCCTGCTCCTTTTTTCCCATATGTTCCTCTGTATACTTTAATTTGAAACGTAGTAATAACCCATTCAATGCTCAGTTGAATGGAAAACAAAAAATAGGACAAATGTTGCATTAAAGATACATACAGCAGATCAATTGGAGTTAACACTGGGAATAGAGATGCCACAGATTTTTATCTTCCTCTCTCTCTCTCTCTCTCTCTCAGTAAAATAGGTAGCACAGAGGTGCGCTAGGTGTTAAGAAATGAAAATTTTTTCCTATTTCTTTTTTATTTTATTTCAGTAAACATGAAACAATTACCTGGCTGAGATGGAAGTAATTTATTTCCCAGATTCCTTTTCCCCTTTACACCACTGTGGCCAACAGTCTTCCCTCAATAATTAGAGCTAGTCCCCTGGTGTTTCACCCCCACATGTCACAATGCTAGGGAATCACTGAGGAAACCAGACCAGCATAGGAGTCCTCACCACCTTATTTGTTATAGGGGTTTCTCCGGAAAGGCGTAGCATTCTAGAAACCACCAACTCCAGCCTGCTGAGTCGGCAGCCTTCTGATAACTGTTTGCATCCCAACGTTTCAAAAGATCCATTTTATTCTGACTTGCATGAAGCATCTTTCCAGAAAGCATTCAGTTCTACTCTTAGACCCTAGCTTTGTAACCTAAGAAAATGACCCCAAGGGAGCTCACCTCTGGCTGCCCTTTGATTCTGTTTTGCTGTGGAAGGCAACTTGACCTCATTGTAATGAGGTTTGTTTATGGTCTGGCTATACACCGTGTGGTCCTCAGAAGGGCAGCATCAGCACCACCTGGGAGCCTGTTAGAAACACGGAGTCTTGGGCCCCACCCCAGAGCTATCAAATCAGAATCTGCATCTTAACAAGATTTCCAGGTGATTTATATGCATGTTTACATTTAAGAAGTAGTGGTCTGAGGAATCTGCCTGAGATTCTTTCTGCAGCAATACAACTCACCATCTCCTGTTCCAAAGTTGTATTCATCCACACTTTCCACTTCCAGTCTCTACACAGACTTCTCTGCAGTGCTCCAGAGCAAACTATCTCTATTTTGGATGAGTTCCCACCCGGTGGGTACTGTACTGATCTGCATTTCTATGGTTCGGGTCAAATGTGTATACAGCCCAGCCTACAACTAGCCAACTATACCCATTCTCCTGCAAGTCATCTTGCCCTCCTTATTCCCACAGCTGGAGTGTTACCATGTTCATAAATTATTGTTAAAGAAGGAAATTACCAAAAGAAAAAAAAATAGTCTCCATAAACCTGCATAGTTTAGAGCTAAAGAATATGTTAAAATTTTCCATCGTGGAAATTTCCCAGCTACTGGGCTCTTTAGATTTTTTTTTTTTTTTTTTTTTCAGAGCTGCAAGCAAAGAATGGAAATTTCCAATTGCAGCATCAAGGGCTGCTGTTCTGCTGACTGTCTTGCTCAGCCAGGGTCATCTGCTTCTCTAAGACATCAAGGAATGCCAAGGTAGGTTTGAGAGAACACACACACTTCCTCTGCAGGAAGGAAGGAATGTCTTTGTGTGGCCTCCAAGCTGTAATAAGGAGGGGGGGGGGAGGTGACATGCCCTGCTCCAACCACCTGAGTGTGAATTTTGTTGATCGTTACCACCTATCAGCAGCTTATCATATTTGACATCTTTCCAATGGCAGCTGGCTGGAAGGTCTTTTTTTTGTTTTTGTTTTTGTTTTTTAAGAAAATCCTAAGGTGGGTGGGAGATGCAAAGAGAGGAAAGAAACCAACATTTATGGAGGTCTACCCTCCTAAGCACTCTGCCAACTATTTTATATATGTTATATCATTTACCCTTTATGTGATCCGCTGAAGGTTAACTTCTGATTTCCTGAACCCAAATTTTGGAAGCTTCATTTGGGAAGCTCTACCTCTCCCCAACCCTCCCAGAAACCAGTCATGCACAAGCATCCTGACGGGCTCCTCTCCATCTCTTCAATAATAACACTCCAGTTCCTTTTCACTCTATTGAAATTGACATGTATTTCCATTCACAGCTGATCCCGAAGTCTCAGTCAACAGGCGTCCCATAGTTCCTTAAATCCTGTTTTGTTCCTCCCCATGTCCTGTTGCCGCTACTACAGAAGTCTGATGGTGGCAATTTCATGGAAGACCACGGGTAAAGCCATCAGCTTCTTGAGGACAAGGCCCAATACCCCGACTGGCTCCAGGTCAGAAAGGACGTTTTCAAACCTAGGTTGTGTGGCTTTTCTGGGTGGGTTGGCCATTTTGATTTTGGTCTTTAGTCATTTGTTTTTTATTTTTAGGGGATTCTGAATGACTGTAAGGACCAAGGGCTACATAGGTTTATGCTCTTCTTACTGACAACCCATGGTACCAAGAAAAGAAGAGTTAAGGAAGATTTCTGACATCCACTGTTGCTATTTATGCTAATTATTTATTGAGGCAAGTTTGGTAGTAAGGTAGATATTCCAGCAATTAAAAAAAAAAAAAAAGTTGTTACACGGCTAGTGAGTTAAAAACAAATTTATTCCCTATCTGTATTTTTTATCACATCCGTATCCATAGATAGCAATGTCATCTTTTAATACGGTGACCAATTTTAGTGCCAACCCAAATCAGAAGTGGACTGGAATGGGAATGGTCAGTGGCAATATTATAGGTCTGTTTAGGCTTTAGTTTAAAAGCTAATATTTAGGTTACTCATTGGTTACTTCTCTAATAATGATTTTGCTTATTCCATTAATCCATTAAAATGGAGTCTGATTCCTGGGTGAAATTTGTCAAGTGGCATTTTATTTTATTTTATTTTAAAGATTTTTATTTATTTATTAGAGAGAGATACAGCGAGAGAGAGCATGAGAGGCGAGAAGGTCAGAGGGAGAAGCAGACTCCCCATGGAGCTGGAAGCCTGATGCGGGACTCGATCCCGGGACTCCAGGACCTTGACCTGAGCCAAAGGCGGTTGCTTAACCAACTGAGCCACCTAGGCGCTCCCAGTCAAGTAGCATTTTAATATGGGTCTGGGTCTTCTATGATATGTACCATAGCTGCGACAGACTTCTTTCTACTCCTCTTCCGCATTTGTCACTAACTAGAAGATATTGGTCCTCTTAGTTGAAGACACTGATGACTTCTACCTGTCGGAAGGGCTAAATTATTGTCTGATGACTTTTCTTTTCCACTTTAGACCACAGAGAAGACTTTAAAAAAATATATTATGGCTGGAATATATGCTGGTCTAGATGCTATTTGATTGACTTCAATCATGGCCCCAGTTATCTCCCTTCTGTTTCTCTACCCTTGACAACATGACTTTTCTGCAATTTACACCAAGAGTTAGAGTCCATTCCCTGGCTCCTTAAATTTGGGCTGGGTTTGACTTGCTTCGGCCACTAGAATGCAACAGATGGAATAGTGTGCCTCTTCTGAGCTAAAGCCTCAAGTGTGAGCTTCCATTTTCCTTCTTGGAACCCACCATGGCTACTCTTCTAAGCCTACACTAACCTGTTGGGGGATGAGAGATCATGTGGAGTAGAGATGAACCATCCCAGCTGAGGCCATCCCAGCCCAGCCAGCCCAGAGCTAACATACCAACTCATCACAAATGCATGAGGAAGCCCACCAAGATCAGCTGGGCCCAGCCTAGAGTCTCAAAAACACTCAACCAACTCAGAGTCTCACGAGAAATAGTACATGGTAGCTGTTTTAAGCCACTACATGTTCAAGTGGTTTGTGAAGAGACAGCAGGTAACAATAAGGGTGTCCAATTCCCTTCTTCTTCTTCTTCTTCTTTTTTACCCCCTCACTGCCAGGAGCTTAGAGTCAAATCTTGAAGGCCAGCCACAGAATCTGTGTTTATTCTTGTACACATATTTATGGAGCTCTTTATGGCTAACATATTTGCAATGCTCTCTCTTCTTGGCAGAGAATTTTAAAAATTTAATAACCTATTGTTTGCTGTGTTGGTTCTAAACCAACTCAATCTTCTGTCTTAAATATTAGCTGATTTCTCCTTAACATCCAATTAGAAGAGATGACCCTAGAGCTAGATTAGCAAATGTTTTTTGCAAAGAGCCAGCTAGTAAATATTTTACGCAGTGCAGGCTGTACAGTGTCTGTCACAATGCTGCTGTTAAATACTGCTAAGGCGGCTGTGGACTAACATGTAAACAAATGGGCATGGTTGTATTCCCAAAAAAACTTAATTACAAAAACAAGCAGTGAATAGGATTTGGCCCTCAGGCCATAGTTTGCTAACCCTTGATCTAGAGAATCTATGTTACTCTGCAAAAACAGTTTTATCTATACAATGATCCCAACAACTTAGTGGTTAATTCAGCTCAATCACTTTGGAAAAACAGAAAAATGAAGTCACTTCCCTTCCTCCACTGGTAGACAAGAAGGGGCTGACTATGGAGCTGCCCGCTGTATGGAGACTAATAGCATTTGTACCAAGGCAAGCACTATGCTGAACAATGTCAAATTCACCAGCCACTTAGTCGGGGACTGGTTATCTAGTCAACGCTAAAGGCCAGGGTGACGTAAGCCATGTCTCATTTGTTTTGTTTCATTTCCCAGCGTCCAATCTCAAATACTCATTTAACAAACGCACGCTGTATACGACAAGGACGGGACTCTGGTCGTACTTGCCTACTTGGAGTTCCCTGAATGTATTGTGCTATTTCACGGCTCTCTAGTTCTGCACACAATGTTCCTTCTGCCTAGAACACACTTAGCCCTCTTCTCTTACTGGCTAACACCCACTCACTGATCAAAACGAATCTCAGTGATACTGCCTTTTGGAAGACTTCCCTAAGTGCGCCACCCTCAACCTCCAGTCCACGCGCAAAGTCTCAGCATTTATTCTACCAAATTAATAATGAAAATAGCTAATAACGCCAGGTGCTTCCTTTGTGGCAGGGACTGTCAAATTGTCACGTAACTGAAATGATTGGTATCCTTCCCCATTTTCCTGATCCAATCATACATTCAAACACATTGATTGAGTACCTCTGTATGCTAGGGGCAGAAGAGAAATAAAACCCAAGGCTCTAATGGAGAGTGTAGGCCCAGTGAGGGCACAGACCGTATCGTATTTGTTTTTATATCTCAACATGTAGTCGTGTCTAGGGCAGAGGTTTCACGTTAATAATTAGAAGTCGGAATGCAGGGGCACCTGGGTGGCTCAGTCTTTAAGTGTCTGCCTTCAGCTCAGGTCATAATCCCAGCGTCCTGGAATCAAGCCCCGCATCAGGCTCCCTTTCCGCAGGGAGGCTGCTTCTCCCTCTGCCTGCTGCTCCCCCTGCTTATGTTCCCTCTCTCTCTATCTCTCTTTGTCATCAATAAATAAAATCTTAAAAAAAAAAAAAAGAAGAAGAAGACCAAATGTATGAAAACAGCAGACACTTATATAGGGCATGATATATGCTGGGCAAGGTTCTAACATGGGGGATTGAAGGCACACAGCGTTTTTAACTAATGTGCCCATCAGGTCACAAAGCTAGTATGTGACAGAGCTGGTTCTAGAATCCATGTTCATAACCACTGGGTGAAAAGAAAGCCTGAATGACTCAGCAAAAATCTATGCCACTTCTGAAAAACTAATTCAATGGCTGCTTCTGTGAAGGGCAGGGGTGGTTCAGCACTAGCTGCTCTGGGATTGGGCTTCAGAGTCAGACAGAACGGGTTCACATTTGCTCTCCAGTGCTCAGTGTGGTTGGATGCGTTGACTGTGGCTCCGATGCATACCCTCACATTTGCGCAAAGCACATTAGGGTTGATTTCTCACTCGCATTTGATATCTCCCACACCCTCTCCTCCTTGCAGGTGGGCAGGCATCAAGCCTTGAAGAGTGACCCCAGCACTGCGGTGCCATGTGAGAGCCATCCAGATTCATCGATGCTGGCTGACTCCAAAGGACACTTAAGCAAATTAGCACTTTGAAGAAGACTGCACAGGAGAGTCCATAATGCCAGTCCATCTGGATAACCATGAGCGTTATTTTTAAAGGATGGCTATGAGACACTCATTGGTGGTTTTGGAAGTCCCCAAGGAGCCTCTCAGGGAATACGCCACTCAATGGGGGAGACACAGACAATGACTGGCCTACAGCTGTCCCTGAGGACAGGTTTACTCTGCTGAAAAAGAAAGAACAGATATTTCCCATAGAATTTTGCTTCTGAAGCAAAAATGCATTTGGAAAGTTTTAGGTTTGAGCATCAGAACATCAGGAAATGAAAGTGCTCACAGATTCCCTGCAGATCTTTGAAGTCAATGGTTCCTCGGAAGGTGGAACAAATGTGCCCATTCTTCTGCCTCTAGGCAGTTTTCTTAAAAAATTTCAATTCTTCCACTTTTTTCCCATTGCAGTTAGGTAAATAGGAGGAGGCAAAGAGGCACTTTGCTTTGTGGCCTCTGTTGATGGCCTAGAGGATCTAATGAAGGTGTGCCTGGGCCAAGCTTCTACAAGCTTCCGGTTCTCACTGGAGGCTCAACAGAAGCTAATAGGAATTCAGCAATTTAAGAATTGGCTCTTACGAGCAACCATGTGTCACTGGGGAGCTGGGCAAGATTGTATCTGCAAGTACAGGATAGCGTATGAGAAGATATTTTCTTCTTCTTTCTCTTCTACAGGCTTTCCTCCCAGTCCAGCATCAATCATGGGACTTCTCGGGGAAAACATGTATTGCCTGGCTGGAAGACTTGAGAAGCATTTGGTTGACCAGAGTTCTTGGGCACCTACAAATGCAGGTTTTAGTGCTTGGGTAGATTTTATCATTTAAAACAACCCAAATGTTATTGTAGGTATAGCCCATTTCATATAGTTTAATGCTTAATAATTCTTTGCTTCTTTTCTTATGTAAAATTTATATTTTCCCATCTAGATCATAAACTCGCTGAGGGCAGGTATCATGCCTTTACTTCTTTTCAATCCCCCACAGGACCAAACACACAGGCTAGAGAAGCATAACACTGGGTGGTCAACAGGGAATGACCACAGGATGGTGTCTGGAGACCTGTGTGGTTTCTGTGCCCCCTGCCCCACCTAGATAGTGTAAGACCTTCAGGAAGCACTTAGGTTTCTGAGATGCGATTTCTTGATCTTAAAGAGTGCCCCTACTTTCCTTACTGTTTTTTGGGAGGATTAGGTAAGATCATGCATGTGAAGGTATTTTGTAAACCAAGATTTGCTAGCTTTAAAGTGAGAATAGTCATCAGGAGAGGCATTTAGTAAATATCTGATTAATTTGTAATGATAAAAACTGTCTTCCCTTCTTCCCTATATCTAGTTCTTGAGGGGTTTTGTTTCTCCCTCGATGCATGAGAGTGACAGATCATTGCCCTAAGCCCAGGTCAGCTAAGAAGAAAATGAAGAGGCAGCACCTTATATGAGAAATTTTGCGAAGATATGACACTATGAAACAGACTCAGAATGGTTCATTATTTATAGTCTTTATTTTCTACTTGTTCTTAGTAAAGAAAGCAGTCTCTCTGTAGTGACAGAATTCTATACAGTCCATGAGAAAACTGTCCTTTCAAATATGGTTATTCCTCAAATGCTTCTGTAAGATATAAAATTTAGTCACATTTTTTTTTTCCACTTAACCCATGAAAGTTGGATGAGCCCACTGTTTTCCAAATTCCATCACAGAGTACCCACTGCAGGACTAAGACTTGGGGTTGAAGAATTTTGTCAATACACTGAATCCAAGCCAATTGTGAATTCCATTAATGAACATATTTATGATGCCCTTTTTATGGGGCATAAAAAGAGGAAACTGTTTCAGAATTAATCGATCCAGAACAGTTTTCAGAAACCTTATTTCTTTTCTTTTTAAAACTCATTACAGAAAGTTTCAAGCACACCCAAAGGCAGAAGAGTAGTAAAAAGGAACCCATCCTTATTGGACCTGTCATCCAGCTTCAACATAAGGCCAATCTTGCAAATCCTCATTTTTAATCAATATTAGTAGCCAATAAAATTAAACTCACACTACATGCAGATACATTTTAACATTCAAATCTCATGTTTATTTATCTATAGTTTCCTAAAATACTTGTATTTTTATCAGACACTCATCTTTCTTATTCTTGTATCTCTCTCACTTCTCTTGAGGCTGAAGTGGGGCTAGTTCCTTACAAAGTCCATACTAGAGGGAAAATACTTAACGAGAGGAGAAGGTGGGACATTCTAAATTTAAATTTAAATAAATTTATAAGTAATTTATTAATTATTCTCTATCTGTGACATAGTGCCTTGACCCTTTTGACTAAAGTGTTGCAGGAAAATAGTGATAATGGGAAAGGAGTCACTTCTGACAACAGAACTGAGTCTTTGTCCTTTTGCCCCAGTGATATAATAGCGAGTGACAGAATGAGGGGTCAGTCCATTCTTGATCCTAAAGAGTGAGAGAGAGAGCCTCAAGACAAATATTATAAACCACATTCAAGGCTGAGCATTTCTTGTATGTAATATATTGTTTATTAGATATATATAAAAATTTTTGCAGAGTACAAATAGTTTGCTGTATAGAATTATTATGTGCTAAGAGTCATCAAAATGCATACCCATTTGTGGCCAAATCATACCCCTAGGCAATCTAAAATAATAATATATTTTTTTAAAGAAGTAAGTTAGGGGCATTGGGTGGCTCAGTCAGTTAAGCATTTGCTTTTGACTCAGGTTATGATCCCAGGTCCTGGAATTGAGCCCCACATTGGGCTCTCTGCTCAGTGGGGAGCCTGCTTCTCCCTTTCCCTTTGCCTACTACTCTGTCTACTTGTGCTCACTCTTTCTCTCTCAAAAAAAAAAATAAATAAAGCCTTTTTAAAAAATAATAAAAAAATAAAGAAATATGTTAGAATGATGAAGTTGGGTAGAAGTTATATGGCTTTAACAAAACTTTGGTTTCTTCTTTTACGTTGTTCCCCATGATAAAACAGCAAAATTCCTACCTAGATGGTAATACTTGCACCATTTGCTTAATTTTAACATGCTCAGTTGCTCTTGGGAGAAAGTATACTGCTGTGGCATGAAGCAGAAGGTATAATTTGAAGCCAGACTAGAGAAAAAAGCTCCTTTTAGAAGTAATGTATTCATGAAAAGGTGAAAGTATCAAAAAAGGCTTAATAATTTCACCAAGTAATCTAAAGCTAAATTTTGTATGCAAGTTCCTTACAGAACTATAACAAACTTTGTAGAACTCGAGCCTTCCATGGAAAAAGGTTTTAAGACTTCTTTTAAAACCAGTGTGATGGGAATCTCCCGCCACGGATTGTACTGCCGTCTTACTATTGTTGTTTGCTTTATCACTCATGAGAACTTGTTTTGCATCCAGTGAAGACATAGAGAAACGTAAGGATGAATACTTATAATTTGTTCCCATGTGGACTTTCAAAATCCAGGATAATAGCTTTTCTTTTTCCTTCAATAATTAGACTCTGAAAGGAATCTGGAAAGCGCTACACACAGGAGTGGTGTTTGGTCGAAACAGGGCTCCTTTCCAGCTCTGCTTGAGTTCGTTGCTGTCTATGTGTGATATTGAAGGGAATGAGGAACATAAACTTCCTTAATTATTACATGGTGCCAATGACCTTCCTCTACTTTTGAAGAAATAAATTGCATTTCTTCCTTAGTATGTTCACAACGAATCTCTGAGATACAGGGATATGGTTATTCAGTCAGGAAAAAAAAATAATTATTTAAGAGAACTAAGCACTTCATGTGAAAACTTTCAACATAACAGAGGGGAGGGAAATAACTCTTAAAATAAAATCAAGCCAGTAAACCTAAGGAAAGGGGAGATAAGAGGGAGAAAAAAAACAATGAAACATTATAAGGAATAATAAGAAAAAGAAAAGAATAAAAATAAATATATCCATTACCATAAAAATTAAGAATTGAATTTCTCTTCCAAAAGACAAATTTTCTGAATAGGTTGAAAAACAAAACAAAGCCTTGTATACGAAATTCACTTCAAGGGGCTCCTGGGTGGCTCAGTGGGTTAAAGCCTCTGCCTTAGGCTCAGGTCATGATCCCAGGCTCCTGGGATGGAGTCCCGCATTGGGCTCTGCTCAGCGGGGACCCTGCTTCCTCCTCTCCCTCTGCCTGCTTCTCTGCCTACTTGTGATCTCTCTCTCTGTGTCAAATAAATAAACAAAATCTTAAAAAAAAAAAAAAAGAAAGAAAGAAATTCACTTCAAATTAAGTGACAGGGAATGTTTGAAAATAAATGATTGGGTAGATATATGTCAGGCAAATCCAAAACCAATATTAATATCAAATTCAAGGCCAAAAACATTTCATAGGAACAAGAGGATAGAATGATTAAGAGCAGGGTGGCAGAGATTGCTAGATGCCTGTGCTATCCTTGCCCATAGCTTCTTTCACCCTCGCTAACAAAACCTCAATTTATTTTGGCACAGCAAAGTGTAGAGATAAAAACAAATTAATTTTCCCATCCTCTTTTACAATGAGGGGTAGACAGTAACTTGTAAGCAGAAGTTAGTGGGTGGGGCTACAGACATCTAATTAAGCTGGAAGCTACTCCTTTCTACCTTCTTCTTTTCCCTCTTTCATGACTGGAATATATATATATATATATGATGGCTGGAGCTGCAGAAGCCATTTTCCAATCATGAGTTGGAGAATGGATACCACAAACTAAAAGGTAGCAGAGCAGGAAGACAAGTGGAGCTTGCTTTCCAGATGACCATGGAGCCACTACACCAGTCCTCAACTTTTTACCACCAGGTATTTTTTATGTTTGAGCAAAATACATTTCTGTTTATTTAAGTCACTATTAATTTGATATCATTTTATTTGTAGTCAGATCAATTTCCTGTGATACAATGTAAATTTGAAGAAAATACAATAATTGTTAGCTCTTATGCACTTAAAAATATAGCACAAAAATTTAAAAAATCAAAACCACTAGAGTGATTTTTAAAAGAAAAGAAAAAAAACCCACTAGAAAGACATACAGAATTTGATGAAATGACAAGCAAGAATACAGTAGACTATAATATAACTTACAAGCTTATTACACATGCATGAGTTCATGTGTGTGATTAGAGTATAAAAACAATAAATTTTTACTTTACAAAAAGAGAACATGTCACCTTTTCTAGGTGTTTGGAATACTTATAGAACTAATCATGTACTTGGCCACAAAAGACAAGAGCTATTGTAGTACAGGGAACAGAAGAAAGCTGCTGCAGCTAAGCGCTCTGTTGTACAGCTTGCTGGTAGCATGACCTTGGGCAAGTGACTTAACCTTCCTGGGTTCTGTTTCTTTATCTATAGAGTTGGGATCAAAATAGCTAGAAATTTTATCTTTTATAATTACTGCTCTCTCTCCCAGCCCAGCATTTTCCAGCGTGATGTCCATTTACCTACACAAAGCCACTGGCGCCACATGTCACTGACTCTAGGTGAAAGTGCTGGGCCATCAGATGGCCATCAGTACTTCCCAGTGGGAGGGTCAGCCGCGGGAATAGAAGGTCAACATTTCTCAGACTGGCCTCAACTGACCAGAGAGCACAACGCCGTCTAGCACGGAATTCAAGAGCACCAAAAGAATGTTAAATGGATGAATTGTTACTTGCAGGAAAAGAAACAGGAACCATGTTTCCAATTATTCTTCATTTCAGACAACAACTAGCTGTTTCCGCTGGCACAGTAGCTGAATGGGGAACACTATTGAGTAAACTCTGCTGAAAAAAGGATAAATGTGGGCCAGTGAATTTTTTGACACAGTCCCAGCTTTATTTTTGCTTATTGCTGGCAAGCTAATATGAGGGACATTAAAAAACAATTGAGAAAAACTTTGTAAATAAGGCTTAAAGGACAAGAAGTCTCCACAGCCCCCCAAAAATATAAACTTTTTTGTACCAACAAGGATCATTTGTGACATAAAACAGAACCTCTAAATTTAGCTGTTGGTTAGAAAAAAGAGAAAAAGACTTAATATAAATCTTTAAAAAACCCTACAAAATAAAACATTTTTTAGTATCACAAAAGCAGAATCCTAAAGTACTTAAAGTATTTTAACATAAAGTATTTTCATGAGCACTTTAATATGTGAAAATATATGACTCTGAGGAAACTATTAATTGTATGTATTAATAACTATTTTATATAGGGGCTCCTGGGTGGCTCAGTCAGTTAAGCATCCAGCTCTCAGCTTTGGCTTAGGTCATGATCACTGGGTTGCGAGATCGAGCCCCACGTTGGGCTCCGAACTGTCATGGAGCCTGCTTAAGATTCTCCCTCTCTCCCTCCCCTTCTGCCCCCCTCCCCGCCTCAAAGAAACACATTATTTCATATAAGTAAATTATAATTAATAGGCTATGTTAATTATAAGTATTCAATAAGTTTATATATTTTTAATAAGATTAAATGTAACAAAATATTAAATCTATAAAAACATTAAAGTTTTATCCCTGAACTTAGAGGAAAAGCAGAAATGAACTAAACATAGTAAGTATCCCCACTCATTTTAAGTCACAAACACTTGGTAAACTATCTGATATCAACAGGGAATGAATGGGGCATGTGTTCCTTTGCTTTGGGGGATCTGCGATATCATCAGCAGAGTGATATTTATGTTTTTGCATATTTTCATATGTTTCATCTCAAACATATTGATGTACAAATAGATAAATTCAGGGTGGTTATTATTCTTTTCTCCAAAATATATCCTAATTCTCTAGCTGTTCCTAATTTCTCTCAACATTATCTCAGTGTATCAGTTCTTCATCAGCCCCATTCATTCCTCTCTCTTTTTTTTTTTTTAATAGTATTTTATTTATTTATTTGACAGAGATCACAAGTGGGCAGAGAGGCAGAGAGAAAGGAGGAAGCAGGCTCCCCGCGGAGCAGAGAGCCTGATGTGGGGCTCGATCCCAGGACCCTGGGATCATGACCTGAGCGGAAGGCAGAGGCTTCACCCACTGAGCCACCCACGCACCCCCATTCCTCTCTTTAAAAAGCTTTGAGTGACGACAAAATCGGCTCCCATCTTTCTGCTTAGAATGACCTTCTCACCTACTTCTGCACACATAAACAAATGTCCTCTGTCGGCATCTATGTAAGGTGGTGTCCTTCACAGAGGCTCCATCTTCTTTCTGTGTAGTAGAGAACATCAAACTCGGGAAGAAGTTTTGTTTTTTTTTTTTCAACTATGGGGTTTCAGACTTACTCAGATACAATTCAAATGGTGCCCTGTGTCCCAAGTGAAGATACATACAGGGCACCGATTTATCAGGGAGGAAGACAGAGAAACTAAAACAGAGAAGACAGAAGCAGAGACCAGACTTCCCCTGTCCAAACTGTACTAGAAGTGGAGATTCTGTACTTCTATAACCCTGCTGATTAGGACAGTGCTATCAGGACTACATGAATTGTTTTTTTTTATTCAACTTGGCAGATAGTAGTACATATTTACTGGATTGAATGGATGAAATCAGTGTTAAGAACTACATTAAAATGATTAGAGGAATATTTTTTCGGGCCTTCATATTTTTTTAAAGGATTTTTTTTTAATCATTTCCCAAACTGTCTTCCTAAAATTTGTGTGAGTCTGTCTAATCACCTAAGGTACAGGATCATCTTGCATTCCTGCCTTCTTCCAACACAGGGAGGTCAGATGTCTCATGCTGCCCTCAGCCTCGTGATGGGAAGACATGCCACAAAGTAATTTTAAAGGATAAAGAAGGATTAAGAAGAACAGAGAAAGGGCTCTGAGGAAAATGGAACATATGAAACCAGCAATCTTTCTTTCCACGTAATTTGTAAAGCTTTTTTGAATCTGTCTTGTCCCCTGTTGTTTTCCCTTCACAAGACAGGGAACTCAGTTATGCCTATTAAGAACTCCATCTGCCTCAGAGAAAAGACAGATAGAGAGGGGTGGGGCTGTAGGGGGAAAAGATGGGGATTAAAAGTCTTTAAAGTTTGAATAAGAAGAAAAGTGAAAAGTGAAAGTGAAATTTAATTGTCAGTTTCTTCTTCAAACTTGACTTCTGGTTACAAGATAATTTGCAGTAGGCAAGCATGCTTTTTTACAATCCTAACTGGTATCATCATTCTGGGACTCTGCTGTGTCTCTCTTCCACTTGCTGGTCAATATCTCACTCAGAATCCAATCATTTACAATGAGTCACAATGCATGACTCAAGATTCAGCTAGCTACAGTATTTTTCCTCATATTAGATTTAATGTTCCTTCAAGATTGGTTTGTAGGAGTGTTACCTCTCCACTCCTAGGCAGTTATAGATTTTTGTTACATTGTATCTTGTATGAGTGTGTGTGTGTATGAATAAAATATAATGTGTACACATATAGTGTTTGAATAGTGATATAATCATAAATAGGAGGTTAAAGAATATATTGATTTCACCAATTCACCCAAGGAAAAGACAAATGAACTAAAACAAATACCATATTACAGACTACATCTGATTTTATTTTTAAAATCAACTAATTTTTACTCAAATTTCACACATTTGATTCAGCCCTTTCTCATATGCTAGGGGTCGAAATCTCCGTCATACATTTGAATTATTTATCATAACTGTCAAATATTCCACAAAGATTGATGGTGGAATTAATACTGTGGATTGAGTATATGTGTCTGTACCCCAATTGCATTTGACAGCATTTCCATCTTTTGGTGGTTCCTGGAAAGTCTAACCACAACAGGCTTGCATAAGTCAGAGCCTTTCTTACGACAGTGAGTACAGGAGACATTTCCGTGGCCTTTCATGGTGTGCAAGGTAAGTAAATTTGAATTCATATCCTCTAACTTTGCTGGGTCTTCAAGCATGAGCACTAATAAGTGAATCCTTGTGCAGCTAGATTAATTAACCCTGAACCAAATCCTTCCAAGACTCCTTATGGCTTCTGGCCAAGGGTGACAGGCCCAAGCTCCTAGGACTTGGCATGCATAGCATTTCTCCACTGGCTCCCATTTGCCCTTCTACTACGTCCCTTTTATGCTGCTCCCACTCGTGTCCTCACTCTTCCCCAAACATATCCTGGATATCTCCACCTTTGGACATTGACTCAAGCTGTTCCTCTCACGTAGAATATCTTCTTTTTGTGCTACAAACCCAACTCTTAGTCATTCTTTTGTAAATTTTGTATTTTTTAGTCGCACAAAGTAGTGCATGACCACCTTCTCCTTGGAAAGCTATTCAAACACTATAGAAGTATAGATACAGTAAAAACCGAAAGTCCCTGTGGATTCTAGCCCTTCCCTCGACTCCCTACCACCTGCCAATGGCACTCCTCCCCTCCCAATTTGCTAGCTACCCTTCCAGCTCTTTCTCTTGGCATTTAATATTGCAAATACAATTTTTGTTTATTTCCTTTTTAAGTAAGTGGAGTTGAACTATATATTCTGTTCTGTTGGCTAGCTCCCTCCTCTTCAAGACCTCTATTAAATTTCCTCTCTCACCTGTGACCGCCTCACTGCTTTAGGATCCTCCTTCTACCTCCATTACCCTGGCTTGAACTTCTCACTCTTGATATCCTTGGCACTCTATTGGGTTCTGATCCATCTCTATGACGTTGGGTTCTTTAACTTTCTGATGTGTGAGAGTCTTATCCCTGCGATGTAAAGTCTTTGAGGGCAGAAGCTTATCTTCTGTGGTGTTCAAAACTGTATTATGCATAAAGGAGTTATTCAAAACTAGTTTACTGAGTACGTGAGCCCCAGGTTCCCCATTTCCTGATCTAAGGTGGGAAAGCTCTGCTTAAATGGAGAGAAACATACAAATGTACTGTAATGGCATCCTTTAGAGTTTCCATAGCCTCTCCTAAGAATTCTCCCACTCTGTTCTACATGGTGGGTTGGCAGATTTATACACATCAGCTGAGAAGTGCAGCAACTCTGTGACAGGTCAGAGACCCCAGGCAAAAACTTTTCTTCTGGGATCTCTCAGACCAAGGACAGCTCCACCTGTTAAAAACCGACCCCCCAGAGACAGAAACATTCTTACAGCGAAGGGAGGTTTACAACACAGGTTGATGGAGCCCAAGGGTAGTGAGGAACACACAGACTTTTAGATCTAAAATTTCAGCTCTCATGGACCCACTTCTCTAGTGGAATTAATCACTGGCATAACAGCCCCAACAATTCAAAAAAGCCATTCATTTTCCCTTTTAACATAAAAGCTGTAAAGTCAAACTTGATGTTTCTTTTAAAAAATGTTATTTTCTGGGGTGCCTGTGTGGCTCAGTGGGTTAAGCCTCTGCCTTCAGCTCAGGTTATGATCTCAGGGTCCTGGGATCAAGCCCCGCATCCAGCTTTCTGCTCAGCAGGGAGCCTGCTTCCCCCACCCTCTCTGCCTGCTTCTCTGCCTACTTATGATCTCTGTCTGTCAAATAAATAAATAAAATCTTTTTAAAAAAATGTTATTTTCTCAGATCATAGAGAAGGCAAAACAACCAGTATAACATTTCTTGTGTTTCATTTTTTAAAAAGATTTTTATTTATTTAACACAGAGAGAGAGAGACAGTGAGAGAAGGAACGCAAGCAGGGGGAGAGGGAGAGGGAGAGGGAGAAGCAGGCTCCCCATTGAACAGGGAGCCCCAATGCGGGACTTGATCCCAGAACCCCAGGATCATGACCTGAGCTGAAAGCCGACGCTTAATGACTAAGCCACCCAGGCACCCCTTGTGTTTCATTTTAAATGCTGTCTCTTGAATAAGTCACCACATAGTTTCTATGCCTCAGTTTCTTCATTTATCTATAAAATGAGTATAACAATAGACCCTACCCTATGGGCTTCTGAGCATTAAAACGAGATAATCAATGCAGTGTGTAGCAAAATCTGACTCACAGTAAGTACCCAAAAATGTGAGCTATGATGAGGTTGATTACGTTATGGCTTCTCACGGCTGTGTCAGGAGCTGAAAGTTTTTTTTTCTTTTCTTTTTTTTTTTTTTTTTTTTTTTACAAGGGACTTCAGCCAAACAAGGCAGACAAGAAAGAACACTGTTGAGCTGTTATAATGGTGAACATTATGAGTGATATTTCTTGGAAAATTCTATTCAGTTCCTTTGGTCTCATTACAACAAATTTGCTTAGAATCTTTATTAAAGTGATGCTTGAAATAAATAGCTTATTAAATGGAAAAATCTCTTTTTGTTAGAAATTTCCTCTGAAATGGTATTAGTCATGACTAGATCTTACATTCCTTTTGACATCTTATATGTCTTCTATTAATAGTTTCATTTCTTAAGTCCAAATAACTGATTGAAAGGACCTAATGTAATATTTAATAACTAATTTGTTCTATCAAAAAAGTTGCCGTTGGTCTCAAAGGAGAGCTTCTGAATCCTTCAACTGAGGTCATTAATCAAAACAGATATAATTATTTTAGTTAATAACTAAATACTGAGAGTGCTGCAGATCACCAACAGAGTTAAAATACTTCAGATTGCTGGTTTTAGTCTCAAATCATTATTGAGACCTACCCTCTTACTGAATCCATACCGGGGACATATGCAGAAAAAATCTGAAGCAATAAGCCAGTTACTTCTGGCACAAAGACAGCACCAATCCATTGAGAGCTTCAGGTTGAATTATTCAGTTCTTCAATTGTTTGTTTCACTAGGCGATGTCTATATAATAAATCAACATAGGCTATCTGAATAATTAATGTGTGTTCATCCATGTACAGGCTAATGGCATAGGATTTGAGGTCAGAAGGAGAAGGATTTAAATTTCAACTTGGTAACCAACTAGGTAAGTGAACTTGGGCAAACTGTCTAACCTCCCAAAGCCCCAGTTTCCTCCTCCCTAAATGTAACTAACACTTACTTATTTTATGGGCTTGAGAAGATGAAATGAGTTAATCTATAGAAGAGCTCAATGGACAGGAGGTAGACATTGGGTCACTCCCTCCCCTTTTTTTTTAAAGATTTCACCCATTTATCTGACAGAGAGAGAGAGAGAGAGTACAATCAGGGGAAGAGGGAGAGGGAGAAACAGGCTCCCCACTGAGCAGGGAACCCAATACAGGGCTCTATCCCAGGACCCTGGGATCGTGATCTAAGCCAAAGGCAGATGCTTAACAGATTGAGCCACCCTGGCGTCCCTTCCTTTTTCTTTTTAACTGTTTTTAACAGTTTCTAAACTATGATGATAAACAAGTAAATCTATATCAGATGATGATAAGCACTGTGAAGAAGGGCAGGTGGGAAATCCTGAATATCAGCCAAGGGGAGAAGGTGTGGCTAAAATAAGAAAAAATGAAAAAGTGAAAGGAGACATGGATGAGGCAGCTTAGCCTCAGTGCACACATGTAAATATTGTCAAGAAGCATGAAGAGGTTGTGCTCTTTCAGCTTTCCTCGTTTCGTGCTTGTGACTATCACACAGCCTAAAACTACGCAGGCAAGTGGAGAAGAGGAAGAAGTCAGGAATGATGAGGTGGAGGAGCTAAGACCTGAGGGACTAATGAGCTGTAGGGCCAGTTGTTAGTGTCTGTGGTCCTAAAGGCGACATCTGTTGGCCTGGAAACTCACACCTCCCATTGGTCCCCAATGATGCAGTCTAGAGGGTGAGCTGAGCTGTAGCAGCAGTTTCTTTCTTTCTTTTTTTAAGAGAGGGAGAGAGAGTGGTGTTGGAGAGGCAAAGAAGGAGAGAGAGAATTTTAAGGAGGATCCACACCCAATGAGAAGCCTGTTGTAGCGCTTGATCTCATAGCCCTGAGATCATGACCTGAGCTGAAATCAAGAGTTGGCTGCTTAACTGATTGAGCCACCCAGGCACCCACCATAGAAGTTTCTTTCGATGACTAAATAAGTTATTGCTTTAAAAATAAAATAAGTGGGGCGCCTGGGTGGCTCAGTTGGTTGAGTGGCTGTCTTCGACTTGGGTCATGATTGCAGGGTCCTGGGATCAAGCCCCGAGTTGGGGCTTGCTCCTATCTCTCACACTGCCTGCTTAGCTGTGCTCTCTATCTCTCTGTCAAATAAAGAAATAAAATCTTTAAAAAAAAATAAGATAAAATAAGCACATTACAGAAAGGATATAACAAATACAGCAAACCTGAAAGATTTAGAGAAAATACGCCACCTAGAATCCCATTAGCCTAATGCATTTAATACCAGCATTTGAGTTTATTTCCTCCTAAATTTTCTTTATGCATATTTAAAGATAACTAAAATCATACTGTATACAATTGTGGATTCTGTGCTTTTATTTATTTTTATTTTTTTTTAAGATTTTATTTATTTATTTGTCAGAGAGAGAGAGAGAGCGAGAGCAAGCACAGGCAGACAGAGTGGCAGGCAGAGGCAGAGGGAGAAGCAGGCTCCCTGCGGAGCAAGGAGCCCGATGTGGGACTCGATCCCAGGATGCTGGGATCATGATCTGAGCCAAAGGCAGCTGCTTAACCAACTGAGCCACCCAGGTGTCCCTGATTCTGTGCTTTTAAATATAACATTGTCCCATAAGCATTTTCCTTGTTGCTAACCAGATTTTCATAACTATCCTTTAAACAAGTGAATAATATATTATTAAATAAATGAATAGTAGTTTACTTATACTGTTAGATGTTTAGAATCTTTCCAATCTCTTGATATTACAAATACCATGTCGATACACATTTTCTGTATATTTTCTCTTCCATATTTTAGATTACTTTCTTAGAATTGATTTTCAGAATTTTTCAAAACATAAAACGTTCCAGGACATCAACGTTTTATGACTTTTTATATATACTGCCAAATTGCTTTTTAAAGGGATTATATCAATGTATAGAATGATGTGTGAGAGTAACAAACCTCATTGTACCCTTGAAAACGTTGGACTATTACATTATTAATTTTTTTTTTTTTGCAATTTCAGTTTCTAGGTGTGATAATAAACAAGTAAATACAGAGTATATCAGATGGTGATAAGTACTGTGGAGAAAAGCAATTTGGGGAGGAAAAAAGTGACAAGGGAGGGTTGATGGTGACTATTTTATGATCAGGAAAGCCCTTTCTAAAAAGATGGCATTTGAGGGTGCCTGGGTGGCTCAGTGGGTTAAGCCGCTGCCTTCGGCTCAGGTCATGATCTCAGGGTCCTGGGATCGAGGCCCGCATCGGGCTCTCTGCTCAGCAGGGAGCCTGCTTCCCTATCTCTCTCTCTGCCTGCCTCTCCATCTACTTGTGATTTCTCTCTGTCAAATAAATAAATAAAATCTTTAAAAAAAAAAAAAAAAAAGATGGCATTTGAGTAAGAGCTGAAGAGGGAGCAAAGTAGAAGAATCATCTCTGGAGGGGCCCCTGAGTGGCTCAGTTGTTTAAGCATCTGCGTTGGACTGGAGTCATAATCCCAGGGTCCTGGGATTGAGTCTGTATCAGGCTCCCTGCTCAGCGGGGAGCCTACTTCTCCCTCTCCCACTCCCCCTGCTTATGTTCCCTCTCTTGCTGTGTCTCTGTCAAAAAAAATAAATAAACAAACAAAAACTTAAAAAAAAAATCATCTGTGGAAAGATGTTTTCAGGCAGAGCAAATGTGAAGAAAGCCCTTAAAGCAGATATATGTTGGGCAGTCCTGGAGGAAGAGCAAGACAGCCAGTGTTCCTCTTGCTGCTGAGAAGCCGGGTGCGGGTGCGTGGGAAGAGAGGAGGTCAGAGGGAAAGCCGGCTGCCAGAACATGGGAGGCTTTATCAACCTGTGTAAGGACTTTCTTTTATTTTGAGTGGGATGGGGAGGCATTGAAGGGTTTTGGAAAGAGGGGAATCAGGAATTGACTTGTGTTTCATGTGATTAGCCAATATGTTCAGAATAGATGAAATATGCTCAAAACCAATTTCAGCCTCTTCCCCAGCAAACCTCCTACATTCTCAGCATCTCCATCCTCTGATTCATCAATGCTCAAAGCCTCAGTCATCTTTTGCATCTCAAAACCAATCATCACCAAGTCCTTTCAGTTCTCCTTCTGAAATGTCTCTTGCATTGCCTTCTTTATCCATTCCCATTGTCTAAACCCTATCCCAATCTAACCGATCTCTCCACTTTCTAGCTTTCTCGCTCACCACTTCTACCATTCAGTGCTTTCGGAACAATCATCCTAGCAAAGCTGATCGTTCATGGGTCCACCCTTTATCTTTGCGGCCCTCTCCTCTAATAATGTCTAAATTCTTCAGAATGGAATTCAAACTCTTCCACTAATAGAGCAGTCAGAACTTATCTCCTATTATTATTCAGAATTAACTGTGCCTTCCTGTCTAACGAGTTTCTCAGCACAGCTGTGCATTTTCTTACCATACACCTTTGCTTACAGTGTCTCCCCCTTCCCCTCCAGCCCCACCCAGAAATCCTACTCATACTTCTAGGACCACCTCAAACGTCACCTTCTTTGTGAAGTCGTTCCCAGTCTGGCTGGAATTATGCTTCTTTCTTTCTTTGCTCCAATAAGCTCTCCTTCATTTACCCACACATTCTGTCCCATATTATACTAGAGTTTTGTGGTATGCCTTCTTTCCTACTTGATGATAAATTCCTTGAAGATCCACAGTCTTGTTTATCTTTGTGTTTCCTAGAGCACTTACTACAATGCCTTGAAGATAGTAAGTATCCAACAATAAATGTTTGTGGAGTTTAAATTCCCTGAGGCTTTATTGTTAATTTGTTGTGGAAACAGAGCTAGGATTCAGATCATCTTACTCTCAGGTCCATGCAACGTTCCCAATACCATTCTTTCTTGATTTCTTCTCTCTGTGGTTCATTGTTATCTCATCCGACGTACATTTGAAAATGCTAAGGAATTTTAAGGAAGGATGACTAAACAAAATCTAATGGTAGAATTTACCTCCCATGCAGCCACTTAAGTTAAAGTGAACTTAATTTAGGGGCACTAAAAATTTGACTTTGGGGGTGCCTGCCTGGCTTAGTTGATAGAACATGTGACTCTTGATCTCAGGGTTGTAAGTTGAGTGCCACGTTGGGTGTAGAAATTACTTCAACATAAAATCTTAAAAAAAAAAAAAAAACTGACTTTGACTCTAAAAATAAAAATTATAAAACAAGGCACATACATGTTTAGAAATATTTTTAGCTTCTTAGAGTTTGATTTCTGAGCTTCCCTTAATCTTTTAGGAGCCAAGTTGCCATGTTTCTTGGTATGCTCTAAATTTGTGGTTTGGAGGAGAAAAGAAATAAAGTGGGTGTGATTTGGTTTAACAGCTGAAAGCAACACTTCTAGCCCTTAGGAACACGAGAGGACTTAAACATTTGGGATGAGACCTTGAGGCAAAGTACAATTCCCAATTATCCCAATCCTCTCCATCATGGAAAAATAGCTCAAGGAACTAGTGTTCTCAACTGGGCTTCCCCTTTGGTATTTGTAGTTAAATAAGTAAATTATACTCCCATACATGTTATACATTAGTATATGTAAAGTGAGCATAAATTAAGTTACAGTATTTAAAATAGAGTAATAGCTAGCATTAACATGCACATATGAGAATTCTTTTTGAGTGACGAATGCTGATAACTTGGGGAAAAGAAGACTTGACTGCATTAAGACATATATTTTAGAGAATGGTTTATCGTAGCAGGGAGGGAAAAAGGAAATGGAATGACTCTTTCTCTCCTAAATAGTTTTGCTGCTTCTCTTCATTGCAACTGGGAAGAGGTCAACATTGCTGTGAAAAATGTCCTGTTGAGGTTTTCACAAATTCAAATGAAATGGAATGAAATTAAAGACTTCTGTTTTACAGGGGGAAAAAGGATGAAACGGAAAAGCTAAGTCAGCTCACTCCATTCTATCTCACTCTGAGGGTTACAGCAGCAACTGACCTGCGGATCTGTAAAGAATTATAATACGGGATCATAGAAATGAAAGCAACTTCTGAAGTAAGTTCCATCTACCTCCCATCCTTGGTAAGTAAGACCCAAACCGCTACAGAGAGTTAGCAGTTAGCATTTAAGAAACTTTCCCATAGGCAGTTCCCCCCAGCTATAAACTGACTTCTACCTTGCAGAATGACATGGACAGTTTTCTTCTTGGGTTCAACAAGTAGATGTGAAGACAGCTTTTTTTTGCCATAGCTGATGTTCATAACCTTTTCTGTATCACATGGGTTATATTTTTGGGCAATGGGGAGAAAGCACAGAGTAGTGGGTAAGAATTCAGGCTTGGAGACAGAATTGTGCTGAAGCCACAGCTGTGTGATCACAGGCAATTTACTTAAGCTCTCTAAACCTCAATTTCCTCACCCGTAATGTGAGGATGATAATACCATTCAGCTGATCAAATTACTGTGAAGAACAGTCTAGAATGAGTTCTGCCCAATAGAAATATAATTTGATACTGCAAATATGAATTACATATGTAATTTAAAATTTTCAAGTAGTCCCTTTAAGGAAAGTAAAAAGACACAGGTGAAATTAATTTTAGTAATGTATTTTACCTGACATATCCAAAATATCATTTTAATGTGTCAGAAAAATTAGTGAGATATTCTACATTCTCTTTTTTGTACGAAATCTTTGAAATCTAATGTGTATTTTGCACATATGGTTTATCTCAACTCAAACTAGTCGTATTTCAAGGGGCTACTGGTAAACTATAGGTCTGGAAAAAGGCTATAAAGCATGTAGCATTATGCTAGGCACGTAGTGAATGCTAAGAAGTTGGGGCTTCCATTTTTATCATTAATATTATTCTTAGAGAACAATGTAATCTTCTCAAAGCCTTTGCTTCTCCAGACAGACTTGTCTATGGTGCTATTAGGGGTACCTGGAGAGACTGGGTCACTCGAGCCTGGGCACTCCATTTACTTCAAGGGACTTCCTCATGGTCACTCTCTTCTGTTACATGGATGGAGCCACAATTAGTGGGATCCGCATAGAGAATTTACCCAGTGAATGAACCTCAGAATAGAGAAGTATTCGTAAGACTTTAAAATAGAAGAAATCTCTCATGCCCAAAATATTGTTTAATGGGATATCATCTTTAACTAAAGCATATGTAATATCAAATTTTTCTTCCCTTTCCATCAATTAAAATTGTTTTACACTTTACCATTAAGCATGTTGACGAAGAGGACACAGACGTAAGGGATACGCACACATATACACATGTACGTGTGTCAGAGTTTTCTGGAATAGTGTACTGGTTCCTCTGTTGCAGGCTCTCTCTCAGCTCCCATCTCTTGCCCCACAGCTCTCCAGTGACCCCTGCCCTACTGTGGGGTGGAGTGCAGCCCTTAATGCCCAGGCCCTGGAGCCACGCAGCCTCTGGGAAAGTCTCAGTCTGACTACTCACTGATTAATTTTGGGCAACTTTCCTAACCCTTCTGTGCCTCACGTTGCCTTTGCAGTGGGATGATAAGAGTGCCCAGGCTTGTTGCAAGGAATAGGAGAGTTAACATATATAAAGAGTATTCAGAAGAATGCCTGGCTGTGGTAGATACTTTATTCTTTTTTTTAAAGATTTTAATTATTTATTTGACAGAGAGAGAAAACAAGGAGGCAGAGAGGCAGACAGAGACAAAGGGAGAAGCAGGCTCCCCGCTGAGCAGAGAGCCTGATGCGGGGCTTGATCCCAGGACCCTGAGATCATGACCTGAGCCAAAGGCAGAGGCTTATCCCACTGAGCCACCCAGGCACCCCTGGTAGATACTTTATAAGTAAATGTTTTATAAATAAAAATTGTAAAAAATGTACTTAAAACCCTGTCCCCGCACCGTGCCATATGTGCTTGAATGTGCTTTCTCTTTGTCTGGAAGGCTCTTCCCCCACAAATAGCATGGAATCGATCTTTCTTCCGTGCTGTGTTCAAACATCACCTCAGTGGCCCTGATCACTCTCCCCCTCCCCTGCTTGTTTCTGTCTGTAACAGGTATTACGTTCTGATATACAAAATAATAATCTGCTTATGTGTCTTCTTTGTGCCCCTTCAACTCCTACAAGGAGGCAGAAATCTTATCTATTTGCTACCCAGCCTAAGTGCCCAGAGCAGTGGCTGCCATAGAGAAGGGATTCCACCATGTTTTCGGAATGGAGTGAACAAATGGGAGTTACTTCTGGACAGGGGTCCTGGGGATCAGGATAGGAGTAGTTGTCCCTTTCACTAAATACTCCTTTGCACCTCATCTTTTACCATGAATTTTTGTTCATTTCATAACGACAAAAAGTGTGAAATAAAATATTGGAAATTAAAGAATATACAGGGGCCAGAGGGAGAAGACAGAAGCAGAAAGCAGTTAGACTTCAGGCATCTGTGACCAGACGAGGATTCTAGAGGTTGCCCCTGCAGGGCCCCTTTAGATGTTGTCCATGAGTACAAAGTGGAATGATGCCTAGAAATGACACTCAGCCCTAGTCTTGAAGCACACCATGTACACAGGTTAGCAAGAAGTCTTAATAAGATCATTCATATTGTGCAATGTGTGTTCTGTACCTATGGGTACAATGAGAAATTTTCCATGGCAAAAGGCCTGTTTCCAGGCACAGTAAACAGAGCATTTGCTGAGGGTTGTTTGCCCCCCGCCACCACTGAGGCATGGACAGGCAGGTGGCCGTGGTGTATGCGATGCCTAGGGCAGAGAGACAAGACAGTCTGTGTTCATGGCCTCAGAAAGTGCCCTTCCTTATTTCCTAATAGGAAATTTCTCTGGAAACCCGATAAAAATTAAAGGATCCCTTGTAAGGGCACTGGATTTCAAATGAACTGTTCTGTAAACATATCCCAACTAATTTGGGATAAAACTCTGCTCTGAGTTGCCTTTGGGGTCCTCTCATGGCTCTTTTTAATTTCTCTCTTTACTACCTCTATGCTCTTTCCTGTCAAGAGAAAAATAACTGATGAGTCTCCAGCCCCTTGGATAATGCATTACTCCTTCCACAATTTTTTGAATTTCAAAAGGGATTAATTGGAAATAAATAATAATGGTGATGCTATTGATAATGATATTAATAACACTGATGATCATTTATTGAATATTTTTTGTGTAGCAAGTATTCTGCTAAAAAATGGATACAATTTATCTTATTTAATCCTCCAAAAAACTATTGTTGACAAGGAACGGAAAGTCCCATAGTTAGCAAATGGGAGATGAGGGGTTTAGAAGCACTGTCCCTGAAAATTTTTGTTCTGAGGAATTCCATTATTAATTATTCAAATGAATGGATTTCTAAAGCGAGACATCTGACCCTATAGGGAGAGAGCTCCGGAGAGTCAGTCATAGTAACCCTCCCTAGCAATGAAACTGACCATCAAGGCTTGAAACTTTGAACAGTCACTGTGTCTATGACTGCCTTGGTTCAAATCCTGACCGACACTCACGACATTACCAGGGGCAAGTCACATAACCTCTGTGCTTGGGATTATTGTTAGAATTCAATGAGATAATAAAGTGCTTGTGATAGTGTACGTATGTGTGTGTGTGTGTGTGTGTGTGTGTAGAATGTATGTGTGTATATATATCATTCAGATGCCACATATTTTGATTCCTATATATCTCTATTAGAATAGTTTATTTCTAGCTTTTAAATAACAGAAGTGCTTTTACCTGATTTTTTATAATGTAGTTGTTGATCTATTTTCCATAGGTTTTTTTTTTTATTGAAAAGGTAGCATAAAAATAGAATTTTAAAGGAAAATACCCCAAATCTCATTTCCCTCACACAACAGTTATTTTTATTTTTTACATATTGCCTTGAAGTTTTGCTAACACTAGGAAGTTACGTGGCAAGGACACAATATTGAATCAGATTGGGATTTTTATCTCACATTGTCACAAATTAGCCATATAAAGTCGGGGGGTGGTTATGCAATGCTTTTTGTTTTGATTTCTCAGGTATAAAATAAGGAAGTTAGACTCGTATAGATGATCTTTAAGATCCCTCTAGCTTTAACCATCTATGATTTTTATCTATAGTCTACTTTATTTATTTCAAGATATTCATATGGGAATTGCATATCAAAGGTACATGTAAGATGTGTTTGCAAAGATAGTTAACTTTGTAAACTATGTATGGGAAATAGTTTCACATATATAATGAGTTCTGCAAAGGTAAGGTTATAATTAAGAACTGCAGGAATTTCCAAAAGTAGCTACCAAGTGACCAAAAATCTATAAAAATTAGTATCAATATATTCATGATATGTTTGTTTGAAACTAAAATGTTAGGAAGCTCACCCATTAATTTAAGTAATACACATAGTTTGATAAGACCATTCTAGTCTTTGTTGATACACACAGTTGTTAATTCACAAAAATGTAACATCTGTGTAATTTTTCCATGTATTCTTAATGTTTAAAGTCTCTTTCTAAGAAAATCAAAGAGGAAAAAACAAAAAGAAAGGAGTGACTCTTCCTGACTTAGATTATATTGGCAGAAACATGTCAATATAAATGTCTAAAATATCAATAACTATTAAGGGGATGAAGCAGTCACTCTCCCGCACTGCCGCTTGGTGTGTAACCTGGTATAACCTTTCTAGAGGTGATTTGACAATACTAATCATGAGCTTAAATATGTTCCTACCCTCTGGTCAGGTAATTCCACTTACAGGAATTGGTACTAAAAAAATAAGACGTGCACAAATGTTTTGGTGTCGTATTGTATATAACTGCAAAGAACTGGAAGCAACCTAAATGTCCAGAAATAGAAGAATAGGTGAATAACTAATGTCACGCATACAGTAAGTATACGTATACATGAATATATGTGTTTATGATATATATGTATACGTGTGTAGATTTTTTCCTGCCTTGGCCAGATCTAATATAGATACTAAAAGTGATCATTGCTTTTGGCTTAATCAATATTTCTAGGTCTTTTCAGTGAACAGAGGAGCTAAGAAATATATGTAAATATAAACACTTTAAAAAAAATTTTTTTAAGAGCAATTGCTGTGCCCAATGTGGGTCTTGAACTCATGACTACAAGATCAAGAGCCACAAGTTCTACCAACTGAGGCAGCCAAGTGCCCCTGAAATCACTAACTTCTAATTCAAATTCAGATCTATAGGGTTTCTGCCTAACCTCTTCTCTTTTACATCTTGATTTCCTTCCTCCCATGCTGTGATTCCTGATTCTCAAGGACACTGAACATGATAGAATTAGAAGATCCTATAATTAGTATTTGCTTATCCCATGTTGTCCAGACCAGTGATATCGACACGACCACCAACCATAGGATTATCAAAAATGGTTTAAAAATGTTTCTGCTGTCCTTTTGGTCCTTAAGAAATATGCCTGTGTAAACTAGGCGATTCACAGACCTGTACCCCTGGGGATAAAAATATATGTTTATAAAAAGAATAAAAATTTAAAAAATTAAAAAAAAAAGAAATATCCCATTAGGGATATGTAGTCAGATTACTGTGTTTTAAAGTTATTCAAAATAATTTCTCTGTGTGCCACCAATTGGATACAAAATTAGTTTAAAAAATAGGAATTGGATTTTTAAAAATTCATATTTTTATAATTACATCAAATATTTACATGATTCAAAAGTCAAGTCTACAAAACAAGGTAAGCAAGTCTAGTTTCTATCCCTATCCCTTCCATTTCATTCCTTTCCCCCTTTTACAGGTAACTACTATTTTGTGATGTTAATCCTTGCATTGTTTTATCTTTAATACAAGCAAATATATACACATGTGTGTATATGTGTGTGTATATGTGTATCTATGTATGCAAATATATATTTATATCCATTCTTGCATAAATGGTAGGTTTGCTTTTCTCCCTCTTGCTATGTGCTCACAATGTATCCCAGAGATCAATCAATCCATATAAAGTATACATAAAGATCCTGAATCCAATTTTATAACTGCACAGAGATCCATTGTGTGAGTCTATCAAACTTTGTTCAACCAATCCTCTATTAATGGACATTTGGGTTGTTTCCAGTCTTTGCTCTTATAAATAGCTTCTGTTCTATGGTTAGTATTATATTTATACATACTCAAGTCTTAAATATATACAGATTTTTACTGTGTGGAACTATACAGGATGAACCTAGACCACCTTATACCAAATAACAAGGACATTATCCAAGACTAGTGGAGTCATGTTAAAAAAGTCAGGAGCTAATTTGAAGAGGCTAAATAGGAATAATTTAAGCATTAATAAGAATAATTAGATAAGATATACTGAAACATATTGAACATGTTTCAATTAATGAATTCAAATGATAACTGAAAACAACAGCAATGATAAAAGCAAAATAACAAAACACCTATTTGACCGCTATTGGCACATGCCAGAAAATCAACTCAAGGAATAATAGGACTAAAATATTATTATTTTGCAATTCTTTTTTAAAAATTTTGTTTTATTTAAATTCAATTCTATTTTGCAATTCTTAATAAACCAGTGATTCTAGATAACATAAAAGAAGAGATTATTATACATTATGCAATTATACCTTCTAATGGCAAAACACACCATTACCTATGAAGCAGTCTTGAAAAAAAAACAAAACAAAACAGGGGTTCCTGAGTGGCTCAGTGGGTTAAAGCCTCTGCCTTTGGCTCAGGTCCTGATCCCAGGGTCCTGATCCCAGGGTCCTGGGATCGAGCCCTGCATCGGGCTTTCTGCTCAGCAGGGTGTTCAGCCTGCTTCCCCTTCTCTCTCTGCCTACTTCTGATCTCTGTCTGTCAAGTAAATAAATAAAATCTTAAAAAAAAAAAAGTCCTTATCTTTTAAAGATCCAAATTGGAATATTTATGGTTAAGACCATACAATTTCTGAGGTGCCTGGGTGGCTCAGTCAGTTCAGCATTGGACTCTTGATTTTGGCTCACATCATGATATAAGGCTTGTAAGATCGAGCCCCATGTCAGGCTCTGCACTGGGCATGAGGCCTGCTTAAAATTCTCTTTCTCCCTCTGCCCAACTTTTGGAATTTTCCAACTTTTGTTGGCTCGGTGACCAAAACAAAAACAAAAACAGGGAGCCTACGTGGCTCATGGTTGGGCGTCCAACTCTTGATTTCAGCTTAGGGTCATGATCTCCTCCCTTAGCCTCCAGATGAGTGAGATTCTCACTCATCCTCCACCCCTCCCTCTCTAAAAAAAAATAAATAAATAAAACAGACGCAAACAAAAAAGATGATATAATTTTGGACATTTGCTTTAAAATAAAATGAATAGGGAAGAGAAAGAAGGTATTGATGGGTCGATGAGTACATGGGGTTCGTTATGCTTTCTAGCTACTTTTGTTTATGTTTAAAATTTTCTATAAGAAATCATTAATATGCATTTATATAAAGTGGGTATTTTGAGAGATGTGTGTATAAACATCTATTATAAAGAAATACAAAAATATTAATGGTGGTTACCTCTGGATGATAAGATTATGGATGATTTGGTGATTTATATTTTCTTTTTACTCTATTGTATGTTCTATAATTTTATTTATTTATTTATTTATTTATTTTTAAAGATTTTATTTATTTATTTGACAGAGAGAGATCACAAGTAGGCAGAGAGGCAGGCAAAGAGAGAGGAAGGGAAGCAGGCCCCCAGCCAAGCAGAGAGCCCAACGGGGGACTCGATCCCAGGACCCTGAGATCATGACCTGAGCCGAAGGCAGCGGCTTAACCCACTGAGCCACCCAGGAGCCTATAATTTTTTTTTTTTTTAAAGATTTTTTGTTTGTTTGTTTATTTGACAGACAGAGATCACAAGTAGACAGAGAGGCAGGCAGAGAGAGAGAGAGAGGGAAGCAGGCTCCCTGCTGAGCAGAGAACCCAATGTGGGACTCGATCCCAGGACCCTGAGATCATGACCTGAGCCGAAGGCAGAGGCTTAACCCACTGAGCCATCCAGGTGCCCATATATTCTATAATTTTTATACCATACATATATTCTTTATAACCAGGAAAAAGCTATTTAAAAAGAAAAATCTTTTGTTTAATAATACCATTTTCATAGTTAAACTAAAATTCACTGCTGATACAGTGAATAAAACAACTTTGTATATTTTAAATATAATAACTGGGCAAAGCAAATTTTTAATATTTAATTATATTTAGCTTTGAGTGTCTACAGATAATAGCTCATTAAAATATAACTCTAAGTTTTGAGGTTTGGAAATTCTGTCATTTGGTATAATAGGATAATCTTAAATTTATGGCTTAGGAATAAACAGCTCCTTTTTTTTTTTTTTTTTTTTTGTCCTCCTTACATAACACAAAAACAACTGATCCAGCTTGGCACCAACTTTCTCCTTCAAAGTCACCTTTGTCTGAAATCTAGCACCTCAGGTTTCAGTCAAATACCTTGCAGATGAGAAAAGGTTTCTTAACAAAAATTTCTTGGAATTTTATGACAGTGTTCATTCCTGGCGGCCTCGGGGAATCCTTTTTTCATAGGTAAGTGGATGGGAGGAACGTTTCTCTCTCCTACTTTCTAGTGAAGTAAGAACAGGCGAGAAATCTAGTGATACAGAGAGCAAGCAGTTGAAATCACTCCTTTCGTATTGCTGACCTCAATGTAGGGCCATGATAGCAGGTGCAATGAAAGAAAAAGATAGCTAATGGGTAATTTTAGCATATTAATAGTTAATATGGTGTACTGCAAGCTTTGCCATTGGATTAGGAGGAAATTAGTTCTTTGGGATCAGTAAAATAGTTTCAGACCAACTTATAAAAACAAGCATGTTTTGTTAATTACATATGGACATTTAATAATTATACCATCTGAATGATCTATAATTAGATAAGTAACCCTTCATTTATTCTGAAATAAAGATATCTAGTATTCCTTCTTCTTTTTGTTCACATGTAATTTTCTCCTAAAGAAACTACAGTCAGCTTCTTTTCAAAATATATTCGCAGAGTATCATTAGAGTAACGTTTTGTTCTAAATGTAGACTTTAAAGCAAAGTCATTGGTAGATGTGGTTATTCATTTGGAAGTGAAATTTTCTGATTTAACAAATGGCTAGGGGCTGATAATGTTGATTTGGGCCCATTTATCCATTTGAGGTTCCATGGATGATTATAGGCTTCACGTAACTTCAATCTACACTTGCAACTCTGCTCCCCACTTTGTGCTAAGTATTTTCATATATAATCTCAGTTCGCTGCCATAACCTTATGAAATAGTTATTTTGGAGATAGGTTAAATTTCTTGCTCAAGGTCACACAGTAATCAAGCGCACTGCAAATCCTGTGATACCCCTTTTCAGTGATGAACACGGGCGGTTGAGAGCGTTTATAGCTGACCTTGGTGCCTAGGATGGAGCCTTGTACTAGAAAGTGTATCAAGTCAGTTCAAAGTATGATGTTCATCAGCCTCATTGTAAAAGCAGGGTTCTCTGCCTCCCATGCACAATGGGAGATGGGCAAGAGGTGCAGCATGTTTCCTATTAGAGCAAAGATGGAACCAGTTGAGAAGGAACATCTCTCATGGAGAAACCAACTAAGAAGCATCAAGGGGAAGAGAGGGGGCGATCTGTTCTTCACAGCTGCTAAGGCAAGCCAGCTTTCTGCCTTGACATTTTAATAAACTTAAGTAAGTTCAGACATCTTTAAGCCTGGGAACCAACAGCTTTTGATGTGGTGACCAACAAACTAAAGGTCAGTCTGAGAAAGTTGATTCTTGACATATTTCCAACAAAGGTCACTTGTTTTATCCCAGTGGACTCCAAGTTAAGAATTAAAAACCTCAATGTTGGTAAATTATATGTTTGAAATACTGAGAGTTCTAATTAGACGTACAACCCAAATGCTAGGAGAGCCCACTCTATTCATTTACTCATAATTCTATGAAAAAATGTTTGTTTGGGGTGTGGTTTCTAAAAGCCATTTACCTTCAGGCTTAGTTAAAGAACAGAATGTATGAGAAAAGAATTTTCCAACTTTTATTGACTCAGCCATGCAAAGGAAAATATAAGAATTTGTGTGCTTGGTAACTCAAAATTAGTTGATCTACTAAACTTGAAATTTCAAGTCTAAATGCTAAATTCAATTATAAATTTCAAACACTATTTTTTCCAAGCATACCCTTATTCTAGCTGCTAATACTACAGATTCATTCTGATGCATATGAACTGGGCATCAAATTATTAACCACCCCTCTAAGGTTGTATTAGAAGTTACTTCTAAGAGTATTTTATTTGTGGAGACATAAATGCAGGTTACACAATACCTTGTAAGTTGCCTTGAACGAAAGGATTTTAAAAATAAATAGGAACAACAAAAATAAAACATGACTAACCCTCCTGCCATCATCAAAACAAATGTTTCCAAGGACCTGAAGCCAAGAAAAGAGAAATCCATAAACACAAAGGCCAAGATAATCAGTGAATCTACCAGGTCTCCGTAAAGGACAAAACAAAACACTAAAAACCAAACAAAACCCCAAATCCCACCCGCTTTGAAGGAATGAATCCTGAAGAACATTGACCCTTTCTGCCTCTCCACCTACTGCAGAAATCCCAGCCTGCAGCTAATTTTAAAATGATCAAATCTCCAAAAACTGGGGAGATGTATGTCTTAAAAAATGTAGTCGACTCCATTGCCTGGGTCATACCCCCATCAGGTGAAGTAGTAATTATTGAGGGAAGGGTAATCCACTTCATTCATTTTAATAACCAATTCTTTCTCAGATTTGCCACAGAGCCAACTCAACTTAATTATTAAAGCACAATAATATTGGATTGAACTATTTTTCAATCCAAGAATTTTTATTATAGAGAAAAGGCTTGGAAAATTTAAGCAATTATGTGCTTCATTTCTCCTTTTCTGTAACTCCATTCTTGCTTATTTGTGAGGTATTGAATTTAACTTGCTTCATTCTTAACGTTTTACATCCTGTCATCTTCTTTTAAAAAATTTAAACTTGATTTAAAAAAAGCTGTGGGCTAAGTGTTGGTGGCTAGATCCTATGAGTAACCAATCATAGTCCCTAGAGTTCAGAGTGCTGACCTGAAGAACAGCAAGCCAAATTGTGGCCGCCCTGAAAAACTCTGTGCACACAACTAACGCATATTCTAGAGTTTACCACACCGCTCCCGAAACACTTCTGTGGATACCCAACCCACAGGACCTCTCCTTATACCCAGACACACAGCACTTCTTTTCATTTGGATGCAATATGGCTAAAAGGCAAGGTCACTTGAAAGGCAACTGAACTTGGAGTCAGACTCCAGGTGAGTTCCAGCTCTTTAGGGAACCAGTTAAAGGTAATTTATCTCAGTGGGTAAGTGTGTGCCTGAGAAAGCCAGAATGTGGAGATGCAAATCCTCGTTTTCCACTTTCTAGCTATATGACTCTGGGCACGTCATTTAAATCTTATGCCCAGTTTTCCCATTTCTAAAATTGCCGTGATATCAATAAGAGCCTCAGAGAGTAGTTGTAAGGATTAAATGTCTTAGCAGGGCTGGGGTGCCTGGGTGGCACAATTGGTTAAGCATCCCACTCTTGGCTTTTGGCTCAGGTCGTAATCTCAGGGTCCTGAGATGAGTCTCACGTCAGGCTCTGCGCTCAGCCTGGAGTCTGCTTCAGATTCACTCTTTCCTTCTGCCCCTCCCCTCTACACACTCTCTCTCTAAAATAAATAAGTAAATCTTTTTTTTTAAAAAATGTCTTAAAGCAGAGCTTAAAGCAGAGCTTAAGCATGCACTAAATGCCAGCAATTATTCTTCCCAGCTGCATGACCTTGGGGGAAGTCACCTAACCTCTATGAAACTTTATTTCATCTTCTGTACAAAAAAGGATTGTGGACCTCACGTGGACTTTATGAAGACCAAATAAGCTTATATAAGTACGTGGCAGTTATTTTTTGAAATGTGAACAAGTATCAGGCAACTTTTTCAACCAAGCAGAATTAGTGCTGTGCTTCTGTAATACTTGAAAAACACACATACACATGCATATTCCTGCGACAGCACTTGTCACATTGTATTGTAAGAATTTGCTTACCTGTCCATCTCCCCCACTAACAGTACATCCTCTGATTCACCTCTGGACCCTCAGCATGTTGGTCACACCTAGCATAGGACACGCACTTGATAAATATTTGTTGGAATGAATATTGTCCAAACTGTGCAGGAATTCTCAAGGCCTTTGCTAGAAAATGACGGATTACCACTTTCTGACAAGTGTCCTCAATAGACCACCCAGAAATTCTCTTGTTCCTCACCGGCACAATATATTGAGATTTTTGTCATTTCCAATGCAGCCAATTTGTGTGCTTACACTCATTTTTTTTTTCTTAAAAAAATTATTATTGAGCACCTATTATGTGCCAGGTCCTATACTGGGCTCCATATGGTGAACCACAAGTGGCAAATGCCCAGAAGAATTTAGTCCCTTCATACTATATTTGAAAGAAACTCTTTATTAGAAAATCATTTACTACTGGAGATAATAAGCTCCCTGGTTTGGTTACTTCCTTAGAGTGATAGAACATCAGGGTGGGAAAGAATGGTTTTCTAGAAGTGGGAATCCTTTATAAAATAATAATTAAGGTCAGAGATGTGACTGCTTAAGTTCAAGTCCTTGCTCTGCTTTGTACAAGGTATAAGACCTTGGGCAAGTTGCTTAACCCCTCTGAGCTTCACTCTTCTCATCTGTAAGTTGGAATTAGTAGGACTGATTTGAGTATTAAACGTACCAATCCACGTTAATCATGTTTGATGGTTAACCTGCCCTATAGCAGGCATTCTCTATGTGTTTGCTCCTGTGATGAATCTGGTCCTTCACCCCAGCGTTTGAACTCCCATCACATATATACCCAACAAATGGGGCAGGAATGCCTGGATTCTGCTTCAGTACCATCAGGATCAGGGAACTTACTATGAACAGTTATCTACTTGACTGATGGGCAAGGCTAATTAATTGTTGGGTTGAAATACACACACTTACGTCTTCCATTCAGGGGTTCTCCATCTGTCATTTGGGATTACTCAGAAGAAATCTCATCTCTCCTCTGCAGGATAGCCCCTCTAACTTTGGAAGGTAGCTACATATGCTAGCCATCATCTCCATCCTCACATACCCACACACAATCTTAAATTCTGGAATCATTTTTATATGACACTATTTACCAGATCCCTCATCCTTTTTTATACTCCTTCAAGAATATTTTGTTTATCAATGTCTTTCTTACAGGTTGAAGATCAGGATTTGTAACACAGAACAAATGTGGCCTGATCACAAGTGAGTACTAGAGAACTACTTCCCCACCTGAACACTGTATTTCTATTAATATAGCAAAAGATTGATTTTTTTTTGAAGTACATCACACTGTGTTGACTCATCATCTACTAACAATCTACAGGAGACTTAAATCTTCCTACATGAGCAACTGTAAGACATCTCGCCCCCAATTTCTACTTATACAATTGAATTTTGAATCTTTGGGTACTTGACACTTGTCACTATTAAACTTTATATTGTTAGATGTGATTCATTATTACATTTTGTCAGGATTCCGTCAGGGGGCAGGGGAAGATCCTGACAGTATCATCCAGCTCATATGTTTTCCTTTCCAGTTGGTGTGTCATCTATCAATTTATCACAGCATCAATGTTATTATCTTAGTCATCAATAAAAGTGTTAAGGGGGATGGGGCTGCAAACCAGATCTGCATTAGATCCCTAGAGACCTAGGTGTACATCACCCTCTTAAGAAATTTTTAAAAAATACCTCACTCATTTAATCAGCAAATATTTATTGAGTGTCTATCATGTATCAGTTACTATTCCCTATGCTGATTATAAATTGGGGAATAAAAAAAAATCCCTGCCCTTAGCAAGCTGACATTCTAATAGAGGAGAGAGAGAATAAATTTTAAAAAATAAATAATACTAAGGTCTTCTAATGAAAAGCTAAAGCAGATACGGGGCTAAGGAAGATTGACAGCAGGATGGGATAGGGGGTGGTCCATATACAGTATGGCTAATGCAGAATTGTTTTTGAAGTTTAATTTCATTGCTCATGTCCTATATTCTTAGAGTGCATCAGGACCAAAAAGTGTCCTGAAGTGGGCAGCAAGTTCATTTTCCGAAGTCCACTTTCTTTTATGTGGACTCACATTAAGAAAAAATTGGTAGAATGATATGATATTGAATGATTAAATGATTACGTGATATTGATATTATATTGAATGATTAAATGATTAAGAAAAAATTGGTAGAATGATACTTTTTTTTGAAGAATATATTTGAACAAAAAAGAATATATTTGATAGGACATAATTCCTCAAGAAACTTCACAACATTTCTTCATATGCATCGGATAGTCAAACTTTGTGAGGCCATCAAGACTAGAACCAAAACCAGTCACACCTCTTGATGAAGACTCCAGAGAGGAGAATTGAAGAATTGAAAAACAGAGAAGCTAACACTTACCTTATTCCAATTCCCATCTTCTCAAATATGGAGTGGGTTATGAATCCAGTAATTTATGAAAATTCAGGAGGATGGGATGCTCGGGTGATTCCGAAATATGGCTTAGAGAATCTGGATACTGAATTCTGGAAAAGAAGCCCACCAGGGACAGATGTAAAATCTACCTCTATTAACTGCTCTCTGCTCAGGGTTCTGATGTTGATAAATTCTTCTAAAGAGTTTTAGATAATCTTCAATTCCTTGTGATATTAGAGGGGTTCGATAAGTCCCAGATAATTGCATCTTCTGATTCAAAATTTGTATTCTCACAATGATAGTTTTAACATTTATATTCCCTCATTCATTGAGCATTTATTTTGTACCAATGACTGTGTTGGTACTAGGAATACAAAGATGAATAGGATAAATATGGTCCCTGCTTCCAGGGGCCTTAGTGTAGAGCATATAGTAGAAGGCAAGCTAGAAATAGGAAAGGAATCTCTGATAAAGAGCCGTACCAAGAGCTCTAGCAGGGTCACCCAACCCAGACTTTGAGAGAATTGAAAGTTAGAGACTTGTATGTGGGGACTTAAAGGTATGAAGGACTTGGTTTTAAAAAAAGAAATGGACAGGGTGCCTGGGTAGCTCAGTCAGTTAAGTATCTGCCTTAGGCTTGGGTCATGCTCCCAGGGTCCTGGGATCAAGCCCCATGTTGGGCTCCCTGCTTGGTGGGGAGCCTGTTTCTCCCTCTCCCTCTGTGCTTCTTGCTCCACTAATGCACTCTCTCTCTCTCTCTTTTCTCTCTCTCTGTCTCAAACCAATAAATAAAATCTTAAAAAATAAAAAGAAATGGGGCAAGTCTGTTTCAGGTGGAGGGTATGGCGGATGCATATTTGGGACGTCACAGAAATGACTGTACTTGCTGGGCGTCTGAGCACTGAACGTGAGCATAGCTGAGACAGAGCGGTCAGAGATGGGATTGGAATGGTAAGTGGGCCCAAATTATTCAGAATCATACAAGCTATGTCACAGAGGAGATGGTTTCTAAGATGTGTGATCATTTGAATGTTTGAGTTTTGACGGGCAAAAGTCAAGACTGCTGCTCAGATGTTCGGCTTGACAACCGGGGTAGACAGCTTGACCACCTGGGTAGACAGTGGTGTCAGTCACTAGGACAGCAAAATGGAAACACAAAACAGAGGAGCTGTGGAGAAGCATCCAGTTCAGACCAGGTCATGTTTGGGTGTGTGATGCCTGGAGAACACTGGCCGTGTAGCAGCTGGTAGTTTGGTCTAGAAGTCTGAGGATTCAGGTGTAGGAATCGTCAGTGCATGAAAGGCAACGATAGAATCCACACTGATGAATGAGATACCCTGAGTGAGCATCGGGGAAAAGAAAAGGCTCAAGAGAGCCCAAGAGGAAAACCAACCCTAAGAGATGGGCAAAGTTTCCTTAAAAAAAAAAAAAGAGTATGACGGTGCAATCAGAGGGAGACAAAGGAAACAAGAATGTGAGGTATCACAGAAGACAAAGGAAAAGCACGGTTCAACAAGTAGGTTGTGGTCAACAAAGGCAAATGTTGTCAAAAGATCAAGAAAAAGGCTGAGAAGCAGTCATGGGGTGAGGACTGAGGAGATGCCTGAGTGGGTAGGCAAGAAAGGCCAGTGGAGGCAGAAGCCAGGTCATATGAATTAAGGAACAAACACAGCCAGTGAACAACATCTACACAGCTATTTCAGAAAGTTTGCCTTACAAATGGAAGATATAATCTCTTGATTTTCTTCCCCAAGGGAAGAAAAGAGGGCTGCCATGAAGGCTTCCTCACCACCTATAGTCACCTGTAGCTCAACTCCTACCTAGCAGCACTCTTGCTTACAGGCGTGCCCTGTGTGAGGGCCCTTGGTTCCATCACCAGTGCTGGATGTGGCTAAAACTGTAGAGTAAACTCAATCTGCCTTCTCTGCTCTGCACCCAGCTCTTCCTCAGCACCTGATCCTTCTCAAGACCTTGAGGGCCCGCACAGTCTTTCTGGACCTCAGGCCCACTGTGGTGTTTGATGTAACCTGGACTCCCTGAGCTGCCCACCACAAGTAAAAATCTGGTCCAAAACAGTTGTCACGTGATCATTATCATTCATTTCTTGCCAGAGTTTATGTATTGGGGCCAGCTAGAAGGAGAAGAGAGAAATTTGGTCACCTTGGAGTCTAGAGAAGGCAGCTGGCCCCACAGCTGGCCAGACCGCCATCTAAGCAGGGGGCCTCTCTGAGAACAAAAACCAGAAGCCAAAATACATGGGTCAGGTGGAAGACAGATGAGCACCGCTGTCAACAATGCTGAAGGTTGGTACTAGGGAGGGAAGGTGAGCCAATACATAATGGAGAAACAATGTAAGGGGTTTGGATATGAGGGGAGGAGTGGGGCGGGTGGAGGGAGTTGTCCAACAGAAAGGATGAAGAATTGGAAATGGGCTGAAGTCCTTGCTCAGACACACACACAGAAGTCAGGCACAGTTATGCTGGACAGTGAGTCCGTCCCATTGGCTTTGTTATCCCGAATCTTCCCACTGTGTACTTTCAGTCCTTCGTGATGTAAACTCAAGTTCCCAACATGCACAAGTTCCCAAATCTTATTTCCACAACCCTTCTTCTGCAATAATGCTGTTTTGCAAGAGGAAGCTAGACAAGCTCTGGCCTAGGGGGGTGTGAATGGGGAACACAGAGGCATTGGCAGCAACTAACCTGTAAAGTTGTAGTGAATAGGCATCCCTGAGCCTAAGAACCAGGGGAAGAAGGAAAGGCCTGCTAAGGTTCATTTAGGCCCTAAATCAATAACAAAACTAGCTTGATGGCTTGATTAGTTGAAACAATGTTGCCAAACTGTAATCATTCCAGGACGTCCATATTCTCAAAAATATCTCTGAACAGAAAGCCTTCACTGTCGTCAGTTTGTGATTACAGCACAGAGAGGTGATAAAAACAGTGATGAACATCACAGACAAATACAATATTTTTGCCTTGTGTGCAGACTGGCTACACTGAGTTTTCAGCTAAAGATTTTTTTTTTTCATTTCACTTCAGTCAATAATCATTTACCCACCCGATACTGCTTTAAAGCCGAGTCGTCATCTAATTCTCATTTAAAGAGATTGAAAAGGAAAAACTAAATAATAATAATACCTCATTTGTGTATAGTGTATGTCTTTCAGGGAAGACATCATAACCCATTTTATACTATCTAATTTACAGTAACAACACTTTTATAATGTAAATACTAGTAAGGGCTATTATCGTTTAACAAAGTATGCATGAGAGAAACCAACTCATGTTGGGATAAAATGGCCAGTTCAATGTAACACATGGCTTCCATTTTAGAGGTATAACAGCTGAAGCCTTCCTTTCTCCTTCCTTCCTTCCACAAGGAAGTTCTGCTTTAGATAAACAGTTTATTAAGGTGTACATTGCCCTTACATTTTAAGATGAAAAATATCTTGCTTAAAAGAAACAACAAAGACCAAAATGTTCATGTGTCCTACAGATCAACTCTCTGTCTCAAATCAAGATCAAAAACAATCAATTTCACTACACAACTCTGCTTTCAATCAGCACAGTTCTCACCAACCTGTGCTAGACATATTACTAGTCGATTGTAATATCTCTTCTTCATACACATTATGTTGTGATCATCTTGTCATCTCAGCAGGATTTCAAAAGGACCCTTACCTGCCCAAATTATGCTTCTATGTAAAGCCAATGGCACTTCTATGTGTTTATTAGCTTCTTTTGGGGGGATAACATTTTTTCTGATCTTGTCATGTATTCATTCTTTCATTCATTCATTAATGCTGTCAAGCATTCATACATCCATTCAAAACAGCGAGTGGTGCCCCAAATGTACAGGCACTATTCTAGACGCAAAGAATAAAAATAGGAAGAAGGCCACATCACTGACTTCAAGGAACTCAGCCCAGTGAGGGTAAACAGCCAGAGAAGTAAACAACCGTAGTTCTATGTGGTGGGTATGGACATGGAATGACACATGAAAATGGTTTGAGGAGCATGGAGAGGGGTTTGTGTCTGAGAGGATGAGGAAGGCCTCCTTGAGAAGGTGGTCCTAGATCTCGGCATGCCAGGAAAAAGGGATTCGGGTATTCCATGTAGAGGACACAGCATGGGCAAAGGTATGGACAGGAAAATAGGAGCACCCTATGCATTTGGGGAACTGTGGGAAACACGATATGACAGGAGGTTCATCGATTATTCTATGGTGGGTTCTATTTCACAATCCAAGCTGTGGACTTCTCCACAGATGATTCTGTAAAGGGAAATCTAGGGTCCTAAGGTTATTTGTCCTCAGTCATGGAAGTAAAAAGACATTCTACATGGGATCGATACCAAAGTGTCCTTTAAGACTCTGACCACTTAAGGAACGTCACAGAATCAAAGCTTGGGTCTAGTCTACCCAAAGTCTGTATTCTCTTTGTTTCATTACTATTATATTCCAGGGGGTGGCAGGTAAGAACAGCTTCCCTCTTCCTCAACTTAGGTGATCACTTAGCCCATCTCCATTATTATTTGAGTATAAAAATTTATATAGAAATATTCCCCCAAACAGCATTTTCAATGCACTATGTTGGATGGGTCAGGTTTTTCCTGCTCACCTCTTTCTCATCATTCAGACGTGGTACAGCCCAGCCTCCAAAGGAATGGGAGCTGGGCTTACAGGCTTCTTACGGCAACCCCACACATTAGCAAGAGGTGTTTGGAAAGAGTCTCCGAATATGTTGCACATAAGTGCCTGCAGGGACTGCTCTTCCCTGGAGCCTCTGAGACGTCCTGCACGAAGGACGTCTTCATGAACTGGGTCAGCAGTTGGTAAAAAGGGATCACTACAGAACTCACATGGAACCTTCCCTGGAATGAATATGCTGCTTGCTTCCTCTTACTCTAAATTCCCTTGTCACTTAAGAAAAGCTTTGCATCATGCAATTGCATCCTTGTTTCTATTTGGAAATTTTTCAGAGACTGAGAGTTCAAAATAACTCTATCTATTTTGGTTCCTGACCGATTATGGAATCCTCTCTAAGACATCATTTCTTCATTCATCCAATACTTTACCCATTCAACAAACATCTACTTCCTCATTTCTATCTCTTGAAGCCAGTTCAGTCTGTTCCCCATTACTTCACTGAAAACACACATGAGAGGGTCACAGTGACTTCTAGGTTGTCCTATCTGAGTGTTCAGTGACCATCCTCACCTTACTGTGCTCTCAGCAGCTTCTTGGCACAGATGTTCACTCCCTTCTGCCCGAAACATTTTCTTTACTTGACGTCCATCTTATCACACTGACTTTCCTCCTACCTCATCCTGTGTTCCTTCTCAATCTCTTTTGCTGGGTCCTTCCTGATTTCTGAATGCTGGAAGCTCTCCTGGGCTTACTTCTCTACAATTACCCATCCAGTCCATCACTTTATTTTATGTATTTATTTGTATTTTTTTAATTAAGATTTTTTATTTATATATTTGGCAGACAGAGAGATAGCGAGAGAGGGAACACAAGCATGGGGAGTGGGAGAGGAAGAAGCGGGCTCCCCGCTGACCAGGGAGTCTGATGCGGGGCTCGATCCCAGAACCCTGGGATCATGACCTGAGCCAAAGGCAGATGCTTAACAACTGGGCCATCCAGGTGCCCCTATTTATTTATTTTAAAAGATTTTTATTTTTAAGTCATCTCCACCCAGTGCGGGGCTTAAACTCACAACCCCAAGATCAAGAGCTCTACCAAGTGAGCCCGCCAGGCCTCCCTAGTTAATTGCTTTAAATACCATATCTCTTGCCCTGATGTCTGACTTGTAATATAAAAGGGATTTATTTATTTATTTTTTCCTAGAGATGCTGAAGTTTGGGTTGGGCACTGAAGGAGGAGATGGGTTGGCCAAATGTAGAGGAATGGCCTTTTCCCAATGGGAACAGGAAGAAAAAAGGCACAAAGCTGTGAAAAGGCAAACTGTATTCAGAAAGAAGAAGCAAGTCTGGTGTGAGCTGAAAATGACTATGACAAGGTGGGTTGTAGCCTTATCATGAAGAAGTTTGATTTAGGTGGGGAATTTGGATTTGATACTAAAGACGATAGGTAATTACCAGAGGCTCTTAAATAGGGCAGAGATGTGGTCATTCACATTAAAAAATAATAATAATAAAACTTTAGTTGGCAAAAGGAAGACTGTGTTAGAATAAGGGGAGATGGGAGTCTAGAAAGCCAATTAGAAGGCCCCTGTAATAGCCTAAGGAAGGGATTAAGGTCTGAATCACCATAGCAGCAGTGGGATGAAAAGTAGTGACAAATCCAAGGGAGATTTAGAAGTAGTATTGAGGACATGGTTATTGATTAGATAGGAGTTTGGGAGCAGGGGAGAGAGGCCAAGGTTGATGTGTAGTGACATTAAGTTAAATGGGGGAAAGAGAGCACGTGTGGTGGGGAGCATGTGTGGTGGGGATGATGGGTGACATTAAGTCTGCAGTGATTTTAAGATACCAGTGGCGAATGACACAGGTCTGCAGATCAGGAAAGAGGTTTGGACTGAGTGTGTAGGCTCAGAAGTCAGTGTTCAATGGTAGTTAAGTCCTCCGAATGGAAGGGATGTCCTGGGGAGAGAAAACGGGAAGAAGAGTGATGACAGAAAAAGCGTCTGGGCAGTTGTCAGGGGAGGAGGCTGAGGAGGAACAGAAAGGTAGCATGACAATGGGCCAGAGGAGCTCCATAAGGAAAGGGAGAAGAACCCTTCCAGCAGGAAATGGCCCAGTTCTCTCTGCATTGGAAGGAGTGAGAGGGTTATGTTTGGTGATTAGATCTGTTGAGCACATACTCTGGAGAGTTAAAAGTCAGGTTGGCATGGACAGAGCAAAGTCTCCCCTTTCAAGTGGGACTGGGAGGCAAGCGGGGAATGGCTGGGAAAGAGGTGGAATGGTGCGAGGTGTAGGAATTTCTTTTTATGGGAATGGGAGTCTCTGTTAACAACAGGATGCCAGCTAGCTTCTGCTCACATGTCACTACCCTACAAGACAAACTCGTTGAGTTTTTGAGTAGCAATCAAACATTCAGTTTGGTTCAATACATATATGCAGAATGCCTGCTATGTCTAAATGCAGTGCTGGGCATTTAATGCCTACAAAGATATGCAGGGTATGGTCATGTTTTGATTTTTCATTAACTGGCCCAAATCTGCCTCCTTCCAATGACAGCTCCCTGTCCGCTGGAGTCACACACAATGTAAGAAGAATTTCTTCCATACAGCTGCACTTCAGCTAACTGAGGGTGGTTTTCAGCTACCTCCTGGGTCTTCTCATTGAACTTTTGTGACATAATCCAATCTTTACGTGTGTGTACTTGCATACATATATTTTGTTACCAACTGGCTGGTCTCCTCTGGACATCCATTGCTGTCTGTGGCACTCAGAATTAATCTCAATTTTCCTTATCTGATATAAGCAATGTACAAACCAGATAGAACCTTCTTGCCCCTCTCCAGGACATGGTTTTTCTGTTAATGCCATCTGAGACTATAGGCGTATTCTGACAGTCCCAATACTTACTCACGGTACTTCACAATCAACCCAAATCCTGAGATCTTTTGCACCTAAAATAGGTCTCCCAATTCTTATTTATACAATTGACTTCTTAAATCCAATTGCAGAAGTTTATTTTTTCCCCCACTAAATATTGTATTTGTACATTTGGTTTTTATTAGCCAATTGTAAAAAGAGCAAGGACTTAGGAGTCAAGCAGATGTAAATTAGAATTCTGGTTTTGCTACATAGCTCAGTGACCTTGGTCGTGTCATGATCTCTCTGTTTCAACTTATCAGTGAAACAGGGATAATCATAACTACATTGCAAAGTGGTTCTGTGGTTTCAAGGAGGGTAGCACATTCCAATGAATCACATGGAGTCAATAAATGTTGGTTTTCTTGCCTTCTTTCTCTTTCATTTTCTCAGCTTTGTTTTCTTAGCAGAAGTATGCCTTTTAAGTTGTAATTCAAGATTAACAAATCTTCCTTTCAAAAGAAAAAAATAAATTGAGCAGAATATGAGCCAAGGGCCCCAAAATATTAAGTATAATAGTGAAGCACGAGGGCTCTGAAACCAGAATTTCTGTGACCGAAACCCAGCTCCACAACTTACTTGTCATCTAATCAGAAGTACATTTATGAAACATCCTGAGCCTTGGTTTCCTCATCTGTAAAATGGGGATGATAGCTGTACTTGTGTTTCTGGGTGTTGGAGAAGATGAACTGAGATCATAGATGCAAAGTATGTTTGCATAGACCGTTGCACATATTACGTGGTAGATTTATTACGACCACTTAGAAACCTCCAGGTAAATAATGTATCAAATATTTAAAACTTTTAAATGAAATGACTATGTTATATGGTTTGGATAAGTTAGGGTTTCTGATACATAATGCCAAATTGCTGTCTAGAATGCTTGAACCAGTTTCCATGCCCAATATTGTATGGTGGTGCTTATTTCCCTGTATCTTTAGCCAGGCAAGATATCATTTTAAAGTTCCTGATAATTTGCTAGGCACAAATCTTTGTGCCTAGCCACTGTTTTTTACCTAGCAAAACCAGGTAAAATCAGATTTTACCCTGATCTGCATCTCTCTAATTACTAGTGAGATTGGATTGCTTTCATTTTAATTGACCAATTGAGTTCCTTTTTCCCCCCCGGCCTTCTCATGTTCTTTACCCATTCTTTTGAGATGTATTCTTCTTATATGTTTGTAAGAGGTCTATATATATTAAGGACCCTACTCTTTGCCATATATATATATATATATATATATATATATATATATATATATAATATAATTGCAAAAGTTCTAGAATCATTTATCTGTGGTACTGTTTTTATCTACATAAATTAAAAAGATTTAAGTAGTCAAATCTATAAATGTTTTTCTTTTATAAACCATAAGCCTTTACTTCTTTTCTCATTAGGACCTTTATAAAGGTCAAGAAGTGCTTGGGGCACCTGGGTGGTTCAGTCAGTTAAGCCTCTGCCTTCAGCTCAGGTCATGATCCCAGGGTCCTGGGATTGAGTCCTACATTGGGCTCTCTGCTCAGTGGAGAGACTGTTTCTCCCTCTCCCCCTGCCCTTTCCCACACTCATGTATTCTCTCTCTTGCTCTATCTCAAATAAATAAATAAAATCTTAAAAAAAAAAAAAAAAGAAGTGCTTACACCACTTTCATCAACACGTATCACTTCTCTTGTATGGGCCATTTTCCACATTTAACTCTTTAACCCATCTGGAATGTATTCCATTGCTTCTGAGCCATGTTATTCATTCTTTTGAATCAAACGGAATCTTTGCTTTCGAGAAACAGAAAATTGAACTCAAATTGGTTTAAACAAAAAATATTATTTATTGGCTCCCATAAGTGAAAAGTTCAAAGGCTTCAAGGTCATGTTTCCCAGGTGACTCACACAATGTAGAGAGTACATGGAGGTTTCCTTTTCATTTATTTGCTTTAATCCCTGGTGATAGATAGCTCCACTCTTCTTCTTTTTTTTTTTTTTTAATTTATTTATTTGACAGACAGAGATCACAAATAGGCAGAGAAGCAGGCAGAGAGAGAGGAGGAAGCAGGCTCCCCGCTGAGCAGAGAGCCTAATGTAGGACTCGATCCCAGGACCCTGGGATCATGACCTGAGGACCTGAGGATCATGACCAGAGGCTTTAACCCACTGATCCACCCAGGCACCCCAGATAGCTCCACTCTTAATAGACTCTCCTTGTGGTCCCAAGATAGCAGCCAAGAGTTCCCAGGGATAAAATCTCCACATTTACCTCCTGAAGCAAATTACCTTTGTTGTGCCATTTCTAGCAGAAGTCCTGACATTCTCTTTCATTGGACTGACTTAGGTCACCTGCTCCTACCTGAAGCAGTCACTTGGGCAAATTATTCATCGATTGGCTTAGGATGGAATACACGCCCTACCTCCTGGATATAGAGGTGGAGTCAGCTTTCCCAGGACTACATGGATGTCCCAAAGGAATCAGCAGCTGGGAAAGGGGGAAGCATTTAAGAAGACAAGGTAAGGAATATATTTTTGAGTATCAAGATTATTGTTTTTTAGTAGAAAATGAGAAATTCCTTGCCATTTAAAAACTGACGTGTTTTATCACTATTAACATGGTAGAAACTAAGAGTTAAAACTCATGAAAAGACATTGTCCCTTCCCCAGGAGCTAAACTCTTTACATTCAAGCTACATAGGGACCGTCTGGATTCTTCATGGTTTCTAAAGGTCTAATCATATGTGGTTGGAAAAATTTCCTGCATGGCAGAATGATCTATAGGTTCTACAAAATTCTTCTTTAATATGGGTTCTAGAGACCCAGTAGAAATAGATCATATCCCCAACTCTTCCCCTGAATTTATTCTGCTAAAATCACTGGGTTTTTTTGCTGCATTGTTTTCTGGTTATGTATTTAAGCCATTCTTCGTCTTTTTTTCTTTTCTCTTCTTTCTTTTCTTTTCTCTCTTTTTTTCTTTTCCTTTATTTCTTTTTAACTCAGGGAGTTACTTCTATCAATTTGCAGTGTCTTTTCCTGGTCTGTGAGCACAGATCTCTATGTTAACGTAAACACCTTTTAAGTTGGATACTGGAGCACGGGAGCCTTAAGTTGATGACCACGGTGATTCAGAAGCAGTGAGACACAGGCATGTCCACATACTATAAGCTGGTCATGGTTCAAGATGCCCTGTCCAGAGCAAACCATCATCTATCAGGCCCTATGAATGGGATTAGTGGTCTTACAAGGAAAGACACAAAAGAGATGATCTCTCTATACATGTAGGTACACAAGAAGGTGATTATCAGTAAACTAGGGAATGAATGGCCTCTCATCAGATACCAGATCTGCTGGTGCCTTAATCTTGGATTTCTTGGCCTCCAGAACTGTGAGAAATAAATCTTTTTAGTCACCCAGTCTATGGTATTTTTTATGGCAGCTCAAGCTAAGACATCATTCCTTTCCTCTCTTGTGATGTGCCCGTCTGGGGACTTAGTTTCTGTGGGCCAGCAGTGTCTCTTTCTTCCTTCTTAGAGGTTCTGACCAATTTTCTTATCTTGTCTCATTCCTATCTCTAATATTTTTGACTCTTCTATTCTTCATTAGTGCTTATCAGCCTTTCTCTGCTCCCTTCCATGGGGCAACATACTTCTGAATGTAGCCTCTAAACCACTTTCTGGTCTTTCCTACCTTTCGTAGCCACTGGCCTTCCAGGACACAAAGTGGACCCCTCATCTGCTGAGTGTGAGTGATACCAGCCGAGCTAAGTCAATACAATGCTATTAAAAAAATTCTATTCCAGGGGGACTTGGGTGGCTCAGTCAGTTAGGCATCGGACTCTTGATTTCAGGTCATGATCTCACGGTTGTGCAGACTCTTGATTTCAGGTCATGATCTCACAGTTGTGGGATCAAGCCCCACGTTGGGCTCCCCACTCAGTGGGTAGTCTGCCTGAGGTTCTCTCCCTCTCCCTGAACCCTGCCTGCTGCTTACACATGTGCTCTGTCTCCAAAATAAATAAATTAAAAAAAAATAAAAATTCTATTCTAAGAGCAATTTATTGTATCATGCACCACCATTTAGTTACTGTTTTTAGAGCCCTCCCCCCAAATACTACCACATTAAACACATACATCGAAGATACATCCTGATTCTGGAAATATTAAAAATGTGAAGAGGGGGAGTTTGTACCTTGTAATCAGGAAGTACTGTAGTGGAATGATGGTGTTTCTTAGCTATGCATATTAGATGGTCTGCCCCATTCAGCAGTACTACCCTGTCTTCATTACCATTCTGACGATAAACATAAGCAAAAAACAAACAAAAACCCATTCATTGTCCTCAGTACTTTTTGCAGACTCCAGTTGTCTCCAGACATTAGCCCTCTTGCATTATTTTCACAGGCCTGAGCCCTTCCTTTGAACAAGGCCTGACGTCTGCCTTCTGTACGTGTCCTTTAAATGAATGAGTTTATCAGAATATTTCTTAAGCAGCCACATTATGTATTTATGTATTTATTGAGAGGAAGCAGGGGGAGGGAGCAGGAGGAGGGGCAGTGGGAGAGAGAGAATCCTGAGCAGAACCTGAGCTGAGCACAGAGCCCAACACAGGGCTCAATCTCACAACACTGAGACCGTGATCAGAGCTATAAATAAGAGTCAGGCACTTGACTGAGCCACCCAGGTGCCCTGGTTTTATAAAAATTTAACTTTCGAGTCATTGTATTCCTCTTTTGCATTCTTTCTTAGTTCCTGGCCAGACAGAACCTCATGTCCATCTCTTCACTTAACTTGCTCAAGTCTTCTTTGTGTCGAGTTAGCAAGTGCGGAATTGCCTTCTCAGGCTATTACAAGTTCAAGGATGCCATGGTCACTTATTTTAAGTTGCGTGTCACTTTCACTTCACCAACACATTCTTCTTAGCTGGTAAGAATTCAGCATAGAATAGTACCTCTTCAATAAGCGATTAGTTTAGATTTAAGTCGTGCGAACTTTATTTGATGCTCTTTTCAGCAGAACGAGCTTGTCCATGGATGTTGAAGTTCTTTGTTACCCCTGTATCATGACCCCATGCCAATAATTCTGTCATTTGTATTGGGAAAGCATTATTAATGTTGCCATAACAGGATCAGAAGGCTTGACACACGGCTAGTGGAGAGAGAGCATAAGCCAAGACAGGGGTGAGGAGTACTCCCCGGGGCGTGGGCTGTGAATGTAGAAGCTGGCTTGGATTAGGGCAGCTAGGCTCTTCAAGGGTGGTGTCTCTTACCAAGGTAAAGTTCAAGAAGCTATTAATACCAGACAGTCCAGCATGAAGGGTGAGGCCAATGTGTACCATAGGGAGGTCAGGGAGCGAGACCTATGTAGGTGGAACTCTGTAGACAATCCAGCCTCTGGTCACTAAGGAAGGCAAAGACAACTGGCCCAGCTGCTGTACTGTATGCTCCTGTGACAAGGTCACTTCTGCTTTCATTTTCACCCAAATCTTCTCTACTAGGCATTAACCCTCAGGTCTTGTGGGTTTCTATTTGTGTTTATAAGTTCTTAACTCACAAGGCTCCTCTGCTTTGCCTTTGATTGTGTGCTTCTTTTGAACAAATGATAGAGTTTCATATTGGCATGATACAATGCAGCTAGCATTTACTGAGGATTTACCGTGTACCAGATACTACACTAGCTGATTTACCTTACACTAGCTTATTTAGTGGCCACAGCATCCTTGAGAGGTAGGAATTATTGTCCCCATCTTAAAAAGAGGAAACTGAGGCTTATATGGTTTATGTAATCAGCCCAAGGTCACACATCTGGGACACATAAGAGCTTAGATTTTGTCTAACAATCTATGTGTTGCTAAAGTGACTACACTGACTTCATTTACACTGTGATTCATCCAAACAAGCCTTATTGACACCTATCAGCCACTAGATTTTTCATCTAAGTATCTACCTACTTATCCATCTATCTTCTACTTTTATCTCAAATTCTGTAACACTATTCAGTACTGCACTATGTAAGAAGCCAATTACTGATAAATACTTACTGGATGAATTAATGCAGTTTAAAAATGTGATTAGAATTACTATGTCCCCCCCACCCCGCCCAAAAAAGAATTACTATGCCCTTTTGGTTTGGGTATTTATAGTCGACTAGTAAGAATTCTTCAGTTTGCTTTATAAAAATACTACATCCATGCACATTTATTCACTACAAGGAAGAGAAGGAGCAAAGTCTTAAATCAATACTGAACTAAGAAGACATATGTCATTCCCAAATAAGTCAGGTGAAGGCAAATGTGTTTATATGTTCAAATACATTTGAGTAGTTAAAATAAAGGGGTATCCATAAAACAGATTATTTTCTTCCAAAGTCTGAACCTGAAAAATCTTTCTCATGACATGGTCTTCATTTTTGTCTAAATCAGAGGTTGTCAAACCACTGCCCATAAGCCAAATCCAGCACACCCCTTGTTTTTGTATGGTCTGTGAGTTAAGAATGGTTTTCACATTTTTAAGTAGCTGAGTAAGATTTTATTTTAAAAAATGATACTTTGCAACATGTGAAAATTATATGAAATTCAAACCTTGGGATCCATAAATAAAGTTTAATTGACACCCAGCCGTGCTCATTCATTTACGTATTATCTATGGTGGCTTTCACACTACAATGGTAGGGTTGAGTAGTTAGGACAGAGAATGGACCACAAAGCCTAAAATATTTCCCATCTGGCCCTTTACAGAAAAAGTTTGCCAACCCCCAGTCTAACTAAATAATACAGGATGTCACAACATTAAAATGTTGTTTAAACTACATCTGTTACTTTAGTTTCTAATTCAAGGACACTGGAATGAAAGGTCATAACAGGTTTCCATATTCTCAGGACAAAGTCAAAACCTTTTCTCCTTTGATATTCTCTACATTCTCTCCTGAGGGCAGGAGCACCTTTCTGCGGACTGAGAAGCTGGTGGTTTCTCTAAGAGGTGATACAGCTCTTCCTGATAAAAAGTCATCTTTGCCTTTGATGGGAAACTGGGGCTGGGCATCCTGGTGAGTGGTTACAGTGTATTACAGAGCTGTAGTGGCACCGAAAGGGATTCTCCAGACTCCATCAACTGATGCAAGGTGGTATGATGGAGTGAGATAGACGAGGAAAAGCAAATGCTCTTTTTGTCATCACCCAGGACCTAAATAAAGACAAAAATGACTCAGAATGACCAGACACAGGTGAATAGTACTTATCAGAATGTTTTGGGGAGTCATTTAACGTCATAATAGCATAGCACTGTGAGAGCTCAGTCAATGTGATGGGTCAAGAGCAAAACCAAGGGAGAAGAACTTCCTTATTTTTCCCGAGATCAAGTTTGGTTTGCAGTAAAATTCAAGGGAATATGTCTTATGTATTTATTTTTTTGAGACCCAAAGATACATTCTATTATCTTTCTGTATCTCTGCCTCTTTCTCTCCCTCTCTCTGTATCTTTTTCTCTCTCTTTCCAATTTAACAAAAGTTTATTGATCATTTATTATGGGTGAGACACAGGACAAGGATTTATAAGAGAAACAAGTTACAGTGATCTTCCAGGACCTTTTGGCAACATTTAATGTGAACTGATCTTCCCCAGCATAGTCTTCTCTTGGTTTCTTTGGTTCCCATAGTCTCCTGGTTTTATTTTTCTGGTTTCGGCTTCTCAGTGTCTATTGTCAGCTCTTCCTTTCTATTCAATCTCTAAATGATCAGAATATAGTCCTGGATCTGCTTTAAAAAATTTTTTTATTCTATCTACTGTCCTCAGGCAATCTTCTACCCAAATTTATAAATCCAGTCCCAGCAGGTCTTCTGAGCCTTGGCCCCATATCAGAAATCTGCAGTAGACATCTTTACTCTTACGGAACTCTGATCTCTCCTACAATTCCGTTACCATCCAAAGATTCTCCATCTCGCAAACTGACACCTTTGCTCATGCATCAGATCCTGCCAAGCCTCTTGAGTCAATAATGACTCTCCCTCTCCACAACCCACCATTTCCATTCAATCATCAAGTCCTTTAAAATAACTCTTGACTCTGGTCATTTTTCTTCCTGTGCATGCCTACCACTATCGTCTTGGAAACCATCATCTCTCACATAAATCTGAAATAATATATTTCCAACTGGTCTTGCCACATCTGCTCTTGCCTCATTCTATTTTATCTTCTCACAGATAATGTCTTTTAGGCAAAAATAAAATAAAATAAAATAAAGTCTTAAAATGAAAAACCCACAATGCTAACAAAATAGATGTTGTTCTTCAATTAGATTTTATTTTATTTAATAATGTATCATGAACATCTTTTCATACCAATCTACCGGTCACAATTTTTAACAGCTGTCTACCACCCATTTATATAATGTACCATGATTTATTTAACCACTTCTCGATAGATGGACATTTTAGCTTTTCAGTCTTTAACTACTATAATTAATGCTTCAGCGAAGATCCTACAAGTTATCCTTCAAGATAAGCATGAGTAAATCTACTGGACGAACACAGAAAAAGTAGAATCGTTAGGTCAAAGGGTTTGTACATTTAAAAATTAGATAAATACTGCAGGTTGTTCACAGAGGTTGTACCAACTTTTATTCCTATTGTCAATGTCAAAAAGTGCCTGCTTCACAGCCTGACCACGTATACTATTAAAGTTTTTGATTTGTGTCAACCTGGTAGAAAATACACCTCATTGCAGTTATAATATGCATACCTCTTGTTAAGGGAAAGGGAGAGCATTTTTACAGATTTTAAAGATTCCTTGACTGTACCCTATTTGCTATTCCTTTACTCCATTTTCCAAGGTTTTTGATATTTTTCTTATTGATTTATAGGAGCGCTTTGATTTCTTCTCAACTAATCTAATTTCCACGTTCTCTCAGAAATCCTAGTATTTTTTAAAAGCCACACTTCAGCCAATTTTTTTAAGGGGGGGTGGGCAGAGAGAGGAGAGAGAGAATCTTAAGCAGGCTCCATGTCCAGTGCAAAGCTGGACGTGGGGCTTAATCTCACAACGTTGAGATCATGACCTCAGCAGAAATCAGGAATCAGAAGCTTAACTAACTGAGCTACCCAGATGCCCCCAGCCAATATTTTTTCTAATAATAAGCAAGCACTGAATGTTAACTCCATTAGGGAAGCCCACATGAAGAGTTCACATGTAAAAATTATGAATTGATTTGCAAAAGTCCTGACTTCATGAAAATAGCGTAACAATCAGTCTCATATGCATACCTGTATTATTTCATTTAATTTTACTAACAGCCCTTCAAGGCATGTGTTATATAAACCACGAAGTGAAGCTCAGAGTATGTGAATGTCCAGGGTCACACAGCTAGTAAGTGGTCCTCTTCTGGAATCTTCAGAGTGTCGCCATCCATCCTTACTGATGGGTCGTTCCTGAGCTGCATGAGGCTCTGATCCTTGATGCCTTTAATTTCTAGTAATTATTGATCCTCTCTTTTTCCTTCTGTAAATGTATCCAACGAATATTTTTAAGTATCTATGATATGCCAGGAATCCTCATGGGCTTTACATTTCAAAGGGGTTATCAGCCACATGTAAAATAAACCCCAGGTGGTCATAAAGTTTTACTTCTATGAAAAAAATACATAGGATGGTCGGAAAGGTGGACAAAGAAGGGCACTTTCATCAGGGTGGTCAGGAAGGGCCTCTTTGAGGAGGTAATATTTATTTTTTAAAAGATTTTACTTATTTATTTGACAGAGAGAGATCACAAGTAGGCAGAGAGACAGGCAGAGAGAGAGAGAGCAGAGGAAGCAGGCGCCCCGCCGAACAGAGGGCCCAATGCGGGACTCGATCCCAGGACCCTGAGATCATAACCCAAGCCGAAGGCAGAGGCTTAACCCACTGAGCCACCCATGCACCTGAGGAGGCAACATTTAAACAGACCGAAATGACCAAAAGAGTGTTCCAGGAAAAGGAAACATGTGAGCTGGGCACTTTAAAATAAGAGCAAACCCTCAGTGCTCGAGGAGCAGAAAAAAGGCCATTGGGATTGAAGTCGGAGGACAGCACGGGAGATGAGACTAAAGAGGTGGTCTGGGATGGCCTGTAAGGCTTCACAGGCCAGCAAAGGAGTCTACGTACAATCAGAAGACATGGAAGGATTCTGAGAAGAGAAGCTGATATGATCTGATTTATGTCACATTATCTGTGAGGAACAGGGAAAAAGAGTAGAAGCAGGAAAACCAACCAGAACACTATTACAGGAGACCAGAAGATGATATTTGTATTAGGGAGTGGCCGTGGAGATCAAAAGAGACATATTTTGGAAATGTTTTGGAGGTAGAGTTGATCCGAATTCTTCATGGAGTGGATATGAGAACTTAAGGAAAAGAGAAGAACCATGAGTATCTACATGCTTTTTGGCTTGAAGAACTAGTGCACGGTAATGACATCTGTTTGAAAGAGAAGGCTCCAAGAATGAAGAATTGTGTATCACTATAGTATTTCCTCATTTCCTTATGCAGCCTTTACCTCACAGACCATGCTTTTACTCTTCCCCTAATACCTTTATGTTCCTTGCCTACTTGCCCTATCGTCCTTATCCCGAACAACTACTTCTATCTACTTCCTCTTCTCCCATCCACTCCTTAATCCATTATAATCTGCTCCTACCCCATTATCCCGATAAACTCCTTCTTGCCAAACACAATGACCTCCTTGTCCCCAAATCCAAGTCCTTATTTTTCTTGACCTTTCCCTAGCATTTAATACTGTTGACATTTCCTCCCTTGGCTTCTCTGAAACAACTTGTTTCTGGTCCTCCTAACCTCTATGGATATTCTTCCCCTGTAGCATTGTGTCCTCACTTTTTTTTTTTGCCGCATCTTTCAAATGCTGGCATTTAAATAGGTTCCAGAATAGGTCCTCTTCTCCTTTTTCTCCATCTTTTCTCTTGGGGATTCCATTTACTTCCATGAGCTATCACTTATTCTGATGTCCTCATCATAGATCTCTTGAGTTCTAGATTGTCCTGTTCAATTATGTATAGACAGCTTCACTTTGATATCCTCACAGAGATTTTAAACTCAACACTGACAAAATCAAACTACTTACCTTCCCTCCTCAACCTACTGTTCTTCTTGAAGTCCCCATCTTAGAAAAGGGTCCATGATCCTCCCATTTACCTAAGCCATAAGTCTCTTATTCCTTAAGATAATCAATATAATCAATAACAAAATTGCAATTGTATGTGATCACATCACATTATATTACATTATGATCACATTATATTAATGTAATCAATAATAAAACACAATGCAAATATATCAATATATAATCAATAAAATTATATAATATAATCAATAATAAAATAATCAATAATATATAATATAATCAATAATAAAATTGAAAATATGATCAATAATAAAATTCAGTTGAGTCTGTCTTTAATATTTCCAGAATCCTTCCCTTTTCTCCATTTCCATTCTTGCTGTGTATATTAAGATGTCCGTCATATTTTTTTTCCTGTAACACTAAAACAATCTCCTAACTAGTCTCCCTGTTTATAGTGTTAATCACCCTAATAAATTATCCAAACTGGAGTGAAACTTCTTTCTAAAATGGACATTTGATCACCTCAGTGTGCTCCTTCTAATTCATCGGTGGCTCTCCATTGGCCTTAGGGTAAGTTGAAACCTCTTAGGAAGGTATGCGAGACCTTTCCTAATACAAGACCTTGTTGATCTTTCTTGGCATGTCCTTTAGAACTTTAACCACATATTCATACAATGCACTTACTGAGACTCTCTACCACTTGCTGGGCACTGTCTCTTACCTTCAACTCTCTGGGCACAATGTTTACCAAGACTTTACACATACTACTTTCTTTGTCATTTCTCTTTAACTTGCCCACTTATCTGGATTACTTCTACTTATCCTTCCAGACTCATTTCCAAACTCATCTTGTCTGGTGAGGGACCCTAACTAAACTCAGTCAGGATTAGGGACCCCTCTAATGAGGTCCTCGTGGATATCATCTCACTGTTGTGTGATCAGCCATAACTCATCTATCCCCTCGTTATCCTATAAGGCCCTTTAGAGCAGGCTGCCCTATTCAGTTTTGTATTCCCAGTGCCCAGCACAGTCCCTGGCACATAGCAGGCACTCAATAACAAGTGAATAAAATCACAATGAGCTCTTTTCTCTGTGGCACAAATCTCACATTTCCTCATGCTACTTCTTAACATCTTCAACTTGTAAAATTTGGAAATCTGTGTTAGAAGTATTTTTGCCTATCACTAATTAAAATAGAGACAAATAGATTATTATCTCCATGAGAATTTGGTTGATTATTTCTTGTAGAGCTCTTCCTCATCACTCTGTGGTTTTGTTCGTCAAAGTACGTGGGTTAACTAAATCTGAAATGACTGAAAGATCTTTCCATACACTTTTTATATTCTTCCTCTTATCCTGTTGCTTCTACACCACCACCAGGGAACCAGAGATTCAGTACATTGGGAATAAGGTTGATTTTATTTGGGTTGTCTGACAACTAGCACTGAGAAATGATGTATCAACAGCAAATCACTTGCCATTATCATCTCCCCCACGGTCTCTATGGATAGGCATTCCAGTTTCAGTGTTAAAATTTAACATGGCAAAATCCAGCTAAAATTGAAATTTTTATGTAGTGACCTCAATGTAATCACCGAACTTTATGAATGGAAGGAACTTTAGAGATCTTTAGTCCAGCACTTATATTAAGCTTCTCAGAGGAAACTGGTGAGGAGACCTATAATGGCTTGCTCAAGGTCATCCAGTTTAGAGGACAAGTAGGAGCAAATTTCTGTCTTTCAGTTGACCGATCTTTCTACCATGTACCCTTTTATTTTCTATCTAAAAATATTATCTACATCGTCCCACCTAATGTTTTACATAGCACTTATTTTTATGATATTGCCTTTGTGGTATTCTTATCGTTAAAAGAAAGGACCTTAAAAAAGAAAGCAAGGCTGTCTCGTCCAGGTGGAATTGGTAAAAGAGACAATTAGTACATAAAGTAATGGGCTCTTATTTGTAGGGTAGCCAGGTCATCACACTCTGTTCTCTGAACGCCCCGACTAACCCAACCTTATGTCTGTTCCCGGGGCCTGGATTCCATTCAATTCCATGCTTTATTTAGTCTAAATGATTTCCTCGGCTTCAATGTGTATTTTTTTGAGCTTCATTTTAGAAATATCATACTTAAATCTGCTCTGTGTTTGAGTTTGTTTTAGTTCTAACGCTGAGGAACGAGGATTCTGAGTAAAAGAAAGAAAGATGATAGATTTTTCTAGGTTTTACATTTCAAGAATGGCTTTCTCAAATGGCAACTGGAAGTCGAATTTATTCCTCAGATGATGACGTTTTCCACGGGAATCAGAATTTAATTGGGATAATTTGTTTTCACGGAAAGCCCAGATTTTCTTTCCAAGAGGATCGGTTTGATAATGTTTTACCAGTTAGTGCACGGAGACCAAATATAAAACAGTTCTGAGAAACAGGAAGTGAACCTGACTGGTCTAGTCTGCGTGTCCCTGGCAGTGACGCAAATACAGAAATCAAATTAGGAAAACAAGATATGTGGGTGTGAGGCAATCGATAACAATCCAGGATGCTACAAAGCAAGGAAGAACGCCTTGAACCAAATGCCACTCATTTTAATAACACCCTGAGAACTTTGATTTCCACTGAACATGCTAGTGGTTAGGGAGCGAGATGAGCTTGAGTTCCCTAGCAACAGCATGTGCTTTTGAGACCGTCATTAGCCTTTCAGTTAATCCCGCCAACCCCTTACTTCTAAATGTATGACTGACATTAAAAAGAAAAAAAAAAAAAAAAGAAAAGGAATGATATTTCAGAAAGTGCTTTGCAATTTCCAGGAGCAAAATGGGAAGGAATTAAAAAAAAAAAAAATAAGTTGTTCTGAGAATTGTTCTCACGTAAAAGAACTCCTATGTGTCACCCCGTCCCCACATTCAGTGCTCTCGGTTCTCTGTTTCTGAATCCCCTGTGGGTAAAGAGCAATCGAAGGGAAGTGGCTGAGAGTTTAAGGCAGTCAGTCCCCTCGTGCAACATCCATCACAGTCGGAAAGCGGGGTGAAGAGTGGGGTGGGCAGTTTGTGTGGGGCGGAGGCTGGAGGGGGGCTAGAGTGGGAGGGACTGTAACACCCAGGTTTCTTTACCCTCTATGCAGAATAAATTATCCTGGTGGAAGGAGCCTGAGGAAGAGGGTGGTGAGGGGGAATGGAGCTATTTTTCCTATTGATTGTTTAATTGCACCAGAGGCTGTTCATCCGAGGCCGCTGGCCAAAAAAAAGCATTATTTTGGTGGCTAAAGTGAGGTTGGGCAGGTTTCCATCCCCTTCCTTAGTTTTAAACAAGACGACCCACAAAGCGCAGCCGGGCTATAGGAATATGGTGTATGCTGACTTTTGCTACTCAGCTGTACCCTAAAGCGCCAAGCCTGACGGGACGATGGTTCTCAAACCCTGAATCATTGCTCTAGCTCTGTTCTGGGTTCGGGATGCACAGCTCTTCTCTGTAGCCTCGGTCAGCTTCGGGGTGTTATTAGAATGGTAATTATTGCTGCGTTTGGCTGGTCACCCCTATTGTGGCCTGGGTCCCTTTCGACTAGACACTGGCTCCTTCAGTTTGGCCGGGTGACTCCTAGTTCTCCCCTCCTCCCCAACTACCCCCCCTCCCCCAGCCCCCCTGCGCGCTCCCTTCCCAAGGCGACCACCTGCGCCGCCCCACTTACCATCTGCCCCGCGGGGAGGGCCCCTCGGGGTAGCGGTGCCCTCCCTGCTCCCGGGCGGCTCTGGGGGAGCTCGGTGTTTGCCTCCAGCCCTTCGCTACCGGAGAGATCAGGTTCCTCCCCTCCTCCCCCTCCAGCTCCGGCCGCCGCCGCCGCCGCTGCCGCCGCCTCCTTCTTGCATGACACAGCAGAACCGCAGCTGCTGCGGCGAGTCCCAACCATCCGCCCAGGAAGCGCCGCAACCCGGACTCGGGAGGGGCGAAGCGGGGCGAGGCAGGGGCCACCGCCGAGGGGGATTCTTGCCCCCACTCTGCACCGCACACTTGTTTCCCAGCCCAGGGGCATGGGAGCCAAATCGGGCTAAAGTCGACCAGGCCGAGCCGTTGAGGAATGCTGGGGTTTGGCGTCAGAAGGGATGGGACCCGAGAAAAGGGTGTGAAGGAGACCCCAGTAGGGGCAGGACGCTGCAGGTAAAGAAGGGAAAGAAGAGGCCGAGAAGTCAAGGGCCAGGCTGTGAAGGAGAAGGAAGGAGGTCAAAGAGAGGTAAGGAGGGAGAGTTGCTGAGAAGGGAGACGGAGCTGGGAAAGGGGGGTGGGGGGGAGCTGCAGGGCAGGGAGGATTGGGAGGGAGGACTGGGGGAGGCCTGAGCTAAGTACCCAGGCAGTATGGGGGCAGAATTGGGAGGCAAGGGCACAGAAAGGGAAAGGGATGGAAGAATGAGGCACTGGATAGGAAGGTAAAAATCGGGGGCATTATTAGAAGAGGTGTAGTGGAGATCACTCATCATGGCTGATGAGGTAAACTGATGAGGTGGGAAAAGATACAGTTGAGGAAGAGCCAAAGGAAAGGGCGATCTTCCCTCCCACCCTTTAGTTTACTGAGAAGTTTTTCATAATTCCACCAGTACATACAGGGAGTTTTCCTTAAAATGGAAACGCATGAACTAGAGCATGGAAATAGCTGCTTCGCGTAGCTTTACAGCATAAAATCTCCATGGTCCACAAAAACTTTGAGGCAGAGATTTGGGGTTTAAGGCACAAGCACTTACAGGGGTTGTGATTCAGTAATGCCGAGGGCACTCAAAACTGGTGTTACAGTTTCCACATAACACTGAACTTGAATAAGTCAGAGTGTTTGCTTAATGTTTCAGTTAAATGCACTGGAAATGATGACAAAGTTATTGGCTGAAACTATCCTAAAAATACACCTGCTTCTTTTTCTTTCTCTCTATACTCACACATAGATACATATATATAATTTCTAGTGTCTAGGATGTACAGTATGATTAGGGGAAACATATGTTTTTGTGATTATTTTATTTCCCACCAAAACACAAGCTACGCATTTTACAGCAAACCAGCTGCTTCTCACCATTTGAAAGAATGTGGTCAGAAAAGTAATGCAAAAACTGCCACTTTGGTTTTGTCTGTACCTTCCAGGTCATATCTTCGTACCTCACTTCCTGACACAAACAAGTTTTTACTGTTGTCAGCAACAAAGCCCTAATATAGCTGCGGAAGAGAAAAACTGCATTGCATTTAGCCTCCTGCAAGCATCATCAACAGTTACTGGAGGAATGTAATTCCAGAGAGCTTTAAAGCTGGTGGTGATGGTAATTATGTATCAAATGCCTGATTCTATTTCTGTTATTATTGTTTTGTCATTTCTGTTCTACTCAAGAGCTGGCTGAACTCGCAGGGAGAAATCCGGTTTTTCTTTTAGACTTTGTAAAAATTAATCAGCCCCGGTAGAAAACTCATTGCTCTCGGGGAGAATAAAGTAGGAGCCACGAAATGTCATTTTAGCAGAGCGTGGGTTTTGCGACTGTAGGAAAGGATTTAAGGACGCGCCTTCTGTTCGGTTTCCTATGTAACGAGCAAAGGCTACACGCACGCACAGACGCCACAGCTCCCGGATGCTGTGGCTCCCTTATCTGGGCTTCTGCAGCTCCAGAAGCCCCTTCGGGATGCTGCGAGGGGCTCCCGGTGGGTGGTGGTAGGAACGCTGCGGCCGCCGCCGCCACTCCTGCCGCTGCTGCTGTTGTTGCTGCTGCAGTCACGTGGGAGCCCCTTTAAGTTTCCATAGAGAGGCCTCTCCGGTGTCACATGATGGACATGATATAATGAAACAACATTGTGGAGAGGAAAGCATTAGGGGAGCCCACGGCTACAAAAACAAGTGAGTGAGAAGAGGTGGGAGGAAGAGAAACTACGCCACCTCCCCTGCAGCCGAGCCGCACGCAGCAGCCGGCGAGAAGTGGGCGACGCCGGGGGGCAGGGAGACCGGGTCCTCGGCCCCGGCCCGGGGACCCTGCCGCCTACCGCGGACAGCACAACTTTTAGCCGGCAGCCTCGGCCACCAGCGCACCTGTTTCCGGAGCCTCCGTCGCTCCTCGTGACGATCGAAGGGGAATTCTAGAAGAATACGCTCTACAAATATACATGCGCATCATTTTCCTCCTTGCGTCTCGCTCTACAAGGAAAGAGAAAGGGATCCGAGCGGCAGCGTGCGTTCCGCCCCAAGGTAAGTTCTGGAGGGTGGGGAGAGCCGGCCCAGCAGGACTTCGGTGGGAATTTTGCTGTCCGCGGAGCCCTCTCTAGGTGAACGAGGCGTCCCCTCGCCGCAGGCGACGCGGATGGGTCGGATGGTCCAGCAGGAACATTTCCACTGTGGACTCTGTTATTTCCTCTTTCGCACGCCCGGCGGTCCCACCCTCGGACTCCCCGGGGCGCCTGGCCTCCCCCCGGAAGGGGCCGCAGGTCACGGCCGGGATGTTCGGAAGCCGGGCGAGGGAAGGTAGGGGTAGTGGCGTTGGCCGGGAATGCCGAGGCGATTTCGCCATGTTTGTGTTGCTAAGAGCACTTTTTTCCCCTTTGAGGTGGCTTGATGCCACATGGCTCCTCCAGAGCTGCTGCCGGGTTGAGAGAGAGAGAGAGAGAGAGTGTGTGTGTGTGTTTTCAATGTCCGCATTCCAGCTAATGTTGCGCAGATAAAATTCAAACTTGAGGTAAACAGAAGAGGAGGAGGAGGAGGGGGGGGGAGGGAGGGGGAGACTGTTTCCATTTCGAGATCCCACCTCTTCACTCCGCGGAGACCAACATCCCGAACGCAGAGAGCACTCGCCGGGTTCTCCCACCTACCCCACCTTTGCTGTCCACCAGAAATCAGGCGGCGGAGGGGGGTGCGGGGGGAGGGTGCTCGCGGAGGACGCAGCGTCTGGGTTCTGAAAGGGAAAAACACCCTCGGCACTCAGGCCTTGGGCTACCTCCTTTTCGCCGGGAGGGACGGAGGTTACCTCGGATTGCTCCGGGGCCCGGGAACGGGCGGACAGCGCTCCCGGGAGGGGCGGGGGGTGCCTGCCCCTCTCACTGCTTCTTACTTTAGGGGACTAGACTGTCTCGCTCCCACCCCGCCCCAGGCGCAGGTTCCTGCAGGAGGGCTGGGTGGGTCTCCAAGTTTCCAGAGGGCCGGTTGCGTAGCAGGTGTGCGGTGGGCATTTCTATTTTGTAAGTCTTGCATTGGTGGGACGACGTGGATGGGCAGAGCTGCGTCTTAATTATTTTTTTTTTTTTCAAATTAGGGAGAAAAATCAAGACGTTACATCCCACTCCTCCCGTTTTAAATACGGATTCAGCTCGAAGCTAGGCTGAAGGGTGAGTGGGGATGTTTAAGGGTGAGGGTGAGCTTCGTCATGTGGAAAACTAGGCATCTGACAGCTTGTGGCCACCACCCCCGGCCCCGGGCGGAATGCGGGCTGGGTGGTCCGACAGGGGTGGCGTCCCACGGGGTGGGAGCCGGCGCCGGGTCCCGGAGTGCGCGAGGGTCCGCAGCCCTCGTCGCCGGGGACTGCCTGGCCGGGAGGCGGCGGCCACGTGAGGGTGGTCTGGGTGGTCTGTGGAAGCGCTGGAGCCCAGAGATGGGTGTGAAGTGCGTAGCACAGTCGTGCCGGGGGCGGACACGAAACACCCGTGGGCGGGGGGGCGCGCGGAGGAGCGGAGACTCGCGCGGGCCCGACATCGCAGCCGTGGCGACGGTTTTATTCCGAGCGGCGGCCGGAGCCGGGCGCCATCCCCGCTGGGCCGGCGTCCCGGGCGCGGGTGGGTGCGCACTTCACAGCCCTCTCCCGGGAGACCGTTTCCGGGCGGGGTCCCTGGCCCCGAGCGAGGGCTGTAAACAGGGTGGCGCCCTCTGCCCTCCCGCCCCCGGCCTGCCGGGGCGCGCGGCCGGCGGCGCCCGGAGCGGCGGAGGCGCGGCCGCGGCGCTGGGCAGTGGCGGCGGGGGCGCGCCCGCTCCCCGCCGCCCCCGCGCGCCCCCGCCGCCCGGCCGGCCGGCCTCTTCTGTTTTTGTTTTGGTGGAGCCCGCGTGCAGCTGGCGCGTGTCGAGTCACGTGCCGTGGGCGGGAGGGGGCTGGGGCGCGGGAGGCGAGGGCGCGGTGACGCACGCGTCTGGAGGGCCTGGCGCCCGCGGGGGCTGCGGGGCGAGGGGGCGTGTGCCCCGGGCAGATCCCGGTCGTGCGGGGTGCCCGGGCCGCATCTGGTGGGGTTCGTGGGAGTTGATGCTGGTGAGCGCTGTTCGGACGTGGGTGTGAATCCCACAGCGCTTCGAGGTCGTCGTCACAGCATCTAGGCGAGCCTTCTCCAAGCGGGCGGGGGGCCGGCCTGCGCTGATTCGGTCAGAGATCGAGCTCGACCTTACCGGAGTTTTCTGTGGGCACGTAAAGATCTGTATGTGGTTCTTAATCCTGCCTGAAAATTACAAACAACTTGAGAGCCATAGAAAGAACTGCGTTGCCTGGCCCTGCCCCAAGGCCAGTTGAACCCAAATCCAAATAGGGCCTGGACGTTGAGTATTTAGGGAAAAAAAAAAAAATCTCCCTCGGTATTTTTGACGCACAGTGACGAGTGAGAACTTACCGATGTAGTGAGCTTGTTGGAAATGAAACCATCCCTTGTTAGGGATGAAATCGTAAAAATAACAGACGTGGTTAGCACGAGTTGATCTGTCACTAGAAGGGTCACTGTGTGTTGGCATGGTGACTGCGCAGATTGGGATACTTGATGAAATATTGGCATTCCCCATCTTACAGTTGGAAAATGGAAATTCAGGAGGAACAGTAAAAGTTGGCCAGTGATGACCCGTGACCAGTACCCAGGGAGGCTGCCTCTGGACCTCAGGCTTCGGACCGTGGCTTATGCTGCTGGAATTAGGCCTTCACCTAAGGGCCCCATCCTTGTGTGTGACTAGGAATCCCTGCGAATTTAACGTATGTACTTTTATTTGCAAAGTGTTGCTTGTATTGAAGGGAGGAGAATCCCTTGGCGGATTGCTAAGGCCCATAGGCTACGTTTACATGAAGTTTGTTGTGAGGAGAGGGGGATCCTGGTGCTGTGGAGAGAACAGATTCTATGGAAGTGTTTTTGTTTTGAGATGTCAGGGTAGGGATAAAGTGATGTGGCCAGAAGATGCAGGTATCTTCCAGAGATTTACGTGAGCAGACACAGAAGTCCTTCAGGTTCCCACTAATGATTGTTGTCCGGTATCCTTAGCTGTGTAGCAGATGGAAGCACATTACCAAGTTTTAGGAATTGCTTTTCACATTGCTTGCAGTTAGGGTGAGGAAAGTTTATGGACCCACACAGGCGAGACCATCCCCATAGACATGAGTGCATGGGCCTAGCATGGAAATCCTGTCCCTCCTGTCATCCTCGTCTTTCTTCACCGTCGGAGCCACTTTGGTCCAGCATTGCCTAACCAGTTACGGTTCCTTTGCACCGCTCTGCACAGGGGGTTCCTCTCTCTTTTGAGTTACTTCTTGAGGAAATTTCCTCTGGTTTCCCCTCAGAAAACACTTAAATACCCTCCTTGTGTCCGCACTGTGTTTTGTACATACTTGTGTCACTGCATTTATTACAACATGTCATACCGGTTTTGTTTACACGTGGGGTGAAACCTCCTGCTAAATTCAGCTTGTCGCAGGTGGGAGTGGTGATTGTTGACCTATTATCACTGGGGTCCGGTAGGTTTGCTGCATCCCTCTGAATTGAAGTCGTGTTGGGAACAGATCAGGTATTGTTCTGCGTCACCCAGCTGGCAAGCGGCTGCTGTATGGGACAGCACCATTACAGAGAATTTGCTTATGATTAGTTTAGTACTTGATGGGTGAATGTTTAGGCTAAGGTTGTTGTGCCTTTAAAAGGAAAACCTTGGGGCGCCTGGGTGGCTCAGTGGTTAAGCCGCTGCCTTCGGCTCAGGTCATGATCCCAGGGTCCTGGGATCGAGTCCCGCATCCGGCTCTCTGCTCAGCAGGGAGCCTGCTTCCTCCTCTCTCTCTCTCTCTCTCTGCCTGCCTCTCTGCCTACTTGTGATTTCTCTCTGTCAAGTAAATAAATAAAATCTTTAAAAAAAAAAATAAAAGGAAAACCTTGATTCCTTTTTTGGGCCTGACAGTGTTCTTCTCCTTTATAGATTCTAAGGTGTTTACAGGGGTAGTATTTTGGACCCATGTGAGGCCTTCCTATTATAGAGCATTTGTTTGTGTGTTCTGTGAACTTCTCATGTAATTTATGAGGACTCTTTTTTTTTTTAGAAGCAGAATAGATTGATTATGAATAATTATAATTAGGAGTAGTTACAAGGCTGGTGGATTCAAACCCTTGGCCTATAAACTAAATGAAAGTGCCTTAAGCCTAATCACTTTCTCTAAGATGTATTGTGAAGAGCAGGTTCTGCATTTGTCTTACTGGCCATTGTATCTCCTGTGCCTTGTACAGGGCCTGACACATAGCAGGTGCTTATAATTATTTGTTGAATGAACGAATGTTCAAGTAACTTAATCCCTTTAATTTAGCTTCAGAAGTTACGTTGTAGAGCCGGAGAGGGGGCTGAGTAGCAGTAACTAACCTGAATTTACTGTTCCTCCAAGGAATGGAGTCTTTTCAGGGGCACAATTGTTAGCTCAGTGACTCTGGTTTCTTCCCTGTAAGATAAGTGGCAGGACTTCTTACCCTTTCTTAATAACAGAAGAATAAGTCACAAGAAGATTTGGGGGCTCAGGTCACAACGAGGGAGTTGAAAGTGTGAATCATATTGAAGGAGTTCCTTACATTGCCTTGTGTGCTTGTCCAGGATTCTTCTTCAAAGAACTAAAATCAGGCACCGAGCTGTGTTAGAAAATTTGGTTTGTAAAATGGAAGGGGATTATGTATGTTAATAGAGTCTGAAGAGAATTCTGAAAATACATCCAATGTGGCATGACGTGGAGAAAACAGCTTCGACAGGAGAAACGGGAATGGAAACACTTACTTCTTAAATCTCTAAATCTCAGTCCATAGTAATCCTAACACTGAAGTTATGAATTTCTAAAAGGGGATACTTAAAAATGTAAATAGAAACATGTTTAATGATACAGATAACCACTACTACACTTTGAAATGCTTAGGCAGAAAGGTACCATACACATCAAACATCTGTTCCAAAGGCGAGCCCTAAGGCCAGAAGTTGTAGATTTCATTTCACGTGGTAGGTGCTTTATTGGTGGGTTGATGCGGAGCCCGATATGTGGTCGAGTGCTTGTAGAAGATGGCGCGGTGGCTCTGTGCTCTGCGTCAGACTCACCTGCCCTGTGGTGTGATGCATGGCAGAATTATAGGCCTATCCTCGTGCCTGGGATGCAGGCTAGCTTCCTGTCATTCTGCTAGTATGTGTTGCACAGATGAAAACTAATTTTATGCTAGCATAAGGAAAACATAATGAAAATGTAGATTCTTTTTTCTTTTTTTTTTAAGATTTTACTTATTTATTTGACAGAGAGAGATGGCAAGTAGGAAGAACAGCAAGCTGGGGGTGAGGGTGGGGGAAGCAGGCTCCCTGCTGAGCAGAGAGCTCCATCTCAGGACCCTGAGATCATGACCTAAGCTGAAGGCAGAGGCTTAACCCACTGAGCCACCCAGGTGCCCCAGTCTTTTGTTTTTTAACCACACGATACATTCCAAGATAAAAAATAGGACTTTTCTTTTGGAGGAGGTAGGATGAGGAGGGTTACTTTCTCTTTTAGCACTTTCTGGCCTCTTAATCCTTCATGGTTGCTCTTTACAGACTTTTGGTATCAATGTCATTGATGGTAGTGGGGGTGGGAAGAAGCCCCCAAACGATCAACCACACGTCCCATAAATTCCTGCTGTTGACCCTCAGAACCAAACCAAAATATGACCATAACAAGACAAAACTCACCTCTGCTGTCGGCAACAGAAGTTAACTCAGCCTCCCAATTAAATAAAAAAGTCTTTGAGATTTGAGTTGTGCAGACGTCAGTAATTTGAAGGTTTTTTTTTTTTTAAGGTATTAAATATAAATTATTCAAGACAGAAGAATTTATATGTGTCCATATAGCAGTAATATAAGAATTCATATTGCAGAAGATCATATGGGACCCCTTAGATTCAGATGTACGGTTAAAGAATCATTTTAGGTATATTGAGAACGGTCTCTAGTGACATTGGTCAGTAGGGTGGTGTAAGAATTGAGGGAAGTTACTGGCTTTGTTTCTTTCTCCTCATCGGAGCTGGTGGATTGGATCAGTGGTTCCCAAACTTGGGCTCTCATGGTAGAATCACCGAGGGCAGGCTAGACTCAGATTGCTGGACCCCCACCCCAGAGTTTCTGACTCAGCGTGTCTACGTGGGTCTGATGATCTGCATTTTTTGCAAATTTCCAGGAGATGCTGAGGCTCGTCAGAGGGCCTGTATTTTGAGAACCACTGGATCAGATAATTTCTTCTGAAGTTTTATAAAGTGTTTGTGCCCATTTTCCCCCATTTTGCATTTTCCCCCATTTCATTTCTACAACATCGCGTCATTTAAAGATTGCTGTATGGCAAACTGAGTTGTAAAAGTTTAAAATGGATTGAATTAGTTTTTATTTTGAGTGTTTCCTGAGAATTACAGATACTTTACAAAACCTTTGGGTCTGTTGTTACAACCCAAGATTGGGTATACTAACCCAAGAGTTAAGGTCTCTACTTACAGTTTATTGAAATATTCCTCATAATATTAAAGAACTATTCACTGTTTCTTAAGCCTGAATGTTCTAGCAGATCTAACCAAGTGCCTTTTAATAGACAGCTTTAATAGGGTATGATATAGAGCGTATTACATAGTCAGGAGCTCGTTAAATAAAATGGTGTTTATGAGACATAATTCCTTTCCTGTTACAACTCTGGGTTTGGGTTTGCAGTACACCGATAGTGTGAACCTGGATGCCCTCTGAAGGGAACTGCTTTGCAGAAGAGGCACAGTCGCAGGAGGGAGATGCCCGTCAGGGGGAGGAAGAGTAAGTTGTCTCGGCTAGGCCATTCCGGGTTTTGAGAACTTTGAGAAAGAGGGGAGTTTGTAAATAAAGGGCCTTTTGGGCCGGAATCTGGCAGGAAGGCTGTGGAGAGAGCAGGAGATGTCCTAAAGCAGCTTTTGCAGGGCAAGCACACTGTTCTTAACCCAGAGTGTGTGTCTGTTTTGGTGGTGGTAGAGAGTAGGGGAGGGGAGGGGGTTATGGCAAGGGGTTTGTGGAGACTCTAAGGCACTCTAACAGGTGGTGCTCTGAAAGCATTTCCGACGAACCTAGACTCCCAGGTGCCAAGAGTCAGGTGGACTCAAGGTTTGAGGTGAGCAGAAGTGAGGTTTGACAATACGTTCTAATGTGAGTGAATTTATTGGAGAAGACGGAAGAGCAAGATTGGGGGGAAAAATCTCATCTGAGGGCAAGAAGACATTAAAAAAAACGAAATGGGGTGAGGAGTAGTGAGTGGGAGGGTACAAATGAAAGGTTTAAAATTTTTTTTTTAATAGTTTGCATTTTAAAGATTTTATTTATTTATTTGACAGAGAGAGATCACAAGTAGACAGAGAGGCAGGCAGAGAGAGAGAGAGAGAGAGAAGCAGGCTCCCCGCTGAGCAGAGAGCCCCATGCAGGACTCGATCCCAGGACTCTGAGATCATGACCTGAGCCAAAGGCAGCGGCTTAACCCACTGAGCCACCCAGGCGCCCCGAAAGGTTTTGAATTTTTAAACCACTCTAAAACTTTGTGTGTGTATGTCGACTAGTTAACAGCACAGGCTTCTTTGTTAGAAAATGAATTAGCGAATTTTCCTTTTCATTTCCGGTGGATACATCAAAATATCACCAGATGCTATTATTTGATTCACATTGCATGCCTTTCCAAAGTTATGCCTAGGATGCAGGCAGTGCTTACTTTTTTAGATTGCTTTATGATCACGAACTTGTTTAAATCAAATTCCTGGAAGGCGCACATAGTATTTATTACTGGATGTATTTTATGGATTAGGTAACAAATCATTTGTGTAGCACAGGCCACACATCTGGGCTGAGACCATGAGATCTCACTGCTTTCCGCATCTACTGGTTTTAATTTTTATCTGGAAATTCTCTGTTTTCTAACTGCTTTTACAAAATGACTGAACTTCCAATCTTAAAGTCGAGTCAGCATCCGTATCATTGATTTTAGACTATATTTCTTGGAAAGGGCCTTCGATTTGGATCTACAGTTTATTTCCTTGAAAGGGACTACATGTGATTTGCTGCTAGTCATTTCTTGACTCAAATATCTGGGACCTAATCTTCATAACTGAATCTGTGAAACTGTTGTGTGTTCTTTAGACTTGTTTGTTTGAGGCTGGTGTTGGCAGTCTGTATGGCTGGAGTCCTGGGGTGGCCGCTGGGCCAGTTTTCACAGAGCAGCAGTGGGAGGTGGGAGGTGCTGCTGTAAGATCCTGAGCGCCCCCCCCCCCTCTACCCCCTAGGACCTTTTAAAAGCCTCCAGTGCTTTAGGGAGTTAAGTCACCTAATATTTTTTCTTCTATTTAATCACACTGGCCTTGGGCAGCATCTTTCTTTGTCCCTTCCATCTCTTGAGTTTTCTTTCTTCCAACTTGTGTCATTTGTTTCTTTCACGGCCAGGCATCTAACTTCTCAGGCTGGCCTCTGGTTGGCTAAAGCCACACCCCCGCCCCTCTCGGCCCCACTTGGATTTCCTTCATGATCCTGCCCCTACATTTTTCTGTTCTCTGTCTCCCCTCAGTTCTGTTTTGTGCTATGGCTGATTGATTTAGTTTGGTGGAAAGGGTATTAAGGTAGAACAGTGTTAATAACCATAAGAATGATGAGTGGGTACCTACTTGTTTGGAGACTGTGCTAAATGCTTCATATTCCTTCCACTGTGAATGCTAGGTCCTACAAGCTACAGAACCTCGGGAGAGTGTCCAGCTCTGTGCCATAGGCTGTTCGTCTGGAAAATGGGGGCTTCGGTGGAGTAAGGAAGGTGTTTCTGTCCCTAAAATGGTGTGATTGAGTTGTCGTATAATTGTAAACCCTTGTGGGACTTAAGCTTTTTGAAAGGTCCCTGTTCATCGGGACCGGGGTCCAGTGGAGGGGTGTTGCTTCTCAGCCCCAGGATCAGGAGACCCAGGACTCCTTATTTTAGACTGCCTGCAGTGTGGCTGGCTGCCTTTTTCCTTCAGAAGCTTTTGGATGCATCTCAAGGGAACCCTTCTCTATACTTGTGCTGTCTACATCAGAGGACCTGAAAATTGAACCCGGACACTCTACTTTGGAAAGGTTGTTGACCCCATTTTGGAAGATTTCGCTGCTTTTCATCTCCATGGTGGAGGCACTGGGCTTCTAAAGACATCCCTTCCTTGACGGCTCCCTAGAGGAATTTCTGGGAACCTGCTTAATTCTTCTGTTAATTCTTGAACAACTCATAAAAAAGTGCTACCTCAGATCCTTCTCTTGCGAAGTTGTACTCGGTGTGTGACCTTGAGTACTTGTTTCCTACTTCTAGGGGAATTTTTGTTAGTGCTGAAATCTTTCGGTCATGTTCATAACAAAGCCAAGCTACTTATCTGTTCATTGTCAAGGCCACTGACAATTGTTTTGCTTTCTGCTTTTACGTTGATGCATCATGCATTCATTGCACGTATTGTCCATTTTCTAAAAATCTGTGATTATCTTTTTTGTTTCTTTATGTTTCCAGAGAGATTAATCATGGCTGTGCTAGGAACACTTACTTAATCAGCTTTGTCCTTACTGTTGTTCATATTCCTTCAGCTTTTCCGATTTTTTTTTTTTTTTTAGTTTTTCAAAATTGTATAATACCTAATTCTTATAGTAGGCTCTATCCCAAAAGAATTTGTGATAGTTCTTCCATTTTTAGGGATTATTGCCTAAAAATGCAGGTATTTGATAGCAACAAGCAAAAAGCATTTTTAAATAGAACGCCATTTATAGCCTTTCTTCGGGTTTTATCTTTGAAATCTGTGGTCTATTTTATGCCTTTTAGTTTGTGAACAGTTACTGTGCTTTGCTGTGTTTGTAAGCCTCTCCTTTTTTTGAGCCAAAAGATATCAAAATCCTACTTTCTCCCATTCTTAAAGAGTTCAAAGTTAGCATTTCTTCTACTACTAATTTAATTCTTCTGAAAAGGTACACAGAATTTTGCTCCTTGTAATTTATCTTTGTCACTGTAACTAGCAGTTTGGAACAGGGCTTCATAGGTTTAACGAATCAGTACCTTATTTAGTCATTCCTCTCATCTCCAGAGTATTTTCCAATAGCAGATCATTTGCGATTGTAAACAACAGAAATATCTCAACAGCAGAGATTTGGTTTAAAAAGCTTTTATCCGGGCGCCTGGGTGGCTCAGTGGGTTGGGCCGCTGCCTTCGGCTCAGGTCATGATCTCAGGGTCCTGGGATCGAGGCTCTCTGCTCAACGGGGAGCCTGCTTCTCCCTTTGTCTCTGCCTGCCTCTCTGCCTGCTTGTGATCTCTCTCTGTCAAATAAATAAAATCTTTAAAAAAAAAAAAAAGCTTTTATCCATGTAAGAAATTATGCCGTACCATAGCTGAAGAACATTTGCTCCTGCGTGTGTGTGGGGAGGGTGATGGTGGTGTGGTTTCCTGGCTTGTCTGTGTCTGGTGATCCCAGCCCATTAACCCAGGAAGGACCCAGCATCATTAGAGGACATTGGCAGTGAGACTCTGCAAGGGACAGAGATGCCCTCCTTCTTACTGTATGTTCTTGTTTTGCAGAGGCCTAGTTGTCTGAAAACACTGAATTGCAATTGTATAAATATACATAGTACTTGCTAAACCATCGTCTTAGAACATTGTGCTCTTTTTTCAAGTTAAGGGATCTAAGCTCTGGAAAGATTACTCATCAGGAACAGGTCGGGTCCTGGGCTTGCCTGGTAAGATCCAGTGTATTTTGGATTGAGCACTTTCTATGTTCCTTTTCGTCGGAATCCTCCTGATCCTGGACCTGGACTGTAAGGAGCAGAGCCAAATCAATGTATCCTTCCCTGGGCGAACTTTGTGTCCAAAACTAAACCAAAGAAAAACAGACAACGCTTAAAGATGTCCGGCACCTCTCTGCACGTTTTGTGTGGTTTGGGCACAGCATAGCCCCAGGATCGTGACGAGCCGTTTGGGGCCATTCCTCTCTTCCTTGTTTATTCTCTTTTCTTTCTATGTTCTCTCTCCAGGTCTTCCTTTTTTTCTTCTTCTTCTTCTTTCTTTTCTTTTTGGGTTCTTTTTTCCTTGGTTCTACCTTTCCCCTTTTCCCTTTGCCATTCCTGCTGTGGATAGCCTAGTAACACCCTGAAGTTATTGCTGGCGTTTTTTTTTTTTTTTTTTTTTTAGCCTGACTAGTGGCAGCCCAGAGCTAAATACAAGTTTTCCTCTGATAAGTGTGTGTGCCGGTGCAAGTAGTCTCTGAAGAATTTAATACATATACATAGCATATTCCACTTTGGATGGAAAGTATGATGTGAAATATATCTCATACGGATGTTTAAGTTTTGTGCCTAAAGGGCAGTCTGCCAAAATTTAGGTAATAGGAACCATATAGATAATGAACTTCAGGATTCTTTTTTTTTTTTTTTTTTTTTTTTTTAAAGATTTTATTTATTTATTTGACAGAGAGAAATCACAAGTAGGCAGAGAGGGAGGCAGAGAGAGAGAGAGGAGGAAGCAGGTTCCCTGCTGAGCAGAGAGCCCGATGCGGGACTCGATCCCAGGACCCTGAGATCATGACCTGAGCCAAAGGCAGCGGCTTAACCACTGAGCCACCCAGGTGCCCCAGGATTCTTTTTTATTTATGAAATTTCTGGTAAACAGTGATGATGTTTGGGTTAATATAACATAATGATTTTAAGTTGCTTAAGCTGTAACAAAGTTTGGTGTGAAAAAAATGTGAGAGTCCAATGGGTATTAAATATGCAACATTACTTAAGCTATTCTTAAAGATCAGAGCATCTTCTAGCTCTACACGGGGCTTCAGAGCTAATTTAATCTCGGGTCTTACTCTATAGATAAGGCAATTTACTTAATTTTACCTGCCTGGTTAGTAGCATAGTTGACGACAGTTCAGTCTTCCACATCGCTGTCCACTCTGCTTTTTTGGACAGAAAGTTCGATTCATGAAATTTCAAGGGAAAATGGGCAGAGAAGGCTGAGAGGAGTATGCGTATTCTAAGCCCAACTTGACTTAAATTTATTAGTTGAGAGATGAGGTGCTTAACCCCTCTGGATCCCAGTTAATGGATGGTTGTATTTTAAGGTCCTTTCCAGGGCTGTGATTTGAACTCTGGTGAGAAAAATGAAATAGATTTAGATTTTTTCGTGTTGTGCATTTCTGCAGTTTCAATTTGTGTCTTATTTTGGGTAGATAGCTTTCCTTTTTTTTTTTTTAATTTAAATTTAGTAGGTATCATTCGTGTATTTTATTGTGAGTGAATCAACTTTTCCAAAGTATATTCTCGTTAGACACAGGTGGTTTTTCTTAATGTGACAGTGGCTTCTGTATGCAAGTGTCTCCAGCTTCATTGTGTTTAACTGAAGTAAACACAGATTTGGAGGCAGGTCTCCCCTCGTTTCAAACTGGTGAAGGGGGTACCACATGCAATGTCCCATGGCAGTGGTGGGGGGAGTCTGCTTGAGATTCTTTCCCTCTGCCACCCGCCCCCCACCATGCTCTTTCTCTCTCAAATAAATAAATTAGTGTTTAAAAAAGAAAGCAGTGTCATGTAAATAAGATTTAAGAGAATTTGGCTCTTCTGATTTCTAGAGTTGTTTTATTTGGGGTTGTGGAACAGGTTTTTCCATTCTTAGTAGGGATAATCTGGCATTGTTTGTGTCAGAGGGGAGACAGTTGTGACAATCTGGAATGATAGGAAAGATGAGAGGAGTTGAAAGTATTGGAGAAAAAGTTGAAGACACTGGAGATGCTTTCCGAAGAGGAGTGTGACCCTGAGCTCTGAGCCCCTACCTTCATTGCTTAGCAGTAGTTACCATGCCCTTCTTTGCTTTAAAGAAACCCATACTTTCAATTAAACACTTTTTTAAAAAAGATTTTATTCATTTATTCATGAGAGACAGAGAGAGAAGCAGAGGGTGAAGTAGGCTCCCCACTGAGAAGGGCGTGGGAAGCGGGATTCTATCTGAGGACCCCGGGATCACAAGCTGAGCCGAAAGCAGATGCTCAACCCATCTGAGCCACCCAGGCGCCCTCAGTTAAACACTTTTGAACAGCTCTCACGTGCATTGCATTGAGCTGGGTGCTGTGGGAACTACAGAAGAATTATCTATAAGAACTTCCTCTAGTGTTTAACTTCTGGCTGGGTCCCCAGTGCATAGACCATGAAAGGAATGAGTGAATGTCTGAGTACCCCGAAGAGTGGTCTTGGCAGGAGAGAGAAGGGAGGAGAAGCGCAGCAGTAGGGAAGGACCCCAAGGAGCCATGCAGTTGGAGCAGCTGGAAGGACTGGTAGCTAAGGGAGAGCGTGCGGGGGTGCTGGTAAGCTAGGTCAGGACATCAGCTGGGGAGTTGGGAGATGACCATCGCATGTTTTAAGGTGGTAAATGAGGGGACCTGTGAAAGTACCAGAGCCTTTTTACTTCATGTTTTTATCTTGAAAACTTCAAACCTTTAGAAAAAACAGTACTGTAAATACTCATACATCCTTGTAGATGAATCAGTTAACATTTTGCTGTGCTTTTCCCCTCATGCTCAGTGTATGTGTTTTGAATCAAATGTGGTATGTATATTTATAATTTTACGTCACCACTTGACTATAAGTTTCAGATACCATGACATTTCACCTCTAAATACCTGTGAAAGAGGACTTTCTTATGTGTCATGACAACAGTTACCACACCTAAGAAGTCTAGCACTGATGTAATAACATCTAATAAATAGAAAATATTTAAATTTGGGAGTAGAATGTGTATTTATCTTTGTTTTTAAAATCAGGAAGGCTTATCTGGCACAATGTGTATTGAATGAATTGGTGGGACAAGAGACTAGAGCCACGGAAACTGGCTTGTATATATTTAAAATGTCACATGGAGGGGCACCTGGGTGACTCAGTCGGTTAAGTGTCCAGCTCTTGGGCCCAGGTCATGATCTCAAGGTGGTGAGATCGAGTCTCAAATCGGGATCTTCGCTTAGACAGGAGTCTGCTTGAGATTATTTCTCCCTCTGCCCCTCCCACACCCCACTTGCACGCATGTTTTCTCTCTAAATAAGTAAAATCTTAAAAAGATAAAAAAAATTAGAAGTCACATATAAAGAATTTATGACATATAAATTCAAAGTCATAAAAACATTCAAAGTCATAAAAACAGAAAGGAAACTCCTTATATTCTTTTTTAAAAAATTTTTTAAAAATAATTTTCTTTATTTTTTTATTTGACAGAGATAACAAGTAGGCAGAGAGGCAGGCAGAGAAAGAGGGGAAAGCAGGCTTTCTGCTGAGCGGAGAGCCTAATGCAGAGCTCGATCCCAGGACCCTGGAATCATGACCTGAGCCTAAGGCAGAGGCTTTAACCCACTGCACCACCCAGGCGCACCCTCAGTGCTTACTCAGTAAGCACTACTGTACTTAGTAAGTACTCAGTAAGTACTACTTGCTAGTAAGCAAGCTAGACTTACATGTTGAAACTACTGTTAGCTTTGTAGTGTGCAGGGTAATGCTCCTCTGTGTGTCCTGAAGAAATTTGGAGGCTGAGACCTGAAACAAAGATAGAGGATGGAGGAAATTTTATCTTTCCAGTTTTGAAGGGAAAGCTGCTTTTGTGCCGCTTAATGGGAAATGGTGTTTCCTGACACAAGAAGGCATGTTTTTCAGGAATTGCTGGTTGGGGGAAGAGGGACTTGGGTGGGGTCTTTATCCCGGGAGTCTCCACTGTCTTGTGGAGTAGGAGTGTGTATGTCCCTCCTGGAATAAAGGAGACTCTTTTCCTCCTTTAAGTGTGAGAAACAGGAAGATAATTTTGTGGTTTGCTTCAGTAGAAAAGTACAGAAGATGGCAAAAGAAGACTCAGAATTTGCATTGTGTATATACTTTTGATGATAAAAGATAGGTGTGTTTAAAAAGCTGCTAAGAGAAAATGAGCATATGTTTAGGAGTAATGCCTGGCTTTCTTCTTGATTTGTTTTTAAAGACAGATTCTTGAAGATTATAAGAAGGCTAAAAGAAGGGATGCCTGGGTGGCTCAGTTGGTTAAGCAGCTGCCTTCGGCTCAGGTTATGATCCCAGCGTCCTGGGATCGAGTCCCACATCGGGCTCCTTGCTCAGCAGGGAGTCTGCTTCTCCCTCTGCCTCTGCCTGCCATTCTGTCTGCCTGTGTTCACGCTCTCTCTCTCTCTGACAAATAAATTAAAAAAAGAAATCTTAAAAAAAAAAAAGGCTAAAAGAACCTTATTGAGCAGATAGCAGAGATCTGTGTTATTAGTAAATTACTTCCATTTGATAGCAACTTGATTATTTCATGCGATGATTTTTATATAATTCCATAGTGAACTTGTGTGATGTTTATCCTTAAAAAAAAAAAACAACTTTTTTGCAGTGTTTTGAATTAAGTTGCATGAAAGGTTAAAATTAATTTCAGAGGCGCCTGGGTGGCTCAGTGGGTTAAACCGCTGCCTTCGGCTCAGGTCATGATCTCAGGGTCCTGGGATCGAGTCCCGCATCGGGCTCTCTGCTCAGCAGGGAGCCTGCTTCCTCCTCTCTCTCTCTCTGCCTGCCTCTCTGCCTACTTGTGATCTCTCTCTGTCAAATAAATAAAATCTTAAAAAAAAAAAAATTAATTTCAGAGTTGTCGCAGCCACAGTTTATTTTCTGTTGTATGAGTAACAAAAAGTTATTGATTAGTACTTAGTGCCTTTTCTTTTGAAGGCCAGTGTTTATTAATCAGTGAGTGTTGAATTGCTCCCAGTGTCCATTAGGCATCCTGTGGTTAATAGAGACAGATAGCCTGCCCTTGATAGATGCTTCTGGAAAGTTAACATTTCAACAGTGGCAGTTAAATCCCCGTCAGGGAGGGAAGCCGCTGATTGCCGGTCAGGTCTTTGGAGAGGAGAGGAAAGGAGAGGAACTCCACTCTGTTCAATCAGGGCCCCAGGGTGTGAGACTTGCAGCTGAAGAAATCTGACTTTACCAGTTTGTTCAGAGTCCATGGGGCTTGTGAAACTGAATGATGGCTGGCCGGCAGAGCTAAGCAAGCTTCCAGCAGGGTGAACACGTCGTGTGTTACTTTGCAGTGGAAGATGTACTAAGGCCAGTTGTAGACTTGTTGAAAAGATAACCTTTGGACCATAACTTTACTTGGTGAACATAGAAATAAGATGGGGACAAATTGGAGGTCTTCCACTGATACTTCCATCAAGTTACTGGAATTTGATAGAAGGCTTCTTTTTTTTTTTCACTCTTGGAGCTATTCTGCGTAAAGAGTGGGGCCTAAAATTAGAGCTGCTTTACTACAGTGCGCTGCTGGATAAACAGGAAGAATTCTTTTCCAGTTCCCTTTGCTAATCAGTTACCAAGGGTCCCAGGGCTTTATGCCGGGTCTGTTCCACTACGATGGGGATGTAATAGTACTAATAGTAGTGAGTGTTCGGCATGTGTGGGGCATTTGGCTCGTGTGTGTTTTTTCTGTTATTCCCTTAATCCCGTAATAGCCCTAGGGAAATAGGTACTATTACCATTCCCACTTCATAGGTGAGAAAATCAGAGTTTAGGAAAGCTTAGGGCTTAGAGCCCAACTTCTGAGCCAGTCTCAGGACTCTAGAGAACCTTATGCTTTATCCACATGTGATAGAATTTCTTCTGCGCCTTTCAGCTTCTTTCCAGTTGTGTTTTCCTTAGAATATACCATAATCATCTTGAGACAAACTTCTCTCTCTCATCTGTCAAATGAACACTCAGGAAATACAGTTTCTCTGAAAATATTTAAGCAGTAACTTAGGGTAGGCTGGTGTTTTTGTTGTTGTTGTTGTTTTTAAAGAATGCTGATCTTGATTTCCTTATGATAATTTTGAGTAGTTTCATTTAGAAAATGGACCATTAAAAATTAAAAAGGTTGGAAAAAAACCCGCAAAGATAATGCAAAGAAGAGTTCTTTTCAGATTCACCTATTTACATTTTCCTCTGTTTACATTTGTGAATATTTTCTTGCTCTCTATATTTTATTTGTAAGTATATGTGCGTTACACATTTTTTTCCTGAGTTCCTTGGGGTGTTACCTATTTCTTGGCCCTTTATCTCTAAATATTTCAGTGGACATTTCCTAAGAATGGGGGTTTTTTGCTTGCATACAGTTAATCCTCCATAAATTTATATTATTAAAATATCATCAAATCTGTGCATATTATGATTTTATCAGTTGTCCTTTTAAGGGTCTTTGTAACATTTTTTCCTGTGAAAAAGATTCAGGCCAGGGTTTTATATCCTATTTAGTTGTCATATCTTTTTAATACCCTTTCTTCTGGAGTATTTCCACATTTTTTTGTCTTTTATCAGATTGACATTTTTGAAGAATATCCTCATACCTGTCCTTTTTTAAAAAAATAATAGACATTTCCTCATTTTGTCTGTCTGATGTTTTCTCATCTTTAGAATAGGTTATGTATGCATAATGGTCCAGAACTCACTTTTCCCCTCCTTAATAAGTTCATTCCTTTTCAAAATCAGGAAATTAACACTTGTATAATAATATTATCAAAGTACAGACCTTCGTCAGATTCTGTCAATTATTCCCAAAATGTCTAGAGTAGGAAAATACCAGATCATATTTCACATCTAGACTTATTTTATCTGGAATAAGTTTCTCAGTTTGAATTTCATGACATGAATTTTTTTTTTTAAGATTTTATTTATTTATTTATTTGACAGACAGAGATCACAAGTAAGCAGAGAGGCAGGCAGAGAGAGAGGGAGGAAAGTAGGCTCCCCGCTGAGCAGAGAGCCCGATATGGGGCTCAATCCCAGGACCCTGAGATCATGACCTGAGCCGAAGGCAGAGGCTTAACCCACTGAGCGACCCAGGTGCCCCCTCATGGCATGAATATTTTTGAAGAAGATTAGTCAGTTATTTCCTTCAGCGTTGGTTTGTTTGAAGTTTCCCCACGGTTAGATTCAGGTTTTGCACTTTCAGCAGAAATGCCGTGTGAGGGACATTGTGTTCTTCCCAGCACAGCGTATTGGAGTCACATGATGTCTGTTTGTCCCACAGCTGGTGATGTTAATTTTGATCACCTGGTTAGGGTACGGTCTACCAGGTCTGCCCCTGTGAGGTTACTCTTTCCCTTTACAGACAATAATTGTCTTGTGGAGTGGTGTTTTCACTTCAAACTTTTAGTCATAGGCTTAGAATCTTTGGGTGATTTCTTGCTTGAATCGGCTGTTCTTACAAAGTTTACCCAGTGATGATTTAAAATGCCACCATTCCCTCTTCATTTATTTATTGGTTTTCTCCCACAAAGAAGAGTGTTCCCTTTGCTCTTACTTATTTATATTGGTGGATTTGTACTTGAATCTTATTTTATTTTATCATTACCAAATTGTCCTGGATTGGGCCATGGGAGCCCCCTGAGGCTGGCTCTTGTGCTCTGTTGACATGTCCCTATCATTGTCTGACACATCCTTACTTTGTGGCCCGAAGAGTCCTCCTTGTGAACTTTGTCTGCCTGCGTCCTGGAAGTAAGTGGTCACATCTCCGTTCTTCTTTGTGAGAATGCCTGTGTCTCCAAAGCCTTGCCAAGAGTGACTTTTTTTTATTTTTTGGATTTTATTTATTTATGTGAGAGAGGCTGTAAGAGAGGGAACACAAGCAGGGGAAGCAGGAGAGGGAGAAGCAGGCTCCCTGCTGAGCAGAGAGCCTGATGCAGGACTTGATCTCAGGACCCTTCGATCATGACCTGAGCCCAAGGCAATTCTTAACCAACTGAGCCAACCAGGCATCCCTAAGAGTGACTTTTTATAACTGTTTAATTTTTGCGAATCTGATGGGTGAGAAGTAGCAACTCAGTGTAGTTTTAATTTCTGTTTATGAGTGAAGTTGAACATCTTTTCGTATGTTTATGGGGTATGTGTGTATGTATATATGTGTGTGTATGTATTCATGTTTTTTTGTCTGTGTTTCCGTCTTAAGTTACTAGTATTCAGTTTCAATTTTAAGAGTTCTTTGTATATTATGAATACTGTCTCTTTATCTGTGATATGATGCAAATATTTTCTCTCATTTTATTTATCACCTTCGGTTAATAATGGCTTCTTTTTTTTCTTGCCATGCAGACTTTTATTAAAAATTTTCATGTAATCACATTATTAGTTTTTTTCTAGTACTTTCTCTGATTTTGAATCACAGATAGCATGCTTTTCCTTACATCAGACTTAGAGAAGATCACCATTTTTTCCCCCTTGGAGTACTTGTTTGGCTTCATTGTTTTCTAGTTAGATCCTTGATTCATTTGGAGTCTATTCTTACGTATGGTATGAACTATGGATCTAATTTTATCTTTTTCCAGATGGCTAACCAGTTGTTTTAGTGATTTATTAAAAGTCAGTTTTTGCCCCAGTGATTTCTAGATACTCTGTTTTTGTTTTTTTTTAAATTTTTGATTTTTTATACAGTACTCAAGTTCCATCTGTACGTGGGTCTTTTTCTGACTTTCTGTATTACCACACTGGTTTGCCTGTCTACTCTTGGGCCGGCAACACGCTTTTCATTATAGAGTCTTTAGAGTATAATTTAATGTCTGGAAGGACTAGTCCTCTGCTCTAGCATTTTAGGGTTTTCCTGACTGATCTTGCACATGTATTTTTAACATGAAGTTCAGTTTCAGTTGCCACCTTCATTAAAAATAATTGTTGGTATTTGTGTGGATTGCATTAAATTAATTTACAGCAACTTGACGTTTTTGATGTTAATTTGTTCTCTGCCGAAATAAGAAATCTTTTTTTTTTTTTTTTAAGACTTTATTTATTAGAGAGAGAGAGAGCATGAGCAGGGGAAGAGGCAGTGGGGGAAGTCAATTCCCTGCTGAGCTGGGAGCCTGCTGCTGGGGTTGATCCCAGGACTCCGGGATCATGACCTGAGCCAAAGGCAGATGTGTAACCAACTGAGCCACCCAGGCGCCCAAAGAAGTTTTTGGTTTTAAATAGTCTCCTCACCTAGCATGGAGCCCAGCGTGGGGCTTGCACTCACGATCATGAGATAGAGACCTGAGCTGAGTTAAAGATGCTTAACCGACTGAGCCACCCAGGCACCCCAAACAAAATGTTCCATTCTATGTGTACATTAATGTGAGGAATATAAAGACAGCAAAGCTATGATTTCTACCTTAAATAACTTAAATATAGTTTCGGAAATCAGGTGCATGTTTATCTATATGCGTTAAAAAATAGAAACATTTCTTTGGTCGGTGGACTTTAAATTGAACCTAAAAGGAAGTGTCGAATGTAGTTGAGTAGAGAGAGTCAAGGACATTTCAAATGGTTATTGCTCAGGCGAAAGTAGAAGCAAGATTTTGCCACGTGAGGTCAGTGAGATCTGTTCAGGGGCGCCTGGGTGGCTCAGTGGGTTAAGCCGCTGCCTTCGGCTCAGGTCATGATCTCAGGGTCCTGGGATCGAGTCCCGCATCGGGCTCTCTGCTCAGCAGGGAGCCTGCTTCCTCCTCTCTCTCTCTCTGCCTGCCTCTCTGCCTACCTGTGATCTCTCTCTGTCAAATAAATAAATAAAATCTTAAAAAAAAAAAAATAGAAGTAAAGTGGGGGCGGGCCATGGAAGGCCCTGAGTGGTCACGGTTTGGGTCTGACCCACTCAGCTGCAGAGACCTCCTGAATTAGTAATCTGTTGCCTTGTAACAACTTACCCCTAACGGTAGTGATTTATCCCGGTAAGCATGTATTCTCTCTAACAGCTTCTGTGCATCTGGAATTTGGGAGCAGGAAGCACTGTTGCCGCATTCCACTGCTTTAAGTGAGCCTGTGAATTCAGCCCACATTCGGGGGTGGGTGGGTGACGGGGTTCTATGCTTTAAGGACAGGAGTGTCGGAGACTCTGGCTCAGAGGACAGTCAGCGAGAGAAGCCGCTGCTGCAGCGCTAGAGTGAGAGGCAACCCAGCCCCATTCCCGGCGGCGGCGTTGAGAAAAGTGGAGGATCAAGAGCTTCAGATGGGGCAGACTCCGAGGAGAATGATGTTTGAAATGAATGCATTCGCCTGTGAGATTATTAGAGGTGACAGCAGTTTAAGTGCAGTAGAACAATTTTGGAAATTGGATTATAACATTTAATTCGATGATTAACTTTTTAAGAAGTGCTCCAGGTGGGAGGCTGAGTGGCTGCCATGCCTTTCGATTTTGAGATCTTACCTCTTCCTTGCCTCCTTTGAGCACCACCAGGCCTCCCTGGAAGGGCACTCCTCAGATCTTGGCTTGAGGGATGAAGCAGGATTTTTGCCTCACTTGTTTGCAGAGAATCTTTTGACTGTAAGTGAAGTCAGCTTCCTTTATCATTCTTCTACTTCACGACATATTTTTAACTATTCTCACCTGGGCTCTTCCCCCTCCTCCCTAGCCTTTCCTTCGCCTTGCCCTGGTTTGTATGACTTAAGGATCAGTTCCCAGACTGGGGGTCACCCACCTTCCCCATCCCTTAACCCCCAACTTCAGGAGCGAGTCTGCTACTCATGTTTTGTTAATGGAACAGGGATGCACGTAATACCTACGAGGTGTGATTACAATTAGCGGTTGACAAATATCCATACTAAATTGAGGATTTTTGTCTTCCTTGATATTATGTGTCTGTACATGTGTACAATCAATCTTCACATTAGTAAAATGAGTGTGATAAAATGGAGCAAAAACATGAAAACACTGGTATAGTTTTTGTATGTGACGTAGTATGTTTCAAGATTTCTGTAAGGATTTAAGATTAAATGGACCAAGAAATTGCATAGTGAAACAGTAACAAAGCCAGAAAGAGTAAATCTTGAGTTTTCTTTACTACATGATGTGATGGTGATTATTTTCGTTTTTTGTTTTTTTTTTTTCCTGATAGGGTTGGTTTTCTTTTAAGAAGAACTTCCGTTTCACTAAAGACTTCAAGAAACTAAACAGAATAGCGATAATAAGTACCATTTCAAATCAAAGAGTAGACTTTTTTGCTGCGAGAAAAAGAACTATTTTGATAAGTTCTATTTAGCAAAAAAGATAAGATTGCTCTTAGTCGCATCATCTTTGAATAAGTCGGGCGGCACGAGTAAGGCAGGCTCGCTCTGCAGAATGCGGAGAGGGTGAGCATGGGGGAGGTGAAGCGGGGCTGGGGAAACTGAGCCTGAGTCATAGGCGTGAGGGGAATCTGAGAGAGGCTGGTGTGCACAGCATGGGTAACAAGAGGCTCTTGGAGGCACAGACAGAGAAACAGTGGTGTGAAAGTTCTTTTGTGACTTTTTTTTTTTTAATAAGATTTTATTTGGGGGAGCCCTGCTTCTCCCTCTCACATTCCTTCTGTGCTTTGACTTTCTCTCTCTCTCTCTCAAATAAATAAAATCCAGATTTTTAAAAGCAATCTCTACACCCAACGTAAGGCTTGAACTCCCAACCCCAAAGTCAAGAGTTGCGTGCTCCACCGACGGAGCCGGCCAGGCACCCATTGTGAATTTTATTATACCTGTTGTAGCTTTTCCTGCGTGCCAGTGGGTGTGAGAGAGAAGGTCAGAAGGGAGTGCGAAGGGGGTAACAGGATCAAAGGCTGTGTTTAATTAAATTAAAATTAAATTTAAATTAAAGGCCTGGATATAATTGCGTATGTCCTAACTTTTAACTATTTGTGGTTGGGCAGTTGTCAGAAAGTTCATGTGGTTAATTGGTCTAGTTTCCTTTTCCTGTCTCCCACACGTCCTAGCCCCTCCTCTTTCTCTTATCTTTTCTGAGGAGACCTCATGAAAGGTATCTCCCTTCAGTCCTAGAAGCTTCCTTCAGTGGCTGCTTCCATTCCCCACGCCCCACACTTGGCTAGTTCTGCTCCTCTGCGCACTCCATCTCCAGAACATCCTCCAGAACGTGACATGTACGCCTGTCGATGTGTTCGTTTTCTTTACTAGACTGGGAGCGCCTCAGTGGGAAGGGTCAAGTCTCACTTGTCTGTGTATCCCTGTATCTAATACGTGTCGGTTAAACCAACAGAGGAATGATTTTCCCATGCCTTGTGGCATACACACTCACCACCGTCCGGCTGTGTGGCAGGGACATCGCTGAGCTCTGATGGTTGCCTGACCATAGAGATAGACCACCCGAGCCTTAAAGAAATCAGGGCGGACTGACAAGTAAGTAGGGGGAGGTCCTGATGTAGGGGTGCTCTGCCGAGAAGGTCTCAGGGATGGCTGAGAGCAGGAGACAGATTCTGCGATGCTGTGTGGCGGGTGTTCTGGGAGAGGCTTCAGGTACGGCTGTTCTAGAAGCGCGTCATTAATTCAGCTTGGGGATGTCATGGGGAGACTGGCGTTTGACTCGAGTCTTTGAGTATGTGGTTGCTCACTGTGTGGAAAAGGAGGAGCGTGGGCCAAGCTGTAGAGGTCCAAGGATCATTTTCTGAGTTGTTCAGGGGAACCTTGAAGTCCTTGTTTGCTGGGGAATGGGAACATGGCGGGAAGTAGGATCAGGAGGAACTGTGCGTGTAATGCTAGTGTAGCTGTGGGGAGCCAGTGAAGGTTTTAAAAATCAGAAGAATGGCACAGGTGCGTATTGTATTGTATTTATTTTTTTAAGTAGGCTGCATTACTAGTTTGGAGCCCAACATAGGGCTTGAAATCCCAATCCTGCGATCAAGCCTTGGGCTTGGGTTTGGACATTTGAGAATGGGCATCTGAATAGTGGTAACTGGCAGACTCTTAGAAACGTGACTCTCCAGTTCCAGAGCGAAAGATACAGAGTGTGGCATCACACATGTGAAAGGGTATGATTACAGAGGGAGAGCTAGCTGAGCGGTGAAGGAAGGCCGCGCAAAGGACCTGGGCCGCCCCTGCATTTAAAGGGCATACTCAGGAGAAGGCCATCTGAGAACAGATTCAGAGAGGGAAGTCGCCAACATCAGATGCCACCGAGAGGTTACGTTGGGATGAAAAGTAAAATGAGGCCATAGGGTTTGACCAAGTCAGAGGCTCTCAATGAGAAAAATTGCAGTGCTAGCATTAGAAGCTTCATTTTAACAACTAAGTTCAGTGGGTCTAAATGGGTAGGGAAAATGAATATAGGCCACCCCTTTTTTTTTTTTTTAAGCAATTTAAAATAGGAGGTAGATTACAGATAAAGGACAGTGAGGAAAGTTTTTATATTAGGATCAGGTAGTATTCACACATGCTTGGAACAGCCATTGCAGGAATGGAGAAAAAGCTGACCAGGGACAGGTCATGGCGTATTACCCAGCAGTGAGGGCCTGCCTGGAGTGGAAAGCAGGTTGTTCTACCAAATGGTAGAGTTACCGGACTTTTCTTCCATGGCACTCTCTTTAGCCTGGGAGCTGGAACAAATAAACTACAATGTGATTATTTATTTTGCGAAATAATGTTTTTTTTTTTTTTCTCAAAAGAATTTATTGTAATGTTTTCTTTGTTTTTGAAGATTTTGTTTATTTTTCAGAGAGAAATTGAGAGAGAGCCCTAGCAGGGGGAGTTGCAGGCAGAGGGAGAAGCAGGCTCACTGCTGAGCAAGGAGCCTGATGCAGGGCTCCATCCCAGGACCCTGGGATCATGACCTGAGCTGAAGGCAGACACTTAATGACTGAGGCACCCAGGTTGTAAGTTTTTTTTTGTTTTTTTTTTTTTTAAATAACTACTTTCTGGTATTCTTTATTTGTGTGTGGTCAAATACACATAAGACCTACTGTTTTAAACATTGAAAAACTTACCACTTGTAAACGTGCAATTCTGTTAACATTTAAGTGCCTTCCCTTTTTGTGTATCCATCACTACCGTCCGTCTCCAGAACCTTTGCATCATCCCGAGCTGCAACTCTGTGCCCATTAAATACCAAATACCTTGGTGAGCCTGGGTGGCTCTTTAGTTAAAGTGTCTGCCTTCGGCCAGGTCATGATCTCAGGGTCCTGGGATTGAGGCCAATCCGGGCTCTCTGCTCGGCGGGGGTCCCGCTTCTCCCTGTCCCTCTCCCTGCCGCTCCCCCTGCCTGTGCTCTCTCTCTTTCTGTCGAATAAATAAACAAAATATTAAAAAACAAATAAACAGAAATCCCTATTTGCTCCTCTTGCCCACCCCAGCCTTTGGCAAGCACCATTCTACTCTGTCTGTCTGACTTCGCTCTACGAACCTGCACAAGAGGGATCCTACAATATTTGCCCTTTTTGCCCTATTTGATCTTTTAAGATTTTCTAATTCACTTAGCAGCATGTCTTCAAACTTCATCTGTGTTGTTGCCTAGGTCAGAACTTCCTTCAGTGTTCTTAAAATAAGATTTGAAAACACCACGTTTTCTAGATCATAACTCTTCCGCAACCACTGTCAAGTCTCAGACTGTGCCACGTTAGTTTTTCACGGGGCAGGGAGGCAGAAGAAGGGAGTTCCCGGTCATTACCTCCTTCCCATTTACCAGGTGTCAGGTGCTGCACGGGTTGCACATGCTTCATTTGACTCAGCCTTCACGGCAACTCTGCAAGGTAGATGTTACTGTCCCTCTCATCCTACAGCGGAGGGAATGCAATTTCAGAAAGCTTGAAGGAGCTTGTGGAAGGTCCCACTGCTGTTGGGCAACCAGCTGAGCTGGGATTCAAATCCGGGTCATCCTGGTACCAGACTCCACACTCTTACAACCCTTCAGCTCTCGGTGTAGTGCTATTGCTAAGTACACTCTTCTGAAGGAGTCCCATTCTCTTTGCTTTGAACTTAATGAAGATGTGTTTTTTAAGGCTTTCCTGTGTTCAGCAAATGTACAAGTCCCCTCAGGAACACTCCAGTGTTCCTGTTTTGTTTTTAAGCTTTTAAGAAAAGAATCTAGCATTTGCCAGAAGTGAAGAATTACTTGTGTAACTGATTGAGTTCAATGGTGATTTATTTAATGTTGTTCTGGTGTGTTTGTCCAAGTTGGAATTTATCTGAGGCAGTTTATAGCACTAAGTTCATAGATTTATAGTATAGGTTTCTGAAGGAAAAATACTTGTATTGACCGAATTTATGTTTCAGTCCTGATCACAAATAGGAGAGGAGAAGAATTTAAAAATGAGAAATATGTAACTATTCATTTTCAAGGATCTCAAAGAGCAAAATATTATTCAAGTAATCTGACTGCAGTATTTAAAGCCAAAAGCTACAATCTGATACTTGCCTTGCTGAAGGTTTTTTTTTTTTTTTTTAACCTATTAATGTTTCTCTGAATTCTTGAATCTTCTACCCTGTACCAGTGAAAAACATTTTTCTTTAAAGATCAAAGCAATGACAGTGACGTATCAAAGTTGTTGGAGTGGATGGTCCTAAGTAACAACAAGAACAAAAAAGTCATTGATAGAACAATTATGTCCAGAACTGGGAACCTTCGTGGAAGTAAGCCAGTGGGCTTTGGTGGTGTTGGAAGGCTGGACTTAACCTCTGCATCTTTGTTAACTATTTTGCTTTGAAAGCTTTGGGAGCATCCCTGAGTTTTTGAGTCTCTTCTGCGACAGAGTGATTGTTAGAGAGATCCAAAGTCTGGAGTTTGTGTTGAGTTTAGAAAGTCATTCTCTGAAGCCCCTTTTTGGAACGAGTTTAAAGAAGGAAGAGTATCAAAAGTCAGGTTCAGTCCTACAGTGGAAGCTTGGAAAAGGGTAAGTGGTTCTCTGGAACCATTGGAGTAGATACTACCTTCTGAACTAATGACAAAAACAAGGAGTAAATTGGAAGAACTCTAAGACACCTTATTTGCCTTCAGGCAAATAAAACCAAATTGTTCAGGATAGATCAGTGTTTCTCTCCATTTTGTTTTTTATTTTTCCTTGAGGATTGACAGAATTAGAAATTTCACCACCCCCGGTGGTGGTTAACATTCAAGTGTTTTTGTATCCAGGTGATAAAGAATTGCAGAATCTCTTCTGTTACATCAAAGCTCTGCATAAAATTTAAAAGCAGCTAATTAAAGTGTATAGTGAAAAATTTCTTATTTTAAAAAGTCATGGACAAAGAGCGCATTTTTGCCTGCCTCAAGTCAGGAACTTAAACTATAATCAAGTGTTCACGCCGTATCGTTTTATTCAAATGTAAAGGAAAGAACAATGCTCCAGATATAGAGCAAAGGTATTTTTAAAGTATGCAATTTGTGTGTGACTCTTGCTGAGTCAGGTGAGTGGGTGATGCTGGGCAGAGTTGTAGTGAAAACTGACTTCCAGCAAGGACTGAGAGCCCATGCCACCCAGAGCAGGCATGGGGCCAAGGATATGCTCAAGGAGAAGGAATTCTCTGGAACGGGAACCCCTGGATAGTCAGCTGGTGGGTCCATTGGCTGAGGAGAAAGCTTTGACCCAAAATGACTAGATCTGGGGCCCAGAGGCTAATGGACTTGCTCTCTGAACCACGGGGCTTGAGTATTCAGCCTGTGCCTGGGACAGAGGTAGAGTGCCTAACAGAGAGGACGGACTCCAAAGAGTTGCTGGCCAGAAGGAAAATAAAATCATGGAAGGCCTAGAAGAGTCCTTTTTTTTTTTTTTTTTTTTTTTTTTTTAAGATTATTTATGTGTTTGAGAGAGAGAGAGTGCGCAAGTGCGTAGGGGGAGGATCAGAGGGAGAATCTCAAACAGACTCTGTGCTGAAAGCGGAGCCGGACGCGGGGCTTGACCTCACAACCCCGAGATCATGACCTGAGCTGAAACCAAGAGTTGGACACTTAACTGACTGAGCCACCCAGGTGCCCAAGAGATTCCTTTTAATGTTTGTGCTCTCTTTGTCTCTGTCTCTTTCTCAAATAAATAAAATCTTAAAAAAAAAAAAATCTTCTAGACCCACTATGACATTTTCTGTGATTGCCCTGTTGTGTAGTTGGAATCCTAAAGACCAGGGCAGGTTTGAGGTACAGCGGTTAGTTACATGGCTTTAGTTTAATTACCCTCTGATTTTTGTCTTGATTGTCTGCACTGTTGTTAAATTTTATGAGACTTAGTGTTTCATACTTAGAACTTAGAGTGTTCTCTAGTTTAAATTGGAGCAAAAATTCTTCTTTGCTCTCAGGCAACATGTCCGCTAACTTTCTCACTCAAAGTATAGTCAACAGATGACTATAGGCACATGCTAAATACAGGTGTATTGCATGCTTTAGGTAGATACTCAGGTGCATCAGAGGCAGACCTTCTTCTCAAGTTGTCTGATCTAATGGGACAAATAATGGATTCCGCAGTTGGACCTGGCGTAGGTTCAGATCCTGGTGCTGACAGGTACTAGACATACAGAAAAAGCTACTCAGTCTCTCTAAGGCTTCCAAGGATAAACAGCTAGTATATATCAGCAGCAGGATCAGTATAATGGTCCCTATCTCATAGGAGTCCTGAAGGCCTACAGAGAGAGTAGCTGTATGGGATTTAGAACATCGGAAGTCCTCTGTAAACATTGGAGCACACACGGATGAACAGGATGCTGCCCCATGGACCCAGGGCATTCTGACTTCGCTGGAGGGTCAGTGTTAAAGATACGACTTGGGGAATTGCACGTATGGAAGCAGTCCTTAAGGCTGTGTGACACTGAAAGGCATTGCCACAGGCAAACACAAGAAATGATGGGACAGAACACAGAATCTTACTCTTTTTATCTGCAAAAGTGGACTGGTGATTATATTTCTTATTTTCTTTGATGTTTTGTTTATATTACTTTGCGATAACTCAGATGTTAAAGGTGTTGAGTCCAACTGCTGGCAATATGAAGATAACTCACCAAGTTTTTAAATATACAGTTACTGAGTGTGTTAGGTACTCCTATCACGGATCCTAGTGCTAGACCTAGTTTATCAGTGCTGAAAATAAAACAGCCAAGGAGCCGTATTGGCGGTTGGCTCTCATACTCAAGAGTTCTGCTGACTGTTCAAGATAGGGGTTTTGAATGTTTGAGGGTTTTCAGGCAAAATGAGTGAAGCTACTGAAGGTGGAGTTGGATTTCTTTCTTTTTTTTTTTTTTTAAATTTTTATTTAATTTGACAGAGATCACAAGTAGGCAGAGAGGCAGGCAGAGAGAGGAAGGGAAGGAAGGGAAGACAATCAAGACAAAAAGGATCAAAGTCCTTGATCCCAGGACCCTGGGATCATGACCTGAGCCGAAGGCAGAGGCTTTAACCCACTGAGCCACCCAGGCGCCCTGGTGTTAGATTTCTTAGGTAACTATTTTGCTCAGACATTGTGTTCTCAACTTCGTTAATATCTCTAAATATTCAGTATCACTGATTGCCCTGTGATGTGCCTTATTGTTTAAAAAAAAAGGTTACATAGGGGTGCCTGGGTGGCTCAGTGGGTTAAGCCTCTGCCTTCGGCTCAGGTCATGATCCCAGGGTCCTGGGATCGAGCCCCGTATCGGGCTCTCTGCTCAGTAGAGCCTGTTTCGTCCTCTCTCTCTGCCTGCCTCTCTGCCTACTTGTGATCTCTGTCTGTCAAATACATAAATAAAATCTTAAAAAAAAAAAAAAAAAAGGTTACATAATACTTGATACATGTGAAAGGTTATATAATTCTATAAATTAATTGAACATTATCAATACATTGAAGCTAGTGTGTGAAGAGGAGCTTAAATCATTTATTACACTGTTCCCAGCTTCCTGAAGGTACATCATTCAGTCATTACATATTTCTTGAATGCCACCTCTGTGTCTCCCTCCAAGTGTCTGGTATTGGGCCTGGGGCCTTTGTTGGTCAGTAGGCCCAGTATTTGGGAAAAAGAGTTGAACCATGAACCAGTAGGATATGAGGACAAGCTGGAACCTGCCAGTGTCCATGTCTGTCACCTCATCTAACCAAGAAGAGAGTCAGGGCTTCACATGGTGACTGCTGTATAGTTAGTTCTTCCTTCCAGATCTCAATAAATCCCCCTTTTGGTCACCTCTGACCTACTGACATTCATGGAAGGGGATCCCACCTTAACCAGCTTGCTACGGTATAAACCACACGTTCTGGTGCACAAGAGAGACATTCACGATTATTTCTGCCTAGAAAATACCAGAATAGTTATTTAAGACATCGCAGTAGTGTAAAAATGAAATTTAACTTGATCCTGTCATTGTTTTCTTTTCCATTAAACCATGTCTTTATTTTTAAAGCCGTGAAATAGAACAGGAGTAATATAATCTTACCTTCTGTTGAAAGAAAGCATTCTTTTGACTTGACAAATAAAATGGATCTCATACTAAATTTTTTCTCCTTTTTGTTTAATTATCCAATACAGTGCCATCTAGTGATAAACCGTTTACTTCCTGGTTATTGAGAAAGAGTCCACTGCCGCGTTTTGCTTCTTAATACAATCGAGAACAAGAACTTCACTTTTAATTATGTCCAACTCTTAAGACATATTAGAGGGGACTATTTCTAAATAAGTTAAATATTCATAAATAATTTAAAAGAACTAGAAAAGGGGGGGGAAAGAGCTGGAAAAGGTTTTTTTATCCTTAGAGTTTATGCTGCATCTACATATGTAGTGACTCACAGTTTGCTCATTTACTGGCTACTGTTTGGATCCCGGAGGGAAATAAATTTTTAGTGTATGAAAAAAATAGAGTTATTTTAGAAACGTGATGAAGCAGAACGAACATGGGTTTTAAAATCAGGCAGGCAAGGATTTGTCGTCTTGGTCTTGTTTTTCTTACGATGCGGCAGGCAGGGTGCTTACAACTTTATATGCACTGAATTACTGAATATTCACAAACACTGGAGGAGGCGTTTCACAGGTGAGGAAACCTGGCTCACAGAATAGTTAAGTTTAGGGTACCTGTCTCATTGCTTTTTTGGTTACTTGTGTGTTTCTCTAGTAGAGAGTGACCCTTTGCAGAGGAAGCACTTAGTCCTGTGTGATTTCCCAGCCCTAAGAACGTGTCTATACGTGTTCAGCGGGTGAATATTTGATTTTTTTTTTCTTCCATGAATGAAAACACAATAGCCACAATGAAAGCAATAGAAAATTAAGTTGTTCAAATAAAACATGTGTCTTCTCTACATTTTATTCAGATGGAAAAACAACACAATTTTATGTTGAGCAAGTATTACATTTAGATATTACATTATTATTTAGAACAAGTATTACACAGTTGGAAACCCTAGCTCTGTGTCTGCCCTTGGCCACTCTTTCATTTAATTTTAATCTCAGTTCTACGTGCCTGGAATTCTGGGAGTCCAGGAGCTCTACAGGACTTGTTACAAAACTACAGCCCAGGTCCCTGCCCCTGGGAGTTCAGCTCTGAGACCTGATTTTGCTGATACTTGCCTCCAGATCTCTAAATGCATGTTGCATTCCCAGTTTTTAAATTTTTCGGTCTTAGGCATTACCTTTGACTTCTCATGATAGAATCAGAGAAGTTGGGATGCCTGGGTGGCTCAGTCCATTAAGCGTCTGCCTTTGGCTCAGGTCATGATCTCAGGGTCCTGGCATTGAGTCCCTCAGCGGGGTTCCTCATTTTTCCGCTGCCTGTTGTCCTACCTGCTTGTGCTTGCTCTTTCTCTCTCTCTCTCTGTCTTTCTGACAAATAAAATCTTTAAAAAAAAAAAAAAGAGAGAACTTATCTTTATTTTAAACCTCACTGTAGGTAGGGAGCCCTCCTCCCTTCTCATTACATAGTTAAATTTTAAATAATTATCAGTGTTTATATAAATTATGACTATGGAGACGTTACTTGCTGCTGAGGCATATAACCTGTGAAAGTTTTCCCTGGTGTTAAAAATTGTGTATTTTGGAGAGGAGAGTGATGTTCGTTTGCTTAATGTTTATGTATTTATCACTTACTCATTTCTAAACTCTTCTCCAGGTGTCTAAATATAGTTAGGCTATATGACCTTGAGCCAGTTGTTTAGTTCTTCTGATGAAATACTTTGTAATTCATAGAAGAAGTGTCCACATGACACGAAGACTTGCCCTACTCCCATCTCTGTAATGTTTTGGTTCCATGAAAGAGATCTGTGGGTGTTCTGTGTAGATCACATCATTGGTGGGCAGCATTGCCAGCCAATACACAGCTTTCCCCCGTGCTGGTGGTTTTTCCTTAGGTTAGTTGGAGCATTTCTCCTGCCGCCCGGAGGGGCCCTGGGACTCAGGGTCTTGCTGGAAGTGGAACCCCCATTTGTGTGTGACCAAGACTAATTATCGGCAGGAGCTCCTCAAGTATGTATTATAAGCTTAGAAGTACTCAGTCAGAAGATCAGAGACTCTTTGATTGGGGAGACTTACTTGAGTCTTTTGAGGTGGGAGCACTGGTTATTTTTTATAGGGAATAGTTGTGGAGAAGCAGAGTGGATACATGAAGTTCCCAGGGGTGAAATAAGACTAAATGGTAGATAAGAGGGTGCCTGGGTGGCTCAGTGGGTTAAGCCTCTGCCTTCAGCTTGGGTCATGATCTCAGGGTCCTGGGATCGAGCCCCACATCGGGCTCTCTGCTCAGCAGGGAGCCTGCTTCCTCCTCTCTCTCTCTGCCTGCCTCTCTGCCTACTTGTAATCTCCCTCTGTCAAATAAATAAATAAAATATTTTAAAAAAATGGTAGATAAGATATGAGCAAAAAAAAAAAAAAAGTCAAATCTTGTTTGGAACAAAAATAAAACAGAAACCCTGGCAGTATAGCTCCTCATGGATTGTTCTAGAAAATAATGCTGGACACATAGGCATGAATGATCTAATGACATTACTCTTAGCTTGGTAGGGATTTTGTTCACCTCAGTCGTGGACTTGGTATGGTTGTGAATAGTGTTGAGGTGTTCTTTTAGGAATGTCCTTACTACCATATATAAATGTGGAAGAAAAACTAGAGGAGTGTATAAGCAAGTTTATACTATTTTAATAATTTGCCATAGAAGCTGTCACTCCAGACAACTACCACTAGGAGGCCACAGAGACTTCGATTCTGATAGATGAGCTTGAGTCATGCATCTGACTTTCCCTTCAGAGTTGAGAAGGAAACCGAGGGTAGAAAGTCCTCTTGAAATGCTGTCAAAACTTAAAATTCAGGATCAAACTAGATTAAAAGTTGCTTATTCTGTTTTTCATAATGCAGTAATTAATGAATCTAACATATGCACAGTGCTTCTTTATGTGCTTGGGAAATGGTTTGTAAATGAGTATATATACTCAGGTATAACTACCACTTCTAAAAACTGCTTCTAGGTGTTAGTTCTTGGATCTCTGGATCTCTGCCCCCAATTCTCTTATGCACGAATGAGTGCAGTAGCTTCCTGATCGATCACCCTTTCTGTCTTGGTTTTCCTCCAGTCCATTCTGCTCATTGAAAACGAGAGTTTGTATCAAAAATAGTTTTGGCCCGTTGTGTTCTCTGATGAGAAACCTCTGGTAGTTCACGGTCACACAGCATTTCAGATCCAAGCCTGTTCATTCGCTCGTCCATTTAGCAAATACCTTTGAGTGCCTTTGTTACAACAAGACAGAGCCTCAGCGGTTCGGCCCTCCTGGGTTTTGTGTTTGCCCACGCGTTTTTCTTCTGTGTGTTCTCCACAGAGTCCCTCTGACAGCCAAACAGAGGTGGCTTTTCTCGCCCATACTTTTACCTTTGTGCCTTTAAACATGAATCGGCCTGTCATTTCATAATTCTCTTCTCTGAGGACCACTCTTTGTATTCAAAACCTGATCCCTCTCCATGGCTCTGATGTCCCAGCCTTGTGGTACTTGGTTCATTCTGTGCCAGTTGCATTAATTTTTAGTGGGTTTTTTTTTTTTTTTTTGCGTGTATTAAAATATTTAAATAGACATATGCAGTTGTATAAGAAAAAGGTGATCTTTTATTTCTTTGTATTTCCTGTTAGTGAGAACATAGTATTCTACAGAAGGGAAAATACTCCTTTCTAATGGAACCTTGGCTTTGTTCAGAAATCTTCGCATGTCCATGTGCCCTGGGGAAGGTGGGCTTGGGCCCCAGCCTCCGGCTGTCGGAAAGCTCCATTCCTACCAGGCGGTTAGTTTCAGTGTGAGCAGGGAACCTGGTTCTGGCCCATGAGAGCTTTAGGCAAAGGGTTTCTCTCTGGGAAGATCTTGCCCACCGTGGGCCACACTCCAGCCATCTCGCAGGCCCCAGGTGAGCACCAGCGGTCACAGGAAGGATGAAGGAGTACAAAGGCGGTGCGACCCTGTTGCCCCTGTCTGGCATGGTTGGGCCTTTCCTTCCTTAGGATTTCTTGTTGTATAAAGGTTGGTTCAGTATTTTCTCTCCTTTTCAGATGAAGACATCTGGCTGACTACTCATCCTTTAGGTCTCCGTTGCGTCTATCTAACCTCTCACGACTGGCCTGGAATCTGTCACAGACTTGCCATATTGTGTGATAGGTTACTCGTGTGTCAGTATCACACTTGACTGCAAGGTCCATGAGGGCGGGAACTTTCTCTTGTTGCCAGTGATGTCCTTAGGAACTAGCCTAGTGCCTGGGGACGGACTGTTTTTAGTGTCTGGATTTATTTGTATTATCCTGAAAGTAGACATGGGAGATAGGGACAGATCGTTACCGAACAGCAGTATTGTTGGATGGGAGACTGAGTTTACAACCCCTGGAATATCTCTACAGCCCTGGTTTCATCACCCTCTGAAATGTGCACACATACCTCAAGGGAGATACTTATCTTTTCTTTTTTTTTTTTTTTTTAATTTTTTTTAAATTTTTATGTATTTATTTGACAGACAGAGATCACAAGTATGCAGGGAGGCAGGCAGAGAGAGAGGAGGAAACAGGCTTTCCGCGGAGCAGAGAGCCCGATGCGGGGCTCGATCCCAGGACTCTGGGATCATGACCCGAGCTGAAGGCAGAGGCTTCAACCCACTGAGCCACCCAGGCGCCCCAAGGGAGATACTTTTCTTACAATCTATACCGTTGTCCTTTAAGTTTTAAGTTTTGAGGCTTTTACCTTAATCCGGATCTCCGTGAAATTTGCCCAGAAAGCTCTAAGTGCGCAGAGGTATACGAATACTAACTTCCTGACAGCGACACACAGTGGGTGCTCAGCAAACTCTCCGTTGAATGTTTAGCAAATGGAAAGTGTATCTCTAACCCAGTGATGATCTCAGCTGGGGCAGGGATCAGGGGCTTTGGTGGCCAGACTGGGGGGAAGTCTTTCAGAACGATCTGGGGGGAATTTCTTAAATGAATTACAAGCTCTCACCCCCAGATTCTGACCTCCTCCTGTTACTCTCCTGTTCCTTAGGGGTTCAGTTTTTTGAGGCCCAAAACGTGAGTGCCTGCCCTGTGTTTGAGTCCCGTCTGTAGCCTTTACTGTTAAAGTCAGTGATGGAACCATTTTGTCTCGACATTTCATCCTGAAGCTGCGGTGTCATCGTTTACGTCCAGTCCTGCCGAGTCCTCTCTTCTGGGCTCACTTACATGGATTTGGTGGGATCTGTTAACCGGGGTTTCTTTCTTTTCTTCTTCTTCTTTTTTTTTTTTCTTTTCTTCTTTTTTTAAAAATGAGTACCTTACCTTTTTTTTTAAGAGAGGGGTTGAATCAATTCTTGGACAAAAATACATAAAATGAAGTAGCATATCAACAGAAAATCAGAACTAAGAAAAAGGTTGTACATGTGTTGACTTACTTTAATTCAGATTGGATTCTGTTTTTTTATTTGTTGCCTAGTGCAAAATGGCCAATATCTATTATATTTATGACCCTTAGCATTTTCGTTTAAGTCACAGACCCTTCTGATGAAATCTGTGGGTCTTTTTCTGAGAAGAGTGAACACACTCCCAGATGCAACTTTGCTGTAACTTGGGGCCCATCTTCCCCCACTGAGGGCCTAGGAACCTTGTGTTATCGGAGACGAAACATACTCATTTCTTAGAAAGGAGGAAAATGTTCTTAGTATTAGGTTTTAAAAAAGACTATTTCCGGGCGCCTGGGTGGCTCAGTGGGTTAAGCCACTACCTTCAGCTCCGGTCATGATCTCAGGGTCCTGGGGTCGAGTCCCGCATCAGGCTCTCTGCTCGGCGGGGAGCCTGCTTCCTCCTCTCTCTCTCTCTGCCTGCCTCTCTGCCTGCTTGTGATCTCTCTCTGTCAAATAAATAAATAAAATATTAAAAAAAAAAAAAGACTATTTCTGTAATAAAATATTTTAAGCATATAGAAAAATAGACTAAACTCTCACCATCAGGCTAGTAATACTTGCTTTAGTTCCCTAGGTAATAAAATATCGTAGACAAGATAGTTGTTTTCTGTTTAGCATTTTTTTTTGGTCTCATTCTCTTGTCTTTGTCCTTAGTAGAAACCACTATCCTGAATTTAGTGGGCAACATTTCAACATATATTTTATGCTTTTAGTACCTTCATATAAGTCTGTGGCATTTCATATATATATAGATACTTTAATATTTTATTTATTATATATAATATATGATACATTTTATTTATTACATTATATATATAAATATGTATTACATATAACATGTAATATATAAAAATAAAAATAATATATATTGTATTATAAAAATAATATATATTGTATTATATTTTTATATGTTTAATTTATATATTATACATGCTATCTAAATAAATAATATATATTGTATTATATTTTTATATATTTTATATATTTAATTTTTATATTATACGTGCTATCTATATAAAAAAGGTAACATTTCATTATATATGTTCATTAACATATATAATGAACATATATAATGAAATGTAATATATTATAATATATTACATATATATTAATATATATATAATATATAATATATATGAACACATATAATGAAATGTTACCTTTTTATATAGATAGCATATATATATGTGACATATATAATATAAACAGACTTGTATGTTTTCATATTTTCAATGATTTCAGACTTCATTAAACATTTCACTGTCTATAGTCTTCTGTAGCTTTTTTTGTCTAACTTTTTTCTTATTGTGGTAAAAGTCATGGAACATGAACTCTGCCCTCTTAACAAATTTTGGAGTGCACAATGCATTATTGTTAACTGTAAGACAGTGTTGTGCAGGGGGTATCTAGAATGTCTTCATCTTGGGTGACTCAGTCTCTGTACTTATCAGCAGCAACTCCCCATTTCTCCCTCCCCAGCCCCTGCCAGCCACACTTCTCCTTTCTGCTCCTGTGTGTTCAACTGCTTTTATGTAAGTGGTGTCGTGCAGTGTTTGTCCTCTTGCGACTGGCTTGTTTCCCTTAGCAGAATGTCCTCAGGGTTCATCCGTGCTGCATATGAGAGGATTCCCTTTTTGTGGCTGACTAATACTCCATTGTGGGGACAGACCACATTTTCTTCATCTGTTCCTCCACTGATGGACACTGGGGTTGTCGCCCTCTCTTGGCTATTAGGAATAATGCTTCAGTGGACATGGGAGTGCAGGTGTCTGTACCACATTCTCATTTAATTCTTTTTAATAAATATCCAGGTGTTGGGGATTGCTGGATCGCGTGGTAGTTCTGTTTATAATCTTTCTGAGGGACTACCATGCTGTTTTCCATGGCGGCTGTACCATTTTCCATTCCCACCAGCAGCGCGGGAGGGTTCAGTTTTTCCAGGTACTTGCCAGCACTTGCTGTTTTCGGTTGTTTTGTTAATGGCTATCCTAACAGGTGTGAGGTGGTACCACATTGTGGTTTTATTTACATTTCCCTCATGACTAATGATGTCAAGCATCTGTTTCTATACCTGTTGGCCATTTGTAGGTCTTCTCTAGGGAGAAGTCTATTCAAGTCCTTTGCCCATTTTTTAATCAAGTGTTACTTGATATTTTGCTATTGAGTTGTGGAAGTTCCTTATATATTTTGATATTAACCCTTTATCATTTCCATATTTGCCAATATTTTCTTCCATTCTTTGGGTTGCCTTTTATTCTGTTCTTTGCAGAAGCTAACTTTTTTTTTTTTTTTAAGAGTTTTGCACCCTGGGATGCCTGGGTGGCTCGGTTGGTTGGACGACTGCCTTCGGCTCAGGTCATATCCTGGAGTCCCGGGATCGAGTCCCGCATCAGACTCCCAGCTCCATGGGGAGTCTGCTTCTCTCTCTGACCTTCTCCTCATTCATGCTCTCTCTCACTGTCTCTCTCTCAAGTAAATAAATAAAATCTTAAAAAAAAAAAAAAGAGTTTTGCACCCTAACTTATCTTTTTTTTTTTTTTTTTTTAAGGTTTTATGTATTTATCAGAGCATGAGAAGGTAGGGAGAGGTGGTAGGGGCAGAGGGAGCCAGAGAAAGAGAAACACTGCTCATGGAGCAGGAAGCCCAGCTACAGGCTGGACCCTAGGACCCTGGGTTCATACGACCTGAGCTGAAGGTAGATGCCTAAATTGAGCCAGTCAGGCAGCCCACTATTTTTTTTTTTTTTTTTTAACATTTATCCATCTTTGATAATGTGGCTGTCTTTAATTCTTTTAAATACATGTAGTATTTCATTATAAAACAATATCACCATATGCTTATCCATTCTCCCATTAATTCATGTTTGAGTTGTTTGTGGTTTGTTGCTGTTACAGGCACTGGTAACAGACATTCTTCTATGTGCCTCCCGATGTACATATGCCCATTTCTCTACCGAACAGGAGGGGAGCTGCTTGCTTGTGGCATAAGCAGCTTCACCTTTATTCTTGCCAAATTGCTCTTTGAAGTGGTTCAATCAGTTCAATTTTCTTTCATTATTGTATCCTATTTTGCCAGTCTGGTGTGAAATGGTATCTTACTGTAGTGTTAAATGGCATTGTACTGAGATTGGACATCTTATGTTTATTTTCCCCTCAGATTTTCTGTTCTGTTAATTGGTTGTCCAGGTTTTTTTTTTTTTTTTCCCTTCAACTCAGTTATTTGTGTTTGCTTATTGGTTTTTGAGAGTTCTCCTGTATTCTGCAGAGAAACACTTTGCTGGTTATCAGTATCTTCTCTAGGTCCATGGCTTGGATTTTCACTTTGTTTTTAAAGAATCTTTGGTTGTTTAGAATTTTTAAAAAAATGTAGTAATATTTATCAACTTTTTAAGTCTTATCTTTAAAATCCTGCATTACCCCATGGGTAAAAGTTTCCAAAGTTTTATTTTCACATTTAAGCCTTTAATTATCCTGAAAATATTTCTCAGTGATATGCAACATGGATCTAATTTTGTTTCCCTAACAGTGACCTGTGTCTCAGCGCCATTCCGTAGTTCATCCTCGCCCCTCTGATCTGCAGTGCTTCTGCTATTTTATGTCAGATTTCTAATCACAATAGGAGTCCTTTTCCTGGTGGTCTGTTGCCTTTCTTTTGCCTATACCATTTTATTTACTGTGGCAGACTGTAACTCTTTTTTTTTTTTTTTTTAAAGATTTTATTTATTTATTTGACAGATCACAAGTAGGCAGAGAGGCAGGCAGAGGGAGGGGGAAGCAGGCTCTCTGCTGAGCAGAGAGCCTGATGCGGGGCTCGTTCCCAGGACCCTGGGATCATGACCTGAGCCGAAGGCAGAGGCTTAACCCACTGAGCCACCCAGGTGCCCCCAGACTGTATCTCTTAACATTGTGGAGGGCAAATTGCCTACTTGTTTTCTTCTTCAAATTTGTCAAAGCTGTTCTTGGCTCTTTTCTCTTATGAATTTTAGGATCAACTTACTATGGTTCACGAAAGACCCTTAGGAAGTTTTATTAGAATTATATTGAATTCCAGTTCAATTTAGGAGTATTTATTAGGTTTTTACCCACAAATATTTCTCCATTTACTCAGCTCTGTAATTATCTCCATAAAGCTCTTGAAGTTTTTTGTTAGATTTATTATTAGAGAGCTTATAGCTGTAGTTAGCATTTTAAATGGTAGTTTTTCTTATTTATGTTACAAAGTGCTGTTTTTTGGCTTATGGGAATTATATTCACTTTTGCATATTGATTCTTCTATCCAGAAACATTGATAAACTTATTTTTTATTAGCTTTAATAGCTTTCCTTCATAATTCTCTGTATAAAAAAGTATCACACAGGGATAGGGACAGTTGGTCACTTTACATAAATTCTGAGTTTTTACCTCATTTCTATTAGTTTTCTTTTCTTTTCTTCTTTCTTTTCTTTTCTTTTCTTCCCTTCTCTTACCCCTTCTTCCTCCCTCCCTCCCTCCCTCTCTTTCTTTCTTCTCCATGCCTGATGTGGGGCTTGAACTCACAACCCTGAGTTCAAGAGTCACATGCGCTACTGACTAGGCCAGCCACATGCCCCTCTATTTTTTAATTACATGGACTAGGACCTCTACACTATTGAATAGAAGTAACAGTTGTAGTCATCTTTGTCTCATTTCCTGGCTTTTTAAAGAAATTCTTCTACTATTTAATCATTAGGTATGATTGTGCTATAGGGTTTTGATAAAGTTCTTTTCTATTTTTTATATGCTAGGATGTGTGTGTGGGGGCGCATGCACACGGGTATGGTTTTAGATCATGAAGGTGGGTCAAGAATGAACAAAATCATTTCTCAATCTCTAAAGGCAGATCTGACCTTGGATGAACTTTCTACTAAGTTCCTCTGAATCCTGATAAAAATGGAAAGTTAACTGTGTTACTAGGCAACATTGCTTATGATTAAAGTGACCTTTAATTGGTAGATGTGTTTGGCCTGGGAGGAACTATACATGAACTCTGAATTCTTGGTTAGAAGCAGTAGTTTCGAGCTTCCCTGGGAGTACTTTACAGATACGGGTCTGTCCTTCGTGGGGTCCCTGGAAGCTGTGGCTGCGACCGTCAGGTGAGGTACTGGTTTCTGTTTGTGAGGAAGGCTTCTAAGCCAGCGTGACTCTGCACTCACTCTCTTGATTCTCATTTCCTTGCACCCGAGCTGTGGTCTGAATCCAAAGCTCTGGGATGGCCGTGTGGGTTCCTGGGAAGACTCCTCCCATGAAGAGAAATGCTTGAAATGGCCCTGCTGGCGTGCTGTTATTTTCTTCATGCTTTCTGGGTAGATGACGGTGGTGTGTGTGGTCTTTGCTAACTGGGTAGCTCAGACTGTGCAGTTAGAAGTCCCACATGGGCACTGCTCGTGCATCCAAACGAAATACAGAAAGTTCACTGGGGCTGATCTGAGTTTAGAACTCTCACAACCTTCAGTTTTTAATTTTTACCCATTAGAAAACTCATAATTCACGTTGCCTATAAGTTAATATTACAAATTTGAACTTATAAAAATAAATACATGCAATGCACCATCTTTATTTTCTTACGTGTTAGATTCCATCTGGGTTTGCCGACCCCCAAATGGTTCTGCTACTAAGAAAAGTTTGATAAGTAATAGTTTAGACCTGTGCAGTCCATTGGGTAGATATTTGCTTTTCTGATACATGGCTATTAAAATTAATATTATGTATAATTAAAAATGTAGCTTTTGATTGCACTAGCCTCATTTCAAGTGTTTACCAACCACATGTGGCTAGTGGGCTACTATCTTGGACAGGGTAGAGGTGTAGAGCATTTTCAGCATCACAGAAAGTTCTACTGGACATACTTCTTAGGTCTTATTTTTTATCATCTGAATATATCCAGATTATCCGAGAGCTCTATATTTTTATTGTTTATGTTATATACTATAAGAAACTGCTGGATGAACTAGTCAGATTATTTGTCAAGGACAGTACCAAAGACTCCAGTGTATTATTTATGTAATAATACGGTAGAGAAAATTTTCTTAGGTTTGCATACCAGGACAAATTCTGTTTCTCCAGACAGCATCCGATCTTGGCCAATATGAATTTTGCAAAATTTTTTTTTCTTTTGTTTTATCGACCAGGCAGTATAGGGCCAAATTTATGGCTTAATTTAAGTAACCTTCAGGCCTGCATAATTGCATGGCCTTTTTCCCTTGTCCAGATTTTTATATTTATAAAGTAAAATTTTGTTATAATGTCTGCATTTTGATAGACTATCTCAAATGTGTTGTCAAAGGAGATGGAATATAAATGCAGTAATAAATTAGGAGTCACTTACAACAGATCATGTTTGGAGGAGTGAGGGACCTGAAAGCAATTCTTGGCCGATGACGATGGCAGTACCCAGATATGTCATCTGGATGGCTTTCCAAATGAAGGGGCTTAGAATGTAACCCCTGTCATAAAGCCAGTTTGATTTACTTTCTCTGAGACGTTTTTAATTTTCAAAATAATGTTGAAGAACTCTCCTACTACAGTAATTTGTAAAAATTTCAGGCTTTTAATATTGCTAGGGAAATTCAACCAAGAGCATATTTGGTGGTTCACAAACCAGTGAGCTGGGTTTCAGCAAAGAAGGTAGAGTGCTGTTTTGTCTCCTTAAGGAATCTTTTGTATCTTTTGGAGAGCAGGGAATTTAATTCTGGGCGTTTATTCTGGGCCATTTATACCTTCTCAGTGTATACACACCGCTGTGTTTTTCTCGTTTTTCCATTTTCACCTATAGCTTCCAAGCAGGTCACCACTAGGTCTTTTACGTCTTACGTTTTGCAGCTTTTCTTGCTCCTGAAAAGCAATTAATGCAGTTTAGGTCAAAAGGCAGTGTAGCCTTTCAAAAAATAAAACCAACCCCAACTAAAAGAAGTTGAGGATTAAGTATTCCCCAAGGTCCACAGTGAGCAAATTCGGGCTAGATACTGGATTTTACGTTTTCTGCTTGCTCAAGTGAGAAAAAGAAACACAGGATTATATAATTTTCGTGTGCCGACAACCGGAAGCCTTGTAAACATCTGCAGAAACCAAACATTTCCTGGAACTAAACTCGAACAGAAATTTATCACGTGAATCTTTGTTTAAAGAACCTGGTGAAAAATATCTTCAACCACAGTGACGTCAAAGGTCCAGGAGTGCAGCTCCTGCAGATCGGGTTCCCGAAGGCAGGAGGCTGCCTGGCCACCGCCCGAGAGGTGTGTGTGCCGGCCTGGGGCTGGGGGTGCACAGGGTCCCTCGGAGCACAGAATCCAGCACCTCCGCTCTTTTGAAACTGTACTGAAAGATGGAGCTTAGAAAATCAGCATCGCAGGGCGCCTGGGTGACTCTGCCAGCTGAGCGTCGGACTCTTGATTTCGGCTCAGGTCATGATCTCAGGGTCGTGGGATCGAATCCCACTTGGGGGGGACTGACTTAGTGGGGGAGTCTGCCCGAGAGTCTCTCTCTCCCCTGCCCTCTTTCACTCTCTCTCTAAGTAAATAAATCTTAGGAAGCAAGAAAAGGAAGGAAGGAAGGAAAAAAAATCACAATTGCCAGTAGGACCATTAGCTTTTTTTTCTCTAAAGTATTAGGTGTTGTCAGTGTGGTCTTTGTACAGGTGCTGATTTTATTCTGTCTTCATGTCCCTTAACAAATATCTGCATTGGACATATTTTATTTTTGCACATTAAGGTGATACCGAAGGAAGCAAATAACACCTTTCATGGAGTTTGAAGAGCTGGGTCTGTATTTTTTGCCCACTCTGAAGTCTAGTTCACGTCAGAGTAAGGGACAGCAGTGGAATCTTCTTTTCCCCAAGGAGCTTGCATTCATTCACATGTTTCTGTGCCAGACAGTTATTTAAGACTTCACGACTTTTGTGACATGGAAGAAAAAAGTTTTGCCTGAAATATTTGATGGTCAAATACAACCAACTATCCACCTTTCCCATGAGAAGCCTCAGAATGGTCATTGTAGTGCAGTTTCTTTTAAGAAGGTTTGTATCCCTTGGGCCTAACAGAGTGAGTTCACTGAAAAAATTTTAAGACGTGTTAGCCTGTCCTGTCGGTTTAAGATTGATCTTTATGTGTTTAACACATAAAACAGTTTGAATATGGGTGTTAATTATTAGCTGCTCATTTTGATAAAATCTGACTGGTAATGGCTGCTTCCTAAGACTGAATCACACCGATGTAGGTAGGAGGATGTGGTACTGGGATTTTAAGGAGGCATCTTGAGGGGTTTTGAAGTCTGGTGCTGTATACCTCCTGTATGAGGCCATTATAGGGATTACTTGTGATAATGTGGATAAAATGCCTGGCATATTGTAGGTTCTTAATAAATATTAGTTCTTCATTCTCTTGTATTACTGGTGATGACCACATTCTGTGGTTTTTCTCAAATTGTTTTTATACTAGATGGGTATAAATATATATATTTGGGCGTGTTGGGATCTATCCTGATGTTAGCAGTGTTGTTTTACAGGGACACGTAAGAAAAAGTGGGAATAACATAGTGAAAGTGTATAGTTTCTCATTAAATTATAGGTTGATGGTGATTCAGGAAATAATGCAGATGGTTTTTGAATTTCTAGGTGGTATGAGACAAGGTTGAACAGTGTTCAGGAGTACAGTAATGGTAACAGAATCCAACCTGGTCCAGTTTTATTTGTGAGACTTAGTTATGCACACACAAATTGCTTTGATAAAACGCTCTTTATGTAGTGTCCATTTGGACCTCCACTAAGTGGAGACTTGGGAGTCTGGGGATTAGAGATGGAAATGTGCCGGGGTAGCCAGTGAGAGTCTTGGGGTTCTTGGAAGACAGACTTATTCATGAAAAGAACCTTGAAGTCATTTAGCTGTAGGCTGAGAAGTGCCTTTGGAAGTCTTAAAGCAATTGGTAGCTGTACCAGAGAAGTTTAAAGAACCACCTTGTGAAAGAAAGCAGCCGTACCTAGGCTCTCAGTCACCATTCTTCCTATCACCCAGTTTAGGTATTTGCGAAACTACAAGTTCTTCTTACATATACTATGGCAAATAATGTAACAGTGGGGGCTTGAGAGGGACTCCCATCAGGACTCACAGGCAAGGCTTTAAAAATAAATGCCCCCCTGCCCCAAATGAGGACACAGTTGGATGGCTGCGGTGTAAAGGGAGGGAATTCGGCATTGATAACTGAGACCCAAAAGTCACATTTTAAAATGTCTTACTTAACTCTTAAAGTTGGTAACACGTAACGTGTTCATAATGTGGGAAAACTAAAATTTCAGTGCAAAATATGATCAGTGATGAAATTACCTGGAGACTGTATACAAGTTACTCTGCAAAATTTGATTGTAACTGCATGGTCCTTGTTCCCTAAGCGATTCTCTTTAAGAATAGTAGGGTCTGGAGGTTTAGTTCGTTTGCCTTCTCAGAATCTTATTTTCAACCATTTATTCCATGCATTTATATTGGCATACAGTATTAGACAAAACAAAAATTTCTTCCCTTAATCAAGTTAAAGTTTACAAGGGGAAGAGAAGAAAGAGGGGAGGGGTACCCAGTGGGCTGAGATGAATGAATGAATGGATATAAACAAATATAAGTGAATCAGAGTGGCTGGATAGATAGTTGTAATGGTGGTGATGAGGTGTTACATGGAATAGAGTGGCCGAGAAGTCCTGCCTGATGGGTTGATACTTGGAGTAAGGGTCTGCTGTGGAGTAAGGGTCTGTGAGCAGGAGTGCCATGTAGATGTCTCTGAAGAAGCGCATTCTGGAGAGGGGAATAGCAGTCTACTGCAAAGCCCCTGGCATGAGTGTGTTCACATCCTCAAGCAGGAGCCAAGGCAGTAGGACAAGAGAGGGATGAATGAGGAAAAGAGAGTGGCAGCAATGAAGCCAGAGTGGCTACTTGGGGCCAGTTATGGACCTTGAAGGCTGTTACGGTGACTTTTACTCTGAATGAGAAGAGAAACTTTTGGTGGGTTTTGAGCAGAGAAGTGACATGATCTGATTTTTAAAAAATCACTATGACTGAAAAAAATAAATCAAGGTAACTCTGGCCTTTTGTTTTGAAAACTGCAGTGAGGCAGGGGAAGAATCGATTGGGAGGCTGTTGCAGGAATCCAGATGGAGGCAAAGGAGTCTCAGGTAGCAGTTGTGGGGGGTGGAAGTAGGGAGAAGTAGTTAGAATTTAGATACATTTCTAAGATGGAGCTAACAGAATTTGCTGATGGATTGGATATGTGGTGTGCAGGAAAGGGAAAAGCCAGGGATGACGTGGAAGATTGAATTACCATTTACCGACATGGGGAATCCTGTAGGAGCATCAGTCTTATTGGGGCGGAACATCAGGAGTTTGGTGTGGGGTGATGTTAAGTGTGAAATGTCTGTTTGATGTCCAAGAGGAGATGTCAGGTAGGGAGCTGAAAATATGAGTGAGGTAAAGGAAGAGGCTTAGACTCTTATGGGTGGTATTTAAAGTGGTCTGAGGGGCACCTGGGTGGCTCAGTGGGTTAAGCCTCTGCCTTCGGCTCAGGTCATGATCTCAGGGTCCTGGGATCAAGCCTCGCATAGGGCTCCCTGCTGAGCAGGGAGCCTGCTTCCTCCTCTCTCTCTGCCTACTTGTGATCTCTCTCTCTGTCAAATAAATAAAATCTTAAAAAAAAATAAAGTGGTCTGAGACCTATTGATATGAGGAAGAGGAGGGGATAGAGATAGAGAAGAAATTGGAGACCCGAAAGCCCTGCTTTAACCTAAAAGGTTGGCATAATGAGAAGTCTAAGAAGGAATGGCCAGTGAAGGGGGAGGAGAGTCAGGGAAGAGTGTGGTGTCCTAGAAACCAAGCAAAGAAAGAAGGGAGTGATCAGGTCTGTTAAGTACCAGACAGGTTCAGTAAGACGAGGTCCCGTTAGAATGAAAACTATTTAATTTCAGTAAAAAATGTCTCTCCTGGTCCGTCCCATCCCCCCGCCCCAGGTGCCCTTGAATGAATTCAGGGTGGCTCTCTCTGGAGGGAACTATGCTAGCTGCCTCAGGGAGTGGTCGTGATGAACAGTTTAAAAAGGGTAATTCGCTTTAAGTGCGTGTCGCAGTACCTGGCTAGTTCAAGATGGTTGGGTAGTTGGATGGTTGGATAGATAGTTCAGGATGCCTAGTTCAGGATGGAGGTTGTTGGGTCTTTAACAAGAGCAGTTTCAGGACAGCAGCGGGGACAAAGCCTGACGGGAATGGGTTTAAGTGAGGATGGGGGGAAAGAATTGGAGACAACAGATACTGTTAGCTCTGAATTTTCCTATAAAATTGGATTAGAGAAATGGGGAGTTCACAGGAATGTGGGGTTGAGAGAGCTTTTTCTCTCTCCCTTTCCTTCAGGTTGGGAGGAAGTATAGCCTGTTTGTGTGCTGGTGAGAGCCGGCTTGTGTGGAGGGGACCATTGGTGATGTAGTTGGATTTAGGATTGAGAGGTGTTTTGGTCATAAATCACGAGTTGACTGAAGTAACTAGATTGCCCTTTGTCTCCTTGCTTTCTCCTCCTCAGTCATTCATTCACTCATTCACCAAATATTTACAGAAGGTTCGCAAGGTGGCAAGGACCGTGCCAGGTGCTGGGTAAAAAGACTGGTGATTAAGAGGTAAATAAAACAGAAGTGATGGGGCACCTGGGTGGCTCAGTGGGTGAGGCCTCTGCCTTCAGCTTGGGTCCTGATCTCTGGGTCTTGGGATCTAGCCCTGCATCAGGCTCTCTGCTCAGTGGGGAGCCTGCTTCTCCCTCTCTCTCTGCCTGCCTCTCTGCCTACTTGTGATGCCATGCTCTCTGTCAAATGAATAAATGGAATCTTAAAAAAAAAACAACAAAAAACCAGGAGTGATGTCTATAATCTCTTGAAGTTTTTACCGTCTGGTGGAGATAGGCTTTCTAAAAGCACACAGGTCAGTACAGATTTTGATGAATGCAAAAATACAGAGTACTTTTTGGGGGAGAGGATACCATGGGGTAACTTGGATTTGGGGGTGTTAGGAATCTCTCAGATGACTCTAAGAGCAGAAGGAGCACACAGAGGCCCTGGGGCAGGGGAGGACCTGCTACTATTGAGGGTTTGAGAGGTAGGGAGGGACCAGGTCTCTCAGAGCTTTGGAGGCCCTATTAAGGTTTTGGATTGTATTCCAGGAGCAATGGGAAGCCATTGGGAATTTGGTAAATTGGGAAGTGGTGTGACGGAATTTTCACTAGGGAAGAAAACTGTGTGTGGGAGTGTGCATCCTGGTGAGGGGATTGGAGGGGGGTGAGTGTGGAGGAAGGAACACCAAACTGGGCAAAAAAAGATACTATCTTTAAAATCTTAAGCCTGAAATACTTAACAATTTTGGTATGAAAAAGGTAGAATTGAGAATATCCTCTGTTTAGCAGACTTTGCTTTGAGCTTACCAAGTTTTTCAGCAGCTGTGAAAAGAGCATTTCTTGTTGAAAATAACATCGGGGCGCCTGGGTGGCTCAGTTGTTAAGCATCTGCCTTTGGCTCTGGTCATGATCCCAGGGTCCTGGGATCGAGCCCCGAATCAGGCTCCCTGCTCAGCAGAAAGTTGTCTTCTCCCTCTCCCACTTCTGCTTGTGTTCCCTCTCTCACTGTCTCTGTCTGTCAAATAAATAAATAAAATCTTAAAAAAGAAAAAAGAAAACAAAGAAAACGACAACAATACAGAAGGGCCAGATGATGTCAGTGATTTCAAATTATTTAACATAAAATGAAACTTCGAAAAAGACTTTGGCAACTTTGTGAAAAATTAAAAATAATAAGATCATGTCAGCCTTTTTTTCCCATAGTACAAGTGACACAGTATTACAGATGGAATCTATTAAGAAAACAGATTGAAGTACAAGGATATGTACCAAGAATAATTAATCTGTTTAGGATATCTTAAGTGTTCATGTAATGCACATAAATCTTAAATTTTGCTTTGATGTAGTGGACGTACATTATTTTTGCTTTTTAGAATATAAATTAATACAATAAAGACAGTTGATCAGCTTAACAAAAAAATATTTCCAAAGTTCCTCTTCTCACTCTCAAAAATGTCTTCCTTTGTATGGTTAGGGAACAAGGATGTCTGCTGGTTGAAGGATCAGAGCTGTAAAAGGGCGATCAGGTTATAGTTCAGAATATACTTATATTATTAAACGAAGTTGGGCTTCTCCCCAGAGAGAGTTCTGAAAACAGAGGGTGGTTGTAATACCAAGTATTGCCAGTTCAGATCGCCCACATCCACAGGACCATGAATGTGAACATGTTCTGAGCCCTCACTTGAAGAGAGAGGAAAGAAGAAACAGAAGTTACTATCTAGACAGTACACTTGAGAGAAGTTCTCTCTTGATTCTAACTCCCCCCCTCTTTTTTTTTTTTCCCCTCTCACACAGGCATTTTATTAATGCTTTTGAAAATTAGAAGATATTTTGTCTTCTGGAGTTTGTCTGACTCGCTGCTGATGATCTGAGCTGAGGGCTGCCCGGTTCGGGGAGATGATCAGTAAGCCCCTGTAACATCCAAGTGAGTAGAGATGCCGCTGTGCGCTGTGTTTAACTGCTTAAGAAGAAAGTAAAATTTCGTAACGTTAAAAGTTTAAAGTATTATGCATTTTAATTGGATCCTTTAAGTTTTGTTGTTGAGTAGTGATGGCAATTATTGTAATTCCAACAAGTGAGTATTTGTAAGTAATGGGATTCTGGAAGAAATTAATTCCCTGATGATAAAAAGAAAAGTTTGTGAAAATATTTTCCATGAATAATACTTGAGCTTGTAAGAAATCTAGTGAAGACCTAAGTGCATGTATTAGAAACTTAAAAGCGTTCTCCCTGGTGCTTTATTTTACTTTTATGTTATGAAATGCAAAATTATTGGTAAGGCAACTCATAAATTTTAAAAATACAGCTATATCTGTACTGAAGTTGTCTTTTAACATAGACTGTATTTTGGTTAACGTGAAATAAATACTGGTTTGTTTTGTAGAAGTAGAATTTTAATAGCTCTTTCTATTTGAAAATAACGATTTTTCTCCCCTGCTAATAGAGATAAAAACACAGAATCTCTCCTGATTTAACTTTCTTTTTTAATTGAGGAGACTAAGAAGGAAGGGCATCCATACTTTCTAATCAAAACATATGGATGAAATTTAAAGAGTTGAGCCAGTAATCTTGATAGAAATTGTTTCTTAGAATGAAAGCTATTTCTCCTCTTCTTATAGCAGTTGATCCTGTTTTAACAAAACTAGGAAATCATGAGGTTGTATCATGGTCTTGAATTGTGAAGTTAAAAATGATTAATAAATATACAGGTGTTTCCCTCTACGATGGGTTAAATTTGGTCGCTATCTGTGCTGTCTCATATGATAGCTACTGACTTCATGTAGCCACTCACATTTGAAATGTGGCTAGCACCACTGGGATGTGTTGTGCATAACATAACACACCACGTTTAAAGACCTACATGAAAGAAAACCTTGTAAAATATTTTATTAATAATTTTTGTATGAATCACATATTGAAATGACAATATTTTGGCTATATTAGGTTCAACAAACCTCTTAAAAAAATTCACTTGCTTTCTTTTGCGTTTTTATATGACTGCTGGAAAATTCTAAATTACTTGTGGATTACATTTTATTTCTAATGGACAGAAGTAGTCATATGTGATCAACATTCTTAGTGATCCCTTACTCACCATTCTGTAGGCTTGAGTCTTCTGGTGTGTGTATGGATCAGTCAGTATAAATCTATATTATAAATGTGTATATATATATATAAATCTATATATATGGTTCTTTGATTCATCATATAGTTCCTAATACCCACCATGTGCCAGATAGTATTCTAGGCACTGGCCATACAGCACAGAACAAAATAAACCATCCTGGGGCACCTGGGTGGCACAATTCCATTAAGTGTCGAACTTTTGATTTCAGCCCAGCTCTTGATTTCAGCATCGTGAGTTCAAGCCTCATGCTGGGCTCCATACTGGGTGTGGAGCCTACTTAAAAAAAAAAAAAAAAAGTCCTCCTTTTCATGGAGTTAGCAGTGGAAACTAAACACAGACTAAAAACAAAGAAGAAAATATATATATAATCTATTAGAAAGCCATAAGCACTCTGGAAACAATGTAGGGTGTTCAAGGAGCGCCTCACTGAGGAAGGTGAGAGAAGGACCCTGTGGAGATCTTCGGGAAGATTGTTCCAGGCACGGGGAGTAGAAACACACAGCCTTTGTGGCAGGAGTGTGCTGGCTTGTTCCAGCGGTGGCGGAAGGCGGAGTGGTGATGGTTCGGAGTGGCGGAGTGGCGTGAGTGAGGGGGGAGGAGATGAAAGGTAACGCCTGGGCACAGCAGGTGAGCGTTTGCAAGGACGTCAGCCTCCAGTAAGACGGAGCTCACTTGGTGGGTTTTGAGAAGAGAAGTGACCGGATCTTTCTGTGGAAGCTGTTTCGACTAGACATCTCTGAGGGGAGGGTGGGAGCATTTCCAAGGGTGGCAGCAGAGAGCCCCAAGGCTGCTGCCGTGACCCGCGTGAGAGATGATGGTCCCGGAGCCCATAAACAAGGAAAGTGAAGAGAAGGGAGGGAATTCTAGCTACCCCTTACTGTGGAGCTGGATGTAGAGTGAGAGAGAAAGAGACGTGTCAGGAGTGACTCCATTTGCAGCTTGAACCGCTGAAGAATGGAGTTGCCTTTTGGGTTGGCTTGGAGTGAACAGAATGACGAGGGGGCTGCTCGGTTCTGGACACGTTCCGTTTGAGATTCCTCTTCAGCCCTCTGAGTGGGAAGGTCAAGTAGGCAGAGTCTGGAGTTTAGCGAGAGGTCAGGGCTGAAGAGGCGAATTTGAAATCATAAGCGATTACCATTACTTTAAGGCCCTAAGAAGAGTTGAAGCCACCAAAGGAGTGAGAAGAGACGGAAAAGGGGAGAGGGAGTGGGCGGTGGTTCAAGAGCACCGTCCGCGCTCAGAGAGGCCCACTGGACCCGCATTGTCGAGTTAGTGTCGGTCTTCTCCAGGGCGGCCGTGATGCGGTAGCCATGTGGGAGATGCTTTTATCTCTGGAAGCTGCACACTGACGTATTCAGGGGGGAAGTGTCCTATGTCTCTCTCCCCCTTGTGGATGGCCTGACACAAAAGAACTGTAGAAAAAACTGGAAGGAGTGTGCTAAAATGTCAGCGTGTAGGCCTTCAGCCGAATACCTGTATACTTTGAACTTTTCTGCAGGTTCAAAGTTGTTGTTAAAAGCACCTCTGAAGAGGGACAAGTGGGAGGGTGGTGGGCTGCTGGTTTCATAAGCCTCGCTGAGTGTTTGACGCTACACACTCCGTACATGTTTGACTTGGGTAAGAATAGAAAACCATAAAATAAGTCAGAGCTGGTAGGGGAAATGTTTCTTTGGGAAATGTTACCTAATAACCAAATCAGTTCTTTGGAAATTAGTACTTTTTAGATATGGCCGCTGAGTCTGAGGGCTGGGATTTACCTTGGAGCACCGCTCAGCCTGCCTCAGCCGCGCTAGGGATTAATAAAATGAAGTTCCAGGAAGTGAAGTGACTTGCACAGGGTCATGTGCCCGTGTCGCAGCAGAGCCAGATCTGGAAACTGCATCTTTGTACATTGGTTTCAATCATTTAAAAAAAAAAAAAAGGAAAGAAAGGACAGAGAGAGGTCTAGGACCTGAGCCAGGGACCACTGCAACAACTGGAGTCTCAACACGAGAGCCTGAGGAACGGACGAGAAGGTAGACGTTGGGATATTCTAGTCACCAGGGGTGGAGGTGTTGTGACAAGCAAGGATAACCGGCCTTGTCAAAGGCTGCTGGGGCGTTAGGTACGCTGTGAGGTGAAAATCGACATGGGATTCAGCCGTGGGGAGGTTATTAGCAAGGTCGACAAAAGGTTTTCGTGAAGTGGTGGAGAAAAAAGCCCGAATGAAACTGGTTCAAGGGAGAGTCGGAGGAGGTGCCCCGAAGAGGGTGAGTGTAGACCCTCTTCTGAGGAACTGTGGAGGCAAGGGGGGGCAGTCAAGGAAGTGTTTGGTGTTTGTTTACCTGATGGGAGAAATTACTTTTTTCCTAATGTGTGTATTAAGAAAGATTTCAAGATACTCTTCTGAAATGACCCACCAGGTTTGTGACACTTCAGACTACCACTGTGTGTGTGTGTGTGTGTGTGTGTGTGTGTGTGTGTGTAGGTTTAGTGTTTCCCTCCTCGGGGGGGGGGGTCCTAGAACAGTGCTTTGTACTGTGTGTGTGTGTGTGTGTGTTTGTGCGTGCGCATATGTGTACAGGTGTGGAGAGGTTGGCATTATGTTAAAGGGTGCTTTTGTGTAGTTGTTCGAAAAGTTGGCCTTATTTCTTCTTGCTTAGGGAATGCATTCACACTGCTATAATTAGAATTTTAGAATTTTCAAGGAAATAAGTGTTAAGCATGTTCTCAATTGGAAGTGTTGAGAAAGCGATTGTTTGGGGGGTAATCTCTTCTCCTTACCTTTTTTTTTTTTTGGAAAGACTTTATTTATTTGACAGAGAGAGAAAGAGAGTACTAGCAGGGGGAACAGCTGAGGGAGAGGGAGAAGCAGGCTCCCCACTCAGCAGGGAGCCCGATGTGGGGCTCGATACCAGGACCCTGGGATCATGACCTGACCCAAAGGTGGACCTTCAGCCAACTGAACCACCTAGGCGCCCCTCTTCTCCTTACGTTTAAGGAAGTTACCAAAATGTTGGAAGAAATGGAAGCATAGACGTGTACAAGGTCACAAGACGAAATGTTGCCAGAGTAACTGGATCTTAGATCTGATTCACCAGCTACACGGAACACTTAATCCCTGTGTATTTCCGTTCTGACAGGTATAAAATGAGGATGGTATTTGTCCTACCTACTATGTGAGGTTTTCATAGGATCACATGAGACGGGGGATGAAAGAGCTTTGTCAAGTTCAAAGCATTCTATAAATACAGTGTCCCAGTGCTGAAGGCAAGTTAGGCCTGAGGGTTTTGTGACAGTATCTGGAATAACAGGAGAAGACATTGGATTACAAAATCTGGATTGAGAATACTCATAGAATAATACTAATGGCACCTGCAAGAATTTCCTTTTTGCCTAAGTCCAGCTCTGTTGACAACATCACAGAACCCCTTGTCTTTGGGCCATCGTGGAGTTTTTGTGGTTAAGGGCTATGGCTGAGATCCAAGTAGTCATTCATCGAATCCCCTGGGAACCTCAGAATTACTGAACATCTGACTGTTTTGGTACTTCTCCTATAATGTTGGTTTGCTGGTGCTGTGTGGAAGGGCTCTTAATGGAAAATATTCAGGCTCTGATGATAAATTTTATGTCAGACTTGGAGAGCAGTTCTGTATTTGATACTTGACATGGAATTATTGTCCTGCTTTATTTTTCAAAGAGATTATGTTATGGGACGGTGAGAAATTAAAAATGGTTGGCATGGTCCCTTCCATTCATGATGGTGTGAAGAGGATGGGTGGTTCTTTCTCAATAAAACAAGTCTGGAATGGGACAGGATTGACAAAACCAGTCATTTCTGGGTACTGGAAATAGACTGGGAAGGCAGACAACAAACAGGCTGCAGCCTTGGCTAGAAAGAGTGGGAGTTTGTGGCCCTCCTGCCTGGGCCCCTCTCCTACCTCTTATCTCACTCGGTGAGAACTACAGTTTTACCAATTTGTACTTTTTACCAGAAGTGATAGATGCAATTTGATGGGGGTTGGCGATAGAAACCCACAGCTTTTTTGGCCAAGAGTGGCATACCTGATTCGTAATGGACAGGGGGAAGACCTACAGCTTTGCTTCCTCAACGTTGCGGTCCTGGTTTGGAGCCACCATCCAGAAATTTAACAGGGCAATCCCAGAAGTGGGAGAGCCATGGAAGGGCTGACATCAGCTCTCTACACAGTTGCGGCCGCCTGCTAAGTCTGCATGCCTAGGGGATCGATACTTAAGAGAACCCAGCAAAGAGCCGAAGTCAGGGGAGTTTCTTGAGCGCTGGGGACAACTCTGAACGCTTTTACAACCCACATGCAGCTTCCTCAGTGGAGGGTGGAAGTCTTTCCAGGTACAGAGTATTCGAACACAGACTCTGCCCAAATCACTGTGGCTGACCAGTACCCGAGGCAGATGCAGGGGTAACTCATAGGGAACCATACCAGAGGACAGAAATACGAATTTTATTTTATTTTTAAAAGATTTTGTTTTATTTATTTGACAGACGAGATCACAAGGAGGCAGAGAGGCAGGCAGAGAGAGAGAAAGGAAAGCAAGCTGCCTGCTAGGCAGAGAGCCTGATGCAGGACTCGATCCCAGGATCCCGGGATCACGACCCGAGCTGAGGGCAGAGGCTTTAGCTCACTGAGCCACCCAGGTGTCTCCAGAAATATGAATTTTAAAAACTAAGCTGGGGGCACCTGACTGGCTCAGTTGATGGAGTGTGCGACTGTTGATTTCAGGGTTGTAAATTTGAGCCCCATGGTGGGTGTAGAAATTACTTTAAAAAAAAAAGTTAGTAAAGATAACGAGCTATATTCATGGAAGAGACAGATTCTACAGTTTAACTGCAAGCAGATTATTAAGGAACCATCATCCCTTAGAAAACTCAGGACTCTCAGCGGATAAGTGGATAACTAAAATGTGAAGTATCCAGACAGTGGAATACTATTTGGTGGTTAAAAAAAAAAAAAGGAGGGATGTACTGACACATGCTATGTCGTGGCTGAACCTTAACGTTATACCAAGTGAAAGAGGAGAGTTCCATTTATATGAAATGTCAAGAATAGACAAATCCATTCGTAATAGTATCAAAAAGGCCAAAATACACAGGAAGAAGTTTAATGAGAGATGTTACTAAGAGAACAGTATTTAGTAAGAATACCCAAATAAGTAGGAATATCCTTATTAGCTGTCTTTCACAGAATTTAGTGACCAATGATAGCTGTATTTCCCTAGCACGTGACCGTTGGTCTTATGTTTAATACCTGTGTTTATGGGCTGGAAGACAATATAGTTAATGTGGTAGTTGCCCTCAAATTGTTCTGTAGATTCAACAGAGTTATCGTTAGAATTTCAGAAAGGATTTTTTGAAAGTATTTGTAGAAGAAACGGAGTCTAAAATTCTTATGCGGTGCCTGGGTGGCTCAGTTGTTAAGTGTCTGCTTTCGGCTCAGGTCAGGATCCCAGGGTCCTGGCATCAAGGCCCCCATCGGGCTCCCTGCTCGGTGGGAAGCCTGCTTCTCCCTCTCCCACTCCCCCTGCTTGTGTTCCCTCTCTCTCAAATAAATAAATAAAATATGAAAGAAATAATAAAAAAATAAAATTCACATGGAAATGCAGAGAATAGAGAATAATCAAAGTAACTTTAAAAAAGAAAGTAATAAAGACAGCATGGCGATTGCATAGGGATGGACATAGAGATCAGTGGAATGGAATATCTAGAAGCAGATACAGATCCTGTGTGATCCACTACTTTCCTTTTTCTTCTTCTTTCTTAATTTCTTTTTTTTTTTTAAGATTTATTTATTTGAGAGAGGTGTATGCCTGAGCAGGTGGGGGGAGGGGCAGAGGGAGAGAATCTTCAAGCAGACTCCCTGCTGAGCATGGAGCCCGATGTGTGGGGCTCAATCTCACAACCCTGATGAGATGACCTGAGCCGAAATGAAGAGTCAGAAGCTTAACTGACTGAGCCACCCCACCCATGATTTTTTTTTTAAGATTTTATTTATTTATTTGACAGAGAGATATCACAAGTAGGCAGAAAGGCAGGCAGAGAGAAGGAAGCAGGCTCCCTGCTGGGCAGAGAGCCCGACGTGGGGCTTGATCCCAGGACCCTGAGATCATGACCTGAGCTGAAGGCAGAGGCTTAACCCACTGGGCCACCCAGGTGCCTCCCTACCCATGACTTTTAAACAGAGGTGCTGATGTGATTCAGTAGGGACAACATCATCTTTTCAGCAAAGAGTTCTGCCACAGTTGGACACCCATGTGAACTAAAATGTGCCCAGATCTTTACGACACACGCAGAAATGAACTTAAGGCGGATCATAGGAAACATAAAGAAGAAAAGATAGCAGGACGTTTTCGTGTCTTGTGTTAGACAAAGACTTAGTTAATAAGATATAAAAAGCATGAAGTAGATAAAAGAAAAAAGGATAAACTGGACTTCATCAAAATGAAAGTTTTGCTTTTCAAAAGATACCACTGTTAGAATGAGAAGTCACGCCACAAACTTAGAGAAAATATTTACAAAGCAGATGTCTGATGAAGGATTTGTATCTTGAAGATACATAAAGAGCTTTCTTAAAACTCAGTCATAAGATTGATTAACTTAATCATAATTTTGAAAACATGTACAAAAGATTTGGAGAGATACCTCACCAGAGAAGGTACATGAATGGTAAATGCACACATGAAAAAATTTTCAGCATCATTAATCATTAGGGAAGGGCAAATGAGATATTGCTATACATGCTCTCTAATGGCTAAAATTAAAAAGACAGTCCACATTTTGGCAAGGATGTAAAACAAAACAAAACAAAATCCAGGAAGCTCACACATTGCTGGTGGGACTATAAAATGGTACAGCCATTGTTGGAAAACAATTTGTTAAAACATCCATCACACACTTGATGTATGACCCAGCAGGTTTTTCTCCACCTGGGCCCTCAGAAGTAACAGCCTGTATCTAGACAAAAACTTACATGCAGTATTCCTAACAGCTTTATCTGTGACTGTCGGACACTGAAAATTGTGTGTAAGTGTCCATCAGTAGATGAATGGGTGAGCAACGTGGCACGTCCGTTCGATGGCACGCTCCTCGGTAATGAAAAGGAATGGACTCTTGATACACACAAACAGCATGTATGGGTCTCAGAATATTCTGCATGAATAAAACTAATATCCGCCCCCACCCCCAGCCCTGCAAGTACCAATGCCGTCTGATTCCATTCAGGTGAAACTCTACAAAAGGCAAACTGATTCATTGTGACAGAGCAGGCCATTGGTTGCAGATCAGTGGATGGCTTAGGGGAGGAGGGAGAAAAGGATTCTAAAGGGATTCTAAAGGGTTCTAAAGCACACGAACCATCGGAGGTGATTATAGGTTCATCATCTTGATTATGCACAGTAGCTTCGTGGCTGTAAAATGTAAGTCAAAATTCATCAAATTGTACATTCCAAATATGTGCAGTTTATGATATATGAATTCTACCCAAATAAGGTGGTAAAAATTGTGCCCGTTCAGAAATCAAAGACATGTTCATAGCAGCGTTATTTGTGATAGACAAAAACTGGAAACAATCCAGTTCATCACCCGGTGAATGGATAAGCAAAAGTGTGTTGTGTTCCTACAACGGAGTATTATGTAGCCGTGAGAAAGAGTGAAGCACTAATTTGTGCTACCGAGACATGCTGCAACATGGGTAAATCCCAGAAACTTGACGCCAAGTGAAAGAAACCAGAAATAAAGGACCGCATATTGTATGATACCATTTTTGTGAGAATTTTAGGAAAGGCAAAACTATAGGTCAGATTAGCAGTTGCCTAGAGGGCCACAGTGGGAGCAGAGACTGGCCCCAAAGAACTACAAGGGAACTGTTGGGGTGATCAAACCATTCTTGGTGACAGTTGTGCAGCTGTAGAAGTGTACCAGAGCATATCTGATTGTACACATAAAATGAATGACGTCTATGGCATGTAGATTATAGCTCAGTAAAGCCATTAAAAAAGTGAGTAGCCACTCAGAATTTTAAATTCTTGTAAGGTGACCATTCAAGAAGTTGGATTAGATAGGCTGATTTCATTGTAAGGTATCGGTTTGGAATACTCTGGTGAGACCCATTAAATTCATGTTCTATGTCAAGCACTCTTCGGGTTCTCACTGTAAAACAAATCATCATTAGTTTTCTTTCACATAATTTAGTGACCATTAACAACTGTATTTCCCTAGCATGTAAACATTGGTTTTATGTTTAATAACTATTAACACCCACCTCCCCCACTGGAAGAAATGGTCGTTTCTTAGATTAATGTTCTAGTCATGTAAAGTGGTTCAAATGTGTGGAGGTAGGTTATCAGGAAGGAAATTTATGGCAGCCTAATACCTTTAATACCTTTGCATGTTCTAGATACAGAAAGGCATACCCTTGTAAGTGTCCACCAGTCCTCAGCCCCATACAGGTGGACAAGCAGGTACTCTGGACGTTAAGATCCCGTGGGTGTGGGGAATGGGAGTATAGAGTGTAACCAAGAGAAGTCCTTCTGGAGCACTTCTCTGGCTGGGCCTGGCCATTTTCTGCACCAGACTAGGGACCAGAATCTCAGGGGCTAGTGCCTTCATGCCTTCACCTCCTGCGTATCTTCATATATAAAGCAGGAAATTGAATTTTACTTCTTTAGGTCAAAGTGCATCTCTTTCTGGTACAAAGTTGCCAAATTTTGATGAAAAATCAACAACCCTGGAATGTTTTGTCCATGATTCTGCCTCATGTTGTGCAAATTTGAAAAATTTATTTTGGAAACAACCAGTGCTTTAACGGGAAGTCATTCATTCATTTTCCCAAATAAAGTACTAGTTATTAAACCAAATGCTACTTTTCCTCCCTGCAAGTAAACCCTTGATTCAGCAGAGATTTAGGGGACACTCATATTAGTCAGAGACTCTGAAGATGAGATACAACTACAAAGATAACACAAGTATGGAGAAGGGGGTAGAGGTGGGAGGCTGATAACCTGCCTCAGGAGCGACGAGGGGCACTTACAGCGAGGGGCTGGGAAGGCTCTGGAGAAAGGCACGTGGAGAGCTGAGGTTTGAAGGATGAATAGGACTTGGTTATTAACCAGGTGGGGGGAAGTTTGCTGGATTTATTGGCTTTAAAGAAGAGAGAAGAGTGATGATATTCAGTGACTGACTTTTGACTTTGAGACTAGCTGAATTTGAAGGATATGGGAGAAAAAAAGAGCCGGGGATTGGTTCAACTTCCGTATCTCAGCAGGTGATGGTGTATCATTTCTTGAGGGGGGAATGTAAGACCCCTGGGGCTTGTATTTGTTTCGCTTGTTGATTTGGGAAAACAAGAATTCACTTTGGAGGTTTTGTCAGAGGAATGCAGCTGTTTGCACATACTTGATTGAACTTTAAAAATGATGCTCTGACCCATTGTTCAGCTTTGGTAGGACACGCTTTGGAGAATTAGGGAAGAAAGTGGAAGCTGACAAGGTCTTGGCCGGCTGTGTGTGCGTGCAGTTATCACGGGCTATAGTCTGTCTCATGTTTACAGGTGGAATCATTCTTGAAAACAGGGTAATTACAGAGAGCACAAATCCTTGCCCATGAAAACCTATAACATTAAAAAATTTAATTGTTCCGTTAGTTTATTTTTTTGTCATTTATAAGGTACACTCTATAAAGAAGGTGAAAACAGATAAATTTTAGAAAAGACTGTTCAATCCTTTATGTGTATTGGCTCATTTTAACTTTTAAAACAACCTTGTGAAGGAGGTCCTTTTAATCATATTAATTCATGTTAAGGATTCATTGTAAAGGGATTTAGACATCAACAGATTTAAATTTTTTTTTGACATGGCATTAACACAAAATATATATTCTTAGTCATGTCCATTGAGTTTATCATGTAAACAAGGATGACAATTTATTATTTTAGAGATTCTATTTATTTCTGCCTTGTGCTTCTTTTGAAAGTAGATTCGTGATTACACAAAATAGTACCATATTTTATACTTTTCAAGAAGATTGAAGAATAATTTGGAAAATAACTCCTTTCTCATGAAAAACTTTGCCCATTATTTACTTTTCTGGTTTTTTTTAAGTGATCACGAATATACATGAAACCAAAGATACTATGTAAACAGTTGCTTTGAGACCACATCAAAACAGTAAAGTTAAAATTAGGTTCTACCTATTACTTCAGACTGATCTTTTAGTAATAAGTGGTCATTCCTGCTTTAAATGTATTCCTGGTTGAAATACCTTGAGGGAGTAAGTTGCTGGACCTCAGGCTGTTCCCTTGCTTATAAAATAAGGATAATGAAATACCTCCTCCAATGATAGAAAAATAACTTCTTGGTCTTAAATGCCTGCGTCCACAGGCAGTTCCCTTTTGTACCACAAGAGGGAGCTCCTGTGTCGTTGCTAACCTGAGCTTGCGCCCTGAACGCCTTTCTAAAATGTGGTAAAGTTCGGAATGAGTGGATTGCTGGGAAAATGTGAAAGGCAAAGACTGTTTTGACAGTGTCACCAGAAGGAGATACTCAAAACACAGTGAAGAAAAGGACGGGCTTGAATTTTAAAATACGAAAGCTTTTGCTGACATGCATCATTATGGATTTCCATTCCCAGTCAACAAGCTTTCTTCTTTGTCTGTATCTGAGAATTTTGATGTATTTATTTTGTTTTCCTTCTTCTCTGCAACTGTGTCTATAAATCTTTTGTATCAAACAAATGTAGTTTAGTTTTTCAGTAGCGGTCCCGAACAATTAATATTGGGTAAAGATAAATTAGATTGTTTGTGCTTCAAGCCTTGGCTATGTACAAAATGTGTTGGCCTTCAGTTAGGAAATTGGAAAAAACGTGAATTTTTTTCCATCCTGCCATTCTCACTCTGTATACTTTTTTCCCCTCTGTTTATGCTTCTGAATTCTTTTATGTGATGTTTTTCTGTCATACATAGCTCAGAAGGTTGGGTGTGGACAAGGAAAAACATTGTTCTGTGGATGAACCCTAGGGACATGGAAGTAATTACATTATACAGTGAAATTTAAAAATTTGAAACCAAGATCAAAGCGAAACAGAAAGAGCGAAGTTGGTAATTGTGGAATTACTCCAGTAAATTTAGGGCAGTATTTAGTTTTTATCTCAACTGTGTGACTATTTCATGTGAATGTTGGTTTTTTAATTTAAATTACCCTTTTATAATAAAGGCAGTCCCTTTATGAAAAACCAGGAGCACATAATTTTTTTATGTAACAGTAATTATACTGTTAATGCTTTTTGTGTTGGAAAATGTTCTGAATTTAGAAAAACAACACTCCTAGGCATCGCCTTACTTCGAACCCTACTTTTAGAATTCTCTGGGGGTTGTTCCTAGTAATAGACTTGTCCAAGTTTGGGGTTAAACTGTCCTGGTTCATGTTACGGCACCACTGTGTTTGAAACTTGACAAAAGCAGAGTTAGTCCTATAATTAATTTCATTTTCAGTTGCTTGAAATCTGGTAATTTCTTGAGCAGGAAAAACAGAGGAGGAATAACTCTAGAAGTTACGCATCATTTTATCTGTGGAGCCACCGTTTTAATATGATGGCTGCGGGGACACTATAAGGAGTTACAAACTTGTAAATACTTTTGAGATTGCAACATCCCCCAAAGAAAGAATATAAAAGAAAAAAAAAAGCACTGGCTCTATTTTCTTTGCTTCTACTGCAAAATTTGTTCTTGTTTCAAAATGGGGGAACGCCCATGGTAATCTGTTGTTCATATGAATGTCATCCTCTTGTTGTTGTAAAAAGAAGGTAGAGAACAGTTGATACAGGGCCAAACTGACCCTTTTCTTTTAAAGTTACTTTTTAAAAATATGGGCTATTTCAGGCATATAAAGAAAGCATAAGGAATACTAAAGAATTACAGTGTTACTTGGTTATTAGAACATCATGTGCATTCGTCCACAAGCCTGACCCTCTTTCTGCCAGGTGTCATGTCCCGAATTTGGTGTTTCTCCTCACTCATGTTTTTATGCTTCACTAAATACAGATGTATTCCTAAACATAAATAAAATTGCAGTCCGTGTTTTTTACCCTCTTAACCAGTTTCTGGCTATCTAGTACATTATTCACTGTAAGCACAATGTTGGACAGTGTGTCTCTGGAAATTCTCATCCAGCAGCCCTAAAACTTTATATCCATTGAACAGCGCCGCCTCATTGCCCCTAATAACTGTCATTCTCCTTCGAGCTTTTATGAGTTTGACGATTTGGGATACCTCATATAAATGAGAATCGTGGGGCCTCTGGGTGGCTCAGTGGGTTAAAGCCTCTGCCTTCGGCTCAGGTCATGATCCCAGGGTGCTGGGATCGAGTCCCGCATCGGGCTCCTTGCTCAGCAGGGAGCCTGCTCCCCCCGCCCCCGTCCCCCACTCCCACCCCGCCTGCTTCTCTGCCTACTTATGATCTATGTCTGTCAAATACATAAATAAAGCCTTAAAAAAAAAAAAAACTTTAAAAAAAAAAAAAAAGGAAATCATGCAGTGTTTGCCCCTCTGTGACGGACTTCTTTCCCTCAGCATAATGTCCTCGTGGTCCTTCCATGTTGTACAGCAGGATTTCCTCCTTTTTTAAGGTTAATTGATATTCCATTTTATTTGTTTTTTTAAAGTATTTGTGAATTTTTTTTTTTTAAGATTTTATTTATTTATTTGTCAGAGAGAAAGAGAGCGAGCACAGGCAGACAGAATGGCAGGCAGAGGCAGAGGGAGAAGCAGGCTCCCCGCCGAGCAAGGAGCCCGATGTGGGACTCAGTCCCAGGACGCTGGGATCATGAACTGAGCCAGAGTCAGCCGCTTAAACAACTGAGCCACCCATGTGTCCCTAATATTCCATTTTATGTTTGTGTCACATCTTCTTTATTCATTCGTCTGTCGATGGACATTGAGGTTGTTCCCCCTCTCTGCTGCCGTGAATCGCGCCGCAGTAAACAGGGAAGTGTGTGTATCTCTTTGAAGTCCGGGTACCCTGTGTTTGAGATAACTATCCAGGGGTGGAATTTTCGCGAGCATATGCTAGTTCTGTTTTTAATGTTTTAAGGACCCTCCCTGATGTTTTCCATAGTAGCTGAACCATTTTAAATCCCCAGCAACAGGGCACCGGAGTTCCTATTTTTTCCCATCCTTGCCAACACTTGTTATTTTTTTTCTTTTTATTTATTTATTTTTTTTTTAAAATTTTTATTTATTTGACAGATAGAGATCACAAGTAGGCAGAGAGGCAAGCAGAGAGAGGGAGAAGGAAGCCGCTTCCTGCAAAGCCGAGAGCCCGATTGCGGCGCTCGATCCCAGGAACCTGGAATCCTGACCTGAGCCGAAGGCAGAGGCTTTAACCCACTGAGCCACCCAGGCACCCCATTTTTTTTCTTTTTTAAAAAAGATGTCATTTTATTGTTTTGCTCTTTTAAAGTAGTCTGTCCACCCAACATGTATCTTGGACTCACAACCCCTAAATAAGTGTCACATGTTCCGCTGATTGAGCCACCCAGCTGTCCCTGTGGGCTGGCGGGCTGGCTTCCTTCCTCTTTCTTTTTCTTCTTCTTTTTTTCTTTTTCTTTTTTCCTTCCTTCCTTCCTTCCTTCCTTCCTTCCTTCCTTCCTTCTCTCTCTCTCTTTCTTTCTATAATTGCCATTTTAACAGGTGTGAAGTGATACCTCATTGTGGTTTAACTTGCATTTCCCTGGTGATGAGTGATGCTGAGCACCTGTTGGCCGTTTGTATGTCTTCTTTGGAGAAATGTCTGTCCATGTTGTTTGCCCATTTTGGTAGTGTTTATCCATCTATCTTCATCTGTATTTGCTGTGGAGTTATAGAGGTCCTTAGATATTACAGATACTAACTTCCTACCTGATATGTGGTTTCCACATATTTTCTCCCATTCTCTAGGTTTCCTTTTTACTCTGTGGGTTGTGTGTCCCTTGCTGTGCAAAATCTTTTTAGTTTGATGTCTATTTTTGCTCTTGTTGCAAGACCAAAGTCATGAAGCTTTTCCCCTTTTTGAGGGGGGGGATGCTAGAATTTTAATATAGTTATACCTATCTGTCATATTGAGGAAGAAAAGGTTTCTGCCTGTATAACTTTTCCAGTTAACATCTGCAAGCACACATACCGTAATCTCAGTTTATAAATTCATCAGAGTCTGAGCAGTGGAGCAGTGGGTCTTTACTGCTGGGCTTACCAGCAGGAAACGACAGACGCATTAGTGTCCTCTTTTCTCTTCTTTCACTCTCCTTGTCCAGAGACATTTTATTGTAAAGATTCAGTGCAGCTCACCTCCAGCCAAAGATCATCTTTTAGCTAAGTTCCGTTGCTCCGAATTTGCTTATAATTATAGCCTATTCAGTCACAGAAGAAACCCTAAAGATATGGAGTTCACGGTTGCGTACAGCACTAAGACATCATCCCAGTTTTAAAGTCTAGCGCAGATTAAAAACCACAGGTGTAGCATTTCTACCAGATGCGCTGATTATCTCTTAAACTACATACGGACTCCATGAGAACATAATTTTTTAAATAGTGCATCGAGGACAATCAGTTCCCCGATTCGCACAGCCTTGAGAAGTCTCTCAGTGTCCACTTCTAGTTGGTGATGAAACACGAGTGAGCTTGAGGCACTGCCGAAGCATTTGAACACCTCTAGTCTCTCCTTTCCCTCACACTTTAGTTTGGGGTGTTGGGTCGCACGTGGCTGGAATGCTTTGATCACTTTGCACATCAGGAAAACCAGTTTGGCTAAAACGATGCCGGTGATCTAAAACAATGCTGGGGTCTTGAGTAGACTGGTTTCTCCATTTCAGGCTGCTGGTCGGTGGCCCCTCTAAGGCCCTTCCTTCTTCCTTCTATGACTCCTGGAACATCAATCAGAAGATGAGTATCATACTGTGTAACTCTTTGAACCAGTGTTTCTCTCAAACTGGAATGTCCAGCCCAGTATATTAAAAAATCACCCACGAGAAGAGGTTCTGCAGGCCTTCACAAGATCTGGAGTTTCCACGACGAGCATACCTGATCTTTATAATCTGAGCGCTCAGCGTTGAAGCTAAGCTGCTGGGAAGTAGTTCGGGCATTATAATCCAGGCAGTCAGTGGTTGAGTTAGAACACAAGCTTGAAGCTCCACATCCCTGGGCAGAAAGAGAAGCTCGGACTGGTTGAGACGGCTGGTACCCATGGGGTTGAGCGTCCCTGGCCTAGGAAGCTGGGGATCTTGGGGGTCAGGTAAGATCCATAGTCCATGTCTCCAGAGTAGGACACTGAGCAGCATTTCCTTGACTGTAACCTGAAGCCTGAGTATGGGTCCCAGGGTAGGGCCTCTGTGTGCAGGAAGAGGAGGAGGACAAGGGATCGGACAGTGGGGAGACAATTTGGGGTCCAGATAGACCTAGGAGCCCTGTTGCTGGAAACAGCTGGGACCGAGGTGCTAGGGGAGGGCCACTGGTTCCCCTCTGTGAACTCACTTCCTGAGCTGGAGATACCCTTTTCTCGGCAGCTCTGACTTTGTTTTGACCTCCGTGTTGTAGTAGTTCCGGCTTGATGACGGCCCTTCGCTCTTTGATTGTTAATCCATGCCCGTGCCCCAGCCCCCGGGCAAGCAGGTTTTCAGCAGCACGTCTAGCTGCACCTGGGTGAACGTTGTCCTCTCCTGACGCTGTCTTGAGGGGTGGGGGGTGGTGGTGGCCAGGTGGCCCACTGAGGAGCAGCCCCATGGGGTCCAGACTCTGCGCCCATTGACTGTGTGAGCCATCACGCCAAGGTTGTTGGGAGGTGCACTGTTGGCCAAGATCAAGGGTACCCAGCTGGAAGGTCATACTTCTCCTGGGTGGATAGGCTCCGGGGCCTCGGTGGGTGGATTTGGAGTGCAGGAACTAAGGGCAGGACAGATGGACAGAGGTGCTGATTTGTGGCTTCCTCTTCCTGCTTTTTTTCTAGGAGTTGTCTAGCTTCAGGCCTTAGGCTTGTCTCTCACCCATTTCGAGTTGACTCCTGTGTGTAGTGTAAGGATCCAGTTTCGTTCTTTTGCATGAGGAGATCCCGTTTTCCCAAGGTTATTTATTGAAGACATCATCGTTTCCCTTCCGTGTCCTTTCCGTCTTGGCGCCTCTGCTGAAGATCAGTTGACCATAAACGTGACCAGTTACTTCTGGGCTCTCTCTTCTGTTCCATTGGGCCACATGTGTGTCTTAAGGCTGGCATCAGTTTGAAAAGAAGTCACTTTACTACTTCTTTAAATTTTTGGTAGAATTCACCAGTGAAGCTGTTGGTCCTGTGCTTTCCTTTGTGGGGAAGCTTTGAATTACTGATTCAGCCTCCGTACGAGTTACAAATCTGTTCACATTTTCTATTTCTTCTGAATTCAGGCTTGATGTAGGTTGTGGATTGCTATGATTTTTCCCATTTTTTCTAGGTTGTTCAGTTTGTTGGTGGATAGTTCACAGTAGTCTTTTATGATCCCTTATTTCCGTGGCATCAGGAATGTCTTTTCTTTTATTTCTGATTTTATTTGAATGTTCTTTTTTTTTTCTTAGTCTAGCTAAAGGCTTGTCAGTTTTGTTGCTCTTTTCAAAAAACGAGCTCTAAGTTGTTTTTTTTTTTTTTCCTATTTGTCTACTTTCTGTTTTGTTTGTTTATGCTCTAATCTTGTTTCCTTCTTCCTGCTAACTTTGGGTTTGGTTTGCTCTTTTTTTAGTCCTTGAGGTATAAAGTTGGCTTATTTTTAGGGGGGGGTCTTACCTCTTTACCTCTTTCTTAATGTGGGTGTTCCTCACTATGAACTTCTCTCTGAGGATTGTCTGTGCTGCATCCCATAAGTTTTAATATGTTGTGTTTTCATTTTTGTTTTTTCTCAAGGTATTTTCGAATTTGCCTTTTTATTTTGTCTATGATACATTGGTTGTGCAAGGGCATGTTATTTCAATTTTCACATGCTTGTGAATTTTCTGGTCTTCCTTCTGCTTTTCATTTCTGGTCTCATTCCACTGTGGTCAGAAAATACACTTGGTATGATTTCCGTCTTCCTAAATTTGAGTGGTACATGTTTTCAAACAAGATATAAATTGTATCTGTTGAAAGCAAGTAGAGTTCCAAGGAAAGCAGACTCTGTAGAAGGAGATTAACATGCAGGAAGTTGACTAAGGAAATTTTAGGATTAACACCATGAAAGAGACGGAAGCAGGACCGGGCAGAGAGAGAGAGACTGGGCAGCAGTGTCGTCACCAGGAAGGCCTCAGCTGATCCTGAGGGGAGCACGGGAGGAGGGATTGCCCTTCAGAATCATCCCAGGTTGGGGTGAGGGGCCACACATGGAACAGTAATTAGATGCAGGCTGCCCCTGAGAGGGGCCATCAGTTGGGTGAGGTGACCCTTCTCAGCTGAGAGCCCACAGCCTACAGCACTCCTAGTAGCTGGGGGAGGAAACCCTGCAGTGCTACAGGAGGCTTGGTGGCACGAAGATCTCCGTTCACTGTAGTGCATGTTGTGTGTGCTCCACTTGCCTCTTTGGCCCAGTGGTAGGTTTTTGAGATTTATTCATATTAATGTCTATAGCTGTAGTCACTCATTTTAATAGTCTCATAGTATACAGTTTTATAAATATCTCACAGATTTTTTTAGAGATTTATTTATTTGAGAGAGAGAGAGAGAGTGCGTAGGCATGAGTTGGGGGGAGGGGAGAGGGAGAGAGAGACTCTCAGGCAGACTCCCCACTGAGCCCTATGCGGGGCTCCATCTCATGACCCTGAGATCAGGACTTGAGCTCGGAAGCTCAACTGACTGAGGCACCCTGGAGCTCCGAAATACCTCACAGTTTTTTTTTTGTTTTTTTTTTTTTAATTTATTTGACAGAGAGGCAGGTAGAGAGAGAGAGGAGGAAGCAGGCTCCCCACCGAGCAGAGAGCCCGATGTGGGGCTTGATCCCAGCACCCTGGGATCATGGGATCATGACCCGAGCCGAGAGCAGAGTCTTTAACCCACTGAGCCACCCAGGTGCCCCAGTACCTCACAGTTTTTAAACACATTTCCCTGTTGACAGATGTTGAAGTGTAAGTTTTCACTCTTGAAAAAAATGTGGCTATGAATTTTATTTCCTTACTGCATGCACTTAGTGGGTTATGTAACCAGAAAATTCCTGCGTCTTAAGATAGGGACAACTTCAAATTTAGTTAACTACAGTGTAATGAGACTGCTCTCCACAGTGGTTGTGCCTTTATACCCTCAAAACACTTGTCATTGACCGACTGATTCTGCCAGTTTTTATGGGTATGAAATGGTATCTCATTGTGGTTTTAATTAGAATTTTGTTGAATTCTAGGGAAATTGAGAATTTATGTTTTTGTTAGCTCCTTGGGTTTCTACTGTGTATTCTAGTGTATATTCCAATTATGTGTATTATTGTTTTTTTAAAGTTAATTTGTAGGCAAGCTTTATATATTTTTCCTACTCATTCTTTGTTGTCTGTATGTGCACAGACATCTTCTCCTGATTTGGGGCTTGATTGTTCAATAATCTCTTTTGCTGAATAGGAATTTCCCTTCAATGCAGTCAGTCCTTTTTGTGTGTGGCATCGTGTCTTTGTATCTTATTTTTAAAATTCTTCCCCTGGTGAGGTCATACAAAAATACTCCCCGTTTTCTCCTGAAAGTTTTTAAAGTTTTGCTTTGCACCATCTTGCCCGCAGTCCGTCTGACCTGGCGTGGTGTGTATATTGTTAGGAGCAGAAACCTCATTTTACTTTACTCTGGGCGCGGGTTTTCCTCGCAGCCTTCCTGTCGTGGTGTTTCCATCGATGAAGATCTTCTGGGGACTCTAGGTGCACTGGTCCACTTCTTTTTTCCCTGCTCCAATTTCACGCCGTCTTTATTTTCTTGGTCTTGTTTGTCCAGTGGAGCAAATCCTCCTCCCTTCTTCCTCTTCTTTAAGATTGTCTCTGTTTGGTGTCTTTCACTCTCCCGTATGCATCTTAGAGTTCCTTCCATGAAAACCTTCCTTTGATGGAGTTCCCGCATTGAATTTATAGATGAATTTGAGGAGAATTGACATCTTTATGGAACACCGGAGGAGTCCTGTCGATGTCTTACTTCATACCTGTATATAGGTCTTCTTACTGTGCACAGCATTTTTAGAACTTCACCTTTTTACTAGATACGGACACTCTTTCATGTTAATAAATATCTTCACTAACAGTTTAATGACTGTGTAACGATCCATTCCTTGGCTACACAGTCATTTATTTAACGACGCCCCCATTGACATTGAGAGGAACATATTTCACAGTGATTTTTCTGGAACCCCATCTTTCCCCATCACAAAATCATATTTGCAGCTATGTTTTATTCTAGTAATTCTAGGATATTCTGTGTAATTAGTTACTTATCTGAGATGTCAAGTGTGTAAGAGATGAGAGAGATTCTAACTTATTTCCTCCCCATGTGGTTAACGGGTTTTTGCGTACTTCGTCCTTTTGGTTTGACTGACCCTAGCCTGTTTCGTTTCACCATCCAGCAACCGTCAACAGTGCATTGGATAAATGTTTGAATAACTGAACCAGATTTTAATACTTGGTTTATTTTCAGATGTGTTCATTATTGTTCACACTGATCTGTCATTCCTAAGCCTATACCACACAGTTTGAATTATTAGAGCCGGTAGAACAGGACTGCCTTCATCTTCACCATCATCGTCATTGTTATTACTATTTTTCAGGTTTTCCTGGGCGATTTCTGCCTTATTTTTCTTTCACATGAACTTTAAAATTTTCTTTTAAGATTTTATTTATTTATTGGAGAAAGTGATCATGTGTATATGCGCCCGGGGAAGGGGATAGGGAGAGGGAGACTCCTTGTTGAGCAGGATGCCCATCACGGGGCTCGATCCCACGACCCTGAGATCGTGACCGGAGCCAAAATCAAGCGTCAGACGCCTAACTGACTAAGCCACCCAGGCGCCCCCACATGAACTTGAAATAATCGGTCACTGTTCCTTTAAAACTGTTAACGGTTTTGATTGACAGTATATTAGTTTTCTGAAAATTTTAAAGACATTTTATATTTAAATTTTCTGGCCTAATAAGTACTGCATATTCATCTAGTTTGCAAATTCTGGAACTTTTTGGTTAGAGAGGCTAAATCCCCAGATTTTTTTTTCAATTAAAATTCAAGGCAATTAAAGAAATTCATTGCAGCAAACAGAATCATGCCACATGTTTATTCTGTAAAGACAAAATGTTTTTCTATATTGAGCAGCACTTGGAAGGGTTTGCCTCCTTCTTACAAAACATGGCTCACATGGCACCCCATGTTCCCCGTCCAGACAGATTCTTGAAAACGGGTAATAATTTGTGTGCTGTTTGGTTAGAGAAGTGTTTTTGTTTTTGTTTTTGTTTTAATATGGCTCCCTTTCTCCCACAGATCCTTAAAAGGAATTCTATGCCCTTACTTCTCTGATTCACCTTTTTTATGGTAAGAAAATAAGATGCAAAACGTGTCGGGCAGGAGGGGAGTCTGCATAACTCTCTTTCACACCTGCTTGGATTCTGGCAGTGGTGCTCGCTTAGTGAAGGACGAAGCCTGGTTTGTCATGTGTTTTCACAGAGCACTGATGGCACTGGGCCAGCCCATTTAGCCTTTGTCTTTTTGCTTGCATAAAACTGCCTCTTTTTCACTTCACATGGGGTGTGTTAGGCACTCCAGAGATGTTTGTTCTTGTCGCCTGCACACCATCTGTGATCCCCTGGCACCTTAGACGGGCTCCCAGATTGGCTGAAGTGATGGTCAGCTGTAGGCGGTGCTCGGGGTCCTGGTCCGTGTTGGCCAGTGTGGCCCGTGAGGCCGTACACACCTACAGTGCCCTCCATTGGGGCCGGGGACTCAGTTTTGAAAAGTTTAAGTAAATTCTTGATTTAGAATGAGTTTAGATTTGGGGCAGCATGACGAAGATAGGACAGAGCGTTCCAGTATGTCCCTCACCCAGTTACCCCAGTTGCTGACTCTTCCATTATAGTACTCTGTTTGGCTCAATTCAGGGACAAGGAACTGGTACATTACTATTAACTCAAACCCACACTTTATTCCATTTTCACTAGTTTTTCCCTAATGTCTTTTTCCTGTTCTAGGATCCACCCAAGATATCACATTACATTTTGTCCTCATGTCTCCTTAATTTCTTCTGGTCTGTGTCCGTTTCTCAGACATTCCTTGTTTTTGATGACCCTGTCCCTTTGGGGGAGAACCAGTCAGATATTTTGTAGGATGTCCGTCGGTCTAGGTTTTTCTCATATTTTTCCTGAATACATGGGGTTTTAGGGGGTTTTGAGAGGAAAACCACAAAGTGACATGCTGTTCCTACCATGTTGTATGAAGGGAACATGCCATCTTCATGACTTAGCTCTCATGATGTTGACCTTGATCCCCTGGCCAGAGTAGTGTTGGTAGGTTTCTTCCTGTAAATTTACTCCCCACCCTCTTCCAGACTCTGCTGTACAGAAGCAAATCACAGAGCACAGTGTAGACTCAATTTAAGAGTTCTGTAATTGTCTCACCCGTCTGCACCATGTTATGTTTAAACTGCGCCTGTTGCTTTTTGGTATTCTGTGTGAGTAGATTTTGTCTTGAAAGCCCTAAGAAAAAAATTAAAGTTGCCTTTGCTTAAGAAGGATTTGAAGTAGTTAGTAGCTCTGTTGAATCTTTATTCCATTCCTCTTACGTTTGGTTTATTGGTTTTATTTAAAAACTATTTATACCCGGGATGCCTGGGTGGCTCAATGGGTTAAGCCTCTGCCTTTGGCTCAGGTCATGATCTCAGGGTCCTGGGATCCAGTCCCACATCAGGCTCTCTGCTCAGCAGGAGCCTGCTTTCCCTCTCTCTCTGCCTGCCTCTGTGCTTCTTTGTGATCTCTCTCTCTCTGTCAAATAAATAAATCTTAAAAAAAAAAAAAATCTTAATACCCCAGGTGCTCTGTCGTGGCTGGCTCAGTCGGTGGAGCACAAGACGCTTAATCTCTCGTTGTGAGTTCCAGCCCTACACTGGACATTGAGCTTACTTAATAAAATGTTTTTTAAAATGTGTATGACTTGTACACCACATCCTCATACCACATAGGCTGCTCTCTTCTGCTCAGATGGTTGTATATACAGCTTATACCTCATTTCTAGCCTAAGAGAGCTTCATTTCGCTCTGGCTGTTGGGGAAAAAGTTCAGTATAAGAACATGTTTATCCATATAGAAGCTTATCTAGTAAACACCACAGTATATTTATTCTACTTAATGTGATAAAAATATTTTCTCTCTATAAAATTATGTTAAAAATTTATGAGTTTTCTTTTTTTTTTTTTTTTTTTTTTTTTTTAAAGATTTTATTTATTTATTTGACAGAGAGAGATCACAAGCAGATGGAGAGGCAGGCAGAGAGGGAGATAGAGGGAAGCAGGCTCCCTGCTGAGCAGAGAGCCCGATGCGGGACTCGATCCCAGGATCCTGAGATCATGACCTGAGCCGAAGGCAGCGGCTTAATCCACTGAGCCACCCAGGCGCCCAAAAATTTATGAGTTTTCATGCTCCTGGACACCTCTCTTGATACCATAATAGGCAAGCCTACCCCTCACCTCTGTCTGGAAAGCCACCGCACCTTATAAGTTCAGATTGCCTGTTGTCCTGTTGTTTGTGGGGTGAATTTCTCAGTGACTTTGATTTTTTTTTTTTTTTGGTCTGATTACTCCTTTTGCACTCAAATGACTTTATTTACATTTCCACTTCAAGTCCGTTTCTGAATCAGAATTTTAAAAAAAATTTAAAAAGGATAACGTATCATTATTTTAGCATTGAACAGGAAATGTTCTTGAAATGGTATATAAATCAGGTTTGTATTCACTGAATCCACATTTTATGTCTCTTAGGAACTTCTCTTTCAAAAAATCTTGTGAGAAATTTGTGATGCCCCAAAATGATCATATCTGCAAACCCACATCTGTAGACACTTAATTTCATAGAGAGGTGTGAATGTTTCATTGAGCAGGACGGGCTAGAGCGTGTTTTCAGAACATTAAAACTTCATGGTTCCTTCTTACTGTGAACTTTTCTAAGAAATCGTTCTGAGTATATTAGGTCTTTAAGTCAGTCTTGGAGCTCAGCACTAGGGAGAGAAGTTCAAAAATACATTTTAAGAGTTCTTGCTCACTTGAGGACCACTTGGCATGACCGCTCAGAAACAGAATACCACTTTGAATCAGCCACACGGGAAATCCTTTCCCTGGCCCCTCAAGGCTACTTTCAGTCTGTTGAAAGAGTCTTAAATTCATGTGGGGGATTCCCACGTGTTCTATTCTAAGCCTCTTTTAAGGTTTTTATATGTGTGTAGGAGGGAGAATAGTACCACACACGTTTCGTGTCTCAGTGGTGTGAGGACTGTTCCGCGTACCGTTCCTGTGTTTTAATATTACTCATTCTTTTTTTCTGAGGACGGATGTGCAAGAGCGAGAAAGGCTGAGTGTTATAAAGTGAAATACAAAGAAGCAGTGTGTTCTCAGGTCAGTTAAAGATCTGCTACATATAAAATCTTTGGGTGTATACCGACTCTCTTCTTCCATAGAGAGCACAGAGAACTCTGCGGAGCGTGGGACACGGGTGCTCTTGCCCTGCCTTTCCCCGCACTAACTGTGCTCACCGCGTCCTCTCTGGTTAGCCGGGGGCCCTCCTGTCCTTTGTGCACGGACTCAGGCATATTTCCACTGCTCAGATCTGCCCAGTATGCTGCCTGCTGTTACTATTCAGGTCAGTTAAGGCCTTGAAGTGATCTTCAAACAGACCATGAGTATTGAGCCATTTTGGGGAGATGTGGCACGAAGGGTCAGGACCTCTCCTGCGTCACTGGTCTGCTGGGAGTAAGGCGGAAGTGTGTGGACCACCTGTGCTGGGCTCGCACTTTCCTGAGCTCGTGTGGGGGGATACAGTGGCTTCTGTAGGAACACCCCCTGTCTGTTCAGTCACCCTGACCCGCTAGGAACGGGTGAAAGTCCCCAGCAGGAGACAGGAGCCTCGCATCCATCCTCTGACTCTTAATCAGCCCACTTGGAAAGCTTAGTGCTGAGTGCAGATTTTCCTGCCAGAGAGGAAGACTCCTATCTGGGCACAGACAGCAGCCCGTGGGCAAGGACAGCCCCTGCCCTGTCCCGCAGCTGCCGGGGCCTTAGTGTGTTTGTTCCCAGGGATAGGGCCTGCGGGGCCTCAGTGTGTTTGTTCCCAGGGATAGGGCCCCAGAGGTTAGAAGGATCAGGGGGAATGGGCGGGGAGCAGAGGCTCCCTTTCCCCTCAGGCCTCGGGAAGGTCCTCCCACCCGGATTCAGAAGCCAACAGAGAGAAAGAGTTCCTCTTGAATGATCCGGATGCTTCCTCAGGCCTTTACATCCCCAACACCTACCTAACATGTTTCCAGGGAAAACTAACTATTTATGTTCTTGTGCCCAGAAATTCAGATCTGTAAGGCTGCCTTAAAATAGTTATCCGTCTTCAGTTCCCTCCTAATAAATTTTCCTTCTCCTCTAAAATCCCCTGCGTTTTTCCTCTAGTTGTAAGCATTCAGGAGATTTTCCATTTGAATCGGCCCTCGTTGGCCCTCCTGTGTTTCCGTGGATTCGAGTGGGTCCATGTGTGGCGCCCGGTGCCAGGCCTGCCGGAGTGTGCCGCGTGGGCTGTCTCGGTGCAGAGGCGTCATCTGAAGACAGAGACTGTTTTCAGAACCACAGTGCATCCCAGGCCTGCTTTCTAAGCTGCACCAGGAGTCCCTCTTGCAGTACCCTTTTTTTTCCTTTTTTTTTTGCAGCTTTATCTTTCTCCTTAACACTAAGATACAAAAGCATCCCTCTTTATGTCGACGTATCTGTCTGATTTTGACTCCATCCAAAGCAGAGCATCTACAAGTGGGTTGCTTGGGTGAATGGGACACCTATGCCTGGAAGGTTGACTCCGGCCCGAGGCGGATAACGTTCGTTCATCTGACAGACATTTATGATATGCTCATTCTGAGCCAGGCTCGGTGATGAGGTGGGGGTATGGAAATGAGAAGTCCCAGTGCTGACTTCAGTGAGCCTCCAGTACCGTGAGGGAAATGGAAGGCTGTGTGTGGGGCAGCTCTGATACAGAAGCACTGGGGAGGGCCTGCGGGCCAGATGCTCCAGACATCCTTCTGGAGAAACCACCCTAAGACCCAGCACTGGAACGAAGCATACCAGTAAATGGAGAGAAGACGGGGGGTTGTGATAAGCTGGGTGGAGACAGAGAGCCAGCAGGAGTGTTAGGCTCCGTGGGTGTTCCTGTATTCAAAGGCCTGTAGGGGTTGGTCCTGTATTCAAAGGCCTGTAGAGGTTGGAGACGAGGCGCATGCTGAAAACGGCAGAGCATGAGGACCTGTCTGAGGTCAGGGCTGGTTAAAGAAAACCTCTGAGACAGTTGAGTTATGAACACATGCCAGCATTTCATGACCATTTTGCAGTGCAAGGGAAGCGCGTCCCGGTAGCTGTACTCTGAAGACGCACTCTTCGTAGGGCTCAGTCACTGGAAGAAAGAATGAGTGGATCATCACTGAAAGGAATGTCTGGTTAAAAATCTTTAGACTTTAATTAGTCTAGTTGATAACTGACAGTCATCTGGGTGAATGGTAATGAGTTCCCCAGAGCAAGGCTTAATCTTCTTTAAAGTTCACTAAAAAATTGCATCAGAAAAAATACTTCATCTGGAATGCTATTGATTTCCTCCCACTAGGGTGTTGTCAATGAAGAGTAAGCAGCCAGGTTTAGGACCTTTTTTCTTGAAGAAGTCCAAGGTCACGGTGGTGGGCAGTCCAGTTTTCAGTTTGGATTGTTATCCCGAGGGCCCTTGCCACTGAGCTTAGCTGAACCCCCCAGACATCCACGTGGGGTGAGGCACAGTGTGAGACGGCCGCAGCTGGATGGAAGTGAGCCGACTATTTTTGTTTTCCAAGGAAACACTGCCGAGGGCCTTGACTTGAAGTGTGTCTCTTCGCTTGCCCCTCGTCCCGCCTCGGGGCCCGGTGCAGCTCTGAGAGCCACGAGTGGGGGAGTAGAGGTGGAGGTTGGTAGTTGGCTTTTCCTCCAGCAGGGTTGGTTTAACTTACTCAGTTTTAAGTGGTGATTGTTCTCACGACAATGAAAGAAAATACGGTAATATTAAGACATTTCTGAGATGTTGGAAGCAACACCCAGGCTGGGGTAAGAGCTCAGAGGAGGGAGACCAAGGCCCTTCTGATGGAGGTACTCAGCGTCCAGCCCTGGGCCCCATCACCTTGCCCCTCTCCTTCGCTGGGCCGGGTCCCATCTCTGTCCTGAGGCCCCAGAAGCAGTCTCAGAACCTTGCTGTCACCTGGCCTTGGCCTCGAGGCTGTTAGCGGTATTCCCACCTGGGTTTGCTGTGATTACGGAAGATGCTGCCCTTCCCCAGAGTCTGCAGGCAGAACCTCCTTCAGTGCATCTGAGGGGGTTAAAATAGAGGCTTCAGAGGTGCCCTTGCCCTGGGCGGCCGCTCCGCTGCTGCAGGTTGGGGGGGGTGGGGTGGCAGGGTCGGGGGTCGATGATGTGTTCTGTTGTCGCTGGTTCATGAGGTTGTGGTGTCTTTGTGGGCAACAGTGTAGACAGATGGCAAGAAACATCAGGGAACCTGACCCTGGGGGTAGGTGTGCAGTGTTTTAGGGGGCCAGGCTAGCATGCCCCTGCGACTGTACTCTCACCTTTGTTGTGTCCATGGCCTTATTGTTCCAGCGTCCTTTGTTGTGACATTGATCATTGTCATGTCAACATACTGCCATGAAAATAACACTCCATGCTTAGGTGGCGGAGATGGAATGGGCATATTGGAGAATCTACGATCGTCTTCTGAACTTCATGGGAACGGGGACTTTTTTTTTTAGCTGTTAGAAATCCACATTCACAGTATGTAATTGTTCCCCTTTTTAAATTTTTTTTTGATGTTCTCCAGATTGCAAAAATACCTGCCTGTGGGAACTCAGGAGGACTGACTTTGTGGGCGCAAAGGTAGTGAGTGAGTCATGCCTGCGAGCGTGGAAAGGAGTTCATCTGCACCTCTTCGAGGAAGGTCCCCAGGCGACTGTTTATGCAGTCATGGAAGGATGCGGAACTAGGAGGGTATGTACTTGGAAATTTTTTTTTTTTTTAAAGATTTTATTTATGTATTTGACAGAGAGAGATCACAGTAGACAGAGAGGCAGGCAGAGAGAAAGAGAGGGAAGCAGGCTCCCTGCTGAGCAGAGAGCCCGAAGTGGGATTCGATCCCAGGACCCTGATATCATGACCTGAGCCGAAGGCAGCGGCTTAACCCACTGAGCCACCCAGGCGCCCCGTACTTGGAAATTTTAATCCTCAGATATACTCCCTGTTGGATTGAGACCTCAGTTTTTGTTTCGTTTATTAAAAAGAAGTGAAAAAAGCTTAACAATTATGGAAAAATGCACTATTATTAAGACGTGTGTGTGTGTACGTGTGTGTGTGTTGTGTTGTGTTTTATCCTTACCTTCTAAACACTCTTTCTCTGATGGGAATGTGTGTAGGTGTGAATGCTGGCTTTCTTGGAAAAGCACAAGAGAAGTTACTGGTCAGAGTAACTTCAGTTACTGGGAAGTTACTGGAAAAGCAGGCATTCCTTGGATGTGCCTGTATCTGAGTTTGTAGCCATCGGGAGAACTTTGGCATGGAAAGAGGAGTTTATTCATCATTTGCTGCTGCTTTGAGTACACGTGCTTGAACTTGTATTCATCGTGTCAGTCTGCCTTTGATGGGGCTCGTGCCCTCGGCATGAGGGCAGGAGCGGAAGGGCCATCCCTGAACGGAAACCGGGGGGCTGTTCCATCAAGGAGACGCAGCCTCGACTTGGGAAGATGTCCCTCTCACGCCTCGTTCTCCTCCTGGCCGCGCAGGTTTCTTCCCGGATGACTGTAAGGCTGAGATCAACATTCCTCTTGCACTGGGAAACACCGGCACTCCCAGACTGTATTTCCCAGGGACTTTGATAGAACTCCATTTTCATGCATATGGTGGTGTTTTTCACGCACTGGGGAAGAGGAAAGTCCTGCTCGTTAGGTGACAGACTCGTTTTCTGTAGTGTTAGAGATCCTCCGAGGTGGACCAGAATATTAACATATTAGCAGTGCTTATTTTAAGTATGGCTATGTTGTGATCCTAGATCAGGTGTTAAGTGTTGAAAACGAGATAAAGTCTACAGAATGGCTCTCTTCTGCTGGAGACTGTCTGCTCTGAGCACCTGTGGGCTTGATGAACATTTTGAGATTTTAGTCTCAGTAATTTGAATTTTCTTTTGGATGCCTCCGTTGGTTCCCTTCCATCACCAGCAGCTCTGAGACTCTCCTCTTGCAGACATGTGATAGGAAGTAGGTGAACTTTGTTCTTACGGTCTTTCTTCCCTAGTTCCTAGACCTGTGGAAGAAACCAGGATAGCAAATCCTGGTGGGGAGCCGAGGTCTTGGGCTTTTTTTTTTTTTTTTCACCCTCCTACAACAAAAGTGAAAATTTTCTAATCCTTGGAGTAAAAAAGGTATGTAGGTGTACTTAATTCTTAAGTCCACTCACTTTCAAGTGATACTGATAATGGAATTCTACCTTTAATTTTAACTTGTTTCATTTAATTACTTATTTGAAAGGTCAGACCATAGTTTATGAACTGTCTGAAATTATTTTTAAACGAGGCGGGTTACAAATGAGGTAATCCTTTCTTTTATTATTTTTAAATATCTACGTCTTTACATTTCTTGGGAGATAAAAATTGGCCTGTCAATGGATTGATGTATTCATTCCCTGAATGTCTCTAAGTAGCCAGTCACTGTACTAGGCTCTGGGGATAGTGATTAAGACTTAGTCTCTATTTTAAAGATGCTAGTTAAAAAAAAAAAAAAAAAAAAAAGGTGCCAGTAAGTCCACAAAGGGAGATATGCAAGCACATATCCTCATAAGAATAGCAAACACTTCTGTGGCTCTTACCATACGCCAGGCACTTTCTAGGCATAACCTTCAACTCATGAAGGGATACAAAAGCACCATGAAGTTCTTACTCTTTCACACGTGCATACGTTCTGAGGTTAGGTGCTTGTCCTTCATCATAAGGCTTGTCTTTCTTAACTGTCGGGTGTGTCAAGTGCAATAACAGACCTGCCCGGGGAGGCCTGGCACAACGGTGTAGCATCTCTTTGGGAGAATAGGGACTATAGATGCATGAGAATCCGTGAAATTTTCCCGAAGCAAGACAGTCCCTGAGCAGATCTATTCAGAGCAGTGGGAGAGCCCCGAAATCCTTCTCTAGTGACCTGAAGTACTGCCTCATAAGTGGGCTCATCGGTTGAACCAGTCGGTGACAAGAGTATTGGTGACAGGGAGATAGTAAAAAATACACCCAGTCTCCACAATCTTCAGTATAAATGACAAAGATGTAGATTTCCAGTGTTGAGGCAAACCTTTGCTTCCAGTTAGCGGAAGATAGGATAAAAACTTGGCCTTACAAAACAAAACAAAACAGAAACTTGGCCTTTAAAAAAAAATCTAATAAAACCATTAATTTATTTATACTTTGTCAGCATGGGGGTGAATGTGTGACCCCCTTTTGCATTCTGAGATGAATTTCCCAATCACTGAAGATTTCCCCTTAGGAGAGCTCTGCTCATCTGGAGAAATGATAGCCTGCTGGTATTTACTTTGAATAAATGCTGGGGAAAGATGGGTTTCCTTCAGAATAAAAACTGGCAGGAACTGCTCGATGAGGTAGATTAACGTTATCCTTGCAGAGGGACAAGACTACTCAGGAGGTGGAGTGGCGGCCCCCATGCTGGCGCGGCCTTACTAGATTTTTGCTCTTCTCCCTTCCGGTAACAACCCCTGCTTTTTCCGAGCATCAAGCCCCATGGGTAACCTGTTGTCCCTGTAACCGTGACCTGCTGACTCTCTCTTGTTACTCCCTCCCTCACTCGTGACCGCCTCATTGTCCCCCACCCTGTCTCAGCTACATTGGGTGGCCCACCTACTTCCCCAGCTGTGTGGGTGTGGGGGCTTCTCATCACCAGGGGTCTTCTCCCCAACTTCCTCCATCTCCGCCCTCTCTCTAGGCCATGGCTACTCATGGCTCAGATTAGTTGGTCAAAAGTCTCCTGTTTGACCACACCTTGCCCGGCCCAGCCATCGGGTACCCCACCTCTCTTTCAATCCCTCTGAGACCTCTCATTGGCTGCCTCCTTTGCTCCATACCTTTCCATCTTTATTTTCATCCTGATTCATCTTAGAATCCATACTCCTGGTGCAAAATCAGTCTCTCACCCAAGCTCTACACATCTTGACCATTCTGTGTTCTGGCTTGCACCTGCCTCTGAGCCGCGCTGGAGAAAGTCTGGCAACTGGGCAGGTTGGTGCCTGGTCACATCAGTTCAGGTGATTTGCTCAGCACAATGCACAGTTCTTGCTCTCCTGGCTAGCTGTCTGCCTCGCTGATTCTTCATGCGGACTCTAACTAAGCCTTAGGACTGCTCCTCCTCCCTGCTTCCTCTGGTCAGAGGACGCTCTCCTGCCGTAGGGCTCTCTGTCCTCCCCGCCACTGAGCTGCCTCCTGTCCCTTGGCATGCATGAGCTGACGGCAGCCTGGTTTTTCTTCTGCGTTTCATACCATCGTAGTCATCTTTGTTCCGTCTCTTGTCAGACTGACTTCTGTCACAAGGCAAGTACAAGATGTCTGTTTCCTCTTTCAAGTACAGTCACACATTTTCGCACTACTGTCTTTTGCCTTCTGCTGGAGAGAACCGGGATTTACTGCTGGGTGGCAGGCCCCTCGCATGTTCCTGGTGCGCGAGTGGGTGCTCGCACGGCCAGAGGACTTCACTCTGTGATCTAGCTCGCTGCTGCCTTGAGCTCTGGACGAGAACCATCTCTCTCGGCTGCTCAGGGGCTCTGCACCCTGCAGAAATAGTCCCCTGGGCTTTATTCTGCATACATGCGGGGGAAAGGGCGATGGGCATCTTTCGTATTAGCAATGGGCAGGAATCTCCTAGACAGATCAGTTTGATCATTATCACAGTGCTCTGTATGTGTTGTCTTTGGTGTGGTTCACCGACGCCTTTGCAAGTTATTGGGGTGCAGTGAGGTGGGTGTTTTGCCTTCCACTTCTGCCAAGGAGACCTCAGATCTTCTTTCCTACACTTCCTTGTGCCGATTCTCTGACCTGTTCTGGAGGGTTGCTGCCCACGTCCCTGTTGCTTCTTGTAATCGCTGCCTCTCCCACCTGCTGCTCTGTAGCTCCTTACTCCTGTCATCCAACAGCCCCCCTAAGGCTTCTCTTTCTTTGTGTCAGCTCTTTGTTGGCTTTCACATAAAAATACAAACATTTGGGGGTGCCTGGGTGGCTCAGTCGGTTAAGCATCTGTCTTCGGCTCAGGTCATGATCTCAGGGTCCTAGGATCAAGTCCCTGTTCAGCAGGAAGCCCGCTTCTCCCTCTCCCTCTGCCTGCTGCTCCGCCTACTTGTACTCTCTCCCTCTCTGTAAATTAATGAATAAAACATTAAAAAATACAAACATGTAGTAGACACAATTCATTGATTTATTAACTGTCCAGTTCCAGAGCGGGGCACCTGGGGGAGGATGCAAACATTAAGAGAATGACAGTGCTGCCCTTCTGGTGACCGTAAGAGAGAAACATCGAAATGCAGTGTTCCAGTATATTGTAGTAAAGACTGTTGAAGTCTGGGCTGAGTAGTTTATTTACATCCCTTCATATCATCCTAAAAAATTCCCGTGAGGTTGCTGTTTTTTTTGGTCCTTGTTTTACAGAGCAGAACACGGAGGCTCTGAGAAATGTAGTCATTTGGTCGGGGTCACTTAAACAGTAGGTCACACCATGGGAAGTACAGTCCCCCATTTGAGCTGCCAAGCTCATGCTCTTTGCCACCGTGAATCCAGTGTCCTGCCTCCCAGTCTCTGAGGGCTGACCGTGAACAGTAGAATCTCGAAATAGACTCTTGACCTGAATATTAGTGAGGAGCTGGAGAACTATAACTGGCTAGAAGTCCTTGGTTGGTGTGTTTTTATTCTTGGGTTGTTTCTGTGGAATTGCCTGGAAATGATACCGCCATTATTCAGTTAATGATGCGTTTGTTATCACTAGGCTTCTCGTGTGTAACATGTTCTATACAAAAATATCTTATTTGCCCATCTGTTACCTTCTTAAGAGCCAGATTCAAATTTCCACTTCACTATAGGTTTAAATGTTAAGTGGCTTACAGCTGGAAGAGAAAAAAAATGGGGTTATCTGTCACAGGGGGTATAGAGGAACTGCTTTCTGGTCACTGAAGAGAACGGTGTTAACCTTAATGGTCCACTTCTGTCCTTTCTGGTTAGCAGCAAACTAGCCCCTGGCATCGCTTCGGGGAGCCAGACCTGCTCGGGTCCTGGTCTGGGCCTGGAGTGCTGATGGGGGTGGGGCTTCAGGTGGGGGTGGGTGGGAGGGGCTTCTGTTTCCTCTGTTCTGATCCTAGGGGTTCCTACCCTCTCCCCCACTGTGAGCCCTTATCGTTTCCCTCCAAGCTGCCAATTCACAGATTATTCTAGGAGCTGGTTCTGTGAGAACTGCTTAGTTAATGTATCCAATAAATGTTTGCTGAGCGTTACTGCCAACCAGGCACTGGAAAAACTCCTCATTTGGGGACCCGAATCTGGCAGATCTGCACCCTGCCGGGCTCCCCGGTCAGGGTGTGCCCCCAGCCTAGTTCTGTAGATGAGCAGGGCCCACTGGTTGGGATGACTCTGAGGGCCCTGCCGGGAGGGTCTTCATCTGCCAAGAGCCTTGTGCTGGTTGTTGTAAGCCCCTCCCCCACCCTCCCTCAGAGTTTCAGCCCCAGTGATGGAGCCCTCACATTTCCCTGCAGTCCCCGTGGTGGGGGATTAGAGTGGGGGCTCCTACAGAGTGACCCACAACACTGGTTGCTGTTTGTCCTTCCTGAGTTCTCCTTTCCCACCGGAGACCTCTCCGTGTGCAGCACTGGCCTGGGGGTGGGGCAGCGTGGTCAACACGTAGCTGCTTCTCTTACCCTTACCCTTCTGATGCGGTCTTTCTTGGTCCCCAAGGTGCAGGGGATGCTTCAGCCTCACCCCTGTGTTCTAGAATTCTCTCAGTGGTGCCTTATTCTCCAACAGATTTGTTGTTGTGGTGAAGGGCGTGAAGTCAGGAACAGGAAAGGCACTAGTGGTGGGTAACTTGGATTTGATTCCCAGTGGCCTCGGTTGCCATCTTGGTGAGGGCACGCGCTCCCTGCCCTCTCCAAGCTTTCGTTCTGGTGTGGGAGGCACCCAGGAAACCAGGAACATGATAAGTGCCTGATGCTGATGCAAGCTGTGAAGAAAAGTAAAGCTGAGTACAGGGACGAGGAGACGTGGGGGTGGCAGGACGCGCTGCTGTTCCATTTAGCAAAGTCATTAGCTTTCTGAGGAGGTGACATGTACCTGGACACGGGAGTGTCTTAGATTGGGCTGCTGTAAGAAGATAACCATAAACTGGGTGGCCTCACAACGGACATTCATTTCTCACAGTTCTGGAGCCTGGACGTCTGAGAGTGGGGTGCCGGCAGGGCCGGATTCCAGTGAGCCCACTCTTTCCGGCTTCAGACAACTGCCTTCTTGCGGAAGGGTTAGAGAGGGGTTGTTTCTCCCTCTTAGAAGGGCCCTGGTCCTCCACTCGCATGGCTTACTTAGGTCATCTGCAAATAGCCCCACGGGCAATTAGGAGTTCAGTGGAGAAGTCCTGGGGGAACACAAGCATTCAGTCTTCTAGCACTAAGTGAAGTAAGAAGAGCTTTCCAGGCCCTGGGGATTGCAGGTTCCAAGACCCAAGATGAGACACACCAGAGGAACAGCCCTGTGGGCTGCAGTGTTTTTGCTGGGGCAGATCAGGCAGCAAAGGCGAGAGCATTTGGAAATGAAGTTGGAGAGGTCCAGGGGCCGGTCCGTGTAAGGCCCTAGTGGTGGGCAACTCGGATTCGATTCCCAGTGGCTTGGGGAGCCTTGCTGAGCAGGGACAGATGTGCTAGGACTTTTCATTTTAAAAGGTCACTTGGGACGCTGTGGGGCTGGGGGTGGGGACGAAGAGTGGAAGCGTGGTGTGCTCTGGATGAGACTGGGTCGGTAGTAGTGGGGATTGTGAGAGGTGGTTGGAGTGGAGACCCCGACGGTAGAGTTGTATCGTTGCTGATACATTAGTTGTGGGGTGTGACCGAACCCCCCCCCCCCCCCACCGTGTTATGGTATTAGGGAGTGGACTTTTGGGGTGATTAGGTTTACATCTTTTTTTAAAAAAATTAATTAATTTATTTATTTGACAGAGAGAGAGAGAAAGAGAGAGATCACAGGTAGGCAGAGCAGCAGGCAGAGAGAGAGGGGGAAGCAGGCTCCCTGCTGAGCAGAGAGCCCGATGTGGGGCTCGATCCAGACCCTGAGGCCATGACCTGGGCCAAAGGCAGTGGCTTAACCCACTGAGCCACCCAGGCGCCCTAGGTTTACATCTAAGGGTCATAAGCGCGGGGTCCTCACGGTGGGATTGGTGTCCTTGTAAGAAGAGGAAGAGTGACCGGAGCTCTCGCCCCTCCTCCTATGCACAGACACAGCGCGAAGGCCACCATGGGCAAGCAGGAAGAGCCCTCCCCAGAACCCCACCCTCCTGCCACCTGATCTTGGACTTAAGGCCTCCAGGACTGAGGGAAATAATTTCTGTTGTTTAAGCCACCCAGCCTGGGGTGTTCTGTTACAGCAGCCCAAGCTAAAACACCTTCTCTTCCTAGTTGCTGGTTGAATGAGCTATTACATGCCAGGTGGATAGACCTGAATAACTGAATTCAAACACTACAGCGGTATATAAAATTTAAGTGAAAGTTTATTTTCTCCCACCAGTCTTAACCCGTTTGAAGTGGCCCTTTGAGCAGCCCTTCTTCTGCTAGACCTGTGCTGTCTGATGCAGTAGCCATTTGGCACTTGGGGCTATTCGAATTTAAATGAAATAAAATTGAATACAATTAACTGTTGAGTCCTCTGTCATTCCAGCCGTATTTCAGGTGTTCAGTGGCCCTCTGTGACTAGCTGCTTCCGTGTTGGACAGACCGGATGGCATTTCCATCATCACAGAACGGGCTGTCAAGCAGCATGGTTCTAGATGAATTCTATTCATATACAAATGTGTGTGTATATGTGGGTATATGCGCATACACACACACATATATCTGTGCAGTTGGCATAATATTGTACATACTCTTCTGTAATTTGTTTTTTCCACCTAACAGAGAAACTGTTAATTTGGTGTGATCCACACGCAACATCATGCCAGGAAAAATTTAAAACCGAGTGCATAATCAAACGTAGAGTTTTAGTAAATTAAAAGTATTTTAATTCCAGATTTTAGAGGTAATTGCAACACATCCTTAATGCTTGTCCCAACTTCAACTAAATAAATTATTTTTGGAGATAGTCCAGTCAGCCTTGGGTATGTGAAGAAAGACGATTCAGAAGCTGTAGCTTGAGTTTATAGTCTACTATGCTCAACACTCACACAGGCGCACACACACACATTTCCTCTTATTCCTGTTTTGTAGCAGGTATAGTAACCTTCTCCTGTTTAGTATTTCACTGTTCAGTAGACCAGCGCTGTCCAAAATGGTAGCCATGAGGCATGGGTGGTTATTTAAATGGAAATTACATTTAGTTCCTCAGTTGTACTAGTCCACGTTCATTAACTGTGTGTGGCTGGTGCACACCATGGATCTGTACCATTGCCATGTTGTACAAGGACAGCCCTAGACCGGAAGCTTCCTTCAGATACACTGTCCATTCACTGCAGTGATTTCCCCACGGTTGAGGAATGGGGGACTCTGTCAAGGAGGAGATCTCAGAATTTATGGGAGTGAGTGGAGAGCTTTCACCCCATGCCCTTTCCGCTCAAGATTCTGATCCCCTTTGAAGGTGTCTGTCCTCTGACTATCTGTTGAGAATTAGTGTTCCATAGTAAGTTAATTCTGGGAAAGAAAATTGGTACCAATGGCATTTCAAGGTTAGAATGTTATTTTCATCATTGGCTATGTATATATGCTGTTACATAGCACCTATATGTCCACTAAATGTTACCGTTCAGTATTTTTTTAAGATGTAGTTTATTTGTCAGAGAGAGAGAACAAGCAGAGGGAGAAGCAGGCTCCCCACTGAGCAAGGAGCCCAGTGCGGGACTCAATTCCAGGACCCTCGGATCTTGACCTGAGTTGAAGGCAGATGCTTAACCGACTGAGCCATCCAGGTGCCCCTGCACTTTCTGTTCTGAACTGAATACTCTATTCTTGCCCTGCTTGTGCGCTTGCTCTCTGTCAGATAAATAAATAAAATCTTAAAAAAAATATTTAGATGCATTAGTTACAGTGAGTGCTGACAATAGATTAGGTTTAAACTTTTTAAAGTGAGAAAAGGATATTGGAAAGGCACCCTTTCGTGAAAAGTGCTGCATTTATGTTAGAAAATGTGTAATCTGGGTGGATTTACAGGACACCTTCCCTCTGGGACGGGAGATAGTATAAGAGGGAGATGGAGGTATAATAGAATGACTTCGTCACTCTACCCTTTTCTTTTTTTTTCTTTTCTTTTTTTTTTTTTTTTTAAAGATTTTATTTATTTACTTGACAGAGAGAGATCACAAGTAGACAGAGAGGCAGGCAGAGAGAGAGAGAGGGAAGCAGGCTCCCCGCTGAGCAGAGAGCCCGATGCGGGCCTCGATCCCAGGACCCTGAGATCATGACCTGAGCTGAAGGCAGCGGCTTAACCCACTGAGCCACCCAGGCGCCCTACCCTTTTCTTTATGTACCTTGTAACTATGTGCTATGTTCCTTAGCAAAAAACAAATAATAAAACAGTGAAGGACAAAATAAAACACATCATTAAAAATGTGCGAGATGCAGAAAAGATGGCTTAGGGGTAAGGGTCACTTAGAACAGAAAGAATTCTCTCATTCAGCAGGAGCAGAGGGCTGGTCTGACGTTTCATGTGACCATCAGATGAAACCTCGTGAGGCCTCGGGGCCTGCCAGGTCCCCGCTTGGCAGACTGTTTCTTACAGGCTGGATATTTTGCAGTAATTAAAACTATATACAACTGTCTTGGTACCTCAGCGTTAATACATTTTAGCAGAAAAAATACACTCCCGGTACTGAGTTGTTTTTTTTTTTTTTTTTTTTTTTTTTTAATGCCACCATTCTTAGCACCCGTGGAACACAGCTTAGGAAATGCTGATTTAAACTCTTGGAAATCATTATCCCAGAAAGAAGAGGTTGAAAGGAAATTATTGTAGTTCTGGGACACCCTGCTTTAGCACCAGTCTTTCAAGAAGATGAATATTGGTGTTAACTGAGTTTAATTTGAACAGTGATGTACCACAGCTTTGCTGGACATGTACTGCTCACATAAAAGTCCCGTGTATGCCAAGTATGGACTTGGAAGCCCGCACTGCCCCATCTCCTTCCCCACCCTTTGCCTACAAGCACTATCAGGGACCGTGGGGTGGGAGGGTCCAGCAGGGGGGAGGCGTGGGCCACCAGGACAGAACTGCTTGCTTCCACATCATGTCTGTGTATCCCAGCTTCCAGGAAACCATGACATCAAGCATGGAGTGCCCAGAGAGCCAAAGGGAAGTGTTACAGAACCCTGGAGTTCAGCAGACTTGATCGTTTTCTATTAAAGCAAATGGTGGGATTTGTACTTTTTCAGCAAAGAAAAGTAAGGGGAAATCAGTTAGGGAAAAATGATGCCCTAAACCACATGCATTACAAAGGAGATCTTGTTTGTTGTGGAAGTTTAAGGCAAGGACTTCCCAAAGGCAAGGCTAATTTTCATAATATTTAACAACCAGCCCAGTGTAGGAATTCACACACTGAGCATAAATGACAGCCTCACTTACTGGTGTGGCTGTACCTGTGTGTACGGGCTGAGTGTCACTCCCGTGGAACAACAAGGTCCACTTCAGACCAGAAGTGAGCCATCGTGCTGCTGTTGGGTCTTGTGGCGGAACCTGCGGTTTGTCCTCTCAGTGTCCATAACACCCATCTTTTAGAGTCATTGCAGCCCTACTTTATAGCTGGTAGCTTTGTGGCCCTATGACTAAGTTCTGGTTAATGGGAGGTGCATCATTACATGGCTGTTTCTAGAACCTTCCTCAAGGGACAATATGTGTCCCCCCTGCCCTCTCTCTATTTATGTCTTTCCTGTTCTGCTGCTTGGAATGTGGCTGCCACGATGGTGAACCGTGACGTTGACCTCAACTCATGGTAGAGCAACAGTATGGGTAGAGTGCCATACTCAACTTCTGGACTCTTACCTGAGGAAGAAAGAAACTTCTCTTGTTTAAACCACAGATACTTTGGGCTTGCAGACACTCCCAGCCAAACCTAAATCTAGCAATTGTAGGTCCCTAGTGCACTAGGCAAATTCTATTCTGTTTAAACTCTTAACCCTCCTGTGAACTAGGTCTTCAGGTTCCTATTTAATGGGTTAGGAGGTTGAATAAAAAATGAAGGAACTTTCCCAAATACCAGAGCCAGCATTTGAATCCATGTCAGATCTTTCTGACTTCAAATCACCGGGAGCTTAATCCTTGCTTTAGTAATTAATGTTAAACATAAAGGCCACGTGGCACATGGTTTTTGTAACATTCATGCTTTGGCAGAGCCCCAGTTTTGTGGATTTTAAAAAAAAAAGACGTTGGGCTTTTCAGAGAAATTCATTTGTGGCTTTTTGAAAGTGGCAAACATGTTAACTGTTTTTCAGTCAATAATACTTATCAGGAAAACTTTTTTTTTTTCCCCCAAATTTCAAAGAAAGCTGTGTTGTTCGTCTAGTTTCCAGTGTTTGCTTAATTGTCATCTTCTAATTAGGACATTTCTGTGAAAAGAAGATAGTTTGGAGAGAGACCGCATGGTTCATTTTCTTTAGTTATATGTACAAGGAAGGATATTTCAGGAAAATCTAGGATTCTTTTAGAATTCTCCTTACTGTGCCACAACTCCAGATCATCCTCCCTTCTCATATCTGTTGTATGTATGATGATGTAGAAATTAGGATGACAGTGGGGTGAAGGGTATGCGTTATTTCGATTGTCCCATGGGGCAGCCTTGGCAGCCAGCATTTCTACAACATGTAGACAGGAGAACAGAGACATGAGGTGGCCGTGTGCCATGCTGCTTGGGGCTGGGGCGGAGTGGGCAGACTGGCAGCTGATGCCCGGAGCACAGGTGGGACGCAGCAGGTCTGGGGAGGCTGGTGAACTGGGGCCAGTGCAAACAACTAGTTGGCAGCAGACCCGTAATCGAGCAGGGGCTCTTGACCTGCTGCCAGGGCTCCTGGTGGTGCCCTGGGCGATGCTTCAAGTCCATTCATTTTTATAATCTCACAGTGGACACTTAATTGGTTGGAACAGCAGTCTCTTGAGTGTGTTCCTGAGAACACTGGATCTGCAGGGTTTGCTGTATAAAAAAGAATTCTATGGCAAACAGGTTTGGGAAAATGCTGTGTTCTAATACCTGTCTCAGAAATACACACTGCACATTTACCATTTTAAAAGTCTAAGGTGAGCGGCACCTGGGTGGCTCATTGGGTTAAGTGTCTGCCTTTGGCTCAGGTCATGATGTTGGGGTCCTGGTATTGAGCCCATGTCCAGCTCCCTGCTCAGCGGGGAGCCTGCTTCTCCCTCTCCCAGCTCGTGTGTGCGTGCATGTACTCTCTCAAATAAATAAACAAAATCCTTAAAAAAAAAAAAAAAAAGCCTAAAGTAAGAAATCTATTGCACCTCATTTAACCCAGTTTCTTAAACATACTTGAAAATAAAAATTGTATTTTTTTAAAATTTGACCTCTTAGGGAAACTCCTCCATGATTCTTTCAATAACGGCATTGGAAGTTGCCATGTGACTAGGTTGGATTCCTGAGAAGATGTAAGATTTGCATCTAACAACATGGGACTTTTTTCGCATCATGTATGTCGTTCTTTTTTTTTTTTTAAGATTATTTATTTATTTATTTGATAGAGAAAGAGAGATCACAAGTAGGCAGAGCAGCAGGCAGAGAAAGAGGGGGAAGCAGGCTCCCTGCTGAGCTGAGAGCCGGATGCGGGACTCGATCCCAGGACCCTGAGATCATGACCTGAGCTGAAGGCAGCGGCTTAACCCACTGAGCCACACAGGCGCCCTTGCATCCTGTTTGTCCTTATTTGCCGGGCCTTATTCTCCAGATTGTAATGCGTCTCTGTGTATAATTGAGAGCAGCAAAACTTTCTGCTTGAATGGCCGTTTAGGTCATCTAAATTGTGCCCCTTCACGTGCTGGTTGAGGAAACTAAGACCCAGAAAAGCGAAGTCGTTTGCCAGAGTCCACACAGCTAGTAAGTGAGGGGCCAGGGTCTCTCCATGGGCCGTTCCTCGGTTCCTAGTGGAAATTACTGGAGTCAGTTCCTGACTTTCAGTAGTTTGTTGTTAGTGCTTCCTCCCACTTGGGGTAGATGAGAGCAAAAGAACTGATGTTTGATTTCCTGCCAGCGTTTGGGATTGGTACAGAATGAGAGAAGAGGGAGTGCCCGGGGAGGCATAGATGCTGCTACATAAAAAGGGCCACAGGGGAAACCCCAAAATCCAAAAAAAAAAATTTTTTTTTTAATTTTTGTGGCTAAGAATGACTTAAGCTCTCTGTGGAGGAGAATGCAGAAATTGTGTTACTTCTGGCAGTGCTCGGGGGTGGGGCGCTCCTCCGCAGTGACCAGGTAAACAACTGAACAGACCGTATTGCAGCTGTCACCACACTTTGTAGACTGGCAGCTGCCTAGAGCCCATCAGGCAGTGCTCATTACCTGCCAGAGATGCCCCTCGTCTGGTTTTCATGAAGTGAAGGGTTTGGAAAGAAGGATTTCTGAAATTGCTTTTTGCAAGTTTCAAGAGCGTTGACGTCATTAGGGTCCAAATTATTATTTTGCTTTAATTTACATTTTTCTTTTTTCCCGTGGTGAAATTAGTAGGCTCTTGCAACTGGAGTTTTCTCTTAGGAGAGGTTCTTTTTTGGTCTAAGTGTCATGATTTCATCTGTCATCAATTTTTGTGGCATCGGTTTTTTTGTATTCATCTTATGTTTTTATGAAATACTGTCTACAGTCTTAAAATTCAGAGAAAAAGAATAAAGCCGCAGTGTTTTCTCCTAGTCGAACTAGAGTGATTCTTCCTTCAGAAGGGAGAAGGTTAATGAAGGATCATTTTGATTTTTTTTTCCCCTTAGAGATTTTTAGTTTTTTTGGGGGGAGAGAGTGTGCGCATTGGGGAGGAGGAAAGGAGGGGGCAGACAGAGAGGGAGAAGCAGACCCCCACTGAGCAGGGGGCCCAGCGCAGAGCTCGATCCCAGGACCCCTAGATCATGACCTGAACCAAACGCTGATGCTTAACCAGCGGAGCCACCCAGGCGCCCCGGGATAATTTTGACTGAGCAGGCCTTACAGCCTCTGCTTGAACTTTGGTACATAACTGCTCCTTTGTCTTAGGATCGCTCTAATCATTAGAGCAGTTAGGTTCGTTCTTGTATTGAGTGGACATCTGCCATATGGTGACATTGGCCTGTGTTCCTGGTTTTGCCCTCTAGCCCCATTCGGGGAACAAAGTAGAAAAACCCACTGCATATGCATGTTCTACACATTCTCATTTAATCTCCATAACAAGTCCAGCAGGTAAGGCCATTGAGATTCAGAGACAGAAGATTCTGAATGATTTTAGAGAGCAAGTGATTGGCCAGGGGCATGGCATAACGGGCATGCCAGGCAGCTGCCTGTCCATCGTGACCCCTTAGCATGAGGAGGAGGCAGGATGGTACTTGTTGGAACAAGGTTCAGGATCCTCATTGTCCTGCAGAGAATCTCTTCACCCCTGCACCAAATCCAACATATGCCTTGAAATAGGGTGGACGGTAGGGGCTGGAATACTGCCTGCCTGTCCCGTGCACACCTCTTTCCTTTATCCCCTTACCTGGAAATGCCCCCAGACCTCAGGTTGGGGCTTCTCATGGCAGCTGCTTCATTGAAATCTGTTAACTGAAGCCTTTGATGTGTAGCACTCAGTGAGTTTGTGTAGGAAAGTCCAATGCGGCACATACATGCTGGGTCTCTGTGCAGTGCACAGAGCAAAGACTCAATAAATACTTGCCGATTTTTGTAATATCAAGTGGCGGCCTTTGAAATTGGGAGTCGTGGTATCCGTGGGAATGCCGTTCACATACCGTGCACAGCCTGCGTGGTCCTCAATCGGTCCTGAGGTTGGGTAGGATTGATCCCTAAGCAGGAGGGGCCCCGGGGGTGGGGGGAGGCAGAGCCATTTGGTAAAAGCTGGGTTGAGTGTAAATTACGAAGGGCAAAACTCCATGTGGGTCAGAAACCTGTGAGAATGGGAATTAAGAGTAGATTCCATTGTAAGAAGCCATTCTGTGTGAGTAACAGGACTGAGGATGTATAGATGGGCTTAATGTGAGCAGACCCCCCACATCTAGCCTTTCTCCTTCCAGGAATATACCCTAGAGAGACGGTGGGACATGTGCATAGAGAGACAAGTTCAGGAAGACCCCACCCTTTAACTTCTCTTGGCGTAGAGATAAGTGTATGAAGATACCCGTGGGCTGGATAAGCACTAAATTCAGGATAGCGGTCTGAGCAGAGCCCGTTTTTTCTTATTAATGTACGATGCGTCAGTCCTAAGTTATAACAGCTCTGTCTGGAAGCTCAGTTAGTGGATAGGTGTTTTGTGTGTGTGTGTGTTTTCTTAGCCAGTGAGGCTGATGGTAACAGGGCAGGAAGGACTCAGAGAGAAGACCTGCAGGAATGAAGATTCCAAGTTGCTAGGGGTACGACTGGGATCGAGAGCCATGCTTTTCTGACCGCCGTTCCAGGCCTCTCAGCACTACAGCATATGTGCTCTCTCTTTTTTTTTTTTTTAAAGATTTCATTTATTTATTTGACAGAGAGAGATCACAAGTAGGCAGAGAGGCAGGCAGAGAGAGAGAGAGAGAGAGAGGGAAGCAGGCTCCCCGCTGAGCAGACAGCCCGATGTAGGACTCGATCCCAGGACCCTGAGATCATGACCCGAGCCGAAGGCAGTGGCTTAACCCACTGAGCCACCCAGGCACCCGCATATGTGCTCTCTTAATGAGGGATTTTTTTTCTGGTAACTAATGTAGCTGGTTCCGTGCCCCTAACTCTTTGTGGTTCTCCATGAGAGCCTGTTAGTGGATTCGGGCACTTTAACTGCATCGATCACCAAGCCCCGGGTGCATTTTTCTTCTGTGAAAATGTATTAGCATCTGTCCACATTTCTTTTTTCCCTCCAAGATGTTTTATAAGTCTTTTAAGTGAAAAAACAAACAACTTTGCAATTAAAAAAAAAACACTTATAAAGCCCTAGCTTTATATGGATTCTTTGTTCTGAAAAACCTTTATAGAACAAATTCTTAAAACTTGTCAATATTCAGTTAATTGCAACAGGAAAAATGTAAGTGACTTTCATTCCTCAAGCTGACATTCATTTGTGGTAACACAGCATTAAGTCCAGTTAGAAATTGACATAATTGCTTGAAGGACTAGTATAGTTACCACAACATGACCTAAAAAGGCGTTATATGTTCTCTATAATACGGCTTTCTGTCCACTTTTCTTGAGCTATTGCTCACCAAGAGTCTAAGACCACAATAAAAAAGCAAAACATAATTTGGTAACAAGATATCAACCTTTTTAAAAATCTGTTTAATGCAAAACACTCAAATAGTCTGTAGACAAATCAATGAAAACATTGTGCTGTGGGTTAAGTGTAGGTTAAATGCCGATACTAGTGCATGAATTTACGAGCCCCAAGTGGTGTGGAATGAGAACTTCCATACAACACACTTAGCTCTAAAACCACGGCGATGTCCACTAGTACCCCCTGTCCCCCACCGCATTGGCCCTCAGGTGCTGGGTGCACAGATGGTTCTTAAATGTTGAGAAGTGCCGTATATGGAAAACGGGGTTCTTAGAAGCTGCCTGCAAAGCAGAGATGTCTTAACTCAAGTGAAAAGATAGATGTGTTAGAAATGGAAACAGCTGTGCGTGCGTGTGTATGCGTGTATGTGTGGTATGGTAGGATTGATGAAAAAAGAAATAAACCATAGTGTGTTACAACTTCTTGAAGATGTGCATGCAGAGAAACCCTTTTCCCTTTTCCTGCCTTTTTCCAAAGTCCTGCGGTTTATCATTTAGTTTGATTTCATTCAGTCACGGAGGGCTTTTTCTTCTCATAAGCTTTTATGCCTTTTTGTAGCATAGAGTGAGGGACTGACAGATTGTCTTGGCCAGCTAGCTTGTAATCAGTGGTGAGGAATGTCCAACATCCTATTTATAAATAATGATACTCCTTTAGTAGCCTATAGTCTTCTCCTGTCCCGGGTTTGTTTTTTAAACACCAGTGACTTCTTCTAGCCAAAGAACTCATCCCTCAGCTTGTTCTGCCTGGAGAACTGAAGTATCATTGGGATGTTTCGGTTCCATTGATACTACTCAGATGCTTAAAATAGTTTGGGTGTGATTCTCTCTGCACTTGGGGAGCGGTGGGGGTCTTTTATCATTTGATTCAGTAGTAATAATACGTCCCAGGACACGAAATCTACAAAAGTGAAAAAACTTTATTTCACTTGTTTTCCCTAAGGGAAATTCCCATTGCAAGTTGACGGTGGTGCGTTTCCCGAGACGCGCTGGTCTGGAAGCAGGGCTCTCGGATGGCTCCTCCTCTTTCTTTCCTCCCTTTTGTCAGCAGATGGCGTCTTGCAGTTTCCTCTCTTCTGCTTTCTTCGCCTTTTTATTCCTGTCCTCCTTCCTCCTCCTTCCCCAGCCCCCCCTCACCTCAGCAAACGTTTGTCACAAGAATGAATGGCGTTAAAAAAAAAAAAAAAAAAAAAACCCTGACTGTGACATATTGTCTTTTCAAAAGGACAAGAAGGAAAGGAGGAAACAGGTTTTCATGGCTTCGGGCATAATACAGCTGGCTGATTTTCTCTGCTAACCACATTTATTTATTCAAGGAGCCTTGTTTCCCGTTTGAAGCGAATCTGACATTTTACTGTAACAGTTTGCCTTTATATTTCTATCACGTTGTTTGGCATGTGGATGGCTCCCCTTTCCCCTTTTAGGGGAGGCGGGCTTCCTTTTGTTAATTTTACCTGTTTTTAAACAAAGCTTTTTTTCCAAACAGAAGCCCTAAATGTACAGGTAAGTAGATTACAACACCTTCGTACTTAGCTGGGGGAATAAGACTGCTTCTGTGACGCAGGGCTGCGGACGCAAGGGTCGAGCACACGTGGAGGCGTGCTTGGGTGCAGAGCGCGGACAACCTAATGAGAGGCTGTGAATGACCAGGGCAGGGCTTATGAATAATGCATTGGAAAACCAGACTGCACGCGGAACGTGTGAGTGAGCGAATTAAACCTTCTAAGGAGACCTACAAACGAACCCCCTATTCCCTTCACCCTTTCGCTGTCTTTTCTGCCATCCGTATCTACCGAATCCTTCCAGGGTGGATACTGCATAAAGAGCAGGTGTGTGAGGTGGTGCTGCCGAGGATACCTACAGTCTCACGTTGGTCCCCTCTGCCGCCTTAGGAAGAATGGTAGAGTGAGGCCAGTTCCCTCGTTCACGTCCCGTTACCACTCACTCGTCCGATGCTTGCGTAAATGCAGGTTGCAACGCAGCACCCTCTTCTTTGTGACCAACTTTAATTCTCCGCCCAGCCCTCCTCACTCACCCACCTGCCTCCAGAACACGTGACCTCGTGGTCCCCTGAACGTCCTTCGCATTTGTGCACACCCGGGTTTGGCCTTGTCACTTACTGCTTCGTAGGGCAGTTCTTTACAGTTGAACTTAAAAGCATTCCTGGTTCCCAGTAGTTCTCCACACAAAGCCCTGAACAGGAACGCTGCCCGCTAAATCCTTTATTGAACATGCATCGCATATTAACTTCTTCAGTGCCATGGGCCCTAGAATCAGTCAGACCCGGGTTTGAAACTCCGCTCTGCTGTTGGCCAGCTCTGCGATTCTGGCCAAGCCTAAGCCTCTCTGCGTTTCAGTTTCCTAATCTGCAGAACGAATACTTGATCAAGATGCTGTAGAAATAAAAAGCATTGGAGGAGGGAAAACACAGTGTGTGGGGCACAGTGGGTGCTCAGTGATCTCAACGTCTCTCCCTCTCTCGCACATGCACACACACACACACAAACACACACACGGTGCATGTGTGAGATGCGAGGCATTTGAAGGCAATACCATACAGGTCTGAGGCTCGTGTTGCATAAAGAAGAAATAAAGCCATACAGGGTTACACGGTGGGGAACAGCGCCTCAGGAGTGCCCGTCTTTCTCCCAGAGAAAGAATGGATCTAGTTTGTCGAGAGTTTTAATATAAAAGGTGGCAGTTGTGGGTTGGGCTCAAATCAGTGTTACTGGAGGCTAGAGAGGTAGATAAATACTTTAAGAGATTTATCTTTTAAAAAAATAATTGTGCGGTAGAACTTTGCAGTGAAGGACTGCGATTGGAGGTGAATACCTCCTGATCTGCCAGTAGTTTTCTCTGAAAGCTGCCGGAGCTGCCCACACGTGTGTTTGGATGGCCTGCTGTTCTTAGTCCGAGTGTGGTAGTTGCCACCAGGCCTGTTGGAAGTGGTTAAACAGATCGGTAGCAACATCACCAGTACTCTGGGTCCGACAGGTGATAGCGCAGTATTGGGTGCATTTCCCATGGGTACAGAGAAGGGGAAAATCAACTTGTCTCTAAAGATGCGTCAGCAAGAGGCTTTTCAGCTTAACGGTGACATAATCACACACATTACAGGGTAGACCCTAGTCCTTTCTGTGTACAGATTTTTCTAAATGCTTTGAAGTAGGCAGGGGGTAAAAGAGGCATGTAATTGTAGATCATCCAAGAAAGAGATGACGTGTGTTACTTTATTGGGTATTGGATCACCCGGATTCAAGTGTGGACCTTAACGTGTAGTCTCCAGTCTACAAAGTTGACTTTACTGCTCCTGGGGGGGCACAGAGCTCTACCACCCAGACTGCTGAGTCTGTTCAGTAATGGAATCAGGTTTATACGCTCCCCTCAGAGGTTAAAACTCTAAACAATGAGGAGAGCCAGTGATAGTAGTATGTTCGAAACAGGGTATTAGAGTCCTCGCAGAAGGGTGCTGGGACTCTAGTGGGTGCTCAGTCTCCTCGGAAAGCCTTTGGGAATGGTCTAAGCACGGCTGCGTGGTGTTCTCGCCTCTGCTTCCCTCGGCACCAGCTGGGTCCTGCCGCTCTGAGGAGAGTCCACAGGAGCTGGAGAGGGTCTCGCTCAGCCAGTGGGGACAAGGAGAAGATCGAAACCCACATGCCCTAGAGCTAGAAACCCAGTGACACACTGCTCTGTAGAAATGTGCGTAGCAGAAACTGCTTTTGAGGACAGGCACTTCTTTGGTATTGGGTGGGGGGTGCCTGGTGTATCTTACGGGAATGCGGTTCCACTGACCCCACTACTGATCCTGTAGCCAGGAAAGGGCTGGTCTCTCCTGGCTGTTCATCTTCTTTTCCCTACCTCCAGTTGCCTCACCATTTTGTGTACTGTTTAAATTGGAAATTGGGAAGAATTTATTTTTCCTCAGGCTCAGCAGTCCTGTTTTGGTTGTCAAATGAAGTCAGAAACAAGAGCCTAGTGGTAGAAGCTCTGGGGTTCTGTTGCAGGTCCTGGCAGTCCCCTGCTGTATGATCTCAGGTAACAGTTTCTGAACACTTGTGTTTACTCATCAGTGAAATGAGGCGGAGGATACCTATTTCATTAGAGAACATAGATTTGTAACCTGGAATCGGTAGATGGTCTTCCTTAAAACCGCATACGTAGTTACATATGTCTGGGGCCCTTACCCTTCCTTTTTCTTGGATCCTCAGAGGAGTCTTTGAACTCCCTTCCTCCAAATTAAGAATCTCTCTCTGCCTTGGAAGTTATTGTGAATTTGGCAAAAGATAATAGATAGAAAGTGCTTTAGCAATGTGAAAAACATCATTGTTCCAAATAGCTTATAATCACTCTCTGCTTAGATCACTGAGTTTGTATTTTGTCTCTTTTGGAATTCCTCAGTAAACACATTGAATTTTTTGTAGTATCTCCCTCCTTCCCTCCTCCCCATCTCTGCCTCCTTTTTCTAGTTGCAGAAGATCTAGAATAGAAATATGAGTACAATTTTCCAGATTGAAGCAGTTGTCCAATCTCTGCTTCAGCTCTAGGCTGCTTCTCCCCCTGATGGTGCTGTATTCCAGCTTCTACCAGGGCTTTGGGTATTTAAACTGACTTTAGCTCTGAGTTCCAAAATATTCTCCTGGTTGCTTTTGCATTCCCTGTATTTCAACTCCACATCTTATAGAGAAAAGATGAATCTTCTTTTATCTAATCCTTTGAAGGAGACACCTTCAGCCACTTACCCCATTTGAACTTACAAAATACTTTCTTAAGTAGGAGCTTACAGTGGGGGGGGGGGGATCACCTTAGGTTTCTTTCATGAGACTCTTCTATTCTAAACCAGATGTAGTTCCTAGTGCTTTGAGTTATCTGTTATTATATAATAAACCATCCCCAAACTTACTGGATTAACACAATTGTTTTATCTGCTCCTGCCTCCGTGAGTTGGCTGGGGCTCAGCGGGGGGGTTCTTCTGCGGTCTCCCTAATGACCTACAGTGGTTGTGGCAAGATGGTGGCTGGGGCTAGAGTATGCACATGAGCTTCACTCATGTGCATCTGGTCTTTTGGGAGGTTTTGATCTCTTTTTCTACACGGCTTGCTTGGTCTTCTATATCTGATAGCTGCATTCAGTAGTTATTTGAGAGGACAAGCCCTGCTGTGCAAATACTTGTCAAGTTTCTGCTTGCCTTGTGCTTGCTGACATCCCTTTAGTCCAGCCCAGAGTTGGTGTGGGAGAGCGCCGCGCAGGATGTGAATTCCAGAAGTCATGGTTCATTGGGGGGGGATGGGGAGCAGGGCGCTAAGATAACATGCTACACTAGCATAGCGGAGTAGCTCATTTAATATTCTTTATGAAAGGAGTGATCTAAGTTTTCAATGCAGGATAGTTCACAACTCATCTCTTTTTAAGGTTAATTTGCATGTAGATGATCCCCTTTGTAATCTTTGCTTATTTACTTATTTATGTATTTATTTTGATGATTCAGCTGTTCTTCTGTGGTCTCCCCCATCCATACACACACCCAAACATAACTTAAAATTTGTTTTAAATTTGGAAGTACAGAATTCTCCTGTAATTCTGTGTGCCCCACCCCCGTCTTTTGTTTGGATATGATTATTTTTTACAAATTGTCTCTGTGTTTATAAGTCTTACCTAAATGGTGAACCGTGAGTGTCCTTCCCCTTTATTTATAGGCACTCTGGGTATGTGACATCAGTGAGAATGAAGTTTGCCCTTTGCTCTGAGGAAGCTCAGATTTAGAAATCTAAACTAAGAAACGAATCAATTGGAAGAGGCTGAGGAAGTTCAGTAGAGGATGAGATTTTGTTATAAATGTTTCTCTTTTGCAAATTGTTTTCCTCTAAAACTCCCCATTAATATATTTTAAGAATTCATTATAATACACCATTACTTGGTAACAGAAGTAAGAGGGAAAGAGGAAGTCTTAAATTTTTTTTTTAAGTTTACAGGTTTTTTTTTTTAAGTTCTAGGGGTTGCTGTCATTTCAGGACAATCAGATCAAAAATTAAAAACAAAGCATCTATGGTATTAAAATATATCAAGGAAAACGATGTGACATGGCTCGTCTGGAGTCCATCTAAAAGATTTGATGAATGTCAGGCCTTTTTTTCAAGGAAAGTAATAGCCTTTCTCTTCCTTTGGAACATCTGAGGAACATTTTTAAAATAATTTTTTAGAAAGATGTCTTTATTTAGTTTAAACAGAGAGCGCATGAGTGGGAGGGGCAGAGGGAGAGAGAATCTCAAGCAGACCCCGCACGGAGCAAGGGGGCTGATGCAGGTTTTGACTTCATGACCCTGAGATCACAACCTAAGCTGAAACCAAGAATCAGATGCTCAACTGACTGTGCCACCATCCGCCCCTCTGAGGAACATTTTAATTCATGAGAAAGACCTGGCAGATGATGAGAACGATCTGGTGACAGTTCCAGAACAGAAAGCCGATGGTACCAAATGACAGCATTTCTTAAAATGAAGTACTTATTTATGTGTAGTACTTCTCAAGTTCCCATGTGCATGTGAGTCTTGGGGAGCATAACAAAATACAGATTCTGATTCAGTAGCTCTGGGTATTCATGTCTGATGAGCTTCCAAGTGATTCAAGAGTGCTGGCCTTAGTGGACCTAACCCTTCTGAGGTTCCTCTCCTGGCCAAGGCTCCAAGCTAAACCCACTTCATTCCCACACACACTAGTGTGTGACATTGACCTCTGGCAGGACAAACAGAAGTCCTTTTCACATCTTTTCTCACAGGCTCAAGTCATATTTCTCACAACGGGGAAACAGGTATTAATTGAAAACTACAGGGGCACCTGGGTGGCCCAGTTGGTTAAGCCTCTGCCTTTGGCTCAGATCACGATCCCAGGATTCTGGGATCAAGCCCCACATCTGGCTCCTTGCTCGGTGGGACGTCTGCTTCTCCCTCTCTCTCTACCTGCTACTACTCCACCTGCTTGTATGCGCTCTCCCTTTCTGTCAAATAAATAAATACAAATTCTTAAAAAAAAATAAATAAATAAACTAAAAAATTTAAAACTAGCATTGGCCCTGGAACAACATGGGTTTGAACTTTGCAGGTCCACTTATGGTGGTTTTTTTTTTCTCCAACAAATGCAGTATAGTCATGTAAATATATTTCCTCATTCTTAATGATTTTCTTTATTTTTAAAAAAAGATTTTATTTTTAAGTAACCTTTCCACCCAATGTGGGGCTTGAACTCCCATCCTAAGATCAGGAGTCTCACGCTTTTCCGACTGAGCCACCCAGGTGCCCACTCTGCTTTATGACTTTCCTAATAACATTTTCTTTTCTTTACCTAATTTTATGGTAAGAATATAGTGTGTGATACATACAAGCTACAAAATATGTGTTAATCGATACGTGTTTATGCTATCAGTAAGGCTTGTGGTTGGCAGTAGGCTATTTTAGTAGTTAAGTTTTGGGAGAGTCAGAAGTTATATACTGTTCTGTATGGATTTTCAACTGTTTGAGGTGGGGGAGGTGTTTAACCCCCAGGTTGTTTAAGGCTCAGTTTTATTTCCTGTGGCATATGGCACTAAGTCATTATATAAATCTGGCCTTAGTTAATGGCTGTAACTAGGAAACAGAAAATTCTTTGGTTTAAGTTGAATTGATGAGTCCCTCAGGGATTTCTTATCAAAACTCTCATATCTGGCTATCAACAAGACTTGTGCTTGTATCAGATTCTTCTTCAATGCCAATGCAGATAGAGGGCCAAACAGTCTGGTTTGCCAGCTTTTGTCAGGTACTAGCTGGTAGAAATGGAATCAAAGTTTTATTTACCAACATTCTAAAGACTTCCTCTGAACCAGGGAACCTAGAGGTGTGGCTGTGGTCCCTTACTCTGGTGCCTTCATTTCTCTAGAATTCTGTTTCTTACACTGGGCTTAAACATCTCTTTGGAGATGCCAAAGATCTTCTTGCGCAGTTTTCACAGGACGTTCTTTCTTCTGACCTTCCTCTTTACAGAGGGAAGCAGTGCAACCTCCTAGATCTAGTCCATCCAAATAGTCCTACCAAAAAATTTATTTTCCAGTTAAAAATTTTTTTAAATTGGAAAATTATGTACTAACCTTCACCTTGGAACATACTACCAGTGGAACTTCTGCTTTGAACAAAGGCAGTGTGGGTAACAAGAGTGAGGGCTTTGGAGTCAGGTGATCTTGGGTTTGTGTCCTAGCTCCCACTGTTACTAGTCTGATCTAAGACATTTTTCTACATGGAATTATGTTTGGTGAAGGCTCCCACTTCTTGGGGTGTGTGGGAAACCCAGTCTCCGCTGCTGTTGGGATCCCTTACTTCCTAGAAGGAGAGCAGGACTTCTGGTCCTCATCTGTTCCTGGTTGCCACGGTTCGTGCACCTGCTGGGGACCCCTGACATCACTCAGAAGGGGGGCTCGCTAGTAGCTCTGCTTCCCCCCTGGCCAGCCCACTAAAGGGGTCTTTGCAGAACACCCCAAACCTTGTGTTTACTACAGTCTCCATAAGAACTGTGACCACATCTTTATCTGAGGTCTTACTTCCAGTAGATGTGTAGATGGGTCAGGGCTTTGCTCTTCATGGGACCCTAACCCTTTCCCCTCCCAGTTTGGGGAGAATCAGTTCTGCGGGTTGAATAACTCACTTTTGCAGTCCCACAAGCCCCCAGCCTTCATCCCCATCACTTTGGGGGATTTTAGTGCTCGAATTCCTTTGGTCTCCACCTTTAAAATTCAGAGCACTTAGGTCAGTTCACCCACCTAGAGACTTCTCTTTTTACTCTAAATTGTTTCCATAGGTTTATTCTGAAACACCATCTTCCCTCCAAAACAGCCCCCAAACCTGTTTTCAGCTACTGCTGGCATGATTGTGTGTTTACATGGAGCCAGATGCTATCCTAGAAGACCATTAAGTATCTTTATTATTAATTAATGTTTACTTATTATTAAATAATTTATTATTAACTTTACATAACAATTCTGGGTGCTGTTCTTCCCACATTTACATGTAAGGAGATTGTGGCCTACGGTTGGGGGGTTGGTTTTAACCAAGTGCCTGCAGCCCGTGCATGGGAGAAGCTCTTGGTGAACAGAGATGTTTGGTTACTGAACCCTGGAAACATGCTTGCTGGGTTGGGTTCTCCCATTGTCCGTGACCCTTTGAGGTTGCGTATCTTTGCTAAATGTGTTTCCCTTCTCTGAAAACGCCGGTGCAGGGTAGTTGCACCTGAAAGTCTGTGACAGTGCATCACCGCTGTCGTACTGCCCGTGTTTGTCAGCAAGAGGAACAACTTTGACCCTGTAAAGAGCTGCAGCGGTCCCCTGGGAAGTGTAGCTCAATGGGGGAAACATCCAGTGACTCCTTGTGGAAATCAGTAGCTCTCAGCCTCTAGTTTGCTGGAGGATGGCAGAGAAACTCGAAAGGCCCCAGTGTTGACTACCTTTGAAGAATCACAGCAGACTTGAAAGGGGTCCAATAGAGAAGGAAAACCACCTTTGTCCAAATTTTAAATTAAGCAAGAGAATCCAGAAGCTTCACCAGATGCTTTGACTTTCCGTTCCCCGGTGAAACAGAGTCAAAGAGATGATTTCTCAACCTTTAGAAAATCAATTGGTATTAGTAGGTCTAGCACTTCACAAATGGACAAATACGATACTGACTTTATTTCCTGTTTTGAAGGAGTCCGCATATAAAGGGTATGTCGTTGACACGTTTTGTCTTAATTTTACTAAGGCATTTGACCGAGAATTCTATGAAGATGGTGATATGTTGATTAGATCAGTAGCTTCCTCTTCTTCTTCTTCTTTTGTTTCTTCTTCCCCCTTAGGCCAGATTTTCATGTCTGTTCTCTATTAGAAGAGAATTATTGAGAAAAGAGCCCAGGAATCCGTATGTTAAAAAAGCTTATCCAGGTCCACCATAGCCATTCCATGGACTGCTGTTTGAGAAACACCTTTGACAGAAGTTTCCAGATTTTGGTGGGGGCAGGGAATCCCCTGTTCAAATAAAATTTTATGTGAAACTCTACCATGTAAAACAGATAAAGTGATATAGCACTAGTACAAATTTTTTGAAGTCTACCTATATATAATTTTTTAAAAAGATTTTATTTTATTTGAGAGAGAAAGAGTGTGAGAGCAAGCCTTAGAAGGGAGACGGTCAGAAGGAGAAGCAGGCTCCCGGCAGAGCAGGGATCCGTATGTGGGACTCGAGAGTCATGACCCAAGCTGAAGGCAGTCACTTAACTAACTGAGTCACCCAGGTGCTCCTGCACGTATAATTTTTTACTTAAGAGTCAGAAGAGTGAGGCTCTTAATGAAAATAAATAAGTAAATAAGAAAACCTTTAAATCCGGTGTTGATAGTAACTGTGGTAATAGCTGTATTCACATCAGCTTCTGTGTTTAATAAAATTGTACCTTTTGCTTTAAATGCATAATATTTAAGAAATATGCTCTTACCAGGTAGTTGCTCACAAATTATAACAGGGTTTGTGTGTATGTGTATTTTGTTTTTAAATAACTTGCCTTGGAATCCCAGGATGCTTTTCATTTGCACCAGCCTGAGGTAGGGAATATTTGTCTCAGAGCCCTGACCCTGTACCGAAACCTATGGAAACAATTGCGTACATTCCTTATCATAAATCAGAAGTCATACAGGAAACCTCTAATTCTGAGAATAAATATTTACCCTCTCTCAAGTAGGATATTATCACAAAGGACTTTTTGACTGCGGTGAAAGCAAGGCCATGAGGACGCCCCTGAGCCCCGCCCGGCGTGCAACAGAGGCCTGTACTAGGTGTGGTTTTACTGGCGTGTTCCCCGGCCGACTGCACGGGAGACCACAGGAGACCGAGGCGGGGCTGAGACTTCCCATCTTCGTGTCACACTTCCAAGAAGTCCATATGTGCCCAGACAGGCGGCCCAGGAGCCTGCTGTGGGGGCCATGTGGGTCCCCTAGACGGGGCCATTAGGTGTGACCTGCCATACATGAAAGGTTACTGTGTCATTTAACTGTTACCATGTCACTGAAAACAACTACAGCTTTTTAAAAATACCTAAAGTCCGTTCATACAGGAGACACAGATGGTGGTATCCGCGAAGCATTTCCACAGAAATGCCCTTTTTAGAAACGTTCATCTCATACTGATTTATGGTAGGAAAAACGGTTTCCTGCGGAAGACAGAGAAAGTTGGGGACAACTAGGTCGTCACCGATGAGAAAAAATACTCCAGTTGAGAAGGCGAGCTTGCGTTCACAAAGAACAAAGTCCTGTCGGGCACACGTGGGGAAGGGTCCTCTTCTGGCCAGAAAACTAGGGAAGGCTTCCTGAAAGAGAAGACATTTGAGGAGGCCTTTGAGGATGTTTAGGTCTCGGATATGAGAACATTAGGGAGGAGAAATGATATTCTAGGGCACTTCACCTTTTTCGGAGAGGATAACTTTATGCAAAAATAGTGTAAAAAAATAGTGTAGGTACCATTATTGTCTTAAACAGCCTTCTTCACTAGTAAATGAGCTCTGTGTGCATTTAAAAATGTAATCCATTCATAATCTCAAAAAAGAACTTTTTTTGTAGATTTAAACATGCCTGAGGTTTCCTTGAAAGTGGTTACTTATGGTCAGTGATTCACTCATTCCCTTTTACACCTTCCCAGTGATACTCTGCTCAACTTGGGCTGACCTGCCCCACATACTTGCCAGACACCTGGCCTCTGAACCAGTGATAGCCATTCATGCATCCGTTCATTCACCCCCGCTGGTGCTATCCAGCACCTTTACAAAGTGCAGGTCCTGGAGAGTTCTAGGCTCCCAGCATTGAACCAGTCAGCCCTGGTGCGGGGACTTGGATGCCTGGAAACCACCTTTCTTCTTATCGTTGAACTACACTTAAAAAGATAACAGTGCAACTTTCCCCACAAACTGGTAACAGCCTAAAGTGTGCACATCCCAGAACTTTCACATTTTAACAAGGATCAAAGCTTCGCCTAGAACTACTTTCTAATCAGGCAGTGTGTAAAGGGAACTGTGGTTCGAGCCTTGGGACGTTTCCAGCTTATATGGCTTTCTAAGCAAGCAGGGTTACTGTTGTCCTAACTGTACTTGAAGGTGGGGACTGGCTCTGATAATATTCTAATGTTCCTCTCAGGAAAGTCGCTTAAAGAGAACTCTACAGGAAGGGGGTGGTTAATTAGATATACCATAACGGAAAGAGCTCTTGTTATAATTTTGCCTTATTGAGGGCCGGAAGAACAGAACACGGAGAGGGGGGAGTATCGTACAGAGCACCCCAGCGCCCAGCGTGACTATTGTTGACTGTCGGTCCTTGGGCAAGTCATTTAACCTCTGTATGCATCTGTAAATACAGATTTTAACGATAACTAGCACACACCTCAAAGGATTGCCGAAGGTCAAATAAGGGAACGCATACAGAACATTTAGAATTGGGCCTGCCACAGAGGAAGCATTAGGTGAAGATCAGCTGTTACTTCTTTCAGCTATGCATTTTTCCAGTTGTTCTATTTTCTGAGAATACAGAGTAGCTACGAAGGAAGAGTGGTTAAGAAGCTGAATCAGAACGAGAAGAGCATGCGCTCCTTTCCCATAGTCACATTCCCACCCTCCTGCTCCACACACCCCCGAGTTCCTTCTTTTGTAAGGCCATATAGCATCATATTTGAATGTATGACCTTGAAATTTTCTGATTAAGTAATTCTGGGCAAAGCTCTACTGGTTGGAAAATAAATCAGGCCTCCCACACATACCTGCTCAGCCAAGAATTTGTTTGCCCCGGGAACCGTGGGTGGGCGGGCGTGGAAGCAAGTACACACCCAGGCTTATGTGAACTCTCTGTTCCTACTTGAGACTGGGGTCATCCCCCTCCCTCCGCCTTACCAGTGCTTCCTGGTCACTGCTTTCCATTCTCAGTGAGGAGGAATAGAGAAACAAACATTTTCGTCTTTCATGTTCTTCTCTTTCCCAACAATAGGGGAGCACCCGCCCCCCCCCAGCCCCGTTGGTTTGTTTTCTCAAGTTTGGCTTCGTGGTCGTCCTCTGGTATCGCCCTGGAGCTCATTTCTCCCAAGCCCAGGGACACAGTGTACAACGTCTTGCTGATGAACTGTAGGCTCCCTGTGTGGTGCCCCAGTTTCAGGGTCTGCAGCAGGGCCCTCCTGGAAGTGCTCTGGAATGTTCTGTTGGTTCTTGTAGGCAGGGATAGAGACCCCTTCTATGCACGGGGACCTATTGCGGGTGCTTCTACTTCGGGCGCCTGCTGTCTGCATCCTGGGGACGTGGGTGAGGCCAGTGCCTCTGACATGGGGTCTGTGTGACCTTCAGTTACTGGTTCCTGTCCTGTTTGGATTTACTTTTTATTCTACGTGGCACTTCATCCCTTGTCCTGGTGAAGTGCTGTTGGTAGAGCGGGTCTGCTCTGAGTTCCTGAGTATGAGAACAGGTGTGCATCAGGCCCTCTCCTGTGGGACGCAGTCCGGGATGCGGGGGAAGGAGGGCTTCTTAGGCTTGGGGAAGTCTCCCCGGGCAGAGCTGAGCTCAGAAAGTGACTTGACCAGAATAGTCAACTGTGCCCCAGCAGCACCTGCGAGAGAAACCATGCGGGACTTGGAGAACTCTCAGGAACGAGTCCTTCCTTTTCCCCTGTTTCTGTCTCGGCTTATGGAATGCAGGCCTCTTGTAGGGTTAGGTAGGTCCTGGGTCAGTTCTTTGTAGTTACCTAACCGGACTTCCACATGGAGGACTGGCGCTTGGGGGGCTTTGCCCTGTAGCCGGACTCCTGATGAGCCCACCGAAGGAGAAGCGCCCTCCACCGCCGTGGCTGGCCGAGGAACGGCCGAGGCCGCAGAAAGCTGTGTGTGATGCTGCTGCTTATTTCCCCTCGCGTTTGCTCAAATTATAAGGCAGAACTGGCAAAATTAAAAGTAAAACAGTCTTATTTTGAAAATGACACCCTATCTGCGAACGGCCCCAGATCAAGAGTAACCACCAGACATCCTATTGCTCAGCCTGTGTGCTGGTCAGGCGCTGCGGTCCCCGGGGCTCTCTGCACGGGCACCCTGGCCTGGGGACAGACCCGCGTCCCCCGTCACCTGGCACCAGCCACCTCTCACTGCCACTGGAGAGCCGATATGATGAAATCAGCATCTGGCCTGCTTGCCGCACCACCCTGCCCTTTTCCACTTCACAAATCTAGGACATTCCGTAAAAAAATAAAGAACCACCGGAAGAATTTTATCCTATTATGTGACTCCATGTCAGGCCAGAAAACTTGGGCGAATGCCTCTGAAATCTGTATCTCAGAGCTCTTTTTTTCAGCCTCATGAGTTGAACTAAAGACCTTCACTAGCTTCTAAGGTTCTCGTTATGGAGAAGGTCCACGGTGCTTCCCTCCGTAGTAAAGGACACGGGGTGACCCCCCACCCCCAGGGAGGAGGCTGCAGCCACTTGGTCAGACCTTGGTCCCAGAGCCGCCTGGGTTGCCCGTGTGGCACCTGCGGAGTCCGAAAACCATCCTCTCCCACCCAGGGCGGCACCACAGGAAGCACAGTGGGACTGGAGGCAGCGGGATGCTGGGGAGGTCAGGGGGGGATGTGTTGGTGGCTTTCTGTGAGGGAGGAGGAGGAGGAGGGAGGACACTCGACCCCGGGGCCGTGTTGATGCAGAGCCAGGCTTTGTGGGACAGTTTTCTGGTCTCAGGTGTGCGTTTACCTGTTGTCATGTCTTCTTTTGAGAATGGTGTGGTGCAGGTTATGGAAATCTTTCCGGATGGTAATAATTGTTTTTAGCAACCCTTCCTTAGTTCCCAGATTTATTCACCTGTCTGTCACTCCGCTGAGAAGTCCCAGTCAGAATGGCCCTTCCTGTAAGTGACCACAGAGCATGGACTTGTCATGTTTTTGAGTATTGCCAGTGGTAGGGTAAGAAGTCAGTTAACTTGGGTGAAGATTCTTTTTTTTTTTTTTAATGTTTTATTTATTTGTCAGAGAGAGAGAAAGTGCATAAGCGGGGGGAGCAGCAGGCAGAGGGCGAAGCAGACTCCCCCACTGAACAAGGAGCTCGATGCAGGGCTCTGTTCCAGGATCCTGGGATCATGACCTGAGCCAAAGGCAGAGGCTTAACCAGCCCAGCCAGCCAGACATCCCTTGGGGTGAAGATTCCTAAGAAAATGAGAATAAGAGGTGCAGTGAAATTTCCTTTATCTGTGGGGTGCCTGGGTGGCTTGGTTGGGTGTCTGACTCTCGGTTTTGGTTCTAGTCATGATCTCAGGGTCATGGGATTGAGCCTTGTATCAGACTTCATGCTGGATGTGGAGCCTGCTTGGGATTCTCTCTTTAACTTCCTGCGTATGCCTGTGTGCTCTCTTGCTCTCTCTCTTAGGTGAATAAGTAAATCTTTTTAAAAAGGCGGGGGAAGAAATTCCCTTTTTGTATTTATTGGTAATTAAGGTAAAGGCTTGCATGAATTAGGGAAAGTTTGAAGACATCATTTGCTTTCTGGTATGCAGAATCTTAACAGAAACACCTATAAAGTATTGCTGAGGTGTTTTGCCAGTCCTGGCCTCTGTACCTGCTTTAATGATAGATTTATTCCAAACTTTAGGGAAATACCCTGGACCTTTTTTTGTGGGTTTCTGAGTAACTATGAAAGATTCTTTTTTTATGTGCCAACTTGTAAGGAAATTATTTGTATTATTGAATAACAAGTACATATGTGCACTTACCTACATAAGCAAAAACAAATTTTGAAGACTATTTCCAGACAATTACTAGATTAAAGAATAATTAGATTAAAACGTAGGGGCACCTGGGTGGCGTAGTTGGTCGGTTAAGTGTCTGCCTTTGGCTCGGGTCATGATCTTCGGATCCCGGGATCGAGCCGTGTCTTGGACACTCTGCTCAGTGGGGAGCCTGGTTTTCCCTCTTGCTCTCCCCCCCCCCTCTCTTTCAGATAAATAAATTAAATCTTTTTAAAAAAAATACATAAAATGATATGCCTTAGGAATGACACAGTAATTCACGCCTTTCTCCATAGAATAGGTTCATGCAGACTGCCTTTCCTCTCACTATCAGAAGTCCTTCTGTGATAAACCTAACAGATAATAATTTGGGCAGTGGCTTCTCTTCAACTCCTCCCCTGTCCTCTGCCTTCCTCCAGTTTTCACCTGCACACTGGGTGTGGCCACTGTGGTCGGCACTGCAGGTACACAGGTAAGTCCCTGGGATGCTGCCCACAGAGGCCGCCTGGTCTGGGCGTGCACAGCAGAGTGCGTTTGCGGGAAGTTCCCTGGACATGGGCAGGCTGTGCACCTGCCCTTAGAAGAGAGACCGCGCAGGACTCACGGAGGCTACGTGGCAGCCGAGGTTTCCAGTCCGGTTGGCCCAGAAACCGGGAGCCATTCTAGGCAGAGCCCTTGTGAGGCCTCAAATCCCGAAGCTGGGTTTGGGGAGCACCTGCCGCCTGGCTCCGTCGTGGTCTACAAAGGTGGGGAGCGGCTGGGTGGCAGGATGAGGCTGTCTCCCTCTCGACAGGAGCTCACTACTTGGCCAAAACAGAAACGTGGCGGAGAAGTGTGTTGTGTTAGGAAGTTCTGCCTTATATTGTGCCAAGTCTGATCTCTCTTCTCTCTCACGTTGGGTTCAAGCCGCAGCAGCAGCGTGGAGTGAGCCTGTCTGCTCTTTGCCACACGCCTTTTATGTAAGTGATATTTTGCTGCTTTAAATCTTGCTCCACGCTGTGTATACCTTCATTTATCCCTTCGAAGAGAGTTTGGTGACTAGTTTGTTCCCTTAATATAAGCAACGACAATTCCGGTTCGTCCTCTCAGAGTCTGCAGACCGGCGACTGCCATCTCCTGGATGGGTGCGGTAGATCTCCGGGCGGTCACTGCCCCTGCACCCTCCTGTCCGGTGACCCCTTTCTGCCCGGTTCCTCCCCCCGGGGCTTTTTACAGGATCCCTGATGGTGGAGGGGCTGCACTCGGGGCGTGGGTCCCCCTCTCCTCTTTATCCCTGGTCCCTGCGGTCTCCTTTTCCCCACAGCCTTGTCTGCTTTTGGTCAGCTTCGGGTTTCAGAGAAACAAGTAGGCCTTTTTCACACATGTACAGGGGATCCTTACCCTACAGAAAGTGTCTTTTTTTTTTTTTTTAAACAGTCTCACCACTATGATCTTCTGATTTAGAAACAGACTAATAAATACATACCTGTGAAATGGTAATAAAAATTAGAGGACACACTCAAATACTAGCTCAGGGCTCAGGGCTGAGAGGGGCGTGCTCTGGCTCGGGTTATACTTTCACGTGAATTATCTATGATTAGGAAATATCAGTTATCTTCCGAAGGAGCGATCCGGCCGTCTGTGTTACCCCTGTGTACACCCCTGGAGGCCCCTCCACCAGCAGGTGGAGGAATCGGGTCCTGTGGAAGCGCCCTCTAGGGCTTGTTTTAGAAACCAGTAGTGCCGGTACCTGAAGCAGCCCAGGCCACCCGCTCCTCCCCGCCTCTTGTGAGGAGAATTCCGTGTGTTCTCATCCAGTGCCACAATTGTCTGTGGATTAGTTTCTTCACTGAAAACGGACGTGTTAGAAAATGTTGAGCAATTTCGGTTCTTCCACACCCTCACCTCACGCCGAAGCCTGTAGCCTACCTACAGCCGTGGTCCTTTGTGGGGACCCTTCCTCCACGTGGAAAGGGGATGAGTGAAGGGGAGGTAGAAGAGAAAGAGAACCTTACACGGTCGGTCAGACGGGAGTTTCCAATCAGATCCGTTACCAAACGATGCCTCGGGAAGGCTGCTTGTTGCTGAGATTTCATTATCCCCCATGATGAAGGGCAGAGTCGTAAATGGCCATGTCTCAGGCTCTGTCACTGGTACTTACAAAGGAAATGGAAGGCAGTGGGGATGGAGACAGGACGGTAAATACTGGACCGCTGCAGTCTCAGCCTGTGGTCCACAGATCAGCCACAGGGGCATCACCACCGGAGAGCCTACTAGAAGTGCATGCAGCATCTCCAGCCCCTACCCAGAGGTAGCAAGACTGAATCTGCAAGTGAACAGAACCCCAGGCAATCCGTGTGTGCCTCACCGATGGAGGGGGGCTGCTTTAGAGGGGCCCTGACAGTAGTGGATTGGCGGTGAGAGATTAACCTGCACACTTTGAGAAAAGCTGAACAGATGAGGCATATGAGCTGTAGGTGCTAAATGCTGGCAGTCAGTTTAATTTTGTTTGCAGCTAGAGACCAGGCCCGCTGACAGCGTTTGACCAAACCTCAGCGCCCTGTTTAGGGATCTGCAGGGGTTTGTTTACTGCACAGGCGCTGGCCCCTGGCTTGCTGACTGCCAGCTTAGAGCTGCTTCTCTGCCCCGGGGGCAGAATGGTTTCCTCGGGAACAGCTGGGCCTTGTTCCCTCCCACCCCAACCTACCCTTAACCAAAGAGGAGAGAATAAAAAGAGTACTTACTTAAAATTTTCAAAAAAAAATTTTAGGAATTCATCATGTCCACTTTTTACTTTACATCACGTTATCATCATGGGTTTGTTGGGGAAAAATTCTGCAAAAAAAAAAAAAAAAAGTGTGACTTCCTCAGTGATGTGCCAAGCATTTTTTTTTTTTTTTTTTTTTTTCTGGTTTGAACTTAGTCTGGTACAGCTGACAAATGTCAGGGTTAGATCATACTGACCCAAGTCTGGTTTTTAAATGCATGTCTGTTTGGTGTTCTTTCATCAAGTGAAGCAAAGATTCTTTTTTTGCATTTGCTTTTTTCCCCACTGTCTGAGATGATCGTATGTTACTTGTATATAGATAAACATCCACTGAGTTTCCTTTTATGAAAGGAAGAATTAAAACCAAAAAACACTCTTCATGAGAAAAGGATTAAGATTAGAATCAGTCCTTGCAGGAGTTAAAGTTAAATCCCAGGGCACTTTCTTCAAGGACCCTGAAGAATCCATCAGATTTTTTTTAGAAGCCCTGTCACTGCTCTGTTCTAGATTAGAGGCTGGCTGCACTCTTGCCTGGATTATTTCAGGAGTCCACTAACTGGTCTTGCTGTCTCCCTCTTGCTTTCTCTTCATTCTATCTTCACCACACATCCAGATCATATTCCCCTCTGCCCCAGACATCTCATTTGTGTTCTAGGGCTCTCAGAATAAAAGTCCAAGGCCTATAGGGCCTTAAGAGTCCCATCGCTTACCTCTCTGACCCCCTATCCTGTTATCTTCTCCCTTGCATATCCCAGTTCAGACCGGCCACACTTCTGCCTCAGGGCCTTTGTACTTGCTGATTTCTCTGTTATATAGATAAATTGGTTCTCAATTTATCTATATAACTCTTTGCCAAACTTTCTTTAGGACTTTGTTCATATGTCAGCTTCTCATTGAGGATTTCCTTGGCTCCCCTATTTAAAATTTAATCTCCCCTTCCCACCCTTCCCCACTGGACATATTTTATGTTCATTGTTTGGTTCCTCCTAGAATATTACTTCCTTGAGAAGAAGGGATTTTGTCTTGTTCATCTTGCGTTCACAGCACCTAGAACAGTGCCTGGCTTATTCGAGGAGCATCGTGTTTGTGAAATGACTGAGTGAAGCCCCCCCCCCCCCCCCCCCCCGTTTCCAGCGCCATGACTAGAAGTGAATTTAGATCCAAGGGCATTGTGGGTCTTCTTCCCACCAGTACTGTTCTCATTCACATCACATAAGAGGAGTGAAATGTTAGGAGAACATCTTTAAAATAGTAAGCCCAGCTGTGAGCCATTGAAAGCATTGTACGTAGTCTGTTAGGAAATGCCGGCTAATTGTTGATTTGTAAGGCAAATGGGAGACTCACACGGTGCACAGCAGGTCCCCTGTGCGCCAGGGCCGGGGGAGGAAGAGAAGAGAAGTATCTGGGGCCTTCTTCAGGAGTCTTCGCACTTTCTTGCTACCAGCCCTCGTGGCAGGATCCCACGCACACTCAGCCTTGGTGCCCCCCTCCTCCAAGGGCTGCGCTTTGGGTATTCGTGTACACGCGTGTGTGCCTGTATATTTTGTTTGCCGGTGTTGTCTCATCGAGGGCTTCCTTTAGCCACAATTTATGTTTTCACTTTTGTTTATAGCGTTTCTTAGTAACCCACTGCCACAAGTCCTCTGTGCGGAGTTGCTACACAAATGTATCTCGAACTTTGTGCTAGTTGTCTTTTAGTATCGCAAGATTTATTGTGGCCGTGGAATTCAAGGTAGCAGTAGTGTTATCGAAGTGAGTGTAGACAGTGCCCATGTGATTACTGCTGTTGCAGGGGTGGGAGGACACCCTGGGGAGGATGGGGCCAGTCAGGGAAGCCATATGGTCTACCTGGCAGAATGGTTCCTGTTTCGGTGATGGATGCAGCAGGTTCTTACAGCCCAAAGCCATTCTTCTTCCTTTGATAAAATCTCTCTTGCATGTCCACTCTTGTGGAATGTGCTCGTCAACTGAGCCCAGTATCCACCTTCATGGAGCTTCTTACTACTCTAATGGGAGAAATACGCATAAATAATCACATACATGTGCAATTATAAGCTGTTATTGGTAAGTGCTACTAAGGAGATCAAGATGGTGTGGGAGCTTTAAATAGAAGAATTTGGGGGCGCCTGGGTGGCTCAGTGGGTTAAGCCTCTGCCTTTGGCTGAGGTCATGATCTCAGGGTCCTGGGATCGAGTCCCACATTGGGCTCTCAGCTCAGCAGGGAGCCTTCTTCCCTCTCCCTCTCTGCCTGCCTCTCTGCCTACCTGTGATCTCTGTTGAATAAATAAATAAAATCTTAAAAAAGAAGAAGAAGAAGAAGAAGAAGAATTTGTCCCAGTCTTGAGGTCAGGTCATTCAAAGTAGGATCTGCCAGTTACTAGGCAAGTGTGTGCTTTGAGGGGGGAAGGGGCAGAATATTGTGTATTAATTTACAGGCAGAGGAAACGAGGTATGCAAAATCTCTGAGGTGCCGAGGGATTGTGCACATTCAAGAGAGTGAAAGTAGACCAGCGTGGCTGCAGTGAATGAAGGTGGTAGGGTGAGTGGTGCTGAAGGAAGCTGGGGCAGGTGCACGGGGCCAGAGGGAGCCTTCCAGGCAGCTTTTTGGGCCTTAATCATGAGCCCAGTGTACAGCACTGAAGGGGTTTGAGTCAGGCTGGGCCCTGAGCTATTTTCTATCTTTGGATGTATACTTGGGACACCCTGTGGTTAATGGTCTGGAAGGGAAAGTGTGGAAGCTAGGAGTACATGGGAGTATCTTGAGTTTGTCCAGGAGATGGTTGATGGAGCCTGGACTAGGGTGATGTGGTACAGGAGATAGGAGAACACTTATCTGGAGGGGAGAGTGTTGGAGGCCATTAGCTCCGAGGTTATGATTGCTCTGATATGTTTGCTGAACAAGCTTCAGTTGATTTGGCTTGACCTTTCACTTGCCTATAAGTTGCCTGGACCTGGGATTTCAGGAAATACCTGTTGACTAGAGAAATGTAAATATATTGGTCAAGCTGGATGGAGCAACTGTCCAGACTGGCAATGACGGTCTTCGTTGTATGTGAATATAAAGGTATTATAGCCTTATACATCAGTCTTTTGAGCTTTGTTAGCTTTAATCAGTACTGGATTACATTTCTGGAAATTTAGTGAGATAGACTTTTGGATGCAAGAGATTTGAAAGACAGTCCTGAATTCCCAGAGGTCAGTGTCATCTGGTGACAGTGCTCTGAGTAGCCGCCTTCCCTAGGCAGTACCCTCTTTTTTGATGATTGCTTTCCCATTGTCATTTTTTTTAAAAATTAGGTAAATCTGTGATATGGGGCACCTGGGTGGTTCAGTCGACGAAGCAGCTGCATTGGGCTTGGGTAATGATCCCGGGGTCCTGGGATCCAGCCCTGTGTCAGGCTCCCTGCTCAGTGGGGCGCCTGCTTCTCTGCCGCTGCTGCCCCTGCTCGTGCATTCTCTCTGTGTCAAGTAAATAAATAAAATCTAAAAAAAAAAAAAAAAAAAAAAAAAAAAAGCAAATCTCTGATCGCTATATCACCAGTCGTCTCTGCCCTTAGAACTGCAATTATCCACCCCACCCCCCACCCACAGAAAGGTGCTGCCTACCTGAAAAAAAGAACTTGAGAGGGAATGTAGTTTGAAAAGGCATAATAAATGTAGAAGGATTCAGAGTCAAGGAGAACCTTGTTCTAAATTGTTTCCCTACGCATCTTTTTTTTTTTTTTAAAGATTTTATTTATTTGACAACAGAGATCACAAGTAGGCAGAGAGGCAGGTAGAGAGAAGGGGGGAAGCAGGTTCCTTGCAGAGCAGAGAGCCCGATGTGGGGCTTGATCCCAAGACCCTGAGATCATGACCTGAGCCGAAGGCAGAGGCTTAACCCACTGAGCCACCCAGGTGCCCCTGCATCTAACTTTTTAATATGGCATGTTGATTTTCTTTGAAACCATAAACCATATCAGTTTTCCAAATCTATTATCTAAATGTACGGTGATACCGTCTTAATGGTTCTACCTGGGGACTTCTGAAACGATGCAGCTGAAGTAATTGACTAAGGTGTCAGGAAGCCCTTTGGGTGCTCCTGAGTTTGAAAGATGTCAGACAATGATATGCAACACATGTATGCTTATATGACTTCTCACTGTGTTTTCCTCATTTTTCTCAGGAGAAAAGTGGAAGAAACAGCGGCACTTTCCCGTGGAACAGAGTGAGCCACTGAACAGGTACATAACTGAAATGAGCAGGGGTTGTGTATACAGCCACCTGTTGTATTTGTGAAGTCCTTACAAGAGTACCTGGCACATTGTGAAACATGTGTTTGCTCTTGGGAAGTTCTTTTAAATGTGCCTGAGCCCCAAACAGACTAGGCATCCAACCAAAAAGTACCCCCACAAAAACAAACCCTCTGCTCCTGAAGCCGTTGGGAACATCATTGGCAGATTATTTTCCTCTTTTTTCCATCACTGGTAAATTCTGTGGGACCTGTGAACCTGGCCTGAGAAACTTGCTGTCTTCATCTTGGAGCAGCACCCAGAGTGTTTGAGCACCCGTTCATCTTTGATTTTGATGAAGACCCTTTCAGTGTTAGCTCCATTTCTGTTTTGAGCAAAACAAGCTTTTTAAAAAATTCTTAAAGAAACAGCTCCTTGTCATTTGGGGAATGAGATTGCAAAGTTCACCTCTCACGTTTGACCTCCCCTATGTCCAGTTTTCTGGAGCCGCACAGTTTCTGCCTTTCTGCCTTGTTCTGGGGAGGCTTGGGTCTCCTGATCTGTATCTCACCTTCCCTCTCAGTTCAGCTCTTCTGTCTCCCCCCGGCTCCTCTCCCTCAACACGTCAGCTTGGTTCGGGACCCAGAGGACACGCCAGGAGCGGGGCCCCCAGTCTGATTAGGTCAAGTTAGATGTTTCTCTAAATGGCGTTCACACTGCACCCCCCCCCCCCCAACTTACGTAGTTGACTTGCAGTACTCTGTCATTTATGTTTTGTCACATTTCCCTTCTGGGATTTTGGGATATTACCTTTAGGAGTTTTTTTTTTGTTTTTTGTTTTTTTTTTTAAAGATTTATTTATTTATGAGGTGGGGTGGGGCAGAGGGAGGGAGAATCTTAAGTAGACTCTGAGCTAAAGCGGAGCCTGACGTGGGGCTCAGTGTCTGACCTGAGCCCGAGATCATGACCTGGCCGGAAATCGAGAGTCAGGTGCTTAACCAACTCTGCCACCCACGTGCCCCTAGAAGTTGCTTTTCTGTTTGGAGGTGTTACAGATGGCATTGTCACCTTGAGAGAGGTGGGCACTGGTGCTGCACTCCATAGGTCGTGGCTCCCAGACCTCTGGGCTGGAAGCCCCCAGGAAGGAGTTGGGTGTCACGTGAGGACCCAGCACACACATTTGTATCTGCGGATCTGTGGTTTCCCAAAATAATACCTGTACTGTTGGGAGCTGTGATACAATTTCCTTTTTTCTCTTTTTTCTTGCTGCTTTCGTCTCTGCTGCTCCTGGTTACTTACAGAATAGGTTCCATATACTACCGGTAAGGGGTGCTTTGACCAGCGGCACGGGCACGTGTTTCTCCTTTTCCATGTTCTGTAGTAACTTGCACAGGTCTCCGTTATCCCTAAATACTCCCTCAGACTTGCCTTATTTTAGTTCTTTATATGCAAAACTCTCTCCTTCCTTTTGTTCTTTTTAAAAAAATTATTAAATAATTTTTGTTCTTTTTTTAAAAATTATTAAATTCATAATTTATTTTTAGAGCAAGAGAGAGTGTGTGAGTGTAGTGGGGAAGAAACTCAGAATCAGTGCTGAGCCCGACTCCAGGTCAGGGACAGCGATCCCAGGACCGCGAGATTATGACCTGAAGCAAAATTAAGAGTCGGGCCCTCAACCCGCCGAGCCTCCCAGGCGCGCCCCTCTCCTTCCTTTTGTAAGCCTGTGTTTCTGTTTTTCACGTACCATTCACTTCTCAGTGCTCTTTGTTTGAACTTGGACCTTCCTCTCTTGACCAAGAGCCGAGAATCATTTTACCGTTTTGACTAAAACAGATCGCTCAGTGCTATTAGGTCCTGCCTAGTAAATGTAATTTTCAAAAGGTAATACTCCTGTATCTGCTTAGATCCTCATATTCAGTTTCTCAGAAACCTGCCTTTTCTGGCAGTCTCATCTCACAGTTCATGCTCTTCTGTGGTTCGCAGGATCACAGAATTATAGTGGGGCGGGGGTCTTCTGTGTCCTGTTCTTTTTGGTTGGTGTCGTGGGCTGCAGAGAGACACCTGCTGGCTCAGATGTAGAGTTGCAGCATTTTTCCATTCTGAAGTCTATCAAGTTGTCATTTTTAGGACCTTAAGCTTTCATGATGCACAGGTAAGCCATGCATACCTGTGCACAGGTATGTTGGAACGCACCGAAGTCACTCCTCTAGCCCCCTGCAGCATTCTTAGACTCTCCAGCTCCACGTCTAATGAACTGAAAAGTATTAATAGCCCATCACCCAGTCAGAAGCTCATGCCTCATGGGTAAAAGGACTTCATGGTAGAACTAGATTCCTTCCCTTCATGTGTTCCTAACGGGACCACAAACTGATAGTTTAGTAAAACTCCCAGTAAGCCAAGATCCATTTAAAACTTTTGGAAATGATAATGCACTCTTCCAGGATGGTTAAGAACTTAAGTTTTAAATGGTTTAGGTTTGCAGCTTGGTTTGTTAAATGGGCAATACATTTGGTTGTAGTTATAAATCTAGTGCTGGAAAACAGGAATCTAAAATCTGTTGCTGCTTTATTTTGAAGTCCGAATTGGAATATCATAGTGACTTCTGTGCAATGCTTATTTTAGCAAAATTTTTATTGTTGATATCAGAGGCAAGTTTATTTATAAAGAAATCATAAAGATTTTAATGTGCAAAGTGGTTCTTCACTTTTTTACTTTTTAATTTTTTTAGAGAGAGAGAGAGAGGGAAAGCGTGCACACGAGCTGGGCAGGGGGTGAGGGAGAGAGTGAATCTTCAGCAGTCTCCACACCCAGTGCAGAGCTCTCTGGGCTTGACGTGGGGCTCAATGTGGGGCTTGATCTCATGATAATGAGATCACGATACTGAGATCATGACCTGAGCCAAAATCAGGAGTTGGACGCTTAACCTATGAGCCACCCAGGCACCCCACAAAGTGTGGTTCTTTTATTTATTTATTTTTTAAGATTTTATTTATTTATCTGACAGAGATCACAAGTAGGCAGAGACGCAGGCAGAGAGAGGGGGAAGCAGGCTCCCTGCTGAGCAGAGAGCCCGATGCGGGACTTGATCTCAGGACCCTGCAATGGTGACCTGAGCTGAAGGCAGAGGCTTAACCAACCGAGCCACCCAGGCGCCCCTAGTGTGGTTCTTTTAAGCAAAACTAATATCCACCTGTTTTTGAGGACTGTTTCTAAGGTTGTAGATAATAAAGGAGAGCAACATACTCTAGTTTTCTCTCCGTCTCTACTTCTAGTACACCGTGCATGCCTGGAAGCTGGTAAAAAACACCAAAATGTGTACATCCGTCCCTTTAAACAGGAGCTGTGAGAGTGTGCAGAGAGGGAGCTAAAGCCTGGTCCGCCCACACTGTTCTCTTCTCCCCTCCATTGTAGAAGATGAACTGTTCCTGAGCAAGATCGTACTGGCTGCAGGGAATGGCCAAAAAGAATGTTATTAATGGTTCAGGGACACAAATTATGGCAAATACAGAAACAGTGTTTGGGAACATAAAATACTCTGAGTTTAAAACGCTAAGCCAGAAGAATAGCACATATTTTTTAAAAAAAATTTCCTACGCACCCAGTTTTTCTGGCCATCTTCCTTTATTCCTGTTCTGAGAGGGGAACCTGAAGTGAAAATAGAAACCATTACTCCTTTTATCAGGGCACCTAGAATGATCAGGAAGAGTGCAGGAAGTCCCGTCTGGTAGCCAAGCGCTTCTTCCAAAAGCACGAACAGAAGAAACAGAAGACGTGAACAGTAAGAGAGGGAACACAGGGTGGTGTGGGTTTGCATGGTTTGAAGTCCAGGGCTTCGGTCCAGTTCTGTGGCCGTTGTCCTGAAACAAGGGACGTGAACTGCGTGGCCTCCTGTAAGTGCATGGTACCTACTTGCCCCTGTCGTTGCCACCTTCGGAGCTACTCGGTGGCACTCTGAGGACATTCTTTTCCTTGTGCTTATTCCAGTCAGGGATGGATTTGTTTAGCTCTAGTCTGTATTTTTGGGAGCCGTTTATATGACAAAACAACAACGTTTCTAGCATTCAGTGTTCCCTGTGTGCCAAGCATTGGGTGTGGAGCGTGAGGGTAGATAAATATTACTGTCATCCCAGTCTTCTTCTTTTTTCTTTAAATTCAGTTAATTTCTATGTTATATACATAATGTATTATTAGTTTCAGACGTGAAGGTCCGTGACTCATCAGCCTTGTGTAACCCCCGGAGCTCATTCCGTCATGTGCCCTCCTTAATGCCCATCACCCAGCGACAACCCCCCCCCCCATCCTCTCCGTTCTGCAGAATGTGCACATTATAAGGAAGCTCAGGGAGGCGAGTGTGTGAAAGACCGCAGTTCCCTAACCCCCGTCGGGAATGAGCCGTCGCCAGTCCCTGAATGCTAGTTGGCTCAGAATGATGTTGCTTACATGAAGCTTCAGAAAAAGCTTTTTGTTTTATGTTGTTGATGAGCTGGGATAGCCAGAAAGGAAAATACCACTTACTGAAAGAAAAGGGGATTTAATAGAATTAGAAAGTGTAACTCCAGGGCTCCAGGGTGGCTCAGTCGGTTGAGCCTTCCACTCTTGGTTTCAGCGTGGGTCCTGGTCTCAGGGCCCTGAGCCAGAGCCCCCCCATCAGGCTCCCTGCTCCCCGGGAAGTCTGCTTGAGATTCTCCCTCCCCTGCACCACTCTCTCAGCGTGAATATCTGAATATATTTCCCGAATATCCTGATGACGTGGTATATCTTGCTAGTGCAGTAGGAAATTTAAGGCAGACAGATTCCAGAGGATTTCAGGATTTGGGGTGTGTCTACACCAATAATTGGAAGAAGGTAAATCCAGCACCTCTCATTGAAGGACAAATAAATATATATCTACACCCAGTTTTCCATTGACCACCTTACTGGGGAAGAAGTAATACCATAGTTAATCATAACTTATTTTCTTGTTTAGTTTTTGCTTTAGGGTTCTTTGTTTTCTGGAGCGCAAAGAGCTGTCATTGGATTTAGAAGTGGCCGAGTATGTAATTATGAAAAGAGGAATATCTCTATAATTTAAAATATATCGCAGATATTGTCAAGTGTTTAGAATTAATACATGGGGAGTTCATTATGTTTCTGGCTTATTCTTTTTTTAAATTTTTTAAATTTTTTAAAGTTTTTAATTTATTTATTTGATAGAGATCATAAGAAGGCGGCAGAGAGGCAGGCAGAGAGAGGGGGGGAAGCAGGCTCCCTGCTGAGCAGAGACACCCCCCCCAATGCGAGGCTCGATCCCAGGACCCTGGGATCACGACCCAAGCCGAAGGCAGAGACTTTAACCCACTGAGCCACCCAGGCACCCCTGTTTCTTGCTTATTCTTCAAACTGTGAATGTCCAGGGCAAAACAGGAAGTTAATGAGAGAATCTGTCTTGACCAGCCTTCCCGGCTCCCCTCCCCACCTATTCCCATTTTTTTTTTCCTTTTAAGGCAAAATTAGTGTAGGATTAAGATCAGAGATCTTGGAAGGGGAAAATAAGTTGGAAAATAAATTTAAGCTTGTGAATTTGTAAGTGAAAGGCAGTTTAGAGGACATTTACCTTAACCTTTTCCATTTACAGATAAGGAAAGTGAGTTCCCTGTGGCTTACACAAGGCCACAGAGCTATTAAGAGCCAGAACTGATCCTGACATGGAGATAGTACTTACTCCACCAGAAGTTTTAATGGGATTTTTTTTTTTTTACTTTTATTAAGGTATAATTGACAAATAATATGGCAAAATAAAGGGTACTGGGATGGATGGATATATATATATATATATATATATATATATATATATACATACATATATAAAATATGTATATATATATATATATACACACACACACACACGTAACTGGTCATAGGGTTTCTTTCACTTGAATAATTTTCAAAAATGGGTATTAAACCTCAGTCTTCTTTGTCTTTTGTTTTTTAACACACTCCTTGGAAAGCACGTGTCTTAGCATAAGTGTCCCAGAGATCACAGCCTAGTCCTGTACCTGGTGCTCTGTTTCTCCCCTCTTCTAGACTGGGTGGGGGGCAGCCTTATGTGTGCACAGGTGGGAAAGGAAGAGAGACGCTGTCTGTGCCTCCATGAGCATGAAGCCTGTGTGTGACAACTTTTCCACCTGGACACCGCTTCCTTTCCTAACAGCGGCGCCCTGGGAAGTTCCAGGTGTTTCTGACTGTGTGCACCCCTTCACAACCTAGAGAACAACACCCCTAATTCGTGCATTCTCAGGCATGGGGCAGCTCCCGTCAGCAAACAAAATGCTCCTGTGCAGGTGGTTATTATTTTTACTATTATTTATTTATTAACATATAATTTATTATTTGACCCAGGGGTACAGGTCTGTGAATCATCAGGCTTACACACTTCACAGCATTCACCATAGCACGTATCCTCCCCAATGTGCAGCCACCCTGTCCTTCCCTCCCCACCCCCCAGCAACCCTCAGTTTATTTCGTGAGATTAAGAGTTTCTCACGGTTTTTCTCCCTTCTGATCTCATCTTATTTCTTTTTTTTCCCCCTCTCTACACCCCACAACCCCCAATCTATCTCTCAGATTCCTCATATCAGAGAGATCATATGATAATTGTCTTTCTCTGATTGACTTATTTTGCTTAGCATAATACCCTTTAGTTCCATCCTCGTCGTTGCAAATGGCAAGATTTCTTTTTGATGGCTGCATAGTATTCCATTGTGTATATATTCCACATCTTCTTTATCCATTCGTCTGTTGATGGACATCTAGGCTCTTAACATAGTTTGGCTATCGTGGACATTTCTGCTATAAACATTCAGGTACATGTGGCCCTTCGGATCACTACATTTGTATCCTTAGGGTAAATACCCAGTAGTGCAATTGCTGGGTTGTAGGGTAGCTCTATTTTTTGAGGGAACCTCCATGCTATTTTCCAGAGTGGTTGCACCAGCTTGCATTCCCACCAACAGTGTAGAAGGGTTCCCCTTTCTCCACATCCTCACCAGGATCTGTTGTTTCCTGACTTGTTAATTTTAGCCATTCTGACTGGGGGGAGGTGGTATCTCATTGTGGTTTTAATTTGTAATTTCCTGATGCCGAGTGATGTGGATCACTTTTTCGTGTGTTTGTTGGCCATCTGGATGTTTTCTTTGCCAAAATGTCTGTTCATGTCTTCTGCCTATTTCTTGATTGGATTATTTGATTTTTGGGTGTTGAGTTTGACAAGCTCTTTATAGATTTTGGATACTAGCCATTTATCTAATATGCATTTGCAAATATCTTCTCCCATTCTGTCGCTTCTTTTGGTTTTGTTGACGGTTTCCTATGCTGTGCAAAAGCTTTTGATCTTGGGAACGCCTGGGTGGCTCAGTGGGTTAAGCCTCTGCCTTCAGCTCAGGTCATGATCCCAGGGTCCTGGGATCGAGTCCCACATCGGGCTCTCTGCTTGGCAGGGAGTCTGCTTCCTCCTCTCTCTCCCTCTCTCTGCCTGCCTCTCTGCCTGCTTGGTCTCTCTCTGTCAAATAAATAAATAAAATCTTTAAAAAAAAAAAAAACTTTTGATCTTGGTGAGTCCCAGTAGTTAAACTTTTGCCCTTGCTTCCCTTGGTTTTAGCAAAGTTTCTAGGAACAGGTCCGTGCAGGAGGTTACTACCCATATTATTTTCTGCAGGTATAGATGCAGTCTCAGTTTTGGAGGCTGCAGTTTTACATTTGGCTCCCTTCCCCCTTCCCCAGAAATCATTTAGCTTTCCACGTTAAGAGAATCTGATTCCCATGGCCAGGCAGTATGCTCATCTGGATGGCTGGCTTGGACAGGAATGCCCTTGGTCCCAAGCAGTGAACCCGAGTAAATGGGCAGGAAAATGAATGCTGTCACCCCAGAAAAGTCCCACTATGTAATACCACTAGTAAAAAGTGTCATCTTTTATCCTTGGTCTTCATCTTTCATAGAAACTGATCCACTAAGTTGGTATATACTTGAATCATCCTTTTTTTTTTTTAACTATAAAAAATGTATTGTAGCCCCTGTGAGAAGTATTGCTTTTAGACCTGATGACTATGTGTTAGAAATAAACAGTATAATCTGACCTAGCAGAGAAGTAACTTTAAATATACTTAAAAATAACCTAAAAATTATTGTAGTGGTAAATAGTAAAATCATATTTCTGACTTGGGTTATGACATTGACCCTGGCATGTACACGGTCATTACTCAGTTAGAAATTTTATTTTGACTGAACTCTATATGATACGTATTTTTTTTTAAAGATTTTATTTATTTATTTGACAGACAGAGATCATAAGCAGGCAGAGAGAGAGAGAGAGAGAGGAGGAAGCAGGCTCCCCGCTGAGCAGAGAGCCTGATGTGGGGCTCGATCCCAGGACCCTGGGATCATGACCTGAGCTGAAAGCAGAGGCTTCAACCCACTGAGCCACCCAGGCGCCCCGATATGTATTTTTTAAAAGTGTTAAACCATTGCCTCATTTCTTTTTTTAATTTACTTTTTCACTTTCTGAGCAATCTCTGCACCCAGTATGGGGCTCAAACTCATGGCTCTGAGAGCGAGTCGCATGCTCTTCTGACAGCCAGGTGCCCCTACCACTGCCTTACTTTAAATAGGTTTCTTGGAAAATGTATATTCAAGCCAAGGCTGGGAAAGCATTGTCACAATATGCTTAAGCCTCAGATTTTGTCTTAATTATATGAGTATTGCATTACATTTTGAAAGAATCCTGAATTATTCTCATCATTTAATTCTCCACATACAGTGCATCAATAGGCATTAATTTTTTATAGTTTTAAATTTGAAAGGGAGTTGTGTTTGGCCACAGGGTGCTCTTAGGAGGAAGAGTTTCAAATTATGTGGCCAAGGTGGGGAGGTCAGACCAAGATCTCAACATGGTTTCCCTTTGGTTCCAGGATTCTCTTGCACTGGCCATTTTAATTTAGATGGTATAAAAAGAGCAATAGTACTTCCTTCTCCTTTCAGCATGGAGAAGCACGTCGTGTTTGCTTGGCACTTATACAACACTGTGTTCGTTTCTTACGTGTGGACCTGGTAGCTAGGAAAGGTAACTATGCTACCAAGAATCGTGTTGATTTTTACCTCCCTTACTGCCTGTCTACGCTCGGTTTGTAGGGCTTACTATATATCTTGAAGGCAAGGGTGGGTAGATTGGACAAAAAAGAGAAATCCTTGGTACACGATTCTTTCATATTTTTCCTGAAACACAAAGGTGCACCTTTTACAGTGTATATCATATCTGCCATATCTTTGGATCTTGTTTGAAACTGATGAGAGCAACACAAGTGATAACGGAGAAAGAAGTGCCCAGTGAACACGAGGGCTGCCCGGTCACTGGTTTGAGGAGGCAGGACACAAAGGTGTGTTGGAAATGACTGGCTAATAAGAACGTTTAAGGACCAGAGAACGAATTCTTTTTAACTTTAAATGAATAAGAGTTCGACTCATTACCGAAAAGTAGGGACGCGCTCAGTTCTCCCTCTGCATGTTTTCGAGGGAGGAAAAGAAGAGATGGAGTTTGAACTAATGTGCTGAGAAGCGTGTTCAGAATGCATCAGGGTATCAGAGTGTAAAGGAGGCTAACTGTGTGTGGCATCCGTGCAAAGGGCTTTAGCTGCGGGAGAAGGAAGGAAGACGGCAGAGCTGAGGCCAGAGCGTTAGCAGCACGAGTACACCCTGAGGTGTACTTCTTTCCTGCTCCAGCCCCAGCGCCACAGCCCTCCTCTTAGTTAGGGATGATCATGGACTGAACTGCTAACGATGCTGTACAGCAATTAAGGGTGACATTTCTGGACCCAGACTTCCTGGGCTCAAAGGTGACTCTGCTTCAGAGGCCACTGACTGAATTTATATGGTTCTCGGTAAAATATAGATAGGTATTAGTATTTACCTTTGTGGGGTTCTTGGGAGTTAATGACATGCAAATGAGTCAGTGAGAACACAGTCACTCAGCACTCAGCATATCTTCGCAATTACTATATCATACGACCCTATTTAATTTTTTTTAGTAATTTTATCCTCCCCCCCATAGCCTCTGATTAGGGAGAATACACACGAAACTGGTGAATGAGTGAATAATGACTTGCGTGGTATCTTTACTGTTGTCAGTTAGTAATGTAAATACATCTTGGTTTGTGGGTCAGTTTCCGAGATGAGGCCACCTAGGCACGGCGCCGGTTCAGTTAAATCCGCATACGAACCCTTCCCCCTCATTTCAAACATGATTTTTAATCTTCTCTCCTAATAAACCATTTTGTTTCTTGGGACTCCCAGAACCGATTATGTTTGACAGCATGGAAAAGTGCACATAACACACACACCATTAAAGAAACAACTATGTTGTAAACTAATAGCTACACTGAGTGTGAGAAACTCTTCTATTTTATTCTGTTGTTTTGTTTTTGTAAAAATGCTGCTTGTAATGCATCATGTTTATTTTACAACCCACCCTACAGTTTGAAAAACACCACGTTAAGGGTTTGACTTTTGTCCAGAACCAGATGGGAGGGAATACCTTTGACTATAACCAATATTCTCCTTTTCTTTCCGTAGGCGCCCAGTAATGAAAAGGGAGTTCCCCAGCTTTAGAAACACACAGTCACACTCATGCTCACACCCCATTCAGAAGTACAGTCCGTCTATTTAGTTTGTGTTGTGATCTATAAGGCCTTTAAGTGGGGCGCCTGGGTGGCTCAGTAATTAAGCCTTTGCCTTCGGCCCAGGTCATGATCTCAGGGTCCTGGGATCGAGCCCCACATTGGGCTCTCTGCTCAGCAGAGAGCCTGGTAACCCCTCTATCTCTGCCTGCTGCCCTGCCTACTTGTGATCTCGGTCTGTCAAATAAATAAATTAAACTAAATTAATAAAAGGCCTTTAAATACTGTATTTCAGATTTACTTTTAGCACGTTTGTGATGTTAAAAATGCACGTAGCTCAGGCTCTTGGCTGGTTCAGTCTGTGGAGTGTGCAACTCTTGATCTGGGTCGTGAGTTTGAGCCCCACATTGGGTATAGACCTTACTAAAGAAAAAACCACGTGGAGCTCCTATCACTCTAAGGTAGGGTCCTGTGATCACTTTCAGGAAACAGCGTGAGGTTAGGGTATGATAATAGGAACCCGTTTTTCAGATTGTGATCCCTAACTTCTATTCCATCCCACCCCTTCCCAATTAAATAAGGAGTCCCCAGTTTACCACCGAAAAATGATTCGATTGTTAGAACAGAGTTGCTGTAACAGCTAGAGAGTTGTTACACTGTGCTGTCTATAGGCTCGGTCTGTTCCTTTTGGCCAGCGTGGGAGCCTCCTGCTTAGAGCTATTCATGCCCCGTGACCATGAAGCTAAACACACACCACTCGCTGCCCCCTGCTGAGCCTCGACTCTATTCTCATCCACTGAGTCACCAGCCAGGCCAGATAAATTGCTTCTTTTGAAAGACTGACAACTGAATTCTTACCAGGTTTACCACACAAAGCCTTCCCACGTTATAAACACTCGCTTCACACACATTCTGGTCACCCCCATGACCAGTCGCACATTGCCTCTGGTTGGCCTCCCAGACTCCCCCACTCCGTAAAACAGCCAGGCTGTCGGGCTCAGCTAAGAGGTCTAATCCCACACTTTAACACTGGAAATCTGTTAAATCCTCTTCTTTGTCCAACTGCTTCTTCAGGTTTTAGTCTTCGTGAATTTCACCCAACATAGTACCACATTTTTTTCTATATTTCAAGTAAATCTTTTTCTAAGCTTTTTGCCTTCTTCCGTCTTGGAGAGCTCCTCCGCCAGGGATGCCAGTCACCCCTTTAAGCCCAAGGGTAAGGATATAATCTTTATCAAAGAATGTAGTATATTTGGAAGTAAAATAAGGCATAATAACCAGTGTCATCAACTTTTTTTGTTAAAAAAGATTTTATTTATTTACTTGACAGACAGAGATCACAAGCAGGCAGAGAGGCAGGCAGAAAGAGAGGAAGGGAAGTAGGTTCTCCACGGGGCAGAGAGCTGGATGTGGGGCTCGATCCCAGGATCCCAGGATCACGACCTGAGTCAAACACAGAGGCTTCAACCCACTGAGCCACCCAGGCACCCCAGTGTCATCAACTTTTAAGTAATCATGAGTGTCTTAGGGAAGGTCATCCTCTTCTGATTAAATTTTCTTACACATTTGCACACAGAAAAATAAAAGTAATTCTTAGTTCTATTAGTTTATTCCTTATATAATTACTGGTATTACAGTACAGTTACAATATACATTTCTTTCAGGTATATCGTATTACAGATACATCATAAGTGAAATCTGCTTCTGTGGCTTGATCTAGCTACTGTCACTGGCAGCATCATTCCAAAGGGAAAGGTAGCTCCAGTCTTAAGCACTAATATAGATATATTTGGGGAACATAACCACTTATTTCTCTTAACCATGCTTTTGGTTCTTGGAATGAGGTTGACTGCTTTAAAATTATCCAAGTACGACTAGAGTGCTCCCATAATTATTTTTAATAATAAGTTAAAACGAAAATCATGGGAGAATTCACACTACTTTGAAATGAGAAATACAGTTAATCATGAATTGTGAAACAAGAAGTCACTGTTATCCATTCTATGTATGTAAATGTTTATGACACTGTCTTGGACATAGAGTTTGCTACTTTTAAACACTATGTTTATTCTGAGGGACAGAACATTGAGGCCTTTCCCTGATTCAAGTTGGTAGTCCCAAGTGACTCAGGACAGCCCCTATGCTCTGACCACTGTCTTGCAAGAACACTGGAAACGTGATGTCTTTCCCGGAAGAGACACGTTAACCTTTTAAACTAAATAGCATTTATTTTAATAAAACTGGAATAAATAAAATAAAACTGGGGAAAAGCCAGTCAGAAAATACTTGGGAAGAAAAGGCTGTTATATGTTCTGTGAGCAGAATATTAGAGGTATTGGTTCTTCATGAAGGCATTTCAGTCTTTGTTCTGTGTGCTGATGTAGTAGTCCATTTTTTAAAATAACGATTGGGGCGCCTGGGTGGCTCAGTGGGTTAAGCCACTGCCTTCGGCTCGGGTCATGATCCCAGGGTCCTGGGATCTAGCCCCACATCGTGCTCTCTGCTCAGCAGGGAGCCTGCTTCCTCCTCTCTCTCTCTCTGCCTGCCTCTCTGCCTACTTGTGATCTCCGTCAAATAAATAAATAAAATATTTTAAAAAATAAAATAAAATAACGATAACCTGGCAACACTTCAAATTCATTCCTCATATTAGATCTCAAGGTAATTTTTGTTTGTTTGTTTGTATTTTCATGTATAGTCTGAAACTTACTGTACCATCTGTAGCAAGCTAACAGCCACCGATGAAAAGTAGAATCACAGCAGGGCATCCAGGAGTTCCAGTTTTGGTGACGGTTTCCTATGCTGTGCAAAAGCTTTTGATCTTGGGGACGCCTGGGTGGCTCAGTGGGTTAAGCCTCTGCCTTCAGCTCAGGTCATGATCTCAGGGTCCTGGGATCGAGTCCCGCATCGGGCTCTCTGCTCAGCGGGGAGCCTGCTTCCCTCTCTCTCTCTCTCTGCCTGCCTCTGCATCTACTTGTGATTTCTCTCTGTCAAATAAATACATAAAAAATCTAAAATAAAATAAAATAAAATAAAATTTGTTATCCTGACAAAATTTTGTGTTTATACCATGACCTGGGGGGCTTCTCAGTAGCTGACTCTTGATTTTGACTCAGGTCATGATTTCCAGGTGGTGGGATCAGCCCTTATGTCAGGCTTTGTGCAGGGCATGGAGCCTGCTTGATTCTCTCTCTCTCTCTCTCTTCCTTTGTCCCTCCACCTCCCTCCCTCTCAAAAAAAAAAGAAAGAAAGAAAGAAAGAAAAAAAAAAGTTGAATTTGCAAATATGCTAAGGATATTGTTGCCAAAGAGATACAAATAGAAACCATACTTTTTTGTGTTAGGGTCCACATTAGCCAAATACAAAATAGGATTCCCAAGTTGAATGTAGTGTAAGCACACTTGAAATATGATTTGACATTTGAAAATTTCTTGTATATTCCCAACTTTGAGATGCAAAGGCATACACAGTATAAAATAAAACCCAAGTTTTAAAAAGTCACCAGGGTATGAGAAGGGATAAAATAGAGCCCTTGGGTGGCACCTGGGTGGCTCAGTTGGTTGAGGGTCTGACTCCTGGTTTCGGCTCAAGTCATGATCTCAGGGTCAAGGATCAGGCCCCACATCACACTCTCTGCTTGGCAGGGAGTCTGCTTGTCCCTCTCCCTCTTCTCCTCCCCCTGCCCCCACCAAATAAATAAACAAAGAATCTTTTAAAAACAATAGAGCCCTTGGGGCTTGGCGGTGTTGGCTCAGTAACCACCTTGGGGGATGATGAGTAAGTCAGCCCAGGTAAACCCCCAGAGGGGGACTTTCCCTCCTCTAGTCCGCCACAACAACACGTCGCTGCACTTCTGTCTGGTGTCCGTATTGGACTTTCTCCTATGATTTCATTTGGGGTTCACATTGGTTCCATGCTAACGTATAGTTGTGAGAACTGCTGTCCTGACAGATCCTGTTAGACAAAATAGTTGGAACACCAGATACACTCTGCAGCAGCTCATGGTAAAAAGTTGAAGGTATACAGTGGGTTTCCTTACTGTCAGATGTCCGAGTGCCTAGTCATCTTGAAACACAAAGGGGAGCACTGGAGAACTTACTTCTAAATGTGCTGGTTGGGGTCCTCCCCATATCCAGAAAATTGCCTTAGAAACTTCATGTGTATTGGAGGAAGAAGGTAAAATCCTTTGTGTTAAAGTGAAACATAGTTCTCATACTTGCTGATGATACTCAAAAAAACACTGATTCTACTGCTCATGTTATAATGATGGGGCGTCCCCCATCAGCACTTCGGACTGAAGTAAATTTGGTCAAAGTAGAGAACAGGGGATTGTTCTCTGATCGAAAAGTATTGTAAATATTCTGAAAGGTACCACAGTGTTCAGTTGGATAAAGAAGGTACCGCAGACAAGAGCTATGGGAAGATGGCATCATTTCAGATACATTTCTCAGTTTCCTTTTTAAAAAATCTTTTATGTGGGGCACCTGGGTGGCTCAGTTGGTTGAGCCAGTTGTTTGATTTCGGCTCAGGTCATGATCTCACGTTGTGGGATTGAACCCCGTGTCGGGCTCCCAGTGCTCAGCAAGGAGTCTGCTTGGGTTCCTGTCCCTCTGCCTCTCGCACCCACATGCCAGAGCGTACTCTCTCTCTCACACACAAATCAATCAGTCCATTCAATCAATCAGTTGTAAAAAAAAAAAAAAAAAAAATCCTTTATGTGCAGGGGATGATGCAGGTGGAGGTGGGCACAGGAGGCCAGTGTCAAGTCCAGCTTAGGGAATGCACTGCTGCTGTGTCCCTGCTATTAGGTGTAGAATCCTGAACTTGTGTCTTTGTACACTTCTGAAGAAGTTATTTTTTGGTGAGACTTCTGAGGCAACAAACTGATAGAAAGTTCTTGACCTGACACCTGGAACGTGGTCAGCAGTCAGTAATCTGAGTGTCCTGTCTCCTTCATTTTCTTCCTCTTGCTGTTAGCAGTTGTAAATTTTGCTTGTTTTCCAGTGGTAGCATCTTTTAATGTAATGTTCATCTCAACCTCAAGTACTACATTTTTCACGTTCTGCAGCTCGAGTCTGGAGGGATAGAGAGGCGGTGGGGGTAAGGGAAGGTCAGGTGAACCCAGACCAGCTCTGCTCACCCCCCCACCGGGGACTTAAAGCCACAAATAGTTCTTATTGCTTCTGATTTCAACAGTAATCGAAGACAAAATAACTGAATAAGAAAGGAAAGTGACAGCAACTATAATCAGCTGTTCAGTTGCATTGACAGGAAGAATAGTCCTCAAACTTCAAAGTATATAAGATGAGTCTAGTTAACATGGGGATAACTGAGCTCCACCCCAGAGGTTCTTTTTTATTTTTTATTTTTAAAGATTGATTTATTCATTAGAGAGAAGGAGTGTGGAGAGGGGTAGAAGGTGAGAGGTAGTTCCAAGCAAACTTCCCACTGAGCATGGAGCCTGATGCAGGGCTCAGTCTCAGGACCCTGGGATCACAACTGGAGCCGAAATCAAGAGTCAGACGCTCAACCAACTGAGCCACCCAGGTGCCCCCACCCCACAGATCCTAAGTCCAGTCTTAGGTCATTCTAAGCACATGGTCCAAGGACTACATGCTGAAAACCCCTGACACCTGGGTGGCTCAGTCGAGTGGTTAACCATCTGCCTTCGGCTCAGGTCACCACAAAATACAAGAAATAACCTTCCAGGGTCCTGGGATTGAGTCCCACATCAGGCTCCTTGCTCAGCGGGGAGCCTACTTCTCCCTCTCCCTCTGCCTGCTGCTCTGCCTGCTTGTGCTCTCTCTCTCTCTGTCAAATAAGTAAAATATTTTTTGTAACCAAAAAAAAAAAAAAAAGAAGAAGAAAACCCCTAATTCTAAAAAGATCAGTTTACACCATTGCTGTGTTATTCTTGGTTTTAATTTCTTGATCATTATTAGTGTAGCCCAAAGATTACATTTCTTTTGAGAATTTTCATTACTTCTTGGTTGTTTTGAGCCTCCAAACCATGGCTCAGAATTCTTGACTTAAAAATAATGTGCACCAAGCCTATACCTATGTATAACTCACAGGCGGTCATATAACAGGAAAAACTTGGCAGAGGTTTGGGATTCATTTGTACATTGCCAGTGTTGACATAATAATTCTTTCTTTCGTTGGCATTGCCTAGCGAAGGAGAGGCTCACTGTGGTTTGTTCTCCCCGTGGTTTCCGTAGCGTTAGAGAGAATGCTACTGAGAAACGAACCCTTTCTGGTTTTGACTCACTCAGGAACTGTGTGTCTGTAGTCTTTCTGAGATGGGATATAAGAGAGGCATGCCCGGGAGCGGGCAAATCAGACTTCCACACGTGCTGCCTTCTCGTAGCCAATAGCTGGCTCAGAATGTGGATATTACGAGGGGCAGTTTCATTCATCAAGGGGATTTTCAGGCTCCAGCAGCAAATGCTTTGCGTTTTGGGCGATTGCTTGGTTTGGGGCTTAGCATTGACTGTGCTATAGAAACAAGTCGGTGCATCTGGCTCTTAGAAGAATTAATGGTGATTCAGGTAAGGATAAATTGGAGAAATCCTTCCTTTCTTTTCTTTGGGTGGATATGAGATTTTAGAAGGATTAGTCCTGTCTTTGAGAAGAGTTCAGAACTTATTTGTCTTAAGTTTTTCCCCCCTCTGTATATCATCCTTTTAATATGAAATCGACCTTCAAAATGTAGTTTCATTTTCAGATAGTAAAGTGAGGATTCCATTTTTCTTTCCGTGCATGAAATTTTTTGGAAAATGAAATAACTATAGTTGCTAAGATACTAATTACACATAGCTTCCTGGTTTAGAGCTGAAGTCTTATATTTTTAGGAAGTAGCTTTAAAAGTTGGGCAGGGGGGATATCGATGCTTGCATTTGATTTGTGAAGCAGTGATGTTGTATGTGTGTCAGACTTCTCCCTGTACTAAAGGCCAGATTTTGAGACGTACTCCTTAATCTGTTCTGACATGAGATTCCCTTCCCCCGCTGCCCCCCCCCCCGCCCCGCCTCTCCTCTCTCCATGTTTTCTGGTGGTGGGATCTGCTCCGCTTCTTTGCTCAGGCATGTGGTTTAGTCTGTGTACATTCAGTGCAGTGGCATTTTTCTTGAAAAAGTGACTAAGGCTTCTTGGATGAATTCTCTCTTTGAAAGAGGTGGTAGAATTGCATCAGAAAAGCATTTACAGTAAATGGCTCCCCCCCCCCCTTCCTGTAATGACCACATGTGAAAGAATGCATTAATTCTTGTTTGAGGAAATGAGAGTTGTAGAGTTCTATGAAAAACTCCCTTTTTATTATTAATTAACCAGATTTGAATGTTAAAAATTCTAAAATCTGGATCACTTTGTGCTGTGTAAATAAATGGCAGAGAGAGATTTTGTCACTCCGTAGTCTATATGGAGTAAGCAATTATCTTGAATTCAGGAAGAGGAAATAATATTGACTATGGCTCCAGTTAATGGCATACGCCTAACCTAAATTAATTTTTTCAGTCATTTTCCATAGTAAATTAATACATTTCTAAAGTGTACTGCTGATTTGTCCTTCAGGATTAGAGTCTTAGTGATGGACCATAAAAGCTAGAAGCAGTCTTCCATAGCTCATCTAGCCAGGGATTCTCATGGGAACAGTACCACCTCCTAGAGGACTTAGTAGGAATGAGATGGTGTTTGGTTCTACAGTGAAGGCTTTTTTTAAATGGGTGGAAGAGAATTAAGATGTTCCATGGTGGAAGAGACAGAAAGAATTGTCCTGCATCTCACATGACTTTCAGCTGCCATCTTGGATATAAAAATCAGCTTATAATTACTTGAGCCTAGACCTATCTCCATTTAAATAAGAACACAAGAAACCTTTGCATACTTTTAATATACACAAAATATACTCCTTTTCATCTTGTTGTCCACCCATACTGCTCCTGTTTTGTTTTCCAGTACTTTTAAGATGGAAGACTTCTGATTTGGCTTCTCGTAATCCAAGCTTATTCCTCTCTTTTTTTTTTTTTTTTTTTTTTTTTTTAGTATATGTGCTGCCGAAGCAAGCACTCCAAGCTTATTCCTTATAAGCAAGTTAAAAAGCATCTATTTCATTACACAGTTCATCGAACCTAAAAAATTGTTTATGTATTGAATATGCAGTATTTTATTATAAATTGGATTTCTTTTACTTTCTCCTGTATGTTACGTTTAGAGTATTGTATTGATGTTTTTAAAATAATATGTATATTAAAAAATTAATACATTATTAAAAATACATATATTTTCAAATAATAAAATAAATAAATAAATAAAAATAAATAATAAAATAAAAATAAAATAAATAGTTACTATTTACCAATGAATTTTATTTCAGAATAGTAAACAGGGCATTACGGAATTTTTGGTTCTAAAAACAGGGCTTTGGGAATATCCCATTCTCTCTCTCTACTTTCAGGAAGGATAGTATGCGAGTCACCCAGATGGGAGAAGTGTTTATCTTCTCTGTGAAGTTCCACAGAAAAACGTCGCACATGTTACCCATGAATATGTTTTAGTATCTTGAAGTCTTTATACGAAGCTAGTTCTTCCTTCGTAATACTTTCCGGGAGTCTTCATTATGTCACTATAAAAACACAACCTTTGGTTTCCTTCTTTCTGTAGGAAAGGACAGACGGGTACTGAGAGGAGCTGGTGGGTCATCCTGCAGCCCAGCAGAGGAATGAAGAACAGACTCAGGTGTTCTTGAACAGTGGGTCTCGGTTTCCCTGTCTCCTCACCATGGACATGTCCCCCGTCTGCAGTGTGAACTTCTGACTATGCTGTGAGTACCGCCCATCTTAGGCAAGGCGTTGTCAGTGTGGTAGAATTAAATCCTTGGAGTCACAACTGTGAGGTTATGGTACCCAGGCGCGTGCCCGTGGCGTTCACTCTGGCTTTGCGGGGCCGGAATTTTCATTCGATTGATCTTTCTCTTGGATGGTTGTTTCTTGTATTTTGTGGTGGTGTTTTTCTTGTTTTATGGATGTAATTATTGCTTCCTAAATGATTGCTTCTTAAATAGGGACACTAACAAAACTTTTTTTTTTTTTTTTTTTTTTTTAGTTCTTTCTAAAGTACCTTTGCTCCCTGGAATTTTCTGTTTCTTCCAGGGTCCTTCTGTTGTTTATCATAGTTTTCCATTTCCACACCGCGTTAGCTCTAGTTCTGTCCTTGCCTCTCCTGCGTGTCAAGCTGAGATAACATGAAGGCTCACCGGGGCTCTGTGCGTGTGGGTGCACCTTGCCACGGGAGGCATGTCCTCGTGTGGGGGAGCCACCAAGTGTCTGGGTGCAGAGGGCTTGACTTCGGGGTTCTCAGAACCACACTAACTGTTTAGTCCTCACCCGACATTTTGTTTAGTTTCTTCAGAGAATTCATTGGTGATTTTTTTAGTTTTTGCCTGGGGGCAAGTTTTGTTGTTTCTGATAAAGACAGGAGTTGACTCATGGAAGGAACGATTGTTGATACTGGACTTTTTAGTTAATCTTTTCCTTTTCTGCCATTCTTGTCATTTCTGTCCCACACCGTATTTGCTTTTTCTGAGTCTAGAGCCTCTTTGGGGTTTCAGTGGGGAAGTCAGTTATCCCTCCACTCAGCAGCAACACTCTCAGAGAAGTTTCAGGGCTATAAGCTGCCTCTCCTCAGCTTTGTCAGTACTTTGTCTGTCAGTACTTCTGGTTTCCAAGACATCTGTTGAATTCTCTGAGGCCCGATAGTGGTTTTTTTTTTTTTTTAAAGATTTTATTTATTTATTTGACAGAGAGAGATCACAAGTAGGTAGAAAGGCAGGCAGAGAGTGAGAGAGGGGGAAGCAGGCTCCCGCTGAGCAGAGAGCCCGATGCGGGACTCGATCCCAGGACCCTGAGATCATGACCTGAGCCGAAGGCAGCTGCTTAACCCACTGAGCCACCCAGGTGCCCCCCAATAGTGTTTTTATTGTTGTGGGAGTATATGTTTTTTGTTTTTTTTTTTTTTTAAGTAACAGCAGTGGGATCTTTCATGTGCCCTGAACACCACCATTTTGAAATGGCATCTTAGTCAGTTTAGGTTACTGTAACAAAGTACCATGGAATGGGTGGCTTTACAGACAACAGAAATGTATTCCTTCTTTTATAGCTCTGGAGGCTGGTTCATAGAGAGCCTTGCTCTTGCTGTGTCCTCACATGTGGAAGGGTCGAGGGAGCTCTGGAGTCTCCTTCATGAGCACAGTCACCTCATTCCTCAGGGCTCCGCCCTCCCAGCCTAATCACCTCCCAGAGGCCCCACCTCCTTATACCATCAGATCAGTATTTCAACTTACAGATTTGGGGGCAGACCCACACATTCTGTTTCTAATAAATGAGAAGTTCTGGCATTTGTGGATTTGTCAGAAGCATATCTGAAGAATTGTATCAGCCCAGGAAAAGCTGTGTTGGGGGCACAAGAAATGCATGGGTATTGGGGTTTGGGGAAGCTAATCCTCTGAAGAACTTGGCCCAGAAGGAACAGTGAGCTGATGTTATTGTACAGATAATGCTTTCCCGCTGTGGAGGCAATCACCATTAATCACAGAGCCCTCTCATGGTCTTCTAGCTTTGCTGCTAGAAGAAAAGACGCATCTTGTAAAATGTCCAACTTGGTCATTAAAAAAAAAAATCCATACAAGTAGTGGTAGTTGTTTCTGATCTTAAGACAAGTATAAATATAGGTATGCTTACTTTTAAATTTCTTCTCTGCCCTTTGGCATTAGAGTTCCGGAGAGAATCTCCTATTCCTTCATTTCTAGAACTCATATTCCTTAAGGGATGGATCCCCCACACTTACTTCTCCCCTTTCTTGTAAGAAGCATCTCCTGTTCTTCCTTCTTATTCCCTTTGTGAAAAAACTCCAAATTCTTACTGATTCCTTTCTTGTACTTGTGTAGTTCCTGAAAATGCATAGTAGATGTAGATGGGAAAAATTAGATGTTAGCTAATTAGTCTTTCAACTTCCCTGACACAAGTGGTATCCTTTCTTGTCTTAGAAGAAACTCTGAATTGATGTTTCCAGTGTTATCATTCCATCATTTCACTTGGGAAAAAAGTAGCCATTTTCTTAGAAAAATTCCTGGAGATCTTCCCCAGAGGTCCTCCATAGTTAGGGATCCCAGAAGAATCTTCTCAGGCCTATCTGATCTGTGGCATAGTACCAGGAGCCCCAAATCCGTCTCTAGAATTTGTAGAGTAATACAATTGGGTATTATTTTTTGTGTGTAGGGGCATAGAGGCAACTGAAGTTTGTAAATGTCCTCTGGTATCTAAATTCTGTATCCTTTACATTGTTTACCAGCTTAGAGCCTTTGGACAGTTGGGGTTCCAAGAGGCACGCCCTCGGAGGCCATGCCCCTGGAAGCGGATATGGAGAATGCTGAAATGTCCTGAGCTCTCAGGCAGGCAGGACATGCTGATAATTTTATTTCTGGTATGGGCTAGAACAAGTATCATCAGCTTCTTCTAGGTACTTTTCTTCCCAAGTTTACTTTCTTCCATCCATCCCCCATAACCTGCTGGAGGTGAGGAATGTGTTGAATGCAGGTTATCAGCTGTATACTGAAAAATAATGAGCCTAAAAAGAACATTCTGTGAGCTTTTAGAATGAGTTTTTAGAACAGTCTTACACTGGTTCTGGAACCTGGACTATTGATTGACTAACTGTTACTGTTAGAGGAGAGGAAACCCAGCAAGTTCCTTCTTTTCCTTTGGAGACAGTATCTTGTATAGGTGGTCAAAGAAATAAGACAGCCATGATGGTTGTCAAACTGGTTGTCTGTTACTGAAAGTAGTTCAGATAGAGTTTCCCTTTGGTGGGGCCAAGGGGTGCAAATCAAATCACATTTTTCAGGAGTTCTTGGGGATAAAAAGACATTTAAGAAGGCCTACCTCCACGCCCCCCGCCATTTTTTTTTTTTTTTTTTTTGAGTGAGAGGGAGTGGTAGTAGGACAGAGGAAGGAGGAGAGAGAGAGAATGAATGAATCTTAAGCAGGCTCCATGCTGAGCATGGAGCCACATGTGGGGCACAGTTTCATGACCTCAGGATCATGACCTGAGCTGAAATCAACAGTTGGATGCTTAACCAACTGTACCACACAGGTGCCCCCAGCTATCCTTTTTAATAGATGGAAATTTCACATGTGAAACACATCAGTGTCAAATATACTCAAGTAACCAAACCACAATTAACAAAATGAACATTTCTACCATCCAAGTTCTCCCATGCCCCCCCCCCCGACCCCCAACATCCAGGCACTCACCAGCCCCATTGGCAAATGCTTTCTGATTTCTGTCCCTATAGAATTGTTTTTCCCTGCTCTTGACTATCATGTAGATGGGATCATAGGGCATGTACTCTTTCCCCTCCGGCCTCTCACCCCAGTTCTGTGTTGTGTATCAGGTGTTCATTCTTCCTTTATTGCTGGGTGGCATTCTGTTTACATGAATAGACCCAATTTCCTCTTGGCACTCCCATTTTCCTCTCAACAGAGTTTTGGGTTGCCTTCATCTTTTTTTGGCTGTTATAGGTGTTAAGCCGCTGTGAGCACCTTCTCGCTCACTCACATCTCACTTGAGATTTAGGCTTAATTGCTGGGCCATGCCAGACGTCTGTATTTATCTTCATGAGAAACTTCTAAGCAGTTTTCCAAAGTAATTACACCCTTTTACGCCCTAGCCAGCAGTGGATGAGCATTCCAGGTGCTCCAATTCCTTCTCAGCTTTTCTGTATTGTTGGTTTTTCTGATTTTAGCCTTTCTTGGGAATATGAAGTGGTTTTGCATTGTGATGTTTAATTTGTATTTCTTTGATGACTAATATGTTTTTATTGGGCATTTGTAGATCTTTGTTTTTGGAGCATCTGTTTCATATTTTACCCATTTTTAATTTTTGAGGGGGTCATTTTTATATTGCATTGTTTCTCTTACTGTTACTGATTCCTAAGTAACATTTTATATATATAGAAAATCTGAAGATACTTGTATTATATACGTATACATACCTCAGAAAATTGTGATGCACATATATTCTAGTCTGTGATTTAATTTTCATTTTCTTAAAAAATGTCTTTTGATGGGCAGTTTTTTTTTTAAGACCTCTATTTAAGAGAGAAAGCGAGCAGGGGAGGGGCAGAGGCAGAGGGAGAGAAGCAGACTCCCTGCTGAGTGGGGAGCTCAATGCAGGGCTTAATCCCAGGACCCTGAGATCCTGACCTGAGCCAAAATCAAGAGTCAGATGCTTAACCATTGAACCTACCCAGTGCCGCTGATGAGCAGATGATTTTAAATCTAAAGTCAATTAACAAAGTAACCCTCTATATTATCAGTACTTACTGTGTTTGAAGTAATCTGCTTCCCCAAGGTTGTGAAGATATCCTTCTGTGTTTTCTTTTAGAGATCTTTTATTTTATTTAAATAAACTTTGTGCTTTGGTCTATGAAGCATTACAAATTAATATTTATGTATCAGGTAAGGTAGAGGTGAAAGGTGTTTTTTTGGTTTTTGTTTTTGTTTTGTTGCATGTTTCCCCGGCTGTTGCAGTGTGATTTGTCAAAAAGACTTTCCTTTCCTCATTGAATTGTTTTGGCACTTTTATTGAAATTAGTTCCCCATATATGTTTTGGGCTATTTCAGAGGAAACTGAAGAATGTTTGTATAGACCACATGTGGCATGCACTTAAGTCTAGGAAGTGAGTTCACATCGGTCAACTTTAATAAGCCTCAAGTGGCTGGCAGTCTTGGACTTCTATATAATGGAACACTTGTGTCAAAAGTCACTGACAGATGCTATATGGGGGACATTTTTTGCTTGCTAACCCTGCTGAGGCTTCCAGAAGTTCCAGCGTTAACACATTAAGTATAATCTCTTATGTGCGAAGAAATAATATGTTAAATCTGTGAGATCCAGCCTCAGCCTGTGGCCATCTTCACAGAGAACTAAACAGTAATTTTTCTTATTTGAAAACTGGATATATTGGGCACCTGGGTGGCTCTGTTGGTTAAGCGACTGCTGTCGGCTCAGGTCATGATCCTGGAGTCCTGGGATTGAGTCCTGCTTCGGGCTTTCTGCTGAGCAGGGAGTCTGCTTCTCCCTCTGACCCTCCCCCCTCATGCTCTCTCTCTCTCTCATTCTCTCTCTTTCAGGTAAATATAATCTTAAAAAAAAAAAAAAGCAATCTAGATATGCATGGATTCAACATGACTGATTTGGAACTCGTTATAATTAAGTGTGGTTCAGACTAAAAAATACTACTCTTTGGGCACCTGGGTGGCACAGTTGGTTACCTGGGCCATCGACTTGGGTCATGATCTCAGGATTCTGGGATCAAACCCTGTGTCAGGCTCCCTGCTCAGTGGAGAGCCTGATTTTTCCCTCTCCCTCTAATGCTCTTCCTGCTAGTGCTCTCCCTCTCTTTGTCTCTGTCTCTCTGTCAAATAAAAATATATATTTTTAAAATATTAATCTTTATAAAAATATTTTATTAGAAGAGCAGAAGCAGGGGGAGGGGCAGATGGAGAGGAAAAAAGCAGACTCTCCACTGAGCAGGGAACCTAATGTGGGTCTCAATCCCAGGACTCTGGAATCATGACCTGAGCTGAAGGCAGATGGTTAACTGACTGAGCCACCCAGGTGCCCCCCAAAAATATTACTCTTAAGATGGAAATTGTTCATAACGTAAAGAAGCTTGTGGAAAAAAAAATCTGTTGTAATAACTTGTTCACATTATATGCAGAATTATAGATTTGCTGACTTGAAACAAATCTTGCCTATGAGTGGAATCTCTACTTAGAAAGGTTTTGGGACACAGTTTTGCATAGTATTTTTACTTGACTTTAATAAAAAAATAACTTTCTTTTTAAAGATTCCTTAATCTGAAAACCAGAGGATGACTAGAGTAGGAAACATACCAAAGTTATTCTGTTAGGAAGATAGAATAAATGGTGATCATCTCTTTTTGACACCCTGAATTTTAGAATTTTAACTTCATGTTTTCATGGTATGGCACTCTAGTTCAGTGGTTGAGCACAGCTGTGATGCTGGCCCGTCTGGTTTGGGACACCAGCTCTCCTCGTCCCTAACAGACAAATGATATATGCCGCTGTGCTTTGCCCTAAAACCCAGAGAATAAGAGTGTCTGAAGATTCAGAGCTGGGTCACAGTGAGCACTATGTAACTTTTGGCCAGTAGTAACATTATATACAAACATATGCAAACAGGAAATTTTTTTTTAGAAAGGAAAACCAGAAAGCAAAACTATATTACACTCTGCCTGTGATTCAAGCACCTTACTGTTCACAGGAGACTTCCCAGTTGGTTGAATTGGTCACATTTTACTGTTAATTCCCATTCTCCCCCAAAAGGGTGTAGAACTAAAGGATTTTATTTTGAGCTCCTTGGGAGATATTTGCCTGAAAATACAAGAGGCACTTCATGCTAATTTCCAGAACTACTTCTGTCTCTGTAAAAAGATTTTACAAGGAAAGATATTCGTTTAAGCTCATGTCTTCCTCTCCTGCTTTGCTCAGTTAACTCAAGTAAAAAAAAAAAAAATCCACTCACCTGAAATACCTACCACCTTCTGTAGTCTGTGTTTGGACTTGCACAGTTGCGCTCAGCTCCTGGCCCCTGTTTTGCTTTCTCTAGCGATTTCCTGGCCAGAGCCGGAACTAGAGGCAAGTCTGGGAGAAGTGGCCGTGACAGGCCTTTTTGCCCACTCATCTCCCCCACAGGACTTTGGAGGGAGGGAAGTGTCAGACCCTAACTGCAATCCCCTGTGCACCAACCCAGAAGCAAAATCCAGCTCAGGCCAAACGCAGAAGTTGCTAACGCACCGTGGATGTCATTCCCGGTGAAATACGATGTTTTGGTTACTCATACAGACCAGGTTTACCCCTAGCACGATCTGGGAGCTTCCCACAGGTTGTCATGGGTTGGCCATCTTCGTCTTTATGAAGTATTTGTCTTTGTCGTGGGTACGCGGTCAGGCCTGAGGAGAACTGATGTTATTACGGCTGACTTAGCTGATCGTACAGTATTGAAGGCGAGACTTCTCATGAGGTCTGCTCAAAGTAACTGAGTTTTTGTTTACGTTCTTGGTGTTGTTTGGGAAGTGCCACAGGTGCACAGAGTACCTGTGCTCAGAGCCTGTGGCTCTCCTGATTCGACCTGCGGGAGAAGCGCATTCTACAAGGTCACTTGTCCTCCCTGCCAGCCCCTGCGCACGATACTTGTTTACTCCTTCACCCCACTTCTCTGCCCTGTAGCTGCAACCCCTCCTGCGTCACAGAGAAGAGAGAAGCCGGAGGCAAGCTCCCTTGGGTTCTTGCCCTGTCCGCACACTCCCATCTGCGCCTGCCTTGTTCCGCTTGCCTCCTGTCGCGGCGGAAGCGGGGTCCTTCCTCATGCCCACTCTGGATACCAACCCCGGCTGCCCTCCCCTTCTCAGACACATTCTCTCTGACTTGATACCTGCCGTTCACGTCTGATGAGCATTTAAACCTATGCACGTCTCACTGATGAAACGCGCACGTGTACACACATACGACACAGACTTTCAGTGTTCGCTTGCCTTTCGGTCCACTCTGCGTTCACTGGTGCCAGGGCCAGCCTTCTTGGAAGAATGGCCCGTGTCGGTCGCCTCCACTTCCTCATTCCTGCCCCCTCCTCCCTGCTCCCGGCTGGCGTTTGGACCTGTGACCAAACTGGTACGCTCTGGCCAAAGCCGGTGGTTGTCTCCTGTCCCGCTGTGGCCCCGCGGATCAGGTATGTCTGGACTCTCAGCTTCCGTGCGTGACCTCACCACAGTGACAGCGTTTGCTGTCCTCTCCTCTGGCCTCCTGGACCCTACCCTGCCCCTGCCCCTGCCCTTTGCGGGTTCTTCCTGCTTCGTGCTGTGTATTCAGATGTCCGTCGGACATTTCCACGTTGATATCTTTTTTTTTTTTTAAAGATTTTATTTATTTATTTGACAGGCAGAGATTACAAGTAGGCTGAGAGGTAGGCAGAGAGAGAGGAGGAAGCAGGCTCCCTGCTGAGCAGAGAGCCCGATGCGGGACTCGATCCCAGGACCCTGGGATCATGACCTGAGCCGAAGGCAGACACTTCACCGACTGAACCCCCCGGGCGCCCCTCCACGGTGCTGTGTTGCCAGCACCTCATATCCAGTAGATTCCAAACCGACCCAGATTACCCAGGCTTGAAACCTGTAACTTACTGACCCTTCTCTCTCCTCCCCTCCCCCGTCCACAAAGAAACCACATCCGGTCACGTTCTCCACTCCACCTGCCTTGTTTCCAGTGTGTGTCCCTGCCAGTTTCCATCACCTGCTCCCACAGCTCCTGCCTTAGCACCCCTCTCCCTGCTGTCCCTGGTCTCCCCCGGTCTGCTCTGCATGTGGGCCTCTCTCCCTGACAGCACTCAGAGTGACGCTTCTAAAAAGCATTCGTGTTGTGTCCCTTCTCTGCCTGAACTCTGACCCATTTCTGTAATCCCTCGTCCCCAGATGGGCGGGGGCCTCTGTGGGGTTTCTGTTCTCACTCCATGCGTAAAGAAGTCGTCCGAGCACTAGAATTCAGGCGGAGACGGAGACGAGAGTACATCCCACTCCACGCAGCAGAACTTCATGAACGTCCCTGCTGCACTACAGCCCCTCCGCCCTCCGGAGTTCCTGATGGGTTTGCTCCTGCTCTTCCCCTACTCGCCTGTCTGGGCTTCCCAGCCACAGCCTCTCCCCCCTGGGCTCTCCTCTTCTGTGTGCCCTTCTTCTCTTTCTCAGAGCAGCTCCCCTCTTTGCCGAATGTTCTGATCTGAGTTGCATCACTGTCTCGTCTTAGGTTGGGTTCCCTCACAGCAGATTCTGAGTAAGGGCACAGTCAGGTCCGGCCACTTGGGAGCTGTGTGACTGCTCTGTGACTCGGTTTTCTCATCTTTAAAATCCTACCCTGTAATACTGCGGTGAAAGTTAATTTGTTCATGGAAAGTGCCTCAAACTGTCTGACCCGTAGTAATCAGTCCAGCTTGCTACAGTGATAGGGTAACGTCTGTTGAAGTGTCACCTCTTACAGAGTTCCATTCCTTTGGATCAGATCAGAGCCCCCTCTGTGTGGACCCGTAGCACCTTGTGCTTCCTTTAAATCAGATTGCTAGTCTGGTGGGGGAAGGGTGAGCCCATCCTGCTCCTCATCCAGCACCTAGCTCAGTGCCTTGTACATAGTACACAGTGTGTATTGTACTCTGTTTTTTTGAACAGATTTAATAAAATGACATACAGAAAACTCTTTCCAGTTATGTTATTCTTCTTATCTGTAACAAGGTACCCTTTAAAAAAGGACAGCAGGGCTGCCTGGGTGGTACAGTCAGTTGTGTGTCCCGACATTTGGCTTCAGCTCAGGTCATGATCCTCAGGGTCGTGAGATCGAGCCCTGGGTCAGGCTCCACATGCCACGTGGCGTCTGCTTGGGATTCTTTCTCCCTCTTGCTCTGCTCCTCTCTCTCTCTCTCTCAAATAAAGAAATAGATCTTTTTTTAAAAAAAAAAAAAAAAAGACATAACAAACAAACCGTAACTGTGCTCGAGGGTTTGTCTTGAAATCCAGGGTTACTGAGTGAGCCTGGCCAAGCTCTCTGGGTGTCTTTGTCTCTGGAGCAGCTTTACCTGAGGGCCTTTGTCCAACCCCTCACCCCGCCCAGTCTTGAGTTCTGTGATAGCAGGTTTGCAGTAAGGGCGGAGTACATTTCTAGGACACTCAGAGTTTCCCTCCCAGCTGTGTTCTTTCCTGTTAGCTAAGGAGGCGACCTCATTGTGTTGCTTGGGCTGGCAGGTTCTTTCCTGGTTGTGGGGAGTTTTTCAAGCTGGCTGTAATGAGAGGGTCCTCAAAAACCACAGAGAGGTCTGGTATGTTCTCTCAAAGTTACACACGATGTCCCTTTTTATTTTCAGTTTTGATCTTCTGTGCTGCTGAGCTGACTTCTGTAATTAGGCTTAAAGAATCCGATATCAGAAATAAGATCTGTTTTACTTTGATACCTGCACTATTGACATGCCAGATCAGAAGCCCTCTTCAGGACTTCTCATTCTAGAGATTTCTTTCTTCCTTTCAAGTGTGTGTGTGTGTGTATAGAAGACAATGTAAAATTTACAGTCTTCACCATTTAGAAGTGTACAGGTCGGTGGCGTTGAGTACAAGCACACTGTTGAAGAGCTGTCACCACCGTCCATCTCCAGAGCCCTCTGATCTCGCGAGACTGAAACGCCGTATGCATTAAACACCAGCTCCTCCTTTCCTCTCTTCCCAGCCCTGTCTCTAGGGATTAACCACTCTAGGTACCTCATGGGACTGGATTCATACAGTATTTGTCTTTTTGTGACTGATTTGTATCACTTAGCAGAATGGCCTCACGGTTGGACCTTGTTGACATGTGTCAGAATTTCTGTACTTTTGGGGGCTGAATAATATTCCTTTGTATTTTATATGCCATGTTTAGTTTATCCATTCATTCGTTAGTGGTCACTGGGGTTGCTTCCACCTTTTAAATGTGAATAATGTTGCTGTGAACATAGATGTACATGTATCTCTTCAAGACACTTTGAATTATTTTGGACCTAATGATTTTTTAAACCTTCTGTCTTGATGTTTCTGTTGTTTTCCTGCCTTCCTCTTTGGGCCGCTTACTAGCCCTCTCCCATAAACCTTGTTCACTGTTTTCCTAATAATGTCTTGCTGCTGAGATCTTCAGGCTTTGGTATGACCCTCACAGAGCTATTACATGGAGAAAACAGCTCGACAGCTACGAAGCAGGATTTGTTCCCACCTCGTACCCACTCACCAGTGCCTGTTTTCTGAAGGGTGTACCACTGGTTCTTAACTTGAAAAAGATGAAAATCCCTTAGGTAACAGGACAGATTTTGTTGACTACAGATCTTTTGTATTTTTGAAATTTAACTTTTAACAGTAGCATCTTCTTGATCTGTCAGTCCTATAATTATGATATATTTATGGTCATGGAAACATTATATGATAATGGTAGAAAACATGTAAAGTATGGAGAAAATATCACATATGGTAGCACTACTGAAAGGCAGTCCTTTTTATCCTCTTGTTGCATATTCTTGTTTTTTTTAATGTGAGTTTTTGCATATTTAAGATCATATTGTTTTGTATTTCTTTTTTGCACTTAACAAAGTATAAGCATTCTCTGGGCACCTGGGTGGCTCACTTGGTTAAATGTCTGACTCTTGCTTTTGGCTCAGGGTTGGTTCTTGGATCTGGCTCAGTACTCAGCATGGAGTCGGCTTGATATCCTCTCTCCCTGTCTGTCTGCGCCCCTCCCCAGCATATGCACATGCTTTCTTGCTCTCAAATAAATAAATCTTTAGAAAACATAAAGTATAAGCATTCTCTTGTTAAAAGGTCTTTGCAAATATTTTAATTATTTTATATGGTTGAGAAATACTTATGGGCTGTTTATTAGTTTAAGTAACTTTTTCCCAGTTATAAAAACAAGGTTTCTTTCTTTCCTCTTTTTCTTTCTTTCTTTTTTTTTTTTTTTTTAGATTTTATTTATTTATTTGAGAGAGTGATAGTGCAAGTGAGGAGAGAGGCAGAGGGAGAAGGAGAAGCAGATTCCCCACTGAGCAGGGAGCCTGACAGTGGGGTTCAGTCCCAGGATCCTGGAATCATGCATGACCTGAGCTGAAGGCAGAGTCTTTAACCCACTGAGCCACCCAGGCGCCCCCTTCTTCAGCTTTTAAATTACTCTTTTCCAGTATCTTTTTGAGATGAGCTTTTGTACTCTCCATTTCTGTGCATCCCACCCCCTCCCCTTTTCCTTTCTTACTCACCAGCACCGATACCGTACCCACACCTTAACTTTACAGCCGGTATTTTCACCTAACACTGTATCTTGTTATGAAGTATTCTCCATTAAACACTTAGTCTTATGTTCCCCTCCACTTTTAGATACCTAGTAGCAATTTTAGGTCACTGTGAGTATGTCCTTGTTCAGTTACCTTTCTGTGTATCTGTGATTGTTTCTTGAGGTGGTATTTATAGACCTGTCAATGAGTCAGAACAGTTTTAAGGCTTATAAAAAGATACTGTTGGTTTCCTGAACTGATGGGCTCATCTCAGTCCGCTAGCTTATTCTTTTTGTTGTCCATCTTTGTGAATTTGGTGGCTGAAAAAATAAAAATAAAAAAAATCTTGGTTTTTGCTAGTGAAATCCAGCACTTTTTCTTGTTAATTGGCCTTGTATACTTTGGAGTGCCTAGTCTTAGTGTTAATATCTTGTACCTTGTGCATTGATAAATGATACAAAGTTTACTACCCTGTTGAAGGTATTTCCTTCTTTTCTTTACCTTTCACTTCAGCTGCTTTTGGACATACAGGACATGTACAGGAGAACATAGTCCGCTTGATTCCAATTTTGTAGCCTTTTATTTCTTTTTTAAATTAATTCCTTTCCTATCTCTAATTCAGAAGTGTTTCCTTCTCCACCCCCCCCCCCCACCCCTGTTTACATTGAACTCTTTCAATCTTTACAGAATTAATTTTGGTGAAGGTTATAAAGTAGGAGCTAATTTTAGTTTTTCTAGAATATTCTCTCATTCATGTGTGTCCAAAATCCCAGTGAAACTGAGAAGTGAACCCAACGAGTGCTTTTTCTTATTTTAGTTCTTGATTTTCCCACTGGAAAAAAGAGGAGGAGACTGTGATATGTGTGTGGAAGGGAGGTTGCAGGAAGAGAGGCTGGTACCATCTTTCCGAGCTTTACCCCTCAGCCCAGAATTTACCCTGTCTCGTGCCAGCTCAGGAAGGACAATGCTCAGCACAGGCTGGTGGAAGACTGAGATGGCAGCAGTAACAACGGTCCGGGGCCTGTGAGGTCCAGAGAGAGGTCCAGAGTGAGGCACTCTAAGTCTTGACCCTACTTCAGTTCTCTACCACTAAGATAAGCAACCAGGTCTGTGCTCATTGGAGACTTACTTGAGCCTCACGTTATAGGTGGAAGGCAGCACACAGTGAAAAAGAACCCTAGCCTAGGAAAATCAGAAATCTTAGGTCTAGTTTCAGTGGCCAGTCTGTGCCACATAAGAAAGTCTCTCAACTTCTCTGATTTCTTCATTTATTGGGAATTAGGGAGGGGAGATATATATTCCCTGAGGTTTATTCTCCGTAAGCTGTGGTCTAGGCAAGTGATAGAGCTAGTCTATGCTGTCAGTCTATTGGGGGATATTTCTCGGTAACTAGTTCATCTTTCCTTTATTCAGCCAGCCAGTATGATAGCCGGTTCAGTAAGGCGATCCCCATGTCATTTAACACCCAACCTTGGAGAATTTGTGCTTCTTACTTTTCCTAACTGTCTTCATCTGCCTCAAGCTTCCCTTCTGGAAGACTTTTGTTTTTCCTAATAATTTCTTGTTTTACCTAGCTACCACTTATGTTTACGAATTAAAGAGAGATGAGCTAGTGATCAAGAAGTACCCAAATCTTGTCCTGTCACTTGCCCAGAGCTGTGGTATACATTTTTCTAAAAAGCTGAAATAGAAGTGTAAAAAGCATTTTGAAAATTGTGAAGCGTTAAAGTGATACAAGTAATGTCTAGAAGGTACAAATTTGTACTTTCAACTGTGTCGTTTATTATGGATATTAATAAATTATTTGTTAATGTATCAGTAACGGAAATTGCATTGAGAAACAGACAACCACAGGCCAAACCACGCCAATTTCAAATAACTGTATTTGAAAGTTATTTCAAAGCTACTCTATTTTAGAGAATTTTCTACTCTTATTTTAGAGAAGAAGCGCAAAAAATAGGTCTTAAGTAATTTTTGTATAATCGTTAAGTCCTCTATCGGTCAGTCCATTACAGTCATGAATGTTGTAACATTCATCTCCCACTTTTTCATTTCCAGAGCAGGTGAACATGGTCTGATGTCTGTGGCATAATTTATTTAACACATAAGGATAGTTCAGATCCTTTTTAATGATGATCTTTTATGAGTTTAGAATCCGCAGATGAAAATGTCACTGTGTTGACATTTTCCTCTGGAGAGTGTATTTGCTGTAATAAAATACGGTGACTACATGAAACCTACACAACTTGGGGGGAGCCGGATAATCTAGGCAGTTTTCTCCTTGTGCTCCAGGAACGCACAGTACCCTACATTAAATAAAGCATAAGTGTATATATGGAACTGCAATTGATGTTTTGTTTGATTCCAATTAGGTATGAATGATCTTCAAATAACACTGAAAAATCGCCTTTAAAATAAACCTTGGGTGGATATGATCTTCACAGAAACTGTTCCTTTATTAATTAAACTTTCACTTCTTAACTCCGGACTGCTTTGATCTCATAATATTTTTTAAAATGTCCTGAGGGCTTATTTCCAAGGCTTCCAAACAAATTATTATTTCTCAAAACCATTATATATTCATGACTCAATGAATCCTAAAGACAGTCTTTTTAAAACCCTCTTAGAAGCTGATTTTTCTTAGTATGCTGTCTACTGCGTAATTTTCTTGGCTGTGGGTCACATGATTCCTCCCGTCTGTAACACACGCACTTAAAATTTTTACTTCCTGATTGAGCCATCAAGATTACGTAAAACATAAATCAGTCTAAATACCTAAAAGCAGGAATTTTAAGGGGGAAAAATGCTGTTTTCTTTTTCTGTTTCATTACTGACATTTGAAAAAAAACAGAGTGAGTGTATGCCTGCCTGTTTGTACTGGGAAACGAGACGGTTAGGGATTTTTTTTTTGTCCCCTCCCTTTCAGATTGAATCAGACTTTGCTTTCATTATAAAAATAATGTAGCAACTAGATAGACCGTGGGAGTGGTAGAGTTGCAGGACTGAAATCAAAATGGTTCCGATGACTGAGGGATGTTCATGTACTTACTACTCTTTTCATGATGTGAATGAAGAGTGCAGCATCTGTCAGAAGGTAACAAATGATCTGATATCAGAATTATAAATGGCCATTTAGCCTTCCTGCTGCCTGCTTTAAATGAAAGTAATTTCTCGCAGGCCAGATGACACTTGTTTTATCATGGATCTTAAAATCCTTCAGGTTTTCTCAAAGCAGTTTTGAAGTGGTCATAGTAACAGCATGACATTCGGAGGGGCTTTTTAAGTAGTCCTTTCGCTAGAGTTAATTAATTTCATTAACTCTGGATGTTTTTCTTTCCTGCTTTTCTCTGACAAACAAGGGCCATAATTGCTCACATATGTATCTTTCATGCTCCTTATTGTTTGGGGACTACTGTTTGAGGACTTGGTGTTTTGTTAAGTTGTTTCAGGAAAAGAACAAGAACGCAATCGATTGCTTTCAGATAGGTTAAACTTGGGGGTTTGGTTACTTTTCTGTCAAATTGTACTGCCCTTGTAGGGCCAGAATTTCATTTTATTTAAAGAGGTGGATTGTAGGAGATGGTCCCCCAAAATTTAATGGTGACTTGCTTCAGGGATTACAACTATCCTTTGGTTTGATTCGGATGTACCTAGAACGAGAGTTGAGGAACATGGAAGGGAATGTGTCAGACTTACAGGAGGAAATTACTTCTTTAGAAATGCAACACTCAGATACAACACCAAAAGCATATTCCATAATTTTTTATTTTTAGAAATGGGATAATATGACTTTGTCAAAATTTAAAATGCAATGCTCTTTGAAGCTCTAAAATATAGTAAAATAAATTATCCTTTAGGAAAGTTTGTGGGAATCTTCTCTGGGGGAGAAAGTAGGTCAGGATCTTCTCTTCATAAAACCGTGGGGCAGAAGTTCTTGCCAGTATGGTGATTGGTGAGAAAGGAAGCTCTTCTCTTGGGTAGGCAGAGGGTCAGAAAAAGAATGATCCGTGCTAGGTCCTGGATGCTGGAACTTTCAAAGGTATCAGGTAGTCCGATGCTTTTGTAGGCTTATAAAAGTGACCAGGGAAGGACACTTGCAAAAGATCTCACGTGAGTTCGGGGGTTTAAGGCTAAGGCCAGTATCCTGACTGTTCTGGGGAAGATCTGTTCAACCAGGGGCGATAGAAGACCATTGGGGTAGCCAATGTGCAGCCAGCAGCAGTAAAGGTGCTAATGCGTGTCTGGTGATGTCAGGAGTTACGTGTCGGGTGGTTTCAAAACACTGCAGTAAACAAGGTCAAAGTGTCCCATTTTGCTGGAAGGAGGTTTGTTTTTACGAGCAGGACAGTATGTGGATGAGGTAATTTTTCAAAACAAACCGAATTTATATGCTTTCTGTTTGTTTTACTTCTGGGGCTTTAAAAAATTAAGCAGATGAGATTAAGTAAGGGTCACATTTTTAAGCAGAATTATACTTTCCCCGTTTTTATTTTCTATTGGTTTTCTGTAGTTTTCACAGAGGAAATGAACATAATCCTGTTGGAGGGATTTTTAAAGGCAGTTTCAGGGAGCAAGAGATGACCCAGTGCACAGTAACTGCCAATCACAGTCAATAGTAAAATATTCCTCGTAATTGTGTACCTTTCACTCTTCTTCAGACAGGCATGTTACGAACCAGAAAGTTAACGGCGCAGAATCCTGCTGACTTCGTGGTTCTCCTCTCCACGCCTTTTCCAACCTTGAACCTGAGCCTTGCTAGAGACTGGCGACTCCGGACATGCATCTGAGCAGTTATCTGCTGGTGGCCTGGTTCCTGAGGTAACAAGTGGGCGTCCCGGGCGAGTGTGTGCTAATAACGACTGTGATGCCACGTGGTGCCCAGAGGTTGCTGCCTTCTGTCCCGGGGACTCCTGGTCCTCAGGGCTTCGGAGATGAACTGTGAACTTGGGGCGTCCTGCGAAGTGCAGGCATCGCGGAGTGCCCCAGCAGATCTGGACGTGAGCATAAACACAGCTTTCAAAGTGAAAGCAGGGGCCTCGAGGAAGGAATTGCCCTCATCTCATTCCGGACCTGCTCACTGTGCTGTGCCGGGAAACAAAGTAAGTCTTGTTTGTTTCTTTGTTAGCCAATCGCTCCTACATGTTTTCTCTTGCTAACATTATATTAGACACTCCGTATCTGGCAAACGCCAGGGTGTTTTCCCCCTTCATTGGGAAGTAGGATATGAAGTTTGTTAAATAGCTAATTGCTTCTTTTATCTTTTCTATCCTTCTTCCTGTATCTAGCGCCCTGCCGGCTTGCTTGTTAGAGATAGCAAGAGATTGAAATTTATTATCAGAAAACAAAAAGCTCTTTTTTTTTTTTTTTTTTTTTTTAAACAGTCTGAGAACTTTGCCACTAATTAAATGACAATGACACAGGCAAAGCTTTTTCCGTGGTGCAGCCAGGAGCACATCTAGCAAAATAGCCCCAGCTCACTGTCCTTATTTGTGTTGGGAAGCAGAAGGGGTGGGTGTCTGAGATGTGTGTGAAAACAGAGAGTCCCCCGCTGTGGGAACTACAGGCACTGGGTGGGAATGGTGCCTAGACAAGAGGCTGGAATTTAAAAACCCGTCAAGAAATGGAAAGGGGCTGAGGAATATAAATTATTGATGATGTTGGAAAAACAAGACAAAACAAACAAAAAACCAGACTTCTCATAAGAATGGGATAACAATGTACAAAGACCTAAACCTGTCAACAGAAGCTGAAGTTTTTCTTCATGTTAGAAAGGGTCATGGAATTTATAGACAATTTGGGGCTTTAGACTTACAGATTTATAGAAAATGTGGAGCTTTCAGAAAATAATTCAGAGGCATCATCACCTCTGCAGAGGACTTCAGGACAGCAAGCCTAATTCTGACACTTGACCCCCGTCTTCCATTTTTGTTTGTTTGCGTTTTACCTGATCCTAGCTTCGGAGCGGTTGCATGACTCAGTGCCGTTTTAATCCCAACTTCTGTGGTTTTGAAACTGCCCCATGAATGGAAACGCGGAGTAGTTTACGATTTGCAACTGGGTTATCCTTCCTCCTGAAGTGGACTGTTTTTACCGTAGAGTTCTCTTGACTTTTCTCAACTCGAACAGTAACACCTAGAAGGTAGAAGGAGGCAGTGGAACTGTGGTGTGGCACCGGAAACAGAAATTTCTAAATCTGCTGTGAATACTGGAATACTGTGAATTTAAATTGGGCTTCTCTGCCCTGGGAAGCTCACATTTTTATCTCAGAGTGGTAGTGGTAGTGGTAGGGCTTGGGGTGTCTGTTTTTCATTTAAAACATTCCAGGCTCCTTAAATGAATGTCTACGAATTATTAATTCAGCAAACTTCTTTAAATACCTTCTTTATGTAACAGTACGGTGCTCAGAGCTATAGTTTAATCACAATTAAATTTACTGAGATTTGGTTTGTAAATTAAAGATTGAGAACGTTTGAAACAAGGGTGAATGAGCAGAGCATTACCATCGAAACGGTTTGTTAAAAGATGGTGCCAAGTGAACAGGGCTGTCCCCTTCTGAGCTGCCCCTCCTAATTAAAGGGGAAGGTGGCTGCCATCTGTCTTCTTTCATTCAAGGCAGTAGGGGGCCTGGAGTGGAAGGAAGCACCCCCCCCCCCGTATTTTTTCTCCCACTCTTTTTCATAGTCAGCTTTCTCCCTAGTCAGTGACCCAGAAGGTCATTGATGATCTATCTGAGAATGAATAGTAACATAAGCATGCAAGGCACTTGCAGGGAAAAAAAAAAAAGTTTATAACATGTGCTTATCCATTTAGAATTCTGCTCAGATTATGTCTGAGAGTGTTGGTAATCTCTGTGTTGGTGTCTTTACTCCTCTTCTTCCTGAAGACACTACTGACAGGAAAAGTAGGGATTTTTAGTTGTATTGATTTAACTTTTTCATGAAAAAATTTTTACACTCCACTGGGCATAATCAGAAGATGGCAGCATGTAGCTAGCCAGTGGGGACGTCCAGAAATGCTGTTCTTACCAAAATCAAAACTACCTGTTAACTGTGATACACACATGTCATCACAGGGGAAACCGTGGGCAAGGGTACTCACCCATGCCCGTATTACTCAGTGCTTTACCAAGGCTTACTGGACCGGTCGCTGAAACAGTTCACATTGTTTATCCTTTCATTAGGCAATAAGCCTTTTAGCCCCTTTTCCATAAGACTAGCTTATTGGAGAATTTAATTTGGGGTCATGGCTTTTCATTGCTTTTGAAATGTCAAGTGCTCTAACTAAACTGAGCTTTCTTGCCTCAGTTTCTACCTCTTTAAAGGAAGGAATATGTGCTGCTTTCAGAAATATTTAAGAGACTATGAAATAATGTTTTGTCTTTGATAAAAGCTTTATTATAGGGGCACCTGGGTGGCTCAGTGGGTTAAAGCCTCTGCTTTTGGCTCAGGTCATGATCCCAGGGTCCTGGGATCAAGCCCCATGTCGGGTTCTCTGCTCAGTGGGGAGCCTGCTTTCCCCCGCCTCCCCCCCACCCCACCTGCCTCTCCAGCTACTTGTGATCTCTGTCTGTCAAAATAAATAAAATCTTAAAAAAAAAAAAAAGCTGTATTATAACTAAAAAATCCCAGCATCTTTGGTTGTTTCCATTTTCAGTTTTTATGTACCTAAGCAGTACTCCCCAAGCAGTAGATTTAGACTTTCCAGAATATTCTGGGTGTTAGTACCTTCTGTGACAAGGAAATGTGATGTCTGTTAAGCCCTCAGTGTTTGGAAAGCCCAAATGAGAGAGTCATGTCTGTAATTTTATTTGAAGTTCCCCTGCCCCATTGCCATCAACTTGAGTGAGCTTTCTTGTGGATGTGCTTATGTTGTGGAGTCCAGGGAGAGCAGTGTGTAGGTTCTGTAGACACTGATGTCAGTCTGGGTGATTGGAGGATAATGAAAAGTAGACCGTTTCCTAGTCACTAAAGGGTGTGCCGTGCTGAACAGGCAGGTCTTTTTGTTGTCTTCATGTAACAATTTTAGATACTCGGCAAGGTGCTTCAGTAACTGTCGTTTCTAAGATAGGATTTAAAACTTACTTGGTTCTGGGGCGCCTGGGTGGCTCAGTGGGTTAAAGCCTCTGCCTTTGGCTCAGGTCATGATCCCGGTGTCCTGGGATCGAGCCCTGCATCGGGCTCTCTGCTCAGTGGGGAGCCTGCTTCTCCTTCTCTCTCTGCCTGCCTCTCTGCCTACTTGTGATCTGTGTCTGACATATAAATAAATAAAATCTTAAAAAAAAAAAAAAACTTACTTGGTTCTACCTGTCTTTTACTTATTTCAGGGGAACTAAATAAACGAACTGAATGGAACGCATCTATAAAGTGTGACTCTGAAGTAATGTGATTAAAATTTTAAGGCACATAGCAAAGGACACACGGACATGCCATTGACTTTTGCCTTCTTTAAGTATCCCGTCAGCTGGGAAGGATTTAAGCTGCTAGCGCGGCAGTGCCGTCTTTGCCAAAGACACACTTACAAGTTTTTGTTTGCTATCACCTTAAGAGCCTTCCATCCTTTGTTTTTTTGTTGTTGTTGCTGTTGTTTTTTAATTTATTACCCCCTGGGGTAGAAATTCTCTGTCCTCTGAGGATAGGAAGGAGCCAGTAATTAGGTCTGATGAACAGACTTAAAATCAAATAACTGACCTGAGTCATTGATTCATGTAAACATTTAGTGAGGCACCTGTTATCTTCCAGTTCGAAGGACTGCAGATTCCAAAGTGAGCATGCTGGGGGCCAGGCCCTCCAGGAGGACACAGTGGCCGGATCAATGACCTGTACAGAGGTAACAGTACATCCAGACAGGTACCCTAGCAGAGACCCACACAGTGTTGCTAGGGCCCAGGGCCAGGGGGTGGGGGGCGGTTTACAATAAAATGTGATGGAAAAATGAGAATTGTTGTACATATGACTTATAAAGGGGCTTACATAATAGAATTCTGAAAATGAAAGCCCTGAAAAAAAACCTTTTCTATTTGGAGGAGGAGGAGATTGGAATTTATTTCTGAAATAAATTCTCAGCCAGTTGAAAGCCTTATGAGAAAAGGTGTTCCTTCTGTAATAGACATCTTTTTTTTTTTTTTTAAGATTTTGTTTATTTATTTATTTGAGAGAGAGAAAGCGTGAGCAGGGGGAGGAGCAGGGGGGAGAGAGAGGGAGGGGGCAACAGTGTGAGGCAACTCAGAACCCAGCGTGGAGCCCAGCATAGGGTTCAGTCTCATGACTCTGAGATCATGACCTGAGCCCAGAGTCAAGAGTTGGAAACTTAACTGACCGAGCCACCCAGGCACCCATATAGCCACAGTTTCTTTTGGTTAAGAAAAAAGAGATGTCTGGGGTACCTGGGTGGCTCAGTCACTTAAGTATCTGACCCTTGATTTCAGCTCAGATCGTGGTCAGGGTCATGAGTTCAAGCCCCGCTTTGGGCTCCGAGCTGGGCATGGAGCCTGGTTCAGGTTCTCTCTCTCTGCCCCTCACCCCTCAAAAAAGTTGTACCTACATAAAAGGGGGGTCTAAAAAAACTTTTTTTTTTTTTTTTTTTTTTTTTGGACAGAGAGAGAGGGAGCACAAGCAGGCAGAGAGGCAGGCAGATAGAGAGGAGGAAGCAGGCTCCCTGCTGAGCAGAAAGCCTGATGCGGAGCTCGATCCCAGAACCCTGAGATCATGACCTGAGCCGAAGGCAGAGGCTTAACCCACTGAGCCACCCGGGTGCCCCTAAAAAAACTTTTTGACATTGTTAGAATAACTTTTTTCTCCAAAGGAGACTATTTTGAAGAATGGTTCTTATTTACATGTTAAAAGTCCGTACTTCTGAAATACTCATGTATCAAAGTGTGACACGTCATAGTTACTGCTAAGAATTGGCCGTAGAGCTCGGGGGGGGGGGGGGGCATGAAGCTTGCTGGCATTTCTAAGCATGGTGGGAGAGAAAAGGCTTCATGTTTTCTCTCATGTTGTATGCCGTGGGGACAGTATTCCTCTCCTGTAGACAATCGTCAATCTCCCTGTGGATCAGTTCATTTAACAGTCCCCTCTGGAGTGTCACTCTATGCCAGGCACGGTTCTGGGAGCTGATCAAGGGGGCTGATGGGCTGTAGACCACAGATGCTGGTGCTCCCCAGCTGCGCTCACCCAGACCCCATTTCCTGGGTGCTTTTTTGCACCTGGCCACGTGGGGATGGCCAGAGGCTGCCCTCAAAGAGCTTCTACAAAGGTTCTGTGCACAGGGGACAGAATGAATGTAGAGAGAGAGATAAATGTGCTGATACAGAAAGAGCAAACCACACATTTGAAGAAAAGAAAGCTTTGTTGTGACCAGGATGACCAAGAAATGCTTTACAGGTTAAGGAGCATTTGAGCTGGATGTTGACAGAAGGGTAGCATTGGACTTGAGGACTTGGAGAGAGAGTGTCTACATCCAAGGGAAGCTGAGCAAAGGCAGAGAGAGGGATGTGAAATTCCAGTGGACAGAGTGGGCAGTAACTGATTTGTTGTTGCCGGGCAACCGTGTGTGCAAAAGTGACTAATGAGAAGATAAGGCGGCCAAGGTCTGTTGAGGCCAGATCCGGGAAGGCCATGCATGCCAGACGACTAAATGATTTAAACTCAATCCTAAGCCACCAGGGAGCAGTGGTAGAGTTCTGGTCATGAGAATGACAGTGGGAACTCTTCCTGGAGGAAGCCTCATCCGGTGTCCTGCGCGTGGGGCGGTCGGCCAGTGAGAGAATCAGAGCGTGAAGCCTCGCGAGCTGGTGAGACAGTCCAGGAAGGAGGGGAAGAGGGCCCAGGTGACGGGGGACAGTTGGAATGGAGAAAACTAGATTTAAGAACTGCCCAAATAACCACGGTCGGCTGGTGGGGAGGAAGGATGGAAGCAAAACACATTTTAATTTTTTTTTTGAAAAGATTTTATTTATTTGAACGAGAGGGAATACAAACAGGGAATGAGCGAGGGAGAAGCAAGCCTCCTGCTGAGTCGGGACCCTGGGATCATGACCTGAGCCAAAGGCAGACGCTGAACAACTAAGCCACGAGGTGCCCCCGATTTCGTATTTTGGAGCACAGGGGCCATTTATGACGTCTCTGCCCTTTGCCAGGCATTTCACCTGCGTTCTCTCATTCAGTCGTGTCCTCGCGCTGAACCATTGGCACTGCTGTCTTTGTTGCAGAGACGAGAAACCCAGGGCTCGGACAACGATCTGTCTAAAGTTGTACAGCTGCAGGGTATAGAGCAGGGCATGGCAGGCGTCCCTGACTTCCACGCTCATGTTCTCTCCGCTCAACTCAGTTTGGGAGACAGCAGACGAGAGAGAAGGTGATCTCTCTCTCTGTTACTTTGTACACACGCAGCTGAAGCGCAGGTGAGACGTCTGGTGACTGGAGACGTGGCACTGAATCTCGGGGACCAAGTCAGGAGGAGCAGAGTTTAAGAACCAACTGTGTGTTTATTCAGTAAATACTTGCGGAGTGTCCTTCGGACCAGCGCTCCATGGCAGAGGAGTACGGTGGGGAGGGAGCGAGCCTCAGTCTTGATTCACAGAGCTGCAGGCCAGGGATGAAGACGGCACCCTGGGGGTTGAGTGCCACGCAGGGGGAGGGGCACATTTGCTATAGGAAAGCCACCCAGGGGACACAACGGAGTCTGGGGACACAGAAGGTCTCTGAAGAGGTTGTAGTACTTAACATGACACCCAGGGGTGGGTGCCAGGATAAAGCAAAAAAAAGGTGTATTCGAGGTAGTGGAAATAGAATGTACCAGACCCGGAGGTAAGAGAGAATCACAGCACATTTGAAGAATGGACATAGGTGACTGGAAAGAGATAAAAGTGCATCAGGTAAGGCTAGAGAGGCAGCAGTCACTAGATCGGGAAATGCCCCAGAAACTGTGCTAACGAATCCAGTTCCTTCCTTCCTTCCTTCCTTTCTTTCTTTCTTTCTTTCTTTCTTAAGATGTTACTTGTTTATTTTAAGGAGGGGAGGGGCAAAGGGAGAGAATCTCAAGCAGACTCCACACGGAGTGCAGAGCCTGACATGGGGCTTGGTCCCATGACTGAGATCGTGACCTGAGCCAAAATCAAGATACTTAACCGACGGAGCCACCCAAGCACCCTGCTCCCCAACCTGTTACTGTCTGAGGAGAGTGGGGAACTGTTGGTTAATTTTAAGCCCTGGGGTGACATGGTTAGAACTCCTATTTAGAAAGACCATGTTGGGGTATCTGGCTGGCTCAGTCAGAAAAGCATATAACTCTTGATTTTGGGGTGGTGAGTTTGTGCCCCACGTTGGGGGTAGAGATTATGTAAAATAAAAATAAACAAGTAAGTAAGTAAATAAATAAATAAATAAATAAATGACTGTTTTGTTTGCGGGAGAAGAGATTGTAGGGAAGGAAATACTGGAAGCAGGGAAACAGGTTAGGAAACCCTTGGGGAGAGGAGTCTGGGTGAGAAATGTTAGCAATCGGTGTAGAGAGAGGCTGGGTGATATTTAAGGGTGGTCGATGTGTTGGGATTTGGGGATTTGGAAGATGAGGGAGAGGCATAAAAGTCAACATACAGGTTTGTTTTTTTAAAGATCTGTTTATTTATTAGAGAGTGAGAGTGCACCAAGTTGGGGGAGGCATAGAGGGAGAGGATCTCAAACCGACGACTGCTGACAGGGGAGCCTGACATGGGGCTCGCATGACCCATTAGACCAGGACCTGAGCCAAAATCAAGAGTCGGACACTTCACTGACTGAGCCACCCAGGCGCCCCAACATGAGGGTTTCTGACGGACAGCTGACCTATTGCTGGTACTTAACGAGACGACACAGTGGGAGGGTCAGACTTGGGGTTTGGAATTGTTAGGTTTGGTTATCCTGAGTATCCCGAGTAATGGGTGACCACGGTAATTGAGACCTGGATGTCCAGATTTCTTAATGCACAAGTGAAGCAGTTCAGGGGGTGATCAGAGAACAAACAAGGTCGTGAGAGCAGGTGGGTGAAGCGGAGGGTGGAGGCTGCTGTGGGAGATGAGGGGTTTTCACGTGGAGGTGGGGGTCACAAGGTTGTTGGCCGGACTTGGAGCAGAGAGGGTCCGTGCGGAGGTCAGGCCCTACCTGTTGAGGAGGGCGCAGAGGCTGGGCACTGAGGTGTGCCCTGAAAATGGGATTTCCGTGTACTGTGTGACAGCGTTAGCAAGTGAAGAAAAGCAGGGGCACCAAGACCAAGTGAGTAGGACCCAGGGCGACCTCTGAGAGGAGTTTAGGAGTGGGAGGAGGTCAGGGAGGCGGTTTCAAAAAGTTGAGTCCTAGAAGACCTAGGAAGGTCCGGTCCGTGCTGAGGATGGAGGTGTGCGGCAGGGCCCCACTGACACAAGGCTCAGGAGGAAAGGACCGGGAGGGACCCGCACCCGCTGAGCCCCCAAGCCCTCAGCACCTGTGAGAGAGCAGCTCCTTGGAGTGGCGGGGGTGAAGGGCAGGCAGGAAGTTAGGGGCTGTGTGGGACTCAGGGGACAGCAGCAGGTATAACCCCCACTTGCAACACGTGTTTAGTTGGAAGAAGAGAGGCTTATGTTAGCTTGAGGAGTGAATCGGCAGTGGCATCTAATAATGAATCTGGCTCTTTTGTATTTCTTGGCAGTCTTCTAGAATTCTCCATGGTGTGTCCTGTTGCCGGTCAGACTATTTACCCTTTCTGTGCTTCATCTGTAAAACGAGGGCCTGCCTCACAGCGTCGTTGTGAGGGCCCCGTGAGTTGTAAAGCAGTGCCTTGGGCACAGTAAGTGATAAACGAATGAGGGTACCTAAAAAACCAAGAAAGAAACTAAGATCTACGTTAAACTAACAGATCATCTTTATTACATGTCATATATAACGTACACATGCCATCCTGCTTTAAGAAGCGTTAGATTCTCTGAGTATTCCCCATCACTCTGCACCGCCAGGGAAACAGAGGCTTAGGGCGTTGTTGTAGGGAACTCACTCCAGGTTGGGCTGCTGACGGGTTGTCGGGCTGGGAGCCGGGGCCCCCTCTTGTCTCAGTGGAGGTCGGTGGCCCTGCCCCTGAGCCATGCTGCCTCCTGGGGCCGGTGCGGAAAGGATGGTGGACAAGGATGGTGGACGTGGAGGCTTCTGCGGCGAGCAGCAGGGGGCAGCTCTCCTGGATGCCCTGTGCCCTCCAGGCACCCCTGACACTGTCTGTGTCAGTCCTCTGTGTTACACGCCTGGCTCTGCCCGGCACTGAGTTCGCAGCCCTCCTTCAAGAGGCCCGTCGCTTCTGTGGACTGGAGCGCTTTCATTCCCCGCCTTGTCCTGCTGTCCCTGCGCCGTCGTCTTCTGCATCTGCTTCACCGGTTGTGTTCAGGTATCGATTTCACCCCAAGAGAAGTGGGTGCCTCGTGTGAATATCCTGCCTTTTTTTTTTTTTTTTTTTTAAGATTTTATTTATTCATTTGACAGACAGAGATCACAAGTAGGCAGAGAGGCAGGCAGAGAGAGAGGAGGAAGCAGGCTCCCTGCTGAGCAGAGAGCCTGATGTGGGGCTTGATCCTAGGACCCTGGGATCATGACCTGAGCCGAAGGCAGAGGCTTCAACCCACTGAGCCACCCAGGTGCCCCGAATATCTTGCTTTTAATCTGATGGCAGAGAGTGAAATGTTTATGCATTCTAGGGGCTTTTCCTGTGGCGGAGAACCATCCAAATGTCACCTCACTCGCAAGGAGAGCGTGATGGTTAATTTTATGTGTCGGCTTAGCTGGGTCATGGTACCCAGATACTTGGTGAAACACTGAGATAGATGTCACAGTGGAGGTATTTTTAGATGAGGTTAAACACTTAAAGTAGATCTGAGTAAAGCAAATTACCCTCCATAATCACCCTCATGCAGTTGACAGCCTTAAGAGAAAAAGACGGGTCCCTCTCCCACCCCCAAACAAGGAATTCTGTCTCCCGATGACCGACCAGCGCTTCCCTGGGTCGCCAGCCTGATTGCGGATTTCAGATTTGCCAATTCCTGTAACCGCCTGAGCCAGTTAATTCCTTAAGAAAAATCTCTCTATCATTCTCCATCTTTCTCTCTGCCATACTTGCACAGAGACAGTCTCCCTCTCTCTCTCTCTCTCTCTCTCTCTCTTTCTCTCTCTCACACACACACACACACAAAACACACACACACCTTGTTTGTTCCTGTTTCTCTGAAGAACCCTGAGCATCCTAATGGGAGAGTACCGACGTGTCAGTGGCTCAGCCGCGGTGGATGTTAATAAGACTGCGCCAGATCTCTTCAGGCCTCCCTGTGGGTGTGTGTGCACATAGACCTTCACGCACATAGACAGATTTGTGCTTCTGTTTGTACGTAACTTGTGTAGGTGAGGGAAGTGGATTGCAGAAGGGATGGGGCGTACACACTGCGATGTATCAACTTGGCCCGAGAACCAAAGAAAGAACTCGGTTTCCTCTGCCGTGGTTCAGTTGTTGTCTTGATGCTTGGCTCCCGTGTTTTTATTAGCAAGATAATAACATTACTGGATTTGCCATGAGTAATGGTCACTAACATTTATGTCCTATTTTCTGTATGTTGGGTATTCACTTGATTGCTCTGCAGATGTTTGTGATTTTAATCCTTACAACTGCCCAGTGAGCTCGATACCCCCTGTGACAGATTTAAAGCGCTGTGTGCCACGGAGCAGCATGGTCGTTGCTGTACAGCAGTGAAGGATAGGGGGTGCTGGGGGGCCAGGCAGTACTCCTCCAGCCGTTCCCCTCTACGGCCTCCCAGCATGGGGGTCCTGAGTGGAGCTCTTCATCTTTCCTTGTGGCGTCATCATCCAGAACATTCACTGTGGTGGTGGTACTTTTTATAGGGTTTGTTGTATTTGTTTTTTAAAAATATTTTACGTAGTTAAGAGAGAGGAGCGCATATGTGCGCACAGGCATGGGGAGCAGCAGAGGCAGAGGGAGAAGCAGGCTCCCCGCTGAGCAGGGACACCCCCCTCCCCCGGCGTTGGGCTCGATCCCAGGACCCCCGAGATCATGATCTGAGCCGAAGGCAGACAGATGCTTAAAGGACTGAGCCACCCAGGCTTAGGGGGTTTGTTTTATTATTATTATTTTTTATTATTTTGTTAAAGCATCTTTATTGAAAGAAGAGTCCTAGGTTTGTTTTAAAAGAGAAAATGCTTATAAGTTATTGAAGTTACTAGAGGCCATCTGATAATACCTGCTTGCTACCTCCTGAAGAAACTGAAAACGTACCCATTACAGCAGCACTTTGGGCCTCTTGCTGGGGTCTATTTTAGCAACTAGACTTGCCTGTCTAGCCCCGTAGCGCTGGTGGCCATCTGATTGGCCCAAATCGTACAGAACTTTGGTGAAGGGATGATGTGGTTTAGCTCCTTGTCCAACAGTTCGGGGAGTGCTCTGGGGAAAGAGAGCAAGCTTCTGTGTGTGTCCTTTGTTGTGTAGCCGCCACTTGCTGGGCTCCGTGTGCACCAGAACTCACAAGTGCTTGACAGACAGACATTCCTCCCACGGTCTTTTCAACGTGATCACCCCATTTCACATGTAAAGAAAGCCATGATTAGGGAGTTCAAGAATGTCTCCATGGTCAGCAGCAGAGCAAGATTTAAACTCTTGTCTTAATGACACCAGCCAGCGCCATCCGTGTCCCTGCTGTCCCTCCCTGGGACATGCTGGGAAGCATGCCCAGCTAAAGTGTAAGCTCCCTGAGGGCAGGAACTTTTTCTTCATTGCCTTCACCACCACATTTCAGCATCTGCCACGTGCACTGCCTGACACATAGTAGGTCCTTAATGCGTGGATGTGGATCACTCTGTTCCTGTGATCACCACCAGCCTTTGCTGTGGGCCAGGGAGGGAGCCCTGACCTGGTGGGGGTACTCTGAATTTCTGCTGAATGAGCCCTCCGGTGCCTGTTGGAGGGTGTTTTCTCTGGGTGTCCGGATGAATGTATCAGCCTGGCCTTCAATTAGCTATGGCAGGAGTCTGCCAGTAAATCACCCTCCCCAGAGACCTCTAAATCACGTTCTGTACACCCCTGTCATCAGCACTCAGGACTACTGTTCCGTAGCTTATACTCTGTACCAACCTAGGACAGTATCTAAATAATATTGGTGCTTTTTAAGGAGACACCAAATTACATGTTTTTTGAACATTCCTAAAGGGCTCTTGTTTCTTCCAGTTATTCTAGATCTCTCCTACTCTCTTTCTCTCCTGTGTCTTTCACACGTGCACTGACACTCACATTCACACTCATGCACACACATTCACACCCACCCACGTACATTCACACTCACCTGTGCACTCACACTCACATAGTCACAGACACACACCCCCTTGGTTCCTCACCTGTCTAGTTAACACATCTCCTTTCTTTTCAAATGAGATACATGGAAAACCACTTTGTAAACCCAAACTGTGTTATTTACATTTATATTTTGTCCTCCCTCTTTTTTAAAAAAGATTTTATTTGTTTGATAGAGAAGACAGCCAGAGGGAGTGGGAGAGGGAAAAGCAGGCCTCCCGCAGAGCAGGGAGCCCAATGCGGGGCTCGATCCCAGGACCCCGGGATCATGACCTGAGCTGAAGGCAGATGCTTAATGACTGAGCTACCCAGGCACCTCTGTCTCTTTCTTTTTTCCCCTCAAAACTCATTCCCTTTGCTTCTCATAACTGGAAATTAGATATGGTAATGAGTACCATTATATAAGCTTGTTTTTCCTCTTAGAAATAGTAAATTATGATGAGTTTGATCAAGAAATACAAGCATAAGTAGCATTCAATACTTTGCTTTATAATCTTGGCTTTAATCATGCAAGTGTATGATGATTTCTGCAGACCTATAGTAAATAATGTGAATTTTCTTTTTTTATTTATAAAAAAATTGGTATGACATAGCAGAGTCACCTCTGGGCTCCTGTGTTTCATAAAATACATGGGTCTGGTATATACTTAATCTATGAACCAAGGTTTATGCCTTTTATAATTTGTTTTCACCTTAAGAAGAAACCTGGCTGGCTAGAAACTACATTATTGTTTGTCTACGAAGCCTTATAATTTATATCCAAATCAAGGCCAGGAAAGAATGCAGGTTCACTCAGTAAAAACTCATTAACAGCCTGCTTTGTACCAGAATGCACTCCTCGTAGCTTTGGAAAGCCTCAAAGTAGGGCATTTTATGTTTGGGAATGACCCATCAAAATAGCAAGGCAGATAGGGGCAAGGATGTAATTTTTCAAAAATTAAATGGTGGGGTGGTGGGGTATACATCAAAACAGAACACAATCTTATCTTATTTAGAGCCACAAAAGTAATAGATACATTTGAAAACTGTACCTTCGCAACCTTCTCAAGCTCAGATCTTTTTTCTGGCCCTCCTGTTTTTGAATCTGTCTGTTGACTTGTTTTTTCTTTTTTTAGTAGGAAGGAAGAAAAAGCTCTCCTTAAGAATTGATGACAAATTAAAATTCATCTCAGCATTTAGTCCTCTTTAGAGTATGGGGAAGGCTGATTTAAGAGGGCAGGGTTTAATTGGACCGGCCTTGGAAAAAGAGGACAGGGTATCCTCCTGGCCCTCCTGTCTTCTCCATGATGGAGAAATGGCACTGCTTTAATTGCAATTCTTTCATTCCTTCCTTGCCAAGCCCAGTGGCTTCTGTTATAACATGTGGCGACTTCTCCCTTGGAGACTAACTCAGTCCAAGTTACCATAATATTTAGGACGAGCTACAAAGACATTTCTTCCCATAAATCCATGCCAACTCTAAATCAGACTCTCTTCTCCTCCCTGGCCATTCAGAGAGATCCAGCTCCTGTTGGGACAGATAGGTAAACATCATGCTTAGCGCTGCTCTGAGCTCGGTCACTTCCCTTCGAAAACAGACTCTCATACTGTGCTCAGTTAAAACTTCAACTCAGATGTTCTAAACAGAAGGAAGCGTATTTTGAGCCTGGCTACAGCAACTGTCTGTCATCCGTGCTGATGCAGGAAAGAGGAGTAAAATCTAAAATCATGAGCCTTCAATAGGTGTGGCTCTGAGCTTCTCCTAAAACCCTTGGCCTCGATGGGGGCAGGGTTGGGAGACCTCCTTATCCTTTGCAGGCCCAGATGGTCCTGCTAACGAGGAATGCTAATCCATTTTGTTTTTAAGAAAGAAAACCTAGCAAATTAGGAAACACATTCCTGATAAATAAATTTGTTCTGACCTGTGAACCTGGTCAGAATAGTTTTTCCTTGGCATTTGATACACTCACTACATGTGTGTCTTAATCACCTTGATCAACTAATTATATTCCATAACCAGCGGTATTAGTATACATTAATTTCTTCCTATTTTTAGCAAGATTTACTTTTCTACGCTGCTTAGTTTATTGTTTTGAAATATAACTTACTATCTTTTTATTTTGAAATATAACTTTCAACAGAATTCATTTTTATGGGTTGTATTTTTTTTTAATTTGATCATTTTATATATATATAAAAGATGATGTGCAACATAAAAATAAGCTCTAAAGGACAATTAAAAAGTGCTCTAGTGAACCACCACCCCATTTAAGAATCAAAACATTACAAATACTTTCGGATCTCTCTGTACTTCTGTGGTTTCCTCACAATTCTGAAATTGGTGTCTGTAATTCTCTTGATTTTTTTTTAAAAAAACAAACGTATATATGTTATCACATAAATGTGCATTGCTAAAGCTACTTTGAGACGTATAAACACGTGTGCAGTTTTTTGCAGCTATATGTTTTTCCTCCATATTATGTTTATAAAATTCATTCATGTTGTTGGGGATCTAGCTGTTCCTTCTACAGTGTTCGGGTGTGTGTGAATGTATCCCATGGTACCGTACCCACTATCTGGTTTATGGGGCGAGGGGAGCAAAACCAGGAGTTCTGTTTTCGACCTGTTGACTTTGAGATGGCTGTTAGAATTCTCATGGAGGTGTTGGGCAGACGGGTGGATACTGAAGTCTGTGATTCAGAAGAGAGGTCTGAAGTAGAGAGAGCAGCACGTGGATGGCATCTAGGTGGTTAGTTCTCCAGCTCTTCCTAGAAGGCTGGTTCATCCATCAATTGGGATTTTTTATTTTAGAATTTTTTTTTCTTAAGGCTTCTTTTTATTTTTGCTTTTTTCCCCAATCTGCCTGGCAACTTTGTTGAAGCGTGATTTTGTAAAAGCATCAATGAGAGTATGAGCTTCCAAGAAAATAGGGGGAAAAGCATTTCTGTGAACTCCATAGTATAAAGGTTATTTGCAAATGCAAGTTTATAAATTTATTTCGTATTCCAGAGAATATTAACTTTACTTGATTTTGCTGTCTCGTTAACTTGTATAGCCAAGAGCTCCTGTTCACCCCCCAGTACAAGTAGTAACTCCTGAAATCTTCACACCCATCTACATGTGACCAGTAGCTACTGTTTGTGTCTATATTACAGATGAGAAAACAAATGCTCACAAGTGGTAGACCCAGGATTCAGATCCACAGAGTTCGCTTCTAGAAGCTGTGCTCTTGGCTCCTTCCTATGTGGGACTGCCCCTCTTTTAAATAAGTTTCACACCATTTCTTCAGCTTCAAGAACTAAAAAAACTGTAGGGTCGTCTTTCAGGGTGGCCGCTTTGATCCCAGCTACAGAAATGGCGCTCCAGGCAGTGGCCGCTAGCAGAGGGCTTTGTCTGTACTGACTTAGTTTCACCATTGAACCTGGCCTCAGACCTCACAGGGCACTGCCCACCTACCAAGGCACCATTCTGTGCCTGTTGACTATGATGTCTACTTGATTTAAGTGATTTGCCTGAAGCCACCCAGTGAGTCAGTAGCAGGCCAGGGACTAGAATCTGGGTCTCCTGCCTTTCAAGCATCCCATTTGTTTGGTATTAATAAACCGTATTTCTTCAGGGGATCTGGCAGAAATTTGAAAGTGCTTAATTTTACTGCAATAAATACTAAGAATCCTTTTTAAAGCAAGGAAGCCAAGCCCTAGTCAGGGAAAACACGATTTGCTCTGGGGGCCTTTAACAAACCCACATTGGCACTAGGATTAATTATAGATTGTTGGCTTCGAGTCCCGTCTCCCAGTGGGGCTTGCTGGAGGTGTTAAGACCCCTGCATGCGTGACATCCTACCTCAGCATGAGCACATCACAGCTGATTGCCATCAGAGGGCGTGGTGGCGAAGGTTACATTCCTAGGACACGGGTGACGCAGGCCCGAACCCAGGGGAATTAGCCCAGCTGTCAGGAGGGAGACCTCACTGCCTCTCGTGCCCTGTGATGGGTGTCCCGAGGGTAGCTCCGGTAGCTCCCTGGGTTTGTGAACGCCGTGTCAGTCAAGAAGAAGATGCCACCATCCAGGAAAAGGGAGGCGAGCATCTGGATTCTAAACGACTTGAGTGTGGGAAGGACAGACCGTGATCTGTCCTTGGATGTGTTTTTCACGGGGAGATGATCCCAGGGGACCCGCAGGACTCAGACGCGAAAGGCGCGCGTTCGTTTTGTTAATTCTCACAATTCCCAGGCCGGTGACCTCCCGAGGATTCGAGTTCATGCGTTTATGCTTGTCTCTGCCTCAGCAGGAGGCCAGACGGGGCCTGCTCTCAGCTCAGCAGGCTAAATTCTCTGGCCCGTCGCCGTTCCTGGACGGATGGCTTCAAAACCATACTGGTCCATTTGAACTTTTCTTTCCCTCGAAAAGAGTTAGCGTTCACACTTCATCTGTGGCGCACGTGATTCTGTCACTGCTTCCTACAGCCCTGTCCCTTGCAGAGACTGAGCCCTGAGGCCCACGGGGAGGTGTGTGCAGCCTCGGGGAGCTGGGGCGGCGGGAGCCTGTATGGTGCCTGGTGTGGGATACGTTGTCCGAGGATGAACACCTCGGGGACTTCCCCCTCCCCAAGCCAGGGCATCAGGGCTCATGAGATCCCTCTTAGTGACACAACTGCCTTTCTAGCTGTCAGGTCTGAGGTGGCCCTGACCCTGTGACTCTGCTTATTGTTGGCACGTGGTTTCTTCATTGACTGGTGTCCCTTTACCAGGAACTACATTGTTACTTGAGTGGTAAAAATGAGAAGGGTTTCTCGAGAACTAGTTCTTCCTTGTAGTAAACGTATCCAAAGTTAAAAGTGAGGCTTTGTGTTTCCAAGATAGGGTTATGATTAAAAAGGAAGAAATGCGGGGCCTTTATCACAATCCTTAAACCGTCCACCTAGAGAAGGAGCTTTGTATTTAAAAACAGGCGACTTAAAAGGCCAGTAAGCAGAAGGACCTCCTTCAGTGGCTGTTGTATAGACCCAACAAAAAAGATCGGGAAGTGATTTACTCCTCACTTCCATGCCTCTGTGTCGGAAGTAATAATTTTAATTTAATGTTAAATTAATTTAATTTAATTTAATTTAATTTAATGTTAAAAGATGACTTGAGGTAATGAAACTTGATGGGATTATCGTGACGAATAATTTTAAATTCTGTGAATGTAAAATTTGATCAAACTGCGCAAGTCCTCCTCTGTTTACCAAAACCAGCCTAGCTGCTGTTGGGTTAGTCTTCCCTTTCCTTCCTTTGCTTTTCCTGCTGCTTCTCTTCTTCCCTCACTCCTCCCCCCTACTCCCTTCCCCTCCCCCTCCCTCCCTTCATCCACAGTGTTGCCGCAAGGATCACACAGACATTAATCCTGCCTTCATGGAATGTACAGCCTAGTGGAGGAAACAGGAAGCATGTAAGCACAAAGGCAGCTGCAGGTTATAATGTGCTGTGAAGGAAAAGAACACATAGTTGCTTATGTAGAAAGTTCTTTGTAACAAGCACAAGTGACAGTCTGTGAAAACTGATTTCTCATGTGTGCATTATAGGATCGGATGATGACTGTTGGTTGAGTTTGGATAGACTGGAGGAGAACTCTTTTTAAATTTTATTTATTTATTTTTAAAAGATTTTATTTATTTATTTGACAGAGAGATCACAAGTAGGCAGAGAGGCAGGCAGAGAGAGAGGAAGGGAAGCAGGCTCCCTGCTGAGCAGAGAGACCAATGCGGAGCTCGATCCCAGGACCCTGAGATCATGATCTGAGCTGTAAAGGCAGAGGCTTTAACCCACTGAGCCACCCAGGTTCCCCTAAATCTTATTTTATTTTTTACCCATACAGTTAGAACTGGATAGACCTATTCTCTACCATTTTCAAAGGGCGATTGGAGAAGGGAGAGGTCGTCTCTGGCTGTTGGGTCTAAGGAAGATTCATAACGAAATCCCATCAGAGTCCTTGGACTGAAAACAGGGATCAGGGCTGCGGTTCCTTGTAAGACTCAGTGGGCAAGAGAGTGTGGACGTGAGGAAACCAGCAGCCCTGAAGGAGGCCACCCTGAGAGGCAGGTCGGAGGGCACAGCGGTCACTTCTAAACATGGGTACCTCTGCATTTGTGCAGGGGCAGGGTGGCCCGGCGCATGTCTGGTTTCCTCTCACTCGAAAAGATGGTTGTGTTCTCAGGTTCTCCCTGGTCCTCAGTACCCACTAAAGCGAACGAAAACAGTGCCTTCCACTCGGGTCATGTGTTTGCGTCTCCAAGTTCTCGGGCTCTGTCTTTGAGGCCCCTGGGAACAAGTGTTGTCTCTCCCTCTTTGGCCTCCCGACTGAACGCAGCCAGGATTTTTAAACCCACTAATTTTTTAAAAGATTTCCCAACAGAGGAGCAAATTAGGGCAGAAACCTACTAAAGCTGAAAATTATCTTCAAAATTGCCCTTTCTCATTAGGAGTGGAACACTAGATCATTGAAAGTTTGTTCACGTTTGTGATTGATCCTGCATTTAAATAATTTAAAAATGAATACCTCATTTTAATGATCGTTCACTTCACTGTCCTTATCACCACCATCATTTCCATGAGGTTCTAGGTCTTTTGTGAACAAATTAAATACGGTGCTTTCTTTATGACATGAATTAAATCTAGATCCCAATGATATTTGGCACCTTTTAAATACCCAGATGGGCACAGCGTTTGCCTTGAAGTGAAGACGTGCATAGGGTTTTAATCACATCATGTTTTATTTTTTCCTCTTTTAAATATCGCCTTTTCAGTAGTTGCTCCTGAATGAAGGACTGATTGTTTACTGTGGCTTATAACCAGGAATTTGAGCATTAGAAAATTCTAATCAAGATACGAATGGCAAGAAATTATTTGTCGCTCTCTTTACATCAGATAAAAATAAATCGTCTCCCATAAGTTTGAGAAATCTCTTCGTTGTCTTCTTGAAAACTTAAGTTTAATAAATCAGTTCAGAGGAGATTTAACTATGGTTCTTAAACCATAAAGAGCTCTTATAAAATAAAAACACAGGTAGGGCTAGAATAAGTTTCACCTCTTGAGTATAACCAGCATTTGGTGGGGAAAAAAATGTAGGTAAAAAGTAATGTTGGCCGCATCTTCTCCATTGTTTAATCACTGAACATACTGAGAGTTTTGTTTTGGTTTGTTTTTTTAACAGTAGGAATGAGACCCAGAGTTTGTTATCTACCCAGGTAAGAGCACTTGAGCCCAAAGACGAGTTTCCAGAGCAGGGCCTGAGACACCTGTAGAAGGTGAGGGTTGTTCCGGACAGCCTGGAGGCAGAAGGGTGGTATTGTTGTAGGGGTCTCAAATGAGAGTTGAGGTCAGAATTCTACCCTCTTTTACCTTTGAAAGTAAGTCAGTCTTCATAGCGGATCATTCTGTTGAAACAAGATTGGCCCAGGGGCCACACTGGGAGTGTTCCTCTTAATTAAGAAAAGGAAAAGCTGATAAAAGGGCAGGGTAGCTCAGAAATGTTGTTCCTTCTGCTGAACTGCTTTTCCAAATACAAGCACAGAAGTCCTGGGAACAGGTGTACCCCTTGCTCTCCGAATGCTGTGCTCTGCCCCAAATCACACCTCTCTCTCTCTCTCTCTCTCTCACTCTCTCTCTCTCTCACACACACACACACACACACACACACACACCACCCCGCCCCCCAGAACCAGCCCCTCTGACCTCGGTGTTCTAGCTTCATCTGTCCCAAAGGACCCCAAAGGCTAGGGCTCAGGCTTGGTGAGAGCCGTGAGTGCTCCCAAGGCAGAAGACTGAGCCTAGAGCAAAGCTGTGGCAACAGAAGACTGTTCTCTGCTTATGAAAGCGGTGGGCTGATGCTTTCAGATGCTGTCTGCACATTGCCTGGTACGTCTGGAGTTAGCATTGCGTTTATAATGGAAATAAATGATCTGACACTCATGTAGCTAAATATAATTTATAATTTTGATGTGAGGTTAAAACACGAAAGATCATGCTTTTCAATGTGCTCTGAGGACTGATACAGACAACTCGTTTTAAATAATGGTGAGTGGAACCCGCCAGCGTGTGAACAGCGTTCGCCATTTGTCCAAACACCTGCAGTTGGGGGATTAATGCACATGTTTAATTGCTCGAACTTAAGTTATAAAATCCCTCAAAGGGTATTTTTATCCCGGAGAGCAGGACACGTCTCTTGCAAGGATCGTCTGCCTGCTCTCCCAAGCTCCTCGCCTCTCTCAGGAGTTAATGCGCCTCTTAGGAGAAGCTATGTTTTGATATCCAAGAAGTTGAGCTCTTAGGGAAAGCACAGATGTCTGCACCATCAGCAGAATCCTTGCAGACATTCCCTGGGAAGTCTGCTCTGTCTGAAACACAGTGGAAGTTTCTCAAAGGTGACGGTTAGCGTGCCCAGAGGTCTGTTTGCTCAGCCCAGAGATGGCCTTTATTATTAAGCCGCAACCCTTCACCTCTTTTTGCGCCAACTCTCTGCAGCCCGAGAAGATGTCAGAATGAGATGAAAGCCGCCCTAGGACGGAGCAGGGCGCTCTTGGCCTGCGCCCTGTCGTCTGTCCCCACAGTGGTTCCTTGCCGTTGTGACGTCAAGGACGCCACTCAAAGCAGAGGAAAAGGAAACCATGGCCTCTCTCCGCATCAGTAGCCCGGACAAGCTGTTGTTTCTCAGGCATCCAAAACGCTCTCTGTCTGGCAGAGCTGTGCATTCTATGCCTGGGTGACCTGGTTAGATGGAGGAAACCCAATGCTCTCTGCTGGGTGCTCTCCAGAACAAGCTTTCCGCCCCGAGCTTCTGAAGCACGGGCCTCGCTGCTTGCGAGGACTGTCAGTGCTGCTGCAACACGGCCCCATGCTGTCCGCTTGCATTTTCAGCTTCTGCTCTGGCTTAAAGAGAGAGCACCGTTACTGGCGGCTTTCGGGAACATACACGGCAACAACATCATTAGGCCACCTTTGGCATCAGTGCTGGAGAATCCCCTTTGGAAAGCATTCGGTCCTGTGTTAAACATGCTTTCGGAATCATGGAAGTCCAGAGCTGTTGAGTTGCCCCCTCTTCCTTCCCATCCCACTTCTGCTCTCCCCATTCCCCAGTCCCAGATGGCTGACATCTAGGAAAGGCTCTTAGATGTACTTACGTGTTAATTTTGGACTGCGCCTTACTGAGCTTCTGTCCATCCTTTGCGTAGGGGAAAAGGATCTCTACTGGGACGTGTAGATCACAGGCTCTCAATTTTCCTTAATGAAGAGTAGCACCTTTTGCTTTTCAGAGGGAAGGAGCTATCAAGAGAACTGTTGTCTGTTGAGGAACAATTCGAGACCCCTACAGCAGACAACAATTCTGCAGGACGGAAAGCTCACCAGTAGTGTTCTGATTGCTCACAGTCCAAATTTACCAGCTTAAGACTAGGTCTTCTGAGGGCATGCCTTCTTGGGTTTCTTTCTGGCATGGGACACATTATTTTATTAGATTCTTGGAAGTGGGTATTATAGTCACTAGAAAAAGCATAGTAATCACACTTTGTTTCCAGAGTCGTCTTGGTTAACTCAATACGCGTTTGAGGTTTTATAGTATAAATCCCATTAAATCATTCTCAGAATAGCCCTTGTCTGAACTTTTGCTTGAAGGATATTTGCAGGAACCAAAGCCACTTAGTTGTGTATTTTTCCTCACCGTAGTTAGTGCACTTTTTAATCCCCACTCCTCTTTCCTCTGCCCTCCACTCACCTCCCTCTGGTGACCCTCAGTTTGTTCTCTACAGTTAAAAGTCTGTCTTGGGGCACCTGGGTGGCTCAGTAGGTTAAAGCCTCTGCCTTCAGCTCAAGTCATGATCCCAGGGTTCTGGGATCGAACCCCGCTTCGGGCTCTCTGCTCAGCGGGGAGCCTGCTTCCTCCTCTCTCTCTGCCTGCCTCTCTGCTTACTTGTGATCTCTGTCTGTCAAATTAAAAAATAATAATAAATTTAAAAGTCTATCTCTTGCTTTCTTTATCTCTTTCTCCTGTGTTCTTTTGTTCTTAAATTCCACGTTATGAGTGAGATCATACAGTATTTGTCTTTCTCTGACTGACTTATTTCACTTAGCATGATACTCTCTGGCTCCATCGATGTCGATGCAAATGTCCTTTTTATGGCCGAATAATATCCCATTGTGTACATATCTGCCACCTCTTCCTTATCTAGTTATCTGTGGAGGGACACTTGGGCTCTTTCCAGAATTTGGCTCTTGTAAATAATGCTGCAGTAAACATAGGGGTGCACATAGCTCTTCGAATCAGTGTTTTTGTATTTTTTGGCGAAGTACCCAGTAGTACGATTACTGGGTCATAGGATTGTTCTTTTTTTAATTTTTTGAAGAACCTCCATATTGTTTCCCATGGTGGCTGCACCAGTTTGCCTTTCCACCAACAGTGCATGTGCGTTACTTTTTCTCAACATCCTTGCCAATGCTTGTTGTTTCTTGTGCAAAACCATTTAGTTTTATATACAAGTATATATGCACGTTTTATGTCGGGAAGGATCTTGATACAGTGGGGTCCTTCCAAAGTGAAGTCTTATAAGACCAAATTCTTCCAAATTGCAAACTGTTATATATAAACAGATGATTTAAAAAAAAAACAAGTAAGGATCATCAGGAAACTATCAATAATTCTTTCATTCTTCCTTTTTCTATTCCTGTCATTTCAGAAGGTCCTTATTATTGAAGGTAACTAGTACCAGAAAACCTAAGAGAATCAGCTTGAAAGGAATCAAACATTTAAAGCAAACAGTTAAAAAGAAAAAGAAATTAAAGAGATTTTATTAGGACTCAGTTTTGAGGAGTTCAAAAGAAACAGAATCTAAGTTTGGTTCACATTATAGAACAGAAATTTAGGGTATGATGCAACAGCGTGTTATTTCTTTTAACAAAAATTGGTGAGTTCTGTGGTAGAATCATAAAGAGAGTGATTTTGGGTGAGCATTCACATTTTCCCAAGGGCCACTCGTAGTCTTTGGGTATACACACCGTTCTCTTGGAAGAGTCTACCTCTTGTGAGATCATCTCCATTGACTCTGACTTCCTCGGTTAACTGTTGAACAAGTTAACTGTCAACAAGTAAATTACACTGCATTTGCGTTTGTATTCTGTGATGTTTACCAGCCTAAAAAATGAGCAGGAATAGATGGCTGGGGTTGAGGATGAAGTATGAGGTGATCACTTTATTTGTCAACGTTTTTATGTTATGATGATCTGCCCTTCCTTATACAGCCTGATCATTCTGGGGACTTAGAGAATGATGACTCATGTAATTAGGAAAAATACCACCCCCCACACACTATTATGTTCCAGTTAAAGCACTCGGGCTGCCAGGGTGGGGCAGTCACATAAACATCTGACTCCTGGTCTGGGCTCGGGTCATGATCTCAGGGTCATGGGATCCAACCCGTAGTCAAGTCAGGCTCTGCGCTCAGCGGGGAATCTGCTTGAGATTCCCTTTCTCCCTCGGGCCCTCCCCTGTGTGCTTATGTATGTGTGCACACTCTCTCTCTCTAAACAAATAAATAAATCTTAAAAAACAAAGCATTCAGTATGGCTTAGTAGGCTTGATAATTAAGCACGTGTAGGTTTGTACGTACTTTCCTGCACCTAACGAGGTTACGTAACCTTGGGTATATTATTCACAGATCCTCAGGTTCTTGATATGTAATGTAGAGTTATGAAACCAGCCTTCCAGAATGGCCATGGGACTTAGAGCCTATGTGTCTGAAAATATATAAAAGTCCTGGATAATACTTAGTGCATGCAACTCAAGAAATGACCCCCTGTAGGGGGGTGCATTGTGTGGTGCCTTCCAGTTTATAGAAGACTCTCATATTTAATTCAAGCTGAAGAACTGAAATTTTAGCAAAATCCCTAAAGATTTTTTAACATGTGCCATGATCTGAGGAAGCTGAATTTCAAAAGATCATATTTGGTGACTGTGTTCATAATGGATGACGCCCTGGGATTTGATGGCCATTTTCTTCATGCTGCAGATGGGAATGCTGAGTTCTGAGGAGATGACACAATTTTCTTGGGATCATGTGGTTTGTATCTGGCAGACCCAAACCCAGAACCCCATCTTCTCTCACTTTACTGTGTTTTTCCATCACATAGTTGCTCACTGGCCATGGAGCCAATTACAGAGGCTGTCATGCTTGTCCAAGAACGAAGTGATAAAGGTCCACCATGTTTATTGGCAGTGGGAAAGGGAAGCAGGAGGACAGAGTTAGTCGTCATTGAAAATAGGTGCTGCTTGTACTTGGCTCCATGAAGAAGGGAGTCAAAGGCTGAACTTGCAAACCTGGCTGCATGGCCAAACAGTCAATTGAAGTCAAATAAGTAGAATGTGTTGGTTTTGTTGTTTCCTGATGAGTTTAAAGGGACCACCCTATCCAGATAGAAATACGCGGGATTCCAAGTAGGACAGCATGCCAACGCTGAAGAAATAAATTTGAGACTTTTAAATGCCAAAGAAGGAGCACTGAAACCATACTTTGTCTAAGTATGTGCACCTGGGCTTTGTGACCTATTCTGAGTTCAAGACCGGGCCGCACTGTTGCACTGTAAGTCACTAACCCTTGTACCTTCATCAGCAGGAAGAGTTGTCCCCATAGATTCTTCTGCATTTGTGTGTTTGTTTTGTTGGATGGATCCTGCTGTGGCACTGAGAGACAGACTTTGCGGGGCCCTGTTTTGTAAACAAATCTGTTCGTGCACACTTTCTTCTATCACTGGGTGTGTGCAGCTGGCTCTGCTTTTCTCTCCAGACACACGGGAGCCTAGGAATTGAGAAGCCTGTTTTCTTTTAGAGGTACGAAGGCAGCAAAAAAAAAAAAAAAAAAACATTGCATGTGCGTTTAGAATGTGCACATCTACCCCATATAAGGTTTTGAATCTTCATGATTTTAGCTCCAGGCCAGGAAACTCTGCAAGTACTTTGCAGCCCAGTACACACACTGTACCTCTAAGAGACATCCTTAAAGTTGCCACAAAACTATCGATCGATTAAGCTCAGTAAATAAAGCTCTTTTTATACTGAAAGTTCACTCTGTGGGCCATAAATGGAATTAGTCACCCAAGACAATAAAGCACAATACTGGTTTTCCAAGAAAAGATGATTCGTCCCTTGCTAAGATTGGTATATGAACTTACAATATATATCTGTATGGTCACTTCCTGCCTGTAGTTTTTTGGGCATGTATTCTCAAGTATTCCAGCAGAGTTCAAGTTTTTATGACAGGAAGTATGTGAATGGTTATGATAGGAGCAAATAGCATCTGACTTTATGACTATAGTATAGGAAGTAGCTTTTCACGCCCAGTAGACTTTGGGGGAGAAACAAGTGCCGGCTTCGAAATCTAATGTATGTAGGTTTCCCAGACTCTTTGCCCTTTCAAGTGGAAATCACACCAGAATGTGGTCTTACTTCTTTCTCTTCTTAAACTTCTCTTGTCAACAGATGTCTTTGTTTTAGGCATAGGTATTTTCAGTGTTTTGGTGTGACCCAACGTGATAGGGAACCATTCAGAAAGTTCTAAGTGAATGCAGTCGACTTTGTAGAATAGATAGCATGAAAAGCTTTGAAGACCCTACGTAGGAACCTTCTGTTTCCTTGAAGAGTAAAGGACTAAATCATCATTCACCATCAAAGCAGAGGGATCCCCCAACTTCCTTTACTCTTGTGGTCCGTTCAGTGTGCATGTGGGAAACATAGTTTGTTTCACATCGAAGAGTCCGCCTCTGAGTGAGTTTAAAGAAAAGAAAGAATTGGGTAAAACTTCAGTGATGTTCCTTACAGGCAGACCTTTCATGGGGGCCTCGTTTTTCCCTGACTTAAAATAATAGTAATCATAGCAATAGTAGTAATGGAAAGAAAAGATTTTTCTCATCTTTCGCTTTTCCTCTTCAAGTCCGAGGAGCTTGTAGTCAGAAGAAAGTTTATAACTGGTGCTTGTTCTGAGAACAGGGTTACAAACACACCCATCACATGAATGGACCGAGGCCAGTCAGTCAGATGAAAATGCCCCTGAAGGGTCTCCTAGTTCCATGTGTACCCCCAGCCCCTGTGGGCTGTGACGCAGTACCACTCCCAGCGTCACTGGATGGAGAGTCCAGCTTTAACCCTGTGACGTTGACCTTCCCTTAACCACACTGATGGAAAACGGTCTCTCCGTACTTCTTGTCTTAAAACTCCATTTCACAGATTTTGCAGAGTAACTTGCTGATGATACAGAGCTGTTCTCAAGGACACATGACTGTGTTCGAGTTATCAATACGGAGTTGTCCTCAATTTCTTCTAAGTTCTGCAGAAAATATTTGTGTGAGGCATGATGACAAATCTGCCCCAGGCATAACTTACAAGGTAGTTTCCTAAGTTAAGTGCTGTGTTACTCCACATACACCTCAGCCTGGTGTGACTGCCATACATCCTGATGGAAGGTTCCGGAGCAGAGTGGTCAAGGCGGGGCTCCCTGGTTTTGAATGCTGGCCTTACCACCTACTGATTGCATGATCCTGGTCAAATCCCTAAACTCCCCAGGACTCAGTTTCCTTGTCTGTAATGGACAGTAATGGAATTTGGGGTTGCAGTGAAAATTTAATGAGCAGGTCTGTGTCTAGCTCCTGGTAGTGTCTGAGCCAGCCCTGCCTGTCATTATGCTCTTAACACTGATGATTAAACTGACTTAAGGAGGTTGGGTGATCTGGACCAGAGCAAAGCGTAGCCAAAGGAGGAGCCAAGACTCAAAACATGGGCCCTCTGATTACCTGTAGTGTGGTGCCCTTCCCATGTGAGGCCACACCCCCCTTCCTTTCTAGAAAAGTGCCACTGAAGAGTGCACTCCTTCGGATTGCTTAAAAGAAAGCTTGGAATCAAGTCAAATATAGAGAACGTTTGTCACAGGGTTTTATTTTGTTTGGGGAGAATGGGGGTGGGGATGGGGGACAGCGGGCCCAGAGGTCTGGAGAGGGAACACAGAATCTGTAAATTTGCCCCTGAGTCATGTCCACAGCTCAGCAGCCAGACCTGGGTAGTCTCTGTAGTTCAGTCACGTTCAAAATACCCAACCTGAGAAGTCACCCTCAGCCCCCACAGTGCCCAGGATGTCCTAACAGGCCGCAGCTTCTTGGCGCTGGCCACATCTGTTGGGCTCATGTTCTGTCTGTTGTCCCCTCGATGCCCCCCAAGCACGTAGTTCAGATCTTTCTATCTGTGTTGCTCTGCTTTTCCTTTCTCTTCTCAAACTGTCTGTGTTGACCTCACAGGCCTTAAGAGAGGAACTTTCCTATAAAGCACGATCTGAAACAGGAACAAAGTACACAGAAGCTTTGAGACCTGTGGGCATGTGTGTGACCATGACCCAGTGGGAGAGGGAAGCAGACTTTTCAGTAAGTGAGGAAATTAGGGGTACTAATATTTGAGTAGTTGTCAGGCCTCTAATCATTGCTTTTCGGCTCGCCAAGCCCAGAAGCAATAGGATTTTTTGGAATTGTAGGTATTTAAAACTGCTGTCCTTACAATAGATAGGTTCCTGCTGTTCTTTTGATATTTTATAGAGTGTTGCTCTTGCCACTGGGGAGGTTCACAAGGTTGTGGGAGTGAGGGCAGAGGGGTGACTGTTGTGTAGTGTTGTTGGTGCAAATTAAATTCTTCATATCAGTTATGAGTGCTGTTTTCACTCACTCCCAATTTGAAGAGTGTATTCATACTGTGTGAGCGGTTCCCATACCGTTCTTTTGAAAAGAGCAGTTTGGCAATGATTAAAATCCATAGCACATGGGTGAAAATTTCCTTCCATAGTATAAAATACAGTTGGCTTTATTAAAAATTTTCGTGTCTATCTTCATGTTTCTCTTGAGCACTCAAAAATGAGAAATAGAGGAGTCGGGGTGAAAGTGGCCAAGTGTTACCTTGTCAGAAACGAAGGGCCAAAACCGCCGTGTCCCGGCTGTGTGTCTGCATTTGATTCTTTGGCCTTCAGCCTCTGTCTGCCCCAAGTGAAAGCTTCTGTTTTTCCTCTCCTACCTTCAGGAGCTTCCCCTCCCACCATTTCCACCCAAGACAGAAGCACATTAGTAGCCTGGAAATAAAGGACAGGATTTTTTTTTTTTTTAAGCTTCTCTTTCAGCAGAATGTCTGCTAGTCCCCTCAGAAAGTGAACTCTGTCCCCACTGATCCTCTCCAAGGTGGGATAAAAACAATCCTCCTCAATCTGCGCAGTGAAGAAATTCTAGTCTTCTCTGGCATAAGTGATCAGGTTTGGCCAACACCAAGAGAAATACAGAAAGTTCTATTGGAGCCCATCGTGGCCCGTTTTCTGAGGGTGCTCTGCTGTGAAAGCCACATGCCCGCCCTGTAAATGTGACGCGTCCTATAAATAACTATTTACTGCCCCCTTCACACACAAATCTGAAAAACTTCTTTCTTTTCACAGACCCTCGGCTTGGCACTCAGAGCCTGTGCCTTCAGTGTCTCTGTGCCCAGCAGTGGGAGGGAGATGATTTCCGTATTTGAAATTTGGGGGAGAAGTGGAAAGAACTCTTTCTCTTTCCTTGAAGGGTTAATGCTCTCACCAGCTTTGGATTGGTTCACTCGAATCCTAAAATTACTTTTCTGGTCACGCGCACTGAAGGTCTAAGCATTTGTGAAATGTCTTTTTTTTTTCTCCCCTTCTTCTTCTTTCTCCTGATGCTGTTCTCTTGGCTGTCTTAATTACGCAGGGGTTGAGAAACCAAATTAAAATTAGGCGTGGCTGGTAAACAGTGATCACATTGCATGCTTTTAGTTTTGTTGGAGTTACTTCTCCCTGCGTTGCTTTTCTCCCTGCTTCCCCCCGACCAAAGGAAATATCATAAGCTCTTTTAGAAATACTCACAGGAAGTGAGTATCCATATGCTGGTTACTCGCCAGCGACTGAGCGTTGACAGGTGGAGAAGACGGCTGTAGCCCTCCCCAGATTTATTTGCACGTTTCCACCCGAGCAGAGGATTAATTCAGGGTGTGTAGACCAAAGGGGTTTTTTGTACAGTGAGGGAGTTTAGAAGAGGAAATTGGTCATTGCGTGTCATCTCCAGGGACGGTGATTCAGGGAGCTACGATGGGGTCAGCAAGGCACGTGGCCGCCGGGTCCGCGGGCTCTGCTCGGAGGGCAGGCTGCCTTCTACAAGTGAACGCTCCCTCCGCCGCCAACAGCGATTCTTTCGCAGTGAATCACTTCCAGAAATGAACAGCCACTGTCTTTCTGGAATGAACGTTGTGAAATCCCTCGCTTATAATGGCAGGTTTTCAGTTGGTGGTTTTATCAGAATTTCTCAAGATCAAAACGAAACCTCTTCTTGAAAAGGAAAGAAAGTACTCTCGATAGAGAAAGCAAAAGTATTTCCAGTCTCCGAGGGAAGAACTGTCACAGAAGACCTGCGTACCTGTATTGAGAGACACACTTGCCTGAATGTGTGTGAGTTCTCAGCACACACTGCGGGGTGCTGGTGATTTCCAACGCAGAAGGTCGCTAACGGACAAGAAAGGTTCTCTCCGGTGAGTAGGCGGTAGAGTCCGATGATGACGGCTGCGCCAGTGTTCATGGTCTCGAGTTGTGGATTCAAAAGACTGCTAGCAAGCTCTTAAATACTTCTGCTTTATCTGATTTAAGGGTCTGAATAGTGGGACTCACGGAAGCCTGGGAAGGGTTTTCAGAATGTGGATTGATTGAATAATCATTGGATTTTTTGAGTAATGCAGTCCTTCTTGAGGAGGAAAGGCTATCTTACGGCAGGAACGGTTTGGGCGGGGGGCGCTTTTCGAGGTCTAGTTACTGCTCTTCTAATATTTAGGAGATACAAGTAAATGACTCCTTGGTCTCAGCAGAGAAAAATTTCTGCCAACTCCTTCTCAATGAAGAGAATTCAGCCACATCCTCCTCCTCACCGGATTTTTGTCCTCCTCAATATTCCCGAGGAGAAACTGTCCCATGAAGAAGACAGACCTCCCGGCAGTCCCTGTGATGTGGCTCACGTGGTGGGTGCTCCGTGGCTTCCTTTGGCCACGCTTTGATCCAGGGGGCGCAGGGAGGGAGTCCCCTCCCTGGAAACAGTGAGTGCAGCTGAAGGAATTGTTCTCTCTCCCAAGTAGAGAAGTTGTTTGACCTACTGACTCATTTCATAGGAATTGGGAAAACAACCTAGTGTGGTTTTCATTGTTAGTCCTGGAAGATTCCAAAATCTGTGTGTCTGCAAATAAGAGGAGCTGGAGAAAGGTGGTGTTGCCACTCGCTGTCTCTGCTTGCCTGCTCTCCTAATGGAATTCAATCCCTTCCTTCCAGGACAGGTCCAGCCTGACTTCAGGATCCTTTGTGTCCTGCACAGTGGTGAGTACGGATGGCGGCAGTTTCTGATTTTCACTGGCTCTTGCTTCTAAATTTCTAAATGGCATTTCGTCAAAGGATAAGCTTTTAGAGCGTGTCTTTTCCTGACCCGTTCATGCTGGGTTTCACATTGACGTAGAAAATACTCTGGATGTGGTGATAACCATAGATAGCATAACCTACAGATGACAATAGAAGTCATGAGCTGAGATACATTCAGTTTTGCAGCTTCTTTTCTGAAGGCAGTTTTGATTTTGACATATTTGTGGTGTTTTTTGTTGATGTTCTTTAAAACCCAAGTATGGAAGATAACAGTACCTTCTAGCAAAAATTATAATACAGTCATTGATAGTTGGTGAGAGATACATGTTTTTGGTTAGTAACCTTTATGTGCAGAGACACTTCTGATCTCCTGATGTCTAGGTTTTAAATCAATGTTACCAGCTAAGCTGGAGGTAGCAAAAGAGGACAAAGAAAGGGGCCAAAGTTTGTGAGAAGTAGAAACTCAGGTACTGGAAGTGATAGATACTCAGAAGGGTTGGATGATTGCCTCTGTGTTATTTTATATGCGCTGGATTCCCAAGTCACACCCTTAAGTCATGGTCTCTGTTAATGCAAAAGATGCTTAATGTATAATTACTGTAGAATTTCTCTCTCTCTTTGGAAATGGCATGGCAGAGGGTTGACTCAGTCATTTTATCGTTGCTATGTCAGTGTACTGCTTTATTACGGCTCAGTGCCTGAGAGCTTGTCGGGGTGTTGGGCCCCTTTGAGATTATGGTAGAAGCCTTGAATCCTCTGGCCACATTCATACACAAACATTTGCCTGCCTTTTGGGGGGCATCTGCAGCTCACTAAGGCTCATCTGTGTTCCCCAGGTTAAGAACACCGGCCCAAAGCCAGGCGTGATTCTCTCATTTGTGAGCTTGCCAGCAAACACTCGGATTTTTAAAAGCGGAGGAATCCAAGTCAGAAAGAAGTCATTCCCTGTTTGCTAGCTGGGCCTGGAGAGGTAGGGAACAATGCTTAGGGAAAAGGAGGAAAGGTGGCAAAAATAGGTGACTAATATTAAATAAATAAAGAGAATGGGTAATATTCTCAGAACCTTGAACAGATACCCTGGGATTCCCTAAGCATTTAACCAGGAAATCTATAGAGTACATCATGAATTCTGGTAGAGACTTTAAGTCTCACGGTTAACAGTTGCAGCGAGTTTTTCTCATACATAATGAAATCTCTTTTCTTTCTTTTTCCTTTTCCATTGTGTACACTACCAAATTAGACAGGACTACAAATCATCCGAACTCCAGACATGTAATTGAAAACAATGGTAACCAACTGGAGAATGAGTCTCCATTAGCACAAGAAGTCCGGTAGGGATAGATGGAAGGTAGTTCAGTTGAGTACAGAAAACCACCATTTAAAAGAACTGTAGCCCTTAATGCCCATCAAGTAAATTCAGGACAGTACTGTAAGGCTGTTGTAGAAAAAAATAGACATGAATCTTGGGTGTATTAACAGAAGTATGACATAGAAGAGTAAGAAAACAAGACTTGCATTAGTCACACTCATTACTGTGTCCAACTGAGTCACATTTGAAAAAAGATTTTGGGGAATTGCGAAGAGCGGATCCACCAGCAGCAGAAGTCGTACACCCTTCCAGCAAAAGATAAAGTGCCTCAGAGTTCCAGCCTGAAAAAGGCTAAGGATTTCTTGCTAATGGTCTTTGAGTAGTAAGAGTCTGATTTATCTTTATATCCCTGGTGGCTCACACACTGCCTTGCTTTCAGTAAATTGCAGAGCTTTAAATGAGCGTCCCATGTGGGGACGTTGGTAGCACTTCTTTGATAGGATGGGCGGGAGCAGATGGATTCCAGTAAAACCAAAGAGATACTGTCAAGACATAAGGTCTATAATAAATAAATTTGTTGGCTAATGAATAGATCAGAAAGATGACCTCAGTTGCGACAGTGATCCAGTTAGATGAGTGGTGAGCTGAGGGAAGTGAGGAAATCTTGGGTTGAGATCTTTCCCAAGATGAGAATAGGTTAACTCTGTCTACTTTGTCTGAGATGGTGGAAACATTTCTTAATTCATTCAACAAACACTGAGGTTCTACTTTGTTAGGGGCTCACATTCTGGGAAAGGAGGCCAAGGTGCAAACACACAGATCACAATGTACGGTTAGTCCTGAGGTTGCATAAGATCAGCATGCTGTGGGACCGGGTGGCACCTAGCCCCTTTCTGTGAGGCTTCCTGCTGAAGGTCATGTCTGATGGACTCCTGCGGGACAGCCTTCAAGGGAGTTAGCCAGACAGGGGAGGCAAGCATTGTGGCAAGGCTCTGAGCCGCAGAGGCTGCGAGGTCCGGTGGAGGGCTTGGGAGAGGCGCATGATGAGAAGGTGATATGGGAGGGGAGACCATGACCACAGGCCCACGGCATCACTCGCCGTCTGCCTGAAGGCCTCTGTCCAGCAGGGGAAGGTGGCCCACTGGGCCAGGTCAGGCGAGGCAGGACAGCGAGAAGCTGCCCCAGCTGGAGTCCTCCAGTAGAGCAGATGACGAGGCGGCGGCCCAGGACAGTGGATTCAGGGGGAGGTTAGTGAGCGAGAAAGGGGTGAAGAGACCTAAGGATGGTGGCTAAGGTGGTGAAGGGGTACCTTTCACCACAAGATGAAACACCAGAGGAGAAGCAGGTCTGAGGGAAGGTAAGGGAGCGTTTGGACGTGGCAGAGTGCGCACCGACAGGCCGGCATGTGGGAGACCGGGAGAGGCCAGTGGTTTGTATGGGTTTCCCGAGGTCCCGCTCGAAGTCATTATCTTACTGGTCTTGACCTGTGTGAGACCTGTTTCTAAAGCAGTGGATCACTCCTCCAAACTTTTTGTATGGTATTTGTTTTTTCTAACTTAACGTGTAGTAAAACTTGTTTAAAATATGAAAGCGTATAAAGAAGAAAGGTAAATGATCTCTGATCCCGTCACCCAACATTTGTGTGTATTTCCTTTCAGTATTTTCCTGCACACACACAGAGTTTACGGAATTAGCATCATTCTTTGTAGGAACTTTCATATCCCATTTCTTAAATGAGCATTTTCTCCCAAGTACTTAAAATGCTTTAAAAACATTTTTAATAGTGCCGAATTGGGGGGAGTGTTTAGTTAGCTTTCATTTTCTTCTCTTTAGAGAGAATGCATGCATGCCCACGTGCAAGGGGAGGGGCAGAGGGAGAGGGAGACAAGCAGACTCCATGCTGAATAGAGAGCCTGACTGGGGCTCGATCTCACGACCTTGAGATCATGACATGAGCCGAAATCAAGAGTCAGATGCCTAACTGACTGAGCTACCCAGGTGCCCAGATCTTCCTTTTTCTTTTAAAAAGCCAGTTGTACATTATAATAATGATCGTTTTAAATACATGAATCTTGGATAGTTCTCATAAAAATATATTTAAATAATGTAATAATATTAATATCCTATATTGATAAAACATTGATAACATTAATATAATAAAATAATGTATTAATACTAAATAGCCAATGAACATAACTTTCTTAGGATAGATTCTTTGCAGTGAGCTTATTAAGTTGAAAGAATTAAAACTTTGTATTTATTCTTCTCATTTTAAGTAGATTTCATGCCCCACCTGGGGCTCGAACTCACAGCCCTGAAACTAAGAGTCCCATGCTCTACTGACTGAGCCATGCAGTCACCCCAGAATTAAACTTCTTAAAGGTTCTTGATAACCCTGGCCAAACTGTTACCTAGAAAGCTTGTTAACAAGTTACCCGCATTCTAGCAATGAATGAAATGGCCCTCCTGCCGTATCTTCATCCATACCGAGTATTACCTTGTACAGAAAAATGTTACGCTATTTTTGGCTCATTTATTCAACAGCTTTTTTTTTTTTTTTTTTTAAAGTAATGCCATGCCCAGTGTGGAGCCCAACATGAGGCTTGAACTCACAGCCCTAAGATCAAGACCTTCGCTGAGATCAGGAGTCAGATGCTCAACCACCTGAGCCACTCAGGCGCCCCTTGGCAGCTATGTAATGGCGTCCCACTCTGTGCTAAATACATGGCATTCTGAAGTTGCTTCCAGGAAAGGTTAACTTTTTCCTGGGTTTGTGAATCCATCATTTCTTTTTGTAAATTTCTGTTCGTGTCCCTTAATCAACTTTTCTGTCAATGTGCAATTGTTCTTATCATTTATTTGAGGGGCAAGTTTGTGTATGTTAGTGCTATTTGGGCAAATATTTTTCTCGGCTTCTTTGATTTTTTTAAAATTTTTTGATTCTTTGGTGACACAGAACATTTACATTCTAAATAAGTGATTTTTGGTTTTTTTTTTTTCCCTCTGTGACTCTACTGTTAGCATGGGCTTAGGTTCCTACCGAGAAGTTAGAAGATATTCTTCTGATTTTTTTTTAAATAATTTCATTTTTTGTATTAAGCTCACCAAATTAGAAGTAAGGTGTAAAGGAATCTTTTTTTTCACATAGTCAGTCCCCTAAGTATCCTTAATGGAGTCACTTGTCTTTTCCCCAGTTAATTTTTAGTGCTTTTTTAATTTTATTCTTTAAGACCTTTCACCATTACATCTAACCGTAAGAGCCCATGAAATTTGGGGAATACTGGTACCTGAGTGGATGGTGTGATAATTTTTTTTCCCAACATTTTATTATTAAAAGCCTCAAGTATACAGTAAGGTTGAAAAATTTTCACATAGGTGGTGAACCCCCACCTATACCTCAGCTGGATTCTACAGTTAATATTTTACCATTTTTTTCACCTTTATTATTTACCTATTCATGTGACAGTTTTTAAAACTCCTGAATCATGATTTGATTTCAAGTGGCATATCAAAGACATTTTCTTTCATTCTGGTTTTTTTTTTTTCCCTCTAATTTGTAGGTTTGATTTCCAGGAAACTTTGAGCTCTTTATATCAGTACAGTAAAGTAGTGGGTATGATAATACATACCGAGGGAAGCTGCTTTCCATCTATGTTTTGGTCCTCTAATTCTATGAATACGGTTTGATTTTTAAGGCTTATGATGATTATTCACATGTGATAAATTTGTTTTGCAAACATTACTCCCTAGGAAGGGTTCCATCTTCCCATATGCAAGAGACTTGCTTTCTGTTCCTTTGGTTGGAGCTGAAGAGTACATTTAAGAGAGGAGGGTGCACAGTAGGCACTGAGAGGCTTGTAGAGGTCTGATGAGGGGGCCTTGTCCGTGCCAGCAAGGGGGCTGCCTGGGCACAGCAGGGTTTGAAAGAGTCAGGTCACCTTCCCAAGTGGCCATCGTCAGGCTCTGCAATGGGATCCCTTAGCATAGAGACTGCTCTGCCCTGGGCAGCCCATCACTTCAGACCTCTACTGGCGTGTGGCATCGAGTGTCCCTGGTTCACTGTGGGTGATTAGGTCAAACCTTATATCAAGGAGTTTAATGACCTCTCCCAGCCTATTGGTTGAGCTCCCTAAATTCCCATGAGTTTTGGAGGCCTGATAGCATCCCAGCCTTAGAGATGGGTTTGCAGCTGTGTCTTAACAGTAGACTGACCTACCAACATCTGCCTCGTAGTCGCGCGTACACCCAGCTGAACGGAAAATGCAGAGCCTGATAAAGACTGGCCTTTGGCCGGCACTAGACATAAATGGTGGTTTAATTTTTGTACAGGGTTTTCCTTCCTGCCATCTGAGCCTCAGTTTCCTATTTGTAAAATAAGTTGATTTTATGAGATCGTGGAGAACATTTTTTTTTCTTTATTGAAAATCTGTGATTTTAATCTAGAACATTGACTGTAGGTCAGGATCCACGCCTTTCTCAGAAATCTGGGAAGACCGTTCTTTTTGTTTGTTTGTTTGTTTGTTTGTTTCAGTTTCTCTGATTAATACTTTCCAGCGTAGGCCTACTGATGAAGTTCAAGTTCTCCAGACCTGGCCCCCGGGGCTGGGATGTTAAAGCTGTTAGCTCCTGTGCAAGGGTTGAGGGGGCCTTCCCGAGATCATTCAGAGGAAGCCTTACTCACAGGAAGCCGATTCGCTGACTAGCTGCTTACCGAGCACGTTCCCCCTTGACCTCCAGGAGATTCACTCTGTGGTGGTCTGGTGTCACCTTTGTTCTAAATTCCTCGCCCTTAGTGAGCAATGCTGTGGGATTTTAGAAGTCTAGCCAGCTTCATTGCTTAGGCATTTAAGGATAGCTTCACAGAAAAAACTTAACATAACCTAAGTTGGTATTCTTATAACATCAGTATTCAAAAGAGGCATCCTCTTTGAGTGAATGACTCTCTTTTCTTTTCTTTTTTAAAGATTATATTTATTTGACAGCATGCACACACAAGCAGAGGGAGCAGTAGAGGGAGAGAGAAGCAGGGTCCCTGCTCAGCAGGGAACCAGACGTGAGGCTCCATCCCAGGACTTGGGATCCTGACCTGAGCCAAAGGCAGATGCTTCACCACTTAGCCTACTGAGCCACGCAGGCGCCCCTGAATGATTTTCAGAAAAAACGATGAAATAAACTGCGTTTTTCTCTTGCTGCTGTTCCCTCTCAAGTGTTTGTCCTCCAGCAAGAGTCAGCTTGTTGCTTCCCACACCTGCCCAAGCCGTTTCCTGTTACCCTGTCTTTGAGAAGCAGCTCCGCCCCCCATCCTTACTTGTGGCCCCCTTTCCGGCCCAGAGGAGCCCCACCATGGTACCTGCTCCCAGCCCAGGGCTGCCTTTCACACTGCAGATCCGCCAGTGCTCACGGGCTGAGTTTCTTGGTGTTCTCCTTGCCGGGAGCAAGGGAGGGTAGTTGGAAAGCGCTCCTGTAACCTGTTATTTTCCTTACCGTTAAAATGTGAGGAAGGCTGACTCTTCCCACCAGTCACTGCCATGCTCTGCATCGGGTTTCTGAACATCTCCCCAGTCCGCAGGCTCCCTTTAAAATTTCGCTTCCAGGCTAGATCTGCAGGACAGAGGTTGTGAGATCATAAATGCTACAGAGTGAGTATGAAGTTAATTTACCAGATCCCAGTATGTTACCCCTCGAAGTCCTGAGGAGGCCGCATCACAAGTGAGTCACGCCCGTGTGGAACCTGGTGTCTGCAAAGGTGTCAACATGACAAAAATATAAATAGCTTTAAGATGAGTTTATATTAAAACATAAAGTTTGGGTATATTCACAGGCAGTGGGATTACTGAACAGGTTAGGAAGGAAAATACGAGGTATTTGAGGTACATCCTTGAACATCTAAGATAGCTCGAATGAAACACACCTTGGTGTCACTCTCAAGGGTTTTTTAAAACATCCACATGGGGCGCCTGGGTGGCTCGGTCAGTTGAGCGTCTACCTTCAGCTCGGGTCATGATCCCAGAGTCCTGGGATCGATTCCTGTGTCAGGCTCCTTGCTCAGCAGGAGTCTGCTTCTCTCTCTCCCTCTGCCTACTTGGGCTCTATCTCTCTGTCGAGTAAATAAATTAAAAAACAAAACAAAAATCTTTTTTAAAAAAACAGGTCAACACTGGGCCCAGAAACAATATGTTAGATTGATGAGTATTTTCTAGTGTAGCCTTTCTCATGGGCTGATTGAGCCTCGAGCGCTCTCCTGTGAAGCTGAAGGATCTCTCCTCTGGTGAGACAGTGTCCGTGAGCTCTGACCGAGTCTGTACTGACTATGACTGATCCAGAAGGCCAGCACACTGCCAGGGCATTTCCTGTGGTATTTCCCGTCGCACCCGTGTTCTGGGGTCAGGGTTGACAGGGACCACTTGTTTCTGTGTTCATTCTGCCCTTTTTCCACTCACATCAGCTGTAGGCGTGAACAGACGTGTCCCAACCCGGGGGGCTCGCCATGACACAGCAGTAGCAGCAGGAGCCCGCACTGTGGGCTGAGCACTGTGCGTCGGTTGGATAAATGATCCTGCGAGGCGGGTGCTCTCATCATACCCACTTTTCTGATGGAAAACTAAGGCTCGGAGAAGATCGGTCCTTTCTTCCAAAACGATGCAGCAAGTATGTGGGGGAGCCAGGGTTCAGATCACAGCAGTCTGGCTCCTGAGCCTCGGTTTTTCCTGTTTGGGGGGCATTTTTATCCTTTGGGGCCACATGTGGTCAGTTATCTTTTAGGGTGCATTCCCCAACCCTGGGCATGCTGGTGTCGTAGCTTGTCCTGGATCAGCTGATTACAGCTTGTTATGAGTGGTGTGTAGAACCACAGCCCACCCCCGGGGCTCCAGCCCAATGTGCTGGTGGTTCGAGTATGTCCAAAAAATGGAATTAACAAAGCAGCTATCCCAGTGCTGAACGAACCAACTTGGTTATGGCCCGTGATGGAATCCCTTTTCTTTCCTTTTTGGAAAGGAACAAGCTTGTTAACCTTGTGCCTTCCAGTAGGTTCAGGCCCACTGTCAGGACCCCAGAATCTGTTGTCTTGTGAAATGCTTGTTGCGGAGTTGGCTGCAGAGCATCTCATCCAGGAAGGCTGCCCTTCCACCACGTGGCACAAAAGCCCTTCGTGCTCTGCTCTCTTTTCTTGACACTCCCCCTCCCCTCATCTTTACCCCTCTACAGTGGTCTCTGGACTAGCCAGATGGAGCTGCACATGATTGCCTGTTGCATGGAAGCTTTTTCTTTTCCTCTCTTCCGATCCAACCACTATTGTTCCTTTCAAATGAACCCTCCTCCAGGTAGCCTCCCCTGACTGCCCAGGACCGGGTCAGGTGCCCCGCTTGCTTCCACAGCACCCTCTGCTTACCCTTTGTGCACGTACATACGAGGCTCCAACTTCCTGTTTCTTATCTGGCCTCCCTGATTGGCACTGGCACCGTAAGAGCCAGCAGGGGTACGGTTTACTTTTGGATGAACACCCTGACCCAGAAGACGGTGCCTGACGATGCCAGACAGTCAGCAAGTGTTTGAATGAGCGAGAGATAGAAATGACATACTTGGTGACAATGGGAACTAGCACAGTGTCTAATATTTATGGATTATAAGGGACTTTGGTATACGTTATTTTCCTGAATCCTCACAGCAGCTCTGGGGAGTAGATTTCTTAATCCCCATTGTACTAAGCTGGAAATACCTGCTTACCCTGGTGTATATACACAGTACGGTGGTCCCCGCTTCCTGGTGGGGGAGCGTGCTCCAGGACCGCCCCCTCCCAGGGGATGCCTGAAACCTCGGATAGTGCCAAACCCTATAAGCTGTTTTTTTCCTATATACCTATGATAAAGTTTAATTTATAAATGAAGCTGAATAAGAGATTGACAACCATAACTAATAATGAAGTAGAATGATTATAATTACTGTAGTAAAAGTTATATAAATGTATCTTTCTCTCAGAATAGCTTACTGTACTGGACTCACCCTTCTTGTGATGACGCGAGGTGATAAAATGGATCTGTGATGAGATACGGTGAGGTGAATGACAGAAGCAATGTGCCATAGCCTTCCGCTATCACTGACCTTGTGATAAGTCAGAAGGAAGATCATCAGCTCCCAGACTGTGGGTGATCACAGGTCACTGAGACCCTGGGCAGCTGAAAAGTGAAACTGTGGGTGAGTGGGGACGACTGGATTTGAGCCTCCGTCTTCTGACCCCAGATCTTATGTTGTAATGTACCGCGTGAATATCACCTCTAGGTAAAACAGATGTTAGAATCTGTAACAAAAGCAGTGTCATCCTTGGGGTGTCTGGGAGGCTCGGTCGGTGAAGTGTCTGCCTTTGGCTCGGGTCATGACCTCCAGGTCCTGGGATGGAATCCCAAGTCAGGCTCCCTGCTCTGTCGTCTTCTCTCTCTGCCCCTCCCCCTGCTGTCACTTACACGCACTCTCTCTCAAATAAACAAAAATCTCCAAAAAAAAAAAAAAAAAGGCAATATCATTCTTATCCTAACCAGCAAGATCCAAAGGGAGAATCAACAGACTTGAATTTCTGTCCCTTTCCCTCTTGGCATCTTCCTACCTCCCAGAGACCCCAGTGAGAGCCTCACACTGACAAGGGATGGATTCTTTCCAGTTTCAAGGTGCTGGTGGTGAATCTCTTGTTTGTATTCAGCCCAGGCTGGCTGAAGCTCTTCCTTCTTTGGGCTTTGAGCTTTTTTGGAGAAGTGGAGAGCCAGAGTTGAGATGGAGTCCCTGGGTGTGTTGACTGTGTAAGCTCAAGGGGTGTTGGGGAGTGAGAAGTGAATCAAGTAGGAGATGTGTGTCCCCGAGCAGTGAGAAAGTCAGCAAGAGGATGTGAGTTGGGGGCTGACCGGGTTGGCTAGGAAGAGGCTGTAGAGAGATTGCTGGCTGGAGGGGCGTTGTAATTAAACCTTGAACAAATCTTCATTACAGACAGGGGTGTTCTGCACAGGTCTGTGGGGGACCAGAGTGGGTGCAAGTGAGCTGACAGCATCATTGGACACACAGAACTAGATGGGAATGACTTACCTGGGAGACAGGGCCTGCATCATTCCCGCAAGCAGGTAGTCCAAGGAATAGTGCACAATTAGAGAGAGGGAGAGCGACCAGGGGCAGCATTTCCTAAGCTGCAAAATTCAGAATTTCATCTTCAGCTCTGCTCTGGTCTAAGTGCTCCCAGCACTGTGGCCAAGGGAGGAATTTTTAATTTCATGGAGAAGTTAATTTTTGCCCTGACCGTAGAACTCAGGCCAAGTTCATAAATCCTTTGAGCAGTTGTTTGGGAGTGTTCGTTATAAACTTCTCCTTTTATACCTGGTTATTTGCAGTCAGAAGATACACCAGCATTTATTACGGTTTTATTGGGTGTGAGGGAAGTGGGGGCAGGTCACCGGAGCTATGGTTAGAGGGACCTCCTCTAGGCCATTCAGAGATCAAAGCAGCTCAGGGAGTTTGGAGAAGGCTCTTGTCACTGTTCATTCCCTTGTTAGGGCTCTCGTGAGCACCCCCTCGGTGCCAGGCTCTGGTTGGCACCAGGGTGATAATGATGGTGGTGGGGATTAAAAAAACAAGCGTGGTCTCTGTTCAGTCATGGAAGCCAAGTAAGTGCCCAGAAGAGTGGGCTTAAAAAAAAAACAACAAAAAATAAAAAAACAAAAACAAAAATACCCTCAGGCTGCATGCTGTGAGGGAAAAGGTGCTTTAAGATGAAAGGGGGGGGGCTCTCTTTTGAGTGGTTCTCTGAAGAGGTAATTTCTAAGGTGGGAGCCAAAGGTTGAGAAAGGAGTGTGTGGGTGGAGAAGTTGGGGGTGAAGTTTCTGAACATAGAGAACGGCACATCTGGAAGGCTCTCCAGGGGAGACGTGTTTGGCCTTTGGGGATCAAGAAGGCAGCAGGTGTGGCCCAGGAGGAGGGTTGGAGGGGCGAGCAGCTATGGCCCCTCGTTTGGTCTGCCTCTGCTCTGGAAAGCATCCATCCCCGGAGTCTCCTGGGGTCTCTTCATAACCCCTGTTAAGTCCCCAGCCCGGGGCATCCCCCAGGCTCTCAGGAAAGCCCTCATCCCCAAGAGACTGCCTGCCATGCTCCTCTTCTGTTAGTGTCCCTTGTCAGGGGGAATAAGGACATAATAGTGAAAGCAGATTTTAGTGAACTTGAAACCAGGAGCCATTTCAGGTGCTAAAAAGCATGAAAAATAGGCCCCAGGGACTATAAAATGACTTTAAATGGAGGGGGTTCGCTCCACTGTGGCTCCCACACACGGGTCTTGTGAGCTAAAGAACTGGATGGTGAACACAGCAAGGCGGTAGGAAGAGAAACACAATTTGGTTCTTCTGAAAAGTGAAACCTGCAGAGTTGCCCCCTCCCCACTCCCCCTGTGGTGCTGGGGAAGGTCATCCCCTGCAGGCCGTGAATCTGCTTCCTCAGGGACCATCATCCGGGCCCCCTTTCTAATTTTAAACTTCCGCAAGTTTGGGGATCCCAAGTGAGCATCTGGATGGCCTCGGGGCCTGCTCGCCTCACGAGCCCCTCTCCCCTCCCCTGCTCTGGTGCTGGCCGGGTCCCCAGGGCCTCCCTTCTGCCTGTGACCCGCCCCCCACCTGTGACACGGTGGGGCGTGGGGGTGGGGCAGTCTGGTAGCAAGCCTGCGTCTCCTTCACTCTTAACCTGTGTCCCCTGTGAACCACCTCTTGCCCCTCGTTTAGAAGAAGTGAACTTTGAACTTGGGGGTGGAGTGGGGGCTAGAAGGAAGAGAGCTCTGGAAAGTGTTGTGTAAACACTGCGGTTCTGATCTTTCTAATCTTTTACTACCTGTAGGGACAGGTGGATGCAGCGAAGCTGCTGGCAGGAAAAGCTGATTTTTTTTTCAAGGCTAGGGGTTATGCAATAGAGCAGGATATCTTTGAAGCCGCAGGAGGAGGTCAGAGCAGCTTGTCCACAGGCACATTACGCACAAGTTTCCCTTTGTAAGATCTCATTTGCTGGAGAATCGTTAGGAACTTGTAGAGGGAACCCTGAGCTGGATCTCTGGAGTGAGCTGTTATCACCAGTTCGGAGTGAAAGTAATCGATCCTCTTTTTTTCTCCCCTTTTTTCCTTTTTCTTAAAAAAAGGACCCTACTTTCCAAGTTTTCTTGCGATGCCCGTCTGAAGCCTTCTCTCCAACAGCTGTGTCTGAGCGCGACGTCACCCTGTTGGTCATCTGGGGCATCGCGCTCCCGCCGGGGAATGCTCTGTCTCTGTCCACAAGTGGAGGTAGACGGCGGTTCAGCAGGTCCGGTGGACCAGGCGGTGCTGAGCTTGCGTCTGGGACAGTGACCAGACAGATGAAAGGAGAAGTCAGAGATATTTTTAGTGCTTCAGGGCTGCTTGGAAGCACTGGTTCCCGCCGCCCCCCTCCCGAGTCACTCCAGCGGGGTGTTCAGCGGTAAGTGCATCTGCTCTAATCCAGTGGGGAACGCATGGCTTCCGCATCTACTGCAGAATATTCATGAGGCCTGGTGGGCTGCTGACTTGACAAAGGAGTAGCTTTGAAGCCCACGTTGTGGGATTGGTTTTTGACGCAGCCCGAATGGGTGGTGTTACCGCAAAGGACCTCCGGGGGGGGGGGGTGGCCCACAGTGGCAGGGAGACCCCTCCTCTGCCTCAGAAGCATGGTTTTTGCCTGGAAGTCGGGGCCTGGGAACATGGTTTGCTCTGTTTCTCTTTTCCTGTGAGATGATTCCAGCAGGCCTGAATGTTGAGGGCAACGTGACCTCTGCCGGGAGGTTCTTCGAACTTTCGGGGCGCTGATTTAAACCACTGGCCATGTACCAACTAAAAAACTTCAGTGCGGTGATGAATCAAGTCCAGCTTAAGGGAAGCTGAGGGAAGGAGTCCTGTCTGGGGCGGAGGAGCCCTCTCCAGAAGCACTTGCAAGAGCTGAAGGGCTTTTGCGTGCAACAAGGAAAGTGGGAAAGCTGCTCCCCGCGAGCTGCTGCTTGGCCGGTCAGCGTTTCGAGGGAGGCTCCATCTGCCTCTCCCTGGCCGTCGAACGTAGGAGAGATGACATGTGCAGGACGGACGCGTTGGGGTGGGATTAGGAGGTCAGAGTCTGGTTTCTTCCCTCCAGAGTCTTCCCTCTTCCCGGCCCATGAGTGCCCCGGGGTGGTTCTCCAGGGTACCTGGGCTCCCTCTCGCCCCGTTGAGGAGACGAGGCCGCAGAGAGCAGGCAGGCTGTGAAGCTAGGCCGCCGGGTCTGAACTGCAGCTCAGGGAGGCCGTGGTCGCGGACCTGGGCCCAGCGGCCCCCACGCTTGCTGGGGATCCCCAGCAGCACTCGCCAGTTTTCCTGCACTCTCGAGGGCCCTTGTCAGACTCGAGCTCTTTACTAGCTGGTTCTCCAGGATGAAAACCCTTTCACGGAAACTTCCTCCTCAGCCTGCGCTGTTCAGACTCCCAGCACGCTTCTCTGAGGGCTCAGCTGGGCGCCCTTACAATAGCCCCACTGAGAGGGAAGAAGAGCGCTAGTTTTCAGGCTGCTTCCCCCCGAATCGGTTGATACTTCACGGCTTCTGCCTTCCAAGGTTTACAGAGGGAGGAAAGCGTGTTTGTGGAGCCAGCTTACAAAGCCCGTGGCACCCTTCCAGAATGTACTTCGCTCTTCTGCCCTGCGTGGGGGAGAGCCCTGTTCTCTTCAGTTTGGATGGCTGCATCCACTCTTCCACGGAGAGTGACCTCATTAAAAGCTGCCCCTGACCCTGACCCCCGGGCAAAGGGAGGTCCCTTTGGTCCACTGGCCGGTGGCATTACAGATCTGAGGGGGGCTAACCCAGCAAGCAGTCTAGGGATAGAGACACGAGATGAGGGCACTAAAGTTGTGTGACTATCTTGCAAGGAGGTCACAAACGTGAAATGTTTGTCATGGGGTCAAGGTCAGATCTCACCCTCTATAGCTAAATGTCTCAAACTGACTTCACAGCAAACTAAGCTATGAGAATGGTAAGTGTTTTTTATCACTCAGAATCGTTCTTCCAGAAAGCCTAAGAAGAGTCAGGCACTTCTGGTGGTCAAAACCAAATGTCCCCAGTTTTTTTGCAAACGTGGGAGGGCCCGCCGCGAGCATGGCTGTGTGCGGCTGCCACCTTGTGGCCAGCGGCCGGCAGTGCATGTGTTACCTGTTGCTGGACCCCCGTGTGTGAAAGGTATCCATTTTAAAGGTCTTTTGCAAAGACTTTTCTCAGTCACCCTTTCCCGACCCATATTCCATTTCCAGGACTTAGCCATTCTGTGTCTGTCACATCCGTTCGTTGTCCTTTCTTCGACTCCAGGGTCCCACTACCTTCGGGCTCCAGACCCATCTTGGTAAAATGTAAATCTAATTGTCTTTCTCTTTAATGGCTTTCTCTTTAAAGTCCTTTAATGGCTTCTCCTTTTCCGGGTTCCAGCACATCTCTCCGGGCAATCCCCAAGCCCAGCTCCTTGGCCCTAGGCAGTGTCTTTGCATGTGCCCATCTCTCTTCCTCTTCTGTGTAACTGGTAACACCTACGCATTCTGAAGATTATCTCCTGTTTCGCCTCCTTCGGGAAATCCTCTGCCCTATATTAGGTATTAGACTCACGTCTCTGAATCAGTGTCTGGTATATAACTGTGGCTCACTAATTATTAGAAAGGAATAAAGGGAAGGGGAAGAAAAGCAGGCAAAGACCCGCGTCAGCAAGTGTCCCTCTTAGGTGTGCTAGAGCTCAAGAACAAAGTTAAGGCCAAGTGGCCTGGAAGCAAAGGCCCTTGTGTCCCTGCAGATGGTAGGAAAACTCTCACCTCTTGAAGCAATGCTCGTTAACCCCTCCTGTACTAGTCCCTGCTGCGTCAGCCTACCCTACTGCCAGAGTAGTCTCTTCTGCGTGTGCTTCCGTCACGATCATTTCCCCGCTCAAAACCCTTCTACACGAGACTTCCACGTGCCTTAGCCGGGCCCTCCAGGAGCTCCCAGCATGACCCCACCTTCCCAGTATTTCACGCCCCTTCTTATACATGCCCTTAAGGACCATCTGAATGTGAAGACTTGAGAATTATTTGCCGATGGATTGAATGACTTCCTTGATAGGCAGTATGACAAAAGCACACGCTAAAATTTCACTGAAGACCTACGTTATTGTATGTCTGTGGGTGTAAGCAGCTGTGCCAGTCCTTCTGGAATCATCTGGAAAAAAGGTGTTGTTGGGTGCCTGCGGAGAGCTGATAGTTCAGGAGAAGGGCGAAAACAACAACAAAATGCAGGAGACCTTAAGGAACGAGACAGCAGAAATGAACATGTCACCAGGCGGTCTGTGATTAATTGCCAAATCAATGGCTCCAGAATGTGGCAGTGATGAGACATGGTAGTTGTGGAAGTGCCTCTTCGCTGTAATATTCCCAGTTCCAGGCAGTGCTGCCGCCTGCCCCTCCCTTGCATGGACCATGGGCCCCCTAGCCTTGAACCCCAAGCTGCAGCGGTACTGAGGAGAAGGCGCCTTCGCACGGTTCGCTCCTCCTCATCTCCCTTCCTTGTCTAGCCTCTTCTTCCTTTAAAACTCTGCCCCCCTTGAAGACTCAGCCTAGAGTTCCTCAGTAGACCTGCCACTCCCCCGCCGTGCCTCCGCACTCCCTCGTCCCCCAGGGCTCCCCACGTGCACTGCTCTCAGCCTCTGAGGGACCCTGTGTTTTTCCTTCATGCTCCCGGCACCTAACACAGCGTCTGACACGCGGACGTGTCCCTTCAGTGCAGGACGCGGGGAACATCCGCCGACTTTACATGGTTAGGACAGGAGTGTTGTGAGTGCCAGGATGGTCCAGGGAGGCTCATCAGGGCAAGTGGGAACTATCGAACCCAACGTTAAAATGGGCAAAGAATAAAAAGGAATTGCAGGCAGATAGCTCGCTGTCTGTGACAGCTCACGCTTCGTCTGCTTCTCAAAACACCGCAGCCAGGGAAGCCCTGCCTAGCAGGGGAGCAGAGGCAGCTTCCTTTATTTCCTTTATTTGGAGCAAAGGGTTTATCTCAAGGAAGTAGAGAGAGTGCCCGGAAGGCGGTCTGGACTCCGCTGGAGGCGAGACCTTGCAGGCCGCGGGCGCCATTTTCTGCTTTGGAAACGGAGCGGGGACCGTAAGTGGTGGTGAACGTGGGCGCTGCCCCGTGGCTCTGCCTTCACTTTATATCACAGCTTTGAAGCTCTTGGGGAGACGGAGAACTTAGGATCGAGGCGTGAAGCCCTTTGGTGATTTAATGCCTCACCTGGGAGGGGGCGGATCTTTGGTAAAACAAAGCTTTTCCTTCTGGCGCTGCCCTTGACCTGACTCTGAGCTGTTGACCTTTTGGGTCAGTTTAGCTCTACCCAGTTCCTCTCCCCTCGTGACTGGTAATGACCCGGAAGGTGGCAGCACCCACGCAGCAGGTGGCCCACAGAGCTGAGTCACCACCCTGGGAACGGTGCCCTTGGGAGGCCTGGGCCAACCCGGAGCTCTCCACCTCGCCCGGCTCTGTAAGGGCTCTCAGAGCGGCCGCCGGAGCGACAGAGAAGTGGATTCCTTGGTGGAAACGCAGTGTCGCACCAAAGCTGATGGGAAAGTACAGTAAAGCTCATTGAAGAGCCAAAAGGGAACTGATCCTAATGGGGGTCCCTAGCTGGTGCCTTGGGCATGGCACAAAGAGGTTTTCTCCCGATGACCGTTACAGCCTGTGGTGGTTTTATTTAAACACACCAAAATTATCCATTTCCAGATATCTTTAAAAATGGAATGAAGAAGATTTTAAAACAATGTTTCAAAGTTCTCTTTAAGCTTGTGAGTTAAGAGAGCGAGCTCAAGGACTAAAACAAGAGAGCCACGTAAGCTGTCCATATTCTAGGAAATGATCAAATGAGATGGAGGGTTGGGATTTTTGTTTTTGTTTTTGTTTTACATTTTTTATTATTCATAAATACTCTGATGGATGTCGTTTTTTTTTTAATTACGATGCTTGTATTTCATGCCCAAGAAAGATAAAAATGTACTGTTGCTTTTGAAAGGAGGCTTTAAAAAAAAAAGTCTGGCTTGTTTACTACACCAATGAACAGAGATGACCTCAGTCAAAAAAAAAAGAGAGAGAGAGAAAGAAAAAACAAAAAAAAAACAAGTCAACTGTAATAGCTCTCCTTGCTTGGCGGAGTAAGCCTTTATCAAGTAGCAGAAGGGCAAGTCTGACTACCCAGTCGACATTTCATCTGATTGGGATTTTCCAGAAAACAAAGCAGCAAGCTCTCTGCATTTTCACAACTGAACAATAATTCTTAGGAAATACTATCAGCTTACTCAGTTCCTATAAGGCCAGGAAAAAAGTCTGGTGACAATTAGTCAGTTGCCTGATGGCAGATGTCGTGCATGCCTGACTCTGCTGTCACTCCTGTGAGCTTTCAAACTTACAGAAAGTAGCATCACATTTACTGTTTCTTGGGTGAGGAATTTTCTTAGCTTCGAAGTTGAGTTTTTTGTTTCTTCGTGTTTCGGTTTGTTTGTTTGTTTGTTTGTTTTTTACACTTTACCCATCATGTCCCCAGTTAATTCTATACAGCTGCATGTCTCTGAAGACAAAAACGTAACCTGGCCATTTTCTTGAACAGATACTCCTCTATGAGTTTCTGGGTAGTATACACACGCCCTGTGAGCTCCCTGGGGCCAAGGCAGATGGTGCTCAAGTTTCCTCTTCTGTTCTTCTCTTCACTTGCCATAAACGCTGGATGTCTAAGAAATTAGCCACAGAAAAACAGGACCCATTAAAAGCTCCCCTCGGTTTTTGTAAGGCGGAAGAATTGAGACGGGTTCTACTAGAAACGATCTCTATGACCTTTGTGACTTCAGATCAATAATGGCTCGTATCCAGATGCATTTGGAGGTGAGAGGTCCGTTGATTGTACTAGAATCCATTTCAGTCAAAAGAATGTCTAGACGCACTGGGTTTGGAGTGCAGTTTAGGGAAAGAGGATTTTTTTAAAGAAGTTTTATTGATTCTCTGACCTCTTTGGTGTGGGAGAACTAACCCGCATTTGGATAAAGGTTGCAGAAAAGCCAATCAGATGAACATACAGAGAAGTTAGCATTCAGCACTGAAAGCCATCCGGATGCCCAGCCTTCCAGAAGGGTGCTTTCATAGGACACGAGGGACAGCAGGAAGCATGGAAGAAGGTACTTGGGAAGCAGTTGAGCTCTGAGGAGTTAAAAAGGCAGAGGCATCCAGTAAGTGAGTTCCCGCCTGGGCACGGGTTTGTTTATCCTGCCCTTCAGAAGTTGGAGCCAACATTCTTAATGGTTTTGAATGATTCAGAATGTTCTCTCTCCCCACACGCGGACTTATAACTGAAAACCCTTTAGGTGAGGTCCAAAGCAGAAACCAGCCTGAGACTCACTGTCATATTTTAGAGCAAAGGGTAGACAATCCAGTGCAGCTTCTTGTTTCAGAGAGGAGACCAAGGCAGGGGCTTCGGACTGCCAGGGGCCGCAGAGTGAAGGAGAGGCCCTCCTGTGCCAGGCCTCCTTCCTTGGGCCACACAGCCCCTCGTCCGAGCCTGGGGAGGAGACTCCCATGTGCCTTTGGCCTCCCAGCCAGGAGAGGACACCTGCCCTTTGAGGAATGTTTAGAAAACTACTTAGGTCGGAACAGAGAACTTCATTTCTTACAAAAAGGAAATAATCAGTGGTTTATTTATCATTAGCAGCTTTTTCAGTCTCTTCTGTCAACGTTGTGAATTTGTTGGATCCTGGGTGGAAATAACAACATTTCTATCTCCATGTCAGAGTAAGAGACCTGCTACACCCCTGTCTCTCTCTCTCTCTCTCTCTCTCTCTCTCTCTTTCTTCTTCTTTTTTGGATGAGAATTAACTTGTGCCATACTAGATCTTAATAAAACAAACTTTGAATCCTCCCCACAGGAGAAAGAATTGAGCAATGTTCTAAGAACACGTTGTCCTCTTTGGGGCACTGAGTAAATGTCGTATTTAGAAGATGCTCTAGAAGTTTGAAAGTCCCTCTAGAATAAAGGGGGGTGCAGTTGGGGGGAAGGACGGGGCCGAGAAGTGGGACAGACTGGAGGAGGAGGGCTTTGGAAGGGCAGCGGGCATACCCTCCTGCTGGGCAGAGGACTTGAGGGTGTCCAGAAGGCCCCAGGAAAGACTCATTCCCCCAGAAGCCAGGGTGTGAGCTGGTGACCCTGCCGGGCCCACTGATCCGGTTAGGTCCATTTCTCCCGCAGACCCCGTGCCACCTGCACTGTCCAAAGGAGCTGGAAAAGCAGAGGGCAGGCAGTTCCCTGCATGGTGTCTCATAGCGGCTTCCCCAGGGTCCCAGGAAGAAGGCGCTGCCTTTATTCGTAGAAGGGCAATGACCTGAACCAAGGACTGAAAGAATCTATCTTAAGGGGGAAAAGCCAGTAAGGACTGAAAGAATCTATCTTAAGGGGGAAAAGCCAGTAAGAGAGCCGGGCTTTGCACCAGATTCCTGCCTTGCAAGTCCTTGAGCCCTCACTGGGAGCAGATCCTGCACCGGTCTTTCCAGGAAGCAGTCAAGCAGCTGTCATTCATTGCTTTGTTATGGTAATGGCATGATTATTACAAAACGCATTTTGCCCTAAGAGTGCAAACTAAAATATGTCATAGGTGAAGCATTTCCAGCAAGAGCTTTGCCTAAGAGGGAACTGGTCTTAGTCCTACAACAGCAAGAGCCACTCTTCCCTCTTTCCGGCTGGTGGAGACAATGTGGAGGAAAAATCTTAGCGTGATTCTGGACAGAAATAACAATACCACCACCACCACCACCCCGTCATCACCTGTATTGTCTCCGTTGTTAAGTTGGACAGTTCATTTTGTACAGAGCTAGGCAGGAGCGATGTTTGGTGGGGGCGTGCCCTGTGTCCACATGGCCTGCCCCGAGGACCGCTGGTGTGGGGATCTGGGGCCGGTTCCGTGCAGTGCAGGCGTGAGTGACGGACGGGCGCACGGGCAGTGCTTTGACTTAAATCCATCTTGGATATTTTTTTTTCTGGTTTCATTATATTTGTATGTACTTTAAAAAAATGATCATCCAGCAGGTGTTTGAAATTTAAGCCATGGGTAAGATGCTCCTGATAGAAAATTTCTCCGGAAGCTGGGAAAGAGGGAATCGAAAGCAGCTTGCATTGTTTTTTCTTAAGACACTTGTGTTCATTTTGGATGAGTGTGTCCTTTCACCCGCCCTTGCTGGTTCTTCCTTGGGGCGGTGCTGGGTTCAGGGTCGTCTTGTGGGAGGCGGTGGGGACGGGGGAGAGGGTGTGAGAGGCCTCCTCCCCTGCGGTGGTTCTGGGGCAGTCCTAGCGAATGGCCCTGGCACTCGCAGGCTTGTGGAAACGGCTAAGCTCATGGGTGCTTCACCTCGGCGTGCGTGTAGTTCAGCATCCAGGGACACAGTCCTCTCCCTCTGGCCTCCTCAAGGCTTGGGGTCAGGGAGCAGGACTCCTGTCGCACTGAGGGCATCTTACAGGGAAGCATGCAGTCTGTTCTCTCCCCAGCCCAAACTGCGTTTTGTCGAGGCATCCTGAGAAAGGGCGCCCCAAGCCCCGCTAGGAAACCCATGGGAAATGACCACCCCATCTCATCTGGCCCATTCCTCTGTGAGACAGAGAATGGGAGGCCCTCGGGAAGGCTCCTCCTGACCCCAGAGTCTGGTGCCTCTCCTGTGGCTCTCACAGCCCCCTCAGTTTCCTGTCTCTAGTACCTTTCCTGTTGTCTTGATCCTGCCTGTTGACTTGTCCGTACCCCTGCTAGCCCAGCAGCTCCCGGAGGACTGCTACCCTGTCTTCCCTTTGTGTCTCCAGTGCTTCCCACTTGCTGGGTCTTAGTAGACATCTTTGTCTCCTGCTCATCTACATTTCACCTTTCTTCTCTTCTTGTGCCATCCCTGATTCTCAGATTCTCACCGTGGGTGCACCGTCCCTCTCCTCCTGCAGTCCACTGTTCTCGCAAGCCCTCTGCAGTCTCGCTCCCTGAAGGTCCCCCGTCCACATGGCAGTGGCTTCCCCCGTTCTCACCCATCTTCCTCTCCCTGCTGCGTGTAACACGATGTACCGTCCCCTCCCTGGAGGCCTCTCCTTCCTTCCCCGGCTCAGACCACCCTGCAGAGCCCAGGGGAGGCCCCTTTCCTCTTTGAAGCCCCCGGACTAGTCCTCCTGTCTCAAGCTCATCTAATCCTAAATGAGCCTTGTCTCTGTCCCATGCTTCAGCGCTGTGGCACACATTAGACTCCTTTCCACAGCTAAAGGCCCCACGTGAGAGTCGTCCCATCATTTACTTGTGTATTTTTCAAGTGTGTCTGTTACAGCTCTTGGGCTCTCAGGAGCCCATCAGGGAATGGCAGTCGATGGATCTTAACAGATCGGTCTCTATTGATAGTGTTGAGCAGGAACTCCCCGCCCGCCGCATCGCTGTTGGCCAGTCCCTCTGTGAAGGATGCAGCTGCCCCAGTAGGACGCCCCACCCCCAGAGTGGGGGTGTTTGCCCTGTCGCCGGCCATTTCCCTTTGGAGTCCTGCTATGCTCTGTCCTCCTCTCTCTCCGTGTGTACTTACACCTGACTCCTCTGCCTTGTTTGGATACGTACCCTCTGAGCCTCATACAGCTCCTGGGACACAGTGAACTCCACCAGTCAGTGGTGCGGGAATGGGCGACTAGAGATACTGCACTATCCTCGTCTTACTCCCGGTCGTGTGTCTTTTCCTGTTGGCACATCCTTGGTTTGTACACTACCCTTTGCCCTGAGAGAAGCCCCCAGACCCACAGCCTCTGTGGACTGAAGCCAACGTTAGGTTAGTCTAACACATCACACGTAACACACTTTGGACATGTACGCAGAACGTTGGACGTGTATCCCCTTGATGGGGGAGCGGGGTTCACATTTATTGAAGATCTGTGTACCTTGCGGTCTGAGTTAGTTACATTTTCACAACTCTAAGAATTAACGTTATGATTTCCACTTCAAATATGAAGAAACCAAAGCTCAAAAGGGGTAAATGGCTTGTCTAAGCTGTGTAAGAGGAGACCGAGGGAGAATTTGAATTCAGGTCTTTCTGGTCCCCAGCCTTATGCAGCTTGCCTCTTATTTCCAGTTTAAAGGTGCCATTAAATGGGCAGTCACTTCATTGCACTTGACATTAAAAAGACAGCCGGAGGGCATGGGGGATGGGATAACTGGGTGATGGACATTAAGGAGGGCACATGATATTATGAGCACTGGGTGTTACATAAGCCTGATGAGTCACTGACCTCTACTTCTGAAACCAATAATATAGTATATGTCAATTAACTGAATTTAAATTTTAAAAAGTTTCAAAAATTAGGTCAACCCTTTCGGGACCCCTGTCACTCTTGAGAGCTTTTTCTGTATCTTCACTTAGTAAACTTCTGTCGCTTTAAAAAATAATGATGAAATAAAACTTAATTTAAAAATTAAAAAGCAATAAATAACAAATAACATGTAAGCATGTTAACTCAGACGGGCTGGTGAGGAAAGGCAGAGGAAAAGATATTTATTGGTAGGTTTGGTTCTAATCAGGGATTGATAGAGATCTGCTTCTAAGACCTTAAAGTTTCAGGGCTGTCTCTGGGATCAAGGCTGTCCTGTTGAAAGGGCAGCTTGACCTTTGACTCCCTTTCAAGAAAGCTGCAGGAATCCCAGTGGTGAAGCACTCGTGTTGGCCGCTCTCAGCTCCGGGGAGAGGTTTGCTCCAGGCCTCAGCTCTACACTTAGATCAGAACCACTAAGAGCCACTGTGGAAGGCACAGATTCCCAGTGTTTATCAGGGAGGCAGGGATGCTAGTGGAAAGCTGAAAATGCATGTCAAACTCCTATCCTCATAACTGAGAAACCTTATCACTAACTCCTACAGTGTTCTTAACCCTACCTTCTTGTGCTCTGGTCTTCCTGTCTATAAATAGTGCACAGACATCTGAACCCGAGGGGGGCTGCAGGTGAGTGCTCATGGAGGAGCCTTGGCAGGGATGGGAACAGCATGCTCAGAATCAGGCCTTATCATGTGCATTTATAAGACAAGGTCAATTAAAGCAGTACTTCTCAGCAGCTTGAACGAACTATTCCCAGTGCTTTTCCAAATACTGAAAAGCTCCAAAAAAACTTCAGCCTGGCATTCCTCACAGTTTGGCCTATATCTTCGTTACTGTTGAAAAGGGCAAGAGTTCGTCTCTTACTTGGGGTCCTGTCTTCATTTTTGTGATCAGACAATTGTGGAAACATGCTATCTGATGACAGGGTGTAAATATTTCAGAATCATGTGTGATCGGTTAGTCCCATTGGTTTGAATTTTATGTTTACCCTGGCAGACCTTCCTTCTCGTTTGTACTTCTCTAGTTGAATTTTTTAGATGCGTTTTTCTCTTCCAAGACAGTATTGAATATAACTGCGGCTTCTCTTGACCACTCCTCTTGTCAAGACCTCCTTGAATTTCAGTCCCAACTCTCAAGAATGCTCCCAGTGTAATAGGTCCCGGTTTTGATGGCATCTTCAAGTGCTCAGGCAGTAACTTCGAGAACGTGTTTGGGAGAACTCGGCTTAAAGAGTACACCTGGGAACCACAGTCGATCAGCTCTGCTAGGCTGTATCACCTCGTCCACAATAAGCGTGGCATGCTCTGTGGCCTCAGCTGTGTTTAAGGTCCTCTGTGGCAGTGTAATCATTAACTTAGACATTGCAGTAGGTGGTAACTTGACACGTGGGACTCTTCACACACTGCTGAGTCACTCAGCCTCTCGCAGTCTGGGATAGAAGCCCCTCGTGAAGATCCCTCCTGGGAGCTCTTACGTAGGCATTCCCCACCCCACCCCACTCCTTGGCTGCGGCTTGTCCCATGTCAGAAGACTAAAGTGCCCTTGAATGATTGCCTTTCAGAAACCTCTGATGGGCTTCCTTTTCTGTGATGTGGTGAAAGGTGCATTCCTGCTTTAAAAGTCAGACCACGGAGGGGAGAAAGTCTTGCGGTTTGGGTTCTAAATGGCCCTCCGCCCACCTCTGGAGCGGTGGGGTGGTACCTACAGACTAGTGCTGCCCTCTGCTGGCTGTCAGGAGCCCGGGCTGTGCCTTGTGAGGGTGCAGAGTCTGCTTTTAAAATAGAAACTTCTTCACGTCTTCTGGGCAGGCTGCTCTTATGCCTTCTCCCGTGACTGGAGCGAGAGGCTTATACCGTATATTATTCCGTATGACATCTTGCTGAGCAAACCCTGACATTCTGCGAAACGCAGGGGTTCGTGCGCTGCAGACGGTTTCCATAGCAGCAGCCCCCAGGACAGAGAGCACACCAGCGGGAGGTCCCTCTCCGCACAGGAACTTCCCCACAACCTCCACGTCTTAAGCAGGAAAGAGAAAGTGCTGTTTATTTCCCGGGTTTGTTTTTGTTTGTTTTTAATTCATCTCTTCAGGTCATTGGTGAAGCAGTAAGAGAAAACAACTGACTTATACTTTCTCTGTTGCTCTGGGATACTTCCTAAGGGTTCACGCTGTCATTTAAATTCCAGGTGCCGATTTTGTGAACGAATGCCTCCTGAGGATTTCTGAGTCTGGAAAATATCTGTCAGCAGATTGCGTTCACATCCCTGTGTAAGTAGAGGCTTGTGCTCGTAAATCAACCTTAAGGGAGTTCTGTTTTATTTTGTTCCTGGATGATTCCCCGGTAAAACTGTTTTAAACAGTCATCAGTGTTTGATCTCTATACCTTTTCTCTTAAACACTCAGTTCCCGATTTACTATTGGGCCTGCTTAAAAGCAAGGGTATTGATCCCATATTTGGGTCTGAGAATGGGAACAGGAGAAGGAGTTAGAAAATACTAAAAATACTCATTTCAGTTAATTCAGCAGGAGATGCCATCTGGACATCCCAGGGCATCTTTTCCAGATTTGAGTATTCTCCAGACACCTTTGTAGTTAGCCACTCTGGAATGCGTCCATGTACAGCAAAACAGATGCAGGCAGGATCTGTGAGCCCTGTCCTTTCATCTCTGCTAACGGTGTGCGGAGGAAGTGTGATTTCTTACTTTGAGCCTCATAGCCACCATTTACTGAATGTTTACCATGTGCTCTTTCTAACTCAAGTTGCTTTTCCTTCTGTATCTCTGTTCTGACAGCCTTGTGCAGCAGGTGCTGCTGTTACCCTGATTCTACAGGTGAGGAGACTGAGGCCCAGGGTCAAAATAACCCAGCCGAGGCGATTCGGGGAGCTAGCTAGCTGCAGAGCTTGACACCTGATCCAGAAGCCCACACGGCCCCTCCTGCCCCACTGCCCTGCAGAAACGGGAACTGCAGAAGGAGAAGCGGCTGGGCTGTATTTTGGAGCCGGTATTTTGTCCTGTCACGTTCCTTCAATGCTAGCCAGGTCCTGCCCATTTCTAGGTTTTCTCCTCCTGTTTGGTGGGCTGCTTTGGTGGTGCTTCTGCTAATCAAAACCCACGCTGGTTTTACCGATTTGCTCATGTGCCCATTGATGAAACCCTGGAGTTCGGAGCCCGTGTGTGCCCAGAGGTCCAGGCGGCCGTGGAAGATGAGCTGTGACAGGGCCTGTAAAGCACTGGGCAGGGAAGAAATGGTGGCTACAAGCCTGGGCTTGGAATCGGGCAAATTGGGGTTTGGATTTGCCATTCGTAAGCTTTGTCACCAAGAGCAACAAGTCACGTACCCTCTCTAAATCTCTGTTTTCTCACCTGGGAAAGGGAGGTACCACCAGCCCTGTTCGGTGGTGGTTGCGAGTGTTGAGAAAATGCACAGGAAGCAGGAAACGCGGTGCCTGGGATGGAGGGGGCATTCCCAGAACGGAAGCTCACGTTGAATGTCTTCCCGTCTACTTCTGAGGTCATTCCAGCCTTTGCCCTGGAAGGCTCTCTAGAGTTCTGACCCATCTAATGAAATGACAGATAAGGGTGTAGTGCTTTAAAAATCGACCGTCTCCACGTGCTGAATCCCCCCTGACCCTCAGCACCACCCCAGCATACGACCGCGTATCTCCTTGCTCTAGCTCAGGATCCCAAGGCTCAGAAAAGTCTGCACCCAGCACAGCCAGGACTTCAACCCAGATCCCACACCGCTCGTTCGTCTGCTTCTTACAAGAAGAAAGTGTTCTTTGAGGGCATTCAAGTCAGCCAGAGAATGACTTAGAACAGAGGGACCCAGCTCACCTTTCCAGCCTGGCCCGGGCTACAGTTAGGACTGCCATGTCCTGAGGTCCGCAGCGTCTTGAAGGCGCATTCTTAAACAAGTGTTATGGGCAGATACGGTCTTCTTGTGAAATCCTCAAACCCCCAGGGAGGCTGTCTTAACCTGGCTTGCTCGTGCAAGAAGGGACTGGCATTGTGCTGCCATGAAAACAATGTGCTTGCTTGGTTCCGCTCCTGCCACACAGGAGTCAGCCATGTGGTTTCTTGATTCACGGTTTCAGACTCCAAGTCTCCTATCAGATTTGGAAGGAAAACTACAAAAAGGCAAGCTTGCTTGAAAACAGCACGAAGTCTGCCGGTACAGACTGGATGTTGAAATGGAGACCCATTCTCAGAGCCTGTGGGCCCAGAGACGCCGAGGAAGGATTTTTTTTTTTTCCTCAAAAGGTGATTATGTTCAGGCTGGAGGTGGTGAACAATTCTAGGTGTGTGTTCTGTGTGTGTGAGAAAGAACCGGCCAGAAAACACTCCTTTCAAAGGGTACAGGACCTTAAAATGGTTGATGGTTAAAAATAGAAACGCCCCGAGTTACAGAAACTCAGCGCTTCCCGCATCCTGGCCTAAAAATACAGAACAATCCGGTTGATTGTCAGAGGTTGGAGGACATGGAGGCACGGAAGCCTGCCCATGTGCACGGACGACCGTCCTTCCTGGTCGTTGACTGTCTCTGAAAGACTCAACAAAGGAAGCAGAGACTTCTTCACCCCAGTTCAGGAGCCGGTCGCTGGCCCCCCGTTTCCCTGTGCACGTCCTGGAAGGAGAATGAAGGGGCCCCTGTTGGTTTCATCAACGAACTCATTTTCATCTCCTACTGGTGAACAGTGTAGCCTTCCCTGCATCTTTTTTGGCTCGCCAGTCTCCTCCCATAGACTTATTTTTAAGAAACTGGCCTCGTGCTTTGGATGAAGTTGTGAAAACAGAGGCCTGAGCTCGAGACCTCTGTTTCAGCCTGTTTTCAGTCATTTCAGACTTACCAGCTCAGTATCTCAGTTTCTAACCCAAAGGGCTTAAAACCTGCAGAGAAGTGTGTTCAATGGCTGTGCTTACTAAGTCCGTCTGCTGGAAACGCCTTGGCAGACCACTCCCAGGAAGAGACCAAGATAGACAAAAGAGAGTCCACCTCCCTTTGCTCTTCTGCTGAGGGTTTTGAAAAGCCGGAGTAAGGTAGAATGCAGAAAACCTTACCATATCTGTTTCTGCTAAGGGAGTCAAACTTGACGTTCTGGACGGTCATGTATGGAACACATCTGTGTGTGTATGAAACACGTCTGTGTATATATGGGTGGGATGTGCATTTGAGGTGGGAGATACACATGATCTTATCAGACATAAGCAAAAGGAAGAAATTCATGCTTCAGGAAAAATTGTCCCCGTAACTGAAGTGTCAGTCACTTGAAAAATGCTTCCAACTGGTAGTAAGGAAAAGCTGTGACTAGTCACTTGTAAAAAAATAAAAATAAAAATAAGCAGACCTTTCTGTTCAGATTTTGGGTTTTTTGAACCGGTGAGAATAAGCTTGCACGCATCAGTCTGATACTACGAATTCTAATAGCACACACGGAGGGAGGCAGTGGATATCTAAATGAGTCACAAAATTCACGAACTAGTTATTGAAGGGTTGCAGGGGTTCTTCTGTCTCGGTACTTTTTCTTTTTTAAAAAACATTTTATTTATTTATTTGACAGGGATCACAAGTAGGCAGAGAGGCAGGCAGAGAGAGAGGAGGAAGCAGGCTCTCCACGGAGCAGAGAGCCCGATGTGGGGCTCAATCCCAGGACCCTGGGCTCATGACCTGAGCCGAAGGCAGAGGCTTTAACCCACTGAGCCACCCAGGTGCCCCTGTCTCGGTACTTTTTAAGGTTTAAATGCTTGAATTGACTCTCCGGTTGAAACAGGTGCCTAACCGCCTGTCGCTTCACAGAGTAGACGCATTCCTTCACAGTCCATGAGTGTATGGCAGCTTCATCGCAGTGATGTCCTTGCTGTATGTCCTTGCAAGCCCATGGTGTTCATTCTCTTACTTACAGAGGACGAGTCAACCAGCCCGGGACCAGGAGCGTCCTGAACATCCTGTTCGGTGGATATTTTTCCTTAAAGGAGGAAGAGTTTGTATTGGGATCTCCTAGGAAGAGTCAGGGGCAAGAACTTTCGTCAGACCTGAGCCAAGCCCCCTGCCTCTCCTGACTCAGCTCCTGCTAGTTCTTCTCATGCTCCTTGAAGATGATAAATCAGGAGGACGCATGTGGAAAGTCAAGAGGGGAAGCTGGGAAATTTGGAGGATTTATTTAAGCCAAGAGAACAGACAGGCTCGGTGAATGGTGTGCCCCGGATTAGAACCCATCTTCCCAAGGTGATGCTATCGTGATAAAACCAAGGAAAAGTGAGGGGAACATTTTAGGTGAAAAGACCGAGTGAGTGAACCCTGATGGGAGCTGGGCTGATGGGAAAAGTTGCATTTGGCATGGCTATTAGAGGATACCAAGAGTTGTTCATTTTCTTCGTTATGGTAAAGGTATTATAATTATGTAGAAGAATGACCTCGTGTTTTTAGACCTGCTCAAGTTAGGAGCAGAGTGTTGGGATGGTTGTCAGCTTGCTTTCAAATAGTCCAGCAAAGAAAGAGGCATATTTCTTACATACACGTAGCACAGCTAAAGCAAAAATGGCAAAAATGAATAGTGGTTGAGTTGAAGTGGTATGTCATTTTTAATGTAATGCATGTCTGAAGTTTTTCATAACAATTAAAAAAATGAATGCCTTTCTTCTTAGATGGCCCGTGGCCTGGATGCACGAAGTATCTTCTTGGGTTTAGAACACTAAGGGGGATGACAACAGTCTTCCTAATAAAAGGACACTGGGAATCCTAATGGGAAGGAGAAAACTGGCAAAAAATAACTTGCCAAGGAAAATTGAGAGGTCAAGGCCTGACTTTTGGATTGTAGAGGAGGAGACTCGTAAGTAAAGCGAACAAAAATCTTTAACTCATAGATGTGGTCAAAGGAATTCTAATCTGGAAAACAACCTTAGGATCTCATTAGTGTCAGCCTGTGACTTTGCCTCTGAGCTAGCCTTTTGTCCTCCTTGGACCCTAAAATCAGAGTAAACCTTTGAATCAAACAAAACTATCCCAAAGAGAAAGTCAGTCTTAAGAAAGGGTTTTCTCCCGTTTCTCCCAGAGCACCCGCTTACAGTGTGTCTTTCCATGTACATGGTCAGGTCCATCAGCACCACGTCCTCGAGATCTGCACCTGGAAGAGCTCTGCTGCTTCCCATCAAGAGTAAAGGGGTTGACTTGTGCTCTTGGCTGTGGGTGACAACACAGAGCCTGCATCTGGGCAGATCAAGCGTAAAGAACCACAGGCGTGTGGCCCCCCCCCACCACCACCACCCAGCCACAGATTTGGTGACAGCAGTATATGCCCACGTGATTCAGGGAAGCTCCGTTCAGACCACAGAGTGACATAGCCACAGCCACGTTTCAGCATTTTCCTTTCTAGGTTGTCTGGAGGCCGTTACAAGAGCTCACTGTAAAGAAGAAATAGATGGCAAAACTTCTTCAGGAAGCTGGTTTCACATGGTGGTTTAGATTTAAATAGTGATTGTCTAGCACCATTTGAAATCAGTGTTCTTGGGGGAGACCAGCTGCACTGCATGTGGTGAAGGGAATGAATGGGACAGCCCCGGAGTGCCTGAACGCAGAGCCCAGACAGCCACGGGAGTCTGCCTGATGCGGCAGACACGCTGCTCACCCTCCCGGCCGTGGTGTCACATTTAACAAAGCTCAGTATACGGACGTCTTTATTCTTAGTGCTTGTTTTATGTAACCCTCCTGCAGGACAGACTCCTCGTCTGAGGGTCAGAGGACAAACGTATGGTGGATTTATCCCTCCTTGGTCCCTCCTGACCCTCCCGTCCTCCTGTGACCCCCTTAGAGGATGACTGATTTCTTTTGGTGTTCAGAGTCAATATAATTTTCTAGCACCATCTGAAATCGGTTATAATGATTGGGGAAGAGCACCGTGCAGCCGATGAAAAGAGAGAAAATGTATCAATGACCTATGAGGCCATGAATAATAACCAAGAGAGTGGAAATAATGGAGCAGAAATAACAGAATAGTGCTTTGGTTTTTAAGTTAACTCTCACTGCCCTGAATTGCGTGTGTTATAATGCTGATAACTGGTTAACTGTTAGCAGATGCCCATCGTTATATTTTAGAGAAACTCCACAGAATTTCTGAAGACTTTTGTTTGGATGCTAGATACCTAGAAAAAAATGGATAAAATCAAAGACTGCCTCGGGTCATTTGAAAAGGAGCAGCAAGGAAAAACAAAGCAACGTAAAACAAAACAAAACAAAGGCACAGCGAGGGAGTAAATTTTGTTCCCCGTGGGACACATGCGTGTGTGACCTCATCTACGAACCCTCTCCGGCCTGGCGGGGAGCTCAGTTCTTGGTTAACCAGGTCACCTTCGTAAAAGGCAGTACCAGGCTCAAGCCGGCTAGAAGTTCAGTCTAACGAGGCACAGGAGGAAAAATGGTACAGAGAACTAGGTTTCTGTGTCTAGGACAGAACTAAGTGAACACAGCTCCGTTCCGTCAGAAAACAAGGTCAGGGGCGCCAGAGGTGGTATTCGGACTATTCTAAATTACATCTTCTTACCATGGAAGGGAAGTGGTGAGGTTAAAAAAAAACAGCCCTGGGTTTCTAGAACCAAGCAAGGCGGGGAGAAAAGGCTTTGGAATGAGCTCCCAGGGCTCATCCCTCCTGCTTGTGGCCACACGTACTGAGCCTCTGGCCCAGGGTCAGCCTGATGCTGTCCCTCCCGAGTCTCCACGCAGCTTCCCAGCGACCCGGGCGGGGGCCACCAGGTGGATGCCGGGACTCGCCTCTCTACCTTCCCGCCCTTCTCATGCCCACTTCCTCCTGTTAACCTCCTCCTCCTTTGTCTGGGAAAGCACTTGGAATCGGCAACCAAAACGTTCTACCACCCACAGGACATGAGGTCATGTCCCTTCTTCTTTTGCTGAGCTGTGGTTACTGTTTCCCCAAAACCCTCTCTGTTGCTTTCCTCCACGGCGCGCTCCTCCCTGACTAAGCTTGCCCGTGCCCCTCTTTCCAGTGGGGCTGGATTTTCCCGGAACCCGAGCGCTAGCTACAGACCGTTTTCCAGAACTCTCCATTGCCACGTTTTCAGGGGCTCCTAGATAGTTGTACCTGCTAGTCTACACCTGGCTCAGTTTAATATGCCAAAGCCATGCCCGTTCTCTCTCCGCGCCCTCCCTGCTGTAGCCCGTGGTTAAGGCTAGACCCCACAGACTTGCAGGACGGGTCTCGCTCGCTTACCCTGCTGCCCCCTGACACCCTCCTCACCAAGTCCTGTGGCTGTTCTCCTTCCACTCGTTAAAATCCATCCTTGCGGGGTGCCTGGGTGGCTCAGTGGGTTAAAGCCTCTGCCTTCCGCTCAGGTCCTGGTCTGGGATGGAGCCCCGAGTTGGGCTCTCTGCTCACCGGGGAGTCTGCTTCCTCCTCCCTCTGCCTGCCTGTTTCTCTGCTTACTGATCTCTGTCAAATAAATAAATAAATAATATAAAATCCATCCTTGGAATACCTGGGTGGCTCAGTCGGTTAAGCCGCTGCCTTTCGGCTCAGGTCCTGATCCCAGGGTCCTGGGATCGAGTCCCGCATCGGACTCCTTGTCCAGCAGGGAGCCTGCTTCTCTCTCAGCCTCTGCCTGCCACTCTACCTGCTTGTGCTCTCTCTATGACAAATAAATAAAATCTTTAATACAATAAAACAGAAGCCATCCTTGAGCCGCCTCGGTGGCGTTCTCGTCCTACCTCCCACCGTCAGTCCCGCTTCTGTTTCTACCAGTTACCTTTCTGCAGCGCGCGCAACCTTGTCCCTTCTCCATCCTTCGTGATTCACACTCCTCTCCCGGCCTGTTCCCTGAGCTCAGCCAGCCCCTTGCCGCTGCTTCCCTTCCCAGTACCTCCATAGTTCCAAGCGTGTGCGTACCCGGTTTCCCCTGCCTGGCCCTCTCCTCCGACCCACACTCCTCCTCCTCGTCCTGGGCGCTCCAGCTAATTCTTCGCCCCTGGCTGGCGTGTGTGCATGTCTGTGAGGCCTTCACTCGGTCTTCCTCTTTGAGGGTTAGAGCACTGGCAGGGGCTTCCTTCTCTGTCCTGAGAACCTGATGGCACGCTCCACATTGTCCTGTGGTCACTGACTTCCCATGTCTTCCCTGCTGGCCTTTGAGATCCTTGCGTTGGAGAGGGATCGGAGTCACACACACTGTACGTTCCGTTCACAGGTTGCAGATGTTCCTTCTTTAGCAAGTGTTCCTTCTGAGCTGTGCTTCCCCCTTTCAGCCAGTTCAGGGTCTCTCTCCCATGGTCATTTGCCAAAGGCACGGAGAACGAAAACTGCTCTCAGGGATGTCGTCATCTACATTAAATAGAGGACAGTAAATGGGCTTCAGAGGGCATGTATCCTTTTCTAAAACTCTTAAATACAATGTTGATGGATGTTCCACTGTGGATTATCTGGGTGGGTTTTTTTTTTTTCCTTCTTCTATGCATAAGTATTAGGAATTGTACATTTAATGAGTTAGCCTTGGGGAGAATAATTATTATGGAAGGATGTTTGTCCCTGTTTTAGAGAATACCAAAACCACGAAAACAGATGTGCCCTAACTCTTAACAGGCAGCAAATGTTTGCCGAGAAGGCTGCACCCATTAAAAATCATAATTTACAGCGACCGCGTGCCCACCGGGCAGTCAGCGCCCATCACACCCAGCAGCCCTGCGAGGTGGGTAGTTCCCCCAAGTCGTAGATGAGGAAGTAGAAGCACAGAAAAGTCACTTGCCTGGGGTTTCACAATGCGTTGGCATTTGATTTGCATTCTAAATTGGATAATAAACAATGACGATGATGATAGCAGCCAACACTGAGCTCTTATTTTGTTCCTTGCTGAGCATTTTATGTAAATTATCTAATTTACTCTAACTTTCGAAATAAAGATAGGCATTTATTTATGGGAGGGCGGTATTATAATTATCATCACTCCCATTTTGCAGATGAGAAAAAAAAACCCACTAAGAACAAAGTCATTTGTCCCCGATCACGTAACATTCAAGCTTTCAGGCAGGTGTACGAAGCCAGTTCCCGTGCTTTTAAGGAGTACTGTTGTCTTCATAGTGGTTGATGTAATGACCGGCCTGCTGCTCTGGCCAGGCAGCCTCTGACGTGGCCCCCATAGGTCCCTGCCGGCCAGCGTTCACGCCACGTGCAGTTCCCTCCCGTGGCGCGTGGGCTGGACCAAGTGACTTAAACTTCTCTTGGATAGAACACGGGGAAGGTGAGGAGTCACTGCCAAGATTCGGTTACGAAAGGGCTGATCCTGTCACGCTTTTGTGTTCACTCGCTCTCTCTTTCTCTCACTAAGGAAAGGACCTGCATGTCAGGAACCGCCCCATGGAGAGGCCCAGGTGGATAGGAACTGATGTCTTGTCTGCCTAGTGCCACACGAGCTTGGAAATGAACTCGCTCTCTCAGCACGTGTGGGGATGACTACAGCTCCAGCCAACACCCTTACTACAGCCCTGGGAGACCCAGAAATTGTCCCCTAATAAATGTTTTTCATTTTAAGCCACTGCATGCTGGGGTTACTTGTTAGGCAGCAAGAGAGGACTGTTATAGCTTGTGATACTCCTACCTAGACTCGGACTTTGCTTATGGTACCTAATTTGTTTTTAGATAAACATTGTGTTGGAGAATCACTTCAGATTAGCAGACAAGCTGCACAGGTAATCGAGTTGTCTTCTGTCCCTCATCCAGGTTCCTCTGTTACTAACATCTTACATAACCGGGGTACGTTTGTCAATACTAAGAAACCAACATTAGCACTTCCTGGTGACTGAATTTCGGACTTTATTCATTCATATCTCACTAGTTTCCCCACTGATGTCCTTTTTCTACCCCAGAATTGCTCAAAGCCTAGTAGCTACCATGCCTCATAACTGTGCGTGTGTGTAGGAAGAAAGAAGAATACATATATGTTTGCTCAAATCTGGAGGATCTACTCACAGATAATAAAGGAATATTAGCAAGATCTTTAACTGGGGTCTTGTTTATAATTACTAGGAAAAATAACCATTACATTAATGAAAAATGTCTAGGGGCAGCTGGGTGGCTCAGTTGGTTAAGCATCTGACTCTTGGTTTCTGCTCAGGTCATGGTCTCAGAGTTGTGAGGTTGAGCCCTGTTTTGGGCCCCATGCTCAGTGGGGAATCTGCTTCAGAGTGTCTCTCCCCTGTTCCCTCTGCCCCTCCCCCCGCCCCTTCCCCCACTTCCCCGTACTCACTCTCTAAATAGATAAATCAATAAATTTTTTTAAAAGATTTATTTATTTATTTATTTATTTATTTATTTATTTATTTGACAGAGATTACAAGTAGGCAGAGAGTCAGGCAGAGAGATAGGAGAAAGCAGGCTCTCTGCTGAGCAGAGAGCCTGATGTGGGGCTCGATCCCAGGACACTGGGATCATGACCTGAGCCAAAGGCAGAGGCTTTAACCCACTGAGCCACCCAGGCGCCCCTCAATAAAGTATTTTTTTTAAAAATCTATTATGGGAAATTACTGAGGGGGAGGTAGGGGGGGCTATAAATTAAAAATGATACCCTAACAAGTCAAAAATACTTCTAAATGTCAAGTCTACCTTGACTTAAAAAATCAATAATGCTTTTTTAATAAATGAAGACTTTGATTTTTATTTAATAAGAATATCAAATATCAGATTGGCCAGTGGTTATTTTGCATTACCATGTTGGTACAAATTAACTTTTACTTATATAATACGTAATTACTTAATTTTCTCATAAGTATTTAAATGGAAACTGTCCATCTAAGAGAACAAGTTTCCTTTTTTATTGATTCCTATGCGGTGTGATCTTGTAGTATCAGTTTGTATTATCAGAGTTTTACAACGAATTAATCATGTACTACAGATGCTTAATCATTGTAGATCTTTTGTAAATAAAACTGTAAAATGGTAATAAAAACTCCTATTTCCTGATTGCTTAAACATTGAGCTGCATTATTTTGCAGCATTTCCAGATGATCCTTAACAAGCAAGACGAAAGTAAAGCTTTTGGGGAAAAGTGAGTGATGCTGCTTGAAAGAGAAAAGACCTCCTACTTCCACATACAATCTGGTTGAATTTTTTAACAGGGTGAATAATGAGAAAATCAGGTGACCTTAAGCTTTGTGTAGATCCTTAAAAGCCATTAAGCAAGACAGGACTTTAAAAATCTCCTTGGTGATAAGTCATAAAATAACAGAAACAGATTTGAAGTCTGGAAATTACTGCACACAAGACCCCAAATCTTAGTGGCCGAGGTTTGCTTCTAGGCTTGACTCTAGGGGCCCAGCTTTTCTCCATTGCCAGAAAGACTCAATGATTTTCAATAGCTGACTCCTGAGAAAAACAGAGAATGGAAAAGGTTGAAAAGGAGGGAGTGTGAAAGGAGAGAGAAATGAAATCTAATTGGGGAAAAGGGAGCAAAACACAATGTAACCTCACTTACAACATACTACTTCCCAGAACTCTGAATTCATTACATTTTCTGCACTTCTCAACTTTGAAATCAAAGTGTCAGATTACAAGAAATCAAGCTGTTAGGTTAACTGAAGAACTGCACACACAAATATTTCTAATACCACATTTGAGGTTAGTACATAATTCATTTTCTGCCTATTGTGCGTGAAATATAATCTTGGCTCATTCAAAATGACAAGTGATCCGCAGATACTGTGGAAACTGTAAATCATCAAAAGCTTCCGTCTAATTCATAGTCCTGTGTTCATTGAAACCGAAAAATGTATAAACATGTAGAGACTTTGTAAACAGTTCTCCTTTAGGCCGAAATGAAATAGAATTTGTACACTAGGGAGAATCCATTATACTATATTCATTATGTTTTTTTAATTATTGAGGTAAAATTCACATAAAATTCACCATTTCGGCCAATTTAAAGTGTACGATTCCGTGGCTTTTAGGACATTGATGATATTGTGCCACCATCACAACGAATCCCATCACCCGCTAAGAAGCCCCATAGCCATTAAGTAAACACCCCACATGCACCCCTCCTCATTGCTCCTGGCAACTGCTAATTTGCTTTCTGTGCATTTACCTATTCTAGATGTTCACAGAAAGGAATCACACAGTATGTGGCCTTTCGTGATGGGCGTCTTTCACTCGGCATAACGTCAAGGTTCACCCATGTTGTAGCGTGCGTCCACGCTTCATTCCTTTTTAAGTCTGAATCCTGTACCATCATGTGGGTGATGGGAATAGTTTACCCACCCGTCTGTTTGATGGACATTTGGGGGGTTCTTTACATGTATGTTTTTATCCCGCCAACATCCTACGTGTCCAGAGACCAACAAGTCAGCGGCACCGAGTCCTACAGGAACGAAGGGTTGGCTGTCCACTGCCCTCCCTCAAAGCAGCCACTTGGAGCCCCTTTATGGGTCCCTTTTGTTTCCCCCACCCAAAACTCTCCTATGGCTATTTCTTGCTTTTGACTTCATTTTACTTTTCTACTGTGGAAAGGAAGGCTTAGCTCTTAACACCACCATTCTTATGCCTCCGACTCTGTCCACCTCACGACTTCATTACAGCATGATTTTGGGTTCAATCAGACTTGTATCGATATTATTGACCATGTAACGATGCAGTTTGACATTTCCTTTTAAAACTCTTTAAATTCTGAAATTTTTAATTTCCTTTTTAAAAAAAAAATTTCTTTAATTTTCCATGTACTTACTTAATGCCTGGTCTTTGCTAGGGAACTTTAATGTCCATCTCTGACTCCCTGTGCTATTGGAAAGTCTGAAACAGTGCTGATTTCTGGCTCTTTTTCTCCAGAAGTTTTAGAACAGTCAGTTTATCCCTTGAGTTTAAATGTCACAATTATGTGCCGGGATAAAGGGCATCTTCACTTATTTGGCCAAGAGTTTAATGTCCCTTTCATTCTGGAGGCTTATGTCTTTAATTCTAGAAAATAATCTTTTTATTCCTCAGATAATTCTCTTTCCTCATTCTCACCGTTCTCTTTCTAAAAAGTCTATATTTTTTGTACATTGGCCCTCCCGGAATAATGCTGAGTTTTCCCATTTGTTTCCTTTCCAGTTTTTCATTGTTTTGATCTTGTCCTACTTTTCTGGGGAAATCCCCCCCCCCACTCCCCGCGCTATTTCCAAAACTTGACACTGAATTCTGATTTCTGCGAATGTATTTTTAACATCTGAAAGGTTTTTCTTAGCATTTTGTTTTGTTTTGAGGATTCAGAAATGTTTCTAAGGATGTTAAACCTTTTTTTTTTTCCTTTTTGACAATTTCTGTTCATGACATTGTCTCTGTGTCTTCTGGGTTCTTTGTGTGCTGGTTTTAGTTTTATCTTTCGTGGTAGAAGTTTTCTCAGAGGTCTGTGGATTCTTGACTGTCCGCTTATACTTACGAATGGGGCCTTTAAAACTGTGGGAAACTTGGGGCATCTGGGTGGCTCAGTGGGTTAAGCCTCTGCCTTCGGCTCAGGTCATGATCTCAGGGTCCTGGGATCGAGCCCTGCATTGGGCTCTCTGCTCAGCAGGGAGCCTGCTTCCTCCTCTTTCTCTGCTAGCCTCTCTGCCTGCATGTGATCTCCCTCTGTCAAGTAAATTAAAAAAAAAAAAAAATTAAAAACAAAAACTGTGGGAAACTCTATGCCTCGTCAGGACTTAACAACTCTTGGGCCTCATTGTAGGATGTGTGGTAGGCAAAAGAAGGAGCTCCCAGAGGTGCCCACATCTCAATCCCTAGAATCTGCAAAAACATGCTTTAGATGGCGGAAGGGGTTTTGCACAGGTGTTTCTAGTTAAGGACCCTGAGACGGGGAAAGAAACGTGCTTTACCCAGGTGGGATCAATCCAGTCACGTGAGTCCTCATAAGCAGAGTGCCTTTCCCAGCTGTGGTCAGTGGGAGATGTGACTACAGAAGAGAGGTTAGATGTGGCATTGCGGGCCAAGGAACACAGCCGACTTCTAGAAGCTGCAGAAAGCAAGGAGGCAGTCTCTGGAGCTTCCAGAAGAGAACCCAGCTGTGTGGACCCAGCTTTTACCCCAGTGAGACCTGTATCGACTTCTGGCCTTCAGAACGGTAAGCCAGAAAACTGTGTTGTTTTAAGCTGCTCAGTTTGTGGAATGTGATAGCAGCCATAGAAAGCTGATATAAGGTGACGGGAGATTCAGCTGTTTCACTGAGGACTCCCAATATTGTTGTTAGTAAGTTTGGGGTTTTTTCCTCCCTTGGTCTGGTCTAGTTTCCACAGAGATGAATCCTTTAGTCTCTTGCTGGGGGTGGTATCAGGCTCAAACAGAGTCTCTCTGAAGTTTATAAGAATAAAGGGTCTCGTTATGGATATGATGGCGTCCACGATGCAGGGTTTGCTGAGGGACTGAGGGTCTTGGAAGCTACAGCCAGACAACTAGTGAAATTGTCACCAAAGACTTGAGCTTGCAGCCCTGGGGTGAGAAAAGCTGGCAGTTGGGAAAATCCCAGAAACTGTGGCATGGAGCCCCCAGGTGGGAGGTGGGGGGAGGGGTGAGAGAGGAAGCTGGTGGGGAGCCGTCCACGACGCCACGTCCAACACTGAAATAATGGTTCATGTCCCTTCTGCCTCCCAAATCTCATGCACCTTTCTCTCATTGGCAAAAACAGGAGCGTGGAACCATGCAGGGAGAGGGTTCTGGGAAATGTGGCTCCCACCCATACGTGGGCTGGTGATGGTGGCAAGTTGACTGTCCTAGATAGTCCCGCATAGAGGGACAAGCCTGGCTGCTGGGTCCTAGAGGCTGAACTGCTTAAGGAAAGGGTGGGAGTCCTACTGTTTGGAATATGGACTCAAACTGAGCCCCTCTTTGTAGCAACACCTCTGTTCTTTCCTTGGTTGTGCCTGATACTCCTAAGTCCAGGGCTTCTCCAGTGCAAGCCCTGCAGAGCGGAACTGGGCTTGGAGAGGAGGGGAGAGAAGGGCGGGTTCCACGGAGCCTTCCCTGGTCCTGCTCTCAGCCCCGCCCTGGCTCCTGAGCCTTTCCATGGGGCACGGGTTGCTTCTCGCGGGCTTGCTTCTCTGGGGGCTTGGGTTTCAGCTTTTTCTGCTCTGCGTTCCCACGGGCTCCCCTGCTGCTGTGACTACAGTACATGTTCTCTACATCCTTGCTGGTCCCTACTTCGGTTGTTTCTTGATCGTCAAATTAGTGGGATTTCAGAAGGACATCCACAAGCCCACGTGTTACTGTGTTTAAGTGAAAGTCTGTGCGATTTTTAAGATCAAAATCTTACAGTGCAAAGAATGCAAAGTCAGGCGGCCTATTCTAGCGGTCTCACCATTTTACTTGTGAGGAGCTGGTTTTCTGCTCTCTAAAAGCAAGTTGGTACCCTGATGGGTCTTGAAATAGACGCTAAAGAAAGCTGTGGTCTCTCTCTGTTTAAGAAAAATAATACACATGCATACAAAATTGAATGTGTTCTAGAAGGTTCATGGGCTCCCAACGCTTCCACCAACCCTCCAAGGGCATTAACCCCCAGGTTCAGATCATCTCTGAGGTCACTTTTAAGACCTGACATTCTGATTCCCAAAGCCACTGGCTTAAAAATAATAGATTTCAAAGGTGACATTTGAAGCTGGCCTTTTTAAAAGTTAGTTTCAATGTACTGTTAGGAAACCTCCCCCACCTCCCTCGCCCCTCCTCCCCCCTAAAAAAGCTGAAGTCCCGGAGTTAGTCTGAATTCAGTTCAGAGAATCAAGAGGCTTCGAGATTTAAGTGGCTGTGGATGGTGGCTAATTGGCACGGCCAGTGGAAGGACTGAGCAGAGATGAAAGAAACCCTCTCTCGTTTGCTCACCATGACAAACGCCATGGAATGAATCATGGTGAGAAATCGACGCGGCAGCTTGGCCAGCAGGCATCGGATTGGAACAGGCGACATTCGCAGTGGCGTCCTCGGCCATGCTCTCTCGTGGCAGGCAATTCTGACAACGAAGTCAGAAAACAGGCTAACCTGAACTACAGACTTGCTAATAGTATTACCCTGTACCGACAGCCCTACATGATTTTTGGTCTTTATTTCCAGCTCTTCGGGACCCGAGGGGCAGCCCAGCTCCTGGGATTCTGGGCACGATCTACCGTATCCGGCTAAGGAGCAAGACGCGCTTGCTTTGGGTGGAGGGTTAAGTGGTTAACAAATGGAGCGGTTTTCTGTATTGCTGGGAAAGTGGGGCCGGGTGCGGGGAGGTGGAGGAGGATGGCACAGTCTGTAGTGTAGGTTCGGAGGAATTGTTAAGGGTCTCCACTAAGCGATTTCCCAGAAACAGGAGCGATACTGAAGTTACCGTTCCTTATCTCTGGACCTGCGGCGAGCTCAGGTCAGCCCTGTGCTGCTAATTGTCTTCCTTTTCCATGTGGTTGAGGCACCTCAGAAGCCCAGGTGTCCTGCCCCAGTGGGATTATTATTGATTGGATGGATGCTACATACCTGTGACTTTTGTGCCATCCTCCTGTGCTCTAGTCATTTTGTTCTGTTTTCTTTCTTTCTTTCTTTCTTTTTGCATGCTCTAGTTTTCTTTGGAGAGTTGAGTCTGGTGAGTGAATAAAAGTCGTGTTGATTATTTCCTATAGCCTGTAATAAAAGCAGCAGCTCTACTAGCCAAACCATCCTTAAAACCTATTTCAAAACCTTTTTTAAAAATAGTATTTGGGGGGCGCCTGGGTAGCTCAGTGGGTTGAAGCCTCTGCTTTCGGCTCGGGTCATGATCCCAGGGTCCTGGGATCGAGCCCCACATCGGGCTCTCTGCTCAGCAGGGAGCCTGCTTCCTCCTCTCTCTCTCTGCCTCTCTGCCTACTTGTGATTTCTGTCTGTCAAATAAATAAATAAATCTTTAAAAAAATAAATAAATAAAAATAGTATTTGGCCCATTCTACAGCTGGTGAAATGGAGGTATCTGAAGGGAGAGCTGTTGTGGTAACACCTACATAGTGAGTCAGCGAGGGTTGGGAGGAGGCATCGTCTCTGTTCTGCCTCATCAAGGCATAATGGCCACCCGTTGCTGTGGGTTTTGATTTTTCTGAGCACGGAGCTTGGAATCTCTTGGAAAGTGTGTTTTGTTAATATGTTGACTGAAGAATTTTTTTGGCACTGACTTTTTTTGTTTTTGTTGTTTTAATCCCCATGGTCTGCTCTTAGGGAAGTTCTGGGCTCCACACCCCTCAGCTTTGCTCTTTCTGTCCTAAGGGCCAGGGAATAAACTCTAGCCAATGGCTTTGGAGCCATCCTGCTTTGAAAAGGCTCATTCCACCCGGGCGGCCTTGAGTGCCCGATGGCCAGCCCGGCCCACTGTGTGGAAAGCACAGGTAGGTGCCTGAGCTGGCCCTGCCCTGGTATGTGGGTGCGGTCGGGGAGCTTCAGGCCAAACTGTACAGACTTGCTGTCTCAAGATGAGCGCTTTCTAAAAGCAGAGAGGGGATAAGGGGCAGTGGACCCAGAACGCTTCCTCCTGGGTGGTGAGAGGGCCTGCAGGGGGACGGAGACCTTGTTCATCAGAAGTCAGAGGGGCCAGGCGGAGGATGGTGGTGCTTCTCCAAATCGTGGCTCCATGGCAGGGGGGAAGAAAAGGCCAGAAAAGTATGGCCCCATACCAATCTATCAACCCCGAACATGTTGGCCACCTCCCGCTGTGGGTTGGGCAGAGCTGGGGGAGGCCTGGCACAGGCCGAGTAGCCAGGACTGTGCCAAAGGCTTGATGTGGCAGGAGGTGACAGGACAAAGGTATCGGAGCGTGCCAGCTGGGCGCCGGCCTTCTTAGCTGTCAGAACTGGTCTTGGAAATAAGCACGGCCCTTAGGTATACTTTTGTGGGAGGCATTTTTAGTCTATGAAAACAGCTGCCTCTCCCTTCAAGCTTCCTTCCTGTGACTGAACAGGCCAGAGGGGAAGGTCAAGGGCAGGCAGTAGAACAAGGACAAAGGAAGGAGGTGTGGATTGTACATAGAGCCATGTTCTAATCCTAGCTCGCTGACTTCCTGCATGTGGAGAACAAAGCAAACAGAATTAGAGACTTGGGTCGGGGGAAAAGGCTGGGACACATGTAAGGGAACAGGGCTTTGACAACTCAACAGTGAGCAGATAAGAGATTCTTGGGAGGTCTCTACCTGGGAATGACTTTGAAATGACCTTGGAAAGGTCCTGTTTCCACACTGATGTGCATGAAAAGAACCAGTAACTTCATTTTTTCCTACTGAAAGGTGAGGCCAGTAGCAATACCTCATTGACATGTCTTGAAGGTGAAAGTGGCAACATCCATAAAGAGAAACAGTTGAGTTCTAGATGTGTATACTCACCTTTTTCAATGGAAGACAATGTGGCAGAGATGGCTTAGACTGAGTCCCTGGGCGCACTGCTCCCGAGCTCACACCTCTCATCCCAGCAGTAGGAATTCCTCAATGCTACAGAACGTCAGAATTACCGTCTATTGATGGTGAGCGTGTCCCCAAGGACCAAAACTCATGAATGGTTCCTCTTTGCCTTCTGGAGGGCAACATTGGCCTTGGGAAGCAACCATCCCCCATTCACTTAGTATCTCAGCAATAATTTGGTTGAATAAAGATTAATGGAATGCCTACAATGTTGTAGGCACTGCCTATGGGGTCCCCCTGTGCTCCTCAGGGCCATTTCCCTCTCCAGGTACTGGAAAACTTATCGCAAGTGCTATCTTTTCATGCAGTTATTTTAAAAATCTGTGCTGTTCTCCTAGACAAAGCTAGCATCTGGCTGAGCATGCCATAACTTTCTCTCTGAAGTACTTTAAGTTTGATGGAAGAGATCCTATGAACAGTAGGAGGAAAAGCCAATGTTTAATTAGATGAAAGACACTCTGATCCTGTTCCTGATCCGTGTCCTCCAAAGTCAGCTGAAGGGAGGCTGATCATATGGTTTGTCCCTCCTAAACTTGTGTGTCCCTTTGTTTACTCCAACCCTAATCTCCCTGCTTTGCTTGTTGGCACAGAGCTGGTGGAGATGGAGCTGCATTTTTGCCCGTAGGACAGCTTAATACTATCTGCCCAACCTGCCCTTGTCTGTCCCCTCAGTGGTCCCCACAACTGCTGTCCACCCCAGCTCCCTGCAAGCAGGAGTCCTGAGAATATCATCGCACAGCATATCATCATAAACCTCGTAAACCTCTAAAGAGAGGTTTATGGCTGACCAGACTTAATCAACTCAGATGTGTCTGCCCAGTTAAGACCAGAGCTCAAGACTCTGGAGAGCTCTCTCTGGTTAGATCCCAGGTCAGAATGGATCACTGTACTGTCACAATTTTTCTCACATGTGGCATTTCTAACACGTAGCACAGAGTACATTCTGCCCTGCGTTAGAGTCCCTCCTATTCATGTTTTTCTTACCTAATAAGCTGTAAGCTTCTTGATGTCTGGGTCCACATGCCTAGCACCGTGTAGGCATTCTGTGATGAATTAGCATGAAAAATGCTATTCTGCTCCCACAAAACCTTTAGGAGAGTAGGCATACATAAGGCTCTATCTAACCTAGGATAGAGCCTTATGTAAACACAAATTTGCTGGATGTCAGTAGTGAAACAGACTGCGTTAAAGTCAGGGACCTCCACTCAGAGAGGCAGAAGCCTCTTCATGCTCACTGTTTTAGGAACTATGGTATAGATGCTGCTGTTCCCTCGAGATTGAAGGGGGGAAATCTTCTTGACCTGAATTCAGTTTACTTTGGTGCCAGATGGTTATCGGACTACTCAAAAATCTTCTACTCCTATTCAGATGTAGTTCAGATACTAGGAGCATCTGAATCTGTAAATTGTAGGCAAAAATTCTCCCCCAGTCCTATTCCTCAAGAAGGGTTCAAGAGCATAGATGAACTCTATAGCTTAAATATGTAACTAGTAGAATTACACAAGAGAAAAGGAGCACATATCCTAACCATATATCGCTTTAACACATCCCACAACTGAAAGGCTTTGAATCCACTGCCGTTGCAGGAGTTGAATTTTCAAGATTAGAGGATTCAGCACCATGGTCAGAGCCAAAGAGAGGATGAATTTGGGCTTCCAGGAAGTCCTCTGTGCAGGAGAAAAACAAAGGGAATCTTTACTTGAAGAATTCTCCTTTTAAACAGTAGTGTGATAGCACTACACACATTTTCGAATGGCCAAAATCCAGAACACTGACAACCCCAGATGCTGGTAAGAATATGGAGCAAACAGGAATTTTCTTTCATTGCAGGTAGGAATGCAAATTGGTATATATGGCCACTTTGGAAGACCGTTTGGTGGTTTCTTGCAAAATTAAACCTACTATTACCATACATCTAGCAGTTGTTCTCTTTTGCATTTACCCAAAGGAGCTGAAAAGTTACGTCTGCTCAGAAACCTGCCCTTGGCTGTTTTTAGCCCCATTGTTCACAATCGACCAAACTTGGAGGCAACCAAGATGTCCTTCAGCAGGTGAATGAATCAACTGTGGTATATCCAGACAAGGGAATGTTATTCAGCCCTAACCAAAAAAAAAAAAAAAAAAAAAAAAAGGTTACGGATCGATGAAAAGACATGGAGGAGATTTGAATGCATATTATCAAGTGAAAGAAGCCAGTCTGAAAAGGCTGTATATGACATTCTGGAAAAGACAAAACTATGGTGGCAGTGAAAAGATCGGCGGTTGCCAAGGGTTAGGGATAAACACACCATTCTGGTGGGGGATACTGATAACAGGAGAGGCTATGCATGTGGGAGTTATGGGAGATCTCTGAACTTTCTTCTAAATTTTGCAGTAAATGTAAAACTTCTCTTAAAAAAAAAATCTTTAAGAAAAAATATTCTCCTTCTCCCACTCAAGTGGGCTTTCAGACCAGTGTTCAGAAAAAACTGTAGGAACCCCAGCTCCATGCCATAATACACCCACCTCTATCTCCAGGTGTCACCTGGACCACACCCAGCTCCACAGCCATAGGGCTCACTCTGAACGTATCCCATCAAGTGTCTTTTGACTTTGGATGTAGGTTCTTTCCCCATGTGGGTTTTTGATGTCTGCTAATCTGTGACATGAGAAGAGTCCTCTATCTCTGAGCTGTGTTAGTCCAAGTGTCTGAGACCTCCTCCAAGACGAGGTTGGAGGCTGTCCCCCAGGACTCTGGAGGAAGAGCTCCTGGTCCTAGAATCCTCTCTGGGCTTCCTCTGTAATGGCCCTGCTAAGGCAAAGGCTAAACCCATACAAATGCAGACACACTTAGCATGCAGATGGCTCTGGAAGGATGGGGGGGAAGATTGCTGGCATCTACTGAGCATCCCCCCTGCAGCACATGTACAATGGAAACTGCCTTCGTCCATCCTCACAGCAGTCCAATGTGGTCGCTCTCTAGCTCCCTTACACAAGAACATGTGCACCGACAGGGATGCGATGCCAGGCCGTGGGGAAGGAAACCATTCTTGTTCCTAAAGAGGCATATGAGTTAAGCTTGACACACACATTGTGTCATCTGAGGTCAGAGAGCACTCCATCCAAGTGTTGTTGGTTTTTTTTATCCATGTTTCAAAAATTCCAGAATCCAGCAAGCATGGAACTAAATCCTTCCACTGGAAAGATAAGCTATTCAAGGAGACACTTAGAGATGATGAAGTGCTTCTCTGATCTATACTAGAATAGATAGAATTGAAGAATGGGGAATGGATAAAACAAACTGCAATAAATGAGTATTAAAAGTGACTCAAAGCCACATGTGTACACCTATGCTCTTTCTGTGCTAACAGTGCTGGAGCGCAGGTGCAGCCCCAGTTGCAGGGTGTTCCTGGGCAGTAGCTCAGGGAGGACACTGCACAGGCCAGGTTTTCTTCACAGGACTTGCTTGTTAATTACTGACTTAACGAGAGTCCTGATGCTTTCCTCCAGAGCTGCTTCAAATTCTTTTTATTCTTCTTGCAAGTTCCAAAACCAGATGCTGCTTTTATAGAAAAGTCTAATTGCTGTGGAATCTAATGTATGTTCTCCTTTCATGTCCAGATAGCCTCCTTCCTGTTTCAAGTGCAGCTTCTCCATGACTCAGCTCTCGGTTATGGTCTATAAAGGCACCACACCCTTTCTGGCCCAGCCCGCACGTATTGCTAAGCGTTTTCAACTTGGAAAGGAGCACTTATGAGTTACATTAATAATATGAGACACTAAAGAAGACTTGTCTTACAAACACAAAACAATAAATGACAAGGTAGATTTTCTTAAGCCCATGTGCTTGCCTCCCACACCCCCACAGCCTATACCTATACCCCACAGCACGTTTATGGCAGGAGACGTACCTGGAAAATTCATCATAAGATAGCATGTGCCTAGTTAAATATTCATCAGTTCTAACATTTTACATTCTTTTTGAATTAGTAAAAAGGGGCAATGAGAAGTGAAACCCAGATACTTGATGGTGCAGAATGAACAAAATAGTGACCAACAAAGCAATGAAAAGTAGACACTCTGTACTCTGTGTTCTTTAGAGTAGTCAAAATTTCTGAATAAATTTGGGGTGCCTGTGTGGCTCAGTTGGTTAAGCGTCAGACTCTTGGTTTCAGCTCAGGTCGTGATATCAGGGTTTTGAAATCCAACCCTGCATGGGGCTCGTGCTCAGCTCAGGGTCTGCTTGAGATTTTTTCTCTCCCTCTTGCTCTGCTCCCCCTGCTGACTTGTGTACACATTCTGTCTTCAATCTTTGAAAAGAATTGTAAGTAAGTTCCCAGCATTCACCTACTCTGAAACTACTAGGAATCAATGTACATAAAATCCACATTTCTAATAACCCTTGTGGTAGGCATCTCCTTTCTCCTTTCCCAGCCTAACAGAATACCAATTTTGTTTGAAGGATAAGAGAGAATATTTCCCATTAAGACTACTCACCCAGCACAGGGCTGGCCTGTGACAAGAACCTGATCTGAGCCCTGCTTTTGCTTCCTGCCTTGAGTATTGATAGGAATCCTGTCGCCACAGCAGCTATTTTGTAACCATGAGGTTAGAAGCATGAGCAAATAGGCGTATGGGCAAAGGATGGCAGAGAAATCTGGTGGAAGCTTAGGTTCAGAATGGCACCACTGCCTCCTTGACCAGCCCTGGACCTCTTACCACTTGAAATAAATGTCTTCCACACTTTTAATATGGTTCTTTGTTGCTCAAAGCCAAATGCAATAGCAACAATACAACTTTGCATACATCTTAGCTTCTGTTTCTAAATTTAAAATCTGTCATTTAAATTATGTTGATAAAAATAGTGTTGATGAGAGTGTGAAGAATTATCCATTGTTGGCAAGAATATAAAAATGGTGTGGCTATAAAAAAAAACAACTTGACTGTTCTTCAAATATTCAAATATTTACACACAGAATTACATATGACCTGGCAATGTCATGCCTAGGTACATACCCAAGGGAATTGAGAACATACATTCAAAAACTTGTACACAAATGTTTGTAGTGGCATTATTCATAATAGTAAAGAGATGGAAACCACCCAAATGTCCATCAGCTGGGGTGTGGATAAATAAAAGATGGTTCATGCCCAGTAGGATGACTAGAATCAAAAGACAGATAATAGGGTGCCTGGGTGGCTCAGTGGTTTAAAGCCTTTGCCTTCAGCTCAGGTCATGATCCCGGGGTCCTGGGGTCAAGCCCCACATCAGGCTCTCTGCTCAAGTGGGGAGCCTGCTTCCTCCTCTCTCACTGTGCCTGCCTCTCTGCCTACTTGTGATCTGTCAAATAAATAAATAAAATCTTAAAAAAAAAAAGACAGATAATAATAGGATGCCTGGGTGGCTCAGTTGGTTAAGTGTCTGCAATTGGCTCATGTCATGATCTCAGGGCCCTGGGATCAAGCCCCGTGTTAGGCTCCCTGCTCAAGAGAGAATCTGTTTCTCCCTCTCTCTCTGTGCACATGCACTCTCTCAAATAAATAAAAATACTTTTTAAAAAGTAAGTGTTGATTGGGGCACTTGCGTCGCTCAGTTGTTAATCATCTGCCTTCAGCTCAGGTCATGATCCCAGGGTCCTGGGATTGAACCCCTGGTTGGGCTTCCTGCTCAGCGGGAGATCTGCTTCTCCCTCTGTCACTCCCACTACTTGTGTTCCCTATCTCGCTGTCTCCCTCTCTGTCAAATAAATAAAATATTTTTTTAAAAAGATAAGTGTTGGTGAGGATGTGTAGAAATTGAAACCCTGGTACATTGCTGGTGAGAAGTTAAGTGGTTGCCGCCATGCTGGAAAACAGTTCAGCAGTTCCTCCAAAAGCTAAACACAGAATGACCATATGACCCAGAAATTCCACTCCCCCATATGTACTGAAGAGAAATGAGAACACATAGCCTCAAAAAAAAAAAAAAAAAAAAGTACACAAGCACTCATAGCAACATTATTCTTATAGCCAAAAAGTGGAAATAACCCAAACATTTACCAACTGATGAATGAACAAAATGTGTTATATTTATTCAATGGAATATTATCTGGCCATAAAAAAATGAAGTACTGATACGTGCTACAATGTGGATGAACCTAGAAAACATTATGTAAAGCAAAAGAAGTCAAACAGCCCTATGTTGTATGATTACATTGATATGAAATGTCCAGAATAGGCCAATCCACAGAGCCAGAAAGCAGATTAGTGATTGCTAGGGACTGGGAGAAGGGGGCATGGCGAGTGACTACCTAAAAGGTACATGGTTTCCTGTTCTGGAATTGGTACTGTTGGCATGAATGCATTGTGGCTCTACTAAAAGCCACTGAATTGTTCAACAGAAGATGGTGAATTTTGATATGGATTTCAGATACACTTGCATTGTTGAGAAAAAAAATGTGTCTTAGAGTTGATGAAACGTGACATTTGATTACATGGAAATGTGAAGTTTCTATACCAATAGCATTGTATCAATTAGGCAATGCCTCTGCCGCATTTTTCAGAAAAACCCATGATAATAGTAACTGAAACAGATTAGAAGCTTTTTTTATTTCACGCAGATGAATTCCTAATGTGGACAGGCCAGGACCCATGAACTATCTCTATGGTTTGTTTACGGACACAGATTTCTGTATGTCCTGTATTCAGTATTTGGCTTATGTCTTCAGTTACCTTATGGTCAAAGATGGCTGCTGAAGTGCCAGCCATCATTTCACATTTCAGGTGTGCAGCAGAAAGAGGGGGAAGGACAAAATATTTTCCTCCCAGCTAAATCAGCTTTCTTTGAGTAGAATAAAGATATCGTTAAATAAATGCTCAGATATCCATAAAATGGGGAAAGCTGTATGAGGCAAGACCACTGTCTTGTTTATCAATGCATCCCCAGAAACTTGCACTAGACACAGGACATTAAAGGCACTAAAAAAAAAAAAAAAGTATGAAGTGAATAGATACACACAAAGAAATAGATAAATGCAACCTAACAATGGTTTAAATATGTTCAGGCCAATAGCACCCTGGAAAACATGTTGAACAAACCCCTGTACTGTCTGTAAGAAGCAAGGCAAGTACCAACCCCACAAGGTGACATGGTACAGAAATGCCAGTATGCTGTCTGTGTCCAGGGAAAGCAGCATTAGTACAGGAAGCAGAGCGGCTATGGTGAGAAGCCTAAGCTGATTTCCCAGAAAAGCTAAAACTATAAAAAAAAGTAGTGCCAGGGCTTGAAGGTGAGGCCAGTTGCAGATCTAAGTGAACACTTAACTATTAAGAGCCAAATATTTTGGGGGCTCCTGGGTGGCTTAGTGGGTAAAGCCTCTGCCTGCGGCTCAGGTTATAAACTCAGGGTCCTGGGATCGAGCCCCGCACTGGGCTCTCTGCTTGGTAGGGAGCCTGCTTCCTCCTCTCTCTCTGCCTGCTGCTCTGCCTGCTTGTGATCTCTCTCTCTCTTTTTTGTCAAATCAATCAATCGTGAAAAAGAAAAGAGACAAATATTTTGAATCAGGAAGATGAAGGGCCAAGTGATCTAGTTCTAAACTTCATATTCTGTTTTCTTATGAAAATAAAATCTTTAAGATGTTATTTATTAGAATATGGGAGTGGAGAGGTGCAGAGGGAGAGGGACAAGCAGACTCTGTGCTGAGCCTCGAGCCTGACTCAGGGCTTGATCTCACAACCCCAAGATCATGACCTGAGCAGAAACCAAGAGGCTGACACTCAACTGATTGAGCCACCCAGACACCCTGAAGACAATAAAATCTTCAAAAAAAATCTTCACTTCAAAAATATTTTCAGGGTGCCTGGCTGGCTCAGTTGGTAGAGCATGCAACTCTTGATCTCAGGGTTGTGAGTTCAAGTCCCATGTTGCATGGAGAGGTTACTTAAAATCTTTAAAAATATGTTTTTTTCCAAAAATAAGAAATAAGGAAATGTTCATTATAATATAATGTGTGGAAGCACATTAACTATGTTTAGCATAATCCTAATTTTATTGAAAACCTATGTATGCTCAGAAAAAAAGATTAGAAATAAATGATTTTCTAAATATATGATGAAATTGCTCTGATTTTAAAGTATTTCTTCATTCTTTTACACACTTCCCAAATTTCTGCAAAGAGCCAGATTATTTTTCTAGTTAGAAAAAAAATAAAAACTAGAAGACCACTTCAGTCTTAGTATTAAAACCAGGTAATGAGCTTATCAACTTAGGAGAGTAACCAACAACATTTGCTGTGCAGAGCCCAACAATCCTTCTTTAGAGTTTCCTTTGTCCTTCAGTTTGTTTTACAATTTGGGGGAAAGGGGCGGTTGACATTTGTAAATAACGACCTTGTGGAATCATTACTACCCTATATTTAGAGGTGACAAATTAATTCCCTATCCTATATCTCAGTTTCTTTAACCTAATAGTAGGGCACATAAACACTTTTTTTTCTTTAGTTAACATACAAAGTTATATATATTAGTCTCAGGTGTACAATATAGTGATTCAACAGTCCCATTCATTACTCCTTACTCGTCAAGGTAAGTGTCATCTTCATGCTCTTCTCCTGTTTCACCCATCCTCCCCTCCTCCCCCCACTTCTCCTTCGGCTAACATCTGTTCTCTATGGTTGATGAGGTTCAGTCAGTTAAGCGTCCGACTCCTGATTTTGGCTCAGGTCATGATCTCAGCGTCATGAGATCAGGCTCCACAGTGGGGAGCCTGCTTGAGATTCTCTTTCTCCTTTCCTTCTGCCCCTCCCTGTCCCCACATGTATGTGCACACTCACAAAGAAAATCTTAAAAAAAAAAAAAAAAAGTCTGTTTCTTGGTTTGTCTCTTTTTTTTCCCCTTTGGTCATTTGTTTCTTAAATTCCACATGTGTCTTTCTCTGACCTGTTTTGCTTAGCATTATACTCCAGCAGTCTCCATGTTGTTGCAAATAGCAAGATTATGTTCTTCCTTATGGCTGAATAATATTCCATTGTAAATATATATCCCACCTCTTTATCCACTCATCAATCTATGGACACTTGGGATGCTTCTATAATTTGGTTATTCTAAATAATGCTACAAAAAAATATAGGGGTGCCTGTATTCCTTTGAATTAATGTTTTTGGATTTGGGGGGTAAGTATCCAGTAGCGTGATTACTGGATTACAGGGTAGTTCTGTTTTTAATTTTTTGAGGAACCTCTCTACCATTTTCCCCAGTGGCTGCACCAGCTTGCATTCCCACCAACAGCGTGCAAGTGTTCCTTTTTCTCCACATCCTCATCAACATTTGCTGTTTCTAGGGTTTTGATTTTAGCCCCTCTGACAGGTATGAGACAATCTCTCATTGTGGTTTTTATTTGCATTTCCCTGATGATGAGTGATGCTGAGCATCTTTTCCTGAGTCTTTTGGCCATCTGTAGTCTTTAGAGAAATGTTGGTTCATGTCTTCTGCCCACTTTTAGTTGGATTGTTTATTTTTGTATATTGAGTTGTATCAGTTCTTTATATATGTTGGATACTCACCCTTTGTGGGATATGTCTTTTACAAATATCTTCTCTCATTCTTTAGGTTGCCTTTTAGTTTTGTCAATTGTTTTCTTTCCCATGGTATACTGTGTGGAGTATTTTGATGTAGTCCTGATAATTTATTTCTGCTTTTGTTTCCCTTGCCTCAAGAGACACATCCAGAAAGATGTTGTCGCAGCCAAAGTCAGAGAAATTACTGCTTGTGCTCTCTTCTAGGCTTTTTATGCTTTCAGATCTCACAGTTAGGTACTTAATCCATTTTGAATTTATTTTGGTATGTGAAAGAAAGTGGTCTAGTTTCATGCCCTGCACATAGGTGTCCAATTTTCCTGACACCATTTGTTGAAGAGACTTCTTCCCATTGCATATTTTTCCTTGCTTTGCCACAGATTAGTTGACCATAAAATCATGGGTCTGTTTCTGAACTTTCTATCCTGCTAGTGACCTATCTGTCCCTTTTTGTACCAGTACCTTACTGTTTTGATTACTATTGCTTTGTAATATGCCTTGTAGTCTCTTGTCTGATTGCTGTGGCTGGGACTCCCAGTATGATGTTGAATAAAATTGGTGAGAGTGTCTTGTCTTGTTCCTGACCTTCAGGGAGAAGCTCTCGGTTTTTCACCATTGAGTACCACATTAGCTGTAAACATTCGTTCTTTATATGTGGGGATAGTCCTAAAGCTTCTCACAGGGAAAGTTGTCCATCTTCAAAGCAGAGCGATTATCTCCTTCCAGATCCATGCCAAATGGATCAATTGCAAATGATTAAAATGAACTTAGCACTTCTTAGCGCAATTTATAGCCACCACCATTCTTGAATTCTTTCATAGTTTCCCATTATTATGAGCTAAGTTGTGTTCCCCAACACACACACAAGTTCATATGTTGAAGTCCTAAATCCCAATACCCCAGAATATGACTATTTGTAGATAGTCATTAAAGAGGCAATTAACTTAAAATGAGGTGATTCTGGTGGCCCTAATCCAGTCTGACGGGTGTCCCTATAAGAAGAAGAGAGAAGGACACAGACGTGCTGAGAGAGAAGACCATGGTAAGACACAGAGAGGAAATGCCATCTCCAGGTCAAGGAGAAAGGCCTCAGAAGAAACCAGCTCTGGGGATACCTTGCTCTTGGACTGCTAGCCTCCAGTATTGTGAGAAAATACATTTCTGTTGTTTAAGCCAACCCCAGTCCATAGTACTTTGTTGCTCTGGCAAACATACCCACTCATCATGTTAATTGGATGTTTGGAGGCTGTGATCGTTAATTTTATGTGGCAACTTGACTAAGCTCTGGTGCCTGCTTGCTTATTCAAACAGCAGTCCCAATGTTGCTGTGAAGGTATTTTCAGATATAATTAACGTTTAAGTCAGTAGACTCTGAGTAAAGCAGATTACCCTCTACCAGGTGGGTGGGCTTCATCCTATCAGTTGAAGGCCCTAAATAAAAAAAGGTCCTGTGAAGAGAAAGGAATTCTGACTCTGCACTGCCTTCAAACTCAAGACTACATCATCCACTCCAGCCTGCCCACCCTGCAGACAACAGACTTGCAACCAATTCATAATTCTCTCTCCCCACTCCCATCCCCACCACACACGTACTGTTGGCTCTGATTCTCAGAAGAACCCTCATGAGCGGACTATTAACTAAGAACTGAAGACAAATATTCCATGTACTTAATTAACTTCATACTCTTACACTTGTTTTATGTAAAATATCTATTTCCTGATTTCCAAATTTGTGACTCAAAGAGCTGCTCAAAAACTTGCATCCAAGCAAGTTAATTCATTAGTGTGCTGTTTGTTTTTCTGTTTCAATGATGACATGGAGCTTTGTAGGAGATGCCGTCAGAGAGCCAGGAATGAGAAGAGAGATCACTCATCCAGATGCCTTACAATTTACACCCACATGTGCTGACAGCCCGTAAATTCCAACACAATGAACAATTACGGTTATAATTTAAAAACTGCTTTGTTATGAGCATCCGGCACTTGCCTTTTGATCCTGCCTAATCTTGTCCTGCCCTGTACATTTACTGCCTCATTTCTTCAGAAATGTCAGGTTTTCTTTCTGTTCTGTTAAGTGTATAAACCAAGCTGCTGCTAATCTGGAAAGAAGTCAGCTACAGATGTAGAGGACTTAGCCAAGACGAGAAACGAAGATGTGAGACAGGAGAGGCAGGCATATCTGGGGACTGTAGGCAACATGGAGCCCCTGGAGGGCAGGTTTGTTGGGAAATCAGAGGGGGTGGGCGGTGGGTGGGACCACGGCCCCATGTTCACCTGGAACCAGGACCATGTTTGTGGGAGACCAGCTGGGAGCTGGGTGACCTGCCAGATGGAGAGTTAAAGTCAATAGGACTATAAGGATTGTATTCCTGAGACTGGCTTTCTTGTCACCTTGCTCTAAAAGTCACTGTCCAAAAGCTTTTTTTCCAACACACCTGTGAATTTCTACATTTGAGGCTTCCCGTAGAGGTTGGGGGAGTGTAGACAACCCACAGGCTGATGAAGAGTGGTGTATGCATGGGGTACAGGCCAGCAAGGCATTGGTCTTTGGAACAAGTTACAAGGCAGCCCACAAGGTGGACACCAGAACTTTCTGGGAAGCCTTGCTCACCCCAGCACTGAGAAGCAGCGCTACGAGATAGGACTACAGGCGGTGATGGAGACCTAGTTTACATCTGCACCATCCAGTATGGTGGCCTCCAGCCACATGTGGCTACTGAGTACTTGAAATGCTGCTGGGGAAACTGAGCAACTGAATTTTTAAATTGTGTGTAATTAAAATGTAATAGTTATACATGACAAGTGGCTGCCATATTGGACGATATGGCCATGTGGTCTCCATAACACGCTGATGGGTGAGTCTCCCAACATGCAGTGTGGGGCACATGGGATATAGACATAGCTCATATTTGAAATGATGGTGGAAGAATATCAAGCAAGAAAACAGCTCACCATTTGGTCCTCAGCACAAGTGGGTTCCGCAACCCCATTAGCTCATATTAGGAAGAAAACGTGCTTTGTTGGGACCTGTGCTCAGCTAAACCATAGACTCCGAAGTTCTGAGGCAATCGATCTGCTTTCTCTCCTTAGTGACTAGGAACCACTCAGCCTCGATGGGCCCCCTAGGTTTTCCGTAAACAGCTTGGGAGGGATGCTTCCTCAGGTTGTTTTATTTTTTTTCCGCTTGAGGGAAAAGACTAGAACCATTATAATCATTATAAACCATTTTAACAAATGCAAAGTATCCCCCAATATAAATTAAAATGAAGATGTTACCGAATTATAGCATAATAATGCTATTATTATAGCATTATGTTATTATATTATAATGTTATTATTAAGGGGAGGGGCACCTGGGTGGTGCAGTTAGTTAAGTGTCCTACTCTTGATTTTGGCTCAGGTCTTGGTCTTGGAGTCCTAAGTGCAAACTCTGAACTTAGGGCCAAGTCTGCTTAATATACTTTCTCCCTCTGCCTCTCACACCCACTCTTTCTCAAATAAAGAAGTTAAAAAATCTTTAAAAAATATAAAAGACTAGGGGACTTCACAGCATGGTCTCAATGTCAGAACAATACTGTTTCATTTCACCTGCCAGTTTTTAAGAGAACTATTACAGATTGAGAGGGAAAGGAGTGGTTGCAGTAGATGCTGGTGACCAGCTTTCAAACAATGTGCTCGAGTCACTTCTGGGAAATAAATGAGCAAATCCTTCCACGCTGACTGTTTGATTATGATCAGGTCCATCTGCCTGTGCCCACGAGAAGGCTCCATCTCACATTGTTTGGGAAATGGTCCCCCTGAGTCAGACTGAGTCATCATAGTTAGTTAAGTTTGGTTTCCTTTCCATTTATTTTTCACTCCATCCTCTGCATCTACTCCAGTTTTTTCTTCTTCCCTTAGAGCTGCTTGAGTGCAGGAGTATTATCCTTAATCCTAAAGAGCAAGAAAGAAATTTCCTTGTTGGGGAAGGCATGCCACAAGGAATAGGGTGCCATGTAATTTATTGTCGTAAGTGACATGTTAGGGAATACAAGCCATCCCTTTTAATAACCATGTTGGGAGAACAAGTATAACCCCATCACCCTAACAAAGGAAATCAACATGTAAAGGTGGCCAATCTACTTAGTTACCAAAACAAAGCCAAAATGGGGGTGCCTGGGTGTCTCAGTTGGTTAAGCGTACGCCTTGGGCTCAGGTCGTGATCCTGGAGTCCCAGGATCAAGTCCCAGAATGAAGTCCCATATTAGCCTCCCTGCTCAGAGGGGAGACTGCTTCTCCCTCTCCTTCACTCTCCCCCCACTCATGCTCTCTTTCTTAGATAAATAAAATCTCAAAAAAGACAAAAACAGAGGCACCTGTGTGGCTCAGTTGTTAAGCATCTGCCTTTGGCTTGGGTCATGATCCCAGGCTCCTGGAATCAAGCCCCACCTTGGGCTCCTTGGTCAGCAAGGAGCCTGCTTCTCCTCTGTCTGCCATTCCCCCTGCTTGTGCTTGATCTCCCCCTCTCTCTCTGTCAAACAAATAAATCTTTAAAAACAAAAAATGAGTCTATCATATACCCACCAGACTGGCTGAAAGGAAAAAGTGCAGAACCAAAAGCTGATACAGCCAAGGTAAAAGTTGGCTGAAACTCATGCTGTTTTGAGAGTACAATTTACAATCACTTTTGAAGAGTTTGACATTACGGAGTACAGGTATCCCATAATTCAGCAATTCCGCTCTCACAAGACATGTACTAGAATAGTCATAGAAATATTGTTTACAAAAGCCAAAACTAGGGACAACACAAACATCCCTAGACATTAAGATGAATACATTTAAATAATAGTGACATGCTACCACGTAGGGTTAGTTAACACTTCTATCATGTTTCATAAGAGTGTGTGTATGTGTGTGTGTGTGTGTGAGAGAGAGAGAGAGAGAGAGATGGGAATAATTCAGATCTAGTCTCTTGGGAATTCTTTAAAGTCTATAATCCAGTATTGTCTATAGCCACTATGCTGTGCATTAGCTCTCTGGGACTTGTTTATCTACTAGTTCCCAGTTTATACCTTTAAACAACCTATTACCAATTTCTACACCCTCCAGCCTCTGGTAGTCACCTTTCTACTCTCTGTTTTTCATGAGTTTGGCATTTTCAGATTCCATATTTAATTGATATCATATAGTATTTGTCTTTCTCAGTCGGACTGACCTTACTTAGCATAATGCCCTCAAGGTCCATCCATGTTATTGCATGTTGGCAGGATTTTCTTCTTTCTTATGGTTGAATAATGGTCATATATACCTATGCATATGCCTGTATACATATGTGTATATGTACATATATATGCCACCACTTTTTTTATCCATTCATCTGTTGATCAACCCTTAGATTGTTTCCGTATTTTCGCTTTTGTGAATAATGGCTGTACTGAGCATGGGAGTGCATATGTCTCTTCAAACTCCTGTTTTCATTTCTTTCGGATACCCAGATGTGGAATTGCTGGATCCTTTAATTTTTTAAAAAAGATTTTATTTATTTATTTGACAGAGAGAGATCACAAGTAGGCAGAGAGAGACAGAGAAGCAGGCTCCCTGCTGAGCAGAGAGCCTGATGTGGGACTCAATCCCAGGACCCTGGGATAATGACCTGAGCTGAAGGCGAGGCTTTAACCCACTGAGCCACCCAGGCACCTATGGATCCTTTAATTTTTAAAGGAACCTTCATACTGTTTTTCACAGTGGCTGAACCAATTGCATTCCCACCAGTAGGGTATAAGATTCCCTTGTCTCTACATCCTTGCCAATGCTTGTTATGTCTTGTCTTTATTTATTTATTTTTTTTTAAAAGATTTTGTTCATTTACTTGAGAAAGGTAGGAAGGGTGAGCACCAGCAGGAGAAGCAGAGGGAGAGGGAGAAGAAGACTCCCCACTGAGCAGGGATGTTGATGTGGGATTCCATCCCAAAACCCTGAGATCATGACCTGAGCCAAAGGCAGACACTTAAACAGCTGAGCCCCCCAGACCCCCCAGTGTCTTGTCTTTTTGGTGGCAGCTAGCAGATTGAATCGATAGTTCACTGTGGACTTGATCCACATTTCTCTGATAATTAGTGGTGTTGAGCATCTTTTCATGTACCTGTCGGCTATTTGAATGTCTTCTTTGGGAAATGTCTATTTAGTTCCTCTGCCTGTTTTTAAAAGTAAGATTGTTGTTGTTGAGTTATATGAGTTCTTTACATATTTTGGATATTAATCCCTTATATATGATATATGAGTTCTTTACATATTTTGGATATTAATCCCTTATATATGATATATGGTTTGCAAATATTTTATCCTATTTTATAGGTTACTTTTTCATCTTGTTGATTGTTTCTCTCTCTTTTTTTAATCTTTTTAAAGTTTAAGTCATCTCTGTACCCAATATGGGGCTCGAACTCATGACCCTGAGATCAAGAGTCAGTCACATGCTCTTCCAACTGAGCTAGCCAGGGGCCCCTTGTTGATGGTTTCTTTTGCTGTGTAGAAGCTTTTAAGTTTAATGTAGTTCACTCGTTGATTTTTACGTTTGTTTTTCTGGTGTCATATCCAAAACACCATTGCCCAGTGCAAAGTCAAGGAGATTCTTCCCAATGTTTTCCTCTAAGAATTTTATGGTATCAATCGTAACCCTTAACTCTTTAATCCATTTCAATTTATTTTTGTGAGTGGTGTTAGATTAGGATCCAACTTCATGTTTCTTGCATGTGGTTATCCAGTTTTCCCAATGTCACTTGTGGATGAGTTTATCCTTTCTCCATGGAGTGCCCTTGGTTCCCTTTTAGAATGTGTGGAGGTTTATTTCTGGGCTCTCTATTCTGTTCCATTGGTCTGTATGTCTATTTTTATGCCAGTACCATACTGTCTTACTACTATAGCTTTATAATAGTTTGAAATCAGGAAGTATGATGCTTCTGGCTTTGTTCTCCTTCTCCTGATTGCTTTGGCTATTCAGTCTTTTGTGTTCCATACAAATTTTAGGATTTTGTTTTTATTTCTGTAAAACAAAACAAAACAAAACAAAAAAACAACAACGTAATTTTGACCATGGAACTGGAATTTTTGGTAGGAATTGTATTGAATCTAGAGATTTAATTGTACCTTCTTCAATTTCTCTCATCAAGATCTTGTCATCTTTCACTGCACAGATTTTTCGTATCCTTAGTTAAATTTATTCCTAAGTATTTTATTGTTTTTTGATTTTTTATAAGATTTTATTTATTTGACAGAGATCACAAGTAGGCAGTTCTTTGAGGTGCAAAGTTAGGGTTTTATTTGTTTGAAATCCTTCTATTTTCTTAATATATGCATTTATTTCTGTACACTTCCCTCTCAAAACTGCTTCTGCAGCATTTCATAGGTTTTGGTATGTTGGGTTTCCATTTTCATTTGTTTTGAGATATCTTTTGATTTTGCTTTTGGTTTCTTCTCTGACTCACTGGTTGTTCAGGTGTGTGTGGTTTAATTTTTACTATTTGTAGAGTTTCCCACTTTTCTCTTGTGATTTCTAGTTTCATACCATTATGGTAAAAAAAGATGCTTGGCAGGGCACCTGTGTGGCTCAGTTGGTTAAGAATCTGCCTTTGGCTCAGGTCATGAACCCAGGGTCCTGGGTTCAAGCCCCACATAGAGCTCCCTGCATAACAAGGAATCTTCTTTTCCCCCTCCCCACAATTTGTGCTCCCCTCCCCTCAAATAAGCAAATAAAATCTTAAAAAAAAAAAAAAAGATGCTTGGCAGGGCATCTGGGTGTCTCAGTTGGTTAAGTGTCTGACTTTGGCTCAGCTCACAGTCTTAGGATCCTGGGATCAAGCTTAAAGTCAGGCTCCACACTCAGCGGGGAGTCTGCTCCCCACCCCCACCTGCTCTCCCCACCCCTGCTCTCTCTCCCTCAAATAAATAAAATCTCTTTTTTTAAAAAAAGGAAAAAATTATTTGGAATGACTTCAATCTTCTTAAATTTGGTAAGACTTGTGTTCTGTCCTATCATATGGTCTATCCTGGAGAATGTTTCATGTGTACTTGAGAAGAATGTATCTTTTGTATCTAATCAATGGAATGTTTGGTAAATGTCTGTTAGGTCCATTAGATCGAATTGTATCATTCAGATCAACTGTTTATTTATTGATTTTCTGTCTGGATGATCTATCTGTTGCTAAAAATGGGGTGTGCAAGTCCTCCATTATTGTTGTATTGTCGTCTAGTTCTTTCTTCAGATCTATTGGTATTTGCTTAATATATCTAGATACTCTGGTATTGGGTGGATATATATTATCACTGTTATACATTCTTGATGAATTGACCACTGTATCATTATACAATGACATTCTTTGTCTCTTGTTATTCTTTTTGGCTTAAAGTATTTGTTTTCTGGCTGTTTTGTATTTCCATTGTTTCTTTTCCCTCTGTTTCTGCCTACCTTTGTAAACTGGCAGTTTTCCATGGCGGTATGTTCTGTTTCTCTTTATCTTTAATGCATCTGCTCTAGGTTTTCATTTTGTGGTAAACATGGGTCTTGCAAAGACCTCTCATAGGTAAAACAGTCAATTTTAAGCTGATAGTGACTTAACTTCAATTGCCTACAAAAGCTTCACTCTTTTACTCCCCCCTTTTTATGTTTTTGGCATGACAACCTCTTTTTACACTGTGTATTTGTTAACACATTATAATAACTATAATTATTTTTAATACTCTTTTGCTTTGACCTTTATACTATAGTTAAGTGATTATAGCATCCTATTACAGATTTAGAATTTTCTAGTTCTCTCTATGTACCTTTACCAGTGTGCTATTTTTTATTTTCATGTCACTAATTAACTTCTTTTTATTTCAGCTTGAAGAATTCTTTTCAACATTTCTTGCAAGGCAGGTCTAGTGGTCATGAACTCTCTCTGCTTTTGTTTGTCTCTGAAAGTCTTTGTTTTTTCCTTCATATCTGAAGGATAACTTTGCCAGATAGACTATTTTTGGCAGGTGACTTTTTTCTTTCTACACTTTGAATATGTCATCCCAACCTCTCCTGATCTTTAGGGTTTCTGTTGAGAAATCCACTGATAGCCTAGTAACAGTACCTTTGTAGGTTACAATCTTTTCTCCCCTGTCTGCTTTTAAACTTTGTTCTTTCTCCTTGAGTTTTGACAATTTCATTATAATGTATCTTGGAGAAGGTCTTTTGTATGGGGATAATAGGGTGACTTAGGAGTGCCTGATTGGTCCCCTCAGAAGAAGGTGCAACTCTAGATCTTGGAGTCATGAGTTCAAGCCCCACGTTGGGTGTTGAACTTACTTAAAAATAAACTTTAAAACTTTTAAAAATTGAGCTGATCTATTAGCTTCACATATTTGGATGTCCAGTTCTCTTCCCAGGTTTCGGAAGTTCTCAGCTATTATTTCCTTAAGTAAATTTTCAGTTCCCTTCTCCCTCTCTTTTCTTTCTGGAATCCCAATTATTCGAATATTTGTCCTTTTGATAGAATCCCATAGATCATGTATGCAATCTTTTTTTCCCCCCACTGTTTCCTTTGTTTGACTCTAACTGGGTTTATTTCAAAATTCATATCCTCTCTCATTTATCCTATTTTTAACTTGTTTGACTACTGCAGCTTCTCTCTATTACATTCTTTTTATGTCATCTATTGAGTTCTTCAGCTCTGGAATCTCTAGTTCTTTTTCTAATTTCTACCTCTTTGAACAAAATTCATTTTAATCATGTGTTTTTTTTTCAAGATTTCATTGAATTATCTTTCTGAGTTTTCTCGTAGCGTGCCAAATTTCTCCAAAACAGCCATTTTGAATTCTCCATCAGCTGGACCACAAAATTCCTTTGAGTTTTTGGAAAATTACTGCTTTCTTTTGGTGATGGCAGGTTTCTTTGATTTTTCAGGGGCCTTGTAGTTTTGCATTGCTGCTTTTGCATTTGAAGTAGCAGGCACTTCCTGAAATCTTTGCTGGTTGCTTTCAGATGGGACATTCTGTTTGATGATTATTATCTGGGGTTTTATCTACCTGTTCTACTCCTCTTCCTTTCTCAAGTGGCAAGATTCTTAACCTTTTGTCTTCTCTGGTTTTTTAAAGTCACCTGGCTGGTGACGGAAACCTCTCTTTTCTTGTCCACAAGGTGGCACTGTAGCTCAAGTTTGTGGCTTCTCCCTTGCCCACATACTGCGGCCTGTTTTCTGAGCCCTTTCTTTGTTTCCAGGAGCTTGCTCTTACAGCCACACTTGGAAGCTTGCACAGGGAATTGTTGCAGAGTGAGGGGACATGTGGGGTTAGCACTGGAGACACTGGGGGTGCCTGACGATCTGGTACTCCCAGGGGCTTGTGGGTGGACTTCTGGCCGAGTGCAATCAGCAGGAAAGATGTCCCATGTCTGCCTCTTTCCCCATCTCCTCCCTGCCCCTCCAATCATGGGGGTCCTGCTTCAGTACTCTGGGTGCTGTTGGAAATAAATGGGTTTCTCCAGCCACATCCTGCACAACTGGGATGGCCAGGCATTCACTCACTGCTATCCTTCTTCCCCCTAAGAGAGGTCACCACCACCCCTGGATAGATAGATGAGCCTGGCAGTGTTTCCTCGGGGGGGGCCAGAGGGGGTCGGGAGCTGGGAAAGTTTCTCTCACTGCCCCCTTTGCTACGACCAAAAGAAATTTTTTTTTCTAGAACGGCGTGCTGGAATTTCCTCTCAGGAAGGCTGGACTTTTGCAAATTCTCCTCCTGTGCATGGGTATCTGCCCAGGTCAGCACTCTCCAGTCCCCCACTGCCCCCTCCTTCCCCCATGGCCAGAGGAATCTGGGCAGGTTAACTGGCTCTCCTGGCTCCACAGCCCATACGGAGGTCTGTCTGCCTCTTACTGGATGCACAGGTAGGTGAGACTTCTTCTGGGTCCCTTGGTGCTTGGATAGTAAAGAATCCAACAACTCCCACAAGCACAAAAGGTGCTTTTGTTCATGGATGACTGTCTGTTGTGTTAGAAAGGAGGGTGGTTGAAAAAGGAGGACTACGTTACATGTCACTGTGTGCCGTCAGCACTTCCCCACAGTAATGTTCATTCTTTACGATCTATTTCATAACTAGAAAAACAGTGTGTAAACAAAATAATATATGGAGTGTGATAGCTATTAGAGCTTTTCACATTGTGGGGATGTAATAGGATTATTCTTTCTGGGTTTTTGTGGTTGGGCAGGGGCCAGAGCATGTACAAATTGTAGACTGCGGTGCAGAACTTGGAGTTGACTTTGAGGCAGTCCGTCTCGTGAGTTTAGGAGGATGATACTGATCACATCTTAAAGGGATAATGCCTCCTGCTGCATGAAACCCCAGTGCCCAATTAGAGAGCTAGTAATGGTGAAGTATGGTGGTGAGTTGAACGTCAGCGGGAACAGGCAAAGCAAACACAAGTGGGATTTGGGGAAATGTGTTCTGCAGGTGCATCTGACAGGGTGTGTGGAAGGCTGGAAAATGGGGGTTGAAGGAAAGAGGGATTGCGATGATTCTTCTGCTTTGGGCTGGACCACTGAATATATGATAAAGTTATTTACTGAAATGGGGGTAAATGGAGGATTAACAGGCTTGAAGGAAGGAAATGAAACTCATTTCTTTCCTTAGTAGCTTTAGGTATCTCTGTGCATGTGTTAAATCACTGGATGGACAGCCCCATGTCTCAGGGGAATGTCCAGAGCTGGATGTGTATCTACTTGGGAGTCACTAACATATAAATGATTAACAAGCCAAAGGACTTATTCATGACTCCATCATCTAGAGAGACTATAGCTAGGTTAAAAAAATAAATAAATAAAGCTAGGAGAAAACCTGGGCTAATATGTGGTCATAGAAGTCAAAGAAGAAAGTGTGACTGAATGCTGTTCAGAGACTGAGTGAGATGTGAAGCCATGATTGTATTTGACAAGTGCTGTGACCAGGGAAGTCTCAATGGCATTCTGGGGGAAAAAGTCACACTGAGGGGGGGTGGGGGTAGGGGGGGAATGGGAGGAAATGGAAGAAGAGATTAAGGGGAATTTTCATGATAAGTTTCACTCTGAAGGGGAATGGCACGGAGTTTGGAGGAGACATGGTAAAGGCAGATCTTGTTACCTGCAGGATGGCAGATCAGTGGGGCGTGCTTGTTTGCTGATGCTGAGCAGCCACGGGAGAAACCACTGCAGGAGCTAAAGAGGTTAACTCATTCGGAGGGAGGGGGGCCTGATCCAGGGCACAGGGGAGGGGTGGTTCTTTCACTGGAAGAGAGATCCTCTGGTCACAGACCAGGTAGGGAGGAAGGAAGGCAGGTAGGTAGGAAGGCAGGTAGGAAGTTGGTTTTAATGATGCAACTGTGAAGGGATTGCTCCTTGGTTGTCTATTTTCATCGACTTAGAAAAAAAGGAAATGGAATAATAGTGGATGGAACCCAGTAAGACCCAAAAAGATTGCCACGGAACAACCAGTAAATGGAAAGCAATCAACCCCAACATGTTCCTTTGTAAGCATTAAGATTTAAAGGAAATAAGGGGTGCCTGAGTGGCTCAGTCTGTTAAGTGGCTGCCTCAGCTCAGGTCATGATCCAGGGGTCTCTGGGATGGAGCCCCTTTTGGGGTCAAGCCCCTTTTTGGGCAGCAAAGTCTGCTTCTCCCTCTCCACTCCTATGCACTTCCCCTTCATGCTCTCTCTCATGTGCACTCTCTCTCAAATAAATAAAATATATTTTTTAAAAGATTTAAGGATGAAGAATGAATCCATAAATGCATAAGTGGAAAGTAAAGTTTACAAACAAGGGCTTAGCTGGAGTGGAATAGATAATAACAGATGAATTCTTCTACTGGAAATAACAGTCAAAGTTGGTATAGCTAAAAACCTGTTTTAAATATTTAGAGAATAGGTCATTCAGGCAGGGTTCGAGGTGCCAGGATATGTGAGACAAGGGAAACCCAGGGAAGTAGACCTCACAGTAAAGCAGGAGAAGAGAGTCCTAGTAGATAGAAGCAAGTAGAATTTATAGAATTTCCATAGTTCAGGGATGACACAATTACGTATGTAAAAAATTCAAAAGAATCAACAGACTGTTATAATCAATAAGTGCATTAGCAAGGTTATTAGATACAAGATCAGTATTTAAAAGTCAATTATACTTTTATACACTAGCAACACAAGAATTAGACACTGACATTTTTGGAAACCAGGCTGGCTTCATAGTCCACCACAGAATGTGATCAGAAAATAAGGGAATATTGTCTAACAAGTTTTGAGGGGATATATTTGCAATCTGGCAGATTTTCTTCTTTGAAGTGATGGACACTCTTAGATATGGAATGTCGTATCAGCTTTAACAGCGGGAGTATGAAGGAGTGCTCCTTGATTGTGGCTATTTGCCACTAAAAATTGCTTGATGTTATACTTCAGCCACCTGCAGGATAAATCAAGATAAAGAATTCCAGAGTGATAGAGACATAGTTTGAACAGACTGGCAGGAAGCATCAAGTGATTTGAAAACAAGTTACTGTAAGATACTATCAAGTGTATTTGTAAAATATTTTTAGGCATATGTACAAAATATAATTTTTAGAGTAACGGATGGAAAAAATGGTAAATCAGTCATAACAGAAGTGGACGGTAGAAAATAATTTTCTCAAACATAATGCCGTTTTATTCTTGACGTTATTCATTGGTGTACAGCTCACTAAATTTCCAATAAATGAACACACCCTTCCAGCCATCATACACATCAAGAAATAAAAACTTACTAGCCTCCCAGGAAGTTAGGCGTATGTTTTTTAATGAAAAGTAATAACTAGTAGAACAAAAGCAAAAGATATCCAATCTACCCCCGCAAAAGTGGGATTACTAAAGAAACTCCAATTTTGTAAATCAACAGAAGAGGGCGTGCTTGAACTGCAAAATGCAATTTCCTTATCTTTGCCTATTATTGCCGGGGCAAGGGAAAAACAACAAAACAAAACAAAACAAAAACCAAAACCGGGACATTTTCAATAAATGGCAAATGGATGGTAGATCACATCTAAACAAAGCCAATATATAAAAATCAAAACATTTCAGCTGGTAAAAATTCCCTCTGCAACATGAAGCAGGACGAAATGGATTCACAGTAATGGATCAGAATGAAGCGGTCTTAAACATTTGCAGCTATAAAAAACATCTAGATCCCCAAATGCAAAAACTCAGGGGTAGACCCCACCATCACCACCGCCAACACCAAGCAAGCAAACACAGGACAATGTAGAACCAGTATTGCATTAATGATGGAAGAGAGTCTTTGATCAGCAAATAACGGTCATAAATTCCTGTCAATATAAAAACAACCACTTGAAGGCGCTGGAGAACAACCAAAAAGAGGCAGAACTGGAAGACACTTGGAAGGAGAGCATTGTACTGGGTAAGTTTACTGTTTTGATGACTTTTAGCCTGAGGGCTGCCCACAGTCCTTCTCCCTAGGTGGGACAAAAACTGGCATGGAAACCCACAATCTTCCTGCTTTCAAGAATCAAAGGACAGAGTCTGAGGGCAACCACAGTAAATATACAGACGGAAGTTATTATGTGTTGAGTTGTGTCTCTTCACAATGCGTATGCTGAAGACTTAACCTCCAGTATCTCAGAATGTGACTGTATTTGGAAATAGGGTCACTGCAGATATAACTTAGTTAAGATGAAGTCAGGGTAGGGTAGGGTAGGCCCCAATTCAGTGTAACTGGTGTCCTTATACCAGTGGGAACGTGGACACAGCCCTGCACCCAGAGAGAGTGACATATGGAAATTTGGTAAGATAACTGCAGGAACCAATTTTCAAAATTTTCCAAACATCAAAGAAAATTTTAAAAGAGCTAAGAGAACATACCGCACAGAAAAAGGAACATATTAAATAAAGCAAAACACCCAATAAATACAACATTAAAATAGATTTAAAGCCGTAATTGTCACACGATCCCAGGGTCTTGGGATGAAATCCCTGCATCAGGCTCCCTGCTGAGCAGGGAGCCTGCCTCTCCCTCTGTCTGCTGCTCCCCTGCTTGTGCACTCTTGCTCTCTCTGACAAATAAATAAAATCTTAAAAAAAAAACCAAAAACAAAAATTAAAAAACCCCTACCTGTCCCCTGGCTCAATAGGTGTAAGTGGAAACTCATCTATTAAAAGAAAAAGATTTTCATATTCATCCAGCAAAACCCCACTCCATGCTGTGTTCAGAGATACACCTAAATCGAATTCATTCAGAATGGCTAGTGCTAGAGCATTGCAGAGGTATAGCAGGCAAATATGAAAATAAGAAAGCACATGTTCTGATCATGATATCAGGAAATGTTGCATTTGGACAAAAAGTGTTAAATGAGAGAGCAGAATATGTGGCTGGGGTGCAGGGGTGCAAGGGTACCCGGCTGGGGGGCAGGGGAAGGGGAGTGGGGGCAGGGCCCAAACAAACCAGATTTGGCCACTTGCCGCTGACAAAATCCAAATGCAGAGAGACTGTAGTGGTGAAACGAGAAAGGGATTTATTTCCGCGAGGCCACTGCCCCACGCCCCGGGAAGAGGGTGGACTGGCATTTCAAACACTGTGGGCAAGGTGCCCCCAGTACTTCCAGGCTTATAGAAGGAAAATGTGGGACGGAGTTTGGTGGGTTCCTGCAGGTGGGCAGTAAAGGTCGGGATGATCACAGTCTTGGGGCCGGTCATCTGGGGTCTCGCTGGCTCGGGGCAGTCCTTGTTGCATGAGGGGCAAGTTTTGTTTCCCTTAGGGGGATGCTCTGCTTGCACAGTCTTTGCCTGACTTAGGAGATGAGCTGCAAAGAAGGACTTCTCCATTAGAAAGTTTGAGGTCAAGGTGGAAACAGCTGAAGTCCTCTTTCAGATACAGGATAATGCCAGGAGCCACAATTCACAATGATAATACATCAGTTATGGATGAATATGACCCAAAGAACATCAGAACTACCTTTATAAATCAGAAACTTAAGGATATATAAGAACAATACATAAAACTACACTAAAACTAGCTGATGTCACTTTTGGTCCAACACAGGGCACAAGTCAAATGGGAAAAAATGAGATTATAAAAAATCTAACCAGCATATTCCAGTGCATGGGATACACACACACACACACACACATATATAAAATATATATATATATATATATATATATGTATGTATATATATATTTATGCTAATAGGATCTCACCCCAAGGGTATGCCAGGTTTTTCTGCTTTTCTGCCCCAGGACCTTCTCAAAGAATCCCGAACCCTGCTGATATACACTGTGCCTCCCTGCCCCCTGCCGCCCCCCCAAAATTAATAGGTGGAAGCCCTAACCCACGGTGTGATGGTATTTAGAGGCGGGGCCTTTGGAGGTAATTAGGTTTAAATGAGATCATGAAGTTGGGGCCCTCTTGTTGGGATTAGTGCCCTGATAAGAAAAACCAGCCCGCTCATCCCTCTCTCTTCACCCTGTGAGGACATGCTGAGAAGATGGTTGTTCACAAGCCAGTAAGGAAGTCCTCCCCAACACTACTAAGCTGGCACTCTGTTCTCAGACTTCCAGCCTCTAGAAACTAAGGGAATACGTTTCTGTTGTCTAAATGATCTCTTTTGTGATCTGTTATTGAGCAGATGAATACACCTGTTCAAACCAGGAGCTAGACTGGAAGAATACAGGGTAGTACTAATGCTCTAGCACCTTCTAGCCCCAAAGCTGGATGGCAGCTGATGGGAAAAAGTGAGAATTTTCAAGTTGCCGAGGCTAAATTCCTGGTGAGCATGTCTGAGAGATAGGACACCCTTCCTCCACCCAGCCCAAACTCGGAGTGTAAGGGCTCATCTCCCAGCAGCCTACTCCTAAGGTAGGGTGTCAGTCTGAAGGAAGCCAGCTCCAGAGATTTTGCCCAGAGGAGAGAGGCAGTCCATAAGATTAGGGAGCATCCAAGCTCTCCCCCAAAAAGAACAATTTGAAACAGAACAGGAGGAAATTCAATACTGAGGACACTCTCAAAAATAATGGCTATTTGGCAGTAACACTGGGAAGAGGCTGGTGGCTCCATTAGAGCAACAAGGTCAACCAGAGGCCAGCTAACCTAACCAGAAAATCCAGGGAGAGACAACTACAAAGAACCCTCCTAAGGTCAGAACAAACCTCAAAGGCCGATCTCAAAAACAACCCTTGCAACGGGACCAATTTGATCAGATCAGACTATGGAGCAATGTATACCCCAGGGCGGTGAAACAGTAGAGTAATCAGCTGGCACTTAGTGAGCCTGACAGCAGGCATGAGCAGAGGAAGGGCCAGTCCCAGGGAGTCCTGCAAAAGCCTCAGCCATACCAGGATGATGGTGCACCTGCCCAAGGGTACACCCTCTGAGAAGCAACATCAGAGGCTTGACTTGTTGGGGAGGGGGGTGGTAGACATCACCCCCTCTACCCCCAACTCATGCTCTTGCTCTTGCTCTCAAATAAAATCTTAAAAAAAAAAAAAAGCAAATGGAAATAATTCTGAAAGAAGTAAAGGAAGGAATGATGACAATGTTTTATAGAAAATATCAATACAGGGTCGCCTGGGTGGTTCATTTGGTTGGGCATCAGCCTTTGGCTCAGGTCACGATCTCAGGGTCCCTCTTCTCCCTGCTCATGCTCTCTCTCACTACCCCTCTCTCTCTCTCAAATAAATAAAATCTTGAAAAATGTATCAATACAATAAATATAAATTATAAAAAACCAAATGGAAGGGACGCCTGGGTGGCTCAGTTGGTTAAGCAGCTGCCTTCGGCTCAGGTCATGATCCCAGGGTCCTGGGATCGAGTCCCACATCGGGCTCCTTGCTCGGCAGGGAGCCTGCTTCTCCCTCTGCCTCTGCCTGCCTCTTTGTCTGCCTGTGCTCGCTTGCTCTCTCTCCCTCTGTCTCTGACAAATGAATAAATAAAATCTTAAAAAAAAAAAAAAAAAAAAAAAAAAAAAAAAACCAAATGGAAATTATGACATTGAAAAATGTGACAGAAATAAAACACTCACTGTACAGGTTTAACATTACATGAAAGCAGGCAAAAAAAAGAACAATTTGGAATGTAAATTTATAGAGATTATGTAATCTGAAGATTGAAAAGAAAAAAATGACAAAGTGAACATAGTCTCAGAGCTCTGTGGGACACTGTTAGCATACCACATACACATAGTGGGATGGAGAGTAGAGAGAGGAAGGAGAAATAATGGCTGAATATGCTCCAAATTTGGTGAACAACATTGATCTACACATCCAGAAAGCTCAGCAAACTCTGTAAAATAAACACCGATGCTGAAAGTCAAAGATAAGAGAAAAATTTGTGGAAAATATAAAATACTAACTTTAGTGGAAGCCAAGTGAAAGGTTTTTGGGAGCTCTCTTTACCATGTTTGCTACTCTTCTGAACTCCACAATTATTCCAAAAGAAAAAAGTATTAAAAAAAAAAAAGCAATGAAGACAGATCACAGACTGAAAGGAAATGTTTTTTTTTTTTTAAAGATTTTATTTATTTATTTATTTTAGAGAGCACAAGAAGCAGAGGGTAGGAAAAGGGAGGGGCGATGAGTCTCAAGCAGGCTCCATGCTGAGTGAGGAGCCAGATGTGTGGCTTGATCTCATGAACCCCAGATCATGACAGCCGAAACCAGGAGTCAGACACTTAACTGAGGCTCCCCCAAAATATTATGTTTCTAAATATTTATCTCAAAGGACTCATATCCAGAGTTTATAAACTCCTACCACTCATTAACAAAAGACAATCTGAATCAAAATTGATAAATTTTTAAAAATGGATTACCTGGAGGAACGCTTCACCAAGGAAGATACAGGACTGGATAGTGAGCACAGGGAAAGGCATTCAATGTCATTCTTAATCAAGAAATGTAAATTCAAACCACAACAAGTCACCACTTGACACCCATTAGAATATTGGCGAGCGGATGAGACCATGGAGCTCTCCTTAACTGCTGATGGGTGTATAACATGGTACAATCTCCTTGGAAAAAGTTTTGGCAGTTCCTTATTGTTAAATATCTGGCTCCCAGGGACCCAGCAATTCCATGCTTGGGTACATTTCCAAGAGAAAAGAAAATCTATCTTCACAAAACTACTAGACACACATTTATAGCACCTTTGTTCATAATGCCCAAACCTGAAAATAACCCAAACGGGTGGCAGAACAATGGATGAATCATGACACAGCTACAGTGGAAAAGTGGTCAACAATAAAAGGGAGGAGATTACTGACATTTGCTGCAGCAGGCGTGAATCTCAGAAACACTTTGAGTGAAGAAATTTCTCAGTAATACATCATGATTCCACTTCTGTGAAGTTCCAGAACAGCAAAATAATCTCTGGAGATAAAAATCAGAGTGTCAGTTTCCTCTGGTGTGAGAGGATTTACTGGGAAGTGACACAAAGGAATTTAGGGGGTGAAAAAATGTCATATCTTTATTTGGGTGTTAGCTTCACGCATTTGTTCCAAGTTGGAAAAATCTATGGTTTTCCTCCTGTGTCGGTTAAAACCCACTCTTTCCCTCCTGAGTTTCTCCAGGGTCTCCTTTACTCTCCCATGGGTCACTTTGAACCCTTATTGTCACCAAGTGTGTGGGAATTTTTCCCACACCAGACAATTCTCTGCAACACCAACTGAGTAATCTATGCTTCAGTTCAATCCCACAGGTTAAGGGTTCAGTCCCATAAGCCTGCTTGCATCCCATTCCCATGGCAGTCTCAAGAAGTAGACCCATGATGTCTGTCCCACTTGGCTACAGATCAGATGTGCCCACTACAGCTCCTCATGTTTGATTAATTTTCTAGAGCAGCTCACAGAACTCAGGGAGACATTTACTTACATTTACCAGTTTATTAAATAATAGGAGATTTGCAATTTACCCTAAAGATACAAATGTAGCGTTCCAAAGGGGCACATGCACCTGAATATTTATAGCAGCAGTGTCCACAATAGCCAAACTATGGAAAGAGCCTAGATGTCCATCAACAGATGAATGGATAAAGAAGATGTGGTATATATATATGATGGAATACTATCCAGCCATCAAAAGAAACAAAATCTTGCCATTTGCAACCATATGGATGGAACTAGAGGGTATTACGCTGAGTGAAATAAGTCAATCAGAGAAAGACAATTATCATATAATCTCTCTGATATGAGGTATTTGAGAGGCAGGGTGGGGGGTTGTTGGGGGTAGGGAGGGAAAAAAATGAAACAAGGTGGGATCTGGAGGGAGAAAAATGATAAGAGACTCGTAATCTCGTGAAATAGACTGAGGGTTGCTGGAGGGTGGTGGAGAGGATCGGTTGGCTGGGTGATGGACATTGCAGAGGGTGCATGCTATGGTGAGTGCTGTGTAATGTGTTAGCTTGATGATTCACAGACCTGTCTTTGCCCCTGTGCCCCTGGGGCAAATAACACATTATATGTTAATTTTTAAAAATATGAAAAAGGATACAAATGAGCAGCCAGATGAAAAGATACATGGGACAAGGTCTGGGAGGGTCCCAAGCACAAGAGCTTCTGTCCCCATGGAGTTGAAGTGCACCCTCCTCCCAGTGTGCATGTGTGGGCCAACCCGGAAACATCGGAACAATATGCTATGGGATTTTATGAAGGGTTGCTAAGATGGGTCTGATCAATTCTTGACTCCATTTCCAGCCCCTGTTCCCTCTCTGGAGGATGAAGGGTGGGGATGAAATCCCAGCTTCTAATCATGGCTTATGGTCTTTTCGGTTGACTGACCCGCCCCCATCCAGGCACCCACAAGAGTCATCTCATTAAAACAGAAGATGCTCCTTGTGCTCTTATCACTTAGGAATTTATGAGTATTTTAGGAGCTCTGTGCCAGGAACTGGGGGGCAGCGACCAATATATGTACTTTGTATGGTCTCATGCATACATTTGTCAAAAATTACTGTAATTAAAGACTTTTGCATATGTCTGGGTGCAAACTATACTTAAAGAAAACAGTCAAAAAGGAATCTCACAGCAGGGCACCTGGGTGGTTCCGTTGATTGGGTGGCTGACTCTTGATTTTGGCTCAGATCGTGATCTCAGCATCCCTGATCAAAACCTGCGTGGGGCTCTCTCTTTCCCTTTCCCTCTGCCCCTCCCCCACTCACGTGAATGCTCTCTCAAGAAATAAATGAATAAATAAGATCTGTTTTTAAAAAAGGCAAGTTCATAGAACTAAATCTTAAATTCAGAAATATCTCTAACTATTAAATAAGCCAAAGTTTGAAGTACACTTTATTTCTGCCTTCCTTCTGCTCTAGTTATCAGAGATAGCATGCCCAGTCAGGGACCTTCCAGATCTTGTGGGGCCTGAAGCATAGGTAATTTTGGAGGTCTATTGTGAGCTGGAGAATATAAATTTATAGTTAGGCAGGAATGAGAATATCCATTTAAAATTTATAAATTGGAACAAATTAACAAATTGTAAAAAGCTGATAAATGCCACAAACATCACAAATCGAATCCAATATATATATATATATATATATATATATATATATATATATATTTTTTTTTTTTTAATTCATTTGTTGCCTGACAAACCTCTGTATTTTCCCATACATATTTTGGCCACATGCTCTTTGATCCCCAGTTTCTGTGGTAGTGATTTTGTAATATCCTTTTCCATAGAGAGGAGAGAAAAATGTTTTACTCTTTATAGTATGGTTGTATATATATTTTAAAATTTTATATATAAAAAAAATAAAATTTTATATATATATATATTTTTTATTTATTTATCACATGTCTCTATGTATTTTGATAGCGTATCAAGATGCATCCAAGGTTCAACTTCATCCACAGAAGTTACTGCTGGTGGTTGCAAGTTCATGCCCTGGAAATATTCCCATAGGAATGTATGGGTTTTATAATTGGATATGCTGCATTACTGAGTATATGCCTGGTGAAAGAGTAGCTCTGTTTTGACTAGGCATCTATGAGAACTAAATCCTGTGCCTGTAATTGCACATGTCCAACAAATGTGTGAATGTTCTGTGGACTGGCTTCTGTGTATGTGCATTCCAAGCCTAATTCTACTACAACTGACATCATTTTGGTGCCAGGCATACAGTTTTTTTATGTGTGTGGTTTTCGGTTTTTGTGGTTTTCGTTTGTTTGTTTGTTTTGGAGGGAGGTGCTGAGGGAGAGAGAGAATCTTAAGCAAGTTCCACACCCAGCACAGAGCTGGACACGGGGCTCCATCTCACAACCCTGAGGTCACAACCTGAGCTCAAATCAAGAGTCAGAGGATTGAACCACTGACACCCCCCCCCTTAGGTTCCACCCCCTTCTGGCAGACCATTCCACTGCAACAGCACCACAGACCCACAACTTTATATCATGATGTTGGGAGAGTTGGCTCTATGTGATTAGCAGTGTTCTTGGAAGCCTCTCTAGCACCAGAATGCCCAGCAATAACTTAATTCAACATAAATGACTGCAGATCCCATGAAGATACTCTACCAACCCCAAACTAAATCCATTTCCAGCTCCTCTCTGTCTTAGCCAGATCCAGGTCACACTGAGGTGACCCACTAGGAGTGGAGCTGAGGAGGCACGTGACCCAAGGGAAAGTCAAAGAAGGAACAAGACTTTGGTGGAAATAAATCTAACACTTTGACAATTTTATAGAAACATGACCATTACACCCTGGGTGCTGGTCCTCTTCCTGCGACTTGGAAAGGGCTGTGCGAGTAGGTGATCTTGAAGCCTAGTTATCATTGACCTTGTTCATCTAAGTCTGTCTTAGTCTAGTTCTTAGCTAGTGGGACAGTTCTTTGAGGGATACTCCTCCCATTCTAACTGCAGAAACCTCAGTGGTTTCCTTTTTCTCCAAGAAATACAGACTCTTCGGTTTGAGCTGTGTTTGATGATGGAGTTGTTGAGCGCCTCCAAAAGAGGAACTCTTCATCATTCCCGGGACACAAAAGTAAGAAAGCTCAAGTGGAACTTTGTAGCGAAGGTACTCACGTGAACCACCTGCACCACAGCGCCCCCTTTGGGAACTAGAAATCTTTTCTGAGACAGGTGGGTTGTGAGGAAAACCCATTTGGGTGGAGTTGGGTCTAAAACCAGCTCTTCTTGATCTCCTGCGGTGATAAGAATTTAAAAGAGAAAATAATTAGACATTTTAGAAGGTTTATAGAGAAGGATATAGGGACAGAATCTAGAAAAATTCACTCAGACTTTCTGTGAAAGACATGCATGAAAAACTAGAGTCCTTTATTTTCCCTATGAGAAAGATGAGTTAGTTATATCCTTGTGGAGGGGAAACTTAGATTCTCTGGCCACCTCAAGTCATGTCTGGGGCAAGGGTATAATAATGGTCATGTCCATAAATTAATAAATAATACATAAATAAAAATACCCTCCCCCACTTTGTTCTACTCAGCTCTAGTCTGAGAGGCAGTGTGTTATCAAGAAGAGTAAACCCACAGTCCAATGAACCCAGGTTAGAGTCAGTGCTGTCACTCATCACCTTTGTCACTGTGGGTGAGTTAGCCTCTCCGTGCCTCAGTTTCCCATTTGTACAATATTGATGATAATATCTACCTAAATATTTATATACCTAAATATAAATTCCTAACATTAAATGCCTAAATATTTATATGTATTCACTCTCATGGTGGTGTCATTATATGATTTGGATAGTCCTTGCGCTGCCCCTCACTAGCCATAAAACCCTGGACAAATTATGTCACCTTTTCAAGCCTCAGTTTCTTTGCCAATAATAGACCACTCTGCAAGAATTCTATGAGGGTTGGAAATAATGAATCTACGTTGAATAGTTGAGATTCTTCGAAGCGGAAACTCTTGTCCGTGAGAGCGGACAGCTCAGTAAGAAATGATATTGTGTTAGAAAGTGATTTCTGAATCACATCACCCTTGTTCAAAGCGAGCATTGTTTAGGATAGAAAAGGAGTCGGGAGATGCAGCCGGGACTGGCTGCTCAAAGGGGACAAGTATAGAGATGTTAGTGCCAGTGAATTAGCCGTGTGACGGATTGACATGGAAGAGGATATGGTGTGTAATAGGAGACACTTTCTGGAGATCTGTGTCGTGGCCAGCTGCCAAAACAGTCCCCAGATGTTCCCTGCCTCCTGGTATCCATGCTTTGTGTCCCTTCCCACACTGCATCATGGTTGGCCTCTGTGGCCAACAGAATATGGCACAAGTAGGTCACCTTTTATGTTGGCCTGTAATTCACATGTATAAATGGCAATCATTTGAAGCATGTGGCTCGGTGATTTTTAGTGTATTTACAAAGCTGTGCACCAATCACCACTCATTCTAGAACATCCTCAAAAGAAGCCTCGTACCCATTAGCAGCGTCTTTCCGTTCGCCGGTCTCCCCCAGTCCCTGGTACTACTAATCTACTTTTTATCTGTTGTGTGACTGGGTTTATCCACTCGTCGGTTAACAGACATTTAGGTTATTTCTGTCTTTTTGCTATTGTGAATAGAGCCACTCTGAACTTTATTTTTATTCTTCATCGCTCATCTACATCAGCATTTGGGACTGTGGATTTTCTAGAGCTGACACTCATTTCCAACTTTCTCGAACTATGGTTAGAGGCTGGGGTATCACTCTTTTTGCTTCGGATTGACGTCTTCTTTGTGCCCTAGTATGTGCTCAGTTTCGGAAAACTTTCACAGGCACTTGAAAACAAGATGTATGCTTGACTTGCAGGTGTGGGTTTTTCTAACTTAATTAGCTATCCCTTATTAACCATTTTATTTATATGACTAATTATCTTAGCCATATCTGACTTCAGGTAACAGAGAACCCCCCCTCAGAGTGACGTGAGCAATAATGAGATTCATTGGCTCACATGACCATAGGTGCAAGGGTTGGGGTGAGCCTCAAATTTACCTACCAGAGGCCACAGCACCAGAAAATTTCCCTGTGATTCTCTTGGGCTAAACTCTTGCTTGTCAGCATGGGGCCAGTTGCTTTGCAAGATGAATAGATAGTTCCAGAAGTCACATTCCCACACAACAACATTCTAAAGACAGCTGACCATCTCTCTCTTTCTCTCTTTTTTTAAAAGAATGAGGGAACTTGGCCCAGAGACCCCAACAAGTTTTCCAACCTTTTGTCTTAAACTAGATTATTTACCTACCCCGCCCCATCCGATCCTAAGCAATCATCAGTAAAGGACATCGCATGCAGGGATCATGTTGGCCTGGTTTGCTGAAAACTGTCACTGGTAGGCGGACAGGATGGTTCTGATTAAGTTAGAACAAGGAGGGCTACTCCTGAATTCCAGGCAGGACTCCCTCCCTGCCTCACTCCTACCCTTTCTCCAGTTGTTTCTGTTTCTTGAGGATTGGGGCAGAAGGGAACGGAAGAACCAGTGGGGAAATCTCCACAGTACCACTACTATTACCTTTAAAATCTCTTTATCTCTTATGAGTAGCAAAAAAGGCAAACTAAGATCTTCTAGTACTGTTTCTCTTTGTATGGTTGGTTCCTCCAGATTTTCTGTTTTTACGTTTTATTTGATATGAAATATGCATGACTGTTAAGTCATGAATGTGAAATGGCATGATTATCTCATTTAATGCTAATTTTTCTTTTATTTGTCATAGCCTGATATTAAAATCTCCACTTTCTCTTCATTGAATTTGCCTCGTATGACTCTGCCTCTCTTTTTATTTTTGAACATCCTGAGGCACTTACTTTTGGCTGTGTCCTTTATAAACAGCTTGGCTTTCTGATCCAATGTGAATGTTGTTTTCTTATAACAGCAAAATGAATCCCATAGGTTTTGGATCAATCGTCTTTTACTTTACATTAGATTTATATTGGATTCCTACTTTGAAACATAAGGAAATAAGCATAATCTATTCTGCATCTCTCTGCACATTTTTCCCTTCACACCCAAGTTTGGTTATCCAAATGTCATTGTTAATCTTTAAAGAACATGCAAACATTTCTCACATTAACTTTGAACGGTGCCTATTAACTTTCCATTATGCCTGTTGTAGTATTTATCCGTAGCTCCTTTCCTTTTCCTGATGAGTAATAGGTGAATATACTACATTTTGTTTATCGATTCACCAGTTAATTGACATTCAGATTATTTCTAGTTTTTGTTTATTGTGAATTATGCAGCTATGAAAATGTACTTAGAAATATTTGTGTGGACATATGTTTCCATTTATCGTGGATGGATATCTAGGAGTCAAAGTGCTCTGTTGCATGATACATTTACACCTAACTTTTAAAGAAAATGCCATGACTTATCAAAACAGAAAAGAGAAAGGACCCAAATAAATAAAATCATGAATGAAAGAGGAGAGATCACAACTAACACCAAAGAAATATAAACTATTATAAGAACATACTATGAGCAACTCTACGCCAACAAATTTGACAATCTGGAAGAAATGGATGCATTCCTAGAAACATATAAACTACCACAACTGAACCAGGAAGAAGTAGAAAGCCTGAACAGACCCATAACCAGTAAGGAGATTGAAACAGTCATTAAAAATCTCAAAACAAACAAAAGCCCAGGGCCAGATGGCTTCCCGGAGGAATTCTACCAAACATTTAAAGAAGAACTAATTCCTATTCTCCTGAAACTGTTCCAAAAAATAGAAATGGAAGGAAAACTTCCAAACTCATGAGGCCAGCATCACCTTGATCCCAAAACCAGACAAGGATCCCATCAAAAAAGAGAGCTATAGACCAATATCCTTGATGAACACAGATGCGAAAATACTCAACAAAATACTAGCCAATAGATTTCAACAGTACATTAAAAGGATTATTCACCACGACCAAGTGGGATTTATTCCAGGGCTGCAAGGTTGGTTCAACATCCGCAAATCAGTCAATGTGATACAACACATCAATAAAAGAAAGAACAAGAACCATATGATACTCTCAATAGATGCTGAAAAAGCATTTGACAAAGTACAGCTTCCTGATCAAAACTCTTCAAAGTGTAGGGATAGAGGGCACATACCTCAATATCATCAAAGCCATCTATGAAAAACCCACCGCAAATATCATTCTCAATGGAGAAAAACTGAAAGCTTTTCCGCTAAGGTCAGGAACACGGCAGGGATGTCCATTATCACCACTGCTATTCAACATAGTACTAGAGGTCCTAGCCTCAGCAATCAGACAACAAAAGGAAATTAAAGGCATCCAAATCGGCAAAGAAGAAGTCAAATTATCACTCTTCCCAGATGATATGATACTATATGTGGAAAACCCAAAAGACTCCACTCCAAAACTGCTAGAACTTATACAGGAATTCAGTAAAGTGTCAGGATATAAAATCAATGCACAGAAATCAGTTGCATTTCTCTACACCAACAGCAAGACAGAAGAAAGAGAAATTAAGGAGTCCATCCCATTTACAATTGCACCCAAAACCATAAGATACCTAGGAATAAACCTAATCAAAGAGGCACAGAATCTATACTCAGAAAACTATAAAGTACTCATGAAAGAAATTGAGGAAGACACAAAGAAATGGAAAAATGTTCCATGCTCCTGGATTGGAAGAATAAATATTGTGAAAATGTCTATGCTACCTAAAGCAATCTACATATTTAATGCAATTTCTATCAAAGTACCATCCATCTTTTTCAAAGAAATGGAACAAATAATTCTAAAATTCATATGGAACCAGAAAAGACCTCGAATAGCCAAAGGGATATTGAAAAAGAAAGCCAAAGTTGGTGGCATCACAATTCCGGACTTCAAGCTCTATTACAAAGCTGTCATCATCAAGACAGCATGGTACTGGCACAAAAACAGACACATAGATCAATGGAACAGAATAGAGAGCCCAGAAATAGACCCTCAACTCTACAGTCAACTAATCTTTGACAAAGCAGGAAAGAATGTCCAATGGAAAAAAGACAGCCTCTTCAATAAATGGTGCTGGGAAAATTGGACAGCCACATGCAGAAAAATGAAATTGGACCATTTCCTTACACCACACACAAAAATAGATGAAGGACCTCAATGTGCGAAAGGAATCCATCAAAATCCTTGAGGAGAACACAGGCAGCAACCTCTTCGACCTCAGCCACAGCAACATCTTCCTAGGAACAACGCCAAAGGCAAGGAAAGCAAGGGCAAAAATGAACTATTGGGATTTCATCAAGATCAAAAGCTTTTGCACAGCAAAGGAAACAGTTAACAAAATCAAAAGACAACTGACAGAATGGGAGAAGATATTTGCAAACGACATATCAGATAAAGGACTAGTGTCCAGAATCTATAAAGAACTTAGCAAACTCAACACCCAAAGAACAAATAATCCAATCAAGAAATGGGCAGAGGACATGAACATAGAAGACATCCAGATGTCCAACAGACACATGAAAAAGTGCTCCATATCACTCGGCATCAGGGAAATACAAATCAAAACCACAATGAGATATCACCTCACACCAGTTAGAATGGCTAAAATAAGTCAGGAAATGACAGATGCTGGCGAGGATGCGGAGAAAGGGGAACCCTCCTACACTGTTGGTGGGAATGCAAGCTGGTGCAGCCACTCTGGAAAACAGCATGGAGGTTCCTCAAATTGTTGAAAATAGAACTGCCCTATGACCCAGCAATTGCACTATTGGGTATTTACCCTAAAGATACAAACGTAGTGATCCAAAGGGGCACATGCACCCGAATGTTTATAGCAGCAATGTCCACAATAGCCAAACTATGGAAAGAACCTAGATGTCCATCAATAGGTGAATGGATCAAGAAGATGTGGTATACATACACAATGGAATACTATGCAGCCATCAAAAGAAATGAAATCTTGCCATTTGCAACAACATGGATGGAACTAGAGCATATCATGCTTAGCGAAATAAGTCAAGCAGAGAAAGACAACTATCATATGATCTCCCTGATATGAGGAAGTGGTGATGCAACATGGGGGCTTAAGTGGGTAGGAGAAGAATCAATGAAACCAGATGGGATTGGGAGGGAGACAAACCGTAAGTGACTCTTAATCTCACAAAACAAACTGAGGGTTGCTGGGGGGAGGGGGTTTGGGAGAAGGGGGTGGGATTATGGACATTGGGGAGGGTATGTGCTTTGGTGAGTGCTGTGAAGTGTGTAAACCTGGCGATTCACAGACCTGTACCCCTGGGGATAAAAATATATGTTTATAAAAAATAAAAAATTAAAAAAAATGGGCAGAAGATATGAACAGACACTTCTCCAATGAAGACACACAAATTGCTATCAGACACATGAAAAAATGTTCATCATCACTAGCCATCAGGGAGATTCAAATTAAAACCACATTGAGATATCCCCTTACACCAGTTAGAATGGCCAAAATTAACAAGACAGGAAACAACATATGTTGGAGGGGATGTGGAGAAAGGGGAACCCTCTTACACTGCTGGTAAAAATGCAAGTTGGTGGAGCCCCTTTGGAGAACAGTGTGGAGATTCCTCAAGAAATTAAAAATAGAACTTCCCTATGACCCTGTAATTGCACTCCTGGGTATTTACCCCAAAGATACAGATGTAGTGAAAAGAAAGGCCATCTGTACCCCAATGTTTATAGCAGCAATGGCCAAGGTCGCCAAACTGTGGAAAGAACTAAGATGCTCTTCAACAGACGAATGGATAAGGAAGATGTGGTCCATATACACTATGGAGTATTATGCCTCCATCAGAAAGGATGAATACCCAACTTTTGTAGCAACATGGACGGAACTGGAAGTGATTATGCTCAGTGAAATAAGTCAAGCAGAGAGAGTCAATTATCATATGGTTTCACTTATTTGTGGAGCATAACAAATAGCATGGAGGACATGAGGAGTTAGAGAGGAGAAGGGAGTTGGGGGAAATTGGAAGGAGAGGTGAACCGAGAGACTATGGACTCTGAAAAACAATCTGAGGGGTTTGAAGTGGTGGTGGGGTGGGAGGTTGGGGTACCAGGTGGTGGGTATTATAGAGGGCACGGATTGCATGGAACACTGGGTGTGGTGAAAAAATAATGAATACTGTTATGCTGAAAATAAATAAAAAATTTTTAAAAAATTTAAAAAATTAAAAAATAAAAATACAAAAAAAAAAAAAAAAAAAAAGAAAATGCCAAAATGGGAACACCTGGGTGGCTCGGTTGGTTAAGTGCTTGCCTTCAGCTCAGGTCACGATCCCAGGGTCCTGGGATTGAGTCCTACATCAGGCTCCCTGCTCAGTTGGGAGCCTGATGCTCTACCTGCTTGTGTGCTCTCTCTCTCTGACAAATAAATAAATAAAATATCAACAACAACAACAAAAAAGAAAATGTCCAAGTGTTTTCCAAAGTGACTATACATTTTACATTCCCATTAGCAAAACATAAGGTTATAATTTATCCATATCCTCACCAACACTTGGTATGTTGATTTCTTTTTAATTAAACCATTCTAATAGGTGTGTAGGAGTGTCCCACTGAAGTTTTAATTTGCATTTCCTTATGGTGTTGGGCATCTCTTCTTGTGCTTGTGGGCTGTTCATATATCTTCTTTGGTGAAATGGGTATTCAGATCTACTGCCTATTACTTAATTTTATTATTTTTCTTATTATTAAGTTATAAGAATTCTTTTATATTCTGGATCAAGTCCTTTATCAGATAAGTGCTTTGCAAATATTTTTCTGTTTTTGGTGTGACCTTTAATTTTTTAATGCTATCTTTTGAAGAGTTCAAGTTTGGGGGCTTCTGGGGTTGTTCAGTTGTCTAAGTGTCTGACTCTTAATCACAGCCCAGGTCTTGATCTCAGGGTTGTGAGCCCAAGCCCCATGTTGGGCTCCATGCCCAATATGAAGCCTACTTTAACAAGCAAAAAAATGAAGTGTTTTAAGTCTTAACAAAACAAAAAAAGAAGTGTTTTAAGTTTTGATGAAGTCTGTTGGATCAGTTTGTTCTGTTATGGAACATGGTTTGAGTATCATATCTAAGAAATGCTTGCTTAATCCAAGATCACGAAGATTTTCTTCAATGTATTTTAGTATTATATTTAGGTCTGTGATCTATTTGAAGTTGATTTTTGTGTCCTGTGGGTTAAGGGTATTTTTTTCTTTTGTCTCAGGTCCATTTGTTGTTGAAAAGAATACTTTTGGGGCACCTGGGTGGCTGAGTCGTTTAAACAACTACCTTCACCTCAGGTCATGATCTCAGGGTCCTGGGGCCAAGCCCCTCCTCGGTGGGAAGCTGCTTCTCCCTCTCTCTCCCACTCCTTCTGCTTGTGTTCCCCCAAACCCGACAAATAAATAAAATTTTTTTAAAGTTAGTTGCTATTAAAAAAATAAAAGAAAAAAAAATATCCTTTCCCCCACTGAATTGCCTTGGCCCTTTTGTTGAAAATGAATTAGTCATAAGTATAAAGATTTATTTTTAATTTTGACTCTCTGTTCTGCTTCACTGATACCTATATATATCCTTACACTCAAACCACCCAAGGTGTAAAAACTTTATAGTATGTTTTTTAAAAAATGGTATATGAAATCCTATACTGTTCTTACTTTTCAAAATCATCTTGGCTACTTTAGGTTCTTTGCATTCCACACACAATTTGGGAACCCCAAGGAATAACATCAGAAGCTATACACTGCAAGGGGCTTCTCAGTTTCTACTAGAATGCTTGCTGGGATTTAGCTAGAGATTGCATTGAAACTTAGATCATCTGGGAAAAAACTGCGACCTGTTAATATGGAGTCTTCCAATCCATGAAAATGGAATGTTTTCCACTTATTTAGCTTTCCTTTATCATAGCAGTGTTTTCTAATTTTTAGTGTACTTACTTGTCTTTTATTAAATTTATTCCTAAGCATTTTATTCCTTTTGATAGTATTGTGAAAAGAATTATTTTATTAACACTATGGAGGTTCCCCCCAAAATTAAAAATAGAATTACTATATGATCCAGTAATTTTACTACTGGGTATTTACCCAAAGAATACAAAAGCACTAATTCAAAAAGATATATACATCCCCTTATTTATTGCAGCATTACTCACAGTAGTCAGATAGTGGAAGCAGCTCAAATGTCCACTGTTAGATGAGTGGATAAAGATCTGGTATGTACACACAATGGAATATTACTCAGCCATAAAAAAGCATGAAATTTTGCTATTTGCACCATATGGATGGAGCTAAAGGGTATAACGCTAACTGAAATAAGTCAGAGTAAGACAAATACTATACGATTTCAATCATGGAATTTAAGAAAAAAAACAAATGAACAAAGAAAAGAGACAACGTGAAAAACAGGCTCTTTTTAAAAAATTTTTTTTATTTTTTTTATAAACATGTATTTTTATCCCCAGGGGTACAGGTCTGTGAATTGCCAGGTTTACACACTTCACAGCACTCACCAAAGCACATATCCTCCCCAGTGTCCATAACCCCACCCCCCCTTCTCCCAACCCCCCTCCCCCCAGCAACCCTCAGTTTGTTTTGTAAGATTAAGAGTCACTTATGGTTTGTCTCCCTCCCAATCCCATCTTGTTTCATTGATTCTTCTCCTACCCACTTAAGCCCCCATGTTGCATCACCACTTCCTCATATCAGGGAGATCATATGATAGTTGTCTTTCTCTGCTTGACTTATTTCGCTAAGCATGATATGCTCTAGTTGCATCCATGTTGTCGCAAATGGCAAGATTTCATTTCTTTTGATGGCTGCATAGTATTCCATTGTGTATATATACCACATCTTCTTTACCTATTCATCTGTTGATGGACATCTAGGTTCTTTCCATTATTTGGCTATTGTGGACATTGCTGCTATAAACATTTGGGTGCACGTGCCCCTTTGGATCACTACGTTTGTATCTTTAGGGTAAATACCCAATAGTGCAATTGCTGGGTCATAGGGCAGTTCTATTTTCAACATTTTGAGGAACCTCCATGCTAAAACAGGCTCTTCTCTGTAGAGAACAAACAAATGGTTACCAGAGTGGAGGGGAGTGGGGGGATGGGTGAAATAGGTGATGGGGATTAAGAGTACGTGTACCGTGATGAGTACTGGAGTAATGTATGGAACTGCTGAATCACTGTATTTTTTTTTTAAAGATTTTATTTATTTACTTGAGAGAGAGACAGTGAGAGAGAGCATGAACGAGGAGAAGGTCAGAGAGAGAAGCAGACTCCCCATGGAGCTGGGAGTCCGATGCGGGACTCGATCCCGGGACTCCAGGATCATGACCTGAGCCGAAGGCAGTCGTCCAACCAACTGAGCCACCCAGGCGTCCCTGAATCACTGTATTTATACCCGAATCTAATATAACACTGTAACCATACCAGAATTAAAGGAAAAATAATTATTTTCTTGATTTCATTTTTGGATTATTTGTGGCTGGCATATAGAAATATGATTTATTTTTTACTTTATCCTATATCCTGCAAACATGTTAAACTCATTTATTCTCATAAATTTTTTATGATTCTAGGATTTTCTCCCTATAGGACTATGTCATTGGGAAATAAAGACTAGCTTCTTCCTTTCAACCTGTAGGCCTTTATTTTTCTGGCCTTATTGCACTTCTTTATTACACCATTGAATAAGGGTAGTGAAAGCAGACTTTCTTGCCTTATTCTTGATGTTAGAGAGAAAATATTCAGTCTTTCATTTTTAGGAATAATGTTGTAGCTTTTTGGTAGATGCCTGTTTTATAATGTTGAGAAAATTCCTTTATATTCCTATTTTGTCAAGAGTTTTTATCATGAATGATTTTTGACTGTTGTCAACACTTTTTTGTTTCTATTAAGATGATTGTGTGGGTTTTGTCCTTTATTCTATTAGCATGATGTATTACATAAATTGATTTTTGAATGTTAAATCAGTCTTGCATTCTTGGCATAAATCATACCTGGTCATAGTATATAATCTTTTTTGCCCATTGCTGAATTTGATTTGCTAATATTTTGTTAAGGATTTCTGTGTCTGTGTTAATTAAGGATTTGATCTGTAGTTTCTTATCTTACCATGTTTTTGTATGGCTTTGTTATTAGAGTTATACTAGACTCCACATGAGCTGGAAAATGTTCCTTCCTCCTGTGTTTGCTGAAAGATTTTATGTGAGATTGATATTATTTTTTCTTCAGATACTTGATAGAATTCAAAGCCATCTGGACTGAGCTTTTCTTTGTAGGAATATTTTAATTACAAATTTAATATCTTTGTTATAGATCTATTTAGCTTTTCTATTTTTTAATCAATTTTGATAATTTGTCTCTTACTAGGAATTTATCCATTTCACGTTGGCACAAAATTGTCCATAACAGTCCATTATAATCTTTATTATTTTTGTAGAGTTGGCATTGATGATCTTTTGTGGTTTTTTTTGGTCTAATTTTGGTGATTTTTGTCTTTTCTTTTTTTTCTTGATCAGTCTAACTGAAGTTTGTCAATTTTGTTGAGCTTTTCAAAGAACCAACTTTTGTCTTTATTGAGTTTTTTGTTGTTCTGTTTTCTATTTTACTGATTTCCATTCAGATTTTTATTATCTTCCTTAAGCTTTCTTATGCTTCAGATTTACTTTACTCTTCTTTTTTCTAGAGTATTAAAATGGAAGCTTAGATTATTGATTTGAGATCTTCCTTTTTATTTATTTATTATTATTATTGTAAGATTTTATTTATTTCTGTGTGAGAGAGAGAGAATTTGAAGGGGCCCTGAAGGAGGAGCAGGGAGAAGCAGGAAGACCACGAGGGGCTTGATCCCAGGACCCTGGGATCACAACCTGAGCTGAAGGCAGAGCTTAACTGAGTGAGCCACCTGGGCACCCCTGTTTTTAAAAGATTTTATTTACTTTAGAGAGAGAGAGCAAGAACACATGTGTGGGGGGGAGGGGCAAAGAGGGAGGGAGAGAGAAAATCTCAAGCAGTCTCCATGCTGAGCACAGAGCCTGATTCTGGGCTGGATCTCACAACTCTGAGATCGTGACCTGAGCCTAAATTGAGAGTTGGATGCTTAACCGACTGAGCCACCCAGGTGCACCTGAGAGCTTCCTTTTCATATAGGCATTTAAAGCTATCAATTTCCTCTAAGTACTGCTTTACATACATCCTATAAATTCTGCTATGTTTTTATTTTCATTAGGCTCAAAATATTTAAAAATTCCCATTATGAGTTCTTTTGACACATGGGTCATCTAGAAATATGCTACTTAATTTCCAAAGATTTGGGGATTTTTTCCAAATTTCTTCCTGCTGATTTCTAATTTGTTCCATCGTAGTCAGATATACTTTGAATGATTAAAAATTTCTTTTAAAATATTGAGACTCATTTTAAGACTAGCACATGATCTGTGCTAGAAAGTATTCCATTTGTCCTTGAAATAATGTGCTTCCTGATATTGTGCGGTGGAGTGCTCTACAAAATGTTAGGTAAGTTGAGAAGGTTAATAATGTTTTCAAGTCTTCTATATTCTTGCTAATATAGATGACAAAATGTGTAGTCAGATCATGGTTGGAGCTTACATTTTAATTTATTCTGACAATATCTGCCTTTTGATTGAGGTATTTAGTTCATTCACATTTAATGTAATTGTTGATATGGTTGGATTTACATCTGGAATTTTTCTTTTTTCTTTTTTTTTTTTTAAGATTTTATTTATTTATTTGACAGAGAGAGATCACAAGTAGGCAGAGAGAGAGAGGAGGAGGAAGCAGGCTTCCTGCTGAGCAGAGAGCCTGATGCGGGACTCGATCCCAGGACCCTGAGATCATGACCTGAGCCGAAGGCAGCGGCTTAACCCACTGAGCCACCCAGGCGCCCCGATCTGGAATTTTTCTATTTGTCTTCTGTATATCTATAACTTTTGGGGAGGTGTGCCTGGCTAGCTCAGTTGGTGCAGTTTATGACTCTTGATCTTGGGGTTGAGTCTGAGTTTCTACTGGGTGTAGAAATTACTTTAGAATAAAATCTAAAATGAAACAAACAAACAAAACTCCAAAACCCAACTTTTTTGTTACTTTGTTTCTCTGTATTGCCTTCTTTTATGTTAAACAAAAGTTTTAGTGCATCATTTAAATTCCTCTGTTGATTTATTTTAAGAAGATTATTTATTTATTTATTTATTTATTTGAAAGAGATCACAAGTAGGCAGAGAGGCAGGCAGAGAGAGGGGAAAGCAGGCTCCTTGCTGAGCAGAGAGCCCAATGTGGGGCTCAATCCCAGGACCCTGAGATCTTGACGTGAGCTGAAGGCAAAGGCTTAACCCACTGAGCCACCCAGGCAGCCCACCTCTGTTGATTTTTTAATTGTATATTTTGAACTGTCTTCTTTATGGTTTCTGTAGGGATTACATATGCATCTTACTTGATGACAGCCTACTTCATATTAATACTCATGCAATTCTGATGAAACACAGGAATTTTATTATACTATTTCTTCCTCTCTTATTGCATTTGTGCTTGTTTAGGTGCTATTTAAATGCTTATGTTTAATATATTTATAATTATATTTTGTGTATATAGTTTATAGCATGTATAATATAGCACATAAATGTGCTATTACATCTATATACTCTTTTTTAAAAAAAAATATTTTATTTACTTGAGACAGAGGGCATGAGTAGGGGGGAGAGAAAAAAGCAGGTTCCCTCTGTGCAGGGAGCCCAATGTGGGTCCCAATCCCAGGACCCCGAGATCATAACCTGAGCTGAAGGCAGATGCTTAATCAATAGAGCCACCCATGCACTCCTACTCTTTTTTTTTTTTTAAGTACTAAAATGATGCAAGCATGCGAATCTACCAACACTACTTGAAACTTCAAATGAGTACATGACTTTAAAAAAAACAGTAACAACAACAAAAAAAACAAAACCTCAAAACAAAACAAAACAAAAAACCTGGGACACCTTAGTGGCTCTGTCGTTAATGGTCTACCTTTGGCTCAGGTCATGATCACAGGGTTCTGGGATTGAGTCCCACATCTGGCTCCCTGCTCAGTGAGGCATCTGCTTCTCCCTCTGCCTGCTTCTGCCTCGGTTCATGCTCTTTCTCCCTCTCTCTGACAAATAAATAAATATTTTTAAAAAAGGATCTTATAGTTTGAATGGATATCATGGCAGCTAAGTTATTCAATCAGACCAATCTGTGTAGACCCTTTCCAAAAAGTATATGTCTTAATCCTGCCAGCTGAAACGCATGGTGGACAGAACTTCTTGACCACAAAACTGAAGGATTTTAGAAGAGTTGGCCTACTACAGATATTAGTGGAAACCAGACTGTCTTCAGATCTACAGCTATATTACTTAGAATTTACTCAAAAGAGCTGCAGAATGCCTTCCTTAGTGAAAAGATGTCAAAAGGTTGTTTCTATGCATAATCTCATTTTTTTTCTGACTAGTGACACCAACAATGTAATACTAGTGTACTTTAAGGGGAAAAAAACATGTACATTATTTCCAGATAGCAGAGCTAGTTGATAGAGATCTCTGACTTTTAGACACCAGTAAAGTGCCTCTACTCAGATCCTGCCAATTCAGACCCAACCTTGAACCCGGCTCTATGTATTTCATAAACTCTCCTTGCTTGAATATAAAAATAGACTAGCAGGGAGCAGCAGTAAAATTTCCACATCATTTTCCTTCTTTTTGTTCCATTGACAGTGAGAATTCCCCCCCGCCCGGGGCAGGCACATGTTTATAAGTTGCTGTTCACAGGGGAAGCTCACACTGTCAGAGTGAGCTCATTTCAAGCATGCAAACAGATGCTTTTATATGTCTATAGAGGGAACTAGCTAATAATCCCATCAAGGAGGGGAATTTGGGTAGAGATGTCCAGACTGAAGGGAGCCTAGCGGCTGCATTGCAAACTTACTAGAAAAGAAAATCTCATCATCTCCAGCCATGGGGGAAGGACTTTGGAAAAGTATTGTTCCCGGTATGAAAGTGCCTTAGTTACCTGCCCTGGAGTCATGGAAGGTGCATTGGTGCCAAGGCTGCTCCCGTACCTGGGCCACTACCCTACTTCAGCTTCAGGACTTCCTTTCCACCTGCCGGTGATCACATGACTTGTTTAGGAGGGGATTACTATTTAATGTTTTTAAAGTAACAGGCAGTTCTTGACTACAACACCACTAAGAGCATGTCCTAATCCCCGTGGGCTATGTCATGGGATCAGATGTAGCAACAAAATGCATTTTCCAAGATGGCAGGGACCTGGGTCAGGTGAACTTGCTACCTTCTTGATCTCCTCTGGCTGGGAACTGACTCTGAATGGGAAAGTTCATGAAGGGTTTATAATTTAGTGAAAATGTATGAGTTTTTTCTTTGCTTCAGTTTTCTTTCTTAAGTCTCCTAGTATATACATCCTTAACTATCACTTGGGCTTAAGCCCCGTTGTATTAGAATGGTAGATTCTTTCCCCAACAAAAAGAAACCTCTGGATTTCTGGATATCTGGCTTTGACATAGGTACATCTGGTGTTGTAACAACACAGACACTTTTACGGTATCTTTTCTAAGTTCCTCCTGCACTTTAAGGCTGGGCAGGAAGCACAAGAGTTTTTAAACACAAAAATGGATTTTTTTGGTGTACTGCCTGATCTGTTCTCTCTGACAGACCATGGAAACAAGACCGTCTCCAACTACAAACTAAATCATTCCAATATGTCTTTGTAACTGCAAATGAATTAGCTCTTTTTATCATAATTTGCATCTATATATCCAGAAAATAAATACAGTTACTGCTTTGGGAAAGGGAATAAAGTGCTTTAGGAAGTTGAGAAAAGGACCCAGGACCTTCCTACAACTGTCTTTCCAGGATTCCTCACACCTGAGCATAAAAGAAGGCATGAGAGTTACAAGTATTGAGAAAGGTGCTTAGTATTGAGGGCAAACCTATGTTTCCTAGTTGATCTGTAATCTCTCCTTTTCTCATAAGCAGCAAATAGCACCAGTGTAAACTGTACAGTGGAGAAGAATAATCTGAAGACCCACCAGACAACCAGGATCCAGATTATTTACTCTACTGGTTCTCTAAGTCTGTGCCCAGGAACAGTAGAAGTAGCATCTCTTGGAAACATTGGGAAATGCAAATTCTGAGGGGGGCAGGGGCATGCCTGACTGACTCAGTTGGTAGAGCATATGGCTCTTAATCTTGGGGTCACGAGTTCGAGCCCCACATTGGGTATGGAGATCACTCTTAAAAAATGTAAATTCTTGGGCCCCACCCCAGCCCCAAACTCTGGTGTGTTTTCTATCACCACCAAACAAGTCAGTTCTTGGCAGTTACAGGCTAGGTGTCCTAGAAGCTTAACTCAATTCTGACACCATCTGATGTGAAATGTTGGAGTCTGGGAGTGAACAGTCAAGAAAGAATTCTTGAGATGTCTTGCCTGCAAAAAAGGTGGCTTTCTTAAAGCATGGGGACAGGACCTGTGGGCAGAAAAAGATGCTCTGGGGTTGTGAGGAGTCACCAGTTATATACTTTCAAGTTGGGAGCAGGTTAGGGATAGCCTAAGACTCTAAGGAATTTGGAAGCAAGGCATCCAGGACCTTGAGGGGTTGCTGTTAGGATAAGGTCATTTGGTCATTTACTGCTGTCCTTTCTAGTAAACCCTTAGTCATGAAACCCTTCAGATGTGTATCAGTGGGCCATATGTTTGGAGGACTATTGCTAACATATATCCTGGGGGTGGTAGAGATAAAGGAAATTTCCAAATGGATTTTTATATGTTAAGACTCACAGGATCCCAGAGGTCAGGCTGGTTTTGCCTCTAACAAAGTGTTAACATTGAGGCAGTTGAGCTCCTGGAGGTAGATCACTCTGTCTATTCCAAGTACTTGTAAGTTGTAAGAAAGTTTAATTTTTTTCTATATTTCTTTTGCAAAGTTTCTCCACACACATCCACCTAAAGATAGCCTCCGATTCCATAGGGCAAGGGCTCCATCCCCCAAGACTGCTCCCACTTTGGACACAGATCACCAGTCCAGACTATCTTCCGTGCTTCTGACCGATGAGCTCCAAATCAGGCTTCCCATGGCCCCCGCCTTGAGTTTGAGTTCACAGACTCTTGGAAACCTTTACTTACTTTACCTGTTTATGATACAGGACATTATAAAGGACCCAAGATGATGAGGAGCCAGATAAAGCGGTATGCCTGGTGAGGTGTGGGAGCTCCTAAGCACAGAGCTTGCAGCCTCCCAGCTTGGGGAGGAGGTCACCAATTTGGAAGCTCATCAAATCTTGTTCCAGAGTTTTTCTAAGGAATAATCTCCAGCTCTCCCAGCTTCCCAGAGGTTGGTGGGTGGGGCCCAAATTTCCAACTTTCTAAAGTCTGTCATCCTGACGACCCAGCCCGGTTGGGAGGCCAAGGAGGAGCCCCACCCTGTCCCATTAACGTGAACTCTGGGTTTTTCTGGAGGGGCTCCTTATAAACAACAAAAGATACTCCTTTCACTCAGGCAATTCTGAGAGTTTTAGGAGCTCTGTGCCCGCAACCAGAGCAAAGGCCAAATACCTAATTTCAGCACCTGCTGCCTACAGAGCGCTGGGGATGGGCCCAGCAGACCCTGTCCACGACAAGTTCCCTAGATGACCCTGATGCACAGTAAAGCTTGGGCTCCACAGCTCTAGGACTTCTGTCCTCTCAATTCCAATAAATTGGAATGAGGGTTCCTAGTATGCAAAAGGGCTAATATTCACCCAGAACGCACTAAAGCACAAGCCAGCATCTGTGTTGAGTGGTGGGTGCCCCTGTCTGCAAGGCTCTAAGTAAATCTCCCCACAGGGGCAGGGTAGGGAGGGCAAGTTCGTGGACCAACTGCTCTTGGAATTTTATTCACATTTAGTAGAAAACACCAAGGACACCTACATCATGAAAGTCTCAGGGCAGGACCCCAGCAGCAAGAATTCACTCGAGATGGTTCAGATGAGGGGAACTTACTTAGTGAGGGCAAGAGTTCAGAGGTGTGGGCAGAGTTTGGGGGAGCAAGGAAGCAAGGGCCAGGGAGCCCGAGACTAGCAGAGTGCGAAGATACTGACATCCCTTGAGTGCAAGAGGCAGATGGAGAAAATCGGGTCCCTGGGAAACAAGTTCTTCCCAGTGGGAACTGTTTTTTTTGTTGTTGTTTTGTTTTGTTTTAATTGCAGTAATCTCTCTACCAAACCTGGGGCTTGAACTCCCAATCCCGAGATCAAGCGCTGCATTCTCTTGTGATTGAGCCGGCCAGGCTGCCAGGGAACGGGTTTTCCTGAAGGATGCCCTTATTGCTCAAGATGGGACTTCAAAGCAAGGAAGGAAGGGGGGAGAATCTCCAGACTTCTCTCTCCCACGCTCTAATTTCTGGCCAAACTCAAGCAGAAGCGGATGGCAAGGAGCTCAGGGATCTAACTCTGAGGTCCTGGGGCAGAGCAGAGAAGGGTGAGGATAATGGGGGGAGGGAGGGAACAGAGATAACGAGAAAACCAGAAATTGCTGCTTTCAGGTCTTCACTCTCCTTCAACTGTTTTTATGGGAATTGGTCCATTACTTCTCTTTTACGATACGTAGCTGTAATGTTGAGTTCCACTTTTTATGGTGTCTTCACATAAATATTTACTGTCTCAAGGTTGCATTCACTCTAAAGGTATCAGCAGCTATGACTGAGTTAATAACCAGAATTATCAGAGATTTTTAAAAACTTTGGATCCTGAAATGTCATATGGAACAATTTATGTAGGTAAATAGCTTTAAAACATTGTTGTATTCCACAAGAACAACTCAAAAGGCATTAGCATATTTTAATTAACACATTTTAGTAGCAAAATTATATTTAAATTACATTTTGTTATCCTCCTAATAGCTTTACAAGTAATTTTCAGACACATTTGAAACTCTGCCCAGAGGGTTTTACTTGATATAAAACAACCAAATAATTCAGCAACATTTATAGAAAGTTTTGCATAAACATCCAAATTTCTAAAGCACATCCAGCTCCTGTTTGGGATTCTGTGATGAACACATCATCCGTGGAGGAGAGACACGAAGTCAACTCATTATAGTTGTCTCTGCCTTATGGATAAGGACCTCAGATTCCCAAGTGTAGGACAGACCCAGGGTCATGCTACACACTGGCCTCTGGGAGCCATTTCTGGGCATTCCTTCTTGTGCAGGGACATCACACTTATTTGAACTGCCACGATAAGCATGTTCACACATAGAAAGGGACAAAAGGTGGGGCACCTATGTGGCTTAGTCAGTTGAGAAATGACTCTTGATCTCAGCTCAGTTCATGATCTCAGGGTCGTGGGATCGAGCCCTGCGTGGGGTTCTATGTAGGGTTCCGCATGGGGAGTCGGCTTGAGGATGCGCTCTACCTCCCCCCTGCCCCTCCCCCTACTTGTGTGCTCTCTAAAATAAATAAATATGGAAAAAAAGGAAATGGGCAAAAAGGACAAATACACGTTATCTTTTCTCTTTCTTTTCTCTCTCTCTCTTTATTTTTTCTCTGTTTATTTATTTGAAAAAAACACAGAGAACCACTAGGTATTCAGCTTTTCACTTGGACCTGGTTGAACTTGTGATTTATTTATTTTTTTTAAAGATCTTATTTATTTATCAGAGAGGGGGGGGGGAGAGAGCAAGCACAGGCAGACAGAATAGCAGGTAGAGGCAGAGGGAGAAGCAGGCTCCCCGCCGAGCAAGGAGCCCGACGCGGGATTCGATCCCAGGACGCTGGGATCATGACCTGAGCCAAAGGCAGCTGCTTAACCAACTGAGCCACCCAGGCGTCCCTTGTGATTTATTTTTGACTGCCTAGGATTTGCTGGGGATGGTCCCTGCCCATATGATCCCCAGGGTTTAATTATTTCAAATTAACTCTGTGTTTGGGGCTGATAACACTGCAAGTTTTCATCTTGTCAATCCCGTTGGTACCTGCGTTGGGTGAAGAGACACCCCCATCAGTGGCGCTCTTCTCTGGGCCTTTAAACTGTTAAGTCTCCGGGACAGGAGGCCTCTTTGTTTTTTTGTTTGTTTGTTTTAAAGATTTTATTTTTTTATTTGACAGAGATCACAATGTAGGCAGAGAGAGAGAGAGAGGACAGAAAGCAGGCTTCCTGCTGAGTAGAGAGCCGATGTGGGGCTTGATCCCAGGACCTTAGGATCATGACCTGAGCCAAAGGCAGAGGCTTTAACCCACTGAGCCACGCAGGTGCCCCCAGGAGGCCTCTTTGAAGACACTTTGGCTCACCTCTGTGCCCAGGATCGGGCTGAGTCAGCTCCCAGCCACTACGGTACCTCCCACCCACTGACTTCTGCTCTCCAGCCTCCCCACCGCCTCTTCCAGTGGCCCTGGCAGCTTGCCTAGGCCCCGCCAGTGTCCCAGTGCCCGAGGTCCTGATTTTGACTCATTTTAATAACATGTACTTTTTTTTTTTTTTTTTTGGACTATTATCATTCCTTTACCTTCTCCTTACACATTCCTTTTACTAGAGGAAGGAGGTGGGGCCAAACCCAGCTCACTCCTCCCCCACTTTTTCAGTTCAGAAGCTCCATAAGCCAAGGCAAGCGGCCAAGATCTCAAATTAACCTAAACCATAATTTTTCTTCTAATACTTGAAACCTTGGCAAGTTCTGGGCATAATGCCAGATGCTTTCTATCCTAGGCTATGAAGGCCATCATTACCTAAATAAAATTGTGCCTGGAATAGAAAAGTCAGCTCTTTAATTCATTAGTGACATTTGCTTTATGCCGTTAAAATTTACTATTCTTGGGAGCTACGGAGCTCCCTGATAATGATGAACTTCCTCCTCATCACTTTCTTATTATCATTTAACACAAAGTATTATACTGTTTCACCAGACTCTGATAATAGGCAAACAGAAGTTTAAAGAAGAAATTACTTGACACTTGACCACCAGAAGGTCTAAGACTGTGTAAATATGAGCGAATACTACCTTCTCTGCAGGTGAGTTTCCCTGTTTGATTTGGGAATCACAGCAGAACCCACGTGGCAAGGCTCAGACAAGGCACCAAAAAAAGCTTGCACAGAATGAGCATTCAAACATATTCATCATCACCTTTATTATTATTGTCAGCGTGGAAGCCCATTGGTTCCCTTTCCTCTAAACTGGCTTAGAATCCACATGATCTCTCTGAGTCCAAAGTAGCCTCAATTATTAATCGGGTTTAAAATTTTTCTTTCTTAGAATTGTTTGGAGTTTTTGTTGTTGTTTGTTTTACTTCTGGGAAGAGCGGTAACATAGAGAGATAATACAATTTATTTTAAAAGTAACTTTCCTGGGGGCACCTGGGTGGCTCAGTGGGTTAAAGCCTCTACCTTCAGCTCAGGTCATGATCTCAGGGTCCTGGGATGGAGCCCTGCATGGGGCCCTCTCTGCTCAGCAGGGAGCCTGCCTCCCCTTTTCCCTCGGCCTGCCTCTCTGCCTACTTGTGATTTCTGTCTGTCAAATAAATATATTTTTTAAAGTAAGTTTCTTTTATTACTGTTTAGTGAAGGGTGGATGTTAAAAGTGGATATTAAAAGTTGTTTTTGGACAGCATCCATTCTGTGTTTCTAGAAAGAATCCCCAAATGCTGAAGAAACTGCCATCTAAGAAGAGTTTAAGATGGGACTGAGAGCAGCAGAGCCATACAAAGGGCTTTGTAATGAGACAGAGTTCATCACTCCTACTCTGGTCTTGCCCTCCATGTGTGGATTTCTCTCCTTCTAGCAAAATAATGTAATCAGCTTGGTGTGACCGGAGGAGCTTTCCCAGCAGAACATGCAGAAACTGGGGGAAGGGGATGGATGTTTCTTTAACTGAGGAATGTACTTTATTGGTAGTGATTTGTCTAATATCCATGGTATTACCCTGCAGAATCTAGTGTATTCTGTTGTAAACATTTAAAATTCCTCTAAGTATTGGGGCCCCTGGCTGATTTCATTGGTAGGGTAGTGGACTCTTAATCTCATGAGCTTGAGTTCAAGCCTCATGTTGGGTGTGGAGCCTACTTGGGTGTGTGTGTGTGTGTGTGTGTGTGTGTGCGCGCGCGCGCAGAATTCCAGAGGCCTCTGAGTGGCTCAGTTCATTGAGCATCTGACTCTCGATTTTGACCCAGGTCATGATCTCAGGGTCATGGGATCGAGCCCTGCACGGGGCTCCGTGCTCAGCAGGGACTCTATTTCTCTCCCCCTCTCTCCCTTTGCAACTCTCCCAACTCATGCCTACGCTCACTTTCTAACATAAATAAGTAAATCTTAAAAAAATTCTCCAAGTACTTGTTCCATTTAATAAATTAAAAAACAAATGAATATTTAAAAATGAGAGTTCCCCAGACATTTAAATGTTGATTACAACTTAAATTTTCTGTGCTTAATGCATCAGATTCTTGGAAATGCTTTCAGGCCTTTTAAGAATAGGTACAGAACAACCCAATCATTGCAGAACAGATGCACACCTGTGTGCTTTCACGGGCTATAAAAGGGTTAATACCACGATTTAGAATTTTCTTTATCTTTTTTACCCCAACAGGGAGATTCCTATCATAAAAGCCTAGAGTGTTTCTCACCTAACTGCTCATCTTCTCAGATCTAAACCCTTGCCGTTCATCCAATTTCACTTGCCAGATTAGGGCGCGTAATCATTTTGGACCTTTTCCTATTTTAAAACTGACATGAGGATTACTAGTTCCTCCATATTTCTATTGTAATTCAGTTACAGAGTAATGGAAGGTTTGCACTTTTTAAGCCTTTCCGATAGAAACAGAGTTGCCTGAATCTAATCATAATCCGGGCCAGGGGAATTATAATCTGGAATGACCCTGGATGAAGAAATCCCGATTAGCCATGTGTAATTTGTGCTGGTGTCTCATACTTTAGGCTCTTACTCATGCCCCCTTTTCTCTTAGTCTTTCCCTCAAAGTCCGGCTCTATTAAGAACGTAATCCTTCACCTCCAGTGAGATTGTAATATAAGCGGGGGTGGGATGTGTTTTGGAACAACCACGCTACGTTGTTCCTGGATCGTCTATCCCAGCCGCTAACTCAAGAAAGGACTCCGAGAGTCCCCAGGCGCTGTGACCACCCACTCTTGTCTCCGGCAATCCCCAGGGCGCCAGACAGATCGAAAGCATACCTTCTGTCTGGCTTTGCCAGCATGGTTGCTGAACAAACTCGGATGAACTCCTGGCCAGGGAAGTCCATAATTCAAGAGAGGAGGGTTTGAAAAAGAGAAAGAGAGACATTTGTTTTGGGTGCCAGGAGCCAGGGCCGGTGACGGGCTCCAGGTTTAACAACCGGCCTCTCTGCCCGCCCACAAGCTGGACATTCTGAGTTTTAGAGAGAGGGAGAGAGAGGGTCAGGAGGGGTGGGGGTGGGGTGTGCCGGAGCACAGGCAGGGAGCCCATGATCCTGGGGGGTAGGGGTGGGGCTTGCCGTCTGCGCTCAGCCCAGGATCCCGGACGAGGAAGCGGACAACGTGTAGGGTGTGGTCTCGTAGGCATTCCCCTACTATCAGAGTTTTTCTGCTCTGGCGGTTGGGATGTTCTGGTCCTTGCGAAACCCTTTCACCGATACCTCAAGAAAGTGCGATAAGAAAGAAGCGCTGTGGGTTCCAGTCGAGAGCGCTCCTTAAGCAGGCGTGTCTATTTCTGCTCTTAACTGCTGGGGTCTCTGGTTGAGCAAGAGGGCTGGCAACACCACCACCATGGAGATAGGGCTGCGGCTTCCCCATATCACAGTGGCTGTTCCTGGGAAGGACTGGCTCTCTTTGGGGCTCTGGACTTAGACTTCCTGTCTTCACTCCGGACTCTTAACGAGCTGGCTTATTTGAAGCCGGCGGAACCATGACCGTCCAGAAGGCAAACGAACCAGGTGTGTTTTTCAAGAACCACCAGGGAGTAAAAATGATGGGTTCCCAAATTTGGGATGGGTGTTGGCGAGGGGCAGCTCCTGCCTGCCTGCAGCAGAGCCATTAGCTGCTGATAGAGAATGTGTGAAGAACCGCTTCCAAGCCACGCCACCAGCTGTCCCCAGATCCAGACTGCACTGGGACACACAGATGTGTCAGCTGGGACTATTCACAAGAGTTAAAAAACGCTCTCCTTGGTTGAGAGGACTCCAAAGAGTTACCTCGTCCATCAGTAACAAAAGAACAGTGAACTTGAAGGGTGAAAAACTCACACAAATGTTTTGGAGTTCAGTACAGCCTCTTACTTTTATTTTTTAATTTTTTTAAAAGATTTTATTTACTTATTTGACACAGAGAGAGATCACAAGTAGGCAGAGAGAGAGAGGGAGAAGCAGGCTCCCTGCTGAGCAGAGATCCTGATGTGGGGCTCTGTCCCAGGATCCTGAGGTCATGACTTGAGTTGACAGCAGAAGTTTAACCCACTGAGCCACCCAGGTGCCCAGGCTTTTTACTTTTAGACAGAGACTACTGGCGTGGAAATTTTCAAGACAAAAGTGGAAAGCCAGGTGAGTATCACCAACTTTGAGGAAAATACTTAGTATGGAAGAGAAAGACCAGACTTAATAGGGAAAATAGTTCCCGGAGGAAACAAACAACAGAGTGAGCACTCCAGAATGGGAAAAGACCAGTTAGCATCTTTGGGAAGATTTTGGCGATGTTTAATCCATAAAACTAAAATGCAGTCCCATAAGAAAGGGACATCACAGAACCACAAAGAACATTCAGCAAATAAAAATGTGATTGTCTACATGGAAAAAAAAAATCAGTATAAAACCTGAAAAATGCAAGCAAGGAATTCTATGAATTCTATGAATTGAATTCTATGAATTCAATGAAAGTTAAAAAGGGAGTGAGTTGGAACATGTGAGAGGAAAAACCAGTAAAAGGTATTGAAGTTAGTTAGGGAGGTCCAAATTGGATGAACAGTATTCTAAAGAGAGAGCAGAGAAGACAGAAGGAAGGAAATCCTTAAAAGCCACCAAACAGGACAAAACAGGAAACAATTTCCCTGAACAGAAGGCTTTCGGGCTTCATATTGGAAGGGCTCACCATGGGTCCATTTGCCTAAACAAAAAGGAGCCAGGCTGAGACTTGGTCTCCCCCAGTCCCTGCTGGTCTCAAGTCATTAATCCAATCTGGCATCTCCTACTGCGTCCCCCCTCCCCAGACTTTGTGGTCTCTCTGGGTTTACAAAAGAGTAGCCCACCACACACAGAAAATCTAACAATAAGAACATATTTTAAAACTATACCAGACCTCTAATGCTGCCCAATCCCAGGATATCCCCGAGACACAGAATATTTCAGTTTCTTTTGGAAAGCAGCACTTCCAGCAAATTCATAATGAAAAGAAACAGCTCTATATCTCTAATCTATAAGAGCACCTTCAGAAGATGCACAGAGGACAGTGGAAAGAGAAGTTGAGGGTGTGTGTGGCTGAAATTCAGACACACCTTTCCTGAATTAGACATGACATGAAAAGCCCCTTGGAAAACCATTCACTTGCCACTGTACCAGCTCCTGGAACAGAAGCTCATGAACTAGAAATTTCTGAAATAAAACGAATGGCTACTTTCAAATGTTTATCCCAGAAAGCATACTTTTATTTATTTTTTAAGTAATTTTTGCATCTCATGAGGGGCTTGAACTCACAACCCTGAGATCAAGAGTCTTGTGCTCTTCCGAATGAGCCAGCCAGGCGCCCCAAGAAAGCGTACTTTTATAACTGCTCTGAGATGGTCTCAGATGTTGCCTGAACTGAAACTGATCACTCATGTTTAACACTGTAAAGTCATTATTACTCTGACCTGTGTTCATTGCTTGCGTGTGTGTGTGTGTGTGTGTGTGTGTGTGTGTAGTAGGTTCCACAAAAGCTGGGATGTTGTGTGTCTTGTCCATTTCTCTACCCCATTGTCTAAGACTGTGCCTGGCATATGGTAGTTACACTGCTCCTGTTGAATGAATGAATGAACGAATGAACCAACCAACCAAGAGATGTTTCGGCTGTGCAGTTTTCTTTGTGCCTCTCGAGACTCTCCAGTCCAAGCTGTGGTTGTTGGTGTTGACAGTCCTGCTTCTCCCTGATGCAGATTCTGGGCTCAGATTCAAACACTTCTAAGGAGGGCTTCTCTCCCATCCCTGTTGTCAGCCCTGTGAACAGAAGCAGAAAAAGTTAATGTGGGCAAAGGCAGGATTAGCCATGACAAATGTAAATGTCCATCAGCGGAGAATGGGGAAATGTTGGAATTTGAGGAGGCAAAAAGTGATACTGCTCTCTTTCCCTCTTGAGAGAGAATTTTTCTTCCTTTCTTCCCTCCCTCCCTCCCTCTCCCCAACCCCAGCATTTTAAAAAAGATTTATATATATATATATATATATTTTTGAGAGCCCCAGCAAGCCTGGGGTGGGGGGTGGGGTAGGGAGGAGGGGCAGAGGGAGAGAGAACCTCAAGCAGACTCCGAGTCCGAGCCGAGCAGGGAGCCCGCCATGGGGCTCAGTCCCTCCATCCTTAGATCGTGACCTGAGCCAACATGGAGAGTCAGACACTTGACCGAGGAGCCACACACCCGTCTCTCCCCCTTCCCCTCCCCCTCCCCCACCTCCCCCTTCCTCCCCTTGTCCCTGCCTCCTCCTCCCTCCCCTGCCTTTCTAAGGAAAAGTCCTAATTCAAAGTCCACATTGAGCTTCCCTGGAGAATCAGACTAAAATGTGAGGCCATGGGTAGGCTTACTGCTGGAAACAAGCCAAAAGAGCATCCCTAGGGGCCCCACTCTGACCAAAGCCCAGAAAGGCCGGCCTACGTGTGTCCTCATGCCCTGTTTCTCCTCCTGGCCTCATCAGTCTGATAAATCGCTCCTACTGAAGGCATGGAATCACTCCTACTGTTACACCCTGGGGTGGAAATTCCCTCAGGAAACATGTGGGAGAGGAATAAGATTTCCTACCAGATAAATCGTCTGTGGAACATCCAATGTTTTAGTACATGTCCATTTACAAGAACAAAGTCAGGTGCACAGTTACTAACACAGGAAATGTTCCAAAGGATAGTACAAATGAAGGGAAAATTGCAATGCTATGGATGCCCTGATTTTTGCAAAAATAAATGAATAATTCTTTTTTTTTTTTTTTAAGATTTTATTTATTTGTTTGACAGAGAGATCACAAGTAGGCAGAGCAGCAGGCAGAGAGAGTGAGGAAGCAGGCTCCCCGCCGGAGCTCGGGGCTCGATCCCAGGACCCTGAGATCATGACCTGAGCCAAAGGCAGAGGCTTAACCCACTGAGCCACCCAGGCGCCCCAATAAGTGAATAATTTTAAGCCATGTGAGCACATGAATATATAAAGAAAAGGAAGAGGTCCATGCATAAACCTAGTGATGCTATCTTTGGGGTAGAATTACTGGGGATGTTTATTATTATGCCATGGTTGTAATGATATCTGAATTTTGTATAATGGAAAGGCATTTCTTTTATGATCAGAAAAAAAAAAAAGAGTTAAAAAAAGAACCAAATTAGAAGTAGGAGATATTTCTTTTTTGTCCTAGAATCGCCTTGGGGAGTAAGAGACAAGCCAGATGGGTGCCTAGAATGATCGGCTGTGAAGGCGGCCTTGCCCATGGGTACTGGTTGTCCTGTACCCTCACTGCCTCTCCATGCTGTCCCCTCAGTGCGCTTCCTGTTGTCCTAGCGCCACTTCGTCTTGCTACTTTGGGATAGGAAACCACGCTCTGGGGCCTGAATACTATGGCCTCTGAAGGCACAGAAGAACATGCACAGGTTTTGGTGTAGGGGACTCCTGGCTCAAATGTCCTTAGGGTTTGACTTTGGGCAAATCACTTAGCCAGAGATCTTGGTCAAAACTCATCAAACCATATAGTTACAATGGGTGCCTTCTATTGTATGTAAATTCTGTCTGAAAAAAGTTGATTTTATTTTTAAAAAATATACAGGAAGTCAAATCACATCAGTTCTCTGGTCAAAACCTAGCACGGGGGACGCCTGGGTGGCTCAGTTGGTTAAGCAGCTGCCTTCGGCTCAGGTCATGATCCCAGCGTCCTGGGATCGAGTCCCACATCGGGCTCCTTGCTCTGCAGGGAGCCTGCTTCTCCCTCTGACTCTGCCTTCCACTCTGTCTGCCTGTGCTCGATCTTGCTCGCTTTCTCTCTGACAAATAAATAAATAAAATCTTTAAAAAACAAACAAACAAACAAACAAACAAAAAAAAAACCTAGCACGGTCTCCTTGCGATAAGAGATCATTCCTGGTAAAGCCTCACTCTGGACTCTGGGACCCTTCCCAATCTGCATGTCCCCTGTAGCCTTCCATCTCATCTCCCACAGTCCTCACCGCTGACTCCACTATCACTGCTGAGGTTGTCTCAGTGTTCCCCCAAACAAGCTGGCATGCTCACACTGCCACCTCAAGGCCTTTGCACTGGTGGTTCCTTCTGCCTGGAATGGTCTCTCCTAGACAGCTATGCTTACCCTCTTCCCTGTAGGTTTATGCTCAAATTCCATCTTCTCAGTAAGATCCATCCTGACAATCCCATTTAAGATTGCATCTGGACATCTTTTTTTTTTTTTTTTTTTTTTTTTTTTTTTTTTTTTTTTTAAGACTTTATTTATTTGTCAGAGAGAGAGAGCACAAGAAGGTGGAGGGACAGACAGAGGGAGAAGCAGGTCCCCACTGAGCAAAGAGCCTGATGTGGAATTCAATCCCAAGACCCTGGGATCATGACCTAAGCTGTAGGCAGACATGTAACAGCTGAGTCAACCAGGCATCCCTCTGGACGTCTTTAATTTATTTTAATCCATGTGCTGATCCTTCCCTATCTGCTGGCAGGATTGCAAACGGGCATAGCCACTTGGAGGGCAATCGGACATCATATATTGAAATATAAGATGGGCTCGTCCTACAACTCAGTAATTATACTCCTTTGTTTCTGTCCTAGAAAAACACTCACATATGTGTATGAGGAGGCATATATTAGGATGTGTATTGCACTAGAGTCTAAAATGATAAAAAAAAAAAATGGAGGTAAAAAGTCCATCAGTAGGAGGCTGGTTAAATATATCAAGGTGTATTTGTTCAGCATTTAAAGAGAATTAAGAACACCTACTCATGGGGGTGGATTTCTAAGATGTGCTGTTGAGTGAAGGAAATTAAAAATGTTACCAAAAAGTCAGAGAAGAATGGGTGTGGCTAGAAATAGGAGCAGCAGGAATCTTTGTGGTGATAGAACAGTTCTGTACGTTGACTGTGGTGATTAGAAAATCTACCATACAATACTGTTACAGAGAACTATACACAACACACACAAGTGTGTGTGAAACAGGTGGAATCTGAGTAAATTCTGTGCATTGTTCCAATTTCAGCATCCTGCTTTTGATGGTACACTGCTATGGCAATGCAGGATGTTACTACTGGCTGAGGCTGGGTGAAAGGTGTATGGTCCCCTGTGTTATTTGTACAGTTTCGTGCGGCCCTATAATTATTTCAAAATAGAACGTTAAAAATGAAGAAATAAAAAATACTTGTTGATGTATTGGAAGACTTAGTTGGAAGATATCCAGATCTCCCTAAACTGGCTAGAGCCAACGCAATCTCAAACTTTCTTAAAGTAACTTGACAAAATAGGATCCAAAATTTATACAGAAATGCAAAGAACCAAGAGTCACACACACACACACACACACACACACACACACACACTTCTTGAAAAAGAATGAAGGAAGAGAACTTCTTCTACCAGACATGAAGAATTATTGTAAGATAAGGAAGATTTATTATAAAATAAGAATACATAATAAGGAAGTACGGTGTTAGCACAAGAATGAATGGGACAGAACAGAGCATGTGGGAGTGAGGCTGAGGAACCATGAATGTAAAAACACTTGATTCATGACTAAGCTGGCACTGTGAAATAGAGGGGAAGAATGGACTTTTCAATAAAAGTTGTTGGAAAATCTGGGTATTTGTATATAAAAATAAATATTAGATCCCTAAATAAAAATAAAATTAATAAAGAAATAATAAATTAATTTATTATTTATAAAAATTTATATTAAAAATTAATAAATAAAAAATAAAATTAGATCCCTACCTCACACATAACACAAAAATCTACTGAGCCATCATAAAACTGCTTCAGTGAGCAATTAACACACTTCAAGCAAGTGAAAAAACAGATTCAGGAAAGAAGTATATAAAGAAGAATTAAATGACAGCTTTGTGATGGAAACATACAATAACCTAAATTTTAAAACTCTGTGGATGGGCTTAATAGGAGAATGGAGAGGACAGAGGAAAGAATCTGTGAACTTGAAATAGAATTCTACCAAATGTTTAAAGAATTAATACTAATTCTACATAATCTCTTCCAAAAAATAGACAATGATGAGTCCAGTATTACCCTGATACCAAAACCTGACAAAAATACACAAGCACAAAGAAAACTATAAATGAATATACACCTCTTAAATATAGATGTGCATTTTAAACAAAATATTAGCAAGTAGAATTCAGTAATGTATAAAAAGAATTATATACACTGTGACCCAGTGGGTCTCATTCCAGGGATGCAGGACTGGTTCAGTAATTGAAAATCAACCAGTGTAGGGGCACCTAGGTGGTTCAGTCAGTTAAGCATCTTTCTTTGGCTCAGGTCTTGATCCTGGGGTCCTGGAATGGAGCCCTGCACAGGGCTCTTTGCTCAGTAGGGCACTGCTTGTGGTCTCTCTAATAAATAAAATCTTTTAAAAAAAGAGAAAGAAAGAAAACCAACCAATGTGATCACCATAATTAAAAACAAATTTAAAAACATTTTAAAATTTAAATTCAAATAATGAACATATAATGTATTATTTGTTTCGGAAGTAGAGGTCAGTGATTCATCAATCTTACATAATACCCATGCTCATTACATCAGCCACATTAACAGACTAAAGAAGAAAATTACAGTCCTGCAGACACAGAAAAATATTGGACAAAATTCAACACCCACCCATGGTAAAAACTCAGAAAGCTGGAGATAGAAATTTCCTTGATTTGATAAGATTCATATGCAAAAACCTATAGAGAACATCATTCCTCATGGTGAAAGACTAAATGCGTTCTCATTAAGGATAGGAACAAAGCAAGGAAGGCCACGCTTACCACCGACACTCGATATATTACTGCTAACCCCAGCTGGTGAGGTAAAGCCAGCCAAGGAAATAGATGGGAGGTGGATTGGAAAGAAAGAAAGTGGTTACTATCACAGGTGACATAACTACCCCCACAGAAAATGTCAAAGTATCTACCAAAAAAAAAAAAAAAAAAAAACACAAAAATTGAAAACTCCCTACAACTAATAAGTGAGTTCAGAAAGGTTGCAGGATATAAAACCAACACGTAAAAATCAACTGCACATCTACATTCTAGCAATGACCACAGAGAACCAACATTTGAGATAGACCATTCACAATCCCTCCAAAAAATACACATAAACCCAACAAAATATAACATTTGTATATAACACAACATTAACTTGCCTGCTGAAAGCTACCAGACACTAATGAAAGAGATCAAAGCAGACCTAACTAAAGGGAGAAACACCACATTTATGGAGAGAAAGTCTATTTCCTAATGAAGATTTCAATATCCCTCAAGTTAATATACAGGTTAATGAAATTCCTATTAATATCCCCAGGAATATTTTTTGTAAGAGAGGCAAAATTATTCAAAAATTTATATGGGAAATCAAAGAGACTAGAGTAGCTGAAACAATTTTGCAAAAGAAGAATGAAGTGAGAGAAATGAACTCCTTTCTCAGATTTAATGCTGGGACAGGCAGTCTTGTACTTGCAGACTTGTTCATGGTCCCCACTTGGCCACATAAGAATGGGCCATGGGCTTGGAACACTCCCGTACCCAGGATGAAGAGCCAGCACAGCCTGTGCCAGGCTTATCATCTCGTAGGGAAGTATCTTTCCCTATTTCAGGCTCAGTGAACGCTCTTCTGTCTTGACTTGAAGTGTGTGCCTCACATGGCACCTTGGCCAACTCCACTGTAGGTCTGCTGTCAATGGGACGAGAGAGAGTCCTTCCACTGTGACACCAGAAAGGCAAATTGCTGCGCGTGTCAGCCACCAGGAGAGAGACCTGCTGGCCACAGGGGACCAATGCCCACTACCAAAGTACACCTTGCTCAGTTTCTCCTCTATGTAAGTGAAACATTATTCTACCTGGTGCTTGGCGGCACTATGTGCTTACTAGTGACTCTGATACTGAGGTGCAGTGGGCACAGGTGTTTGGACTTTCATCGCTGATGGCTGGCATTGTGATGATCTCTATAGCCTCCATGTACTTGGGAGTCCTCCCCTGGGATTGGTAACTGCTGAATGGTAATCTGCTTGTCCCCATACCCACAGCATTCCAGACTGCGTGTTATTGACAGAGAGATACGGCTAGACGAATGGAACAGAATAGAGAATGATAGATTTACAGAATTTTTTTCCAAGATTTTATTTATTTGAGAGAGACAGCATGTGGGGGAGACAGCACAAGCAGTGGGAGCTGCAGAGGGAGAGAAGCAAGCTTCCCACTGAGCAGGGAGCCAGATGTGGGGCTCGATCCCAGTCACGGCCCCAAGCCAAAGGCAGACACTTAACCACTGGGTGCTCCTGTACAGACAGATTTTTGACTAAGGTGCAAAAGAAATTCAGTAAAAGGACAGCCTTTTCAACAAATCAAGGAAATGTAAGAGCAATCAGACATTCAAAGGCAAACAAATAAACCTCAAAAATCAACAACAAACCTCAACCTACATCTCACAACTTATATAAAAAAAAAAAAAGAACTCAAAATGGATCACAGATTTCACTGTAAAATGTAAAGCTATAAATCTCTTAGGGAAAAAAATAACATGGTAATAACAAAAGAAAAAAATAGACAAAATGGACTCCATGTAAACGTTTAAAATTTGTGCATCAATAGATACTATCAACAGAGTAAAAATGCAGCGCACAGGATGGGAGAAAATATTTGCAAATTGTATATCTGATAAGGGAGTAATATTTTGAGGACTTCTAAAACTAAACAACACCAAACAGCCCAGTTAAAAAATGCAAAGGACATGAACAGACATTTCTCCAAAGGAGACATGTAAGTGGCCAATAAACACAAGAGGCTGAACATCACTGATCACCAGGGAAAGGGAAATCCAAACTACAATGAGATATCACCTCCTGCCCATCAGGAGGGCTGCTACCAAAAACCCAGAAGGCAACAAGTGCTGGTGAGCATATGGAGAAACTGGAATCCTGGTGCACTGTTGGTGGGAATGGAAAATGGTGCTTCCTCAAAAAAGCTAAAATTAGGATTACCATTTGGCACAGTAATTCCACCTGTGGGAGAAAACCAGAAAGAATTGAAGCAACATCTCAAAGAGATATTTGCACACCCATGTGCGCAGCAGAATGACTCACATTAGCTAAAATGTGGAAACAACCCAGATGTTCATTGATGGACGAATGGATAAATAAAATGGGGTATCTGAATACAATAGAATATTATTTAGCCTTAAAAAGGAAGGAAATTCTGCCATGTGCAAACACATGGATGAACCTTGAGGACATTATGCCAAGTGAAATAAGGTAATCACAAAAAGCACGATTCCACTTTTTAGAGGTGCTTATACTCTCTGACTTACATTAGTTAAAATCATGAAGACAGAAAGGAGGAGGAGGAGGGTGGTTGTCAGGGACGGGAAGGAGGAGGAGACGGGGGTATCGTGTAATGGGTATAGAGTTTCAGCTTTACAAGATGAATAGTTCTGGAGATGGATGGTCTTGGTGGTTGCTCATTATGAATGCACTTAACCCAACTAAACAGTACACTTTACGACGACTAAGATGGTTAATTTATGTTGTGTGCATTTTACCCCAGAAAAGGAACTGAAAACAGGGATGCCTGGGTGGCTCAGTGGGTTACAGCCTCTGCCTTCGGCTCAGGTCATGATCCCAGAGTCTTGGGATCGAGTCCCGCATTGGGCTCTCTGCTCGGCAGGGAGCCTGCTCTCTCTCTCTCTCTCTCTCTCTCTCCTCTCTTTCTCTGTGCCTACTTGTGATCTCTGTCTGTCAAATAAATAAATAAAATCTTTAAAAAAAAAACCCTGAAAACAAAACAACAACAATAACAAAACCCCCAGAAAAACAAATCATTCAACTGGCAAAAGTTCCACAGGTTAGAGAGGTCTAAGTGATGGACATGGTTCCAAGAAATAAAGTGCACCATCAGATGCTTTGGAAAAAAACAAAGATAATCCTACACTTAAGGATGAAATGAGAATAAAGTATAAAGCAAGACAAGGGTCCCTACATTATTGAATAGAGTTATAAACTTCCTCCCAATGCAATAAGGAGAATAAGAGGATTAGTTATTGGGCAGGTGCTGGTAAAGGGTCACAACTGTGATTGTTTATGTGGAAGCCTGAAGGAGTCAATTAAAAAAAAGTAAATAAAGATTAGGGGCATGGCTAGCTCAGTCAGAAGACCATGCAACTCTTGATCATGTGGGGTGTGGAGATTACTTAAATAAATAAAACTCTAAAAGGTTAAAATTCAGACATCAGCAAGGTTGTGAAATATTTAAAAATCAGTTGTATTCCTATGCCTATACCCAAATAACTAGTTCAAAAAATAGTAAGTTGAGAAAAATCCACTTGCCAGTGCAATACAACTGTAAGATACCTCGAAATAAACATTTAAGTGGAAGTCTTGGACCCTAAAGAAAATTATAACATTTGATTGAGGGACTATAAAAGAAAATCCAAACGGAGAAACCCATAATATTTCTACATGGGAAGACTTGTACAACCCACAATATTTCTAGATGGGAAGACTTAATTTTATATTATAAAGATATAAACTCTCCCCACATAAATCCATTTCCCACAATCTAAGTACCAATGGGATTTTTAAAACCTGAACAAAACTAGTATTCTAAATTTATCTGGAAAAAAAAAAGCGGTAAAATAGCCAATGGTATTTTGGAAAAGCATAATAATGTTGCATTACTATGTTTAGTAAGAAAAATTTCAAAATATATTAACTTGTTTAGTGGAAGATTGGAAATGGCAATTACATTTGCAATGTGGAAGATTACCAAATGTTACAAATATAATCTCTCTTAAAAAGTAAATTATGGGGCACCTGGGTGGCTCAGTGGGTTAGGGCCTCTGCCTTCGGCTCAGGTCATGATATCAGGGTCTTGGGATCGAGCCCCACATCGGGCTCTCTGCTCGGTGGGGAGCCTGCTTCCTCCTCTCTCTATCTGCCTGCCTCTCTGCCTACTTGTGATCTCTGTCTATCAAATAAATAAATAAGATCTTAAAAAAAAAAAAAAGCAAATTATGGGGGCACCTGGGTGGTTCAGTAGATGAAGTGACAGGCTCTTGATTTTGGCTCAGGTCATGATCTCAGGGTTGTGAGAACAAACCCTCCCCCACCGCCCCCCACTCCCCCAGCTGGCTCCCTGCTCAGCATTCAACAGAGAGTAGGCTCCTCTGCTCCCCCAAAATAAATAAAATCTTCTTTAAAAAGTAAATTATGCATAAAAAGGGATTTGAGGTAAAGAGTAGCAAAATACTGTAAGTGGTCTCTGCGTAATGGAATAATGGGTAATTCCTTTATTTTCATTTCCTAAATTTTCTATAATAAACATATATTGATATTGTAAAGGAGAAAAAATAATGGAGAAAAATAATGTTTACCTTATAAGAACTCAGATCACATCTTTACTTCTTCAGAAAGTCTTCCCTTACTTAACCCCAACCTTCCTGATCAGACAGTGTGGCTAAGTTTTGTTATTTCTAATATTGCTGATACAATGTATCATAAGTCTTTAGCTTTCTCTTTTCTAGGTTTATGATTTTCCTACAAGTGTAACTGTTTTTTTAAATCTCTGCATCTCTAATATAGAACCTTATTTATAGTAGTTCCTCTAGTCTTTGTTGACTGAATAAGAAAAAATATATATACAAGAAAATATACAACTCCTTAATGTAGGACTCCTTATGCCACCACTAGAGGGAACCACATCCCTACCAAGATAGTTCTTGGCGCTCATGGGGGCGGGTGGTTCTTCTTTTTTTTTTTTTTTTTTTTTTCGGTTAATGAAGCTGTTTAAATCTGAGAAACCTTCCAGAAGGCATTATTGAACCAACCTGAGGCGACCAAATTTAAACCTTTCTTTACAGTGAGATGTCTTTTCAATGATTAGGTAGTCCCAAGATCTCATACTTTGTCCAAACTCACAGTACTTAAAATCTATTCCATTTAGTCTGACACTGATCAAAAGCAAGCTTACTGGTTACCAAATTTTATGCTGTGTCTGTCTAGCTTCCACAACAAGAGAGTTCAGTCCTGTTTAAGCTCACTTCTGTCTCATTAGCCAGCCCAGTTCTAATCAGGAACGGTGTGCAAAAATTTTTTAATTGAGCTAAAAGGTTAACATTCTCCCTTGTACCACTGTAAGAAAATCGAATACACAAAATTCCAAATGTACAAAACACAAAAATTACGTGATGATTATAAGAAGATCCTCAGATTCACAGAAGGTTTCAACACAAAGTTACAATAGAATGCGATCTTATTTTCAGAATTAAAGTGACGGCCACTTTCACAAGGGACAATTATGATTTAAATCGTGACAGGCTGCTGCTGCTGAGACCTGAAGGACAGACAAGTCCATTCAAGGTGGGCAGAGGTGTCTCCCAAGGAAGGTGTGACTGGAATGCGTTTGATGTTAAAAAAATAAAAAAATTTTTAAAGTGGGGGAGGGGACTAACCCAATCTTGGAGCTGCTGTATTACAAGGGCTGTGAGGGATTATAAGGAAAGGCCAGAGCAGGCAGGAGCTTCTCAAGTCTCCAGCAGCATCCACGAGAGGCAGATGCAAGACCTGGTACACAGTCGATCTGCAAAATATTCACTATTACTTATGCTCTTTACTGTTACTCATTTACTAGTACTATTTATTGAAGCTCATTCAACAAATTACCCAGAAAAATTTCAACAAATTGTGCCTGGCACAGAGTAGGCAGCATAGAAGCGGGGGCTGTTATTTTACAAGAGAAGGGTCCCCACAGTCTGTACATTTTTTGATCCCCGTGGAGGATGTGTACCCATCAGATGTGTGCAAGTCATGAGACTACCCTTGAGCTTGATAAAGCCAGCTCTGTTAATGCTGGTCCCTCTCTTTGGATTCATTTCACTAAGTAACTTTCTGATAGTGAGCTAGCATTCAGTGTAAACATTCTGTTGGGGAGAAAACGTCCTGGCCAGCTGGCTCTCCTGTGACTCCTCTGTCCTGTGTTCTTAACTTAGGATACAAAATGAGGCCACGTTTTCTTCAATGTTCAGTGTGGAGGGATGTTCAACCTCTTCCTGACCAGCTCAACAGGAATTAAGACTTTCTTCCTATCCATATTCTTAAGGAAACAGGGTTCATTCAATTCAATCAACAGGAATTTATTAAGCATCTGCTACGTGCCAGCCCATTGAAAATGTTGTAGTTAGAGCAGTGAAAAAAACAGCTCCCCTGCCCCACCCCCAAACCCCACTTTCATAGGACTTTCATTCTAGTGGGAGACCCGGATGATAATTAAGGAGTGAGTTAACCAGCAACATAGCTGAATAGTGGTAAGTCCCAAAGAGAAAAAGCAAGCAAGTGGGAGGGAATCTACGGGGAGGTGGGAGTGGGACGTCAGGACCAGAAGGAGGAAGGAGATGAAGGTGGCATTGGCATTCGTGGGTATAAGAGCAACTATTGCTCTGTGACTCATCCACTGGGACTTTTAGGTAAGTAGGAATTCAAATGTTCCCCAGTCCACAGCTGCTCACCCCAGGCCATCTCTCCTGCTGGAACCCACAGCTATCGGGGGTAGCCTACCCCTACCTCCCCCCTCCACGTGCAGATGCATTCTCTTAATCCTGGAGGTCCATGAGCCCTGCACCCCCTGCTTCTGGTGGCTCTGATGAAGACCATGGAGGCCCTGTAGGACCAGCACCTCTCCCCCTCATACTTCCCTGCCCACCCCCCTATACTTCTGAGTTGGGCCCAAGGATCACCAAGCATCCCTCCCTCTCTTGTTTATAACCACAGAATCAGACGCCTTCTAACATGACAGCCAGAGAGGTCTTCCTGGTCCAAACAGACCATCCCTAAATACAATCATCCAACACAGGTCGAATTCCTAAGATCAGGGCTGTTCCATCCCAGACACAGGAGCCTTCCTACAGGGATCAGGCGATTTTTTCAGTAAAGAGCCAGGCAGGAAATATTCTAAGTTTGTGAGTCATATAGGTTTCTGCTGTATATCCTTCTTTTTGCTTCACAACCCCCTACAAATCTTTTTTTCAAAGTTCCTTGCTCGTGGTCTGTACAAAGGAAGCCACAGTTCATAGTTTGGCAACCCTCATTCCAATCCGCTTAGGGGTTACCTATATTAAAATGAATAAATTGTCCTCATGGTTTATAAATCAGTCTTTTGTTGACATATTTTTGTTGGTTCATTTAGCAATGGTAGGACACAAGTGTCTGCTGCATCAGATTATGCATCCATTGTAAGATCCGATACATAAAAGGCATTCATTTTGTTGCAGGGTAATATATTATTTGAACAGCAGGCACCAAACATCTCCTTTGGGAAGACCTTGATAGATTGATCCCCTTGGACGTGGAGGTGACACTCTACGGGCATGGCTGGGAGGGAAGTGGGAATGCAGAGGGACAGCTGTACCCTTCCGCAAGAGACACTAGCAGGTTAACTTTGGGGGAAGAGTCCATGAGAGGAGTGGAGAGGAGGGGAGACTGGACCACACAGGAGGCCACTAAAGCCTGTAAGGAAACATGCACAGAGACAGTCCTGGGGCAGAGTGGCCAAAAAACTCTTCTTGTTTTTAAAGTCACAAGGCTGTCTAATATTCTGCTTTTAGTTATTTGTGTTGTTGCATTATAAACCCCTTGCACATCCCAAACCTCTGCTTTGTGGCTTTTTCTTTTTTTTTTTTTCCTTCACAAGAACATAGCTGACTTTAAAACAGCACACGTTGGCTCGTAAGCTAGAAAGCAGATCAAAGAGTTCAAGGAATGGCTGCAGACCGAGGCTGCCCTGGGGACCCAGCTGGCCTGCTGCTCCCCACATCTGAAACCTGGGAAGCCAGTTTCTGCTAGGCCAGCTGGGGAGGACACCCGAACATTCCAAAAGGGGACTGTTAGACAAATCAGAGAAGTCTGTTCCCTCAGCCTCTGGCATCTCCTGTGAGTGGGCCGGGGCAGAGACCCACATTCTGGTCAAGAGCAGTAGAAAGAAGAGAACAGCAACCGACGGTGAGAGCTCTGTGGACCCAGGAGTTCGGAACCAAAGAGACTCTGAGACACGAGTTCCTAGAAATGCACTTGAAGCCTAGGGAGGCCACTGGAGCTTCCCAGCATGTTAGAAGGGTCTTGTATCAAGTTTTATAAAAAATCTAGGTTATATGTTGTTTCCCTTACCCCATTACTTAATCTGTGGCTCTACTGAGACCGTGAGATTAGTGATCAGAGCTGAGGGCCCCTGGGTGGGTCAGTTGGTTAAGCGTCTGCCTTTGACTCGGGTCATGATCCCGGGGTCCTGGTCTCCAGTCCTGCATTGGGTTCCTGCTCAGCGGGGAGCCTGCTTTTCCCTCTCCCTCTGCCTGGGGTTCCCCCCACTTGGGCTCGCTCTCTTTCTCTGTGTCAAATAAATAAAATCTTTTTTTTTTTTTTTTAAGATTTTATTTATTTATTTGACAGGCAGAGATCACAAGTGGGCAGAGAGGCAGGCAGAGAGAGAGGAGGAATCAGGCTCCCTGCTGAGCAGAGAGCCCGATGCGGGTCTCTATCCCAGGACCCTGGGATCATGACCCGACCCAAAGGCAGAGGCTTTAACCCACTGAGCCACCCAGGTGCCCCAGTAAATAAAATATTTTTTAAAAAAATGATCAGACTTGATATATGGGACAGGGACAGCACCTCTGAGGTCACTCCCTAAGCAGCCAGCAAGTGCCTTCCATCTAAATATAAAAGGGGCCACTGTCTAACAACCCTGTATCACAAAGACCTTTAGGACCTGGGTCTAGGACTTGGGAATTAATAAAGGTTTTTTAAAAAAAAAGATTCTATTTATTTATTGGGCACAGAGAGAAAAAGCAGAAGCAGGGGGAGCAGCAGATGAAGAGGGAGAGAGGCAGGCTCCTGCTGAACAGAGAGCCCAATGCAGAACTCAATCCCAGGACTCTAGGATCATGACCTGAGCCAAAGGCAGACGCTTACCTGACTGAGCCACCCAGGTGCCCCAAGAAAGGCCTTTTTGAGATCCTCATTCACTCATTTTATTTACCTGCCCACTGGGATGCTAAACCAGAGGTTCTCTGTGGTCCCCAGAGGATAGCAGCATCAACCGGGAAATTTGATACAAATGCTAATTCTAAGACAACCATGTCAGAAATTCAGGGGTGGGGGAATCTGCATTTTAACAAGTCTTCCAAGTGCTTCTGGTGCAGGCTCAACTTTAAGAACAACTCTTCTGTGGGATTTACCCACAGTCACAGATGGTTAATGAAAAAGAAGATTCCCAGTCCACATATCTTTGATGTCGCTTTCAAACGTCTCTCCTGAAATTTGGTTCTTTCTGTAGTTCATGCACCAAGGAGTAAGGCTACACTCCCATTAACCCTGCGTCTGTGCCCCAGAGCGGTGGATTCTTACAATCGGCCCCTGGAATGATAGCACTGTTGCAAAGATTTGTTTCCCTTTGTTCCCACAAAGTCAACCCTGACTGTCATTTTGGTGCTCGTCTTCCTCTGATTATTTTCTCTGAAGTCATAAAGGAGAGAATCCGTCCATCAAGGGCCGTTTCTTCCTCATCCACTCTCTTGCCAGGAACTTCAATTCCTCTGTCCCTGCTGATACCAATTCCAGGAGGCTTCTTAAACTCCTGTGCTTCAAGATCATTCAGAGAGGGACCTAGGGGCACTTTCTTGCCTCGTGATGCTGCCCGGCATCCCAGGAGAGGCAGGATATATCACCTGAAGCTTTATCAGAAGGAGCACATGTTGATGTCAGGTTATGCAAATCGAGCCACTTCTATGTCATGTTTTCCCAATTTTCTCCTTGTTAGTCCTTTCCTAGCACCATAACAGGTTAATCTCCAGAAGAAGCTATTAGAAGAGAGACAAAAAGAGATAGACTTCCAGTAGGACCTCTAAGACCAATGTGTCCTCAAAGGAGTCCATGGCCATCTAGTTTTTCTTGTGGAGTTTGGGCACCAGGGGCCATAGGGCACTTACCTGTGATCACCTACATGCTTCCAGGTCAATCTGGGTCTTTCTATGATCTTGGCACCCCTTAAGGGATATCCTGAAACATCAATAATGGAGCCAAATCCCCAAACCACATAAATCATAGGGAAAGAGTGATGGCTCATTAGGGTAAGTACTAGTCTCAGGAAAAGTGATTACAGACTGTCACCAGGTTGCCCCGTTAAGGGAATCATGAAACCTAGGCTGCTGGAAGTCTGAGACATAAAAGGAAGAGAAATAGCAGCTACAGCTGGGTTGGGTTCAAGGTAAAGCTCTCCAACCCCCCATCTACATGCCCAGTATTACGTCCTCCCATGTGGGTAAGAGTCCTGTTTTAGGGTTGCTTCAGCACGTCTGTCCTTTCTGCACCGCACACCCACGAGGGACAGCCGGGATGCAAAGGTCCTTCCAGTCCTCGCTCTCTTTTTTTTACAAAATTTTAAGACAAAATTGAGATCATAGAGCACTTACAGTACATATGGATTTCCTTCAGAGTTTATAACATATTTTCCTGCCATTGTTTCTTGTTACTCATTAGCAGTTTAGTGTCCCTGTAGAGTTTCACTGTAAATAAATAGGGAGCCTAATGTAGTCAACCAGTTCTCTGTTTGGAGGCATTTATGTTCTTGGCTGTATCACCTTTGTAGTGTACCCTATCATTTATCAATATAAAAATAATTAGATTTGTTCCATTTAATGTTCTTCCCCCAAATCCTATTTTAAATGATTTTAATATTAGCACATATGGATGGGCTCCCTTTGGTTACATTAACCTGCACCATCACTTCCACTATGAGTGTGTGTGTATGTGTGTATATTTGTTACTGAGATATATACAGAGAGAGAGAGAGAGAGATTCATTTTGTTAACAGCTCATGGCTTAATTTTTTCCCCCTTAATCTGAAATTTTTTTTGATAAAGATTTTAAAGCAATTCTCATCTACCATGATGTAAGTTATATATACCAGTCTTTGTTCTGTCGACTTAGCTTATGGTTTCTATTTTCACTGCTTCCTGGTTATTTCTCTTCTATTTTTTCTTACTCTAGTGATCAAGTTTACTTCCCCCCATTTATGATTTTTTTAAAGATTTTATTTATTCATTAAAGAGAGACAGAGAGAGAGGGAGAGGCAGAGGGAGAGGGAGAAGCAGGCTCCTCGCTGAGCAAGGAGCCCAATGTAGGACTCCATCTCAGGACCCTGGGATCATTACCTGAGCCAAGGGCAGAGGTTTAACTGACAACCACTCAGATATCCCATCCCCCATTTATGATTTGGAAATTACATACCTTTGTGTTTTTCACTTGAGTTTACTTAATTTACAATGTAAAGATCTATGTGGATACCATTTCTTCATTAATTAAAAAAAAAGCTATGCAAATAAAACATAAGTACATTTGCATTTTTACACATCAAATAAGACTAAAGTATGTAAAGTGAAAAGTGAGTTTCCTCAATCTCATTGCCCCCCCCAACTCTGAGTATTTATCTAGACTTTTCTGTGTGTGTGTTTTTGTGTCTACAGATTTGTAGATTCTTGAAAAACACAGATAGGATCAATATACATTGATTAAAACTTGCCTTTTCATTTAATGATGTGTTTCTCTGTAAATAAATGGATACAGGACTGGATTGGTCCTAACATACTGTCCTCTGTCATAGCTGTCCGTGAAATAGATTTACCTAATTTATTTAACCACTCCTCTGCTCATAGGTATTTAAGTGGATTCTGACTTTTCACTTCTACAATGCTTTAATAGAAAAATATTTTTATATCTATCTTTGTGCACCCCTGCAAATATGGCTATAGTTCATACCTGGAAGTGAAATTACTGAGTCAAAAAAAATAAGAACACTGAAGTTTTTGATAGCTACTATTAAATTATCCTCCAAAATGTTTTACCATTATACACTTTCAAAAACTCGATGGGAGTTACCTGTAGCCTAACATCCTTACTAGCTGGCTTTTAACCATCTAAAGGTTTTGCTATGTGATGGCTGAAAATGATATTATAGTATTGCTTTAATTCATAGCTCACTGTGAGGCAATGAATCTTTCCGTGTTTATTGACCATTTGGTTCTTTCTGTGAACTTTGTGTGCTTTTATTTTACCCTGTGCTGCATGTACTTTGCCCATTTGTCCGTTCTATTATTTATCTTTTTTTAAGCAGCTTAAAACAACATAAATTTATTATCTCATACTTTCTGTGGGTCTTATTATCTTTTTGCATGTTAATTTGTAGGCACTCCTTGTTTTACGGTTCTTTATTCTTAGGCTGTTACATATGCTGACATTATACAGTCACTGAGCCTGTGGCCTGATTTTTATTTGTTTAGAGTGATGTTTGTCCTACAAAAGTTTAATATTTTGTGGTAATCATATATTTCAGCATCATTTTTTTTTCCCAAAGCTTCTAGGTTTCTGCCTGCCTTCTCTACTGCTCAATGAGAAAGTCTGTAATTTTTAAGTTACTTTTTTTTTTTAAAGATTTTATTTATTTATTTGACAGAGAGAAATCACAAGTAGATGGAGAGGCAGGCAGAGAGAGAGAGGGAAGCAGGCTCCCTGCTGAGCAGAGAGCCCGATGCGGGACTCGATCCCAGGACCCCGAGATCATGACCTGAGCTGAAGGCAGCAGCTTAACCCACTGAGCCACCCAGGCGCCCTTAAGTTACTTTTTAATTCACATTTTAAAATTTACATACAGTAACATTCTCTCTTTGTAGTGTTTTTAAAATATGAATTTTTAAAATTCATAAGCCAAGTAACCATCACCACAAACAAGATACGGAACAGTTCTATGGGTCCCCAAATTCATCCATGCCTTCCTTCCCACTCCCAGCCAGTGCCAACCACTGACCTGTTTGCAAGGATTTCTCATTCTCATGTAAATGGAATCATAAAGCATAAGGCAGATGGGATTCATACATGTTGTTGCATGCATTAGCAGTTTGTGATTTTTATTGCTGAATAGTATTCCATTATATGGACCTATCACAGTTTATTGATTCATTCACCAGCCAAAGGGCATTTGGGTCTCTTCTGGTTTGGGGATATTATGAATAAAGACATTCTGAACATCACATAAAGGTTTTGGGCGAACAGAAGTCTTCAGCTCTCTTGGCTAAAGACCTCAGACAGGGACTACTGGATCCTGTAGTAAGTGTGTGCTTAACGGGATGAACCATTGAGCTGTCTTCTAAAGGACTACTATTTTGCATTCCTACCTGCAGAGTACAGTAGTTCCAAATGCACTGTGGTGCATTTGTTTTGTTATTGTCAGGTTTTAAAAAAATATTCTAATAAGTGTATAGTGACAACTCATCGTGCTTTTAATTTGCATTGCCCTTAACTAATGATGGTATCTTCTGTTGTATTTATTTGCCGGGCATATGTGTTATTTGTTCAAATCTTTTGTCTGTTTTAAAAAGTGGGTTATTTATTTTTTAGTATTGAATTTTAAAAGTCCTTCATATATTTTTTTTCAATACAAGTCCTTGGTCAGATATATACTATGCAGATACTGCTTCCAGTCTGTGGCTTGTTTTCTTATTCTCTTAACAAAGTCATTTGCAGAGAAATTTTTAATTTTGATAAAGTCCAATTTGTAATTTTTTGTTGTTGTCGCTATGGATCATGCTTTTTGTATTAGTTCTAAGAAATCTCTGCCTAACCTAAGTTCACAAAGGTTTTTTTTTTTTTTTTCTGGAAGTTTTATAGTTTTAGATTTCATATTTAGGTCTGTGAGCTATTTTTCATTATTTTGGAATAAGGTGAAAGATCTGGACTGAGGTTGAGTTTTTGCGTATGGACGTCCGATTGTTTGGATGTGCATTGAAAGACGTCCATTGAAAAGCCATTGAAAAGACTCTCCTTTCTCCATTCAATTGTGTTTGCACCTTTGTCAAAAAGCAGCTGGCCAATTCGATCTATTTCTGGACTCTCTCTCCTGTTCCATGAATCCTCTGTCTTCTTACCACATCACAGACCTACCCTGTCCTGATCTCTGTAGTTTTATAAAAGCTCTTGAAATCATATAGAATGAGTCCTACGATCTTGTTCTTCTCCTCCAAAATGTTTGGTTATTTTAGCACCTTTGCCTCCCCACATTAATTTTAGATATGGTATCTAACAAAAATAATAATCCTACTGGGATTTCAATTAGTCTTGCATTGATTGAATCCCCACATTAGTTTTGGAAAAGTTGGCATCTTCACAATATTGAGTCCTCCAGTCCCTGGAGACGGTATTTTTTTAGGTATTTGCTGCCTTCCGTCAGTGTGTTATAGTCTTAATTACACAGAAAATACAGATTTTGTTACATGTGTACTAAATATTTCATTTTGAAGAGGTACTAAAATGATGCTATTTCGGGTGATAAATAATACTGTTTAATTTCAGTTTTATTTTTTTCCCCGGTGAGTATACAGAAATACTATTGATTTTTGTCTATCGACCTTGTATCCTGCAATCTTACTTAAATTACTCATTAGTTCTAGTAACTTTCTGGTAGATTCTTTGGGATTTTCTAAGTAGATAATCAGGTCTGAAAATAGTTTTGTTTCTTCCTTTCCAAGCCGTATATGTTTCCTTGCATTATTGTCCTCGCTAAAACTGCCTGTGTAAAGCTGAGTGGAGAGTGACTATCTTTGGCTTGTTTCCAATCTCAGGAAAATCATTTGGTCTTTCATCATTAAGTTCAATGTAGTTTTTTTGATAGATGCCTTTTATCCAATTAGAGAAACTCTTTTCTAATGCTCGTTTCCTAAGTTAATTTTTTTTAAAAGATTTTATTTATTTATTTGACAGACAGAGATCACAAGTAGGCAGAGAGGCAGGCAGAGAGAGAGGAGGAAGCAGGCTCCCTGCCGAGCAGAGAGCCCGATGCAGGGCTCGATCCCAGGATCCTGGGATCATGACCTGAGCCAAAGGCAGTGGCTTTAACCCACTGAGCCACCCAGGCGCCCCAGTTAAAAAAAAAAAATCTTTTTTAATTGAAGTATAGTTGACATGAGTTTTCTAAGTTTTTAATCATGAAGGGATTTTGAATTTTGTCAACTATTTATTCTACATCTACGGAGATTATGAATTACCCCAGCACTTTAAAATTTTTCTGCTTAGATCCCTAATCCACTTAGAATGTATTTTTACATTGTGTGTGGAAGTGATTGAACGTTATTTTCACCCCAACAATTAGCTAATTGTTGAAACTGTTAAATACATCATCTGTCACTTCACTCATTTGAAATGTCCCTTTTATCATCCATTGATCTCTCATAAATACATGTTTCTGGACCATCTCTTTTGTTCCGTCAACTTACTGGTCTATTTCTCTGCCAGTCTACAGTGAGTTAATTACCAAAGCTTGGTGATAGTTTCAGTATCTGCTGGAAGACACCACTCTTGCCATTTTTCTCTTTCAGATGAATTTGAATCAGCTTGCCAAATGCCATACAGAAACCTGTTGATATACTGTTCAGGACATCCTTAAAATGATAAATTTGGGGAGATTATTATTTTATAGCCCTGAGCCATTCTGTTAAGAACTAGTATGTATTTCTCTGTTTACTCAGCTCTCTTTTGTATGAACTTCAATTCCATTGTATGCTTTCTTTCACGAATACCTCTAGTCATCTTACCAATAACTTCTTTTTTAAAAAAAAGATTTTCACTTATTTATCTGAGAGACAGAGATCACAAATAGGCAGAGAGGCAGGCAGAGAAAGAGAGAGAGGGAGAAGCAGGCTCCCTGCCAAGCAGAGATCCCGATGCGGGGCTCGATCCCAGGACCCTGAGATCATGACCTGAGCTGAAGGCATAGGCTTATCCCACTGAGCCACCCAGCTGTCCCACCAATAACTTCTTTTTAAAGACTTTATTCACTTATCTTACAAAGAGAGAGAAAAAGAGAGAGAGAGAGCGCGCGCACAAGCAGGGGGAGCAGCAGGCAGAGAGAGAGGGAGAAGGAAGCTCCCTGCCATACAGGGAACCTGATGGTAGGACTAGATCCCAGGACTTTAGCATCGTGACCCAAGGCGAAGGCATATGCCCAAATGACTGAGCCACCCAGGCACCCCATCTTACCAATATCTAACCAGTTCAAAAGTTTCTCAGACGCTTTTCTTAGATTTTTCCAGGTAGAGGAGATATCACTTGTGCAACATGACAGATTTGTATCTTTCTTCCAATATTCATATCTTATTTTTTTTTCCCCATTATTGCATTTAATGGACATCTAGTTCAATGCTAAATGGGAGTGCTAGGAGCTATTGTTCCCCATTTTAATGGGAATGTTTCAAGTATTTCATGATTAAGCATTGTTTGTTGTAGATTTTTGGTAGAAACACCTTTTCAAATGTAGAATGCTTTATTCTATGACCTATTTACTGAGACCTCCTTTTGAAACTAGGCATGTGTACTGCATTTTATTAATTATGGTTTTGGTGGGTACCTATTGAGATAATCTTTATCTCTTCAGAGATACAATGAATTCTATTAATGTATTTTCTATTTTCAGACAACTCTACCTCTCCTGGGATGAGCTCAATTTGGGCATGATGCAGTATTCTTTTAATATCTGCTAGATTTGGTATGCTAACAATTGATTAAGAAATTTTATATTTATGCTCAACAGTGAAATTAACTTTTTTTTTTTTTTAAGATTTTATTTATTTGACAGGCAGAGATCACAAATAGGCAGAGAGGCAGGCAGAGAGGGAGGGAGGAAGCAGGCTCCCCGCTGAGCAGAGAGCCCAATGCAGGGCTCCATCCCAGGACCTGGGATCATGACCTGAGCCGAAGGCAGAGGCTTTAACCCACTGAGTCACCCAGGCGCCCCCAGTGAAATTAACTTTTTAAAAAATCTTATAGTCATCTGATTTTAGAACTAGGGTAATATCTACCTCTTAGATGAACTGGAAAACTTTCAATCTGTCTTATAGGCTAGAATCATTTATATAATTTGAAAAATATCTGTTTCTTTGTTTTGGTAGCTCTAGATTGCAAAACTACTTGGATCTGGTGCATTTTTTTTAGTAGTTTTTAAATGATTTTTCCATTTATTTTTAGGTAGTTGGTCTATAGGTTTTCTCCTTCTTGAACCAACTTTGGTGATTTGTACTTTGATGGATCAAACATTTCATCTTAATTTTAAATTATATTTATTTAAAATTATACATAGCAATCATTCAGCTTTTTCTACATTTCTTGTTCCTTCCATTATTTATATCTTTTCCCCCTTAATCTGATTCACTAAGGATTCATTTATTTTATTGGTTTTGACAAAGAAGTATAATTGGTTTTAGTAAAGAAGCCCCATTTTTAAAAATTTCACTAATTTCTATTTTTATTCTTATTCTCTTTCCTTTTATTTCTTTGGGTTTATTTTTCCTATTCTTTTTCTGGCTCTTGATTCAAATGCTTAGTTTGTTTATTTTCACAATTTCTGTTTTCTACAAGCACTTAAAGCTGTAAATCTTTCCGTTTGTACCACTTTGGCAGCACTCACAGATCTTAAAATGTAGTGCGCTCGTTTGTTCATTCCTAAGTAGTTTGTCATTTCAATTTTAATTCCTCTTTAATCCAAGTTAATTAGAAGTGTGCTTTCTCATTTTCAAGAGGATAGAGGGTTGTTTTTTTTTTTTTGTCTGTCATTTACTATTTTTTTGTTAAATTTATGCTTGTGGTCAGTGAATGGAGATTGTACAATTTCTACTTCATAGAATGTATTGAAATTTTCTTTGTAAATATCCCGTGTACATACATATATGTATGTATCTATATACATACACACACACAATATATATGTATATATCTCCATTATTTCTTGAGTACAAAGTTTCTTAACAATGTTAATGGAATCCTCCGTAGCCTTTTTTTTATTTCTCCTGAAAATATTTATTTTGTTTTCTTTGTTACATCTGTTTGTATTAATCAGTCATTTTGTTGTCGTTTTGTTGTAGGAGTTTTAGGTAGACCACATAGAGCTCTTTAAGGTTTGGGGCTTCTCTTTCTTTCCCTTTCCAATCTGAGGGGCTCCGTGTTCTCACAGTCTTAGTAAATCCACTCACATTGTGACAACTGACACTTTGGGCTAATTCTTGCATCGTATTTTCGTATTCTTTTTACACTCCTTTGTTTTATTTCTCCTCTTCTCCCTCTCCCTTTTCACTGAATTGATGACATTTTCCTGTTTAATTTTCTTTTACGGTTAGGAAGCTATACATGCTACTTCAGTGTTTCTAGTGGTTACTGTCATTCTTAAACTTGTTTTATCTTCAATTAATGAATCCAACTAACCTTCTCTCAGAATAAGCTGAGAACCGTTTCACACTTTTCCCTTTCTCCTCTGGCCCTGCTACCTCCCCAGTAAAGATCAGAAGAGTTTTTAATTCCAGATTGTCTCCCCCACCCTCCTCCCCTCCTCAGTCAACAATGATTTTAAATTTCACCACAAGTTTTGCTGTGTTTTGTGTCCCTCATGTCTCCCTCTTGGATTCCTTTTTCATTTTCCTGAAATACACTGCTTAGTTATTCTTTCAGAGAGGGTGCTTAAGTGGTATATTTTCTGAACCCTTACATTTCTGCAAGTGTTTTTATTTTGCTTTCGCACTTGAATCATGAGTTCACCTGGGTATAGAATTCTAAGTTCAAAATAATTTTCCTTCAGAACCTTGAAAGCTTTGCTCCATTGTCTCCCTGAATCCACTCTTGCTGAAGAGAAGTTTTCCCTCCTAATGGCGGGGGATGTCACGCTCTCCTCTCCAGGAACCAGGGGGGCCAGAATAAAAGGGACTTCCAACAGGATGCCCCCAGGGCTGCGTCAACAGTCCGCGCCACTTCTTCATCACTGATGCATTTAGCAAGTATTTTTGTGCAATGTAATGTTCCGGGCTCTGTACTGGGATTTGTTTTGAAATCAAATGTTTCATCCAAGCAGGGAAGTGTGGAGACTAATATAGCAAACAGGAGTGGACCTGCCATCCTTAGGGACAAATCTTATCATTTTGCCTTCTTCACTTCCGGCTTTCAAAAAAATAAATAAACGACTAAAGAACTCATTGAAATCCCATTCCTTTTCCTTCTGCACCAGAGATAACTGCCCGAGATGTGGTGTTTATCATACCCACTAATGGATTATACTTTTAATATATGGATATACTATGGATATACATGACTAAACAATATATAATAACTAATACCAGTGCTTACTACCTGCCTACAGAGGGTCTAATTAGATTATATATATATTAACTAGTTACATTGTCACTGCGACTCAATGAAGTACCATGCTATTACTATCTCCTTCTATAAATGAGGAGAAGTTACTTAATCAAGGTCACATGACAGCTGACGGGCTAAGCCACTGCCCCAGAACTTGGCTTCCTGGCTGTAGGGTTTGTGCTATTAACAACTATAACATGCTAATTTGGTAATAATTTCCGTGTACTTAACCTTTGTGTAAATGCTAATCAGATTCGACACATTCTTCTAAAATCTTGGGTTTCTTTCCCCTGCCGTATTTACTGAGCAGAAAACATTGCCCATGATCTAGCTCATTTGGGTTCACCATTTATTTTTATATACTACCAGATAGCACTGCCTTGCATTTCCACGAATCTGTAGATTGCTTCAAAAATCTGCAGCAAGTGCTACATCGAACATATTTGCAGCTGTTTCCTATGGCCAAGGGCAAGCATTTCTCTAAGGTGTATTTTGAGGCACGCAATTTCTAAATCACACTAAGTCACAGGGTATGCTCACTGTCATCTCTACAAGTTGTCAGGTTGGGGCATCAACTTCTATTTCTCTGTCTGAAAGGAGAGGGTCCTATGTCTCATGCCAGGATTTGATTCTGGCTTGTTAGACTCCACACATATTGCTGAACTTATTGGGCTGTTATACTGTAGGACCGTCTATCACCCACTTTTTCTTTTCTGTTTTAATACAGAACCCTCAGTTGGGCTTTTGCTCTCAGTCTCATTACGTAAAAATATTTACCAACTATTTACTATGTGCTAATTCTTCCTGTCGATGGTTATTTTTTAAAGCCCACAACGCTGCAGGCACTGAAAAGTATTTGAAATTAGTCCAATAAAGGCTCACCTGTTTTTCATAAGGTCGTGTGTACTTCACTTAGGCTTGTAAGTTAACACCAGCCTGAATGTAACAGGCAAAAAGTCCAGCTGTGTCTGAAAGAAACCTGACAGCTAAGAACACAGGCGTTTTTACTAAGAGCTGAAATCAAATCTAAAACAATAGATTTAAATTATTAGATTGTGTAAAATAGAAAAGACTAAATTTTTAGAGTTGAATGCTAAATTTTAAAAATACTTAATGTCTCATTCTACTAAAAAAAATTATACAGATAATTATATGTGGCATTTTGAGAAACTCTACCAAGAGTTAGAATTCCTATCCTCCAGAAATTACATATAAAGATAAGTAATTTTTTTTTAATGTGGGGCTTGAACTCACCACCCTGAGATCATCAAGACATGAGCTGATGGGGTGCCTGGGTGGCTCAGTGGGTTAGGCCACTGCCTTTGGCTCGCATCATGATCTCGGGGTCCTGGGATCAAGCCCCGCATCAGGCTCTCTGCTCAGTGGGGAGTCTGCTTCCCCCTGCCTCTCTGCCTACTTGTGATCTCTCTCCCTCTGTCAGATAAATGAATAAAATCTTAGAAAAAAAAAAAGACATGAGCTGAGATCAAGAGTCAGAAGCTTAGCCAACTGAGCCAGCCAGGTGCCCCCAAGATATGTAGCTTTTTAAAAAATCATTTATTTTATTGCTCAGCCAGAGATGCAACTTCCAACTGCAAAATCTTTAGCCTCACAAATCTAACAGCTGGTTCAGCATCTCCACTTAGAGGTCTGCATAGCATCTCAAAGTCTCCAAAACCAAACTCCCACTTTCCACCTCTTATATCCTGCTTCTTCAAAAGTGTTCTTCATCTCAAAACAAAAAATATATATATTTTTTTCTGGTTGCTGGACTGCAATTCTTGGAGTCTTTCATGAGTCCTTACCTTCTTTTCTATCCTGCATCGAACACCAGGGCAAGCAGGGATCCCACATACTCACTGCAAAAGACATCCAGACTCTGACCACATCTCACCACCTTCACTGCTACCACTCTGGTCTAAAGCACCATCCCCTTTTGCTTGGACTTCTGCAGCAGCTAACTGACCACTCTCCTGCTTCCACTTTTGCTCATACTCTAGCCTATTTGCTGCACAGCCAGCAGAGTAAACCTCTAAAAAAGTAATTCAGATCGTGTCACTGCTCAAAATTCTAAGACTTGCCATCCCTTTTTCATGGGTTGATAAGGTCCTATATGACTTGCCTTCCATCCGCCCAGATCCCTGAACTCATTCATCTCTTACCATCTCTTTCCCTTCACTTACCCTGCTTCAACCTTGTGTTGGGCAAAAATAATGACTCCCCAAAGATGTCCACATCCTAATACCCAGAGCCCACAAATATGATACATTCTTATAGTAGTCTGGTCAAATATGATGGTGGTTTGGATTAGGGTTATTGGCAGGGAAAATAGAAAAGCAAATGGTCAAAGTACATTTTGAAGGTAGAGTTAACCAAACATGAAAATGAAGTAGATGTAGGGGTTGAGAGGGAGGTGTCAAGAATGACATCCCCCGGGGCGCCTGGGTGGCTCAGTGGGTTAAGCCTCTGCCTTCGGCTCGGGTCATGATCTCGGTGTCCTGGGATCGAGTCCCATGTCGGGCTCTCTGCTCAGCAGGGAGCCTGCTTCTCTCTCTCTCTGCCTGCCTCTCTGTCTACTTGTGATCTCTCTGTCGAATAAATAAATAAATAAATCTTAAAAAAAAAAAAAAAAAAGACATAACCCCCCCCCCCCCCCCCCCAGTTTTCTGGCTTTAGGGAAAGGCTGGATGAAAGTGCTAGATCCTGAGACAGGAAAAACAGCAAGCAGAGTAGATCTGGGGTAACAACCCAGAACTCAGCTTTTGAATATATTCAGTTTATAATAACTATGAGACATCACAGGAAGAGCGGGGAGTTGTCAAGTGGTCAGAGGGATTTAAGACAACCCGATATCTCTGGAAAACAGACCTGGTGTAAAGACTGTAATCTCATAAACTGTTGGTACACAGGTGTACGTACCTAAGTCAGGAGAAATCTTAAAAATTACCTAGAGAGAGAGTGGGTAGAATTGACAGAAGAGGACATTGTGTAGAATTCTGTCCAACTTTACATTTTAAACATTAGGTAAAGGAGGAGAGATGAACAATTAAGACTGGGAAGGAACAGTTAGAAAGATGGAAGTAAGCCCCAAAGAATGCAGTGTCACAGAAGCCAAAAGAAAATGTTTCAAGGATTACTCAACTGCTCTTGAGATTTCTAGTAATTTGAGGATTGGATTTAGCAACCTGGATCAATGTTGATTTTTTTTTTTCTTTTTGAGAAGAGGGGGGTTTTTAAAATATAAAATATACACAAAATGTACCATTTTAACCATTTTTAGGTATACAGTTCAGTGACATGAAAGTACATTCACATGGTTGTACACGAATGTTGCTCTTAGCAAGAATTTCTGTAGCAAAGTAAGGGCTAAATACTGGAGCAATTTTAATAATAAAGGGTAAGGGATTGGTGAAAATACAGAACATATTTGGCTTTTGAGAGACCTGGCTTTGAAAGGGAATGTGGCTGTGAGGCAAGAGATAGAGGAGAATGGAGAATTGAGAGAGACAATTTTTTAAATTGGAGATATTAGTCCATTATTGAATGTCGATTCAAATTATTCTGCAGAGAAGGAGAGACAGAAAATGCTAGAGAGAGAGGGCATATGTTATGGATTATGGATCCTGAGAAAGCAAGAAGTAATGCAGCTAGAACTGATGAGCATGGACTGGGCTTTGCCAAAAGGTGGGAAGGAAACAGACGGATGCGAATAGGTTGGCAAAGATTTCTGGGAATGCTGAGTATCTATTTGAGCTTGGTAATCATGAATGAATAGTGCTACTGACCTGTCAGTTTATGTATTCCTATTCATTTATTTCCTATAAATTCATGTATTGTCCATAACGGCATTATAGAATGCCTACTGTGTGCCTCCTGTGAGCCACTTTTGACCAAAGGAAGGAGCAGGTCAGCCTCTCAAGACATTCAGGAAAATCCCTTGGGTGTTGCTCCTGGAAGCTTTTGAATGGGCTTAGGAGGGTAGAACTTCTGTAACGGTTATTTCAAGACCACAGTAAACACGATGTTGAGAAATTATCCTTTTCCTACTTTCCATTTCAAATAATCCCCCATTATACTTCCAGAGCCAATTCCAGAGAGTTATCAATGTGCACTGGTTACAGACTAGCTCACAGGATAGAATACCATCTGCACAGAGACCCCAAAATCTCTCACCAGCTTGAACCACCGATGCCCTGTTCATTATCCAGTGAATCCCTAGGTCCCAAGAAACAACAATCAATAAGAAGAAAGCTCCCCTCCCTTTACAGAGCAACTACCTATGTACAAGGCATCTTCTCTCCGCAGTTTCCTCCAATTCTGCCTCTTCTCAGCCAGAGAAATTCCCCAGGAGGTCCTCAGCACTGAGAGGCTGGATGTCTCGCCCTGGGACTGGATGCGTTCCCGCAGCAACCTCCAAACCAGTATTTCTGTTTCCAACCCAAGCCCCTCATTTGCATTGCCTTTTCCAAAATTCAAGAGGATCATCTGGACAATTCACAACACCCCCACCACATCCACAGATTAAGGAAAATATAAGCAAATACCTACACTACAATCTAAGTTCCACGAGGGCAAAAAGTTTTGCTTTGTTGCTGTTCATTAATGTAACTCCCAGTTCCTGGAAGAAGGTTTGGTATACAGAGGCCATCCATGCACACTGGCCAAATGAATGAAATATCTAGAACAAGCTTTGTGCAGTGGCACTATTGTAGCCAATGAGGTTTAGCCGAGACGCGATTATTGCTAATTGAAATATCTAGAACACATCCCAGTAGTACGGCAGAACAGTCACCAGCAAAATAATACTTCTAGAGCCTAACAACATTCATTAAAAATCACTTGTTTTTCTGGTACCATTTACCTTAAACACAGAGGCACGGCTTTCTTTTTCTTTCTTTCTCTCTCTCTCTCTTTTTTTTTTCCCCAGAAAAAGCTTCCCTTATGTGATTACCTACACAAAAATAAATTATTACTTTTTCCCACACTGTTGGTTAGAAGCATCCTGTCATCCAGGAAAAGCACCCTTCTGAAAATTTAGTGTTTAAGGAGTCACGGTGGAATAGTAAAGTATTTAGAACTGAATGACAATGAAACCACTATTTTGCAAACTTATGGGATACAGATAAAGCAAGGGAAATTCTCTTGAAGGGGTTATATAGCTCCCAACTTATATTTTAGAAAATAAGAAAGATTAACATAGTGTTTAAGTTAAGTAGAGAGATTAACATAGTGTATAAGTTAAATAGTAACTTTAGTATTAAATAGTATGTATTTAAATTAAACATAGTGTTTAAGTTAAATAGTAACTTGTTAGTATTCAGTAGTCAGCATTTAAATTGAAAACTTTTTAAAAAAGGAGTAACACATCAAGCTCAACAAAAGCGTGAGAGGTTAATACAAAAAAACACAGAAATTAAACAAATATATTTAAAAAGAAACAGACACGATCAACAAAAGCTGAGCTATTTGAAGAGACTATAGATAAACCCCTACAGGTTCATCTAATATTACAGACACATCTCTGTTCAGACAAAAAAGGAACAGAATTCTCAAAAATATCAGGAATGAAAAGTAGGATATAACTATAGATACTGTAGAGCATTTTTGAAAAATAAGGCTATGAACCATATTTCAACATTTTGAAGGCTTAAATATAGTATCTAATTTTTATTAATTTTTAAAGGATTTATTTGTTTTAGAGAAAGCGGGGGCATGGAGGGGGAGGGACAGAGGGGGAGAGAGAAACTCAAGCAGACTCCCCGCTGAGAATGCCCCCCCCCCACCGCCCAACACACCCGGCTGGATCTCACAACCCTGAGACCATGACCTTAGCCGAAATTGAGAGTTGGACGCTTAACTGACTGAGCCACCTGTATGTCCTCTTAGTATCTAATTTTTAAAGAAATGTGTGAATTACCAAAATTGACTCAAGAAGAAACTGCAAACCCAAATTAACAACCATTAGACAAAGTGAACTGAATTTTTAAAATACTATGGTTTCACAGATAAGCTTTACCAAACAATCAAAACACAAATAATACCTCCCTCATATAAACTGTTATAGAAAATAGAAAAGAAGGTTATTTCCAAATGCATTTTAGGAGGGTAGTACAACCCTGATACCAAATGTGGACAAAGGCAGTGCAAGAAAAGAAAATTATAAGTCCAAATCACATTCAAGCATGGATGCTAAAATAAAAAACACTCATAAATTGCGTGAAGCATGTATTAAAGAAATAATAGTACATTATGGGAAATTCAGATATGTCTCAGAGAATGCAAGCATAGGTCCATATTTGAAAAAGCTATCAGTGACCATTTATATTAACATAACAAAGACAAAACCTATAATCATCTCAGTGGTTTTAGAAAAAGAATTTAATAAAATTCAGTATTCATTGCATGGATTTAAAATATTCCTGCTTTATTTTTTTTATTTTTTATAAACATATATTTTTATCCCCAGGGGACAGGTCTGTAAATCGCCAGGTTTACACACTTCACAGCACTTACCATAGCACATATCCTCCCCAATGTCCATAACCCCACCCCCCTTCTCCCAACCCCCCTTCCCCCAGCAACCCTCAGTTTGTTTTGTGAGATTAAGAGTCACTTATGGTTTGTCTCCCTCCCAATCCCGTCTGAAATATTCCTGCTTTAAACTCAGCTGGAATAGAAGGGAACTCCTTCAGCAGATAAAGGGTTTCTATTAAAAACTTACAATAATGAAAGTCGTAATAATTGCATATTAAAGATATTCTCAATGAGGGACCCCTGGGTGACTCAGTCTGTTAAGCATAAGCCTTCAGCTCAGGTCACTATCTCATGGTCTTGGGATCAAGTCCCACATCAGGCTCCTTGCTCAGCAGGGAGTCTGTTTCTCCCTCTGCCTGCTGCTCCCCTGCTTGTGCTCTCTCAACCGCTACCTCTGACAAATAAATAAATAAAATCTTAAAAAAAAATTCTCAATGAGATAGAAACAGGGGACTGATAATCAAGAGCATGATTTACAGATAATATGATTAGCTATATAAAAATACAAGAGAATATGCAAATAATCCATTTCACTAATAAAGATAAGGAAGTTCAGCGTGTTTACTAAGATTATTCCAAAATCAGTATTTTCAAATAGCATCAATAACCAATTAAAAATTTATAGTTTTATATAAAATTTTATAACCGCAATGAAAGCTGTAAGATACCTAGGAATAAATCTAACAAAGAGGTGTAAGAATTTTTATAAATAAACTATGAAATGTTATTGAAGGATATGAAGAAATCAGTGATATTAATGTATTAGATGACTCACTTTTATAATGATACCTTATCTCCCGAGACTTAATGTGTAAATTTAACTTAGCAAAATACCAAAAAAGGTTTTTCAGTGGAAGTTGACAAACTGATGCTAAAGTTAGTATGGAAGAGTAGAAGTCCCAAAATAGCCATTACAGTTTAAAAAATGAACAAAATGGGGCAGGGGAGCCCTTCTAGATATGAAGACTTACTATAAAGCCATAATAATTAAAACAGTGTGGTATTGGCTCAGAATTGGTTTGATCAGTGGAAAAGGACAAAGTAGGAACATATCCATGAATATAGGAAAATTTAATTTTCATCATGGTGGCATTACATGTTAATGGGGGAATGAAAGATTGTCCAGTAAAGCAGGTCAGGATAACAGGTTTTCCATATTGGGAAAGGGGTAAAGTAAAATTAAATTTCTAACTTACACCATTAAAAAAATAAGTCCCAGGGAATCAATTTTATAAGTGTTGAGAGCAAAAACTTCAAAACGTTAAGGGGGAAAAAATAGAGGTTATCTTCACGGTATCAGGTATAAAGCGAGTTCTTCCATAAGACCCAAATGACACAAACTATCAAGAGATCAAGGAATATGACCACATTTTAAATTTTCTATAGTACAAAAGACATCAAAAGCAGTCAGAAATGGAGCCACAGACTGAGACAATATGAGGTTTATATGTATGAACTCCTATAAAACAAGAGGGAAAAAAATGAAAACATATACAGCCCATTGGAAAAATGGAGGAGGTCTGTAAAAAACCAAATCACAGACTCAATCTTAATAGCTAATCAATATATGAAGAAATGCTCAACCTCCCTAGTAGTGAGGGAAATGCAAATAAAATAACAAGATACTGGGTTTTGAAAAAGTCAGATTGTCAGAAATGAGAAAATTCTGAAGCTAGAAAAGGTCACGTGAGGCACACAAGAACTCTCACCCACCACTGGTAGGCATGTAAATTGAAGAACCATTTGGCAGCCTCTGATAAAACTGGACATGTGCGTGTAGCCTAGCAATTCCCCATCTAGGTAGATTCAGAGAAATTCTCACATATGTGCAAGGGACACATGTACACACATGTTCATATTAGCATTGCCCCAAATATCGGCAGCCGCTTAAATATTCATCAATAGGGCAATGAATAAACAAGGCACATTTATATGCATGGATCTGCAATATAGCAATTAAAATGAATGAACTGATTTATATTTATCAACATGGAGAGAAAATAAAATACCATGGAGGGGGAAAAAAAACAAATCAGAATATGTACAGTCTAACATCACACAAACACATTTTAAAAATCAAATAAACAATATTCTGTATTTTTATGGGTTCAAGTGTAATCAAAATATAAAACCTATATGGGAAAGTTCCATACTAAATTCACGATAGTGTTTGCCTTTGGAGAAAAAGGTGAAGAACGGTTTTGGGGAGGAGTACAAAGGGACTTCAGTTTTATCAGAAATCTTGAGTAGTTCAATTAAAAAAAATCTGCAGCAGATCTGGCAAAATGCTAACATTCACCAATTATATGATAGGTACATGGATGCTTGTGATATTGTCTCTGCGTTTTAAAATACCTTTACATTTTTTCCCAAATAATGAAATTAAAAGAAAAGCAGCTAGTAAAGAATTCTCTGATAGAAATTTCACCTGTGTAGATAAATTGAGACAATTGTCTAAAATTCTTAGGCAAGGAACTTTATAATTATCTGTCTTAGGATGGAGTCTCCATAAAAATAATAGAGCTGGTACTATTAATAAAACTACTGAAATGAATAAAGCAGATTCTATAAGTATCAACATGGATAGTTGTCAAAATCATATTGAGGAGAAAAAGTAAGTTGCAAAATGACATGTACACTAGTATACCATTTATAAAGAAAATTTAAAATACACAAGCATGGGTATATATATTTACATATAAATATATAAGTAATTAGGTAATAAAGGTATAATAATAAATGCTGGAAGAATACACTCTTTATAATACTGATTACCTAGGGAAGTAAGGAGGCAGAAAGTTGAATTAGGGAGGGAAATAAAGTGACATTTAGTTCTATCTGCAATCTTTTAATATAAATTTAAAAAAAAACCCTGAAGCAAGCATGACAAATATTTTACATTTGATTATTCTAGGAAGTAAATACACGAATGTATGTTATTCTTGATGTATATGTATTTTTAATTTCCAAAAGAAAAAGTACTGAAGAATCACAAATGAAATGCACATAATTCAACACTATGTAAGTAAAGCTTGTATACATCAAAAGCCGTGCTATGACTATTTTTAGAAATTATCCTGTTTGCTTTTCTATGTGTTTTTAATTTTTCAAAAATCAAGGGAGGATAAAAAGCAATGAAATGCCAAAAAAAAAAAAAATCAAACATATACCTGATCACATAAAAAGAAAACCCTGCAAAATCACAAGGAACAATTCTATATCATTTGCTGCATTTTTCTTATTTTTAATTTTTTCAAAAGAAAAATAAAAGATGTTGCCTAATTGGAAACGTGACTTTCTATTATTAAAATTGTGGGAGTCCATTTTAATGTGTTTATCTCGCTGCTAGTCTATAATTTATATTTCAGCGTGGAAATTTGTTTGTATGCCTGTGACAGGTTAATGCAGTTTAAACATGCATTTTCCTTTCGTTGGTTGAATAGTTAAATCGTTACTCAAAGGATTTTAAGTTTCAATTTCAACCATGAGAGGATTCTTTGCTTTTTCAAGGTTAGAAATGTTTCTGGTTCAAAATGCTATTAATTAATAGCTACGTAGTGGATCTATTTAGGGAATTGGTACCGACTCCGGATTAACAGTGGAACTGTTAAATGAGAAAACTTTTTTTTGATGCAGACTTGGGGCTATTTTAAATTTGGTCTGACAGCGGTGGAGAGAAATGAAATGTAATTCCAGCCCGCTCAACTCACGATCGTAATTATGAATCGAAAGACATATCAGGTATTAGTATTTTTTTTTCCTTAAAAAAAAAAGTTTCTCGGACTCCGCCGGACACCCCGCTGGCGGAGGACCAGCGGGCGCGGCGGGGGGGACGGGGGGGGGGGCGTGAAGCCGGCAGGCTGCCCAGAAGTTACGATCGGGGAGTTTTCTCTTTATTAAAATTACCTGGCTCACCAGCAGAGGCAAGAAAGCGAAGACAAGATAATTTCTTAGGCTGTTAAAAATGACTTAGCCCGGTGGGCCCCGCGTTCCGAGGGGGTGTCCTGCGGGCCGGGGCGGGTCCCGCCGCCCCCGCGGGCTCCGGTGCGTCAGGGGCGCGTCAGGCGGGGCGGGCTCCGCGCGGGCGGCGGCGGCGGCGCCGGGCGGCGGGCGGCGCGCACCGGGCCTCCTGCTTCTCGCTCCGAGGCTGCGGGACGGACGCTCCCGAGAACTCTCTCGCCCGCGGCCGGCCGCGCTCGGACGGCGCTCGCCGGCGGCCCGGCGGTGCCAGCATGTCCGCCGCCGTGGCGTGCCTGGACTACTTCGCCGCTGAGTGCTTGGTGTCCATGTCCGCGGGCGCCGTGGTTCACCGCCGCCCGCCGGACCCCGAGGGCGCGGGCGGAGCCGCCGGCTCGGAGGTGGGTGCGGCGCCGCCGGAGTCCGCTCTGCCGGGTCCGGGGCTACCGGGACCCGCGTCGGTCCCCCCGCTCCCCCAGGTCCCCGCCCCCAGCCCCGGCGCGGGCGGCGCCGCGCCCCACCTGCTGGCTGCAAGCGTCTTGGCTGACTTGCGCGGCGGCTCTGGGGAGGGCTTCGGGGAGAACTCGGGGGAAGCTCTGCGCGCCTCGTCCGGCTCCTCCGGCCCGACCCGGGGCTCCGGCCCGACCCTGGGCTCAGAGCTGGCCCCGGCCAGCAGCGCCGCGGAGATCTCCGGACCCGCGCACTCCTCCGGCGAGCTTGGGGTTCCTGGAGCGCCAGACGTCCCCGGAGCGCCTGCGGTCCCCGGGGAGGTCCCCGGGGAGGCCCCTGGGGCCGGCCCCGCCCCCGCCACAGGTCCAGTGCCCCGTCGGAGGCCGGTGACACCCGCTGCCAAGCGCCATCGCTGCCCCTTTCCGGGCTGCAACAAAGCTTATTACAAGTCGTCGCATCTGAAGTCCCACCAGCGCACCCACACGGGTGAGCGCCCTTTCTCCTGCGACTGGCTCGACTGCGACAAGAAGTTCACGCGCTCCGACGAGCTGGCCCGCCACTACAGGACGCACACGGGCGAGAAGCGCTTCTCCTGCCCCCTCTGCCCCAAGCAGTTCTCCCGGAGCGACCATCTGACCAAGCATGCTCGCCGCCACCCAGCCTATCATCCCGACATGATCGAGTACCGCGGGCGCCGTCGCACTCCCCGCGTCGACTCGCAACCCACCAGCACGGTGGACAGCTCCGGCTCCGACCCCGGCCAGGCGCCCAGCCTCACCACCTGCCTGTCTGACAGTCATTGCTGTTAGTCGTCCCCGGCAGGACGATCCCCCCAGGCCGTTGTCCCTGCCTTTTCTTTGCCCGTCCCTCTTTTCCCAGAGTCATTAGACCAAGGCACAAGACTGGTTCCTCTGCTTCGAGGGTCGGTCCAGGCAGGCACGTTGGACCCTGGGGAGGGACTGGGGGCCTGAAAACAGCAGGAATTCTTACAACACGTATATCGACCTAAAAAGAAGGGTTGCCTCAAGACGGCCCCTTGGAACTGGTGAGAAGGGGTGAACCCCGGTACTCTCCAGAGTCCTGAAGATTCTCCCTTCCCTGGAACCAGAGATGTGAAACTGGAATTCTCAGGTGCCTGAGGAGCTCCCAGTCTCAAAGGACTCTGGTGTCTTACCCACTCACCAGGGCGGACCTTGGAGAGGGTGTCAGGGGTGGCAGTCTTGGAAATGTCCATCCAGGACTGGGGTGGTGAGAGGCCTTTGGAAACAGAAATGATTTCTATTTCTGTAAATAGCAATGTTTACTAATTTATTTTTAGTATCTTTTAAACAGGGAACCCAGGTTGATGGGAGGTTGCTGTCCTCCACTCCCCAATTGCCCCAGCTACCTCTGCTAGGAGAGGCCATGTAAGAGTCCATGTGAATGTATGACTGGGAGATGCTTCTTGGTGTCTGGGAGCGGTGCGAGTTTGTTTGCAGATCCTGTTGCATGGTTTGGAACCCTGCACTTGCGTAGTAGCCTTTCTTCCCATTTGGATTCCTACTCGTGGAGGGACATTTCCTGGTTCACTCTTACAGTAAGTTTGGTTTAAAAATTTGGAAACAACCTTAAATGCACCAGAAATGAGAGTGGTCCAGGCTAGTTCCCCTTTCACCCTCAGGTGACTTTGGGTGAGATGGGTCCAAAACAAGACCTTTCAGGACCATTGTGAATATTCAGGGAAATAGGGGCATGTGGTTCCAGTTGCCCAGTCCAAGTAATCTCAGGTGTGGTAGACTCTGTTCATTTCTTAGTGGCTAATGAGGGGTTTATTTCCCTTGGGAAGTGTGCATTTTTGTTTTTGCAGCAAATGAGTTGATGGTTTGGGGAGGGAAAGATGAGAGTGGCTTTCTCCAAAGATCTGGTTGTCCTGGATTTTGGGAAGGAATAGTAAGGTGAAAATTATTATCAAATAAGAGGACCCTTCTCCCTTTACTTTGGAGTCCCTCTGAGTTACACCCTCAGGACCCTTCTGCCCCAATGCAGGACTCAAGCATCAGCAGTATTTATTTTTCTATACGTATCTCTGCTGCTATGAATGAAGTTGTCGGCCACTCTGCTTTTGTATGTGTGAATGTGTATACATGTGACCCTTTTACTAGAGATGGGGCTGAAAGGAATTTCCTGCTCTGGTAAGGTCCTTGCAGGCCCCCTCCTGAATGTCTTGTAATAGTCCCTCAATCTCATTTGTGGAGGGTGTCATAGTCTCAAAGGACCATAACAGCATCTAGGTAAGCAAACTGCTTTTCCCTGTTTTGCAGATGAAGACATCGAAGCCTAGATAAGTTTAAAGTCTCATGCTGAGTTGCTGACAAAAGCCGGGACTAGCATTTAGGTATCTGGCTTTCTAAGTGACTCATTCCCTCAGACTTGGTTACCTCACCTCCTCTCTTTCTCTCTCTCTCTCTCTGGGCCCTTAGTCAAAGGACACCACTCTCCCTTCCTGCCACCAGTATCCCTTCCCTCCCTAATCCCTGTCACTTCTAAGTTCCTTCTAATGTCCAGTCCCTGCTGAACACTTTGCCTGTTGTGTTTAACCCGAAAGCCCTTTTCCTAGCAGGTTGAGTCCATTTCCTCCTTCCACACCATGTGGACCTACAGTGGGAATGACTGTTTGACATTTGGGGAGAGACTTTGTCTTTGACCTGGTAGATTAATTTTCAGTGCCAATTCTATTCTTCCTCTGGTCCTGGGCATTATATTTTCCTTGAGAGAGTGAGTGATACAAATTTGACATTGGGACTCTACTAGGTGCTCCTGCACTAAGTGAGGGAAGGATTCTTAAGAAGGACCCAAAGGGTATGCCCTATGACTTTGAAGAGTTCAGTGTTTCCTGATGCAGACTAAGCAGGGTGAGTGGGGCTCTTTATGAGTTGCATATGGGAGGAGGAGGCCCCCAATTGTGTAGGTGGGTTTTTGGTGACGGGAAGAGTCCTCCCTTTGCTCTGTTTGTCTCCTCAGCTGGGACTGGATGGGAAGGGCACTCTGGACCCCCTTGAGCATTGTCATTTCCCCTTTGTCTTCTTCAATAGAAGATCTGCCATTGGATAGATGAACAACGAAGCTAACAGGAGAGAGACTCCCACTGACTATTCTGGAATTGGGCTCAAGAATGCTTGGCTTTTTCAAATACCCTTTGATAAATAACTTTTGAATCTCAAGCTTCTAAACAGTGTCCTTATTTGGGTTCTTTGACCTGGGGGACTTTTGTCTGGGGATGGTCTCTGACAACCTAAGTGTGGCGTGTCTTCCAATGATGACTCTTAGGACTTGGGATGGTGGGGAGGGGGCCACTCAAAACACTCCAAGTAGCCAGATGATGGAGGCAAGATTTATAGGCTAGTCTTGTTTGTTTGTTTGTTTGTTTGTTTTAAAGATTTTATTTATTTATTGGGGGTGGGGGGAGAGCACAAGCAGGGGGAGGGGCAGAGGGAGAAGGAGGCTCCCTACTGAGCAAGGAAGGAGAGGGGAGCACAAGCAGGGGAAGGCGCAGAGGGAGAAGGAGGATCCTCAATGAGCAAGGAAGGAGGGGGGAGCACAAGCAGGGGGAGGGGCAGAGGGAGAAGCAGGTTTCCATTGAGCAAGGAACACCCTGATGCAGGACTCAGTCCAGGACCCTGGGATCATGACCTGAGCCAAAGGCAGATGTTAAACAACTGAGCCTCCCATGTGTCCCATAAGCTAGTCTTTCTTAGTCTTGGATATTGTTATCCTTTCACTCGGGCAGCCAGACAGCTCTTGAAAAGCAATTATTAGTGAATGGTCTTGGAAAGGGCTTCCTAGTTTTATTGATGTTTCTTTTGCTTCTTTTTATTAAACAGGTGGAGCTCAGTTAGCTACTGAGTGTGGGGATTGGTTAGGGTCACCTGAACCTCTGGGCCCTTCCCCACCCCAGCCATCCTGAGTTCTGATGTAGGAATAACCAAAGCCATTAACAGAATCTACTGACAGGACTCTTCCTGAATTCTGGTTTGGGAGCTGGGAATGAATTCCAGGTTAGATCTTGGGTGCAAGAGAATTGGATCCCCAGTCCCTGCTGGGAGGGTGTGAAGAATAAAGACCTTGCCCCTATCCACAGGGGCACACAGATGTGTGCATGCACACACGTGCACTCTATACTCCCTTCTTTCTCTTGTACCTTTTTACCTGCAATGTGTATGCAGTACATTCAGATCCAGCTTTCACCTAGCAAGCACACCTGTCGAGGCCCAGACCTGCCTTCTAGAGGCAGGTCTGAAGAGCACCTCTTTCTGTTTCCACATTTGGAGCAGCCATGCCCCCTTGCAGCACTCCAGGTGTTTCCTTTATATATTCTCCTTTGGGTAGGTCATCCCAATATGAGGAATTGGAGCAGCAGATGGTATTAGAAAGCCCAATTCTGTATCCCATAGATACAGCATCATCAACAAAATATTGATTTTTAAAATATTTATTTGACAGAGATCACAAGTAGGCAGAGAGAGAGGAGGAAGCAGGCCCCCTGCTAAGTAGAGAGCCTGATGTAGGGCTCAATCCCAGGACCCTGAGACCATGACCTGATCCGAAGGCAAAGGCTTTAACCCACCCAGGTTTGAGCCACCCAGATGCCTCAAAATATTGATACTTTGATCTTCATTAGTCTGATTCCTATACCTATTACCTAGGTGGTTGAGAACTGAGAGAGGAAGGGAATGTGATTAATTTTCTCCCTTAAGCCCCAACACATGCAAATATGCTTTGGCTATATATCTTGAGAAATAAGCACTCTGATAGAAATTAAGGAACCAAAGTAAGACATGTGGAGATGGGACGTCTGGTGTGCCATGGCATAGGTCTTTGGCACGTTAATGATCTTGGACCATTCAGTTCTTTGACCTTTTCATGTCCTAGCAGCTTATAGTAACTAGCTTTCATACCCAAGCTACCTTTTTAGAGGTACTGGACATAGGACCCTGTGAAAGTAGGCTGCCTAGGCCACTGTGGCTGATCTTGGTTCACATAGATATAATTGAGGCAGACTTGTTGCAGAAGGGAGAAACACCATTAAAAAAAAAAACAAACAGATTTGTTTTTTTGAAAGAGAGCACAGGGTGGGGCAGAGGGAGAAAGAGAATCCTGAAGCAGACTCCAAACTGAGCAGTGAGTCCGAGTGGCTTGATCCCAGGACACTGAGATCATGACCTGAGCTGAAATCAAGAGTCGGATGTTTAGCTGACTGAGCCACCCAGGTGTCCCAGGGGAAGCACTGTTGAATGGAACAATTTGTGCTGCCTTTATTGTCAGCCAGAATTGTAGATGAGGACTTTAAGGTGAAATGGCATAAGTTCTGTGTGAACTTTAAAACGAAAGCTTAGCAGATTCTATCCCTAAAATTGTGCTGGGGATTAGCAGGTGGCATTAGATCAGTTTCACCCAATTTGGTTCTCTCTTATCTTTTTACTATTTTTTTTAAAGATTTTTATTTGGGGAGCCTGGGCGGCCCAGGTGTTAAGCGTCTGCCTTCAGCTCAGACCATGATCCCAGGGTCCTGAAATTGAGCCCCGCATCCCATCAGGCTCCCTACTTAGCAGGAAGCCTGCTTCTCCCTCTCCTTTTTAAAAAAAATTTTTTTTAAATTTAAGACTCTCTTAAAAAAAGATTTTTTTATTTATTTGAGAGAGAGGGAACATGAGCTGGAGAGGGGAGAGGAAGAAACAGACTCCCTGCTGAGTGGGGAGCCTTATGTGGGGCTCCATCCCAGAACTCTGGGATCATGGCCTGAGCTGAAGGCAGAAACTCAACTGACTGAACCACCCCGGTGCCCTGTTGCCTTTCATCTTGATTTGAATTACATTCTTTATGTAATTCTCTCTCCCAGGAAGAGAACCATGGGAGGGACCAAGTTCTTTATTTCACAAGGGGTACCCAGTGTCAACTTCTGTTTTTGTCCCAAGTTGGTGCCAGGTATGTGGACTATATAAACCCTGATAGTGAAATTTCAGGGACTCAATCTGTTTTGTCACAGAGGGATAGTGGATTTTAATCATAAATATAAAAAAAGAGGATGCAAATGTTTGTTGTATATGGGCTTGGGATAGAGAGAAGCCATGCCATTATAACCCCAAAGAATAGGAAGGCTGTTTTTTAAAGGGTGTGCCTAAATTATTCTTTTCTTAGGAATCAAGTCTTGAGGAAATAAAATAGGAATTGTATTTGTCTCAAATATATGTTTAGATCTGGAAGTCAAAATGGAAGAGTGGGAGGGTAAAAAATGGATAAAGACAGGTTGATTGAACTGGAGGAAGGGAAGGATTTCTTTAGAAGAAAGGTGATGTTCTTAATTGACAATACAAATGGGAAATTAAAAAAAGGCCAGAAGCTAACCCATATTAAAGGTAAGATATATAAGAGGGTGGTAGTTTGGTCATTAATAGGTTGGAGGAGGTGCCTGGAATGCAGTGAGATCTAATAGAAGAAGATGAGCTCTCAGAGAGAAAACAAGAGTGCATACTTCTGCCAGGAATCTCAGGTCCATGGGAATATTGAGAGGTACCTACCTAAATCTATAGATAAACCATTAGAAAAATCATCCTTTTAACACTGGGATATGTTGGATACAGAATACATAGACAATACTTTCAATATTTTTGGTTAGTCTCAGGAATATCACCATTGAAGTGGAATAGGAATATTTGGGGTGCCTGGGTGGCTCATCATAAAACCCTTGATTTTGACTCAGGTTGTGATATCAGAGTCCTGGGATCCAGCCTTGAGTCAGGCTCTGCGCTCAAAATGGAGTCTGCTTGTCCCTTTCCCTCTGCTCCTTTCTCTCTTTCTCTGAAATAAAAAAGAAAGAAAGAAAGAAAGAAATGGAATAGGACTACAACTATGGCTCAGAGAACATACAGAGTTAGGTCTCCAAGGGAAAGCATAGGGTGGAAGAAACATATAATAGATCAAAGTTTTTAACAGGAATCGGGAAGAAATAAGCATGATCATCTCATTTGATTCCAAAATAAGTATTTTTGAAAACTCAACACCAATTTGTGATATAATTTGAAAACACCTTCGTAGGGGCACCTAAATGGCTCAGTTGTTACATGTTTGCCTTGGGCTCAGGTCATGATCCCAGGGTACTGGGATGGAGTCCCGTGTCGGCCTCCCTGCTTAGTGGGAAGCTGGCTTCTCCTTCTCCCACTCCCCCTACTCTGTTCCCTCTCTCTGTGTGTCTCTTTCTGTCAAATAAATAAAAATAAAATATTTTTAAAAAAAGAAAAAGGAAAAAGAAAACACTTTGGCAAACTAGTAACAAAAAAAGATGATTTCCTACATTAATAAAGAGTATCCGTCACAAGCCTATAGCAAACTTAGTATTCAAAGATCACAGGCATTTCTATTGACCATATAGTGAGATAAATAGTCTTTAAAAGTATAGTCTTTAAATAGTCCAGGCAGGTAATCACATAAAAATACAACAAAAATATAATCAAAACGCATGTATTGGGAAATGTAAAAACAAACCTCTACATGACTCAGCAGCAGAGACAATTACAAAATTTAGACCTGAATGAAAACCAAAAGCACTACATAGCAAAACTTCTGGGATGCATGAAAACAAACAAGAAGAAATTTCTTTATAGCCTTAAGTTGTTTATCAAAAAAAAAAAAAAAAAAAAAAGAGAGAGAGAGAGAGAGAAAGAGGTGCCTGGGTGCTTCTGGCTCTGAAGCGTCTGCCTAGGGCTCCTTGCTCAGTGAGGTGTCTGCTTCTCCCTCTCCTGCTCCTCTTGCTCCCCCTGCTCTCTTGCTCTCTCTCTCACTCTGACTCTCTCTCCAATTTTATTTATTTGAGAGAGAGAGAGAGAGAGTGAACAAGAACACACACACACACACACACACACACACACACACGTGGGGGGAGGGAGGGCGCAGAGGGAGAAGCAGGGTCCTGCGGAGCAGAGAGAGCCTGACAAGGAGCTTGATCTTAGAACTCTAGGATCATGACCTGAGCCGAAGGCAGATGCTTAGCCAAATGAGCCACCCAGGGACCCCAGTAAATAAAATCTTTAAAAAAAAAAAAAATTGAAAGTGAATGAACTAAGCTTTCATCTCCAAAGGAAAAGGAAAGCAAACCCAAAGAAAGTAGACATTACCACGAACTATGCATTCTCATTATGGAAGATATCACCCCCAAGGTAGCAAAAATTGGTTCTTGAGGGGTCAAAACATATTTGATATTACAATGATTGTGGCCCTTCAAAAGACCGTACCACATAAATACATATACACTTTTTAGGTAGTTTAGGTGGGGAGGAGTTGGAGTTGATGATCAAGAAAAAAATGTCTTGAAAGTCTCTTAGAGGGTGATAATGAAGAAAGGTTGAAAGACATGCTGTAGATAAAAGCCAAATTTGGTGAAACAGAAAAAAAAAATGAGAACTGATGAGTAAAACCTTTAAAAGCCTAGTTTTTAAAACTAGGGAAGTATGATTAAGAAAAAAAGAGAAAAGACACAAAAAACTTATCAGGAATTAAAAAGATGTAAAATCATGTAGCACATGAGCAGGTTTTAGAAATCATAACAGGACGCCTGGGTGGCTCAGTTGGTTAAGCAGCTGCCTTCGGCTCGGGTCATGATCCCAGCATCCTGGGATCGAGTCCCACATTGGGCTCCTTGCTCAGCGGGGAGCCTGCTTCTCCCTCTGCCTCTGCCTGCCATTCTGTCTGCCTGTGCTCGCTCTCTCCCCCTTTCTCTCTCTGATAAATAAATAAAATCTTTAAAAAAAAAAAGAAATCATAACAGAAAAATGCAAACAAACTTTATATCAATAGAGTTGAAAAATATGGGTAATTTTATAGGAAAATAGAAACTTTAAGATAGTCTAAGAAAATGTAGAAAAATCAGAAATCGAAATGGCAATCAAAGATGTAGTCTCCAAAATGGCATTAGGTCTAGGTGGTTGCATAGGCAAATTCTCTAAATTTTCAAGAAATAGATAATTTCCATCTTTAATAAATTATTCAATTTAAATTATCCAAATTACATTATATGATGTAGTTAAATTAACTGTAGTACCAAAACAAGTGAGAGACAAAACAAACAAACAAAAAACCCTAACCACTTTTATTTATGAAGATGGGTGCAAAAATCCTGAATAAAATATTAGAAATTCTAATCCAGCAGTGAATGAAAAAATAATGGATTACGATTGTTGAAATTTATCTAAAAATGCAATATTAATTCAATAACAGATCTATCAATATAATTCACTTCATTAATTGAAGAAAGAAGAAAAATCAATGTCTTTTTTATATGCCAGCAGTCATCAATCAGAAAAGGTAATAGACTGATAGCGTATACGGTAGCAATTAGTAACCTAAAGAACCTTTATAGGTAAGACTATAAAACTTTTACTGAATGACGTAAAAGGAAATATGACTATGTAGAGAAAAATATTGTATCTGTGGGTGGTAAAACTCAATAGTATAAAGATGTCAGTCTTTTTCTCAAATTTACACACTCAATGCAATTCCAGTCAAAACCCCAAAAAGATGTTTCATGAAACTTTTTCAAGGAAATATTATAGTAGATTGTGGAGGGAAAATGAGGAAGAATTGCCTTACAGATATCAAAATATTACAAAGCTGTGGTCTGGTCATTAAAACAGTGTGATAAAGTGCAGCTAAGTGGAATTGCATGAAGAACTCAGAAACGTATCTGTGAATATAGAAGAGTTTGGCATATGAGAGTGGCACTTCAGATCAGTGGAGAAAAGCCGGACTAGTTTGTTAATGCTTTTGAGATAATTGGCTTTTCATGATGAAACAAAGTAACAAAACACAAAATTACTTTCTATCTCAAATCTTTCAGAAAAATAAATTTCAGATGATAAATATCTAAACATTTAAGCCATAAAAATATTAGTAAGAAAAAAAACCTGGGAATTATCGTAGCAGATAAGAAAGACTTTCTTACCAAGGACACACACAAATTTTTTTTTAAGATTTTATTTGAGAGAGAGAGAGCGAGTGAGCACAGGAGCAGGGGGAGAGGAAGAGGGAGAAGCAGACACTCCTTTTGAGCAGGGAGCCTGATGCAGGGCTCGATTCCAGGATCCTGAGATCATGACCTGAACCGAAGGCAGAGGCTTAACTGGCTGAGACATCCAGGACACATAAATTTTTTAAATAAAAATTCAAAGAGGGAGGGGCACTTGAGTGGCTCAGTGGGTTAAAGCCTCTGCCTTCAGCTCAGGTAATGATCCCAGGGTCCTGGGATTGAGCACTGCATTGGGCTCTCTGCTCAGTAGGGCACCTGCTTCCTCCTCTCTCTCTCTCTGCCTGCCTCTCTGTGATCTCTGTCTGTCAAAAGAAAAAAAAAATTCAAAGAGGGAAGAGATAGATTTAATTACATAAAAATTCCAAGACATTTTCTAATTTTTTTTATTTTTTTATTACCATATAATGTATTATTAGCCCCAGGCGTACAGGTCTGTGAATCGCCAGGTTTATACTTCACAACACTCACCATAGCACATACCTTCCCCAATGTTCATAACCCAACCACCCTCTCCCTACCCCCCTTCCCCCAGCAACCCTCAGTTTGTTTTGTGAGATTAAGAGTCTCTTATGGTTTGTCTCCCTCCTGATCCCATCTTGTTTCATTTATTCCTTTCCTGCCCCCCAAACCCCCCCACATTGCCTCCCAACTTCCTCATATCAGGGAGACCATATGATAATTGTCTTTCTCTGATTGACTGATTTTGCTCAGCACAATACCCTCTAGTTCCATCCAGGTTGTCGCAAATGGCAAGGTTTCATTTCTTTTGATAGCTGCATAGTATTCCATTGTATGTATATACGTATATATATATATACATACCACATCTTCTTTATCCATTCATCTGTTGATGGACATCTAGGTTCTTTTCCAAGACGTTTTCTATCTGAAAACCTCCACCAAGTTAAAGATCAAGCTACACTCTGAGAAAAAAAAAAAAATTAACAGGCACTGGATTAATATCCAGAATATATAAAGTCCCAAAGATGTAAGAGATAAGGACCAAAAAAAGTGGTCAAAAGATAACAACAAGCAATTTAAAGAAAGAGCCAGGACTGAGACACTCCGGCAGTCTTTAGCCTTATGTGTTTAATGCTTTTGTTCTTTTAAAAGGAGAATATCTTCATGTATTGCTTACATTAAGTTAACAGTTTAATGATATTTTCTAGGAGGGGAAAACACTATTGGTTAAAAAAGAAAAGCAGATGGTAAAGTAGGAAATGACATACTAGGCAAATGTTAATAAAAGGAGGTTTGACAAAATATCAGTCAAAACCAAATTTGAAGTCCAAAACATTCATGGGGCAAAGATTTCCTATGGACCGACAGTTTCGGACTTAAGGATCTAAAGCAATCAAGACCTTTTTTGCCCATATATTAGGGATGTCAGCTCAGGAGTTCTAGAACCTATCCCAGGACTTGGACAAGGGTTTCCTCCCCCATCCCTCACTAGAAAGTCAAAGACCCATTCCCATTGTCTAAATTCACTGCGGCGGCAGGGGGTGGGGGTGGGGGGGTGGGGGGGAGGGAAGAATGCTAACAAAGGTTAGATCCCAAGGGGACTAAACCCAACTAAAATGCCCTCAGGAAACTACCCACCCCCCAATCCCAAGGCACTTCTTTCCTTTCTTCTCCTTCAGAATATTCTTTGACTCTCTCATTTTTCCACAATAGCTTGACCTAAAATGCTAGTTCCCCTTTCAAAATATTCTAGTTTAGTAAAGGGGAGGAAAATATAAAACAATCTTAAAATATACAAACATTTACAGGATGGTAGCTAACCGCCATCTGCTAACTGCTAACCTTACCATATTAAACATGCTCCCACTTCTTTAATGATAGAGGAAAAATCTAAAGTTGTCAGACTCTCTCTCAGGGCTGACTCATTTCAAGGGTCTTTTTCCTCCTTTCCTACCCTGGTGTCTGAATGCTGGGAGCTTATGTGTTCCTTTGAGGGCAGAAAGGGAAGCAGTGTCAGGACTGTATTCTGTGTTGTCCTATGGTCTTCACTCATTTTCCATGCTGTGTGGCTGTTCCGGGAATCCCTAGGCATATAGTGCTTGTGCCCTATGAGTTGGAACAAGTCCTATTGGGTTCTTTTGGCTGCCTTTCTCATACTGCTGGAACCTATGTTTCTGTCGCAGCCTCTCATTATGTGGTTTCTATGGAGAGACTTGGTCTTATCAAATGCAGACCTTGTCAGGACCTTGGGTTCTCCCAACAATTTTGGACCCTCTTACCAAGACATGAAAAACACTGGCTCCTCTCCACACACTCCAAGGCCACAGAGAACTGTAACAGACACAGGTCCATCTGCCTAACCACCTCACAGCCATTTCAGAATTACTCCTGGAATGGTACCATATTGCCAAGCACGACACTGAACATGGAGTGGAAGTGAAGGACCATTCTAGATGTTCCAGATTCTACCTCAACTTATCTGGGTATCCTGATGTTGTATCCCTCATCCCCATTCTGGGCCAAAGCCCAAGGAATGAAGGGGCTGATGGAGGCCTTCTAAGTCATCAAAGCACCAAGTAAGCCTAGTCTCAACTTCTCTAACCTTCCCCCTTCCTTGGCTCTTCCAACTAGAAGAACACTTCATTTACTCCTTCAGGAGGTGGCAACTTCCCAGCATCATATGCCAACTTCACTTTACCTATTGATTATAGTAAAACTTTCTGTCCAGGCTACAGGCTTTCCTCTTAATATCCAAGTGTGTTTATAATTCAGAACTTCCTTTACTTTCCCAACAAAGCTTTTAAGACTATTATTTAGCTCTAGGCCTCAATAGCTGAACTAGAATCATTATTTACCTTTGCATTCCTGCTCTAACAATCACGATATTCTCTGAGGCAAATAGATGCCTCTGGGTAAAAAGGGAATGGTCATATGGGAGGAAATAAGGGGAAAAGAAAAATTACATTAATATTTTTCAAAACACCTCCCCCACACCCATTTTTAGTCTGGTTAAAGATCAAGTTATTAGTTCTGAAGGTGGACCTAAGAACAAGATATCACTTCCCTCTAACTAATCGGGTCTTAATAAGAGAACGTACCTACAAAATAGAAATAAAACCAGAGGAAGTTTAGTCAGTCTTCTGCAGACCCCTAGAATCCAGAAAAGCTCAAGGGAAAGGAAGGATGACATGAAAAACACTGGCTCTGAGCAGGGTATTCATAGCACAAGTAAATAGCATCAGAGGGTATCAGCAGTATCCTGTCACTCTGCTGGCCCCCAACGAGTTCTAGGCCCACTCATCCAGTCAAGAGAGGGAAGGCAATTTGGACAGTGGGTTCCAGCAGGGGTCAGCAATGGATTGGACAGGAGTGCCTCTAGCAGCCCCAAAGATAGTGCTAGAAGCTTTCCTTCTGGGATTACGTGTACTCATGGCTTTTACCTAAAAGAATCAGGCTTTCATGGGCCAGGCCTACATTTCAACAAATATTTATTGAGCATTTACAATGTGTCAGGCACTGTTATAGGCACTTAGGATATATATGTGGGGGGGGGGGAAGATCCCTGCCTGTATGATTTCATATTCCTGCAGAAGGGATATAGAAAGAAACAATAAGTGAATTATATAGTATGTTAGGTAAAAATTCCATAAAGGTATGGAATTAAAAAAAAAAAAAGTAGGCCAAGTGGAATCAGGATTGCTGGGTGGGAGTAGGGATTAGATTGAGGTCTTGAACAGGGTGATCTGGATAGGCTTTGTCATGCAAACAAGGCAAGACCAAGGGCATGAAGAAAGTGAGAAAGTTAGCCAGAGGGGAAAGTATTCAGGCTGCGGGAACAGTGAAAGAAACCACCATAGGGAATGAGATAATACTTAAAACAAAAACAAAAATAAAAACAAACAAAAACCAAAGCCAGGAAGGAGAGCAACATTGTAGGAGCAGTTATGACCAGAAGGAAGAGGGGATCCCAGATTATATGAACCTTATAGGCCACTGTGATAACAAAGGCTTTTTCTCTGGGTGAAATGGAGTCACCAAAGATTTGGAGCTGAAGCATCATATGATCTATTTTGGGTTTAAGTGGAACATTCTGACTGCTGTTTGAAGGATTTAAACTAAGAAATATGTTGGGTGACAATGTAATTTTAAGTAAAAGATGACGGTGGCTTAGAGAAGGCAGTGAGAAGCAGTCAGAATCCAACATTTTTATTTATTTATATACTTTAAAGATTTTATTTATTTGACAGACAGAGATCACAAGTAGGCAGAGAGGTGGGGGGGGGGGGGAAGCAGGCTCCCTGCGGAGCAGAGAGCCCGATGCGGGGCTCAATGCGGTGCTCGATCCCAGGACCCTGGGATCATGACCTGAGCCGAAGGCAGAGGCTTCATCCACTGAGCCACCCAGGCACCCCAAATCTGACATTTTAAAAAGGACAAGCCAATAGACTTCTCTAGGGGATTTGGTGTGGGGAGGGAGAGAATGAGAAGAATCAGAGCGACTCAAAGTTCTTCGACCAGAGTGCGGGGAGGACGCAGTTGCCATCAACCGAGATGAGGAAGGCGAGAAGTGCAGGTAGGCTTGTAGAGGAAGAACCGGTGTTCCGCTTCGGACATGTTGAGTCTGAGTATGTTCAATGTCCCTGTAGAAAATCTGAAGAGACAATGAAGTCAGTCTGGAGTTGGAGAGAAAGGTCTGGGCTAGAAATAAACATGTGGAATTAATAGCATATTTAAAGCTATAAGTCCACATCGGCTGCTCAAGAGAGAGTGTGTAGAGGGAGAAGAGAAGGGCTAAGACTGACCCCTGGGGCACTCCAACGTGAACAACCGAGAGAGCTGAGGAGGAAGCAACAAAGGAGATCGAGCTGGGACCGGAGGAGTAGGAGAAAGCCAAGCGCATGGTGTCCCAGAAGCCTAGTGAAGAAAGTGTCCGAAAAGGGAGTGGTCTGCTTGGTCAGGTGCTCATGCTATTTTCAAGTAGGATGAGCTGGCCGTCCACTTTAGCCACTAGAAGGTCATTAGTGACCGTGGTGAGAGCACTCTGGTGGTGGAGTGGTAGGAGTAAATGCCAGATGGCCACGATTTGGGAAAAACGGAGGGAAGAACCCAAAGACCATGATTATAGGGCACTATTCTGAGACATTTTTCTGCAAATGGGAGCAAAGAAATGGAATGGAAATTATTAGGAAAAAACGGGGTAAAGGAAAGTGATTGCTTTTAAGAAAAAAAAGAGGAAAGGAGCGCCTGGGTGACTCAATCTGTTGAGGGTCTGCCTTTGACTTAGGGCAGGATCTCAGAGTTTTGGCATCAAGTCCTGCATTGGACTCCCTGCTTAGCAGGGAGTCTGCTTCTCTCTTTCTCCCTCTATCCTTCTGCCTTCCCCAGCCCCATCCCTTGTGCTCTTTTTCTCTCTCTCACTCTCTCTCAAATAAATGAATAAAATCTTATTTTTAAGATTTTATTCATTTATTTGACACACACACACACAGATCACAAGTAGTCAGAGAGGCAGACGGAGAAGGGGGGGATGCAGGCTCCCTGTTGAGCAGAGAGCCCAATGCTGGGCTCGATTCCAAGACCCTGAGATCATGACCTGAGCTGAAGGCAGAGGCTTAACCCACTGAGCCACCCAGGCGCCCCTGAATAAAATCTTTTTTAAAAATGAGGAAAAATAGTCTGTTTATATGCTAATGAAAATGATCCAAGAGGGAGTTAAAAGTTGTTAATACAAGACAGAGATGGGGAGAATTAAAGGAGTGATTTTTTTTTTAAAGATTTTATTTATTTGAGAGAGAGAACAAGAGACAGGTAGGATGCACAAGTCCAGAAAGAGGCAGTGGGAGAAGCAGACTCCCCACTGAGCAGGAAACCTGATGCGATATGGGACTCCATCCTAGGACCCTGGGATCATGACTTGAGCCACAGGCAGATGCTTAACCGACTGAGCCACCCAGACAGCCCTGAAGGAGTGATATTCTTGAAGAGGCAAAGGGCATTGGAATCTAGAACAGAAGTGGAGGGATTAATTTTAGCTAGGAGCATGGATTTCATCTTCAAAGCAGTTGGAGATTCAGATCTATCTCTTCCCCATTGAAGCCTGTTTGACATTTTAATGACCCTTAGTTACTCAATTACAACTACAGAGTCTATAATGGGGCATCTGCTTCCCTGATGAATTCCCAGGTTGGACAGTAAAAGGGAAGGGTCCATCAAGAGCTTGGAAGTATTAATTTGGAGTTTCAAATCCTACATATCTTTATCCTTAGATTATTAATATTTCATAATTTCTCTTCCCAGCACCATTTTTAAGGATGAATGCGGGCATTTTGATCTGGAGTCGCTGGAGTGACTGAGACAGACAGAGTCTTCTAGTCCATTTTGGCAAAATGTTAGTCATTAGTTACAGTAATGCCCTTGTAACAGGCAATCTTGCCTTGTTGCCCAGGAGGTCCTGAACATACATGCAATCCCCTTTAGGGGACCACTGTGATTGTGTTGAGGGTCTGGTTCATCCTGATGTAGTTCTTATGGTATCCAGATAGTTTTTGTTTTGGAGTCCTAGAAAATAGACCTCCTTCCCATCTTCCCAAGTATTTGTATAGCAAACACAAAACCACTCTTCTCAGGCAGCCATCAGCTTAATGGGTTTGGGGTCATAGACAATGTCACAGTGATATTTCCCTGGATTATTTGTGAGATTTGCCCTTGCCCCTCACTGTGTGTGTTTTAGGTCTAGCATTAAAGGGTTTCAGCATTCATTCTTTATACTTTGGCGGAGACATAAGGCACTTTATTGACTAGGGCTTTGTAGGTCAACCATTCCGTTATTGCCCAGAACACCAAGTTTAGTTCAACAAAAGCTGAAAGATTTTCTCCAGGGCTGTAATTGGATGCTGTCTGTGGCAATATGCACATCCAGAGGTTCGGAGACCGCTTGTTTATTTTTTAAGACTCCATGTCCTGTCAGAGCGATAGGAGGCACAACACCAAACAAGGAGGCCAGTCAAGGAGCCCCCAGGTAGAAGGCTGATGGGTGACTAGGTAGATCAGCTATAATAAGATACTGGTAACTCGACAAGTTTATAAGGCACCGAGTCTTCTTTGAAAAAGTCACCTTTAGGGGAAAGTCCACATGACAACAGGCATTTCATTCTCAGAAGTGAGAAAAATCACTGGGATTATGGAGCTTGGAGATCCACAAATACTTCTGAATGGGCTCTGGATAAGGCATCATTGATGCAACCCTGCAAGAAAGTTCTGAGGGAGAAGGGAACACCAGGAGAAAGGTCTTACCATTCCACAAAATGGTAGAAGTCAGAAGAATTCAAGCAACTATGGTTAATTATGCCGAGAGTAAGCTGCCGAGCATCACAAGGAAGGGGAATGCTGCTCACAGGAGTACACCAAGATCTAAAGGAAAACATGGACCATATTAATGGCAGCAAATAATTGTAGTGGGTGTTATATCTGAGCCAAGTTAGAGACGCAGGCAACAATCTCTATGAGTCACCTGTGGCTAATATTTTTAAGAGGCCTTATGGAAGATTTAAGAGATAACAGGTAGGAAAATGACTTCTATTGGAGCCTATCAGGTATAGTTGATGTATTTTCCTTTTCAAGTCACAAGGCACCAGACATTACCATGTCATTTAAGATCCCAGCAAGAAACATGGCACACTCAAATTGGGTCAGTAGAGGAGAGATTAATAAAGGTACTATTGTCAAAGTTGTGCATAAAGGTTAGGTATCCTGAGGTTCGGTATCCTGAGGCTAGTAATTTGGGGTGCCATTACCATTTCTAGTCTTAAAAGAGCAAGGAGAAGGACTGACCAGAACCTGAAAAGGGAGAGAGCTGTGCAGAGGGGTCCCCAGACAGGTGTGATGCTCTTTAGTTTAGGGGGGAAGCCAACTTGTAAGAAGCTGCTAGGTGGGAATCCAGAAAAAACTACTCTGATCTCACTCTCCTCCCTTCCACAAATCTTTCCTTACTTATTCCCCATTGGTCAAACCTAACTAGAAGCCAGAGGACAAGAGAATGTTTTGACTGGGTCAGACTTCTGAAGATGAAAAGCAGAGAAAGGTCATGGGTGGGTATCGAGGGATATCAAAAGGAAGGATATTGAAAGCTATCCAAGAAATGTCAGTAACTTAGGAGAGCTATTGGGATACCAGTGTGTGTGTGTTTTTTAAACTTCCTTAGGTGATAGGACAAAATTCCTATTCTCTGAAAACAGGAGATCCTCAAAGCACATTATGGAACACTAGATCTCACTAACATTCCCTAAGACAAGCAGTACTCTCATGGGGTTGGCATGGCCAGTAAGACCAACTTTGAAAAACATTCCCTTTTACCAATTTACAATTTGAATGCTCTTTTATCCTTATTACAGAGCAAGAACAATACATTTCCACTGTAGACCATTTAGAAACAAATTGAAAAAATAAAAGAAAAAACGGTCTTGTAATCCCACAGTCTTATGCTAATCACCGCTAATATTGTGGAATAGATATTGTAAGTTTCTTGAGCATACCTTACATAGGTATTTGTATATATTTTTAACTTTGTATTTTCACATGATTTTAGACAGGAAGTTGCAATAATACTTCACACACTTGCCATCTCGTTTTCACAATGATCATCCAAACGTTAACCTTTTGCCACATTTGCTTTATTCATCTTTCACTTTTTCATCTCTGTGTCTCTCTGTACGTACACACATACACACACGATTATAATTTACACACACATATACCTATCGTTTTTTCCTTGAATCACATGATAACTTTAAAATTTTAGCAGAGGCAACTTATGCCAATAACCTCGAAACCATCGATATCCCCAAGTGTAATGGGAATCCTCAAAATGAAGAATAATAGAATTATAATGATGACAGAGCCCTTATCAAAGATTTTCATCAGATCACAGCAGACTTATCTAGAAATTAAATACCCTTGAGCTTTGCAAATGCCTTACGGTCTTTTTGCAGTTCTGAGACTGACTGTGAGGGGTCCTGAGCGACAAATGTCCAGCCATGCTCCTATTGAATCAGAAGAAACTCTTCGAATTGGGCGAGCCTGGGTGGTATCAGGTGGCCATGAGAGGGCTCAGAGGGAGACCTCAGAAGGTCGCCTGTGAGGGGATGTGTGGAGGAACTGAGCCAGATCGTGGGCGGCCAGGTCTGTGATGCTGCGTTCCTAAGATACTGTAGCTTGGCATCCCATCATATTTAATGCATAGTACATCATTGTGGGGAAGTCAATTCCAGGTGTCCAACTGTAAATGCTTGGTATAGGAGTTAGAGAAATTAGTCATTCCTGCGAAGACATAAGCAACCTCCCTCACAGTGGAATCACTAGGGAAAGAAGAGAAATTAAGGCCTTCTGTTACCTGTCAGGTGCTGATTTAAGTAGAATAATGCATTGGGGCTGGGTTAAATCTTTCTTTCCGGCTGAGCACGTCACCTTGAGAATTGGCATAAAATAGAGCCAGATGCTAAAATGTCTTCTTAAATTGTTTTTCAGGGTTGAACCTATTCCCTTGAGGGGTACAGTTGAGGATATCAGATTGTCTGTGGTTCTAAAAGCCAAACGGCAAGAGGCTTAGCAACAGGGTCAAATCCCTGCAGGATGGCATTGAACCAGATGTCAGTAGAAGCCTGGAGAGTCCAGCTTGGGCTTACCAAGGAGCATCATGTGTCTAGCTGATCCCATACTTGGCCCTGTTTTAAAGGAGAAATTGCATTATTTTCTTTATAAACTGACACAGGTTTCAGTTCATTCAGGGGACTGTCTCTTGGCCACAAAGAGACCCATTTTAATATAGTAATTCCTCACAATGTGGATTTCTTGGGAGCATCCAGCCATGTCCTGTAAAGGAGCTGGCAGTTGGTTCTCTAGCTGAATGTCTGCTCGGCCAAAAGACTGCCAGGGGACCTGCCCTGTGCTCTGAGATCAGAAGGGGAAAGTGGAAGGGAAATGGCAGGGGAGAGCTAACAAGGAAGAGAGTAAGTCAAGACTGCTCCTTCCTCAAGTTCTCAGCTCTGGGAAGGAACTGCACATTTGGCTCCTCCAACTGCCTTCGAGCCTGGAAGTTAGCTGCAGGGGGTAGAAGAGACTGGGGGCAGTCTTGTGGGGCTGCCACAGCAAGGCAAAGGTGCACCCCATGAAAAGAATGTGCTGTGAGCACCCTAGTTGGAAGGTAGCCAGGGGGAGAGCTTGACAGTGAGTTTGGTCTCAGGGGAGACTATGGAAGCCGCCATCTTGTCAACACTGTGTCTAGAGGCAATAATAGCCAAAGAGAGACATAGACAACCTCTTCCTGAGCAGCCCAAAGTAAGGTTTCTACCTCTGCTATTCCTGTCATCAGAAGAACATGTGCCAGGGGTGCCTGGGTGGCTCAGTGGGTTAAAGCCTCTGCCTTCGGCTCAGGTCATGATCCCAGGGTCCTGGGATGGAGCCCTGCATCGGGCTCTCTGCTCAGCAGGGAGCCTGCTTCCTCCTCTCCCTCTCTCTGCCTGCCTCTCTGCCTACTTGTGATCTCTGTCTGTCAAATAAATAAATAAAATCTGAAGAAGAAGAAGAAGAAGAAGAAGAAGAAGAAGGAGAAGGAGAAGAAGGAGAAGAAGGAGAAGAAGGAGAAGAAGGAGAAGAAAGAAGAAAGAAGAAAGAAGAAGAAGAACATGTGCCAGAAGAGAGAGGGTGAGAGCCAGACCGCTTCCCTCCTCTCTAAGCCACTGGAAACTAGGGTGAATAAAGGGTTTAGGGAAGACCTTAAAATCGCGATAGGATTTAAGTTGTGGGATGAAGAGCAAGGAGTCCTAAAAACTGAAAGTGACTGTTTTAATAGATGAATTGGTAGGAATCGGCAGGAAAGGAAGTTTCAAAAGAACGATTCCTAGCAGTGACTAAGACCCCTGGATTCTACCCATACTCCTCTTTCCATGTTTGCCTTCTTAGTACAGCGGCAGCAGCTTTCTCAAGGATCAGATGCACACCAACAAACATCATAAACTCCTTTTAAATCTAATCTTCAAGTGGCATGAGGGGCCCCAAATGGGCAGGAGGCAGTCTCAGCTTCTAATTCAATGGGGCTGTTGTGGATGTCCACATGGAAGCATCTCTTCTTTTGGTATTGGGAGCTTTAAACAAGCAAAGCCCAAAGCACTGAAGAAAGGGGGGGAAAAACATTTGCAAATGATATAAGAATCCCAAGCAGCTACTTACCTTGACCTGTGTATTCTGACTTTGAAAGAATCAATCCCATATAGAGTCCTGATTCAGAACACATGCCCCATCAAGCATCCTGATCCTGCAAGTGTTGTCTCCCAACTGACACCAAAACTGAGTCTTCAAAAGCCTTTCTACCTAGCAGCTTCTAGATGATACACCACATGGCAAAAACCTAGTATTGGTTTTTGTGGTTTATTGTGGATCTCATGGGCGTAGTCAACCTTTTGCTCTACTCTTTCAGGAAAGAGCGAATTTTTTGGTCCAAAACAAAGTTACATGAAATGTCAGGTTAGTGAATGAACACGAAGTCCAAAAATGATGCTTATGGGAGAGAAAGAGCAGGCAAGAAAGACCAATTCATATCCAGAGTAACTGTTCATTCCCATGGTGGGAAAAAGCAGTTCCATTCATGACTGAAGGGATTCGGATCTGCTACCATTCACCTGGCTGTGAGGGCTCAGATGTTGCTGCTACTCACAGGTTCATAATTTGAGACAGAAAATAAATCTATGTTATTGATCCTATGTATAAACTCCAAATCTGCCACTATTTCACTTCATTCATGAGCCGGTGAAACGAGCTCTCAGCGTTTGGAGAGTCTGATTGACATTTGTAGTACAGGTCGTGCTATTTACCTGACAATTCAGCCTTTTCTGCAGTAGGAGCCTCGCAGTGACCAGCCACAGGGAACACAGATATGCATACACTCTGGGTTCATTCTGAGCAGTTCCTTCATTCATTCTCTAACATTCAGGTTCCCAGCAGAAACAAATGGCATGTGAAAATAAGATGTTTCAAGGAGGTTAAAAGGGTTATTTACAAAGGTATAGGCAGCATGTAGCACAAAGGAGAGCGTAGTACCCTAGTGCTGTTACCAGAACTAGACCCAAAAGGCAGAGGGTGGAACAAAAAGACCCAGGATAACATCATGAAGAGAGGGCCACCTAGAGGAAAACTGTGACATTCATTTGCCATAACCCAGTAGGGAGAGAGCCAAGAGAGTATATCATCTGACTTCAGTCTCCTTCTTCCTTCTCATCTCCTGCTGGGGTTCTTATCTACCAAACTCAACCAGAAGCCAGAGGACAAAGGATGCACAACAAACAGATCGGCATCTCACGGCAGAGAGCAGGAAGTGGGCAGAGAGTTGGAAACAAGTGAAGAGTGAGTCTAAAGAAGCACACGGGAGATCTTCAGCACACATTTCTTTAAAAATTATTTATCAAGCATACTATGTGCCAAACACTATTCTAGATATTGGGGACTGAGTAGTCCAAAAAAAGGAGACAAAATCTTTTAACCTCAAGCAGCTCATAAAATAAATAGTATATTTATGTAGTATATTACATATTCACATGTTACAATAAGAAAATTAAGCAGGGAAGGGATATGCCAAATATTGGCCGAGGAATATTATCACCATCTTCAATAGGATGACAGAGAGGATTTCAGGGAAAACTTGAAGGAGGTCAGGAAGGTGGCCTGTAGATAACTGGGAAAAAGCAAACCATACATAGCGAATAGCACACAGAAAGGCTCTACGATGTGAGTATCGGAGTGTTCAAGGAACAGAGAGAAGGCTGGTGGGTGAGGTAGATTGAGCAGGGAGAACACTATTAAGAGATAATATCAGAGAAGTAAAGGAGGGGAAGAGACAGGTGGAGGCCATACCATGTAACAATTTGTAGGACATTGATAGAAAGTTGGCTTTTACTCCAAATGAGACAGGAAACCATTGGAGGGTTTTGAACCGAGAAGGAGCATGATCTGACATGTGTTTATGTCATCATTCTGTCTGCTGTGTTGAGCTAGACCCCACATGGAAAGGAGGATGGAGATTAAGAGACGGATACCAACTAGGAGGATATTACAGTGAGCTATTCACGGGCCAATGGCAGTTTAGACCATGATGGTAACAGGGTTAGTGAATGGTAAAGGTGACAGGATTTGCTAAAGGACTGGATGTAGATGGGAGAGAAAGGGAGAAGGTTGATGCCAAAGGTTTTGGGTTACTGGAAACATGAAGGTGGTAGGTAGATACATGAGTCTGGATTTTAATATGCTTTTGACAACGTGGTGCCTGGAAACCAAGAAGGGTTTGACCAGCTATGACAAGTGCTGCTGAGAATTTAAAGAATTGACCTAAATTTGCTGTTGGAAGAAGCAATGCAGGTGACACTTGTAAGAGCAGTTTTGGGAAAGTGTTGGGATGTATAGCACTTTGAAGCAGCATCAAGAAAAATGGGAGGAGAAATATTGGAGATAATAAGTATATATACAATAAGTATATATACAACTTTCAAGAATTTTGTTATAAAGGAAAGAAGAGGAAAGATGGACCTTTTCTCTAAACTTCATTGTCACCAATCCTCCGATCTTGATCAATTAAAATTTACCTTAGAAACTGAGGTATGAGTCTGAATAAGAAAATCTTTCAATAAAATTCACATCAATATACTAAAGGGAAAAATGCAGAAAAATATCTTGTGCTAGTAGGCAGCAAAAACACTTGATTTTTGATAAACATATATTTATGATGGAAATAAAACTTTCCGAAAACTAGGAATAGGAGGAAAGTCTTCACCTTGATAAAGTTTATATGTCAAAAATCAATAGTAAACATAATTAATAGGGAAACTTTAGATTAGGAGCAAGATTAAGATGCCCCATCTCTACTATTATTTACTCAAAGCCTTGGCCAACTTTATAAGTAAATAAAAAGATATAAATGGCTAAAAGGAAAGAGATAAAACTGCCACTATCTGCAGGTGATGTGATCATTGATCTAGGAGAAACAGCAGAATCAACAAACATTAGAACCAATTTCTCTAAACCAATAGTAGCCAACTAGAAAATGTAGCAAAAATAATATACTATTCACAGTAGCAACAAAACTATGAAGTAACTACATTTAATCCAATGTACATAAGATTTTTGTGAAGAAAACTTTTAAATTAAAGGATATAAAGAAAATCTAAAAAAACGGAATTTGATCTTCTCAAATGGTACAGCTTGGTAGTAGAATGACTTATTTTTGAAAAAATTAATAAAGGATATAAAGAAGACCTATAGGTAAAATTTCATATTTTGGTATCATGCAACTTTGTTACAATAATGTTTTCCTAAATTAATCTATAATTTTAACCAGTCCAACCCAAAATTCCAGTTGGACATTCTGAGGAAGGTGATAACCTGATTTTTAAATATGAATAAAAGTTTTAAAAAAACATTAAAAACATTAAATCTTTAAAAAAATTTTAAATCTTAAAAAAAGAATGAGTGTGGAAATGGAATTTATCCTACCTGATATTAACAGAATATTGGCTCTCAATACCTGATATAAACTAGTTTTCGCTCAAGAACAAATAGACCAGTAGAATAGAACAGGGAGTTTAGAGACAACCCTTTATGCATCAGAATTTAACTTATACCAAGCAAGGCACCAAAAATCCATGGAGAGATGAAGATGTATGTATGTATTTATGTGTGCTTCTATGTATTGGTATATGTATTCACAGAAGATGTTGAGGAAAATGGCTCAGTCAGTGAAGCAATATAAGCCAAATTATCAGCTAACATCATCACTATATTGAGAAATAAAAATTCATCATTACCTACCATCAAATACAAAACATGATTTAAAGATATAATGTGGGGAGAAAAGCCATAGAAAAAAATTCAGAGAATATCTTTATATCCTAAGAGCAGGGATGTATTTTTAAGCAAAACTTAGAAAACACAAACCATAAGACAAAATACTGATGAATTTATTATATGAAATTTAAAACTTTCCAAAACTATAGTGAAGTAACACTTCACACCCACTAGAATGGCTACAATTTTTTAAAATGAAAAAATAATAAATATTGGCAAGGGTGTGGAGAAATTGAAATGCTCATACATTACTGGTGGTAATATAAAATGGTTCAACCACTATGGAAAACAGTCTGATGGTTCTTCATAGTATTATCGTAAGACCCAGCAATTCCCCTCTGAGGTATATACCTTAAAGAAGTAAAACCAAGTCCTCCAAAAAGTGTATGTTCATGCATGTTCATAGTAACTCAATTCATAATAGCCAAAAAGTGGAAATAGCACAAATGTCTATTAGTGGAAGAATGTGTAAACAAATTGTAGTGTACCCATAAAATGGAATATTACTGAGCCATAAAAAGGATAAAGTAGTGATATATGCAATAACACAAATGAACTTCACATTTGAAGTAACTTCATTATGCTAAGCGAAAGAAGCCAGACACAAAAAGTCACATATTGTATATCATTCCATCTATAGGAAATATCCAGGATAGAAAAATCCATAGAACAGATTGGTGATTGCCAGGGGCTTGAGGGTTGGAAGGACAGAGAGAAACCGCTTAATGCATAAGGGGTTTTACTTTAGAGTGATGTAAATGTTTTGGAACTAGGTAGAAATGGTGATTGCATAGCGTTGTGAATGATCAACATGTCACTGAATTGTTCACTTTAAAATGGTTAATTTGGGAGCACCTGGGTGGCTTAGTTGTTAAGCATCTACCTTCAGCTCAGGTCATGATCCCAGGGTCCTGGGATGGAGATGTGAGTCGGGCTCCCTGCTCAGGAAGCCTGCTTCTCCCCTGCTTATATTCCCTTTCTCGCTGTCAATCTCTCTGTCAAATAAATAAATAAAATCTGAAAAAAAAAAAAAGAAGGAAAATAAAATGGTTAATTTAAAGTCTTGGTGGAGGCACTTTAAAAAAATCTTCTATCCCTGGGAAAAAAAATTAATAGATAATAGAATTAAAGATTGCTTGTATTCTTTAAAGTTAACAATGGACTGATACCTAGAATATATAGAAAAAATCTTGTAAATTTACAAGATTTACAAGATAGGAACCCCAATAAAACAATGGGCAAAGCTAGAAACCAGAATTTGCAGAAGAAACCAAAAGTTGATAAAGTTGAAGAAACGCTCACACTCATTAATAATCAGGAAAATGCAGATTAAAAAACACTGAAATATCAATTTACATCTATTAGAAGAAAATTAGAAAGTTTAGTGATGCTAAGTATGTGTGTGATAATGTGTCTTAGATCATATTCTGCAGAAATAGATCTTGAGCTGTGGACTCATTTGCAAGTGACTTATTAAGGAAGTCATCCCACGATAACTTGGTAAAGGGAAACAGAGGACAGAAAAATGGAAGAAACCAAGCAGGGATGGACAGATCTTCCTTGACTTATGATGGGGTTAAAACCATTGTAAGTGGAAAATACTGGTAAGTCAAAAATGCACTTAATACACAAAACCTCGCAAGCATCATAGTCTAGACTAGTCTACTTTATTTTTTTTAAGATTTTATTTATTTATTTGACAGAGAGATCACAAGTAGGCAGAGAGGCAGGCAGAGAGAGAGGAGGAAGCAGGCTCCTTGCTGAGCAGAGAGCCCGATGCGAGACTCGATCCCAGGACCCTGAGATCATGACCTGAGCCGAAGGCAGCGGCTTAACCCACTGAGCCACCCAGGCGCCCCTACTTTATTATTTTTTTAAAAATAATTTATTTGAAAGATAGAGGGAGAGCACAAGTCATGGGGAGAGGCAGAGAGAGAAGCCGATTCCCTGCCGAGCAGGAAGCCTGATGGGGGGCTCAATCCCAGGACCCTGGAATTGTGACATGAACCAAGGGCAGCCACCTGGACACCCCTAGCCTAGCCTACTTTAAACGTGTTCAGAACACTTATGTTAGCCTACAGTTGGGTAAAATAATCTAACCCAAAGCCTATTTTATAATCGTGTTGAATATTTCATGTAATTGATTGAGTACCATTGCAAAAGTGATAAACAGAATTATTGTAAGTGAGTGGTTTGCTCACATTTGGGATCCTGTGGCTGACCGGAAGGGCTGGCTGCTGCTATCCAGTATTGTGAGAGAGGATCTTACCATCTACTGCTAGCCTGGGAAAAGATCAAACTTCAGAATTCAAAGTAAGGTCTCTACTGTATATATGTTGTGTGGACACCATTGTAAAATAAAGAAATCATTGGTCAAGCCATCATAAGTCGGACACTGTCTTTGAGACAGTGGTCCAGTTTCAATCTGATGTCAGAGGGGACAGTTCTGGAAAGGACATTACATCTAAATCTGAGCCATTTTAAGGCAAAGGAGTGGGCTTTAATAAATTTTTTAAAAAGATTGTATTTATCTATTTTAGGGGAGAATGGGCAGAAGGAGAAGAGAGAGAGAGAGAGAGAGAATCCTCAAGCAGTCTCCCCGCCGAGTGGGGGGCCAGCGCAGGGCTCCATCCAGGACCCTGAGATCATGATCTGAGCCAAAAATCAAGAGTCAGCTGCTTAACTGACAGAGCCACCTAGGTGCCCCTGGGCTTAAATATTTACTACTGCAGACACCCATTGCCTACTTGATGCCCTGGGGTGACTTAAACCCCTATGCACTTCCTATTCTCTGATCTAAGGCTGTTGGCTCCAACAGCCCAAGGGCATTCCTGTAAAGTTTTTTAGGACCAGCTAGAAGCAAATCACACGGAAACTGGGAGCTGAGCCCACAGAGACAGAAAAAGGGATTCCTAAATTTCTGGGCAAGGCAAGAATAGTGTCTGCAATAAGATACGGGACTGTAGGAACCTCCAGGACTACTGGTGGGAAAACAGATTGAATATGCAATTGTGATGAGCCATCCAGCACTTGTTTGACAAATTGTATTAGACAAACATGCCTATCATACGATCCAGCATTTTTATTTTTGGATTTAGATCCCAAAGAAGTTATAACGTGGGTTTGTAAGAAGAATAGTTACTCGGACATGTCCACAAGGACATGGCTTTTTTCCCCTGGGAATCACTAATGTGATCCTATTATGAAGGCTTCACGCAGGCTCTTTTCATCATCCTGAACTTTTAGCATCATTGGATCACTGAATTATAAGAGCCAAGTGACAGACTGCTTATTTGCAGTCTGAACTAGCTGAGGAAACTTCTTGCTTTGGGCTCCACTCAAATTTGACAGTTTTCCGAGAGTCACCTGTTGAATATGTCAACACAACACGTCCAAACATGTCATTTGTTGCCTCGAAGTAATGTCAAGTCTTTTTCTTAGTGTTAAGAAAGATCGCTCCTTTACCTGGAAGGAGATATCTTCACATACCCCCAAACTGGACCCTTACAAGATGTACTGATGTCAAAGTCCTTCTATTTCCCACTTCCTGGCATACATGAATTTTAAGTTTTTTTTTTTTTTTTTTTTTTTAGATAGAATAACAGCAAGAGAGCAAGAGAGAGAGCGAGCATGAGCTGAGGATAAGGAAAGCAGAGGGAGAAGCAGGTTCTCTAAGCAGAGAGCCTGATGCAGGGCTGGATCCCAGGACCCTGGGATCATGACCTAAGCCAAAAGCAGCCACTTAACCAACTGAGCCAGGTGCCCCCTGGCATACATGAATTTTAACAAGGCTTTTAGGATACTTCCTGGACCCGCATAATAATCTTTTAGATAGTGAAAGGATCAAAATTCCTGTGTGGGTCTGGGTCCAGTCAGAAAAGTGGAAACCATGCTTGATATTTCAACCAGACTCCAAGTTAATGCTGGTCCCCAAGTACAGGGCACTCTCGTACTGGGGTATTATTTTCCAGTGGGTTGCTCCTGGTAGCTACCTCCCCCTTCTATTTATCCTCCAATATCAGTCCGAACGTTCCCACTCCACTTTATCTCTCGACTGGTGTCTTCTGCCCCCGAAGAGATCCAGAAGTGTATAATCCTACATCTTAGGCTGATTTCATGGTGTCCAGAGTGTTCTGGTAGGTAATTAGCTCTATTTAGAAGGCCAGTTGAAACAGGGTCTCCTACTTCTCCACCATCTTGCCCCACCCCTCCCATGCTTGATATTTAAAATGAAGGGTATTGGATAAAAGGTAACTGGTTACACAATTGGAACACTGAACAAGCAAAAAAAGAGAGGTTGAGGTAATTCAGAGGTTAATATCTCTAGGATGAAGTTACCCTCCCCAGAGCTAGAAGAATAAAATGGAAGCTGTGATGTTACCAGAATCTAGAGAGGAGGACACTTCAGTGCTGGTACATAGACCGCCCAGCCCACTTAATGGGAATATGGCGAAATGGCTAAAAGAGTAAGGTGGGCTTGGCAGTTACTTCTGTCATGACGGAGCATGATGAGGCTATTGCTGGGAATTCTTGAAAAAGCTGGAGGCTGGAGCTGACGGGTATGCAGGCTCAAACTGGAAATTTCTTTCCTCCTCTACTTTCCAATTCCTAAAAGTGCCACCAATTGGCAAAACACAACCAGAAGCTAGCTAGCAAGGGGATCTGGAAAATGAAGCTGGTGGAATTCAGTCCCGGCACTATAGCGTAAAGGTATTTTGCCAGCCTGCCAGATGAAAGCCTCTAGATATATATATATATTTTTTTTTAATCCTAGCCAAGATAACCTAGCACCTACCTAAATTCACCTGGGTCTCACTAAGCTTCTGTTAGTGGATCTATTTTGCAGGGGAGACTCTTGGACATTGCTGATAACATAGACAGTACAGGAAGCAAGTTAGGTAGATGTAGAGGAGATTTAACAATTGGAAAGCACTATATTCTTTTGTTTTCAGCATTCTGTATTTTTATATTTCAGATGTGTCTTAGTAAACAATGTACATGCTAAATTTTTAAAATCCAACCTGAGAATGTCTCTCCCATAGGTGAGCTTAATCCATTTATATTTATTATGAATATTAGTTTATTTGGGCTTACTTCTAATATTTAACTTTATATTTTCAATTTACCATGTTTTGCTTCTGCTTCTCTTCTTTTCCCTTTCTTGACTTATATTGCATCAGTTTTTCTTTATTTCCTTCTCTTTACTTAAAAATTTTAAGTTTCTTCTCTGGTATCTCCTACTTAAGCCAATAAGCCTTTCCTGCACACCAGATGTTCTATATTAAAAATGTTAAGCAGGAGTGTACTTTTTTATCATTTTAAATGAAAATATTATAATGGGTTTTATGTCAACAAAAATATCCTGATCAAGTTCTTAAAACATACAGGAAGAAAAAAAATCATCGTGTTAGGAAGAGAAATGCTTTCCAATTGCTTTCTGATCAGAAACTATATAATTACTAAACAGTTGATTTGATGCAATAATTTGGTCTCTCAACACCAGCAACATCTGAAATGCATGTTCCCTTGTCAATACTTGTGCTTTATAAAATGACTACATATGATTTCAACATTCTGCTAACTGAACTTTGAATGTAAATCAAATTACTACTTGCATGTTTTTAAAATATGCATTTTCAAAGTCATATTGAGTTTTGTGGACATGAATATGAATTTTTCTTAAATAAACAATGAAAGATATTTGTATTGAGAGAGATGCTTTTATAAAATTGGCATTTCATGTGCTCGCTTTGGCAGCACACATACTAAAATCGGCATTTCAAAGCAAGGGAACATTTACAATATTAACAGGCAAGATAGACGGTACGATATATCTGTATATGCTCTTAGTAATTATTCTTCAAATTTCAACATGCAGTCTTGACAAAGTGAAGAAATATGTTATCCTCCCAAAGAGAAAGTGTTTAGAAAACTGTTTACGTCTGAACTTCCCCTTCTATTCTCCCTACTCTTGACCAGTATTTTGGTTCCATCTTGTTTTCTTGGTAACTATTCATTTTGAAAGAATTTAAAACTTAAGAGAAAAATTTGCAAGAATAGTATCTGCCCTTAACCTAGATTAAACAATTGTATACATTTTGCCCCATTATCACTGGTTTTCAGAAAATTTTTAGCCTTTTTTTAAAGATTAAAAAAAATGTTATATATTTATTTGCCAGAGAGAGAGCACAAGCAGGGAGAGTGGCAGGCCAAGCAGGGAAAGCAGGAAGAGGAAGAAGCAGGCTCCCCTAAGTAGGGAGCCTGATGCGGGGCTCAATCCCAGGACCCTGGGATCATGACCTGAGCCGAAGGCAGACTCTTAACTGATTGAGCCACCCAGATGTCCCTTTTCTAATTTTATTTTTTAAAGTTTATTTATTTATTTTTTTTAATTTGAGAGAGAGTACAAACAGGGGGTGGCAGGCAGAGGGAGAGGGAGAAGCAGGCTCCCCGCTGGGCAAGGACCCGATGTGGGGCTCGATCCTCACCCTGAGATCATGACCTGAGCCAAACGTAGACACTTAACCAACTGAGCTACCCAGGCAACCCTGGGCATCCCTTTTTAAAAAGATTTTAAGTAATCTCGGTGGTGGGGCTCCAATTCACAACCCTAAGATCAAAAATTGCTTGCTCTACCAACTGAGCCAGCCAGGCATCCTTGGTCTTCAGAAGTTTGGGCAAAATATGCCTCCACGTTATTTCGTTTTTGTTTATCCTGCTTTGCATTTATAGCCTCCCGAATCCACTGATTATTGTTTTTCTCCAAATTTGGAAACTTTTGGCCACTATGTCTTCACATATACTTCCTCTTCTTACCAAGGCCTCCAAATACACATTGATTAGACTATCTGTTATTGTCCTATAGGTCCACTGAAGCTTTATTCATTTTTCTCAGCCAATATTTTCCTATGGAACATGTTAGACTCACTGAAGTCATAAAAAGACATATAAGGTTTTCCAAATATTAAAAAAGTAGTGTCATTAGATGTTTTTCTTTTTTTAAGTTTATTAGTAATCTCTAACCTAACATGGGACTCAAACTTAAACCTCAGATCAAGAGTCACATGCTCCACAGACTAAGTCAGTCAGGGACCCCTAGATGTTTTAGCTGTGTGACTTGAACTATCACTGACCAAACAGCTTTTCACAGGATAATGTATTTCTCTTCTATATGTAGATATTTCCCCCTATAGTAATTGGGGTTTTGATTGGGTTAAGGTTTTAATCTGATATGGTACCTGTGTGAGTGGTTTTTTTTTTTTCCTTTTTATAAATCTCATTATGAAATTTTCTAGGAGAATTTCTAAAAGTGCTTATGGATCAATGTGGAATCTAGATTTCCTGAGGGTATGTGTGGGCTAACTCTACCAACCAGTCCAATGGACCATCTCCAGGACAAAGTTTCAGGAAAAGGTTAAAGTCTGCATGTGTTGAATAGCTGCCTAAGCCTATGCAGTGAGAGAGAAGAAGGAGGACTACTCTAGCATATTAGGAACCACTGGAAGATGTCTGGCCATATATATAAGATAAAGAGAGCGGGCACTGGGGAAATAGACTGGCCTCCTTGCAGATCAGATTATATAAAGCTCAGACATTGCTTTAGTCAGAGTTTAGAGGCTATTTTTTTTCACATCCCAAATTAGGAATTTGAACTCCCAAACTACATGTAATAATGTAATAACTATTAATTTGATCAGCTCTCCAGTACATATTTAGCTGTATTGGTTCCCTCAACTCTAAGTCAATACCTTGGCTCATGTTTAAACTGGTCCTAAAAACTCAAAATCCCTCTGTATCTGCTAATGGATTCCTGAACTATTCTTTCCCAAAGTTTTTATTCCCAGGAATCATCAAAGAGAAGTACTCTCCCCTGCCCCTCCTCCCATTCTTTGCATTAAGGACTTTCTAGCTGCTACCATCAGAGGGCGACTTTCAATAATTTCAATAATTTCCTGTATCCAGGCTCCCCCTTGGGGTGTAATTCCAAATTGTTCCCAAATATCATTCTTTTCATCTCTCTGGGACTCAGTCATTTCCCCAGATCTACCATCATAAAAACATCTCCCAACCCTTTCCTAGCCCAGTTCCTAAATGTAAAAGCCGTGAGGTCCAGCTTTAAAACCAGAGGAACATTCTTTTCTTTTATAGAAGACCAGCAGGACATTTCAAATCTGTCTTCCTCCTCCTTTCTTCATTCATTTGCTGATATGTCCCTAGGTGGCCTTCTGTTATTTCTAAAGCTAACATTCTCAAGATATAATTCTCCCTTCATCTGAAACACCCAGTAGGTTGGCCCTACCTGCTCATCAGGACCCTCCCATTGTTTCTGTCCAACTTGACTCCTAAATGGAGACATAGCAGAGGCAGGCTCCCTGGAGTAAATGTTCAGCCCTTGAAATGGTATTATATCATTCCTCTTGTAAGTAAAGACCTCTTCCTCTTATCTAGTCATCACGATACTGCTATGGTCTTCATAATGCAATTGGGTCGTAACTAATGGATACGTCAGGATCAAAATGAGCACATAGGGCAGAAAGGAAAGGTAAGGAAATCCCTCAGAGAGGCTGTGGAGAAGTCTTACAAATCTCTTAATTCAGGTTCCACCCTGATATTTCCTCGAACCTAGTATTTCTTCTTTATTTTTTAAAATTTCATTTACTTATTTGAGAGAGAGAATGAGAGCATACAGGAGTAGGGGAGGGTCGGGGAGTGGCAGAAGGAGAGGGAGAGGCAGGCTCTCCGCGGAACAAGGAGCCTGATATGGGACTCTATCCCAGGACCCTGGGATCATGACCCAAGTTGAAGGCAGATGTTTAACCGACTGAGCCACCTGGACATCCCTAGTATTTTATCTTTTTATTTTTATATTTTTATATTTATTTATTTGTATTAGTATTTTATATTTAAAACAAGATTAGAAGGAAGGAAGTTTGGAATGGCTGTCAAGTACCACCAACAATGTATAAAACTCCCAAATATCGCATAGTCTACATGGAAATTTCAGTTGAGTCAGTCACTTTTTCAGTCAACAAATAGTTGCTGTGTGTCTTCTGTGCACCAAGTACTGCTCTTCCAGGCACTAGGGATATAGTAGTGAACCAAGCATGCAAAATTCTTGCCACATTGGAGCATATATTCTCATGAAGGAGATCGATAGTAAATGAACAAGTAGGAACATTCAGGTAAACATAAGGGCTTTGAAGAATAGTAAAGAGATACAATATGATTGGGAGTGAGTACCTATTTGGTATGGTTAACCAAGGTCTCTCCTCTAAGGTAACACTTGCCTATTTTCAAGTGAGGAAGAAAGCCATAAGAAATTCATGGTGAACAGTGTTTCAGAGAATAGAATTAACAAAAGCCCTGAAAGTGAATGACTTAACATGTTCAAAGAATAGCAGTAAGTTCAAGATGGCAAAAGTAGCTGACATGATGAAGAGACTAGTAGGAGATGAAGTTTGGGAGGGGCAGGGAGAATCACAGAGGATTGCATAATATGGCAAGAAGTTCAGATTTTATTTTAAGTGTAATAGGAAGCTATTAAGCAGGAAATTTCTGTGGTTTTTGTTTTTGGTTTTTTTGTTTTTTGTTTTGTTTTTGTTTTTGTTTTTTACATTTAAAATATCTGTCTGTAGGGACACCTGGGTAATTCAGTCTGCTAAGTGTCTGCCTTTAGATGGGGTCATGATCTTGGGGTCCTGGGACTGAGCCCCCCTCACATTGGGCTCCCTGCTCAGTGGGGAGTCTGCTTGTCCCTCTCCCTCTGCCACTCACCCTACTTGTACTCTCTCTCTCTCTCTCTCTCTCTCTCTGTCAAATGAATAAATAAAATCTGAAAGCAAGCAAGCAGGAAGAAAGAAAGGAAGGAAAGAAAGTCCTGCATAGAGGACGTCTGGGTGGTTTAGTCGGTTCAGCATCTTCCTCTGCCTTGGGCTCAGTTCATGATTCTGGAGTCCTGGGATAGAGCCCACATTGGGCTCCCTGTTTGATGGGGAGTCAGCTTCTCTCTCTCCCTCTGCTTCTTCTCTCTTGCTCATTCTGTCTCTCAAATAAATAAATGAATAAATCTTAAAAAAAAAAAAAAAACCTCAAAACAGCTTCCACCCTCTCTTGTGAGTAGATATCACCATATTTTTAAAAAGTTTTTAAATTCCAGTATAGTTAACATACAATATTCTATTAGTTTCAGGTATACAATATAGTGATTCAACAATTCTGTACATTACTCAGTGCCCATCATGGTAAGTGTACTCTTTAATCCCCATCACCTGTTTCACCCATCTCCCCATCCACCTCCCCTCTGGTAACCATCCGCTTGTTCTCTATAGTTAAAAGTCTATTTCTCAGTTTGTCTCTTTTTCTCCCCTTTGTTCACTTGTTTTGTTCCTTAAATTCCTCATATAAGTGCAGTCACGGTATTTGTCTTTCTCCGATTGACTAATTTTGCTTAGCATCACATTCTCTAGCTCCATCCATGTTGTTGCAATTGGTGAGATTTTATTTTCTTTAATGGCAGGATAATATTCTTTTGTATATGCATACAACTTCTTTATCCATTCACCAGCTGATGGACATTTGGGCTGCTTCCATAATTTGGCTATTATAAATAATGCTGCAATAAACATAGGCATAAATATATCTGTTTGAATTAGTGTTTTTGTATTCTTTGCGTAAATATCCAGTAGTGCAATTACTGAGTCATAGGGTAGTTTTATTTTTAATTTTTTAGGAATCTCCATGCTGTTTTTTCCACAGTGGCTGCACCATTTCGCATTCTCACCAACAATACACGAACATTCCTTTTTCCCCACATCCTCACCACCACTTACTGTTTCTTGTATTTTTGATATTAGCCATTCCAGCAGGTGTGAGGATATAGCTCATCGTAGTTTTGATTTGCATTTCCCTGGTGATGAATGATATTGAGCATCTTTTCATGGACCTGTGGGCCATCTGGATGTCTTCTTTGGAGAAATGACTTCTTCCCATTTTAAATTGGATTATTTGGTTTTGGGGTATTGAGTTGTATCTGTTATTTATATATTTTGGATACTAATCCTTTATCCCATATGTTATTTGCAAATATCTTCTCCCATTCAGAAAGTAGTCTTTTAGTTTTGTTGATTATTTCCTTCACTGGGCGGAGACTTTGTATTTTGATGTAGTCTCAATAGTTTATTTTTGCTTCTCTTGCTTTTGCCTCGGGAGACATATGTAGAAAGAAGTTACTATGGCCGATGTCAGAGAAATTACTGCCTGGGCTCTCTTCTAGGATGTTTATGCTTTCAGGTTTCACATTTAGATCTTTAAGCCGTTTTGAGTTTATTTTGGGGTATGGTATAAGAAAGTGGTCACGTTTCATTCTTTTGTGTGTAGCTGTCCAGTTTTCCCAATACCATTTGTTGAAGAGACAATTCTTCCCTCTTTGGTCTAAGGTTAATTGACCGTAGAATCATGGGTTTGTTTCTGGGCTTTCTATCCTGTTCCACTGATGTATTTTTGTGCCAGGACCACACTGTGTAGATTACTACAGCTTTGTAGTATAACCTGGAATCTGGAATTGTGATAACTCCAGTCCTGTTTTTCTTTTTCAAGATTGCTTTAGCTATTTGGGGTCTTTTGTGGTTCCATACAAATTTTAGGATTATTTTTTTCTAGTTCTATGAAAAATACTACTGGTATTTTGATAGGGATTGCATTAAATCTGTAGGTTACTCTGGGTAGTATATTTTTTAGTACCTCTGCACACAGGGGTACCTGGGTGGCTCATTCAGTTAAGCATCTGCCTTCAGCTCAGGTCATGATTCCAGGGTCCTCGGATTGAGCCCCGTGTTGGGCTTGCTGCTCAGAGGGGGGCCTGCTTCTACCTCTGCTGCTCTCCCTGCTTGTGCTCTCTCTGTCTCTGTCAAATAAATAAATAGATCGATAGATCTACAAACAAATTTCATGGCCTTGAATTCCCAGATTCCCAATTTCCAGCTCTTTATATTTCTCCATTTCTGACAGTCTTTCTTAGCTCCCCATTTAAGCCAGGGTGACTATTACTGCTGCTACATTCTCCTCCTCATAAAATTCTTTAGCTCTGAAAATCATTTTCCATTCATTCATCTCTGAATAATGCTAGTTCTGTTCAGATTTGGTGTTGGTCAAAGCTGAGATGAATGAATTTATAAATCTCAGTCCCCCTCTGCCCACGGATGGAAGACAGGTTGCCTGGCAAAACACCCTGCCCAGTCTCTGGTTTCTAGCAGGCTTTCCTTTTTGCTTTTCTGAGAAGATAACTTTCTGAGCACCCCTCCCCCCCACCCCGTCTCCTGGTTCCCTGGTGTCTGTGCCGGCGTAGACTGTTAACACTGCAGCTATAGCTTTCACTGCAGCCAGGCTGTGGAAATACTTGAGGTACCAATGAGGTACCAATCACTCCTACCAGCAATTAATAAAGTATTTATTCAATTAATAAATAATTCCTACAAGCAATGAATAAAAACATGCAAGAATCAGATGAGTTAAAAATACCAGCATAGGGCACCTGGGTCGCTCAGTGGGCTAAACCTCTGCTTTCGGCTCGGGTCATGATCTCAGGGTCCTGGGATCGAGCCCCTCATGGGGCTCTCTGCTCAGCGGGGAGCCTGCCTCCCTTCCCTTCCCCACCGCCTGCCTCTCTGCCTTGTGATCTCTCTCTCTCTGCCAAATAAACACATAAAATTCTTAAAAAAAAAAAAAAAAAAAAAAACCACCAGCATTTTTTTGTTCATTGTTTGGGGTTTGTTTGCTAGAAGCTAGTTTGGAGACTATGGCTGGGGTCTGAATATAAATTTGGCTTCCTAATACATGCCCTGTACTAGAAAGACATACCCAGTCACTGATAAACGGTAGGTGTCTCCTGATAAAGGAAGAGCCTCCCCAGAGTTTTACCACATGTTGCTGGTGGGCTGTTTATAAAACATAGAGGCAGGAAGGGGATAAGCTATCCTTGCTCAGTACTATCTGCTACTACTTCTTTCTTTAAAAAAAAGAAAAGGATTTTATTAATTTATTTGAGAGAGGGGGGGGGAGGGAGAGGGAGCATGAGCAGGGAAAGGGGAAGGGCAGAGGGAGAAGCAGGCGGTCTGATGAGCAGGGAGCTCAGTGCAAGACTTGATCCCAGGACCCTGGGATCATGACCTGAGCCAAAAGCAGATGCTTAACCAACTGAGCCACCCGGGTGCCCCACCACTACTTGTCCACTGTATGAGGAAAGAAGGGTGGATGCTACCATAGCAATACTTTCAAAGGGGTAGATATTTCTTTTTTTATTATTATTAAGATTTTATTTATTTATTTGACAGAGATCACAAGTAGGCAGAGAGGCAGGCAGAGAGAGAAGGGGAAGCAGGCTCCCCGCTGAGCAGAGAGCCCAATGTGGGGCTTGATCCCAGGACCCTGGGATCATGACCTGAGCTGAAGGCAGAGGCTTTAACCACACAGGCACCCCAATATTTCTATTTTATTACCAGTTCAAAATAGGAGGACAGGAGGATGTGGTTCTGCAAAGAGTTCTTCCTGCCTGGTGGCCTCATTCACTGCTCTTGCTCCTAAGGCCATATCTTTCAGAATGCCCTGTGTTACCCCAGCACCCCGTCCTCACCACCCAGCTGTTACCCTGTCTGTGAGGTCTCCATCTGGCTATGAAAAGTTGTAGAGGTGGAAGTATGAGGGACCCACTCTTAGGTTCTGTAAAAAGGGACCATCAACCTGAGTTTTGGTTGAGCTAATGCCTATGCCTGAAAAAGAAGACAATCGGTGGAGAATGTGTGATAAGTTCACATTGTCTTCTCTCAGACAGTCTCTGTTCCAGCCAATCCTGGCTCTGCCATGAACTCCAGCTTAGTAGTCTCTTTCAATCTAGATTCATCTGCCTTACAATCAGTGGTGCTATACTATTTACTAAGCTTTGGCCATTTCAGTGAGTTTTAAAAATCCTTTCTTATACCTTCAAAAGCTGAAGTTCAGATCTGGGGTAAGGTAGAGGTTCTCCCTTTTTCATGGTATTGTCTCTTTCCAAGATTTCCATGGCTATCTTTTCCTGGTTCTCCTCCAACCTCTGGCCACTCTTTTTCAGTGTTCTCTGTACCTCTACTCAGTATGCTCTTCTGTTGGTGAATGTGTCACCCGGGACTCTGTCCTGTGTCTTGGTGTCTTCAGCTCATCATTTCTCCTGCTTGATCCCACCTACTCCCATGGCTTCCACTAGCACATGAACTTGAGCACAAACCTCTCTCTTGAGCTCTAGACCCATATTTTAAACCATTGATTAGACAAAATCCCTACCTGTACCTCATATCCAACTAACCCAAACCAAAATCCCCCCCAAACCCACTCTACCTCCCTCATTTTCTAATTTAGTACATTGCACCTCCATTCACTCCAGGATTCAAGCTAAAACTGTGACTATATCCATCAGCCTGTGGATCCAATTGGTTAACAATTGGATGATTATCCTATTATTCCATCTTCCTAAATCTTTCAGATGTCCCAGGCTGCTAGCTGGCTTTAGAGCCCACATCAGCTTAGGCGGTTGTTTTTGTTGTAAACAACAGAAATGGACTCTGACTAATTTCAGAAGAAAAAGGGTGGGGTGAGGATATTTGAAAAGCTATTGGGAAACTCACAGAACTGAAGGGAAAACTGAGTCCCTATGCTTCAGGGAGGACTGGATCTGCAGCAGCTTGAGGGATCTCGGTTGGTGGAGCTTAACCCTTCTGCAAGGGAGGCTGCCTAAGACAACTTAGCTACAATCATCCTTCAACTCTCTGTGTCTTTTTAAAAAAGGTTTTATTTATTTATGTTGTACCCAAGTTTTCGCGTCTGAGAGACCACCAGGGAGCCAACACCGATGCAGTCACACAAGGGTTTATTTGACAAGCTTAAGCTTGGGCCCAAGTATACCCGACACAGCAGAGTGGGACTTGGACCCCGAGCTTAGTTAAGGCAGGGGTATTTATGGGTTTCTGTTACTAAAGCAGGGTGGGAATTCCTGTTACTAAAGGAGGGTGGGGATCTCTGGAACCAAAGCAGGGTGGGGGTCCTTAGAACTAAAGTAAAGTAGGGGAAAGTTCAGCCCCTGGGCACAGGAGTCTGAGATGGCTGCCGGAGCTAAGATGACTGTACTTATGCTAAGGCTAAACCTGAGGTGGGATGGCCTTAATTTTTCTCGGCCTCCACAATTTAGTCTATTAAATAAATTTATTAAATTTATTTTAAGTTTATTAAATAAATTTATTACATGAATTTTATTTATTTTTTATTTAATTATTTAGAAAGAGAGAGACAGCACAAGCAGGGGGAGAAGCAGTCTCCCTGCTGAGCAGGGAACCCAGTCACCTGAGGTCATAACCTGAGTAGAAGTCAGCCACTTAACCAACTGAGCCACCCAGGCACTCCCATCTCTCTGTGTCTTTATTAAACTCTCAGATTCCTAGTGGAGAGAATTTGGTTGGCCATCTTTGAATAGGTCATCCAGGGTGAGGAGACAGAGGTGGGTAGCACAAACTGACTCTTACATTTTCTCATTCCTTCCTTAGTACCATAGGCTTCTCAAAGGCCTCTCTGTCTTTCTAATCTATAATTCATACTCTCAGCATTTTCTTTTCTTTTTTTTTTTAAGATTTTTAAAATTTATTTGACAGATCACAAGTAGACAGAGAGGCAGGCAGAAAGAGAGGAGGAAGCAGGCTCCCTGCTGAGCAGAGAGCCCGATGCGGGGCTGGATCCAAGGACACTGAGATCATGACCTGAGCCCAAGGCAGAGGCTTAACCCAGGCATCCTTGTCACCATTTTCATATTTCTAAAATATGTATTGTTTAATATATCTCCTGACTTAAAATCCCTCAATAGGTCTTTATTACTCATAGAAGAACATGTGTGTTTCTGTCAGGGACTACACTCCAGGATTTGGACCCTGGCTTCCTCCCCAGTTTCATCTCTTTTTCCCTTTTTGTTAAATCTTATGTTCTAGGCATAAGCTATTTGCATTTCCCCTACATAAACCATGCTTTGTTCTGTTTTTGTTTGTTTGTTTGTTTTTTTAATTTATTTTTTATTTTCAGCATAACAGTATTCATTATTTTTGCATCACACCCAGTGCTCCATGCAATCCGTGCCCTCTATAATACCCACCACCTGGTACCCTGACCTCCCACCCCCCGCCCCTTCAAAACCCTCAGATTGTTTTTCAGAGTCCATAGTCTCTCATGGTTCACCTTCCCTTCCAATTTCCCTCAACTCCCTTCTCTCTATCTCCCCATGTCCTCCATGCTATTTGTTATGCTCCACAAATAAGTGAAACCATATGATAATTGACTCTCTCTCTGCTTGACTTATTTCATTCAGCATAATCTCTTCCAGTCCCGTCCATGTTGCTACAAAAGTTGGGTATTCATCCTTTCTGATGGAGGCATAATACTCCATAGTGTATATGGACCACATCTTCCTTATCCATTCGTCTGTTGAAGGGCATCTTGGTTCTTTCCACAGTTTGGCGACTGTGGCCATTGCTGCTATAAACATTGGGGTACAGATGGCCCTTCTTTTCATGACATCTGTATCTTTGGGGTAAATACCCAGGAGTGCATTGGGGTAAATACCCAGGAGTGCAATAGCAGGGTCATAGGGAAGATCTATTTTTAATTTCTTGAGGAATCTCCACACTGTTCTCCAAAGAGGCTGCACTAACTTGTTATGTTTTTGCTTATTTGCTGCCCGTTTCTCAAATGCCCATTTTTGTCTTCTCTTCACGTGTTTCACTCGTACTCACCTTTCTAGGCTGAGTTTAGCTGTTAGTCCCAAATGTCCCAGGATTTAGTGTTCTTCCTCTTTGATCTGACAGCATCCCAAACTGATCTCTGATCTGGGCATTGCAATCTGTTGCACTGAACTCTTTTTTTGTCTCTCTTCCTGGCTAAACTGTGTGGTCCTTGAGGTCAAGGATTATGCCTGATCTGTGTTTGGTTCCCATTGCCTCATATGGTGCTTAACCCATGATAAGCAGTCAGGAAATATACTGAAACAAACAAATACTGATTTTTGAATCTTAATACACAAAACACTGTGTGTGTGGGGGTACAAATGCATGTAAAATTCACATATCACTTTGAAGATGTTTACTGCCTAGGAGGCAAACAGTATCTGCACAGAAGAAAAATACAGGTAGAACTATAGAATTGCACACACACACACACACACACACACACACACACACAATGCCCGCGGGCTAGAATTTGGGACTGGATTGATCTGGGAAGTCTTCTCTGAAGAGGACAGACTTCAGTAGTAACATAAAGAAAGAAGAGGATTCAAATGAAGAGGTGGAGAGAGCCTTACAAGTATGGGGAATAAGAGAGAAAGATTTCTGTATTTGAGGAATAGGGTAAAAACACTGGCTAAAGTAGAGGTTGATTAAAATATGGTGACAAGGTCAGGGTGTATATAGGGAAGTCATAGGTTGGAAAAACAAATTGGAACAGATGGGAGCAGATCTTGTTTAAGCATGTCTTTGTGCTGCCTCCAACATAGAACACCTCAGCATTCTAGATTGCCGACTCATCACAGATTCTGTGTCTCCTCCAGAATCAAGAAAAGAATAAGGCACTTTGAAAATGGAAAGTTTCAGTGCCGAGGAAATCTCCCTTTCCTCAAGGAAATAGGGTTTCCTGATGTCCTTCAAGGTATTGTACACCAGATCTTTCCCTTTCTGTTTCAGATGTGGTTTTTGCGTTTGTGTGATTTTGTTTTTTCCACCCTGGGTTACAGAAGAGTAGCCCAAGATTTGTACCTCCCAGTTTGATGGCTTCTACTTATTGTAGTTTCAATATACACATGAATTGGACTCACTTCCAGTAAGCTAAAGGTGAGAAAAGGGTGAAAAGCTCATTAGTCTATTCCCCTTGAGGGAACGTTCAGATTTGATCTCAGTCTAATCATAAACTGCAGACAACTGTCTTTAGGGTTTCTGTCTAGACAATCGAACTCGATATAAACCTTAAACAATTACTTATTGACACTGTCAACATGAACACAAGCTTTCCTCCAAATCCATGGGCTTTATAGTGGCTTGGGCTGATAGGCCTATCAAAGTTCTACTTAATTGCCAAGACCTCCATAATTCGATCCATCCCACTTATATCCACTTTTATGTCTTGCTACTTTGAACAGCAGTGACAAACACCTATCAGGTGAGTGACATCACACGCCTTCTCATTGGCCTATAGCTCAAGCTCCACACATCCTTTAGGAAATGTCCCTCTAAGCCTCACTGACCTTTTTTCTCTAAAAGGTGGCTTGCACATCATCAACTTTTAGCTTCCATTTTAAATTGTCTATAAAAAAAAAAATGTAGCAATTCCCTGCCACCCTCTCCCCATACCAACATATACACACACTTTTCCTAGCTTCTCAGACCTGACATATGGGAGCACGGTTGTATTGAAAGGGGAGATAAATGAAAGCATCATTGTTCTCCAATTTGCTCCCACAATTGACCCGTGAGTCAATTTTATTTCAGGTCTTAATATAAGGAAATTTTACTGCTGTCTAAAGGAGTTAGAATGTTATCTTTAAATCATTTGGTTAGCTCTCTCCATTTTTACAGATGAGGAAATCAAGGGCCCAGGAGACATATATTAGCATGCATTTGTCATTCTTATTTCACATTTAGAGGTCACTTCCTCTCCCCACCCCCACCCCTCCCACCCCACCATTTACCACCCAAGTTCTTGAGGACAAAGGTCATCATGTCTTGTGCATTTTCTGCATTCACAACAGCACCTACCAGTCTTCTCTCATTTCCCACGCAGGATCAAGAACGGGGCTGGGCACATGATGTGTCCGAAGGAAGGAATGGATTGAATTGAGCCCCTGCAGAACGTGGACTCTTTGGAGGCACTGAATTTGGTCTCTGGGTATATACTTGCCTTGGACTGGCCCACTGAGTGGTGAAAAGCAATGGACCAAAAGAGATATGCCAAGTGTGTAGTTTTGTTTACCTCACTAAATTATAAATATCATTTTATACAAATGTGACTTGTAGTCCAGATCTCTTTGAACAGGTCTAGTTCCAGAATAGACTCTCATTAAAAATGTTCTAATTGACCAATTGCTCTCAGGTCTTGGTCTGTGTTTCATGCAGCAACTAGAGTAGCATTAGCAATTGGGACGCCTGGGTGGCTCAGTTGGTTAAGCAGCTGCCTTCGGCTCAGGTCATGATCCCAGCGTCCTGGGATCGAGTCCCACATCGGGCTCCTTGCTCAGCAGCGAGCCTGCTTCTCCCTCTGCCTCTGCCTGCCATTCTGTCTGCCTGTGCTCTCTCTCTCTTCCTCTCTCTCTGAAGAATAAATAAAAAATAAATAAATAAATAAATAAATAGAGTAGCATTAGCAAAAAGAAAGTGCCAGACTATCCTTGGTGACACTGCTGGATTAAAGGAACAGTTCTTCCCATGGCTCTAATAGAGCTTTAAATTGGCCTTAAAAAAGAGCATCTGGGATCCTGTGTTGCCTTTGAAATAATAAAGAAGCATTTTGAGAAGTGCTATAATAAAGATTATAGTGTATTATTATAAGATTGCTTAAGGTAGTAGGACATATCAAAAGTGTTAAGAAGTTAAGTGGGGATGAATTTATTTTGGTTTATTCACAATGTGTCACCTTCTCCACTTGACACTATTTTTAAGACCTCTGGCCTGAGTTAGTGATGAAGTTCGTAGGCAGCAACAGACTGAAGTGATCCATGCTTGGGTGGGACTTGATACTGGATTTGGGATGATTTGTACCATCCTACAGCAGTTGACCTGCCACCTACATACATAGCCTGGCTATTTCTACTTTTCTTAGTTTGGTCCTTGCACTACCACCCTCATTTTTTAGAGGAGCAAGGTGTACTTCAGGTAGACCCAAG